>NC_089547.1:1400990-2801981 GCF_040115645.1 Euwallacea fornicatus
CCATGCATTGTACAATATTAAGATATGTATAGAACCAAATTACCTCCTGACAGAATTATGTTATTGGCGAAGTCTTTCCTTAAATCAACTCCACACTTGAATATTGATTGAAAAATCATGTCGTGTATACCGGGTGTATCAAATTGTTCGACTAAAAACGGCTCAAAAAGGGGACGAGTGGCGTTGTACCTCTCCTCAGCTGAAATTCGATATAAAATATATAGGAATGTAGGAAATACAGATTTTTCTGAAGGATCATGTCGTAAATACCTGAACGGGAAGAAGTCAAGATAATATTTGTAATTTATGTAAAAAAAACCTATCTCTGTTACTTACAAATATACGAGTCCTCAAAGTTATAATAGGATTTCAGAGATTAATTTTAATTACAAAATAGATATAGATTATTTCATTTACAACGAAATTTTATAGCTAGAAAATATCTTAATAATTAGAATTGAACTTAATTTATTCCTATTTTACAGGTATAGCCACAATTAAGTTTTTAATTTCATAAGACTTTAAAACGATTAGCCAGATTTGATCATTTACTTGTGAAGTTATTTCCATCGTCAAAAGTTCATTATTGCCAACGATACAAAAGTCTAATTTTGACGCCCTGTATACCTGTAAGCAAGCGAGATAGGATTTTTTCCTATATGAGGCACAAAGCTTATATAGATCTCCTCTTTACAACTTATCATTTACGACAAGACCTTTTAAGGTACCCTGTAAATACCTAGAGTCACCGTTCGTCCATCAGGCAATAAATATTCTCTTGCGAGTGTATCACGATAATTTATCTGATCTGGCACAAAACAGAGTTTTTCCTTTAATAATCTGGACTCTTCTGCACTAGAAAATTTAGTATTTTCATTGTTTTGCCGATTTATTAGACGAATATTTTGACTTACTTAACATTTATAGACTTCTTTTCGTTTAATATGTTGGAAAGATATTGATCGATATCCGATCCTCCAATATTCACCCTTAAAATAGCATCAGATATTGCAAAGCCACTTACGATTGGTACTACAGTGGTCACTCCATGTCCACTTTCCACTATTAATCCAGCAGGTCTTCCTAAAATATAAAATTCATAGTAGTTGCTTATGAAATAACTCTTATTACAATATAGTATCTTATAGGATATACAGTTAGTGAACTAAATGGTGAAGGTTTATGGAAAATTGTCAAACTCGATCTTTCGATGATCGAAAATTTTAAATCGCTCCGCTAAATATCGAAAGTGCTCCGTTTGTGATCCTAGTATCTCCTATAGTTACCGAGATTTCCTATACAATTATTGAAATTGGCCTATCCTGTACATGCAATGGCAACTTATCCCACACTGTTACATTCAGTGTCTTCACATATTATTATACATGAACACCCTATATTACGAGATGCATGATGTCCATATTATATTAATGTATGATTCTTAACTGCATCATGATTGTAACATACATATAGCGGGTGATGTTACGTTCCTATAAATTACCGGTTTATTTGTAATAGTTTTACATACCTGAAGAATAAAAAGTCAAAACAGAATGCATTTCTTCGTAAAGCGCAGGTACCTGGAATTTTTCAAAAAATAACTCTGCTATTTTATTCTTGTCTCGTTGAGGGTTTTTTGGTGGTTGCGTAACTAATACCGGATGCTCGTCTGATCTGTGAGACTTTTTGATGTTAATCGTTTCCTGTGACTTCCCGTAGATTGCAGACTAAACAGTCGGCCAACAGTTCAGTAAGATCGGTCGATTTAATATACAGGTACTATAGGTAATAAACAGTGGGTGGATGTGCGTTCTCATGCATATCTTTGAACCAATAAGTCACTGACTAAACTGTCGGCTGACAAAAAGTCTATAGTCTGAGGGGCGCCCTTACTACTGTTGCCTACCTTAAAACCAACTGAGCTTCATAAATGTGCCCAAGAAGATCTTCTACACGATCATAGTCTTTTATAATTCCACACTGTACCGGAGATACCGAAACATTATTGCCTTCTTTAAGATCGCATATTTCGGAACTGCGATAATTTCCTGATGTTGAAATTTTACAACTGGGATTTCCATGGTCAGCTAGTCCTGCTTTGGTTTGCCCTGAGCCTATGTCCAGAACCAATGTCGATTTAAGATTATTCATTTGATAATTTTGATGTGATGGATTTGAAGGACCTAAAAATTAAGATTTTGTGGCTATACGGACTGTTAATGTGCAAATTTAGAGAGTAGAATTCTCTCACTAAATTATTTAAAAATTCCATATTACAAAATATTCAGACGACTCATTTCCGTAATATAGGGATAGTACTGAAAACAGTGCAAGGCGTAGTACCACACGTTAAAATATGAACAGTGTTTTCATAAATTCAACAAAACTTCCCGATTTGTTTCGCTCTAAATTCTATTGCCGTACTGATCCACATTCACCATTTTGTCCTATATAAGTGAGTTTGTTGGCACCTCATACCTGTGGCTTTCCAATTACGTTAAGGAATCTACAAGCAGTATTCTCGGCAAGAGCATATCATTACCTGTTATACATATGTGAAAATTGACTTTTAGTTGTATTTTGATCAAAGGTTTTACACGGCATACAGAAATGGTGTCTTCTGAACACTGTATTCAATTTCCGCAAAAACCTTAGTAGTGATTTTTTTATACAATAAAACACAACTTTTTTTGGCATTATCAAGCGCAAAAGATATTCTCTAGGCAGTTCTTAACTTCACCTTTTGACCCTCTTCGTTTTTGTTTTTTTTTTTGGAATAATAAAACTCACAATTCGAATGTACGCACTGTACACACACTACCACTAGCACACAAACACACACATACACAAAGAGACAGAGAGAGAAAGAGAGAAAAACCCATAAATATATGCCCACCTATCAGTGTTATATCATGTAAAAGTGTCAACAAATTACAAGTAGGTACCTATATTTTTACCTAAAATAAATAATGAGTACCTACCTACTTAAAATACGTACATTCACCAAAGGAATGACAAGTTCCTTGGAAACACTAAATAATCTTGCTAAATAAATATCACATCAAGGTGTGCTCTACTACCACAGTCCGTTGATTGTTATCAAACACATTCTTCGAAAACAACCTGGAATAGCTTATTTGGAACTTTCACGCAAAACACGAAGAAACTGTTTATTATTGCAAATTCGAATGTGTTATGTGGTGGCACCTACGAAATGTTTAGTTGCGTTATAATCGGTAGGTACCACATTTTAGTTAGAAGCGCGAACCGGAACCATTATACACAAGCTGTTATACGTATACCATTGCGAATGCAGATCTCTAAAAATAACACATTGGTTAATTGAATGGTATGCCCTGACTAATATGCGAATGAGGTACTTTTCTATAAGGTACTTTATGTTAGGTACGCACATACCAACCCATTTTCAATGACTAAGACTAAATTAGACATAGGTTGTTATAATGCTTGACCGTAGTAAACTTAATTAATAGGTACTTCTATAATTCTCGTTGGTTATACCCTACCACAAAATACGGACTTCAAACGTACAATTTAGTTTCAAACGTCAGCCCCACATCTATCTTTCATTTATTCGTTATTGTAATGTTTCCTCACCATAACATCAAGAATATCGTCAAAATCTGTATTTTACAGAACATTAGACACTTTACTGCACAATGCAACATGTAACTTATCGATAAGCAATAATTAATTGATAGCATCGTACTTTCCATCAGGCAACAATTTCGAGTAGAGGGAATACCAACCATACGCCCAAATAAATTGTTATATGAAAATTCATTAATTCCGATTTTAAAGCTAAAAATTAATTGCTGAAATTACATCCTATAGGAACGAAGAGGTATGTCTTTTAGTTTTTGAGATCGTAGAAGTTATTTCAAAGAGTGAAATTGTAGGCATTTCTGTCAAGACGGACGTAATGGTTAAAAAAGAACGGATCTAATTGATTTTTTAAGACATCGTTTCGGCTCTTTGGAAGCATCAGTAATTTAAATTTTCTTTGTGCATTATACTGAATAAACAAAAATACATCCCTGCAAGTGATTACGTAAATAGAAATTGTTTTTATCATGTTGTATTTAAAATATTATTCTAGAACGACGAAAGAAATAAACGAGGTGCCGTTTTCATGAAACACCCTACCTTAAACATGAATTTAGATTTTTTTGGAGCCAAACAAAACAACTAAATTAATTTTACAAAGTTTATTTATATGCGAGAGCCTAAGAGTAATAGTAATAATAACTTAGAAAAATGTTATTCATTATCTATATTATTAATACTTTGGCTTGGCGCATATACGGCACTTCGAGCCGTTAGGACTCAATTGAATCAAAGGGTAAGCCTAAATCCAGTTTCATTCCAATAATTTTGATTTAAAATGATTAAAAATAAAATGGAAAATGACAGTCCAGCCGTACAGCCACCTACATTAAGAAGTATGTTAAATAACAGTACACAATTGGAATATTCGAGAGAACAAAACGTAATAGATTATCGAGTATTATCGGAATGCTGACATAAGAATAACTAATATTAAGCTTAAAAGCATTTCCTGTGAACTATAGATGGACCTGATTCGTCGTATTCTTGCTTAGAAATCCACATTTGTTGGAAGGTGGACAGAGAAGCCAGAATGGACCCGCCAATCCAAACGGAGTATTTCCTTTCTGGAGGAGCTATGATTTTGATTTTCATAGTGGATGGAGCTAGGGCTGTTATCTCCTTTTGCATGCGATCGGCGATGCCAGGGTACATAGTGGTACCTCCGGAAAGAACCGTGTTTGCGTACAGATCCTTCCTAATGTCAACGTCGCATTTCATAATAGAATTGTAGGTAGTTTCGTGAATACCACAGGCTTCCATGCCCAAGAAAGAAGGTTGAAATAAGGCCTCGGGGCAACGGAACCTTTCGTTTCCGATGGTAATTACTTGCCCATCGGGAAGTTCGTAGCTCTTTTCGAGGGAACTGGAGCTTGCAGCGGTGGCCATTTCTTGTTCGAAATCTAAAGCGACATAGCACAGTTTCTCTTTGATGTCACGGACTATTTCTCTTTCTGCAGTGGTGGTGAATGAGTATCCTCGTTCCGTCAAGATTTTCATGAGGTAGTCGGTCAAGTCCCTACCAGCCAAATCCAGACGAAGGATGGCGTGAGGGAGGGCGTAACCCTCATAGATGGGCACAGTGTGCGAGACACCATCTCCTGAGTCTAGCACAATACCAGTAGTACGACCAGAGGCGTATAGGGACAATACGGCTTGAATGGCTACATACATGGCGGGGGTGTTGAAGGTTTCAAACATTATTTGGGTCATCTTTTCCCTGTTGGCCTTGGGATTTAGGGGAGCCTCTGTCAGAAGAACAGGGTGCTCTTCTGGAGCAACTCGAAGTTCATTGTAGAAAGTGTGATGCCAGATCTTTTCCATATCGTCCCAGTTGGTTACTATACCGTGTTCAATTGGGTATTTAAGGGTAAGGATTCCTCTCTTGCTTTGGGCCTCATCGCCCACGTAGGAATCTTTTTGGCCCATGCCGACCATCACTCCCTGATGCCTGGGACGGCCCACGATTGAAGGGAAGACGGCACGAGGGGCATCGTCCCCGGCGAAACCGGCTTTGCACATTCCTGATCCATTGTCTACTACCAATGCGGCAACTTCTTCGTCACACATGATGATTTATCTGCAATAAAAAAAACGGAATCGGTCAATTTCTTTTTAGACCCAACAGTCAAGTATATAATATGTTCAGAACTATAATTACGTATAAGTTACAGTCAAACAGGTGAACCCTTAAAGTACCTAAAATACGTCTAACGTTTGCAATGATAGTTAAGACCTTTAATGAATCCCTTGATGTATCATGTCGCCTTCACAAAAAGTTGAGCTGCCGGACAAAATTTACGCATTTTTTCTTGTTTTAATAACATTACGCTTTTCTATTTCCGGCTCCAGTACTGAGTCATGGTTTTGGGGGGCAAGATCATACCGTGAGAGTATTTCTCCAGCAGAAGAAAGCCATAAGAATTCTGTGTGCTCTTCATTGCAGTTTTTTTTTATAAACTACTTTTTGCCAATCTAAAGATCAAAGCTCTGCCATATGATTATATCTACATACATATGTATCTTGCTTTAATCGAGTTACGTCCAAGTGGGGAAGGTCACATTCCACAGATACTTCACTCGCATGTAAAGAAAAAGGAAATTCTTTTAGATTTCCCAAAGTTTATTAAAAACACGAAGTGTCTGCTTCACCTGGTACGCATTGACAATGGACTTTCGGTAAAAATATAAGGACATTATGTGCTTAAATCCATCCTACAATTAAATAAAAATATCATTAAGCCTCGTCCGGTCACGATCACCTCATGAGATTATTGACCGTCGTTAGTCACTAAAAGAGCGTATACATATGTTGTTTCAGTTTAAAAACAGGGGCAGTTGTAAAAATCATAAATCCCCCACACCAAAAATTTACTTCAACACCTACCAAAGGCTAAATATAGATATTTGAGGTAAACACTAAAACTCCCATTAAATTTTCAATTTTTTTATTAAACACTTTTCCATCAATATTCAATAATGACTAAAAACGTAATTATATTTATAAGTAAAATAAAAGAGTCTTATTCTGCACAACAGGTAATAACTTACAAAAGATAGTATTAATACTTTGGCCTAGTGCATATTACGTGTACGGTCTTTTTAAATTCATCCCATATCAAAATGGCAGTCCTGGTCGCACGGCGACCTCTCGTAAGTATCGCGAATATAATACAAAAAAAATAATAAAAAATGCATGGAATAATGGAATGCGAACGATGCAAATTATAATAAATAAACGACTAACAAACTTAGAAGCATTTTCTGTGCACGATGGATGGGCCGGACTCGTCGTATTCCTGTTTCGAGATCCACATTTGTTGGAAGGTGGACAGAGAGGCGAGGATGGAACCTCCGATCCATACGGAGTATTTTCTCTCCGGGGGAGCGATGATTTTGATCTTCATCGTGGATGGAGCCAGAGCCGTGATTTCTTTTTGCATACGATCAGCGATACCTGGGTACATGGTAGTACCTCCTGAGAGCACAGTGTTAGCATACAAGTCTTTCCTGATGTCAACATCGCACTTCATGATGGAGTTGTAGGTGGTTTCGTGGATGCCAGCAGCTTCCATACCCAAGAAAGAGGGTTGGAAGAGAGCCTCTGGACAACGGAATCTTTCGTTTCCAATAGTAATCACTTGTCCATCGGGAAGCTCATAGCTCTTCTCCAAGGAGCTGGAGCTGGCTGCAGTAGCCATCTCTTGCTCAAAGTCCAGAGCAACGTAGCAGAGTTTCTCTTTAATGTCACGGACAATTTCTCGCTCAGCTGTAGTAGTAAAGGAGTATCCACGTTCCGTCAAGATCTTCATGAGGTAGTCAGTCAAGTCACGGCCGGCCAAATCCAGACGAAGGATGGCATGAGGGAGGGCATATCCTTCATAGATGGGTACAGTGTGCGAGACACCATCTCCAGAGTCAAGTACGATACCAGTGGTACGACCAGATGCGTATAAGGATAAAACAGCTTGAATGGCGACGTACATGGCAGGGGTGTTGAAGGTTTCAAACATGATTTGGGTCATCTTTTCTCTGTTGGCCTTGGGGTTCAATGGAGCCTCAGTGAGGAGTACCGGATGTTCTTCGGGAGCCACACGAAGTTCGTTGTAAAAAGTGTGATGCCAGATCTTTTCCATATCATCCCAGTTGGTTACGATACCGTGTTCAATTGGATATTTTAGAGTGAGGATTCCTCTTTTACTTTGGGCTTCGTCGCCCACGTAGGAATCTTTTTGGCCCATTCCGACCATGACGCCCTGGTGTCTGGGGCGACCGACAATTGAGGGGAAAACAGCACGGGGGGCATCGTCCCCGGCAAAACCGGCTTTGCACATACCGGATCCATTGTCTACGACCAAAGCGGCAACTTCTTCGTCACACATGTTGATTTGTTAGTGCTGAAAAGAAAGGGAAAGATTGTCAAATCAACGTCCAATAGAATCATGTTGCAACATATCACAGATTTAGAATTAATTACTGGGGAAGTTCACCTAAACTTTACGAGTTACGGTTTAATTTTAAATCATGAATTTCTACTCTACTGCATACTTACCTTTTGCAAGAACAAAAATTCCTAATTCAAAACTAACATCGACTTATTACAGAAGATTTTCGCATCAATTAGGTTAATTTCCACAAATTGAACTCGTTAAGCCAACAAAAAATAACAATAATGGACCAACCAGATATTGACAATCAAATAATCCTAGACCGGGAATTATTGTTGAACGCGTATGTGGTGAACTACCCCCATAGTAACCAAGAATCGTTAAAATGGTTTAACACATTTAGTGGCTCTGTTCAAGCGTTGAAACCGGTCTGAAGTCGGAATATTCTCTACCTATTTAAAATTTGAAAAGTGGTCAATTTTAGAACGGGAAACGGAATGGTTGGCGCAAGCTAGCGATCAGTAAAATCCGTTACGAAAACCGGTACGTACCGGCCGGCGTAAGTTTTGAATGATGTGATCAGGCGAATTAAAAATTTTAACCATTATCATGCACACAATGTTTCAAACGAGACTTATCATGACAAATTGATATACGTGTATGTACCCCTAATAATAATTTAAAACTTTTAACAGGATAACAATTGCAAAAAAATGTAAAAAAAAAGAACACTAGAAACTCCACTGGGAATATATAGACTTAATCGCCCTAAGGAAGCAATAAGTACTTATCAGTGGTAAGTGGACAAGTAGGTACGTAAAACAAATCCATGAAGTATCCTTCGAAAAATAGCACAATATACTTCTATCACAAGATGTACAAATCCGCACCCACAAATCGCGCCGGTCTTAAATCGGTAGAGAAGCACCAAAAATATCTATGGATTCCAACTTACTTTAATTGGTATATGGGTGAAAACTAAGTTTTATTATTCCGTTAACCACAGCCAAACCGCCGTACTCACTCTAAAATATCACAAGACAGAAATGTGTGAAATTCAAAAGCGGTATTCCATTTATAATTATTAGACGCCCCACCTCGCGCACGGCGCAGTAGCGGCGGCGCATTGAACCAATGGCAAGAAAGATTTCCAAATAAGGAATTGTATTGCATCGATTTTCGTTCGCTGCCTCCCCCCTCTGCCTCGGAAATCATCAGCGCTCGATCTGACATACTTTTTCGTTCAATTTTCAATGAAAAATGCCGTTTTTGTAAATGGTTAATGATCGAATGCTACCACCTTCTACGAATATAGAATTCCCTTATTTAGCATTAACATTAACGCAGTTAAAAATATCTCGGCACCTACATTGTAGTCGCACATGCCACGCAACGGTGGATGGTTTATAAAAATTATAAGAAAACACAACTGTCAGAAATGTTGAGAGTAAGTATGAGTGCTGTGACCGCCTTACTTCTAACAACGTTTGGGGAAACCGGTATGTCGCCTAAAGAAAAATGAAGTCTCTTTCATCCCATACCACACACATTTTTTAAACACAGTCATTTCAGGCTAGTCAGCCGATTGACAAATTTTTCGATCGTTTACGACCTTATGGTTTTTATTGCTTAAGGGCAGGTACAGATTTTTCCATAGGGGTGCTATGTGTATATACGAACGGTACACTATTCTCTTAAATGAGACAACTAAAAAAAGCTTAAAACGGAAGCTGTAAGGCTTTTGCCAATCTATTTTTCTAAGGAAGAAATTAGTATAGGAGAGATCAATCTAAAGTGAAGTTCCCTTTAAAATAACGCCGAGTGGCGTTATGTTAAAGGGAACTTCGAAACAGGCAAAAGATAACATTTAGTCAACAAAATGTGTCAAAAATGCCTTTTCCTGTGCGTTGTAAGAATTTTCTTTACAATTTTAAGCAGATATCAACAACTGAACAAAAAACAGGTTGTTCCATTCGAAAAAAGGACATTTTTTTAGTGGGACTTACCGATCCTGTATATAAAATTTTCCCTTTCAGAAAGATCTACAACTTTCGCGTTAAACGTCTTTTTTTAGCTGCTTTAGTTTAGTAATAATCCATGAATTTCATGCAAAAAGGCCATACATTAACGTTATATTCACGACCTGAACAAAATCACACAATCATTTAAATGTTTTAATATTAAGACTAGAAAATAGTAAGACGATAAAAATATAAAGAACTGTAGCGCCTGGTGACTTTTTGATACATGCGGCTATTCTCCCAGACAACAACCAGTGTTTTTGTACTTACATCCGTTTGCTTTGCAGTAATTTTTCCTGGTACCACTCAAAAAAACTCTATTATAAGTACATAAGTAAAGCCATAGGTTGAATGAATCCTTTTATGTAAAAAATGCCTAGAAGAGTCAACTTTAACTTAGAATTTATTTCTTATCTAGTTCAAGGATGTTTAATAGCTATAATAATGTCGTATCATTAGATTTCGTATAGTATGTATTGTTTGATAATAATGAGGGTTCCAATGAAAACTCGTTAGAAGGGGGATCGAGGGTTTCTAAATGCTTCGTTAGTTTTGAAACTACGCAATTTAACAGCTGAAAATGAGTTTTGGGGGTCCACTGTCGTTCGTAGACCGCGCCCCACGAATGGAATTTTCTAAACATCTTAGAATGTCCTCTCTTTCAAGGAGCATGGACAAGAAATTTCTTGCCGGAGTTAAATTTTTTTCTGGAAATTCACTGCGGCTATGAAAAAACTACTATATCTACCAGTGGCACAGATCCTGAGGACTCGAATAATGAGTACCATTCGCTGTAATTTTGAGGAAAACGGTATATTTTGACACCAAAAAATAATAACTGATCATTTTTATGGTTCGATGCACATTGAGCTTTGCGGCGATGTTCCGAAAAGCCGAGTGGGTCAATTAAAAAAATGCGATTTTCAAATTATAATTTTTCAGCGGTTTTGAACCGTTCAAGTTTACTTGCATAACGTCCGGAATGTACTATTTATGGGGCGCCATCTTTTAAAGGCTCTTTTAGAACTCATATCCTGTCATATTCATATGAATTTTTTTTATGTAGCTAGGGTGTAGGGTCACCTTTGTAGCCAAACAAATTGTTTCGAAAACCAAAGACCGGCTGGCGGCTTCTGTGCTCTTTTTTTAGCTTGTGCCTGCCGACCACCAACTTCGGATAAAAATAAAACTGAGATTTAGTAGGTAGATCCTACTGTAACATTTTATTGAAATGGGGGATCGGTGGTGCGTGGTGCTTATGGAGAAGAACGCTGTCACCAAAAGCCGGTAAATTTTGAACCGTTTAATCCTACGTTAAATCGACATTAATCTGGTTTTTGGCTATGCATAACAAGTGAGGCAAGAAAACGGCTTTCTGGCAACATATGGATTATCAAAAATTGGAACTTACCGTTTATTAAATTAGACACGTCACAAGATAACAACGATTTCAGCGAAACGAACAACTAAAACTAAGGAATGGGAAAAATCCGTTTGTTTGCCGCTCCGACTAGTCCACTCTCAAACCCGAGGGGTAGATTTATTAAATAGGAAAGTTTCACCCTGCAGAAATTCGCAGGACGCAAACGTGATGTAATTATTTGACATTAACTTGAAGCCTGATTTGATGGTGTTATAACTTACCTTTCCAAAAACGTAAAAAAATAATTATTAACTAGAAAAATAAACAGTCATAAATGTGACCTCCCCTCGCGGTAAGACGAATGGATTCGCCCGACCCCACTTGGCCTCGTGTAGTGACGTTACCATATATGGGCATAAAACTCGGCTCTTACTGTGATTGGTGGCCTCCAATAGTGGCATTTCATTCTAGCACACACACGTTGTTTGTTCTTTTCGCTTATGGTTCTCGACGGTTCACAGGACAGGCCGCAGGTCCTACGGCTCTGCGTTGACGGTTGATGATGAAAATGAACTTGTTGAAGAATTTAATTAAAATTAAAATAAAAAAGAAGTTGCTATTGACCACATTAGTTGTTAGTGAACTTATGCCTAGTTCACGCCTCCCATTTTTAAAATTTCGACTTAATTTAAACTTTCACTTCAATTAAAAATTAAGAAATCCGGTGGATTTACACTTCTGCTCTAAAAATACAAGTCGAATTAATTTCAATGATGAGTTTTTACGCGGTGAATGTTTGCGTTATGGTCAGATTTCGCCTGTGTTCAATACATGCAGAAAGAAATGTAAAGGAATATAATAAATACAATAGAACGTGATGCATTTTCATGAACTACTTCGAATTTGACCCAAAAGCTACTTTTGACTCTTCCCGTGAAACAAAGGCCGAATTACCACCATAAGTCTGCAAACGCATTGTTTTGTAAATTTTGTAATTCAGGATGGTAAATATCACAGCGTAATTTTTCCATTCGTTTCCTTATAGCTCCTACAGTTTTTGAAATATTTACGCCTACTGACCCCTGAGTTGCCAAAAATCATTTCAACAAATTTTTTCTACGAACGTGCGGCAAAATCTTTTTCATACTTAGGAAAAGACTTTTTTTTTAAAGCCGTAATTTAACTTCTTAATTAAAAAAACTGGTTTTATGTCCTATCTCTCAAGCAGCTGACATAAAAATCTGATAAGCGTGTCTTATTCTAAAACCAATCAAATGACTTGACTAGATGAGAAGAAATAGGCGAAATTTGTTTTTCTCTGATATCTGATAATCCAAGAAAATGTTTATAAAATAAATAAAACTTATTTTAAACGGGTCCCATAAAACTTCTAAAACTGAAACAATTTTTTGCCAATTTAACCAGTACCAGAGCTTTGCTAGTTTCCAAGATCCCTTTACCGAACATACATACATACATAAATTGAAAGTTGTCTTATACAAGATTGTATTATGGTAAAAGCTGAAAGTGGTCCCTTTTCATGCATCTGCGTGTATATGCACAAGTTTCTGCTAATTTCATTAAATTTAGTGTTTGGAAATACTTAAATATTAGTGTAAAAATAGAGCTTTTTGAGTAATAAGTGAGAAGTTAGTAAATAAAAAATTTAATCACCCGATGGAATAGAAAGTGGCAGAGGACTAAAATAACTATGTAGTACTATTTTGTTTTTTTAATTATTTGTATTTTTGAAAATAGCTCCATTGCGACGTTTTGAATGCGCCCAGTTTACGTCATAAGCTTAATATGTTGGGTTTCAAATTAAAAAAAAAACTTAGTAATAAAAGGAGGAAAGAGAAAATTACTCTGGTCAAAAAAGCATCACGTGATCCCCCCTCTATTTAAATGTATTTTTGAAGATATCGGCCATCTTGAATGCTAAGGCCATCAAATTTACATACATGGTCAAAAAATATAGGGGGTATGGGGATTTAAGACGGGCTCTGAAATTTATATGTTATTTTTTAACATATAGAGCTTCACCAATTGAGGTATCTAGAATCGATATAGGACTCTTGATGTCATTCCATTAAATCGAAAAATAGCACGTTTAAAATTTCGATTTTTTTCTCAAAATTTCCAAAACGCGGAAAAGTACCGGTTTTTCGCCACTTTCAGACTTCGAAGGCCGATACGTCAGGAACTCACAGAGCAATTGCCTTAAATGCCATAGATCTATATACCAGATACATACATACAAATATATGTATAATTTTTTATCTAAAACGTGCTGGGTTGAAAAGAGCGACAAGAAAAAATTCGTAATACGATGGACTGCGACTGGCGACCATGAGTCATTCAGATGATAATTACACTCACGTCCAGTCGAATCACTTCAATAAAATTACTGTCAAGGAAAGAAACTCATTCATTTTCCATTTATTTACGGAGGGTCATAGGAAACACGTCATTGCTTTCGGAGACCATGAATCACGTTATATTTTTCACCATTATCTTAAGAGGAAAAGCGGAAGATACGTTGTCGTACTAATAACTAATTTATTGTTCGTTTAATAATATGTGATGATTTCTTGAACTTTCGCAGAACTTACTTATCTTACTATTAAGTCTCGAAATGTTTATTGTTCAAGTATTTACCTGCCTAATTCAATTTGAAGCAGTTTAGGTATCCGAAGCTTATTATGCTAAAACTAAACATTTACATTTATCTTGCGTACGAATCGTAATTTATTCTGCTTTTGTTATTGAGGAGCCACTACCTATGTATTTCCTTTCATGGAGGACACGTAAAGTGCATATGATGTTCCTACATGAACATGATAAATTAATTAAAAAGGATTGGTATATACAGGGTATTCGGAAATTATGGACATCTATTCTGGGAGCAGTCGCATTCTTTTAACTTATTATGGTACTGCATTTAAATGAAAAGTACAAACGTTTAATTATTGAAGTACATTGTATTGAAATATCATATTAAAAAAATATATACTTCCGAATCACTTCAGCTTTACAGTCATGTTGTAGTAGTGATTAAAATCTGCCTACCACAATCGGCATGTGTTAAAATCTACAGATTTTTTTGAGATCATCCCCTCTGTTACCCCCCTGGACCTTTTTGTGATGCGTTACCACGCTTCGGACTCTGAAATTCGAATTCTTTCTTTAATTCAGAAACCTTTTTGCCGTGTGTTTTTTCACTTTTTTGACTGTTTTCGACCCAAGTGTCAAAAAAAATGGTGCGTCACAATAACATGTTATTTTCACTGTTATTGTGACCAACTATATGTTATTTTCACTATTCTAAATTGTCTTCTACGTATAATCAATTCGAGACACACTGTATATCGTAATATCTAATCTGTGATCCTCAGCATGTCAAACAGGGTGATGAATAACCATGATTTACCATTGCTGATTTTGGATTAATTTTGGAACAGTGTTTTGATTTTTTGTGTTTGAGATTGAAGGTTTTTTCTCGATATTTCATGACCCAAGATAAATTTGCAAATAGTCTCCGAATTCACAAAATTCAGAAGACCCTCCGACTCGAGCGATTTAGGAGGCACATATGGTAAATTAAAATAATTTGACCATTCTGTATAACATCTGTACAAAAATAGAACTGATACTGATGCCGTTATGGCGAGAATATGAAAACCAAAGACAGAAAAGAAAACACTACTACCTACCAGTCCATTAATGGAAGTGCATACCTTTCGAGACGACTTCTCCTTACATGGACTTGCTTTTTCTCCTAAATTGAATATATGCGCTTATGGCCTACGGCGACTATGGGCGCATTTAATTAATTGTCTGTAGGATGTGGAATAATTTAAGTGATGTCTAAATGCTGACTTCATTCCGCATATTCAGCAGAAAAGTATGAAATAATTAATTCGAAAAGAGGGAAAAATTCATGGAAACATTTCCAGGTTCGCAGTCCTCTGCTGTTTTATTGATCGCTCCTCATAAAAATTTCACAAATTATTCCATAAATTTAATAAAAAAAACTATGGACCTTGACTAAATGGATTGTGGCCCCTGCAGCAAACGGGTGGTCAAATACAGTGATGATGATAAAATGAGAGATTTAAAAGATTGAGACACGTTAAGATAGACCATTGAATGAACAAGGACACTGATAAATGTCCCCAAAAATACCAAAAAATTAAGTATTGCAAAATATATCCTTAAAAGTTGTGTGTGTGTGTGTGTGTGTGTGTGTGTGTGTGTGTGTGTGCGTTTTGGTGTCAAGTTCGTTGAAGACGACCTTTTCTGCAAAAGGACTTATTTTTCATCTAGTACTATGCAGCTACCTTGAAGTGCATGCGTCAGAATACGTTAATTTAAAATTTTGAAGCAAAGCCGAAGTGCGAAACACTAAATCACCACAAATGTGCTGCGTTAGCTTATTGTAATTTTAAAGAGTGACGTCTCTGCTTCACAAGCATTCACATATTCGGACCTTCCTCGACAATTTAAATTTTATTTTATTGATCAAGATGTATACCCACCTGCAAGTACATACAGGATGTCCCCAAAATAATGGAATAAAGAGTAATGACATTTTTCAGCCATCAAAATATTAACTTTCAGTGCAATTGTTGTATTCCAAAAGTTAATAGCATTAACAAAGATACAGAATGTTTTTAATTTTTAATTTTATTTCATATTTTTACAGTCTTTTGACTTGTATCACTGAATTTTGGTGTCCGGGGGTTTTAGGAGGTGGCAAAAAAAACTAATGCTGTTGGTATAATTCTAGCTAATAGGGGCGCCACTGAAAATTGTCTTGGCCAATTAAAAGTACTCTTTTTTTTTCTACACAGCTACGGCAGCCCTATTAATAAAAAATGTTATTCGTTTTCTCATAACCAACGTAAGGAGTCTCTGTACCATTGACGCCTAGAGGTACCCAAAGGAACAACCACTTCACTGATATTTTTTACACGTACTTTGAGTAATTTAAGCAAATAATTACGAGTTTAAAACACTCGACAATATGGGTATTTCTGCAATTCGAAGGAAAATTTATCATATATTTTACTCAAAAAAAATATTTACATGTTAATTTTGTTTTGCGGTATATCTTATCTTTTGATAGCAATAATGTCGCCGCACCCATAAGTTTAAACTTGTTGAAAATTAAATATCTCCAAAACCAATAAGTTTTGTAACCCCCATAGGAGGTACTCATTAAAATCAAACACCCTTGTACATGACAGGATCAGAAAAATAGGCCAGAAAGTCTTGTGTGACGAATTATGTCTGACCTAATTATGATAATGAGTAGACATAAACGTTCGCATCCCATAGTGACGTACTTATGAGAGAATTATCTCCCATCTCGAATTTAGTAAATATTTAAAAAACGCTGAAACGGAGGAATAATAGTTGGAAAAAAAAAACATTGCCTTATATGGATACGAAATAACAGGGAAGGTTTATCTGAAACCGTTATTACGTGCTATGAAGGTATTTATGTATACTGTTTAATTGTGGGCTAATCGCAATTAAAGTGATAAGGCAATTTTTAATAATATAGACTGTTTTATCGTTTTACCGACATAATAATGATAAAAATTTTTAAACTCATTCAATACGTATAAAAATTAAACCGAGCCGGTTCCCGATCTGACGTAAGCAGGTGTAGATGTATCTACAGGGTGTTTCAGTTTCAACTTGCATCTTTTCAAAGAACGGTAGAAAATTGCAAAAAAAAGCCACTGTGTAAATGAATATTATTTGAAAAATGCATATTAACGAATAGCATACATAAGACAGTTTGTTATTTGCACCTTTTCTTACCCGTGAAATGGTTACTAAAATTTCTATGCGTGGTTTCGGCTTCGCGCCATAATCACCAACTTTACTCTCTTAAATATTTAAATATTTTCGCTGAGCATCAGAGGTTCTCCCTTTAATCAGAGAAAAAAATTAAATACAGCATTTAAAAAATTGTCAAAAATTCTACAGAGTACCCCAACAACGAACGATATACCAATATTATTATTATTATTATTATTATTATTATTTTTTATTTATTTTTTTTTAATTTAAGACTGTGTATATTATTGCATTTTTGAATTCTAGGTGAAGTTCTACCTTTTCATATAGTAGACACTAAGTCTAAAATCAGGCACATAGACACAGGAAAAAATGTGGAACCATTCCAGTAATGCCATTTCTGCGGTGGCCAAAGAAAAGGAACGAATGGAGCGTGGCGCTACTCAAGAAGGACATTAAGGCAACAACGCAATAACCGAGTAAAGAAAAGAATCGGGCGAAATACGCCACATAATAGGGGTGCAATAAACATTCAACCGTTGAAAGACGACGATAATTTGTATTTGTAGAATTGTATAAAGAATTCTAATGCCTTCACGACACTGAAGATATATGTATGTACGTATCTCCAGAGATAGTTCCGGATCGTGGAAAGTTGGTTTCTTAGGTATCCCGGAAGTCGCTTCGAGGAATTCCACGCTACCCGGCCGTTAAAACAGCTGGTCGGGTGACCTTTTTTAAATTTTCCTCGTGAAAAAAAAAACAGGAAAAATTCAAATATATAAATCAATGACCTGGTGCGCACAAAAGACAGATGACTAGAAAAAAAGGGAATTTTGACGATCTACTGATTAGCAAAAAGAAACTTACGCAGCAAATAATTAAGTAAAAGATTTGTTTCTTCATTTGATATAGCAGGTACCTACCTCTCAAGGATATTGGTATATTTACGTTTGTACGCCTTGAAAAATTTGGTTCACGAAAGACCAACCCGATGATGAGAATGGAATACATTAACGTTTTGACTACCTGGTCGATGGCAGGATAATTAATTCAGAAATCCTCTCTCGGCGTGTGTGTCTAACTTTTGAATTATACCACTACGAAGACGGTGGGTCCTGAACATACGGTATTTTATGTCACCCAGAAATCCAAGTTTCATGATGAATATAGGCGCCAATGTCCCGGGTTTTGGACCCTTTGGTATTCACAGAATTCTGATGGCTGTAGGACTCCTTATGTGAACAAGGACTGTTAAAAATACACTTTTTAATTTACGTAATTTTATTTCTATTTGGATTATAGATAAAAAATAACACAAAAAAAATGTCTGAAACGCTATGGGATACTGAGTTCGCGTAGTGAAAAGTGGCACAACGAAGTGGTGGAAGGAGATGTTGTATATTAATTTGGGACTTCAATTTATAAACTGAAGTTCCCAAATTTTGATTTTCTTTTTTCCCCATATTATTTATAGATGAAAAAAACCCAGGCCGGCTTTTCTACGGCACTTTATCATAAATCAAAAAATGAAATATTAAAAAAATTGTGCGTCAAATATGATTTAAAACGCAACATTTTTTAAACGTTAGAATAATCTAAAGGGGACTTCAAAATTTAGAAAAAATACTTTATGTTTGTTTCGTCCTGACCATGACAAATATCTAATTAAAATCAAACACGGAAGTGATTTTTCGGATATTAGACCCTAGGTGTGTGATGCATGAGGCCCTGCTTCAAGTTCTACTTGTTTCTAACAAAAAACATTACATTTTTTAACATTCATACTTTGGTTTAATTATCAGTCCTAGCTTTGTGAATTTGATGTTAATAAAATGTTTTATAAACATCTAAGTACTGATATTATTTATTGAAAGGTTTCGAAAAGAAACCATTTTCGATATCTGTTTTCACCACACTTCCACTACTCTGGAAATTGTGTAACTTTTCCCAAATTAACCAGATTTGTTTAAATTGACGTTTGTGAATCTCTCCGTACTAGCATTCATATCGTGGACATACTGTAGAATACAAAGATGTTCCTTCCAACAAAATGTTACTGCTGATTGAAAAGGAACATGCTGATTCCTCCGACGGTCAAATGCGCGTAAGGCCTTTTCCCTATGGCTACCTTATCAACACCTATCAGAATTTGGTAATCGGCATTAAATGTCTTGTCTAAGCGTTCACCAATTAGTCGGGCCAGTAAGTCTTTTTCATCCGTTGACAAGTAAAGTTTCGGAACGATTTTCTTGATTTCTCTTAGAACCTCTGGTGGGAAGTCTTCCGTGATGTCAACAACTTCAATCTAATAAAAGGATTGCCATCAAATGATTATGAGAACAAAACGTTTATAAATGCAACTAAAATGTCATTAAACTTCTCTTTTTTTTTCCTAATGAAATTGAACAATTATTCTAATACAAATGCCATTAACTAAAGGAATTTTAATAATAATCAATTAAGACCCAATAACAATTTAAGAGTGATAACTCCGAATTGTGAAAGATGTGTAAATTATTAATGGCATCGTGGGCTGTGATTAAATGGTAGAAAAATCTGCAGCTAGTTGTGGCTGATTCAAGCCCAGCCGAATGCGGTCAACATTTTTTATAAATTTTTCCATAGAATTTTATATATTTTTAATCATCGTCCGAGATGCTATTAAAAACTCATAAATAATAATATAAGAAACTTGTTGGGACCTCAAAAATGGTACTCCGTTATAGTAATCCCTATTCTGCTCATGCGCAGATCTCTCTTCGGCGCGCTTATGTTAGTAGGCATAAAGAAACTCATAATTTAAAAATAGATAGTGGAGAAATTCGGTATTGTTATGGTAATTTGAGATGAGCTTATTAGGTTTGTGCTTATTTCCACTGTTGTAAATTGTAGCATTAGAAACGTCTTATCTAGTTTATTGACACATATGTAAGTCGCATAAACAATTACGAATAGAACGAAAATAATGTCAAAATTGATAAAAGGGAGAATTTGACAGGTTTCTAATACTGTCTACCTGTCAATTATCCATAATTGCTTTTAATCATAGTTACGAGCACTCTGCATTTTTCGAGGTTCCTCAAAGCCTTTGATACTTACCACTACATTGCCTGTAACGATCTGAATATTAACTATTCCATCACTAGCCGGGTTATTGATTATATAGTTGTACAAAATCTCCGAAGTCTCATTTATTGGAAGTTTAAATCCTGACAATTCATTCTTGTAGGTGGTCAAATAATCGTATCCATTTGAATCAATTACCTAGAACCATTCCTTGCTATATCATATTTAAAGATCAAGAAGTTTAGATATCGAAAGTCGTACATATTTTGAATTGACAGTCGTTGCTCTGCCCTCTTGGTCCTCACCATTCTTAATTGGTATAACCCTGATTCTAGCCCCACAGTTTTCTTTTATCGCAAGTCGTTCCATTTTTTCCAAATAACGCTTCTGCTTGCTATCGTCCAACGTGGGCTCAGTCAAATGTTGCTGTGAATAGTTTTCAGTTTGCAATTTTCGTCATAAACAACTTGAAAAAATTCGTTATATCTACCTTATTAGTGGGCATATGCCATGTGATGGATATTAATTCTTTGGCCCATCCCCTGGAGGCATATTCTCGGTGAGAACTGATTAACGACACGTTTAAATTATATTTTTCCACATTACGAACGAATTCTTTTATACTCTCCAGTGATTTGAGTCGTTGCTGTTCTTCGCTGCTATCGCTGTTATCGCTGTTTATAGACGCGGAATGCACCACCTAAAATTCACACTTCATGGCAGTTTTGGGGTGTTTTTTAATTGAATATCATATGATTAATAATGATAATAAGAAACTTTTCGCTAAATATCCCTGGCTTTTGCAGGACAGAAGAAAACAAGCGAAATAGTTATGCTTGCATTACAAAACCGGAAAGTAATATTTTTCAGGGCGAGCAAGGTAGATTCTATGATGGAGACTTAGCGATGCCTGACATTTTGGAGAGGTCTGTTAACTCACTTTCGGAGGTGTGACGCAAAATATTTTTTTACTGCCGACATTTGAGGTAGAAAGCGTACACTTCCCAGGCGGCCGTAAAAACACTTAGTTATTTATGTGAGAATACAGGTAAATATGGTGCCTATTTCAGGCCAAGGCGTAAGCGACACTTATTAGCTTGGAGAGCCCTGCTAAATCAATTTCCATATAAATTTTTTTACGACTGACTTTGGCTGATGCTTTGATGGTTCTTTTATAATTTATATTTGATTTTGTTTTGTTTGCTGTATGTGAAATATGTTTCCAAAGTTGTTGCCTTTGTTAACATAGTTTAAAGTCTTACAGGGTTATTTCGGATAGAGAGGGATCGAAAAAAATCAATAGCGATTGAAAAATTGTTTTTCCGATCCCTTAACTGAGATCAGCTGTTCGGTTTCGACAGGCAAAACGTTACTTTCAAGTAGAAAAATTTAACATAAAGTGCGTACTTCCAAGGTTGTCGCAAAAAAAACTCCTATTCAAAGAAACGAAAAAAGGCAGAAAGAATGGGTAACTCACCAGTGACGCTGTCAAAAGACATATTACAGCTAAAATTTTGCCCTCCATCTAGTGGAATGGCCTCCGTCAGATCACTTCTTTGAAAACTATTTAATGTCAATAAGTTCCGCCAAGTGTACTCAACAAATAACTTTAAACAATAAAAAATGAAATAGTTCTTGATAATAACTATGTAAGAAATGTCCGGAAAAATCAAAGAGGTTATCTGTGTTTATTATTCCTCATTTATGCCTGGAGGATTTATCTCCATCCACTTATTAATACTACAAGTAGTTATTTGATGTTCAAAAACTTTATTCTTTATTTTTGGATTATTCATTTGAAAGAATTAAATGCTAGAGTATAATTTATTTATAATCATTCCATAGAAACAGAAATAAACGAGCAGTTCTCATGGAAACAACATTTTTAAAACTAAAGTTTAGAAAGTAATGTGCGGTGCCGCTGTGGCGTACAGTGGGGCAGAGGTAACAATTTATGTGCAAAAAATGATAAAAATGAAATCTTCACAATTTATCTGTTACACAGGTATTTTTGTAGCAGATATACTGCTTTATACCAGGACGATCTAATCAGGAAAGAAAATTACACATTTTAGTGAAATCTCCAGTAGTTTATTAACCATCTATACCCATATCTACGTATTTGTAGTTCAAATATTTACTATTTTCGTCTTGTTTTGTGATGTACTAGAATAGATTGATCAAATTTAGAAACCAAATATGCTTAAATTTAAATTAAATATCAACCGGAGAACATCAGCCTAATTTCGTGAAGTACAATTGTTTCTAATTTAAGGCATTTTAATTGTCTAACTAGTTCTGTATATTAGTATGTTGCCCTCTATTGTTCCATTTTGGGATATTTAATAGTTAATTAATATTTAAGCAGGTCAATCATACTTCAATATTTTTCTTCTTTCACTTATCGTGCTTTTAACGCGAATTTCGACTGCTACTTTATGGGACATTGAATTTTCAACGAGCAAAATGAACCAAATATTTGAAAAACAGGTAAAAATCGAAATAGGGCGTATTAGGTGAAAAATTTTTGAAATATTAAGGTGAATCGAAAAATTTAATAATTAACCGGTATCCCATTTATAGACTCTTTTCAAGTTAGTCTCCAGCCATTATTTGGCATTTTTTGACATTAGCGTTTGCGTGAAAATCTAGAATTTTCTCAGGGTTTACCTTACACCAAGTTTCAACTTCCTGTGTCACAGGGTTCAAAAACTAAAGGGTGAACCTTTGTTCATGACCGCACACAAGTTTTAAGAATTTTTCTTGTGTTTACCTTTTGCTCAGGTTTGGAGCACACATTCTTTCGTATATCTTATATCTTCAGTAATGTAAAGTATTTGAAAAATGTACAGACAGATATTTTTTCAGCGATGAATGCGTTTTTCACACCTCAATTTTCTTTTATGTTACGCCACTGTCTCAAAAAAAATTCACCGTTCCACAAGTAAGACTCCACGATTTAGATTTATTATTTCTTAGGTTTTTTGTTTTTTTTTTTGGCTTTTGCAGCCGTTATGAAATACAAAAATTGAAACATGATTCTGAAATTCTCTAAACTTAAAAACATAATTTTTAAATAATCCAGTGCGGCGTGACTATAATATATAAAATTTATTTTCGACTGTGTGATTTTGTTATTGTGATCATTCGTCGTCCCTGTCTCAACTTGTTTCGGCATTTGATGGGGAAATAAATGAAACAAAAAATTAATATTTAGTCAGGCAAAAGACATAACAGACACAATAAAAAAATTACGTAGAAAAAAATGAGCAGCAGCAGTTACAATAACTTAAAATATATGAATTTTGACCCCCTCGCCACAATTCTGTGGGTAGCTAGTTTTTGTATTCATAATAAAGTGGTAAGAGATTATCAACTAATGAAGTCAAACAGGTCATAAGAGTAATTATATAATATCTGCATCCATCATATAAAAATATCCGATTCTATGTACACAGTGTCCGAAAGATCGCTGTATTTTAAGCAATGTCTACTAAGTACTACATATTACTACAACTGAAAAAAATTTTAACTTTCTGGAAAATGCGATTAAATCCAAGGTGGAGACATTTTTCGGTATAAAAATAATCCTATTTTTGTCAACCAATATTTTGTATCCGGCCACAGGATACATATAAATTATTTTAATCAGATATTGCAATACTAAAAAAATCTCCATTTCTGGCTTCTTGTCTTCACAGTGTAGTGCTGGTAGCTCCTCGAATTCACAGTAAAATGACTATTACAAGTTATTTATTTGTGTTTGTACTTACAGCTGCAAGCAGTTATTTAGTCGGAGGAGATTCGAATGTAAATCAAATAAAAAAATCATTTGGCTCTGAAGAGGATAATGCGTCCAGTAACGAGGTGGAGAACATGCTAATGCTCCTCAAAGACTTGGTAAACTTTTTTAAAACATTTTTCTAATTAAAGAATATGACAATGTAACAGGTGTAGATAGACATACTAGAAAAAGAGAGTGCGACAAGGCAGCTGTATATAAAATGTCATTAAATTTAGGACTATAACTTTCATCCTTGCCCAGGGCTTAAAACTTTACTTTTACGCCCCAGGGAAAAAAAATTGCATAATCCATTCATTTGGAGTACGCCAAGAAATATGTACTTCAATTCTCACAGGTGCGTTTACAACATTTGGATAACAAAGAAGAGGCGATCGTGACTTTCATGGAAGAATTTGAAAGAATGGACATATCTAACATAACTTTTGTGGGGTCACAAAATATTTACAGCCAAGATGGAAGTCTAAAGGAAGTGAGGACCATTGAACTATTCATCCCTAATAAGCAGGTTATTTTTATTCTGAATTTATTAAATATTCTGAAAATATTTACTGACAAACACCGCCATCCACAATTAAATCAGGAAATGAATTATCTTCACTAAATTGATTTATAGAAAGATGAATTATCAATGGCCAACGACAATATGGCTGATGATGCTATAGAGGACTCCATAGAAATGCGTGATTGGTTCAGGTTTCTTTCCACCATAGGACTAAATGTGGAGATGATCGTCTATAAATTCGACGAGGAGGAACATATTACGCACCAGCTTTACTTAAACGACCATATATTTGTAAGTGATCCTGCATATGTATCCAAAGTAAACTTAATGAACCTGCAAACTGAAAACTCAAACCGCATTAACGATAGGCAGTAGCTGAAGATAACTTTTACGTTATCAACAAAACCATTGTTGTTGACACAAAGGACGAAGTTGAAAAGGATTACGAGCGAAGAACTATGGGCCAAACAGCGGCTATCTCCAGTTATTTGGTCTTCGACAAGGACAAGAAATTTATAAAATCGAAGTCTACTGTTGAACCGGCATTGTTCGTAAGTGCATCCGAAGAGTACTCGTAGTTCCAAATAAAATATTAAATATTTTCTTTGCGCTAGTGTGTCCCAAATTAATGTTCCATGTATTGGGACGATATGGGAGAAAGTATAGTTTTGTACTCGAATATAATAAGTATGATCCCTTCACGGGAATTTCTTCATGGAGAGAAAACTTTTCCCATTTAACCGGCTTGGAAAACAATTTAGAACACGCTATATGCTATAATCCTCGTATCTGTAACTGCAATTATGGTACTACCTGAAAAACTATAAAGTATGAAAAGAGATATCTAAATTGAATTAATTCTTTCTGTAGGGGGTGGTCGATTCGGAAATGGGTCAACCAGAAGACCAAATAATTCAAAGTGCTTTAAAATCGCTGGTAGACAGGATGCTGGAAAGCAACTCCAAAGATAATGTGCCCGAGGAAATAAGACAAGATTTGGAGAAGCAATATCCCGGTTCGACGTTTATGGTTATAGAGAATTATCCAGAAGGTGCTTACATTAGCGACTTCTTTCACTTCGGTTTAACTTACGAATTTATCGAGATTGGTCAAAACAATAAATATACTGTCTGCGGGAGAAACATCTCACGTACTGGCAATTGATAAAATTTATATTCACCAAAGGGCATATTTATTACAATTTTTGAATACATTACCTATTAAAGTTATTGTACTCAAGCAATGTGTGCTCAATAATGACTACTCCGAAACAGAAAATCAACGACGTTTTTGATACTTAAAAAAACATAAGAATTGTTTTTTAGACGAGTTGTGTTTGTGTAATGAATCTACTTTGGAGTGCCCTTTTCTAACTTTTCTTAAATCCAGGTTGAAAAATATAAAACATAATATTAATTTAACGTTTTTAATAGTTTGTTTTAAGCATTTTCAACGACATAAACAAATAATTAATAACTGAAATGTATTAATGTATTATCATGAGTATTTGTACATCTGTATATTTTGGTGAAGGTAAATTTTCAAATGACCAATAAGTTTGTGGCTTCAGTGATGGTTCTCTTTTTGAATTTGTTAGGTTTTTAGTAATAAAAAAAGTAATTATAGTAATTAAAATTTTTTAATAATTTGGCATGTTTTTTTGTCCCCCAGAATTATGTTTTTGGTACGATTTTTAAGCATCTTCAACGACTATCACTACATAATCAAATAATAATAATAATTTATTAATATATTATTTTGTTTACTTACATATCTATACATTTTGGTGAAGGTCCTTTTCCAAATAACCAATAAATTTGTGATTTCAGGGATGGCTCTCTCTTTGTGTTCTTCGAATTTTGGATTGAGAACAGAGATACTATATGTATTAGCTCTGAGGTAATACTTTGCGGTTCAAAAGAGTCGGCTTCTCAAGGGGAAGTTTTCCTTTCTTTCTCGACATTGCGCTTGCTCTCCATTTTGGAGCTGAGCCATTTAAGAAATGTATTTAATGAAATGTTAAATAAATAAGAACAATATGAGGAAATTCCCATTACTATTTCTAACTCATCTATTATTAGGTACTCACTTCTATTTTCTCCAAATCCTCGTCTCGGTCCCACTTCATCGTATGTGTCATCGCACCAATTTCTCTAAGATTTACTTCCGGTCATGAGCAGTGGAGCCCTAAAGAGCTCCATAATATGTGTTCTCTTATTGTTCCTGATAGCTTAGATAGGTCAGATCCCAGAGATGAACTTTTTAAATGTTGAGTCTCTTCTGGGGAGAGTCTCGTTCGAAATCGTATCTTTCTAGTATACATTAACAAACGGACATGATGATGGACTATACACTTGGCATGACAAAACCTGCAGAATCAGCTATATTCACTTCTAGATTCGTCCCATATAATTATAGATCCTACGCCTTATTGCTGTCAAGAATAGCAAATCTCTTGCAGGGTTTATAGGTGAAATAAGATTAGGTCAAATCACGTTTTAAGAGGTTGTTGCTTGTTTCTGCATAAATAATCTGGGCGCATGCAAAAAAAAACTACGAACAGGTACCAAGCCAACCACGGGTGCGTGAACAATCATTCGGGGGGTGTGCAAATAAAACACTACGTGCACGTTAAGTATAATCTAGAAGCACGTAAAAATTAAATTATGAACGTGTGAAAAATAATTTAGGGCCACGTATAAAAAATACGGACAAATCGAAATAAACTACGGGCACGTCTGCCTCATTTTATTTTCCTCATAAAATGTACCTTATATCACCACAAAACCCATTATTGCCCAACACATTTACACTTTATTATCGAACCATCCCAAAACATTGTATTTTACATGGTTCTTCCTTTGTAACATTTAAAAGATTGCCTTGGATACAACATACTCATGTACCTAAAGTATTTATTTATTTATCGCCAGCAAATGTGTGCAACCTTCATAGGGTTTACTACCTAGAGCCATTACGAATTGCTAATTTCAGTTCAATAACATTTTACGATTTTCAAAACTCATGTTCTTCGGGCGGACCAGAAAGTGGGAGTAACTGTGAGCAAGGTTACGTATGGAGTAAATACCATATAAATCGGAATGATGGCGGCAAATCGGTTTTTGTCTCAAGATATAAGTCAAGTATTTAGTGGAGCAAAGGATGAATCACTTTGTAAGTACAAGGAATTCGTTTTTGTTTTTATTTAAGAGTTTATCGTGGCAGGTAGGTATGTACCAATTTATCACCGATTTTACACGTTTTGTTGATAATTTTTGTTTTTTTTTACGTGTTATCGACAAATTTAGAGACCAAACTGTATTTCTTTTATTTTAAAAAGATTTAATTAAAGTATCTTTTTCAAAAGTGTTTTAAGCTCATATTCAAAATAAGCGCCGAGAGATTTTTTAATACTCTTTCTCATATTTTTTTATATTCTTCGTTTTTTTTTTATATAAAAAAGACCAAACAATCTTTTTTATTAAATAATTTTGATTATTCTACGTTTTAGCGTTTTCTTTTAATGTGATTGATCACCCCTTAAAAATAAAGTCAAAAGCGTCACACATCCTATGTACAAAGTTAGACAGCGAAGCAGCATAGTGCATAAATAGATACCGAAAAAAAGTTGTATGTAATAGTTTTGTGATTGTAAACGTTTCCGAAGAAACTAGTTTTTGCTGGTACTCTGAATTATATAGGATGACTCAAAATGAAGATACGTGGGTCAAGAAATTTTGCTTAAAATAATATAATTTTTTTTTTAATATAATTTCTATTTTAGATAAAAAGTATTTTTGACATAAAATGGTGTAAACACACCATAAACAGTATTATACAAATAAAATAAACAATTTAACTTATAATTAATATTAAAAAAACTCAACTGGGTCTGGTGATACGTGTTCTATTGTGTCTTTTTTCGTATAAAACTGTTTTTTATTAATTTTATGAACAACCTTGTATATAAGATGTTTCAAAATCAATGATGTTACGGAGGTAATCGGTTATTTTTTGGCGTTTTTTATTGAGAGTGGCAAAAAATAAGTCGTCGCCATTTTGGGTTTTCTATATACAGGGTACTTTGCAGAAATCCTGCATTTCGAGATACACGCTGTATTTCAATTATCTAACAAGATATCGAGAAAGTAAAAAAACGAATGTTGATAGAGTTTCTATCTCAGAATCCAATAGCACAGATCTCTTTTCCAACAATTCAACCTTAGGTGTTTAGATTGATATAATTAAACATTTTCAAATGTTTATCAATATTGGCTGCTATTTCTGTCAAATTTTGACACCTATCAGATTCAAGACTAACATCGAAAAAACTCAATTTTATTAGTCCAACTCGTAATAAGAATTGTTATTGGGAAACAGGTGCGAAAATCCTTTATGGGCATATTAAAGGCACTATATGAAAAAGAGCTGAATATTAATTATTGTCTAGTTTGATATTTTGACTGAAGGTTGTTCTTGCCCTAAATAGTCTGAAAAATTGTACTTTATAACCCGTTATATACACAAATTGTTGCTATAAAACAAATCGTTTCAAATAGGTGATATTTATCTTAGACCTAGATTTTTATTACAAACAACATTGAAATATCTAGTCACGAAATTACGACTATCACAGAGTTATTGAACAAAACTTACAACAACTCGTCCCTCTCAAATCTAATCTGCGATATTTATTTCGAATTTTTTTTTTTTACTTTAAACTGGCTTGAACCACGGTACACTTGACCAGTGTGTAAATCTCATTATGGTATTTATTTATTGATGAAATGTTATGATTATATCGCTAATAGTAACCGATTAATGGCAGTAACATCACTTAAGAAACTGTTTTTTTCACAAATATTCTATAAATCGGTACCTAATTCTACTCTAAAAACTGGTTTAATTGGCAACCAGATCTTTCTCATTCTCACCATTCTGGTGGCGTCAACCTATGGTGGTGGTTATGGACTTCTCGGAGGAGGCGGCTACAACAGCTACGACTACGGAGGTTATTATGGTACCTCCTCATTAGGTAGCTCGTCACTAGGCAATAATTATTATACGAGACCTTATTACACGAGTGGATACCCTAGGTGAGTTAGTTATTCTTCGGCACAAGCCTTGACATGGAAGAACGCATATTTCAGTTCTATCGGAAGTGGCTACTATGAAACCAACTCTGGCTATTATCCAGGAGGAGCATACGGAGGATACGGGAATAGTTATTCATCCGGGTATCGGCCCGGGTACTACTCTGGGTACGGAGGATATAGTGGGTACGGAGGTTACGGGCCTGGTGAGTTATCTTTTTATATGTATTTCACGTGTTCAGCCGCACAAGATTTTGGGTTGAAGTAGTCACACAATAAATTATTTTATTTTTTAACCTATGGGTTGATATTAGGAATATTTACAGAATTACTTAGAAATACTGAAGACCCTGAAGTTGTGGAAATAGGAAATAAAAAAATTGAGTATTTCAGTTCATCCACCGCCAGTTACGACAATTTTGAGTCAAGTTCCTCAGGTAACCGAGTCAATTACTGAAGACTCCAAACTATAACAAAATACTCGCTGTTGCCTATAAATACGTGTAAATACGCTTCTATGAGGGTGCGCATGTTAACGAGTATGTTACCATATTCAAATACAACTTATAACGTGAATGTTGAAGCGATGTGTATCTGTGCATGATGTGTGTTATTGTTACAAATAGCAAGATTATTCAAATAATAACAATTTCTAAGTGAATATTATAACTGCATGAACAGGGCACAAAAACAACATAAAGCTTTGACCTTGTACGTGAATAATTCCGTAAAATGAATCATCTTCGAAGCTTGAAAGTTTAATTATTGTGTTTGAATGGGTGTGTCAATGAGGCTTGACGCTTGTACTGAGAAAGGATATCCTCCCCTATTTTACATATTAACAATTGAGGATGTTCGACGTTTCAGCTTCACTGATTTCCACTTGAAGGCGCAAAACTAGAGCTAAAAAAAAAGAAAATTAATTTATAAAAGAAATTCATGTGGTTAACACAGAAAGTTTAACCTATTCTATATCCCAAAATAACCCAAATTTATTATATCCACTATAATCAAAAAAAGGTTTATTAAAGTAATACTGGGTGTCGAAGTCTAAAAAAAGAGAAAAGTTTATAAGTTTCTTCAAAACATTTGGCAATATTTGAATGGAACAGAAACGTACAAATGTGTAAATTCTTGCAATCTGAAAAGCATACTCTGTCCGAATATTAGAAAACAAATAGGGTAATCAATTTAAAACATAATATTCTTCATGCAAAAATCTTGCGTTTTTTTATGTTGCGCTGAGTAGCCCCTGGGTCAGTGTAGAATAGATCATCCCGTACAGCCTTCAAGAGACAGTATACACCAACTTTAACTTTTTTATTTCAAAATCTAGAAAAATGTTTCAAACACAAAATCTCTAAAGAATTTTGTGGTATTAAAGGAAACGCAATTGTCTTTTTAAGATATGACGAAAATGTTTATATATATACATATTTTACTTAATTATAGCGACTCTTAGAATAACACGCTCTTTCATGACAAAGGATTAAAAATTTAATAATCTGAACCTCATCAGATCTTGGGCTATGATGACAATACAAATATAAGGGCGAACTCAAGATTCAGTTTCAAAAATAATGTCATTATGGGTAACTTTATGAACACTCTGTATACAACTTTTGTTATTACTGTTACACAGTCAAGTTATTTTTGGATAATTTTTTCCATATGTGTCTTAATATTCTAGTGGGACAATAATAATGGGAAAAAACGAAAATCTCAACCTTCGAACTTTACCATTATTGCCATCACGCATTTCTGGCTCATTTTCATTCCGATAAATGTATCATTGCATTGTATTATAATTGCAACAATTTTTTACCAGGTTATTCATCTGGATTGGGTGGTTTAGGAGGATACAGAACCAACTATTTAGGAAGGCCTTATGGATACCGTGGTTATGGCTACTCCAGCTACAGAAAATAAACATCAATATCTTCTGATCATTATGAAAGTGTAATTCTTGGTTCACTTTAGTTCGATTATACTTCAATACTATGAGTACCTACATAAATAATATTTTTCCAAGATCAGAGAATCTCTTAATGCCATTACGAGCAGATAAAACGTATGCCCGTCATGGATAAAACTGTAATACATCATAAGTTTATTTTTATTTTAAATTTGTTATGAGCGCGTGACTGTTTATATGTACCTAATCCTTAACTATGTAACACTGTATAGCAAGTAATTCGTTTTATTGCTATGTTTTCACATGTAATTTAATAATAAAAAATACATTCCTAAAATACTTCTTTTATTTGTGGTATTTTATAAACGTTTTAATCAAACTCGTGACACCCCTACGAGCGAACATAATTTACAAATTCACTTGCCCACTTATACAAGGTCCAATGTATCATAATGGAAATATTTCAGGGGACAAAATATACAACAGGCAAAATAATTAAAAAATGGTAAAAGACCCATGGTCACAAACGTACTATTTTCGACATACAGGGTGACACGTATATGCCAAACATGGCCCGTTTTTGACCATAATCTATTAGCATTTTTTGATTATTATTTTGCACACTACTATCACATTCTGAAATATCTTCATGATGATATGTTACACCCTGTATATTACTAAGTGATCTTTAATGCAATGTCAAATATCCAAATCAAAAAGCAAATTGATTGAATTTAATTACCAAATTCTCTATGTGTTTATAGAACTGCTTTAGATTAATAAAGAAAGTTCATGGTAGTTAGGTTTACGGATCTGTCTCGAAATCCTCGCTCCAGCCCACTCCTACGTCTTATACAGACCCTGTGGGTATTGCAAATTTAAATCATTTGGGGCAAACCTTGAAAGTGTGAAATTTTGGGTGAACGAAGCTTTCTCAGTAGGCAATATGGTATTTTGCCCGTCCTTCAATAAATTATAAGTAGGTAAACATACTCGATTTTCACCAGCACGCCACAGGTATGATTCATTAATGAATCTAACGCCTACAGTACGCTCTCGTCGAACGTTAAAAAATTAGGAATCCTAATCATACAAGCAAAAACAACTCGACATCTTAATAACAATAATGTCGCGGGTTATATGTTAAAACCTACATATAATGTAAACCAGTAGCGTTGAAATGTAGCCCAACTCTGACATAATTTTTATGTAATCCATAAAACTTATGCAAGATTTCTCCTTTCCTTGAATCAAGCTGAGAGCCCACAAGTTTAAAACCCCACAAGACAATTTAGTTATGCATATATTCTTCGTCTGAAAAGCCGGTACTCATGGTACTCCTTCTTTAATGTGACTTGATTTCTATTCTTATTGTATAAATTCGATTGTGATCGCTAACCTACTGGGAATTGCATATCGTTTTTGCTGATGCGTAATGGCACAAGTGAGTAGGTACCATTAAAAACAAAATAACATAATAATAATTAATGTTTAAATTTTGCCTTAAAAATACCCTGTCTCGAGACGCTTGTTACGGGCCTGTTTTTCTAGCCAATAAAATTGTCAATATCTCACAACACATCTAAGCAAAGTATTTTCAATTTATGATGAAATGGCTACTTTGCAATCAGAAGAGTATCACTTTTTAAAATAAATTTCGCCTTCAAATTTTCTTTTCTTGAGGCGCTTGCTACGGTCCTGTTCCTCTAGCAATGAACTTGTCAATTTGATACAATTCACCGTATCAAGGCAACTTCAATTTTTGACAGGATGGCGACTGCACTTCTGGTTCCAGAAAAGTAACGGTTTTTTTAATTAATTTTAACATTAAATATAAGCAATACCTATGGTATTCCTCACCTACTTGGAACTACCTACTCGTTTTGCTGGCACGCAATCTGCGAAGTAAGTATTTACCTATTCAAAATTCAAAAAAATTCTACTTAATTTAAAAGACGTCGAGTATGCAATACGTGATTTCATTATCATTATTGTCATCATTAAGATTAATAAACCGCGCTATCACACCCGCAACTTTTTTTTTCTCAACAGTGAATCGTTGACATACCTTAATTAACTAAATATCTGAGCACTGAGGCGGGTTTCCTGGCAATTACTATAAATTATGTGCACAAGAAAATTGATTTAACCATGGTGGCTCACGGAGAGTACGTGCATACAAATTCATTGCCGTATGTGTGTTTCACTGTCTCGGGTTTTTAATTAAGTAATTATTTATACAAAATACGCGCCGAAACGCATCAACATTAGTTTTCACGTATGTTGATATGGAAACTAACTACGATGTACACATTATTAAAATAGTTGTAAGGAATCATTTGGTCTTCTATTAAAACTGAGCATAAACCTCGCTTTAGCAGATAATTGAGTTTATCATACAAGAGGAACAAAGATGTGTTCTCATGCCTCTCTATACTGAATATTAATGGCCCTAGCCTGATTCTGCTCTGACTTTGCTGTTAATCTCGACCTCATTAACTCCTAACTAATTAGTCCGTGACTGCAGTAGCTGAACTGAGGTTTGCTTTTAATCTCGAACACAAAGTCTTGCCAGATTTCATCAATTCAAAGTCTGTCTATAGACCATAGACTTAATTAACAATCTGTATATTAAGATTATTACATTGTGTTACACCCTTGAGTTTAACTCGGTCCAAGTGAATACCAAACCGCTGTTTTAAATCTAAAGGGGTCATTACCTACGACAAGTAAACCCATTATTTCTAACTTCCTTCATGCAATTAACGAAAACAATAAAACTGATCAAATTGAATTATTCACTGCACGAAAAAATGAACCCATTATACTAATTTTTTTGTATTAAAATTACCTACAACAACGACACGTATAGACACACTATTTATTTACTTATTACATCGTAAGGCCAAATCGATCAACAAGTAGTAAATTGGCTGTTAACTGTTTAATTTTCAGTTTTTTTATTCTCCCATTTAGTTGTTTTGCACAATTCTTATATTGTGCTTTTAATACAGAGATCTGAAATAACTATTTGGGTCCTGGTGTACCTTTCAACGGTAACATGGGCATATAATGACAACAGCAAATTCTTGGGCAATGATATTAATGAAGAGTACCGCCACGGTCAAGGTGGAAGACGAAGACGTCCTAGCAATCAAGGTATACTGATTATCGAGTATAATTCATACAGGAAAAGAATATTTAACTAAACATTGTTTGCAAATTGCAAAGCAAACTTTCGCTGAGCATCTTCACATTTAAACATTTTTGAAATTCGCAATAAAGGTGCAACCAATCCGTGCCATTTTGGAGGAGCTGGGGGGTTCGGAAAACCCAAAACTGAAGGAACGGGAAGAACATTTTTCGATCTGCAGTACTACAACTTAGAACACAACTACCATATAAACGTAAATTGCGGTGGAGGCAGTTACCCTGGTGCCGTGGTTCCCATTCATCCCGCTACAGTTACCGGATCAGGGGCCATTGCAAACGATCATGGAGGACAAAAACCTTTGGGAGGACATAGACCTTTAGGAGGGCATAGGCCTTTAGGGGTGCATAGGCCTTTTGGAGGGTTAGGTAAATTCATCATTTTTAATAACATGTAATTCCTTGGTTGAAGAGATATTACGTTTCAGGTCATGGAGGTGGAGGCCACAGACCTGGGGGTAACAATCCTGCCTTTATTAATAATCATAATAATTAGGTTGTTCATACACTTATCTACTTCTGTAGGAGGCGGAGGATTGTTTGGAGGTGGAAATAGGCCCCACCAAGAAGGATCCTATGGACCGGCTACTCAAGTCCAAAGTAGGTTAGCTCCTTACTCTGGTAAAATATTTTAAGAGAAATATGGTTCTGAAGCTATGAAGCACCGAAAGATTCATAACGATTAACAGATCGATTCAGTTGATGAAAAGTGAAATAGAAAAGAATTACTTAAATTACAAGACTAGAATTAATGTCGTTTTCTGCAAGATAACTTCAGGCCGGAATTATGACTGAAATTATAAATAAACACTTTATTTGTTTCACGTTTAAATATAAATTGACACCAGGTGGAAATGGGGGAGGCCTAGGTCCAGTAGCAGGGGCATTTGCAGGCATTCTTCCATCTCCTCAACAGTTTGCCACAGGTTTTTCCGATGGAGTCCAAAGTTTCATAGGTACTATACCGGCAATTGCTCAAAGCTTCCAGTCGATTTTACCAAGTTTTGGAAACTTTCAGTTACCCCAATTCAATCCTGGAGGTACGTAGACTTTATATTATAAACCCTAAATTTATTTTACATTATTTTATTTATATACGTAAAATTTTAAATATGAAGTTATAAAATTACAAAATAGAAATATGCAAACAAATTTTCGTTGCTGCCATCATATGGAATAAGTGGATGAAGAACTTGCCCATTCTTGGCCTGAATGCCTCTAAAAATGACTTTCTGCAAGTGCATACATAACGCATGTACATAATACGTACCGTTCCTCTATTTCTTCTCGCAAAAAAATTATCTTATATTCAAATAAACATGTTGAATTTTCACGAAGCAAACACTGGACCTGTGACCTTTCGACCGCTTTTTCAAGGAAGTTCCTTCAATAACCTGGTCAATAGACCCACTACCACCCCAACTGCAGCGCCGCCAACATTTACAACCACCGACCCTGATGACATAATTTATAACGATCAAATTAGGCCTGTGCATGAGGATCATGACCCAATTACTGAACCGTATCTCAGTAATAGTGATAAGCGTCTCACAGGTTAGTCAAGTATCTGAACAGGTTAAAATTATATCATTTAGTGCATGATTAAAGACAATGCTTCATTTTCATAGTATCAAAATCACAATAATTGATAGTATAAAAATATATTTGTAGCACTTGATGGTCAATGATAAATGAAAGGGCTAAATGACATTTTTGTGTACAGCAAATTACTAAATTAGCTATAGTTACTAAGTTATAGAAACTAACCGAAGTTATTTGTTCCTTCACACCCATTCACGTTAACTTTCTTTTTCGATATATCTTGCTTTACGTAACTTTGCCACAGTGATCCTGAACTAACTCAATTTTTGTACACACCTACATAAAGGACTGAACATTTTTAATCCTCACAAAATTCAATCTCAACAAGTTATAGAACGTTGTAGCCTATAGAATTGAGAACATTTAGATATTCGGTAATTCGAGACTCCACTTTGACGTTTTCGTTAATATTGGTCTTGCAGAACTTTATTTACTTGACCAAATTTTAGGTGGAAATAAGTGGTATTATCCTGATGGCAGGCCATACTACCCAAATGATGATGGACGAGGTGGCAGGGCACGCTATACCCATAGAAGTTTCCCAGAAGAACGATTTAATAATAGGTCACAGACAAGAAGTCTTCGATTCCCATTAACGTGATGGAAAAATTTTAAATTACTAAATACACTAATTTGTTTTGATTAAATTAAATATTTTCAAGGCGGTTCTTCCAGTAAGTTGAATCCGAAAACCTTTCTTATCTTAAATGGGACAGAAGGTCGACTTTCTTACTTGAATGAAACGCAACGCTATTCCTGAATTATTGCATTATGACCGGATTTTAAAGATTATTTCGTATAACACTTCCTATTTTGATTTTTAAACGGCGTTATGAATAGGTTAGAGTTTGAGCTGAACGTTTTAGTTTTTACAAATTCGATTGATGCAGTTTCCAGGAGCCCTCCATATATACTGTATGTACTCATAAAACAACAAAATAAAAACTTGAACATGTAGAGGACGATTTCTTACACATTAAAATTGTGTGGTTTTAGAAACCATCGTTTGATATATGTACACACAATATTAATGTTACCAACGTCATATTAATATAAAACTCCTAAAAATTATAGTAAGGAATCCTAAAACAAATATCCACTTAAAATCTCCATACCCAACTGCATAAAACAACTTTTTTAACATGAAACCTTTCTATATATATTTCATATTCATAATAAAAAATAGCAAACGACAGACTCTATTGAGCACCAATTCGTATAGTTTCGGCATAAATATGTAAAAACTTGATTACCAAAAGAATAAGTTATAAATTGTAATACGTTGTTCTTTACTTACGTTACAACTGTATGATACCAAACTCAATAAGATGAATTGTGGTTCCATTGCGAATTGTTGCTCCAATTTCAAGAAGATCACATGATGTAGTTGTGAATTCGTACATGCTACAATTAAAATGAAAATTATAATTAACTTACACAGACTATTCCAACGATATTTAGACGCTATATTTCTCTGTCTTTGTACAAGCTAAAACACCTTGAACAAAAAAGTTGTGGGTTAAAGCGTTTTTTATGCCGTAGATCAAGCGGCACTCATACTCCAATGAGTGCAGCGCCCCGTTGACAGAATATTTTGCAGGTGCAGCAAAAAAGATACCTTTCCTGCATGACCTTTCGAAATCACTGTTTAGGTTATTATAGTAATGTTCATGTCCCACCGCAATCGAAGTGAAATCTTGTATATTCACCGTATTAATTCTTACCTCAAAATAATACATCCTCTATCTTTGGGCTTGCTCAAAACTTTAAAAAATCGTTTGGCTATACTATTTAGGTAATTATTATAGATCACTTCCTTATCAGTGAGTGGCGCAACCTCCAAACAGGACGAATTATCGACAGGTAACGCTTTACGTTCACCTAAAATCATCATTAGTCTTCTCGTTCATTTTTCCTTTTTAGGTTGAGCTCACCAAGCAAATGAATAGTTCTCACCGAACCGCTCTTATAACATGTCAACATAGATATGTCAACAATTGTTGACTCTGCAACATTAAGTTTCTTTGTCAAACAAAAGACCCCAATTCGTCCACTTAATTGGATATCACAAGAAAATAATCTATGGATAAACTTTTCTGAATTATTTTTTGCACATAACTTTTCATCTGAAATAGAGCAAACATTTCTTGAATTCCAATACGCCCTTTTAAGGCAATAACAGTCGCTGATATTTTCCTGTAGATTATTAGCGAAAGAAGTTAAGTCTTCCGGACTTAGTACCCATGACATTTGAAACTTCTGGATATAAAGGTTGTAATTATTCTAAAAAAATATTCATTTTAATTCGTCACTTAAAATATTCTCGTCATAATTTACAAAATCTAAGCCAACATGAAAATCCGTCTCAAAAAAGTTATTTATTGGATGAGTATACAGATAGGGCCATAAGGTAGCCCAAAGAGCATCATCTCTATTCAAAAATGTACAGAGATCTGCCTCCTCGGCTGTTTTCGTCATTGTTTCATGAGTCCATCCGGGAGCGAATATGGCCATTGACAAATTGTATTTCCTTATTATTTGTGCAGCCTGAGAAATTAAGTATTTGGCTACTTATAGGACACAATCAAAGATAAATGAAATCAGGAGTTGACCTAATACCTTATAGGTGTTGAACTGTCCTCCGCCGAACATGTTACGACCAAACACATCAACTCCCACGAAAACGTCGAACTGCCTTGCCCCAGCTAAAGCTGCGGTGTTTTCCAATTTCTCTTCGTTCCAAGAATAGTTCAAAAATATACCATCACAACAATCAAAGAAACATCTAAAATAATTTAGTACTGAAATTACCAATTTACTGGACACTGAAGGTGAGTTCCACCTATTTAGATTATTTAGCTGATCTTGCCACTTAAGGTTTCCATCTTTTGTAACACTATCATACCAAATAATAACATTTTCACTGTTTTGCAGATGAGTCTGCAAGGTCAAAATTTCTACAAAATCCCTTAGGAGTTCAGGGTTTTGTACTGTGTTTTCAATGTTTAGTAACCATCCATCAAATCCAAATATTTTTTGGATTTCAGTGAGGCGATAGACGAACTCTTTCATTTGATCATGATTATTGAAGATTTCTTCATTGCAAATTTTAACGCCATCCTGGTTTTCAGTGATTATGGTGCCTGCAAGTATTCAAGAGAATGTAAGTTTGAATATGTTCTTTTAGTGCTGCCAACCTAAGACTTTAACGCCGTTTCTATGCCCTGCATTAATCCATGCTAGTGGTGGAATTGTTATAAAATAATGACTGAAGTATACAAAGTAATCTACTTGAGACCAGTTGTAAAAAGTGTAACCATCAGTTGCTAATGTTTTGTCTTCATGATTGTCAAAAGGCACATACCTAATGAGGTATGCAGAAAAATGTTCAAACATATTTAATATTCAATGAATGTACTTACGAATCTGCCTGATATCCCCCCTTGTAATCATGACAAACCAACGTTTTTGGTGCAGCCCTACAATCAATACGTGGCCTTAGCCTGAACGTGTTTTCAGTGCAATGACAATCTGATAGAGCATTCTTAATTATATGGCTGGAACGTTCTTTTAAAGGTTGTATTTGTTTCACCCATTCGGGTGGATTTATAAGGCAGTCTTCAATATCAGAGTATTTCACAATAGGTCGGCACTGAGTGAAACTAGGAATCATTTTTCAATTTTTTTTGTTGGAATGTGATTATGCTGTAAATAAGGTTGTGTCTATTAAATGACAATTCACTTGAAAAAGAGATATGGCAACTACAATAACAATGCTCTATATACACATACTAATGAATCACTATTATACAGGATGATTCCTGTTATGCAGACAGTAGATGATTGTGTGGCTATAATTATTGTTTCACTTATAACAACACAACCTATATTAAAATGTACTAATACAGGGATGAAACATTTTTTTGGTGATATATTATTTATACTAATAGTTTCTTCCTAATTGATCATGCATGCTTGTCCATGTTGCAGTTACATATATACCCACCTTAACATAAGGAGTTGCATAACCAAACAGAATACACATGCCAAATGCACTGAATATGCTGAATATTTGTTGTCCCCTTAAAATGGTATATTATTTATTTCAACCATACACCAAGCTTGAACAATTTATCTTTTTTAATTCTCAAAAAAACATCTAACAAATCAGCTAATCAAATGTCAGCATCATAAATGAAAAATATCAAATAATAAACTAGTTTAATTATCAACATTTTTTTATGTAAAACGTATGTGACTACACTCACCCTAATTTACTAAGTATAATCTCTTTCATTATAGTTATTATAAACAGAAATGTGGTTTACCGCAGAAAAATATAAATATGAAATATCACTAACACCCAACAATGTAATTTCTTTTCTTATCGAAATACTATAGCCTATAGCATACAAAATACTGCGTTCTTTGATAACAGTAATATGAGATTAAAAAATTAACTATTTATATAAATAATAATGGAATCTCTAGTACTTCAACATACATAATACGGGCAAAACAAAAACATTAAAACTATGGTTAGGATTAGACAGTTTTAGAAATACAGATCTGGATTGGATTGCACGCCATCAGATTTTCAACCAATCGGACTAGGCGGTTATCATCGGCGGCCGGTGATCAATCTGGTTGGTTGAAAATCAGCTGATTGGAGATCAATTCCATCCAGATTTCCGTTTACGAAAAGTCTACAGTCAAATACGTAATGAACCAAACTAAATTCATAACCTTCATTATTTGTGTTTATCTTCGGTATTACGGCCCAAATACTTTCATTTAATGGATGCTTAAAGCCCTCGCAGGTGAGCTCATTGTGTAATTGATAAATATTCCAGTTAATATTGATTATCCACTTCGTATCACTTGCAAGCAAATAATATGAGCAATTACGTGAAGTATTCAGATTTAATAAAGCAAACAACTGAATATGCACGGCGAATGACCCGCCTAAGCAATCGAATATTTGGGGAACCTATTAGGCCAACTACCCAGAAATCTATGAAAGTAGTGAAGCTTTTCAGGTAGGAAAATAATGTCAATCACTTCACATATCATTTATTGTTTTAACATTTGTCTTTACACCTCTGAATTGAGCATATACTTATATCTGTTAATACTTTTAGTGAACATCCAGTAAATCTTCGGAGAGATGTTTATGCATACTATCCTAGACATGTTGAGACAGGCAAATTAATGATGAAATTACGTTACTATGGACTTTACAGAGATGAACATCAAGATTTTAAAGAGGAGATGGAAAGGATGCGAGTGCTGAGAGGAAAGACAAAAACCAAGAGACAACCTGGAGGTTCAAAGAAATGATTTCTAAAATTTTGTTGCAATATTTTAAAATTAAACATATTTATTATTGAATATGGAATTTTTTTGGCTTTAATCTTTTGTACAAAAATTTTATTATCTCCACAATGACAAAGATCTGGAATATCTCCAGTCAGGTAACTTATATTTACCAATACCTACTGAAATTAAAAAATATCACATACTTAAAGTTCATGTTTTTCAGTAATTAGATCACTACTTTCCTTACGATTTTTCTTCTTAGATTTTATATCAATTTTTGGTTTCTCCTCATCTGTATCCCCTTTCAATTGTTCTTTTAAACATTTGGTGTCCTGTCCTTTTAACACAATCTTTTCACACAAGAAAGTCTTCAAGGGTTCTCCTCCATCCTCATGTTGAAAGTACCATTCTTCTATAAATGCTTCATTGTCTTCAAGAAGTGTTTCACACTAGAAAAGATGTTATATTGAGTTTTACCAGCTTGTGTAATTTAAGCTAATAATATTTAATGAAAGTATAATTGGAACTAACCTGCGTTTTCATATTAGTGACTTCAACACTTGGTTTATCCCACAGCTCATAGGGAATTCCTAACTCAACTTTTACCCCCTTATTGACTAAACCATGCAGAGTTTGAAATGTTTGACTCATGCCTTTTGCAAATCTCGTGCTATCGTCACGCTCCTTATGTATGTTGTATTCTAATATACGGTCACAAACCCCATCAAGAGACTCAATTAACCTAAGTTCTGACTTTTTGTATTCTTTTTTCTTTTTGGGTTTAATGTCATCGAGTGAGTATCCAGTTTCTATTACATCGTGAGTTTTTCCCGTCTCTTCTAATCTGCTCTGTAGTTCTATGGCCAATATTTTACAGACTAAAATAAGAAATAGTTGAATGAATCACACAATTATTATTATAAATTCGGTTTTAAGATCTATGACTGTGGTGGATATTTAGTTATATTCAAAATACCGGAGAGTTTAATTTACCTTCACATCGATTTGCATATTTAACTCCTTCGTCTTCTTCGTTTAGTGCATTGGCGTTCACCAATATTAATAAAAAAATTAAGACAGTAAATCTACCTCTAAAATATAGCATATTCGAATAACACAAATTAAAAAACAGTATACTTTGCGGTATAATTCCTATTTTCTATGTAGGTGTACTATATTTTCTGCTATATAATTAATCGAGATACTATAAAGAGAATAAAAATAAAGGCGATCGACGTTGCCAGTTCGTAAATTCTTGATAATGTTGAAAAAGTCCTACACCATAAAGATGATCGGACTGATCCCCATTAGTTAAGTTTCAACCAATTGGATCAAACTATGCTGGTGCTCAGCCAATCCAATTGGTTAGAAATCATCCGATCGGGATCTATTCTATTTAAACCGATCTTTTCGGAAATTCCAATTGTCAGAAATGAGATAGTTGCAGTTATCAATTGTAATGATTATGATTAGACATTATTTGATGACGGAGTGTTGACATGACTTGACAGTTTGACAAAGACGAAAAACAAAAACAAAAACTATGCTACTATTCTGATAATCATTTGCACCAACAGATGTTTATTGTGTAAGCGAGGTTTAACTTGACAAGTTTGACATTTTTGAAAGTATCGCCTGTATTGTCTGGCGTTTTAAGCGTGGCTTAGTTAAGGGTAGTTTAAGTTCACGAGGTGTATGTGACAGTGATTCGGATTACAAGCTGATGAAACGCAAACCAAACTTATAAATCAACTAAAATTCGAAAGTGTTTTAGGAAGTTCAGCTTCAATAGATTTTTATTTAATGCAGCCCTAATTGTTTACGTTATTAATCGGTAATATGATATCTATACAAGGATATACTAGTAGTGATGAAGAAGTCACTTCAGAGACTGTGGGAACTTCTTTCTCACCCCCAGAGCCTCTATCCAAAGATTTGATCCCATTTTCATTAAAAAAAAATCTTCAGGTTTGTGCAACTCCCACAGTCTTACCCCCCGCAGTAGAAAGTGATAAAATATACATCCATCCCAATACAAAAGAACTCCTATACAATCCAAAGTATGATGAACTATACGCCCCAGTTGTTGGCCCTTTGAACCCTTTTAAAACTCAGCAGGAAGGATTCGAGAGAAACATGTTATCAGGACACATTGAACCAGCCCATGTCAGTGAATTCCAATTTGAAAATCAGAGACGTACATTCAACAGCTTTGGTTATGCTTTGGACCCTTCAGTGAGCACTGACGAAATGGGTTTAATGAAAGTGATTGGAAGTACTGAAGAGGCCAAGGATTCAAACATGAAGACAGTATTTGAAAAAACACACCTGAGGCCTCTGGACAAGCGCAAGCGGAAAAGAAACAATAATCCTGATGACGTAGATGGTTTTTTAGGACCATGGGGTGGGTTTGAAGATGAGCAAAGGGTCATGCGACCTACTGAAGAAGAACAGGCCGAATTGCAGGAGCTTATTTCAAAAAGACACAGGAGAGGAAAGGTACAAGAAGAGAAGCTGGTTGAAGAGAAATCAGTACTGCATATTAAGGATGCATTTGATTATCAAGGAAGGTCCTTTTTACATGCACCTCAGGATGTTGGTGTTAATCTTAAATCAGGTATATATAAGGTCTTCACCCAACAAAACACAACCCTTTTGGCATTTTTGTTTGAAGCCTTAAAAAAATGTATCAAATGCTGCTGTTGTATTGAATTTTACATATCAAGTGAACATTTTTCAAGGTCATAAGGATTTACATTGTTTCAAAAATTTAGTTATATTAAGGAGACATTATAAAATTGAAATGTCAAGAAAATTTATATTCAATTTAGACAGCTTCTAACTTGTTCTGAAAATTTCAATTGGTTAGTCCTTTATCTATCTTTTTAAATTGTTTGTAGATTCACCACCAGACAAATGTTTTCTACCAAAAGCACACATTCACACTTGGACTGGACATACAAAAGGAGTCTCTGCTATACGCTGGTTTCCAAAAACTGCACACTTATTTTTGTCCTCCAGTATGGATTGTAAAATTAAACTTTGGGAAGTATACAATGAACGACGATGTGTTAGGACCTACTATGGCCATAGACAAGCAGTACGGGATATTAATTTTAATAACAGTGGCAACCAGTTTTTGTCAGCTGGATATGATAGGTGTGTGTTTGACAAATTTGTAGGATCAGAACTTTTAATGGGATTTTCTTTTATATTAGGTACATAAAGCTGTGGGATACAGAGTCTGGAAAGGTTGTTTCAAGGTTTACTAGTCGGAAAGTGCCTTATTGTGTTAAATTCAACCCTGATTATAATAAGCAGCACTTATTTGTAGCAGGTACTTCTGATAAGAAAATTATTTGTTGGGACATTCGTTCTGGAGATATTGTACAAGAATATGACAGGTATAAATAATATATTTTATGAAATGAAGCAGATAAATGCATTATTACGTTTTTCCCAATTTATCAGGCATTTAGGTGCAGTAAACACAATTACTTTTGTTGATGAGAATAGAAGGTTTGTTACAACTTCTGATGATAAATCATTGCGGGTTTGGGAATGGAATATACCAGTGGACATGAAATATATAGCTGATCCCACAATGCATAGCATGCCAGCAGTGACTCCAAGTCCAAATGGTGAAAAAACAACATGAAAGCTTAATTTGTTAAATTGCATATGATTTTTTTTTTTTAGGAAAGTGGATGGCATGCCAAAGCATGGACAACAAAGTTGTAATTTTTTCGGCATTGAATCGGTTCAAACTGAATAGAAAGAAAACTTTTACAGGTATATATGTATTTTTTTAATTTAGATTTACAGGGGTTACAATGCAATTACCGTGTATTGTGTTAAAAAATTCATCCTTTATAATATGAAATATTTGGTATTAGGTCACATGGTCGCTGGATATGCTTGTCAATTGGACTTTTCTCCGGACATGTCATATTTGGTCTCAGGAGACGCGGATGGGAAATGTTTCATTTGGGATTGGAAAACTGCCAAATTGTTTAAAAAATGGAAGGCACATGACAATGTTTGTATATCTTGTTTGTGGCACCCGCACGAACCTAGCAAACTTTTGACGGCAGGTTGGGATGGACTTATCAAGTATTGGGATTAATTCGATTGTAAATAAACACTGTAAATAAATTCTTTGGGGACCTCCAGTTTAGAGATGCGTCATTTTATTGTTTAAAAAAACCTGTTTAACGCTCTTTGATTGTTTGTGTTTGATAAAATCATAAAGAAAAAATTTGAATCGAATCTTTGAACCCAAATATAATCAGTAATATTTGTACTTTAATTGCAATTAAATAAAGTCAAATGTAAGTTTGCAACGAATTAAAAAAAAATGTTTTTAAATCAGTTTGTTACTTTTGACCCTTTTTTCTACCTCCCTCAAGTAAATGAGAAGTCTTAAACCACAATACAATAATTATTAAGACGTTAATAGTTTTTTAGTCTCAAGATCGGATATATACCTATTAATGCAAATTTTTAAGAAAGTAAGGCTAGTTCAGCTTAGTATCTCAATTGCTCGGTCTAAATGCCCTGTTGCCATTTCTGATTCCGCGTGTTGCTTTACTCGAGATGTTCGTTGCTAGGGGCAACAGCCGTAAAGAAGCTATCAAAACAAAAGTAGCAGTGCAATATTCTAAAAAATGTTTAAATAATAATCAGTTTGTATAGTTTTTGATGAGCTACAAATTACAAGAAAATGACGCTCTATATGGAAAATGCAGTCACGTTCCCCGAAAGTAGTTCAATATCCATAAATGCGGTATGGCACCCCAATGTTTCCCTTTTAGCGGCCGCCAGTTTTTCTCAAGACAAAGGAGGATACGTGATTATATTTGATGAATTGGTAATACATTAAAAAGATTTCGTCTAGGACAATATTCTATATTTTTCCACCTATAACACATTACCCCTTAGGGAGAACCAATCAAAGATGTAAATAGTCCTGTTCATCGAAGCTACCAAGTAACTGCTTTAACTTGGCACCCAGAGAGAACAATATTAGTAAGTGGATGGGAGAACGGTGATTTAAAAGTATGGAATGGCGTTGATAAAGATTTTGTTAATGTGGTGGGACCACATAAGTCTCCAGTGACTATACTGGATTTCAGTGAAAAAGGGGGTCGCCTGGTGTCATGTGATTCAGTAAGTTTAAATCTCAAGTTTAACATATTTCTCATGGATGTTACTCTCAATGTTGCTATTAGGTTGGGACAGTTGTTGGTTGGAAAATTGATGGTAAAGCAGAAGCGATCATGCTATTTCATTTGGATTTAAGCAAGGAACAATCAATTACCCACTTAACCTTTCGCCTAACACCAAAAAAAGATTCAGATTTTGATGTGGAGGGATTAGCGAAAGCGGCTGTAAATGGTATGGCTTCAATTTAGGCTAATTCAGTAAATTTATTAACAAATCTGTGAGTGCCACTAAAAATATTCTTGAACTTTGATGCCAAATAACTTGAATTTTATATTATATATTTGTTTGTAGACAGAAACAAACATTAAATTGCGATATTTTTAAAATGCTAAACTAATTCGCAGGAAGTACAAAGATTAATAAAAAAAAAACTATGGATTTGTTTCACACAGTATACAATAATTTACATTTGCAAAAAATTTAGGTTTAGAAATTATTTAACATCAAAATGGTGTTATTATTGTGTAAATATTTCTGAAACGATAATTTTGTCCAGGAGTTTATCTTGAATATTTTGTGAGGTACATTTTATTCTTCATATTCAATCCTATACTGAATGTCACGTGATAGCTTATATATTATATTAAATAAGTTTTCAAAATCATTAGGGGATGAGAGCGCATTGGACTTATTCAGTAATTGGCGACCCAAGACCACTGCTCGCAAATTTCGATTTCAAGATGGCTCAGATAATCTTTGTTTCTTTATTGCTACCCAACAGGGTTCAGTCTACTATGTAAACTCAAGGTAATACATAACATAAAAGGAATATTAGAGGGAAGGAAAACAAACAAAACAACTTTCAGTGGTTCTTGTTCTGAGGTGTTAAACACTGAAGGCACACCCCTATCGTATATGGTATTTCAACCCAATAAAGATGCGTTAGTGATAATGATGGAAGGCGTTACGCTGGGATATTTCTCAGTGGATCGACAAGGCCATCTGAGCGAAATTGCAAAGGTAAAATTAAGTGGCTGGATTCAGAGCAGAAGCACAAATAGCCAAGTCTTAACTTGGGCTGGAACTTCTAGTTTAGCAATTTTAACAGGTAGGTTATTCTGAACTAGATACCTACACAAAAATTAAATAAAAATAAAAATGTTTCTGGTCAGGTGATCTAACAGTTAGAATATGGGACTTGGAAACGAACGATAACTATGTTTTGCCAACAACTATGAAAATGTACGTGAATGACGATAAAAGTCCTTCAGTTAGCGAAACTTTTACTTGCATAGCCCACTGCAAATTGAATCAAACTCTGTGTGCAGGCACTAACATTGGTAGGACAGCGTTAATATCTCGCTTATTCAGATTTTACTATTTTATCATCTCAGGACGAATTTACTTCTGGAACAGAGCTAAACAACCCTTGACCGAAAATGTGGACGATCAGTGGGAGCTAAATAATATAAATACAATTGGTGGCACCATAAAACAGCTGAAATGGGGCTCATTCTTAATGCGCCAACCTTTGCTAAGCGTTAATTGCGTTACTGCTATTTACATAATGAAGGAACAGACAGTGTGCAGTGCCTTTTGTAACAAAATCTGGGCCACGCAAAAAACTTCTAACCAAATTTGGATTGAGAGCAGTCATAGTAATCAACTGCTGGAGTTAGAGTCTCAAGTTAGTGATATCGCAATTTCCGAGGATTTTATTGTATTCTCTAACGGTCGCTTGATCAGCCTTTATAATATTAGTTGGAAGGCAGATCCTACAGGTAGATACGAGTATATTCGTAGCATCTTCTTAGCGGTTAATGTATTTACACAGGATGGCGCTGATTTTATGAATGGGACTTCGGGAACTATTAAAAAAGGGCATTTCAAAGTGGATTCCAATCCGCCTTAAAGTGTACTTTTTTAACTTCCTGATATTCTGACCATTAAACTTTACACATCCTATCTTGTATATGAGGCAGCATATCTTTTTAGATGACAGCTGTTGTGAATTCAGTGTCTCCTTTGGAAGTAGTTTTAATTGCGACAACGATGGAATTATTTTGTACCGTAAAACTATAATAACATTAAGTGCGCTGAAAATCACGCTGTTTACACATAATTGGAATATAATATCCCATATACCCTCAGTGACGAGTGAAGGTAGATATCCACGACTGCTGCATTTGCAGATTTTATTGAACATTGACTATTACGATTTAAGGGGAACCCATCGGAGCTGATATAACCAACAACTATCTTACTATAATAACAATGGAGGGATTTTTGAAAATTTATGACGTCTCTGACGATCAGCCGCGGCTCGTTACACCTGTAAAAAATTTGGGGGACGCAATTGCTGATTTCGGGGAGGTCATCCAAGCTAAAACTAATTGTAAAGGTACTTACCTACGTAGCTCATGGCAAAGACTTTTCGTATCGGATGGCTATCAATGTAATACCTACGGAATTTTTCTGTAGCTATAAAAATTGGACTTATATTACATAACAGTAAAAAAAGGCACCTCTTCCGCACTGATCAAGCTGCAATCAATAGTGCCTAAAATGTAAACGAAAAAGACAGTATCTAAGAAACACGATATGCTCATAACTAAAATTTTCTCGAATTTGACGTAGAACCCTTATTTCAAATTGTACTAAATTTTACAGCAAATTGACTTCCATAATTTACAAAAAAAAATTCCATGTAGGTAACAAAGTAGCTTTCACTCTAGCTGCATCAAATCTGATTCCTGACGGAAAGCTGTATATATTGGACGTTGAATGCGATGACATAACAACCTATGATTTTCGAAAATATGACGGGATCGACCTAATGGCCTATGATCCTTTGTTCGAGCAAGAAGTTAGCCATACTATTCGGGGTGACGGCAATGAGGAAATTAAGTCGGCCGCAGTGTTTGACGAAATATGCAGAAGCAGAATTCCTATTGCTCTCTTTTGGTGTGAGGAAGACGGTCGATTGCTGATTTGTAACGCTAGAAAAATTAAGAACCCTGGAACCTATAAGTGCCCCGTAAATAATTCTTCAGGTTAGTTCAACCAATGTCAAGTTAGGAAAGGAATATCAAGATTTCAATACAGAATGACTACTAGAGTAGGAAATAACAATTGACCACGACCAGATACGTTCCTTTGATTAAATATCTTAAATAGACGTAAAAACCTGGGGCATCGTGGTCAATAGGTATTTCGTGAAGCGGTCTTCTGGTAACCACATCGATTAGTTATGGAAAATACTACAATTATAAGTATAGGGTATTCAAGAAATACCAAGAATCTCAGGAGTTATTACCAAATTTTTAGATGTTTACTATTTGTAGTTCTTCCATAAACGATCAATGCACTTCCCTACGATCATCATTATAAATAATTAAAACGTGTCAAATTACATAACACCTAGAAAGCCATCTGGTCGACGAGGATCAAGTAATTGTCACAATGTTCATCACGTCTACAAACAAAATTAAAATCCATGATATCAGACCCGTGGAGATGGATGTTCAGCTCTTAGCCCTATCCTTACCTTACATCGTAACTCTACAGAAGCTCAATATAGTACGTGACATTATGAGTGATTTTGTTGGTCTAGAAGAGTGCTCCAGGAGTACCAAGGAGGCGGTCATTGATTTCAGTTACCATTTAAGCATTGGTAAGTATTATCTACCGTCTAGCAATCAGACCAGAAGAAAACCAGTTTTAGTTCACTAAAATGTTTAGAGTGAGCAAATTTCGATATTTACACAGGATGTCAATTTAAAAATTTCCAACCTCTATTTTCTCGGAATGGGATGGATTTTTACAAATCGCCGAAACACGTGTATTTTGTTGTCGAGGAGGAAAAAATTTTATGTAGAATTCACTGCGCCTTTTTCAACCCTCTACTTCGGAGAGCCACTCTACCAAATATCTTAAATGGTAAATGGTCTTAAATTATACATCAATTTAGAGGACTCTTCATTTTCTACATTTTGGCACATCATTTGTTACATTAGAGTGTTGTGTTATCAATTTAGTCATCTTTAATAATTCTAAAATTATTTTTCCCTCAGAACACACTTTACAATCACTAAAGCAAATGTTTATCAATCTAATAGATTTCCTCAACTTCAAAAAAGAAACTTCTATGTAGAATATGATTTTTTTTGTTTATTTTTGTTGGTAATAAAATGCTTTTTCAACAGTTTTTCATATCATCTTGCACGGAAAATATTATTTACTTACCTATGGCACTCGTCGATGTTAATACATATTCAAATCAGTTTACTTTTATCGTGACAGTACATTTGCTATCGTGAACAATTTTAAAAATGGTATACCTAATTCAGTAAAAACGGAAATTATTTTTATTTATGAAAAGTAGGGAAGATTCGCAAGAAAAGCAGCGGAAATTTCTAACCCTGAAAATTCTAGTTCTAATGTGAATTACGATACGTTTCAGACTTACCACACAGTTAAAACCTGAAACACAGAAAAAAATTCAATATTCATTTCTGATGAACTCTTTAAATTTCAATTTAAAGCAGAAACGTATCCAGTGGAGACCTGAAACAAAAAAATTCAATATCAATTTCTAAAAATCTTCAAATTAATTAGAGTGTCGAATCAATTTCGACTTGAAGCAGAGGTGCACACAGTTAAGACCTGAAACACAAAAAAAAAATATCTTGGAAACAGCTCAAGTTGGAATATCATTCTTCGGCCAAGTTGCTTTCAAAAAAACTAAATTTTCATATAATTTTGACTTTGAAGCGAAATTCTAATTACGTCGTCTCATTGACCTGCCAAAACTTAACTATATTCCACAAGAAACAACGATTAAAACTCACCCTTAAACATCGAAAGCATGAGTCATAATTACGTCATCAACACCCACTTTCAGTCACAAAATGACAGTTAAACCCGTTAAAAAGTACCCTCTTTCACCTGGTGGATACAGTAGCGGCGTACCTCGTATGCAAGCCACTTCGTCGCCGCGCTAACATTCGACTGAATCACTTGCGAAGTGATATCAGTACTACCTGCCTTTTGTAAAGGGTACAGCTGACTGATGTTGCAAATCGATACACGATAGGAAGAAATATGCGATGTTTTCAGATTTAATAAAAAGGGATAAAATTTGCGAATTGAATGCAGTAATTTCGTTAATGAAACTTATTCCGAAAGAATAAAAAATAAATATTATTCCAAAAAGTTGATGAAAAAAGAAGTCGGAAATTTTTCGAGAACAATACTAATTTAGAATTTAATACGTTGTGTTCATAATTGATACACATAGTATATGCCGAAATATTATACACACTTTCCATGGTTGAGAGTATTATTATAGTTAAAGACAGACTAACGAGTTTACTATTACTCGAAGTGTCGCGATACAACAGGCACAAGTTTTCTCCACTAAATTGTCCAAATTTTGTAATTTTTAAAAACGTATTTGTGGATAATATACTTGACGGTTTTGGTATTGGCCCATTACATAGAATAAATGGAATTATGGACATACATGTGTACAGAGATATACTTTAGAATGTTATGTTACCTTATGTTGAAGACAATTTATTCTTAAGATTCCATTTTCAACACAATAAAGACCCTAAACATTTTTCAAAGTTAGTTAAACTATTTCTTGAAGAAGAAAAAGTGCCGATTTTGAAGTGGCCTTCCCAGTCGCCTGATTTGAATTCCATAAAAAATCTGTAGCAAATTGTTGATCAAGGATTGAAATTGCAATTAACTGTTTACGGATACACAAGGAAAGTGGCAAAATATTGGTCCAGAAATTTTCAACAAATTTATTCAATCAATGCCGCATCGATGTCAAGCAATCATTGACAATAATGAGTATTTTACCAAATATTAGTAACTTGAAAAAAGTCCCAATTGATTTTTAAAATTATTTGAAGAAAATTGTGTTTTTATTTTCATTTTTAAATTATCCACCTACTTTTGACCAGGGGAATTCCAAAGTTTTTTTTAATTGACAATAAAGTAATTTTATGAACGTTTGTTTATTACTTCTGATAACATGTTTTGCGACAAATAACACACATGCGTAGGAAACAAATCAATTAAAATGTGCATGATTTAATTGAAAAATCTGTTTGTCTATATACTTTTGGCCACTATTTTATATCACTTAATTTCTGCCTTAACTTAATTTATCACTTAAGGCATTGGAGAGGGTGACTCTGCGGGGTATATGATGAAAGGAGACACAGTGAATTCTACATAAAAATTGTTCTCCTTCGATAACAAAATTGACGAGGTAATAGGGGTGGGAAGTTTTCAAATTGACAGCTTATATAGAAAGTCTCGGTAACTATAGGATGTTGAGTTTCAACAGGTAATATGGATGCTGCTTTCAAATCCATCAAACTTGTGCAAAGTCAAGGAGTGTGGGCCAGTTTGGCAAAAATGTGCGTGAAAACCAGACGATTGGATGTAGCAATAGTGTGTTTAGGACATATGGGTAATGCCAAAGCTGCACGAGCTTTGCGAGAGGCTTTGGCCGATGATAGTTTGCCACAGGAAGCAAAATTAGCCGTTTTAGCTATACATTTAGGATTAATAGTACTCATACTCATATTAAGAATTTTTCTTGTTCAATTTTCATCGAAATCAATTTCAGGAAGAAACCGAGAAATTGTACACTCAATGCGGACGTTTCGATCTACTGAACAAAGTGCTTCGCTGTCGGAAGAAGATGCAGGAGGCGCATAATTTGGCCGAGACAAAGAATAGGATCAATTTAAAAAATACCGAGCACGCCTGGGCTAGACAGCTCGAAAGAGACGGCGAATTTAAGGAAGCAGCTGTTAGGTAAATTCATACCCTTTCGCCTAATTCAAGCATTACACATTCGTTCGCCTTTCACTTAACTTAAGCGTTACACAGATATGAAAAAGCTGGGACTCATCAGTACGATATACCACGAATGTTAAGTGATCATCCCCAGCAATTGCGGCTCTACATGACTAAAACAAAGGACAAGTAAGTTTTTTTTTAAGTAAGTCTGTCTAGAGAAAAAATCAGTTTTATATGGTTTAGTGTCCCCTTCACTAAAAAGTTTGGACACTATTTTGAGTCCACTCTGTACATACATTTGGTTCTTATTTACATCACGCCAAGTTTGAGTTATAATTAGTTAAGAACATTTTTAGAGAAATGCTGAAGTGGTGGGGTCAGTATGTCGAATCTCAAGGAGATATGAACGCCGCTTTGAAGATCTACGCTAACGCAGGCGATGTGTACTCTCAAGTACGAGTGCTCTGTTTCTTGGGAGAAGAAACCAAGGCGGCTGACCTGGCAAAGACCAGCTCAGACAAAGCCGCTCTTTACCACATGGCAAGATACTTCGAGACCGCTGGACATATCCAGGAAGCCGTCAACTTTTACACAAAGGCGACGGCGTATTCGAATGCGGTTCGATTGGCTAAAGAGAACAATCTGACTACGGAACTTTGGAATTTAGGTACTTCGACCTTAGGAAATGCATAGTCATATTGTAATTAACGGTTGTTCTAGGAATGACTGTTTCGAATCGAGAAAAAATAGAAATTGCCAATTATTTCGAAGAACAAGACAACTTAGAAAATGCCGCAGTCCTTTACTACAGGGGCGGCATGTTGCACAAAGCTCTTAATTTGGCATTCAAGACGCAGCAATTCGAAGTTTTACAGGAAATCGCCACTCAATTGGATGCGGAGTCTGATCCCGCCCTGATCAACAAATGCGTTCAATATTTTATTAGTAAAGAACAATTTGATAGGGCTGTGGATCTTTTGGCCATCGCAAAAAAAGTGCAGGAGATCCCATTTCTACGTCGGTATTAAAAATTAAAGCGTCATACAATTTTAGTACGAAGCTGCCATTCAAGTTTGCATGAAACATAATGTGCGCCTGACAGAGGATTTGGCCGAGAAGTTAACTCCGGAAAAGGGGAGCGTTGACGAAGCAGTAAGGACCGAAACCCTACAGGTTTTAGCAGAAAGTCTGATGCTACAGGGCGACTATCACTTAGCCACCAAGAAATTCACTCAATCAGGAGATAAAGTGGCATTTTAATATTAAAATTGACCTTTAGTTATCGTTGGTATTGCAGGTGAAGGCTATGAAGGCCCTATTGAAATCCGGCGACACGGACAAGATCATATTTTTCGCCGGGATCTCTAGGCAGAAGGAAATTTACACAATGGCTGCCAACTATTTGCAAACATTAGATTGGCAAAATCAGCCTGAAATTTTAAGGAACATTATAACTTTCTATTCCAAGGGGAAAGCTCAGGATTTGCTAGCTAATTTTTATGTGGCTTGTGCTCAAGTATGGTATCAGTGCCTACAGGCACGAATAAGAAAGCCTTTACGTTACTTTTAAGGTGGAAATAGACGAGTTCCAAAATTACGAAAAAGCTTTGGGTGCTTTGAGTGAGGCGTCGAGATGTCTGCAAAAAATTACAAATCCAACAGGCTCTCAACAAATCCAGAAAGCAATGGATATCGTCCAGCACAGGTACTCTTTGGTAAAAAAATTTATGGACATTAAGAAGTTATTCGAGAGGGAAGATCCTCAAGCCGGTAAGACCGACTATAAATTACCAAAAACATAATTCCCGTCATTGTTTCATTTAGGTATGACTCAATGCAAGCAACTTTTAATGCTCAATGGTCACGATTTAGATGTGGCAGTCCGTCGGGGCGACATCTATGGTCTCATGATTCAGGATTGCGTTAAACGTGAAAACTTCACCGAAGGCAAACAATTGCTCATGGAATTGCGACAAATTCTTGTCACTGATGGACTCAAGATTCCGCTCACATATTATGTTGGTAAAGATGTTATTGAAGCCCTCGCTGCAGGTCTCAATATGCCTGTTGGTTCTTTTATTCCCCCCACTGTAGTTCGTACAGTTTCGGGTGCAGATAGCAATGACGAAGATGTAATAGATGAAATTTTGGAGAAATAGAATTGCAAACACCGCAAGCAAGGTTCAACTAAAAGAAAATAGGAAAGGCCCTCACGAATACTTTTTACATTGAAAATTATGGTGAAATAAGCCATTTTTCTCTTTCAGAGTATTTTACTGCCTATTTCTAAAATTATATCTGAAATCATTCCGAATATCGCAAAGTTTAAACATTTGACACGTGCTTGACACCGAGATTACCCAGATTGGTTCTCATATTTTGAAAAACATGTGCATTGGTGTAGTAATTTGTTGTCTTATACTATTAGCGCGAATTGAGGAAGGATGCAAGAGTGATAATAACGCAACACACAACGACGATTCGACAGACTTTTTTATTTTAGACTATGTAGACGGTTTTCTTTAAAGTACAAATTTTTAAGATATTTTCATATCACTGCACTGAACCAACGTAAATACGCTCTTATCTAAATAAATTATGAATGCTTGTAATTATATACATATCCTTCGAAAAACAAATTAAGTATTAACAAAACAACGTGATAAGATAAAAATCAAACTGTATTTATTATTTATATTATTACAACCAAATAAACAACATTATAATCAATTCTAGGAACAACGCAATTTTGACTACGTTTATCACTTTCAGCCTTAGAAAAAAACAAAAATGTCTGTAACCCCTCAACCTACGCAAAATTTCGAAATTTGAGCAAGGGTTCTCGTAAACGCAAGACCCCCTTCATAACGATAATCTTTAGATCTTAACAACTCTTCTAAAACGAAGCGGAGAATATAATGCATATAAATTACCAACAGGAGTGAAAAATATTTCCACCGACACATATGTTCCATATCCCTAAGGTCGTCACGACTGACATTACTAATGGCACTACACAACAGTCTCAATGCCCCTCCTTCTGGTAAAATTCTGTATTGAATCTGGTGGTTAATATATACACGACAGCCTCGTAGGTCGACATCATAATGGCCGTATTCGGGATCTGTCTGACTAGTTGGGTTTTCATTCCCCGATAACAGCCCTTAATGCCCTCCTCTTTAAATACCAATTGCAACGTTTGCCAAAACCCGGTATATCGGTTGCCCTCCTCCCTTAAACGCGTTCGCGCCACTTCATGAGGATAAGCGATACACGACGCCACCGTCTTCGAAATGGCGCCTGCCACCATAAACTCGAGGAAGTCCTTCGAACTACGCTCATCCGAGCTGTGAGCATGGTATGCGACGAGTTGCGCTTTAATGGCCTCGTAGATGACGAAATGGATTATCGTTTCGGAGATACCCATGTAAGAAGCAGTTATACCTTTGTAGAAACCTAAGATGCCCTGCAAACAGAAGAAATCATTCTTTCAATAGAGCGCTGAGAAGGAACATGCCTTAGACATATGTGGAATCAGAGAAGTTGACCAAAATGCCGCACTAGTACTTGTAACTGAATTTGCCACTAGACAATTGTTTATATGTAGGTGGTTTTATATATATAATGCATTTAGCTTTAGAACACCATAAATTTACGCCATAACTCACCGATTTCGAATAGATCATCTTCACACACTGAACAGCGGTCATGGGATTCTCCTTGTTCACGTCCAACTGCAATCGTGTCTTCACGAACCAGATGGGATTCGTAAGAGTGCTAGCCATGAAACCCGCACAAGACGCTGAACACACGTGTACCACGGGGGAGTCTGGAGGTAATATGCTGTTCCAGAACCGCTTAGCCTGGGAATAAGTTGAAAAATAGACGGCTCGAGATGGAGCTACACCTATTAGGTTAGGACCCAAACCTAAAGAGTTTATTGCATTACAACTACAAATATCTTTACTGTATGTTTATCACGGAGGAGTGTGAGTTATTGATTAGAATATCCTATTTCTGAATAGTAAAACACACACCTTTAAACAAAGCCATTGGCCCCTCGTGCCTAACGATATGCTTGATACACTGCATAATGCCCATATCGTTGCCGATTCTTAAAGGGGGCGGCGTTGTGAAACCTGAAAGAGCCACAACTTGAGGCCGCCCATAGCGTGCAGACGTCCATAACCTACGCTTACCTAATGCAAAACGATTAAGCTGGTTTAATGCCATACAACACAGTATACATAGATCTAAAGGGCCTTTTGCGAGTCAGAATTTCAAGAAACTTGATACTAAACTTGAACAAGAAAAATTATATTTTCTTCTATGTATAATACAAAATACAATAATGATTAGCGCATTAACACTTTTATGGCGATTCCCACAGAAGTTCATAGCCAATGTGGCAATATGGCTATCTTTTTTAACTGTACTGGCTGAAAGGTCCCTTATTACCTACATTGAGCTCAAAAAGGTTGTAATGCAGGAATTTAGTTTTTGAAAAAATAATGATTCGATTCGCCGTTTTACATTTTAAAATGTATGAGTTGAAATTAGATTCATAATATAAACACAAAATTATTGAATTAACAATTTAAGCTCCTTCGCGCTTATGGAATGTTTTCCATTACCGCGTAATGGCCATTTAAAATCCTTATTAGGAATCTTATTGCAGGATCCTGCACGATTTTAGCAGTATATGTCAAATCGCGAAATTTTACCTGTTTTCCTCACTAAATCCAAATCCTCCAACATAAAAAAAAGATGGTTCTTTTTTGAGGTGTGTCATATAACCATTTCACTCAAATATCGATTTAAAGGCTCTACTGTAAGCTATCCTCAGTGCAATCCTCCCCCTTAATGTGGCTAAATAAGCCAAACTACCCTACCTTCTAACATGCTACTTAATGCTTGGATTACAGGAAGAAGGAAAGTTTGGGATATGCTGAATTTCTACTGTTTGACGTTAAATTTATAACCTCACCCTTTTGTCAAACTCGGTTATTGACAGAAATGGTACCATATATAATACATAAGTGTCAAAACGTAATTTTATTGCATCCAGTTTTTTATTTGAAGTTTGAACGACATAAACACAACCATTGTTAGATCATGTTATTCAAACTATATAGGGTTTTTGCGCACACAGAGCTACCAAAAATAAATGGAAACACTGACTCTAACAACTCTACAATAAATTTCAAAAACACATTCCCTATAAGTAGCAAGTCCTAATGCAACATTTTTGGGCTCAACCTATACCTCACTCTATACATACATACGCTACTGGCTTACTGCAGCGCTATACGAAGCTCGGCAGTAAGAAGCTTACCATTGATCGAAGCTGGTTGTTTGAGATTCCTTGACTGTGGAGGAGCATCGCTACCTGGAAAGGACACCACGCCACTGCCACGAGAGGACTGCTGACGCGTTTTCACCACTTCCAGGGGACACGTGACAATCGCACCCACTGTGCCGGCGGCTCTTAAATTAAAGAATTTATTTCTGTATATCCTCGGAACAATATTATAGGTACTTATACAGGGTGGTCAAGACAATACAAATCAAATTACATTGGGAGATTATTAGTTCTTGTAGCAGGGAGAAGATGAGCCTCTAATTGTAAAACTTATTTTGACCTATGTTTTTCATAAAAGCTAAAAAAAATATACTGTAGTGTATGCAAAATGATCAAAAGAAAACGTAAGAGATTTTTACTTTATTAAAAAACATTATTTTATTATTGCAAAAACTCCCTAATCGTTAGGACGTGTTTTTGATTCAATTGACGGGTACATTTTGAATTTTTATGAAAAAATACACAAACTTTCAATCTGGGTTTCGTCTAATTTTAGCTGAGATGCGACAATCTATATGACGATATTTGGACTTTATTTGAAGTTATAATTCGAACTGTAATTAAGTACACTAATTAACCACAATTAACGTAAACAAGAGATTAAATTATTCTACTACTCAGTAATCTCACATACACTACCCAAATCTCGATAGTGGGGCAAATACGCCACTAGAGTACCTAATCTTTCGTTTTATGGGTTCAAAACAAACAACCTCGCAAATAACATAATTAATCACATTCTACAATGCGAATTGCTTTTTATAATTTATGTTTTCAATATTAGCCAAGTTATTTATAGAACTCAGCACAGCCCTGATTTGAACGGTTTTTTTTAAATGTTGGAACGTTAGTAAACAGACTAACCACTTATTTTACTATTAGAACTAGCAATTATAATTTCAATACGTCTGTAATAAACGAAGCCCTTCATCACGCAAATAAGGCGCGAATGGAAATTTCCTAATTTGAAGCAAATTCATTCACTATCTCAGCATGATATCATCAATTTAACTTGCCTATCCACGCTTACGATTGTGCTAAGTCGTATATTTAGAGACGATATCGTTTTAACATTGAAGTGAACAATAATCTAAATTTCAAATTATCAGTAATTATTAGGTCTTGCTATACAGGGCAATCCAAGTTGGATGGGATTTAGGATTTTCTTTGTTTGTGGAAAAACGACCAATTGGCAAATGTCCATGTAATACATTTAATAATGAGAAATTTGCATATATATCTTTATGGTTTAGGATCAAACTAAACATACCTAAGTGATATGAATTAAGAATAACATTAAGAATTGAGCATAGGCAATTTAAAATTAGAAAATTCGATAAATCTAGTCGACTGGAGTTTTTTTGAACCATGAGTAAGCTAAAATTAATTTCAAAATTAACTGGTACTCAGTACTGCTATAGTATCAAAAGTTGCATTATCAAAAATGATCAAATTTCAATTTTTCTTTATTTCAGGAAAACAAAATCGGATAAAAAAATTCTGTTAGTAGCCCAAGATCTTATCTCCCGCATGATTAGGATAAAAATAGTCGCCCTTAATTCAAAACAATTTTCAAACATTTCAAGGATAACCAATCTATTTTTATCATCATAACATTGTTATGGTGTAACTGATTAAGTACAGTTTTCTGAATTAACAATTAAACTTTAACAATTAGCATCTATTCATAATAGAAAATAATTACTATATAGGTTTGGTTGTCCCATTAATAAACGTCATCCGTCATATCTCAAAAACTATACATGGTAAAAACTATGATATAAAAATTTCATTAAATAATAATAAATTATTATATATGTATATGTTACTATTTAATTATATGGTATAATGACATGTACTCAAAGATCATTTAAATTCCATATTTAGTCAGCTGTGAAGTTTGTTAAAGAAAAAACGTATGTCAATTGTTAGTGTATATTTGGTTATTAAAATAACCGACATCATTTGCTAATTTTTTATACCGAAACGCTTCTATCGGAGACATTCAGCCAATTATTATTTACTCTTTTGTTTATTTACCATTGGGCCTTTGCATTTTTCCCATAACCAGTATACACAATCGAAGACCTTAAAGAACAGATTAGAAGATTAGAAGAGTGTGCAAGCTTCACCCCAAAAGTTCTCGACAATGCTTTCCAAAGCACAAAACGTCGAGTAAATTTGTGCATTGAAGTGAACGGACAACATTTTCAACTATTACTTTGAATTTTTCAAATGATTAGATTTTTTCGATTAAAATGTGTCCTTAAAAAATAGCCTTAATGTTTTTGCGGTATATGAGCAAGTTACGACCTACTTTTTATCTTCTATTTCTCCTGCGTAAAATTCCACAGCTCCTTAAATATGAAATTTAGATAATCTCACCCTATTAATATATTACGCAATAATATATCAATATCTGCTTTTCCAACTTATCCAGAATGAGCCAGTGAAATTAATGATTTTCCCATATAAGTAATAGACAATGACTGTATACAAATTTAACAATTTTTAGATTTTTGATCTCACTGAAATGTCAAATTTGGTTGTTGTGATCGTCTTTTATTTATACAGGAACAAAATCACATGTTTCTGTGACACCCTCTGTTTTTGAGTAAGTTGAAACGGCATATATTACCAATAAAAAGCTTTAATTGCCTTGGGTTGTCCTTCAAAAATGCTATGATGGTATTGGTTTGGAGTAAAATATTCATTATTTGTAAGTATTGAGTAAAACAGTCCCTGTAAATGACTGTACCTTCTACTCCCTAGATAATTTTTACCATGTCTCAAGCCCCAAAAACACCTAACATTATTTCAATTTTACTTACCCTCCAGCCACCAAATGAATTACAGTATCCCTTTGATTCATATCATAAAACTCAGGTCTTGGCTTTAGGAAAGTCTCTACTTAGTAATTTACTTGCACAAAGCTGTGTTGAGTGACAGCAAATTTGGGGACAATGCTTAGGACTTAAGACTTCTCTGCATAGTGTCCAGCTGACTATTTCAGCCTTGATTTGAGCACAATGTGCATGTGGTATAACTCTTCAACCTCAACGCAAATATAACAAATATTTCCTCAAGGGAAGAAAATAGGGGTTTATCTGCGATGCAAACAAGTTCCTTTTGAATTTCATCTGTTGCCGATCCCTGGATGGAAATGAGAATGGGAACCGGTCTACGTAACACAGCACTGGTAAACAAACTTAAAATCCACTCACTTTCAGCCGCTATTGTTTGCAAATAGTCGAATTTTCATCCTTGACCGTTCCAATGGGGCGAGAAATAAAATGCACCTGCACCCTCTTACTTAACCCCTTAGTAATCGCGTGGGGACCTGTCACAATAACAATCCCGCATGTCAAACCGGTTCGGGTTCATAACGATGTCACATATCACGTGGTATTGTTTTGCCGGCTGTTTGCTTTTTGTTTGTTGGAGAGGGGCCTGGAAAATTTTCCTCTGGGTGGTTTGGTAATAGTCGAACTTTGAAAGACCTAAAATATCATAAAAAAATCGAATCAGAGAATAATAATGTAACGCTCTAACGTTGGCAAAGCAATAAGATTAGTATAAAGAGAATTTCTTGGCATTCTGCGCATTTAAAAATAGATCAAAGGTGTATTATATTTTGAAAACACTTGAAAGCCGACGGTGTTGCTATTTTGCGTTATCAAAAAATTCTCACCTTGGGAAAAGTTAGCTGATGGAATTGCTTTATATCTGTTTCCAAACGTATTTATATAACACTTTTAATTGGAAAAAAGGACCACAATAATTAGATTTCACTATCAAGTACCAGTCAACGACTGCCACTGACTACTGCCGACAATATACCGATTAAATGACGATGATGTTCAATTTAAAGATCAGATGAAGTCTCACTTCATTACATCAAAGAATAGAATGAATAGACATGATGTATGAGTCGTCACTTGTCACTGTCACTTAGATTTGTTTTTCGCATGTTTTAGTTAATTTTTATTGTTTACTGTTTACGTTTCAATTTGGTTTCTTTTTAAGGAAATATCTAAACCTTGATAAATTTCAATTTGGAACGAAGTGGCTATACTTCAGTTGGAATAACAATGTAGAACTTTTCATTGATTGTCTCCAGAGATTGTTCCATCAATTAATCACACATGACTATACGACTAATTTCTCAAAATAGAGCTGTACATTGCTATATGATTTTAATTCTGTGGATATTAGTAGTTATTGGCGGGATTTATAAACTACTCAATGAAAACCACATGCATGCAGTTATCACGCCGGTCACTACAGAATTGTTTCACAATTTAGGCATTGCTAATGTTAAAACTAAGAGATTGTACAGGATTTGTAATTTTCCTGAGGAAATATATCAAGGAAATGAAGGTATAAATCACTGATTAGATAAGCAGCAGTGAACAAATGACAAAACTAATCAAAAACTTTACTGTAGGCATTTTAGATAATAAGAAATGGCTTCTTAAAGGACTGATAATTTTAATAAGACATGGTGACCGAGGTCCATTACAACATGTTAAAGGAATTTCTTCTGTAAATTGTAATACTGATGAAACAAATATTTTAAATACTTACAAGGTACAATGGAATTTTGATTCCTCTAGTGTAATTTAATAATAAAATTTAAAAATTTATTTAATAGAAACAGCTACTTCAGCAAAACTAAAAACATTCCTATTTCCATTGAGATAATACATTTTATAACACATTACATTCAACTTTCTCTAATCTATAAGCATCTACTTCATATTTATTTTATTCATCAATTTCAGTCTTATCTCCACAACCTAACTGTAACAGGTAAAATGCAATGGACAGGTCCAGGACCATTTCATGGGTTCCCAGTAATTCCTCGTAACCCTGACCTATGCCAGTTAGCTCAATTAACCATGCAGGGTATAAGCCAGCTATTAAATTTAGGCCAAATGTTGAAAAAAAGTTACCATGAAGTGTGGCCAAAATTACAATCCCTCAGTGTAGAAGAGGTGTTGATCTATAGTACTAGATATAGGAGAACTTTCCAATCAGTGTTAGCCTTTTTGTATGGATTTATTTCTAATGAGACTGTGGCTAAGATAGGGATTAGGGAAAGTCAGTCTATGAGCTTTTGCTTTAAAGATTGTGAATGTCCTATAACTGATAGCTTGAGAAAGTAAGATTGGATAAGGGTGGTGTGATGTGAGTTGGTGTAATGATGTTATAGGCTCATCCAGAAGACTGAATCACATCAATTGAAGTCACATCCTGCTATTGAAACTTTGTCACAAACAATTGGAGAAGTTTTGCTATCTACTAATGCAGAGCACACTTCTCTACTAAAAGATCCCACAGTCATTCGGGATGCCTTACTCACATATGTTTGTCATAGAAGTGGACTACCTTGTGATTCTTTTGGCACTTGTTTGGGGTAACTGCTTGTTAAGATATTTTTATCAGAAGATAACAATTGATGTTTTAGGAGACAGAACATAGCTGGGATTATAGCATACACTGACTGGATGAATTTTCAAAAATGGAGAAACGAGCATTGGGGTAAATTATGCTTACTCAAAGCATATGGACAAATTAAGCACATAGTTCAACAAATGCTTCACATGGTAATAAGGTGACTAACTGAGAAATTAATTAGTATATTAAGATTGGAGGTCTTTTAGGTTGGTTCAAATGGTCCTCACTTGGTCGTTTATTCGGGCCATGATTTTAGTTTACTGCAACTAGCCACCGCTCTAGGTTTAGAACACGACCCCCTTTTGCTCCGCTATGCCTCTAGATTAGTTTTTGAAATATACTTAGATAATCGCCAGAGAAGTATCGACGACAAAGGTATATATTTCAGACTTCTTTCCAATGGAAACGACGTGACCCACGAGATTAGTTTTTGTAAAAACATTGTTAGTATAGACAAAAAAAACGGTTTTTGTAAAATCGAAGATATAGTGAGGTTTTTGCACGACGATTACTTCAGTTCTTTGAATGTTACTAATTTTAAGGATGCGTGTGTTAAGAAAAGCGAGAGAGAGGCTGTAGATGAGTTGTTTCAATTTCGATAAAATGACGTACAAATTTCCCAAAACTGTGAAAAACACAGATTGATCAATTTTTGGTCATTTAAGAGAAAAATGCATCTCCAGAATTAATACTAACATGCGCATTTTTATACCGAATGTTTTAAAATTTTCAATAAACCTTAAAACGTCGTTTTGTTCAGACGAAAAATGCGTAAGAACGGCCTCAATTTAACCGACTTTGTGTTTTATTTATGGGTTTTCAGTATCCAATTATCAGCAACGAATTTGAATAACTTCATATGTGCACGCACTAATTTTATTACAGCAACAAAGTTACAATCGGGGTAAATTGAAATGTTTAAGCGCAAACAGGTATATTGCTTGCTAATATTTAATTAAATAAAACCTTGAATAATGGCTTTGAAAGTAACAACACGATTAAAACAATCATAAACAATAATATATTTATTTAAGTAAAAATATACAGTAAACTTTGGATGGGTACATATTCAATTCATGGTGACTTTTTCCGACTAGGCACAATTTTTGTCAGAACATGAAAATTGTAGTAAAACTTTCGATTTTTTTTGATAAAAAAAAGTACTTTAACATCACTTAGCAGTTTGCAACTTAAAACTTATTGCATTTTCATCATAATAATTTTTTTTTTATTGTACTTGGCTTTACTAAAAAAATTGCATGAAAATAATTATATATTGTTCTTGAAGCCAATAAAATTTAAATTGAAAATATATTATTTACTATCTCAAACTAACTTTAAAATAAAAAAAAAAATTAAAATGCACTTAGCTGAAAGTTAAGAGTATTTGGCGCTTAATTCACTATACTGCATGTTTAATAATAAAACGGGGCTATTGGTAAATTTCAAACCTACGCTTTTCCTAGGCTGCTATATTTAATAAAGCGTTTGTTAAAAATAACCTGCTACCACTCTTGTCTAATGGCTATTTTCAATTTTTTTATCCACTTTTCAACAAAACTATTAGGTAGCGACCGCACGTACCTTGGAAAATTTTTAATTTACTAAAGTTATCAACACGAACTTTAGACAATTACAATGTGGCTTGATTCTCCTGATTTAACACAAATTTATTATAAGCACCGTTCATTTGCTCTAAAAATATGAAAGTGAGCACTGTATGAGGTCCCAGTCGGAAGTAGTAAGGGAAGAATCCTTTCCACAAGGCAAACACTCCTTCATTTTTCAATATTTTTCCTAAAACGTCCAGTGGACCTTTGAATTCAGGCTTACCATCAATAGTTTTCATGTTTTGAATTCTACAACACAGAAACATGTATTAAACTTGTAACAAGTTCGGTAAAATTTAGTCTTAAGTAGAAAAGTTTGAAAAAATCACAAATTACCTAGTTTTAGCAATATCAACAGGCATACTGGCCGCTGTAGTTACCAATCCAGAAATCATTGATGCCATGAAATGCAGAAAGATTCCTTCATGGAAATAGCCACTTTGGACTAAATATTGTTTAGCTTGCGAGTAACTAGCTAGTTGTGCCGCATTTACTACCATAGCTCTACCCATTGTTGGTATTGCGCCTCGCCATAATGTTACAATACCTGAAGAATCAAGAAGAATACAATGCACTAGGGTTAGATATGCATGTTGAGAAACTAAAACACTTTACCTTCCTCTCTGTATATTCTAAACAAGGCATCAAACACATTTTTATAGTTTCTTTTTTCATTGGCAGGCAGTCTGCCATCTGCAGTCATTCGTATGAGAGCCACCTCTGCAGGGGTACCTACATTTTTCAATGATTGTTATTAAAATTACTTCTATTGGATGTAATGATGATAATGGTCAATAGATTCATAAATTCAGTTCTGTGTTAAGTAGTTACTTTCAAATGTTTACATTTCAAATATTAGTTTTTGAACATAAAACAAAATACATCTTGAGCCTACTTACCAACGAATGCTCCACAAACACCTGCAGTCATACCCAATACAGCTTTAGTAACAAAGTTTGGGGCTTCTCCATCTTTAGAAAATGATTCGAATAACCAGGTGTATATTCCTAGCCGAGTAGTGGTATATGTTGCTTGTCTCATTAGGCCAGCTGACAAGCCTGTATATATAGTAAGCAGCCCCTCATTCTTGACTATTGATTTTAATAAATGAAGGCTGGTCTTGTGTTCCTTAGCTTTGCCCCCTTGGCCACTAAGTTGCATACGATTTTTGAGTAAGTCAAGTGGTTGGACGAAGCATGTTGCCAGCATTCTACAAGTTTGAATTGTTGTGTCTTTATTTTTCAAATTGTTGGTGAGCAATTACCCAGCACTGCCTCCAAAAATGAATTTCACATAGTTGGGAATTCGTTTCACTTCTTTATCACCCATTTTCGTAGCTAATCTGTACTAACTATGGAAAATCTGAGTGTTACTTAACTTTCGAAGGTTAAATATGTGCTCCGCTTATCTCTAAAGGTGAAGAAAGGTCATTTTGTGTTATTCTCGTGTATTTACAAATTAGACACTGAAAATTACTATCGCAATCACTTTAAAATCGTAAATATCTTGAAATCGTATACCTAACCTCCTTTTCCGAAACTTTTAGAAAAAAACAAATTACTCCTTAAATATAGGCAATCTGCACTAATGCCGTGTATTATGGGTGGTAGAAATGAGTAGATTGTTTTTTACTTGTCACGAACAGCTGTTGAAGTATGAAACAAGTGCAAGGTAGAGGCAATGGCGAATGGGCATAGATTAATATGCATAAGGCTTAGAGCATTTCTTGCTAAATAGTTATACTGACCTAGTAGTAATTAAAAAAAAAAAAAAAGAAATTTTTCTTTAAGAATATTATTTGCAGATATTTAATTTACAAATCATTCTTGCTTACTGCTTGCCTTGCTATTTCCTTAGTCTATCATCAAGAATTATTATGTACAATTAAAAATTTAACAAAAATTTTTAATAGATTTCCATCCTTGAATATATGTTAAAGCCCAGAATCGAAGAGCGTGAATCGCCACCAAAAAATGGCAAGCAACATTCCGGATTTTAATTATTGTTGTGAAATTTGTGGCCTGGATGGCCTCAGCGAGGATGAGTTTCGAATTCACACACACACAGAACATGTAGATGGTTGTGGAATGTGCCCGTTCTGCCAGCTACCCACTATTAGTCCTGCCGAACTCATCTTACATGTGAACCAGGTTCATTTGGACTTTTTGACTCCTGAGTCGGAACAAAATTTGAGTTTTATCGATGACCCTAGTCCAAGGTAATATAACCATTTGAGTCCATAGAAGTATGGAATATGTAAAACACTATTTATGGCCCCATAAAAATTTTGATTTAAATTCCTGTATGTATTGTTCTAGCCTTAATAATAATTATTATATAATAATGCATGGGGCAGTAAAGTTTTTTTTTAGCTGCTTTGGAGTCTGGCATGCCCACAACATTGACTTATCTGAGCCATCAGGGTTAAATAGCAAAGTATGTCAGGCTATGTACTATTAGTGTTTGACTTAATGATAGACTGATGGATTTGACTGATCCATTGTTAATACACTCATCAATGCCACCATCAAGTTGTAAAATATTTCAATGCAATTCACCCTGATTTCATTCCAAATTGCCTGACCTTGCCTTCAAATGGTCTGACTGTACCATTTATTGGAGCAAAGTTACCAATGAAAACAACAAGCTGTGAATATTAAGTCTGTGTCAACATAATAATAAGAATCTTAGTTTTTTAACAGGATGTAGGATTTACTCATGCATGAATGATTCTCAGGTCTCAAAGCAGCTAGCAAAACTGCAAAGCTACCTGCTTTAGTATATTTTATATTATTATTACTTATATCTCACATTTCATTGCCAGTGCTGACCATGATGGTTTAAATGGAGAAAGCAGTGTGAACTGGAATAATTCTGCCATGTATTCCAGTCAAATACAAGATAGGCACATGTTGGACAATAAGCAGACATACTCCAATATTAACTTAAGTCCAAAAGTAAGTTAGTCTTTCTGCTTTTATAATCTGCATAGCATAGTAAATCAATGTGCACATTAAAATAGGTCAATGGTGGAGGAGCGGTGTCTCCACAAAACTCTAGCCATGGTCAAGGATCACCGTTGAGATCCAACTTAGCCTTGAAGCTTAGATCTCCATCCCCAGCCTTATTACAATGTCCTATGTGTAATTATGCCAGTAACAGTCCTAATGAACTAGAGGAACATGTCAATCGGTATGTGTTGACTTATATTTTGTGTATTTTAATTTTATTGTGCCTTGTACAGAAAACATTTCGATTTAACGTCGCCTTCAAATGGTACTGGGACAACATCAACAGAAATATATTCATGTCCGCTTTGCATCAAATCATTCGCGTCAGCTCCGGATTTAGAACTCCATGTCAATATTGAACATAAAGATGTTCTTTCTCCTGCCAGTCCAGCAGTTTATTCTTGCCCAGTTTGTGGTTTGTCATTAGATAGGGACAGTGATGTAAGTTTCAGCCGAAGGTGGTGTATTTGAGGCAAGATATATTTGATGTTAAATATAGAGTAATGCTGTGCAGCTACATGTAGAGTCTCATTTTCCGGCCAGCTCACCACAACCAAGTGATAGAGCAGCTCTGCGAGAACGAGAGCGTAGGGAGTTTGAAATGCTTAGGGCTCAATATGGCATGGACAACCAGGTGCCGTTAGACCTGGGCATGAATGATACAACTTTTAATTTATGTTTTAACAGGGAAACTTTCGTGAACAATCTGTTACAAATATGCAACGCGCTGTTTACGCTGGTGAGATGAGTGTAGCTGATTATTACGAACGACAGCTAGACCTTAAAGCGGCCGAACATAGCGGAGTGGATGACGGCAATTCCGTGACCAGGAGCATTGTGAGTGGCAGTTCTAAGTTGCTAATACTGGGAAAATTCATGTTTAATGTCCAGGTGCCGAGAGTGAAAGCCATGAGCACTGGTGCTCCGAATGTTACTCGCACTTACCTTTGCACCTGCGTGGATCATTACGCGTCTTCTTTTGGGGACAAGGGTTGGGGCTGTGGATACCGGAACATTCAAATGGCAATTTCTAGTCTGCTCACTCATACAGGATACAATGAAAAGTTGTACAAACTGTGGCAAAAAGAGAAACCTCCCAGGAGTTCAGTTCCCAGTATATCTCGCCTCCAGAGTCTCATTGAGCAGGCGTGGTCCCAAGGATTTGATATTCAGGTGGCAGAAAGTAGGAAAATGAGACCAATTGTGTGTATGAGGTATTTATTTTAGGGATCGGAACAATTGGGCTGTAGGCTAGTCAACACGCGGAAGTGGATTGGGGCAACAGAAGTGGTTACTTTACTAGCGTTTCTGCACATTCGATGTCAGCTGATGGATTTTCATAGACCTACCGGCCCCAGCGGGACCCATCCCGAACTTTTTAAATGGGTGTTGAACTATTTTGAGAACAGTGTGGGAGGAGAATTTACACCACCCTTATATTTACAGCATCAAGGTACCTCCCGTTTTGATACATTTTGCTTTCTCTTGAATCAAAATGTGGTAATTGAACTATGAAATATGCTGATGTTTTATGAAACGTAATTCGCCACGTGATTGAATAGTTTCTGTTCGAATTTCAAATTAAGTTTAACGAGTGCTTGCGTACTTTGTAATGCGTACTTAGCGCTATAAAGATCCAGATGCAAACAAAATTCTGGGTTAACATGGGAAAAATCTTAAAATAAAGCTAACTACATATTAACAATTAGGCTCTTTGTTTCTACACGGATCATTGTTAGACAATTTCACTTCGCTTTTTTTTTATTTAACATCAATTTTGTATTCTGACACAAGGACATAGCCGTACCATCATAGGCATCGAAGTGCACAGAGACGGCAGCCTAGTTCTTCTGGTCCTTGACCCCAGTCATTCGCCTCAACAGGTGGCTCAACTAGGGGACACAAGCAACGCTTTAGGACCTCTGCGGCTTTTGAGGAAAAGCGAAGCCGCTATGAAAGCTAAACAGTACCAAGTTGTTGCTGTGGTGGGCACTATCGACAACGACCAACAATACCAGGTAAGTGATAAACCTCCTACACTTCTAATGACGTTTCTGATATAGTTTTGTACTAAAAACTAGAGCAGCAAAATACTACGAAGTACTAGAATACCTCAAGAACGGTGAGGTTAGTGAGAATTCTACGTGTTAGGAATCTAAATTCTGTTTCTGCTTGAAATTTTATCATTGTTCTACCACCTTTGCTGTTCAAATTACTGTATACCTGACGTTAAGGTTTACATTCACCGTGGAATGTCAAATACCGCAATATTGCTCGAACATGTAGATAATACTAATGCAATCGAATTTCGTTAGTTACACGTCACATTCCGAACTAGCAAATAAAAGAATCTTTACTATATGCACGTTAATTGAAATTGTGTTCATGCGTGTGCTTGTAGCTGTATACGCTGTAAGCGAATTGTGGGCCTGTCGCGACTGAATATTATGTTGAATTGTGATCTCATTTGTCAGATTTCTATAATTAAAACTACCTCCTAAAAAGAAGAATAAGTAAATTAGGTAACCTCGTATCTTTCAGTACATACAGATGAGTAATTATTATAATAATGTGTTATTGCAGTTATGAATATATATCCGATCCTAACAAATATTTATATAGATACATACAGGGTGACTCGATAGAGTGGATGTGACGGATAGAGGAAAAAAGTTTACACACGGGTTTATTATTTTTTTAAGACTCATTTTTATGATGCGAGATGTCTTAAAATTACGGAATCGCACTCTATTTCAAAGCTTATAAACGTTTAAATATATTTTTCTTTAGATGTAATCATTTTTTCTCTATCCTTTACAACACATCATTGGACCACCTTGGTATACAAGGTGTCCCACATTCGATTAACATCACACGTTTTCTAAGAAAAGTTCAAACAACGTTGGAAATTTGGTTATGCAGGTAAGTGGAAGTATTCTACGTTCCAAAAAAATTTTTAGATAAAAATTTCACAGCGATTTTCACAATGGCTCACGAAAAACATCTAATGTACCATATAGTGTGGGACGCCTTCTCTATACACTGGAAGGAATTGATTTTAGATGAGTCTTATTAGTTAATACTTTCGTGTTGGTGTGGAAAAGTATGATTTAGCAAAATCAGGGTTAAACATAGGCCTTACTATATCTGCATAGAGTTAGCTTTAGCGTCTTAAACTTTTTTCATAAATGAATCTGCAAGTAAACACGTTGCACGTCAGTGCTTGCTTCTACTCAATGTACCTTTCTCAATCTTTGATGGCCTATAGAATGCTTTTGCCTGAAGTGTTAATAAAATTCGAGAGTGTTTGTGTTTTCTGGCTCTTACTTTTTTTATTACCAGATAATTTCTTCTATTTAAATTCATTGCAATTTTGCATGATTGAAATAAACAACTCGTAAATTTTATTTTATACCAAAAGTTTTGTGATTTAATTAGATATTTTTTGTATAGTTTTGTAGCATTGTAGGAACTAATTATTTGTGTATAGCTGGTCAGAGCTTATACAACGATCTCGTGACTTTAATTTTAAGGTCCTGTTTTGAGAAATTTACTGCTAGACCATAAGTAATAATATACATATAGATGATTTCCATTTCAGCAAGTACAATTTGAATTTTATGTAATGTGATAAAGGTTTTTTTTTAAATTAAGTATACAATTTGTTGATTACTAATATTAGTTGAAAATAGTAATCTTGTTGTTCTACATCTTGGCAAAATACAAATAATAAACTCTTATTATTAGTTGACTTGAAGGGACTTTTTTTCCTTAAACTTAAAAAACATTTAAATTTTAATTAGCTTTACATCCTTTTACCAATAATAAATGAATGTAACAGATACAAATACACATCTACACATGATGTCTGTATGAAGCAATGAAAGTCTACATATTTGCCTTTAACAAATTCTTTTTTTGTTAGTCTTCTTAAATAATTAGTATTTGCCATGTATAAGTAGCAGAATTCAAACCTTGGCAGCAACTATTTCTCTTTCCTTCATAATTGGATAACAATTGTTTCTTTTGATTACCTAATTATCTATAACATAATTTGATTATTCTCAACTTTGCTGTAATTGGGAAAAAAATTATTGTGACTTATATTTTATATTTTAATAATTTACAAAATGTTGCTTCCTCGTTAGTCAATACAGGATTTAGCCAGAACAGCCTCGACAACCACAGTGCACACATTCCACAATTCTGCCCTAAAAAAAAGTACACAGTGAACATACAATTACTTGTAATCTGGCTATAATGTAATTATTATACATTTTTAATTAAAGTGCCACTATAAACCAACATGCCACATCATGGATACCACAAGTGGATTGATCCAATAACTCACCTCTTCCAACTTTCCTTTTGGTACTCTGCAAATGCAGTTTGTCCCAAAATTGGTGTCTCTTGTCTGAATGCACCTCAAACAACACAAGTTTTCATAACCTTGTTTTTTCCATTTTGCTATAAGATTTTTGTCAGCAATATTTTCATTTAAACAATACTCATATAATTCCCTGGAAATAGCTTTTCTTCTATAGAACAAGTCATAGATGTAACGAGACTTTTGATGGTGGATTTTGAAAATGGGCCATAGGGATTCATTTTTACGTTTTCCTTCGTGGGATTCAGTTTCAGCTATAAATGATGATTATGGCACGTTAAATACAAATAAACTTTCAGTGGTAGACGGTGAAAAATTTACCTTCTCTCATTTTCTGTTCTAACTCATCCAATGTAGGCTCGATAAGTTCCCAACCTTCTGGAGGGGCTTTCTTGCTACGTCGAACTTTAGGCATTTTACTGAGAGCTATTTGCAAGGGAAATTTATAGTTTAGTATCGACTTTTATAATGAAATTTGGTCTAAACTTAATAAATAAATTACAGACGCGAATTGAAAAAATTACTCTCATAAAAATGAACGGAAAATCATACATACAAAATATAATTTAAAATACATAACTACAACACGGTGACTGTCAAATATGTCAATTCACGAGAACTGGACCATTTGATGAAAGCTACGAAGGAAGTAATGAGGCAACGTCGCATATAACAAGGCAAATGCATAACATTATGTAATAAATTGATATACCATGTACTTATACATTCTAAACACCAGTCTGAACTTCGTGGTTTTAAGGTTGGTGTCCTGAACTAACTAATGAATTTTGAATGTTTCCGATTTCTCTATGCGTCTAATAACGCCACTACTGCATTTTCTGTATTTTTGAAGTTATATAGTTTTGACGATTCCACAAATTTGGTCAATCAAAAATTAGTAGTGTACGATTTTTGCATTAAAAAAATTACATGAAAATTGAGTGTTTTGTTTTTGGCGAGATTGAATTCCTCAGTACGTGTACGATACAATATTACCATACTGCTGTCAAAACTCTAATCGGATAACTTTGATTTTAGGGACCAAAAAATATCATGAACTATATATACATCGTGAAAATTTTTGGATAAAAAAATCGAAGGTTTTTTATTCAAATTTTGACTTCGGCATATTAATGCTATATAGTACGACTACTTCGGAACCCAATCTCGTTCAAGCGGATGCATTCAATTTTTACATAATTTTTTTAGCGCAAAATCGTCGTGGTTTTTGGATATTCAAATTTGCAAAATTGTACCATTCATACGTTTTAAAGTATCGAAACAAAAAGAAAAGTAATAAGAAGTTAAACATACATCCTGACACTTCTGTATTCCTGATACCAAATGTTAAATTTCTTATGCGAATGTAGCAAACCCTAGAACCATTAGGGGTTAAATAAATATACCTTCTCGCACTTCTGTGTTCCTGATACGAAATGTTCCATTTCGAGTAAAATGTGTCAAATGTGAATCACATCATTTTGGATTTTTACCAAAGTCAATTCAAAAACTATCAGTAGCTAAACGTAACTCTTTGCATTTCTGCCTTCCTAATAGGAATGATTAAATTTTCAATGATATGTTCGAAAAATACCATGATTCATGAATATTTATTATTCGCATCTTTCGTAAATTCCAAATTTCACTAACTTTTTCAATTTTCAATAAAAATCTGTCATTTCAACATAAAATATATATTCTATCGAAGTAACATATACATTATTAAAATGATGATGAAACAAAAAAAATACTAAGAACAATTAACGACTATAAATTTCCACTATCAACTTTTGAAGTGTGGTAGGTATCTAAAACAATATATTATTTTAAGTCCAATATTGGGAATGTAGGTACAAGTACTATACTACTATCAATTAAGAACAGAAGCACTACAGTTTTATTTTATAATAGACATTTATGTGACAAACATTAAAGGAAATATCTTCATAATGCTCTTTGACTTCAATAGGCACCTGCAATGACGGCAGATGACAATAACTATTAGCTGTGTATTGGCAATATTCAGTTTGAATAAATAAACTACAATAAATAAGCTGTAGTACCTCCGTGGATCTTGTAAAAAAACAAAATCATTTACGCCAAGTCACAGAGGGGTCGGAATTCTTTCGCCTGCGGCATCTACAAAAACGATCAAAAATACTGGTTACTATAACGGATATATTATACACAGATGTTGCCATAAAGTGAGAAAATTACGCTTTGCCTGCAACTGGGGCACTCCCTTTCGGGACGCTTTTATCTGTACCAGTTTCCTGCTCCAATTGTCGCCCCAAGTATTCCCAATTATGCACCATCAGCTTCTGCACGGCTAACAGGGCTTCATAACGCACGTTGGGGTCTGCATGGCCCAGCAGTTGCATAACGAGCTGCTTTCCTCCCAATTGCTCAATTACACTGCAAATGAATAATTACAATGTTAGATGGTGGGTTGACTATCTATTTACAACCAAGATATTACTGTTTTCCTCTGGGATAATGTCTAACGTATTCTCCGATGTCGAAACTGGCCACCGACAAAACCAAAGGATCCTTGTTGGTTTCTAGTAAATGAATGAGTATACGCAGAAGTTCATAATTCTTTTCGTTGAGTCGCTGAGCATTCTCGCGCCAGAATTTGCTTTTGTGCACCGGCGACCATTCCAAACGACCTGATTTCACCTGCAAGCGTTCATAACCGTTTATTAGCGAGATGTCTTTAGCACCATGAAGAATAGGATTACCTCAGTTGCGTATTCGTCGAAGCTGCTAAGATCTTGCACAGAGGAATGCAACTTTTCAGATAAAAATTCGATATCGGCAGATATATCTTCGTCGTCGAATTTACGTTGCTCCAAGATTTGCAATTGCTTTAAGACCTGTATTAAATAAGGTGTGTTGATACTCAAAAAAAGTTACGTAACCTGCTTACCTTGCTCTGGACCATGGAAATGCAATGTTCCTTAGCAACCTGTGAATCTTCGGGTTTCTCGATCAAGTTCCTAAATACGGCCAATATGATCCTGGTCACTTTCTCTTTAACGGAATCACTCAATATGTCAGCCAGAATCGGGATTACGTTGAATTTGTTCATTTTCTCGGCCAGCAAAGGGTTGAAGGTCAACACCCAAAGGCAGAAAATGAGCTGGTATTGCACCTAGTTCAATAAAATTAATTGGCTTCACATATAGGATAATTTATGTTATATATCTTTTTCCTAAAGTTGTCACGATATTTCATCGTTACCGGCTTAAAAATAATGCCGAAAGACCCTCTATTTCCGCATAATTTTTTGTTTCTTATTAATGACGCGAGATAAGTTTATTTTTCACGGCTTTGTATTAGTGTCCACAATAACGCGGCAAACAAGCATCGACTACCCCGCGACTATTTTGGTACCAGCTTCATCGAATTTAGACTAACCTAACTAAGATTAATTAAGCATTAAATCGGTTCCATTTTCTACAAATTGTTGTAGTCACGGAAAAAAGATGTATGTAAAAATTCAGCAAAATGACAAGTCCCACTAAAACTTTTTAACGCCCTTGCACGTCAAACTATTCACTGAACTCTAACTTTTAATCACGTAATACTTGACTGCATGAATCAAAATATTGAACTTACAGAGCACAGTATAAAGTTAACGCATTTTATACGCTATTAACAAACGTATTATGTGAGCCTAATACGTGTGAAAGTGTCTTTGTCGCACTAGTGCTAGTTGTGTGGCAATTAAGCAACGCGATGCGTCGTTTGTTCATCTATAATAGGCGTGTGCTACCTCTAACTTTTTATTCCTGTTAGAATAATAAGCATTAACTCACTTGGAAGTTCACTCGCCCCGCTAAAACTGACAAAAGTGTCGAAATTCCATCAACAGAGACGAAAGCAAAACGATAGTCGTCGATACGTAGCATCATTTGCAGACATCTGGCCACAGACTGGATGTACTCGTTGTTCTAAAGTTAACAAATGGATGAAAACGTAGTTACTAAATTGGGATAGTTTGCGTCCAACAGTTTCACTAAATATAAGTGGATACAGCAGAAACACAAAGTTTTTTAGGTAAATAGTGCAGGTTGCTGTAAGTAGTGAATCCGTTGAAATGGCAAACACATCCCACCCTATTATTATTATTATACGGCATAGGGGATAAATCAATCTCCTAATATCTACCATATCACGTACAACAGCATGCAATCTATTCTATGAATGTTTTTAAAAATATAATAAAATCAATCAAACGTTGGGTCATAACATTACTGCACCTTGCAATTATTACATCGTCAAAGGCACGAAATATTTAATTTAAAACATTATATACATCAAGATGAATAATTGTGAACCTGTGAAACATCAATTTATCCCACCAAAACATAACCAACATGCACATTCAATGATAGATATTTATATATAATTACCTTGATGTAGGACTTGAAAATGTTCTAGATCGAGAAAGCCGTTTTCTTCCCGATTATATACATCCAAAAATTACTATAGTATGAGGTGTAAAATATCGCGTGATTTCGACAGTTCATCAAATAAGCTAAACTTGAAAAAATCGATTGTAACACATGTACTTACTATACTAAATGAAAGCTATAGAGACTGCATTTCTCTCGACAGATATTCAGCGTAACACGTTCAATAATTATTATTTAGATCGAAAGAAATGTGTCCTCCATTTTCACAACTCACGCAGAAGTATTGTGCAGGCATTTAATAGTAACAGCCCAGAGACAAACAACATGAATGTGGTCACTATTAAACGCCCCCCCGCCCCCCCTCCCCCTTCCCACCCCTAAAATTTATTATGTTAACATGATGTGTACCGAAATCTCAGCGAACCCCTGCTCGTCGAAACGACTTTCCGTGTAATGTTCCGTTGCTTCGCCCCTAAGTGAATCTGAAGGTTGAGATGCTGCCAATTGATCGTACTAGAACCAATCATTCAACAATGCCATTACGCATAATCATTTTGACTTTTAGTACGGACATGGGCATTTCCTGCGTTAAGAAACGCATTAAATACCGGTTACTTTGGTTGGCTTGCGCACACAGTGATAGCCCGCAACCGTTTCTAATGCCCATTAGCAAACTTGACACATATGAATGGTGATAATGTAACCTGATATTAGTTGACAAATCGCTGAGATATTATGATGTTGAGGTATTTCCGAACGTGAATTTGAGGCTAATTTTTCTCTAAGACCCTAACGGACTACCAGATCAACAAAAGCCGTTGTTAATGTTAGTGGTTTCTGCGGGACAGACGACATTGAACACGAAACGTTACCAGCGCGCTAGCGGGCACTCGTTTACCTCTTGGGCGACTCTGGCCGCATCCGCCAACGACATACCGAACAAGATGGAATTGGCACCAGCTATGATGCTGTAGCACCCGCGGGTTTCCTTTTTGGGAACCACTTTTGCCGAATGTAGTTTGTTTTTTAGTTCCTGCATAGGATTGTACAAGTGTTTCTACTTTGTTCTTTGAGAGGTTAAATGAAGCATTAGAGTTTTTAAATAGAACCGGTTAGGTATTTAACTTCCTTGCCAAGTTAAGTTTTTCAAGTCTTTGGGAAGTTGAATAAAATTCCTTAATGCTTCTATGATCAGTTAAAGCGCAAGGCTTTTACTTTCAAAGATTACGCTTAGTCGTTCAATAGCAGAAGCTTGATTCACTTAAATAAATTTCAATACAATTGATGTATGTCAATATAAAATATTATATGATCAAAGGGGGATACCACTAATTCTTAAGGAAAAAACAGGCCTACTTAACTTAATCTACCTGTATATGGGAAACTGCTTCGTTTTCATCGCTTCAAAAGTTGAGTTAAAAAATGCTATATAGCACTACCCCAGCGAAAACTCGGGAGGTCTGTTTCAATGATGAATTTGTAAACCAGCTACAGTGATCGATGATAATCAAGATTATCAAGAGAGTTGTCTTTAATTAGACGATTCACACAAGAAAACTGAATTAAATTGGTCTGTTTTTACCTTAAAAATTGTGGCATCTTTTTGTCCATGTTTTTCTGAGACACTTTATATTATACAAAAGTTATGTTTAAGTGAACCTAACCTTTGCAATTTTTTAAGAACCAAACTTAAGGTGTATATTTGTATATTCATACAAATTCATACAAACTTAACTTGTGCACATCATTTAGATTTTTTACGATTTTACAGTATTTAACCTTTAGTAAACCATTCCTTTTTGCCTGGCAAAGTGCTTTTAGCCTGAAGCTACGCTCTGGAAAACATGCTCCATGAAGCGTTTACATTAGAAATTTGTTTAAGACTAAAAAAGTTCAGTTCAAATTATTTTAAAGAAACTGTATATACCCCACTTCTAAAGACTGACAGAATATTGATATAATCTTGTACATAAATTTGCACTAACATCCTGTACCTATACAAACATACACTTGGCATTGTGGTCCAACATGCTTTAGGTACTATACAAAAGAAATACACACATATATCTCAGTTAGTGAGTTAGAAAATAGAAGGTGCCAAATATATTTCAAAATGTGATTTTAGAGGATCAGTCAATCAAGCCTACCCAATTCAAACTACAATTAATTACTAGCAGCAAAGCCGTTGCAAGCATTAGTTCAAATAAAAGGCAAAAAAAAGGAAACATTTTGAAAACCTGCTCAAAATGACCACACAATACATATTTCTTTATCGAAGAGACTTTTAGTACTTGAACAAATAGTTCTGAGCAGATTTTGATGTATTAAAATAATTGATAAAAATTTTTCAAGGGCTTCAAGCCAATTTACTGTAGGTACTCCATTTACCTGAGCTTTTAGTTGATCTTTAAGCCAAGTTAAATAGAAATGCAAGTCAGACCTTTCCATGGGCAAATGAGACCAGCAAGCAATTTTTGCAATTATTCTGGATGTCATATTTGTGATGAAACCATCTTGTCGATTCAAAAGATTCAAAAACGGAGCCCAGACTGATTCCTTTCGGACATTGGCATATTCATGAAAAATTTCCACTCTGGATCGATCCTCCTATAATTTGTCCAGGGCCACTATTAAAAACCAGAACAAAGTATCAATTTGATCTTACTTGTAGCATATCATCAATTAAAACAAGGATATACTGTAGAGTCTGATCTCTAGAAACATGCCCAATGAGATTTAGCAGGGTCTGAGCTGCTTGATGTCGGTCTTTCCGTAAAAGAGCCTCTTTTTTCTGGCTATCATTTACATCAAATGCTACAATGAAGTTGTAGTCTTCCTGAGAAATCATTTGAGACCTAACAGAAAAGCAATTCTCCAGCTAAATTATACTTTAAACCATAATACAAGCCTAAGCTACTTACTGGAAATATGATTGCCAGTTCACCTTTTGGCTGCGAATATCTGTAGCTTTTTGCTGCAACACACTAGTGGCCGCAAGCATGTCTGAAATTGTCATCTTTTGTGATGAGACCGATATTACCAATGCACCAGAAGTTAGCTGAATTTAATATAAAACTGCAAACACAATCTACACCCAAATTACTAAAATAGAATCAGCGTAGATTGCCAAAATTTCGAAATCATGTCCACGTTGATGCAGTATTTACATTAATAAATTCTCTAAAGATATATTTATACACACATACAGAGTGAGTTTTTTTCAAGGATAATACAAGCAGAGTTTTTAAATCAGTTAAATGTACCATCACATTGAAAACTGACATATGCTGGGTTCACACCCCTCTGTGTACATATAGAGTCATTTCCAAAGTTGGTGACATCCTGCTACCAGCAAATAAAGATCACAAAATAATTTTTTTTCTTGTCACCTTTTCATGGTATCAATCATCAATACTAACAGATATATGGAGTAACAAATATTACTTTAACAAATAGAAATTGATTAATTTTTATGAAGCTGCTTTACTTACATAGTTCAAAAAAATTTATTAGATATCAATTGTATGTATTCTTAAGGAACAAATATGTTTTCCAATACACTTGTAATGAGGATATTAAAAAGTCACTGAACATTTTTGCAAAGAACAATAACATGCTGTAGCGTTTTTAGACAGTAAAAATTACACTTCCAAATAAAATTTTAATGCTCTGTTTTTCCATTAGAACTTTTATTTCAAATAAGTGTCACAGGAAAAAAATATTAAATTTTTGAAGCCTTATTTACTGGTAACCTAGATTACATTGATGAATATATTTGCTTTTTGTGTTTTACATGAAAAAAATTGAAGATACTTTCAACTTTGGAATCATCCTGTAAATGGAACAATAGATTGAAATGAAAATGTTTTTTAATGATGTAATAGTCTATTTACATCAGGTTAATGGCTAAGCCATTCACTTAGGCGTTCCCACTTGAAATCTGGAGGCATTCCAATGGAAAATTAACATTATCACATAGAACTTCCAGCATGGATTTTACCACTATTTTTCCAGAGGTCCGTAAAATCTCATAATTGTTGGAAACATTATTGGAATAATAAATCGTACTGAATGCATAGTATTCATTATATTCAATTTTTCTAAAAGGGCAATGACTCCATAAAACAGGTTTTGACTTAACAATGCTAATTCTAAATCATTTGTCTGTAGACCAGTGGGAAACACCTCAACAATAATATTTTGAGTTAGCTCCTGGATTAGTTACTCTCTAAAAAGAGATATTCTCAACAACATGCTTGTGTTGGGAGAAACCGTTGATATCAAAAAATTTGAAATTATTCTAATGAACTGAAGAGGCTTATGGGATTGCTCCTAGACATTTCAAAATCTCAGAAAATCTATGTATGTTAAGCCAGTAATGAATCGGATTGTTGGACTGTCCTGATGTAAATGGACCATAAATATGTAAAAAGAATCATGAAAACTGTTGAACTGCTGACTACGATCACGTGAGTAAACGCCTATATTTAATTTTTTTTAACAATATTAACGCGATCCAACTCTTGAACAATAAATGAACATTTTCCTGAGATCTTAATATAAAAAAAACCATAGTTGCACTATCAATTAGGGGTAAAAACTGAGAAAGGGCTGTATTCAAGAAGATAAATATTTCGGTAAAAACTTACCGATTTTGTCATCGTCTAAAGATGTCATAATTTCTTTGATTTTGGGGTCTGCTCCGGATAAATTTCCAGCCATGGTTCTCACACAAATCACTCTCAATTTCTTTAGAACTTAAAACAGAAAACTTTTCTTGGAACTGAAAAAAATTCAGAAAGGGACCCAAGAAGAAGGGTCTTATGATTTTTTAGCTTTTCTCATGTGACAATAATGACAGTGACAGTCGCTCCAATATACTGTCGACTCTATGTCACTATTGGTTTGTTTTTCTTGCACTGGCTGTTCGAACAATAATTAATTGAACTGAATTTTTTTTTTTGAAAAACAAATATAAGCAAATTGTGAAATAAATTAACTTTTCGGCGAAAAAATTTTTAGAATGATACTCGACACGATAGGACTGAAAAAGACGTCGGGAGAAAAAAAACACGTTTCATGACGCGATAACCCCGACACCTGGCTTGAAAAATCAGTCCTACGAATATAATATCTCCCTCTGTTTTCCCCGTAAGTTTGTGATTGTGAACGAACAATATTTTAATTAGGTTTATTTTATTGTCTACTTAGAACAGTTTTTAAAGTTACGTGATCTATTTAAATTTCAACAAATTTATTTTAGGCAAACTTAAGTAGTAATCCACATTTTTCGTCCTACAAAACTGTCATCAGATGTGTTTATAAATTGATTGCCCTCCATTTAGTAAGCTACAATATAAGAACTGTGGCATCATCGCGGATAGTACATCACATAATAGGTCTCAATCTCGTTTAATTTTCTTCGAATAAAAATAATCTTTGATTACACTAAAATTAAAAATCTGAATAGTTTTTATCAGACAGAAAAGGTAAAATTTCCAAAGAATTCCCTTTACTCAAACGAAAAAAAGGAAAAAGATTGACTCAAATTAAATCAGGATACTAAGCACCTTCACCTAAATGTACAAATCTTCAAAAATGCAACTTCAAGAACCAAAACGAAAAAAGCACTGCAAACTAGTACAAGATTTATCTTTGCCAGTGATATTAAAAAAAGATGAATCATTAACGAAGATTACTGGTTATTTCAATGGATTTTCTGTAATTGTTCAAGATCCAGATTACATGAAAATCATCATCTCTAAAGGATATTTTGGCAAAGCAAATTTTTCTCGAAGTTATCCTCAATTTTCCAAAACTAATCAGTCAAAAATACTGAGACAGCGACAATTTTTGACCAGACAAATCGGCACTCCCACCAAATTTATACATGAAAAAGTTATTGTAGTACCTGATAGTGATTCAGATAATGAATATTTCACAAATTTGAGGCCAAAATATGAAATTGACTATTCGGGACTACAGGAGAATATTTGGCTTGGATTGGAAGAAGCATTTTTTCTTGCAAATGTGGTAAAATGTATGGATGTAAAACAAAACAATGAGATTCTTCCTAACAATGAATTGTGGGAAATCTTTAAAAATACTCAACCAAATTTTATCATAAACTATATTATTTACTATTATTATAGAGCTAAAAACTGGGTTGTTAAACCTGGAATTAAATTTGGTGGGGATTTTTGTAAGTATAACTATGAGCTCCTTTTGTTAATAAATAACATAGATGATTTTTAGTATTATATAGCCAAGGCCCACCATTTTGTCATGCAAGTTATGTAATTATTATCGAAGTAATAGACCACCATGGACTAAGAATTGATTCTTTAACTAATCGCTGTATGGATAACATTTCAATTCTCAGCCTAAACCGATTATGTGAGACTTCTGGAAAGGTAGGTACTAACTTATGAGAAATTTTTAGCCAAATCAACTGCAACTGGTGTTCTTTTTGCAGGAACTTCTCATTTGTCAGATAAAGTGGCCCAAAAATGGTGAGATCAACTATGAGGACTTAAGCAATATTGAAATACATGAAATACTTCTCAGAAGATGGATTGCTTCACAAGAGAGAGATGATGTGTAAATTACACATTTAGAACGTCTATAATCACTATTTTATATTTTAAATAAAATTTCATATTACATGTTAGAAGCTGTTCTTTTTGTTCCTGAATTCAGTCTGTCTTTAGTAGGAATCCCTGTTCTTCTATACTCACTACGTTCTTCTAAATATAAATTCTTGCAATGTTCTTTGAATGGTTCATGATTATACCACTTAGTCAAGCAATCTTTAAGCTTTGTATTCTCTTTCCTACATTTCACTACCATCAATATGTTGGAGTCCCTACAGCATTTAGTGAAATCTTTAACTTCTTGTACGCATTTTTCGTTGCGGGCCAAATCTCGCATTTTTTTAGGTATGAGAACGTCCATTTCAACTTTTCGAAGGGATTTATCATTGGGATCCCCTATTGAGAAGTTAAAGGGCGCAATTAACTCCACTTTAAAAGAAATATGGTGCTATGAGACAATTACCTATTCCATGAGGTCCTCCTCCTAATTTTGGAGACAAGACGGTGCGATTATCTTGTGCAGGCATAATAATCGGCTATCTATTTTAAAATTTTTAAGATTTATAATTAAACTTTATAACCTCAATTATCTTCTTTTATTTGTCCTGTCATCTGCGTAAAGAGTGAAATATGTATTGAAGTAAATTAGTTAATTTCAAAAGAACAAAAATTTTTGTCTCTCTGTCACACGTTTGTAGTGTTTTCGTTTCTTCAATCTCAGGCAACCAGAACCGAAACTGAATCAACCAATTGCCACTGAAAATGATGATGTCAAGAATGTAACTTGGATTCAATTTTTCAACGCTAGCTCTAGCTCCACGTTTCGACGTCAAGACATAAAGAGTGATCATTAAAACAAAACTTAACTAGGCGTTGAAATACCAGAGGCGTATCTAAGATAAATTGCTTAGTTGTTATTTGCTTGATAGTAATTAGTAAATGGATTAATCAACGCCCTGCATCTACGGTTCACTGCCTACAGCGGGTTTTTTGCTAATGATCATTCGTTATGTATTTATTTATTTCGACTTATTGCGGATTTACTTCATCAAAAGTGTTACATACTCATTATTAAACATTAAAAAAGTTACTATTTTTGAAAAATAAAAGGCATTTACTGGCTTAAAACTTCAAAGTTTGATACAACTGTTACCAAAATGACTGTTGGGTCATGTTTGTTTGTCTGGCTTCGTTGCCATGGATACCGGTATGAAGACATGGGATATAATCTTATTTCTTTACCGTTACGTGTGCAACCCCTAGAAAATGAGAGTATATAGAAATCGACAGTTTTTCGATATCACTTTTAAATCGGGAAAAATTTAATGTCGAATAGTCACAGAAACAAGTAAAGATTTATTAATGTTTCTTCTCAATTTTTTGACTTTCATGTTTATTCAATTAGTAAATTAGCGAAATTCTACAAGGTGAACATAGATGCGCATGCAAGTAGCTCTGTTCTCTAAAACAGCTGAAGTTAGCAACCTATAAATAGTTCAAGAGCATAAAATAATACTACTGATCTTGGAAGGTTGTGAACGGGTTCTTTCCATCATCAGAATGACCTCAGATTTATCCGAGTAACTACTCCTTGATGATTTATTCTTAACTTTAGGTAAATAAAAAACCTAAGATAACGGCTAAATAGATACAGGGTGAAAAAAAAGTAAATTAAAGAAACCTGCCTATCTTATTTATTATTAGACACTTATACTCAGCAATTTGCGGAATGGGCATAAAGGGGCCCAATAAGTTTGAAAATAGCGACAAAAAATTGCAAGGCCGTATAAGTAGGTTTTTCCAAATCGATTTTGCTTTCATCCAGTGTTTATATAACAGAAAATACTTGGGGACAAAAAAGTCTTTCTTGGACTTAGAACAACATAGTTTTTTCATATTAGAGCCTAACTCATATTTGCAACAGATAAGACTATCCCCTTAAGAGCCCCATGTACAGAATGACGTCTTTTCGATGGATTTATGGGAAATTGGCAAAACGATCATAGATGAAATCTGATTGCGTATTCTGGAGTTTAGTTTGCAAGAGAAAATTTATGATATTATGGTTTGACGGCTAACGTTTTTAATGTACATGGCGTTCTTAAAAATTCTCCAAAAAAACAAAAGTTCTCATTAATTCGTAACAGTAAATATTTTGCAGAGCATTTTATGCTTTTATTGATCACTGGGTAGGATATTTCACTTGAAAACAAAACGATGATGACATATATACTTTATATCCAAAAATCACGCTAAATTTCCAAGAAGATTGAGTTTGAAATATTTTTTGAAAATTTCCAAATAGCTGTCATAAGGCTTACTAATAATTGCTGGCATGACCACCACATGGTACTAACTACCTATCATCTTCATTAATTTCCCTCCCAATAAGATCCAAGCTCGAAACTTCCAGCCAAGCTAATCAACTAATCAATTAGCATCACTGAAATAATTTTCCACCATCCATCAACCATCGAACTCGTTTACTATAAAACCAACTACAAACAGCGGTGTCTTGGTCAGTCGCACTTTGGGACTATCTGTACTTTCATCGTCCGTCGTTAATACCAGCTTCCTCAACATGTTAACGCCGCAGTTCTTCGGGGTCGCGGTTTTCTGTCTTTTCGCCATCAGTGATTTATCATCGGCTAAATTTAGGGTTATTCGGGAATGGAACTACGTGAATTTTACATGGCGAAATGCAGAAATCTACCAAAAAGCAGTGCAGGAGCAACTTTATATCCCTGAGAACAACATAATTGCCGGCCTGAAGTACTTTGAGGGATTCTATTACCTTACACTGCCAAGGATGAAGTCAGGGGTGCCTGCTACTCTAACACGTATTCCTTCAGGTTCTACCAACGACACTGCCCCATTGCTAATACCATTTCCTTCCTGGGAAAAAAATGAACTCAACAACTGTGACGCGGTACAGAATGTACAGAATGTGGAAATCGACCCTATGAAGGGACACATCTGGATAATTGACGGAGGAAGAACGGACACTTTAGGCAGTTCGCCAGTGACAAAGTGTCAGCCCAAGTTACTGGTATATGATATTAGGAAGATGGAGGAGGTTTTGAGCTATACATTCCCGGACCACGTCGCAAGTTTTAATGGAAGTTTCTTGTACGATATTGTTCTGGATAACACAGAGCAGGGATATGCTTATATCAGTGATAACAGTGGAAGAGATCCTGGTAAGTAAAAATGGAAGAGTGCAGTGTTTGTTGATGCCGTTAAGGTCAGTTATCCCTTAAAAATTGAATTATTGCGATGGCATGACGGATTTCAAGATTGACCCGTCCGATATATATACGCGGTGTTCTGAAATTAATGTGCAATAAATTAAAGAACAGTATATTCTACGTTTAGAAATACGGCAAACAGCCCATGCAAACATAGTTCATGAAACACTACATTAATAAGAGAAATATTGTTAACATTTTATTAGTTTTTCGCTTCATAGCGTCTATAATTTTTTGAGATATTTAGTTCAAGTCAGTAAATAGACAAAAACACAATTCCCTATAGGTTTTCACAACCGAATAACTGCGAAAACCTATAAAAATATCATTTAATGGACTTTTTGGACGAGAATTAAACCCGCAAAATTTAATTTCCTATCCAAAATTTGAAATGGTTTCATTGTTTTAACTCCCGATTGATATCATAAAATCAAAATTATCATCATTATTGTTCAGGATTTCTTAATTTTGCATTGAAATTTGATCTGATTTGAATGCAATTGAAACCCCAAAATTTTAGTTTTTGAATTCAACCTGGAAATGTAATTTTTATTCAGAATTTTATTTTAGCCAAGTACAGAACTACATCTTTTATCTCGAACTCGGCTCGGAACTTTTAGACTTGGATGAAACCTCGCAATTTGAAAACTTTAAATCGTTTTCGATTCAAGATTGAACAGTTTAAAATGAAATATCCAAAGATTATTTCAAAAAACGTGAAATTAAAAATTAAATACTTTATTCGAATTATTAATTTTTAGTAAATGTTTAAAACAATTTGCCTGGCGTTTTCTAAAATGCTTTACATATACGAATATACTGCAAGAGCCTTTTTTTCTTTTTCAACAAAGAATGGAAATTTAATGAAATTAATTGACCAGTGGCGTGTCGGAAGAAAGTTTGGGGCGGCAAAAGAAAGTGTGATCTCAGAAAAATTTATGAGCTAAATTTTTCAAAAATTATATCACCAAGAATTTTTACACTCCGCATCTTAATACACACGTGCATTTTTGTGACCTACGATTATAACATGAACTTTCTCCACCATTTTTTTGACGTATCTATACTATAGTATGTCTTGAAATTGTTGGACACTAACTTAGGAACACCCTGTATACTTTTGTGTTAGAAAGTGGGCACTGGCGTCTGTTTGCATCATACATGTTAGTTTAAAGATTCTTAAAATATTCCCACTTTTTGCTTAAGTAGAGTTATTATAGCGATTACAATTCATGTTAAATACATTTCCAAGAAGTACTTTGGAGAAACTAAAATTAACTATTACAGAAAGCCCCTCGATGTAATTGAAGCTCATCTTCTTCGTCCATGTTAATCGATGGCAGTATAAAAGACCACTTCTTAAAATTCAGAAGCAACAATACGCCCATTACGCACACTTAACTCATATCAACCGTAGCGGTACTTTACTAATTAATATGAGAACACTTAATCTAGAATAATATAAATGGCTGGTACCCACTTCTATGGAATCACGACCGTTACTGTTACGTTCGTGAACTAGTTTTCAGGAAAAATTTTAGGCAGTAACTACCATCAAATGAAATTATATTTTGAACAATGGAATGTTATACCTACTATGAAATCCATAACGAATACGCGTCATATATATTTTTTTATAAATGATATATTAATCACGGTTATGGTTTCTTAGTAAGGATGAGCTTCGTTTATGTATACCTCCACAATTATTGTTCGTGCAAAACCGAGTAGGTATCAACATACATAATGACAATTTTATTTTTCATCTTCTACAAAGATCTACACCGCTGAAATAGATGTGGTAACAAGTTTTTTCATGGTCACGCAAGTAACACTAAATTATTTGTGTTGGACAAATTTACATATGTTTTCTATTGAAAATAAGCAAGGTTGCCACTTCTTATATTAAGTCAAATGTTTCGAGACTTTGTGACTTGAAGCAACAACAAGAAAAACATGATGGTAAATTACATTTCACTTTTACCAGTGAAACCACACATGTCTTAATTGACGTGTAATATCATTTTTCTTTCTAAATTTGCTAAAAAACATTAGTAACGTAAACGGAGCAGCTCCATCTGATGCTGTTAGGTAACCTCGGTTTTTATAGTCATTTTCATGTAAACTTGTGCCATTTCATTGACAAACCTAAACGTAAACAGTTTCGGGGTCACTGTCTGGGACTTCCTCGATGTAGCACAGCAATTAGAACTTGCAATTTCCATTACGACCTGAACTAATTAAATTCAGATTTTAAAATGTTAATTATGCACATGCGAGAGATTGTGTCCAATTGTAAGGGACATAAAACTGTTATTTTCTTCAATGATTATGTATGAAAAACTAATTTTTTTCAAGTAAAAAATCGCCATTTGGCTCTGACGGACCGCGTTTTTGTTGTGATAATCCGTTTGAACCACACGCTGTAAAGTAGCATGCAGCCGTTAAACGCATATTTTTTATTATTAATATGTTTATATCCTCAAATTATAACATTAAAACACTATTGGACGGGCTTATAACGAAGGATATCGTACCTTACCGAGAAATTTGCATGATGAGCGCAGCGAGTGGCGCAACTGGCCTGAGGGGATGATATTTAATAGTCATTACATGCGAGTCCAATACTATACTTTGTCCATAGCGTATATTTTCCGCAAATTAGCTCAAAATCCCATTAAAATAATTCCGTTGGCGGAAGCCACTGCTCGCTACCTATTAACGTCAAACCTCAACGCATAAACAGGCCACAATTAAACAAACTTTTCTTTATTAAGGGCTTTCTTGTCTCCTGGTTTATTTTTAGAGCCTCACTGATTTACAGTCAATTAAGCTTTAAACCACTAAATAATTAACAACAAAATTTACGTAGGAAGACTATTTTAAGCAGCAATTTTAACGAGAATTTCAGCAGTTTCTTGTCAGAATAAGATATTTTAGCTCAGTTTTTAGTGTTTGTTGCTTTGAGTGCTTAATTAAATGTTTTATATGGTTATATTTGTAATTTCGTATCACTTTATTACCCTTGTGTCTATAACTGACTATTTTGTAACGATTTAAAACGAAGCTTTGACTGATTTAGATATATGACTAAGCCCTACTAAATACTATGCCGGCCGTTATGCATCTAGAAATTTCATTAGACGCGTTTCAAAAGAAGACGCATCTCCGTAGGGAATTGAGGTAGTTCGTTTCTATCACTAGTAAAGCATGGTGAAATACGCCTCCCATCATGCTTAATAGTATTTATTGCATTGTACGGATCAATGGGCTTTATCACCTGTTGACAAACAGATGTAAAATTATATAGTGTATTTCCACACAGCTGCGGATAAACGGTGTTTTTTAAAACCGTGAATGTACAGAATAAACACAAATTAGCGATAAATAGATTCAATAATATTTTTACCTACACGCACGAAAACAATATAAATTTTCATACGCACTTTTAACATGCCCAATTAAACCTAACGTTGTATAACATGAGAAAAATGCTTTTAAAAATGTTGCTGTAAGTAATAAACAAATTATACTGATGGTAATTTCCAAGCAGGATAATTAGTTAGCTAAATTACCCACTTCAATTTCTAATAAGTATTAATACGGTTGAAGTCAGATAAATCCGTCCCGTTAGGTTATTGATACGACATGTGGTCTCGATTAACAATGACAAATTTGCCATTGATTTGAGATGGATTTATCTGAACCTAACAGTATATAGGTGTCAAAAGCTCAAAATTTATAGATTTAACCAGTCAGTAGAAAAATGAGAAAAACTTTGATCGGATTTAAGACAGTGCATATTTATACAGTGTCCTACGACTTAAATGATATACACATATGTGTAAAATTATGCATTACAGAAACAATTATTGGCAACGAATTATCAAATTATCATAATTATTTAGTCAAACAGTCTTGGCAAGACCACGCAAATTAGATTACTATAGTAGAGGGTAAATAGGCGATGCATGTTTAGGAATCATGAAAACTGTAATAAATACAAAAACGGTTAAATAGGTAAAGTTTTAGAGAAATTTAGAAAGAGATAAAAAACTCCTATTCGTTTTTAAAACTACTCTAACTTTTGTTGTTTTCTCAAAAATTAGAAAAAAAAAAATTCGGAAAATGGAAATAATTTTCAAACCAAGTTGAAAATGCTTTCTACTTTATGTATGTTATGCAAATTATGTTAGAGGTCATTTCCTTTTATCGAATCTTCACAAAGGCTTAAAAAACCTTTTTCATTTAAGTAGCTCTATTTTACACTTTGAAACTGTAATGTGAACAAAACTAACTCAGACTAAGTGAATTTCAAAGTGATTTCGCTGAAAGTGGCATAGATGCGTGATTCGCAAATGCGTAGAACCTCGATATGTTGTCGATTGGAATTTGTAGAAAATGCATTTTTTTAAATTATTATTACGGTCCCTCATCAATTATTCCAAAAAATGTAATTCTAACACGCCTAGAAAGAACTCGGAGATTTTATATGCGCCTTTACGGAAATTGGTTATAAGGAATTCCAAAACTGAGGGCAAAATCAAACTTTTGAAAGTGAAGTTCAAAATTTTACCTGTTCACTTTCGTTTTTAGTAGGATTACACAGGTATATGTGGAGCATAATTGGGATGTCTTTTTTTAATTTTTAGCCCTTTGCATTCAGAGGATACAGCGTTAAATGCCTACAAACGGTCAGCGAAAGTGAAAAATCCAGCATTAAGTAACTTGCGAAGAGTAAGAGTTGCCCGAAATCTCAATAGGTTTTCTCCTTTCTCTAAGCTGTACGAAATCACTTCGGAAACCAATTATTTCATTCCCCTCGTAACTCATGTCGCACGAAAACGCTCTTGAAATTAAAACTAAAATAGTAAAAAATAAATAATTTTTTAAATCAGATATGGGTTGGTGATAAGCTTTAACAGGTATAGCCTCAAGCAACCATCTTCAAGAGATCAACTCGAAAAAGTATACTGGGAGGTCAAACGACAAACTTCCATAGCTACATAGGGACTATGTGTGAATGTAAAAATTTATGTATATCCTTCTCTCAACATCTTTTTTTGGAGTTTAACTGCTTATCGTTATATTTGTTTCCTCAAACGAATAAATCCTCTAGTAACTTCTTAACCTTTCGGTCTCGCAGCTTTGAATTCGCATATTTGTTTCAAGGTGCCCGTTGACCTTTGCTCAGTACAACTATGGTCAAACTCGATTCAATTAACGAGTTTAGTTTTCATAATTGTAGTTATAACAACTTTCTCATTTGAACTTGTTAAATTATTGTTCACGAAAATGGATCCTTGAATATTCCTTGAATTTCCCTGACACAAGGAAAATCTGATATTTATCTTAAAAATGTTCATATAACGGTATCGAAACAAAAAATTGAAAAAATCAGTTGAAATTAGCGTGACCGTTTATTGTTTATGGCGACCTTCACGCAAGATTCACTTGAATGATCATACTCTCATACATAGGCGGCATTTCAGGAATATAGGGCAATGCACAATTTTGTTACAAAAGACATTTCAAATTGAGACTAAACGAAATTGCTGATTTATTATCGTTAAAAGGACATAAAAAACGTTTTCTTTTCAGGGATTATCGTTTTTTCAATCAAAGATCACCAGGCCTGGAAAATCCGCCACAGTAAATCAATGCACGCTGATCCAAACGCGGTGGCTTTTCACGTAAATGATGTCACAATTAGTGCCTCCCTCAACATCGTTAGTTTAGCACTAGGACCGAGAGTCAAAAAAAACAATGAGAGAATCATCGTTAATGACGATAGGGAAGTTTTCTATGCGCCCCTGTCTTCTTTTCATTTGTACAGCATCAGCAGTGCCGTTTTGAGGAACCAAGAGTTTGCCCGTAACGAAGTAGAATATCAAGGAACAGTCAAGAACTATGGACAGAAGAGCTCGCAGAGCGTGGGAATGGTCATGGACAACCAAGGCGTGCTGTATTACAGCCTGCTTTCCATTAATAGTGTGGCTAGATGGGATTCTAACACCCCCTTTCAGTTCGGACAAAGGATTATCGCCAAAGACGACAGGTAGGTTTGAATTTAATTCGATTTGAAGACAAATTAATGACTTCCCCGCAGGTATTTGGAATGGGTCAATTCGTTCTCTCTTGACGACAAAGGGAACCTAACGATCCTCGTCAACCGCCTCAACAGATTCATCTACGGAAAACTCAAAACTAACGAAGTAAATTTCCGACTTATTTCCTCCAACGTCGGTGGCATGGGTTACTTATATGACGAAATTTACAATTACAATATCTCCACAACCACAGAACAACAGTTCACTACCACCACTACAGAAAAGGCAGCAGCTCCAGCTTTGAAACCGGGCACCGATCAAGACCCCTACTTGGCACCGCAGCCTGCCTCAGAACCGGAACCTACTCCTGAACCTTCTTCGTCTCCGACACCTCTGAGCACATCTACCCCAAAATCTGAGACTCCGTCATCTTTGAGGAGCAGTTCAGAGAGCACTACCAAAGGTTCTGCTTCTACTGCTTCAAAAAGACAGGAGGTTGCAGTGTTTTCGTTCCTCATAGTAGGGTTATTGTTTATTGTTTGACTTTGTTTGTTGTATAAATGTGATAAGTTGTGTTATGGATAGTGCCAGAGGCAGTGCAATAGGAATAATCAGGTAGGCTAGAAGTAGAATTTCCGGGTTCTCGTTGGAGGGACAGCCGTCTATAACCTAGGAAGGTGCTCTGCATGCAATGCTAAGGTTAAATTTTTACCAAAAATAATATATATATATATATTTTTTTAGAATTCTAGTCATTGTTATAAATGCTTTGTGTTTGACAGGCAACTGTAATTCCATTTGAAAATAAGGATATAACGCTACTATTACTAAACTATACTGTTAATTGAATTTAATGTTAATGAAGAAAAATATATAACAAATTAATTATTTGTGATGACGTTATTTACGTCCAGTTTGTTGAATTATCCTTAAATTTAATGACCTTGACTAATGGTTGAATAAGGTATTCTTGACAACAATCCCAAAAAATGCATTAAGTATAAGAAATAGACTATCCAGTATGATCTATGTAGATATGTGTTATTCAGATTTGTTAAAAATCTCGACTTACCGTGTACTGCATATGTTGTTCCCTTCTGTAAATTTGGACTGGAAGATTACGAATTTGACACTGTTCTCATAAAATACCAACTGCTCAGTTTTTGTGTTGTTTCTGGATAGTTGCCCGAATAAAACTATCCTTAATTTTTTTACCGAAAACTCAGTAAAGCTCATGCCAGGATCATTCGCTTCGTATAACTGAGGAAAACAAACAACTTGCTTTATAACAATTTTTAAGAAGAGTCCTGTCATTAATATTTTCTTACTCGATTAATAATTATAACTTCACACTAGTATATCTTACCTTTGTTACCATTTCAGATGTTAAGATGAAAGGTAATTCCCGTCGAGTGTATTTCAAACTTAACGCTTAATGCCTTATGTGAAGAAATGAATAATAAATTAAAGATTTGATTGGAAGGCTCGAAGAAGGAGTACTGATCTCAATTTTTGTAGTTAAAAAGATATTTTCTACTTTTTAAAATGGCGGCTATAAGGTCATGAATAAGCTTTGACCTACAGACACACACTTTTCCCAATATTTGAAAACACCTGACATTTCTGATTAACTTTCATTAAGAAATTTTTTTCCTAATACGTAGCAGCGATAGTATATTATTCATCAGATTGCAAAAAGCAGAAGGCGTGAAGTTTGAATTACCTTGTACATTATCAGTGGCGTAGCAAATTTGAACAGGTATTTGAAATGTGTTAAAATACAGATCAATAGGATAAATAGTAACAACGCATATTGAAGATTTTCCTGAGCGTCATCGCAAAAATTGAAAAAATAAACATGAATGATCATCAAAACCTTGAGAATTTACATATAAAGTGCTTCGGGAAGAACTTGTATTACTAATGAATTCGATAAATGCTGTAAGCATTTTATTTAAACAAACCACAATAATAATGTGGCGATAATAGGAACCCCTTTCTTTGTCCATTAGTATGAGTATCAGTAGTTTTGTGCAAATACCGTAGACGTGTGTAGACGCTAATTAAAATCAATGTATTTTTAGGTAGCCGCAATAATAGAAAGAATAGAACGTTTAAATAAAACCTCATTTTTCTGGAAATGATTAATTACACTGATTATTATAGTCAATTTATTAAATAAATCGCAATTATAAAAGAAAACAAGTTTAGGTGATCTACTCTAAGGTATTGTAAAATATGTACAGTTTTTCTTTGCTAACTACAAAATGAGACAGTAAAAAATAATTTTAAAAAATATATATATCTATAGAATTTAACTTTTAAAGCTGAGGTTATTTTCACCTAGGAAAACAAGTTCATAGAGGAAATTATATTTGCTTACTGGCCCAATCGATTTTAATACTGCCCCTTTAAATAAAACTTACAACAAGATCTCATATAATATAAAAGCCTCCGTTTTAGCAATCATGTCAATATTTTTCCCTCTTTCAGCAAATAAGTACAAGTTGATCTATAGCTGACCTATAACTATAAAACTGATATGACTACGTTATGTTGGTTGTTCCCACGTTCAGTTTTTAACTAAAAAGATACCCTCAATCGTTTTAATTTTTTTTCTTAAAAAGAAGTAGGTATCAATTGAGTTAAATAATTGTTCTCAGAAGGTACAGCTTAGTTTAAGCTTGGAATTTTTAACGTTACGCCCAAGCAGGTACATCGACTGTGAAGTAAGTAATAAAATTAGAAAATGCAAATTATCGAGAAAATCTCCATTGCCGTCATACCATTGGTTGCTATTGATTATTACAGATAGATAGATGAATGAAATCGAACATAAATAACGACAAAATAAAGTAAATAATTGAAGAAATTAAACAAAAAATTAGATGTGGTTTTGAAATGTCAGTCATGCGGTAAAAATGGATAAAAAACTTGCCGATTTTTGGAAGGAGTGTGGGAGTGAGGTTGATAAAATGAATATAAGGAAATAATTGTCTTAACTTCATGTTTTGCAGATATGAGACGCAGTACAGTAATTAAATGTTTGTATGTTTAACATTTTAGATCCAAGTTATATTTAGGTGTTATTGCAAAATATCTTTACGTGCGCCAAAATGATTTTGTGAATGTACTAGACGTTTAAGATTTTTAGATTATGGAATCACAGTTAGAACCACTAACTGTGCGGAACTGAAATGCAGAAGATGAAGACATGTTGATCTGATTTATACTAGTCTCTACACTTTTCAAGCTCAACTTACCATTAAAAGGGAGGAAGGGGCGGAATTTTTATGAAACACCCTGTATATAATAATATTGTAGGTAACTATAGTAATTCTTACGAATATAAAATATCCATGTAAACAAACCAAACGCGTGATCGCTAACTTGGTCTTCGCTCATTGGTCGGTTGTGTCCTATGAACGATCGATATTTCAAAAGGCCGAGAGCGTTTTACAGAATAGAACTTGCATCGATATGAAAAGTATTTATTGCGCGCGCATAATCGAATATAAAGTAAACTCTTTAATCGTGTAATATACAGGACATCACTGAACGAACATTTTTGAAATACACTGGACCCGGCTAAATTCTAGTGCTCGGTAGTTTCAAAATTTATTTAAAAAAATTTTCATTGTAACAGCAGGCTGATTGCGGCTCTGTTGAATATTCTCGCCTTGAACGGATCAAATGCAAGTGACAGGTATTTGTTTACATGGATATTATATATGCCTAAGAAACTATAGATAATTTTGTCTCAAAACAGATCTAATACTGTTTTTACAAAAATGCCAAGTTATTTAAGTAAGCGCCAAATTAGCAACGTGCTGTTAACTTTAACTGAAAGGTCATTCCTAAAGAAACATTGAAACAGAATATATACATATACACACATGTATTGATCAGATTTTTGGTTTCAATGGAAAGTGACTTCGGGTTAAAGCACATTAATAATTTGGCTCTATTTAAAAATCGAATGCATTAATCCGTTTTACATATAAAGCCATCTCACCCTCTCATGTTTACGAGTATTGTTATGTTGGCCGGTGGCACAACAGAGACGACAATACTAGCAATGAAAATGTATGATTATGTAGCGTTCATAAATGAGAATCTAACAAACTTTTTTGCACCAATTTCGACGCGTGCATTCCTTTCGTCGACCGAATGTACTTCCTATTCAAGCCCATTTGATTTTGTAAATTAGAGCGGATTAAATAACTTAAGACTTCGGTATTTTTGTGAAAGATTTATATCCTATCACTCAATCACCTAGGTACCTCAGGTTATTTCTTTAAAATTCTGCATCAATAAGCTATATAATGGTCATGTTCAGCCGAGTTAACAGCTGAGCTAGGTTCGTAACTGTTTGAAATTTGGAGCAAAACATTTACGTCAGCCCCCGTGTAAACCCATTTGTTCGGTAGCGGGTCATTCGGCGAAAATTCCAATAGTTGCACAACTTTTGACTCTGTTGTATCCAGTCAATGTAAAATACTATGCAATATACATTGATTAACAATTTCGCCGCCATGGATTGGAGTTTTATTTACCAAAAATTGTATATACGATGGGATATCTAATTTTTTTTAAGAACATTTCGTGTACCTTTATCTCGTAACAGAGTCCAGCGAATGACCATATTAAGTCCAACATCTGCTGACAAATATAACTATATGTATATTCGAGTAATGTTCTTTCTACACTTATTCCTTACATATATGGGAGATATTTCCGAAGAGATAAATTACATCTTCAGAAATATAAATGTGACAGTGTACCTGAGGGTTTTAATGAGTGTTTCAATTGTTAATTCAGGTTCAACAAATTTATTCAATAAAATTAAACCAATGATATGGTGAGGCTCTACTGAATCAGAGTTGAAGCGATATTGACATACCTATTAACAGTCAAAATTTTAATAAAGGATCCAAAACCATCTGAAGTACAGACGCGTAGCAAATGAAGCATAAAATTTAGATCTAACACACCAAGACAAAACCATCACCTATGGTTATTTTTTGTTTAAAAAAAGCCTTAGTTAAAACATTGTTTCTATATTTCGTTGTTGCAAAGTCGCAATAATCTATTCTATAAAAATTCAAATTCACACAAACATCGATGAAATCCTCCAAATATACGAAAACCCGATATAGGGATACGTATCAATGTGTGAATTTTGTGAATCCGAAGGGTATTTTTCCTTTCCTGGTATACTGTTCTAATGTGTACAGACGTGACCAGTGAAATCAGTATAACAAATGTTAACATTTTTTATTTCTGCTTCTAGTTAATATTATGAAGAGAGGAAGAATTAATTACCCATTAAGTTCGATAATGCTGTGTGTCATGAAATAAATATGTTCTATGTGTCTGAGACCGGTTGTTCATTTTTTTTTTGGGAGCAACCTTTCACACAGTAGCTGACGCTGTTGTTGTGGTGGAATTGCATACTATTCTTAGTTAAAACTAACTAGGAATAACATTTATCATTTACTAAGGGTTCAGACAAAAACCTATCTTGACGTTTTGGTGATTAAAATTTCGAGGAAAAAAGATGCGACAATTGTTTCTAGAAAAAAAAAAGCTTTCAGTAATACAGGGACCCAGCGCTGCAAAACCTGAACTAACCTGAATGTTTCATTGCCACAAATCCGAGAATAATAATGAATTAAGCTCCAATAAAATTATGACCAGTACGACCTATATGCGTTCAGGTAATATTTAATAGGTATATTTCTTCATTACAATGGTGAGTCTAACTACCTTTAATAGTGTCAGATATTCCACCATTTTTACTCTCCTGAGAACTTAGCTCGTATGTGAAAATACCGACCTAAATTATTGCACATCCTTAATACTTGAACACAGGAAATATAAGGCAGTAGAGCTGCAAAGTCGAAATCAACTAATACCAGACCACAACGTCATCACACAAGTAGAGAACGCAATTAATTCTTTCTCAGTCAGGATTCGCACTACAGCAATAAGCTAAAGCGAAACACGAAATTTTTAAACGTGTCTAAGCGGATGACGAGGTAGCCTGCAGCCGGTTTCTTGAAATTTCGAATCGATGTCGATTGTGATTTGATTAATTTTAATTGTTTTCTTAATTTGCCCAATTCCTATTTTATAATTAAACAATTAAATTTGATAAATTAACAATCATCGTTGATTCAAGATTTGAAAAATTAGATTACAAGTTTTAAGTCCAGATGTAAACAGAGTGTTGTTTTCATAGGCAAAATTAGGCCATAGTACCGACCCTAAATTGATTTCGTCACTGAGGTGATCATGTGGATTTTCAACCGAATAGATCTGAGAATGGGAATTAAAAAAATATATACTCGTTATAGCAGCTTTCGTAGCAAGCAATCATTTCGGTTTTAGCGCCAATAGTACCTTCAAGGTGGAATTATTTACAATTTTGTATTACAAAATTTTCTTAAATTAAACTTAGCTATCACAAGAAGAGATTCAGTTTTGGAATTGTAGTAAAAGACATAAAGCGTTTCCAGATATATCAAATTCCATAACAAATACAGTTGCAAAAACTGGTTATTAAAATCGTGAGGTAATATTTTTGGAACACTCCATTGAATCGAACAATAATTTTTATTGTAAAGTTAATATTAAAATCGAAGAAAACTATGATAAATCAGGAACTTTGTATTACACATTCCAAAACTGATCTATATTCTAGTAGGACGCCAACACGCTGGCGTTCGTAGGAACCACCACCGAATGGTGCCCAGCAGTGTGAATCAGGTGACTGCCTTGCACCAAGCTACCATTGGTCGGTTGCTGCTGTTGCGGCTGATTAACTTGTGATAATTGTTGCAAGTTAGATTGGGTCTGATTTTGTTGTTGTTGCTGCTGCTGCTGCTGTTGTTGTTGAACTGCTATACATTGTTATGCTAATTTGCTTTCATGTGATAAACTTTATTGAATAATGAATTGTTATGTAAAACTGAGATGCACGGAAAAGATATTTCAGAACATAAGAAACTCAAGACAGGGAAATATGAAAATATTGGGGTATTTAAAATACTTTCTAAAAAGCTGACTTATTGAAAAAGACCACGCAAAACAAATATTTGTTATTTATAGTTATTTTTCTTCCCATTATCTTCAGACAACTACTTTTTCATAATATGTTTTCATTCGATATATGTATCACCGCTTATCAAAAGTGAACACATACCTTGCGCCTGTTCATTCATCTCAGCTTTTTCACGATCCAACGCATGTTTCTTGGTATGGCGCAGCAAGTTGCCCTTTTCGGCGAATGACTTTCCGCACTCTGAGCAGTTGAAAGGTTTCTCGCCACCATGTGATCGTCGATGCGAGACCAAGTGACCTTTACACATAAAATCTTTGCCGCATAAATCACATCTGAACGGACGTTCAGCTTGTTGACCCTTTGTGTGCGATCGTTGATGGAAAAGAAGATTACCTGAAAGTAATATGTTGAGCAATTCTTTAAACAATTGGGACTATTATGTAGTTATAATCTTAAGAGTGTCATTTTCTGGGTTCGATCGGCTATTAAATTTCTCTGTGTAGTTTAAAGTCACTAACCCAAGAAAATATATAATATTTAGGCTTTTAACTACCTTTAAGAGGAAACGATTTTCCGCACTCGTTACACGAAAATGGCCTTTCACCGGTGTGCGACCTCATATGAATCAGCAGGTGTTCCTTCCTAGTGAAGGGTTTCGAACACACGTTGCAACAATGTGGCGTTTCACCGGTATGCTGCCTCAAATGATTCGTCAAATGTTCCTTACGTGTAAACGTTTTTTGACAAAATTCACATCGATGCGGAGATTCACCTAGAAATAATAGTTGCTTTTAGAATTTTATTATCGCGTGGATTGAAAAATAACTAGTAAAAAGAAATAATTAAATATTTAAAGTACTATATTGCTCTAGAAGGTGGTACAAGAAACAAGTCTTAATAACAAAGTTACAATGTTTTTTCAATAACTTATACGTACCTGTATGAATACGAACATGATTCGTCAAATGCTCCTTCCTAGTGAAGGATTTGGCACAGAAATGGCACTTATGTGGTGACTCTCCAGTGTGCTGTCGAATGTGATTATTCAGATGTTCTTTTCTCGTGAATGACTTGGTACAATAAGTGCACTTGTGCGGAGACTCGCCGGTATGTTGTCGAATATGGTTCACTAAATGATCTTTGCGGGTGAATGCTTTCGGGCAGTAGGTGCATTTAAAAGGAGTTTCACCTGCAAGACAACATGAAATGTCACAATCAGAGGCATATACTATAGTGGAGATCCCATGTATCAAATTTCTTGCATCCGAATGAAACATATTCGTTCCTAGATTACTTCGGGTTAAATTTTTTTTTTTGGAACAACAAACCTTAATATCATATCGTACTTTGCTATCCAAGGACAATAATTCACAATCATTGTTGAAAATATTTCAGAACAGTAGGGGAATTTAATAAACATACCTGTATGCTGTCGTACGTGATTGGTTAAATGCTCCTTCCTTGTAAACGATTTGTTACAATACATGCAACGATGGGGAGACTCTCCCGTATGTTGTCTAACGTGGTTAAGCAGATGCTCTTTTCTGGTGAATGTTTTCGAGCAAAAATCACATCTATGCGGAGTCTCGCCCGTGTGCCACATGATATGATTGGTAAAGTGTTCTTTTCTCGTGAACGCTTTTCCGCAAATCTCGCACCTGAATGGTGTATCATTGGTGTGGCTTCTCATGTGATTAGCTAGATGTTCCTTCCTGGTGTACTTTTTGCCACAAATGGTGCAACAGTGAGGTGTTTCCCCAGTGTGCCACATCACATGATTCATAAAGTGTTCTTTTCGTGTGAAAGATTTTTTACAAATCTCGCACCTAAAAAAGATATTATCACAATACATCCAATATAAGTTATTTATTAAATGGCAGTAATTCAATCGTGGCTACATGTTTGTGTTTCTACAATCAAGGATAAAAAATACATTTGTGTTTCTAAAGGGGAGCGCAAAACAATTATTTTACAAAGAAGTTTACTTGCACACTTAGTGTGTAAAGTGATTTAATGGATAACATGTACTTTCTTGTGCTGCTGTAATTATTTAAGTTCGTAGAATTCATGAAGAAGTCGTATTACCATTACTTATAATTGCCATATAAGAGATATACCTAGATATACTATTAGACTTAGCGGTCAAGTTCAACAGAGTAAACAGTTACATCATTTTTACTGAACTTTATATATAGAGATAAGAAATTTGTATCAAATATGATTTCAAATCTCTGAGACAGTATTTGCATTCGATTTATTTTAAAATATAGCGTAGCAGATACCTACTAAACAGAAATCATAAGTTACAGTACTATTGACTCTGCCGAATCCCTCCATTTTTTAAATATTTTTGAAGCTTTTTCTTATAATCTCACATTATTCCTTAAATTTACCATAGATTCTTTTAGTAATTGCTCCAAAAATAAATTATCAAGAATTTTCTTTCTCAATAAGCCACAATATATCACTTTGCTCTTTTAATATACAAGGACACTATTAAGTCTCGCTTCTAACCTATGAGGAGTTTCCCCAGTATGTTTTCTGACATGATTCACCATATGCTCCTTTCGCGTAAAATTTTTGCCGCAAAACTGACAGCGATAAGGAGTGTCGCCTGTATGACACCTCATATGGTTTTCCAGATGTTCTTTGCGGGCAAACGTCTTCCCACAAGTAGTACAACCATACGGCTTGTCCGCAGAATGTCGTTTCATGTGCCTTTCCAAAGTAGGAGCATTTGCAAACACGTGAAAGCAAATGGTACAGGTGAACATGCTGCCACCAAGATGGCACTTGCCGTGACGAGACAACTCGGTGCTGTTTGGAAAAGCCTTGCCACATACCTAATTATTAATTCGTAATTAAAAATTGCAATGAGATTTTTTGGTTTCTCAAACTTAAATAAAATCTTACCTGACAAGTAAAGGGTTTCTTCTCGTTATGATACCTTCTGTGAACAATTAACTGATACCGAAACTGAAATGATTTCAAACACAAATCACACTGATGACTCCCAGTTATAACGGACGTGGTATTGTTCTCATTGTGCTGCACTGCTGGCACATTTTGATGTTCCTGCTCATCTTTAGTAATTATGGTAACATTTGAAGTGTTCTGAGGTTGCATATTAATTGTGGTAGTATTGGTGGCAGTATGTCCTTGACTATTGCTGACTTCAGCTGAAATTGGAATATACTTTAAAAAAAAGCTCTTTATTAACTTCCAATATCATACTTTGGTTCTGAAGTTTTCCAAAAATTTCGTGATATGCTAGAAGTTGGTTCAAATCATCAACATTTACTTTGTACATGTTTTGAACCATTTCAACCCCCAGAGTTTTGGCCAGATCCTGTTCCTGCATATTCGTTTGAATTTTCACTACAACATCAGAGCGTTTAATTTTAGTATCTTCCTAGAGGATGTGTACCAACTCACCAATACTCCCATCCATAGTACGAACATCCATAACACTCCCCTTGACTTCTTGCAGCCCCAATTGAGCATTAGTCAAAAATTTGCATTGGACAGATTTCTCTTCTTTCACCATTTCTATATTTTCAGTGAGATTGCTTTGTTGTTCTGCATGTGGTTGATGCTGCTGCAGAGCATGCTGGGTTTGGTTTTGTTCTAATGAATTCTCCATTCTCACCTGTAATATGCAACAATACTTATCTACATGGTTTCCAACATTCAAGAGTACCTAATACATTTATGGAAACTTTTCTGTTCCTTATTGAAATTATTACATATTATTGTTTGAAATTGACTATCTTTTTGATAATCTGACATACTATATATAATATAATAAATTATTATATGTATATCAATTATGTACCATAACATTGTCCAGCACTTGCTGCACCTGTTGAGCTTGCAGTTGATGTAGTTGCTGCACTGTCAACACCTGAGCATTAATCTGAGATTCATTTAGCTGCATCTGGGCAGCCTGGATTTGTGCTGCCAAAATGTCCTTATTATGTTTGTCAGTGTTCTCATCAATCACAGACACCATATTGTCCTGGTTAACTTGAACTTGCACTAGATTTTGTTGGTTATGGCTTGGCTGTGAATTAGAAATCTAAAAGCAACACCTTTATCCTGGTATTTCTTTCCTAGAAATGAAACTCTAATTACCCTTACTTCACCTCTACTCATCTGCTGTGCATGATCAACATGATGAGTTGGCTGTTGCTGTGACATAGTCTGAGCATTTTCCAAATGAATGGTCCCAGTTGGTATACCAATGGTACCTTGAGATGTTGCAATGCTGGTAACTGGGATCTGGGCGTGTTGTTGAAGCAACAATTGTGGATCTGCCTGCAACACACCAGCTGCATGCTGGCTTAGGACCGTTTCCTACAACCAACAGTCATTAGCATGACTTTAAAGTATAAATATTCTTGACCAACTTGGGTAAGCTTTCCTTGATTGTCCCTTCCAGTTCCAGATAAACCATAGACTGACACTTGTGGAATTGGGCCAGGCAAAAGGTTAGTGAGCACCCAATATTTTGCAACACTACTCAGTGCCACTGCATTCAGTGCAGTCGTATTTACCCGGAGGTCAGTGGGTATTGTTGTCGCATTTTGTCTTTGAGATGAAACCTGACATATATCCAAATACTATAGTAAATATATTCAATATAAAATTATTTAATTATAAATGTATATTTAAGACACTATAAGAAATACCTGTATTGAAATTTCTACTTCCTATAACATTATCACAATTTATTTAATTTTTAACTTTCAAGGACCATTCTATACATGGGGAATATATGAATAAAAAAATGTGTCATTGTACCTGCTGAAAATTTAATAGTAACCCATGGGCGGGTCATTAAAACTTTGCAAGATATAAGGAATACAAATATTCATGACAAAAACTTTGAATAATCAAAGATAATTATCAAAACTAAGAAAGTCATTTCTCAAAAAGGATAAAAACCAAAATAGTACTTCACAAGATATTTATGCAAGATAGAATTCAGAATTAGGCTCCAATATTTGTTTCAAATGTTAACATCAATAAATTGTATGTATGCCATATATGTTGGAACTTAATTCATTATTTACTGCTGAAATGCACCAATGTAGAAATTAAGTTTAAGCTTGAACTTAACTATGACATACATTGAGTAAACAAAATTTGTTTCAGATTTCTTCTTCATTAGAAATTTTTCTATGCACTGCTTAGATTTGGATTGGTTTTACTGGTGTTATACAGGGTTTAATATTTCTTACCTATTATATTGTATATAATGGATAAAAGATTTTATGATCATTTGTTGAAATTTTCCTGTAGGAGTATGACTTCATAACTAAAATTAATTGGATAGGTACAATGAAATTTATCTAAGTCCATTTGGGAATTAGAACTTGACATCATTTAGACTACCACCAGGCACCACTTTAGAGATAGTCAGGGGTCAGGGTGAAGTAAAGGGGGAATGGAAATCAAAACAAATGAAGCCGCATGTCAAGTTGTCCCAATTATGATTTTTAACTTTTAAACAACTTTTACCTCATTGCTCGAATTTCCTCCATGGATAGTTTGAATGGTATTTTGGCTGTCGTTATTCATTGATGGATTGTCGAAAATCCGTAATCGGAATCGCCAAAATTAAATGCCCACCAACAAACTATAGACATGGCATGGCCGTCTTCACACAAACAGCAGGGGGACGCGAGAGGTAGCCATTTCAAAACTTATCAACTCGATTCTATAAAATTTAACAACTCACAAACACTCGTGGATTTGAAAATTTCTTCTAAAACCACCGCCTGAATACGCTTCACCCTTTTTCAGTAGAACTGTATCACATAAATTAATATTAAAACTAAAATTTCACGTAAACTCTGGAGCTGAAGTGGGGCGCCGCAAAGTTATAAACACCGAAATTCAACATGGCGGATTCTGACATTGCGTGATCTGTTTTTTTTATATACTTTTCCTTCTTATTTTTTTTAAATATTGGATTAAAAAGCTAAGTTTCCGAAAAGTCATACTAAGTAGAAGCCGTGATAAAGTTAAGAGCTTCAAAAGATATTTTACATGGGGAGCATGAAATAATTTTAAACATTTCATCTCTGCACCTTCCGTCCAATTTGCCAGAACTGACAACTGACAAATCGATAATAACTTCCAGCCAATCCCATCCATAGTATCAAGCCGCGAAAATTCAAATGTTTTGTAATATATACATTTTTCTATTTGAAATTCCCATGGTTTCTCATTTTCAAGGAAAGAATTAAGCTAATAATAATGCTTTGTGAAGAGGAACAATGTGCCAAATATGGAACATTGACATACTTATATTATAACTACATGACTATTTTCTTATCCTTGTTTAATGCCAAGTCCGCATTTAACAAAAACTCTGCTATTAGTATCTTCAACAGAAAAAATACACCTATGTTTTCATAGCACCTTTGTAAGCTCTGTACCAAAGACTACTCGTAACGTTTCCTATGTAAATGAAACAATTAAATTAGAATATTTTCTTTATTTCATTTATGCAAATTATGCGCTAGGTACAATATAGAACGTAAGACCAACTGTGCGACCAGTTGATCACATTTTTAAAATCTCACCCTCGTTTGGTACTCAGTACGTACAATGGATCAGTTTTTTACCGTTTACCCACAGATTTTACATCGACGATCTCAGAAAAATCGGCGAAAAGTAAACTAATTTAGTAACTGGGACAACCCAAATTTTTGATATGAATTATGTTTACAAACGTACGTCTAAACTACGTAATTATTATTTCCTCCGATATACAACAATAATGTTTATTGCATTTTTCTTTTCCGAATTTAAAATATCTCTTTGCGAACTCACGCAATCTGTGAGCAAAGCATAAAAACTAATCTAAAACAAATAATATGTACAGATTTGTTTGCGATAGTGGCAGTGACCTATTCTTAAATAATCAATCAACGAATCCACTTGCTCGACTAATGTATGTCCTTTGCGGACAAGTTCGACCTGTTACAATCGAAACGCTTGATGTTGGAAAGGCAAAAATACAGCTACTCATCTATTTGGCGACGCTAAATGTATTCCGGCTCTGGCAATATTAATTTTATAATTAATTACTACGGTTTTAGAAAGTTATACATCATAGGACGGATGGGTAGAAATCATTCAAACTGTTTCGCAAAAAATTCTTTCGAAAAAAGCCCGCCAAACTGTAGTAAAAACGAGGTACCAAAGAACGGATTCAGTAGTCCGTTGTGGGACTTGACAGAGCTCTTGTTTAATCGCGAAATACAGTAATATACACCTTAGGTACAAAATATGGCCAAAATTGTGCTTTGTATCTGTACATGCGTGGACGCGATAATTGCTTTTTTCAAATGAAAATGGGGACGTGACTTTAACTGCTTTAGCTTAATTAAAGCCGTATTTTTGCCATCGAAGAAGAGGTGTTTAGGCACAACACAGGCACACGCAACTTCCCATCCTAATAGCTATGGAATACCTCCGTCCACAATTCTTTGTGCGATTATTTTTTATTCAAAAGTCAAAAATACTGGCTAACAGAACAGCTCATAGCTCAATTTATAGGTACTTATATATTCCTTGGTCTGCTGCTAGTGCTTGGCAATAAAGGCACCAATCAGACCGACTTTTTGGGCAAATTACAATGACAGACCCCTTGCAGCGGAAAGGGAAAAATTTATGTTACAGTTCGTGCATTGGGTATTTACCAAGGGTACTTTTAGATTCTTCAGTGCTTCGATAAAACTTACTCGTCTTCGGTGCTCAGTAAATGCGAAATCAAGCGAAAGCTGCGGTTTTCGTGAACATTAATTGATAATTGATTATCTTGAAAAGCCCTATAGGAACTCTGATCGTGTCATTGCAACGCAGTCCATTACACGCGTAATATTGGAAACGCTCAACAGTGCCTCAGATATTTACAAACTAACAATTGTTATAAACATAAGTACAATCGCTTCAACAATACCAATAAACGTTTTATTTAAGTGGGGGAATGTAAAAAATGCAAGTAAGAAAACCATGTAACACTTATTTACAAATTCGTGTCCTAATAAGTTACAAAACATTTTAGGAAATGTGTAATGGGGCACATGGTGAAACGTTCAGGAGGCGAAGTTTGCTGTGGAAGTGGAGGATTTCTAAATATACAGTGTATCACCAGATAGGAAAAGACCCTTGTAAAAGATATACAACTTTCAATTTAAATTTAGATTTTTGGGGTCTAGATTTCAATAGTTTTCACAAAAGATCAGTTTTGAAAAATCAAAAGGAGCCGTGCTAGAAATAAAAAAAAAGTGTTTCTGTAAATTGAAATACTTTTTATGCGGTAAATATGACTAAGTTGTGCTATGTAAAAATTATAGGTTTTTGTTATATTTTCCGTAATAGTCTGAACGATATCTCAAAAGCAATTGCACAATTGAATTATAACTTGCACTATTTACGCACATCCAATTGCACACCAATGCCAATAATTTACCGCACCCATTAGGTTAATAACTATTCACTATCTAGGCGGCAAAAACCTTTAACTTCCACTTATCTAATTTGCAGTGATTGAAACAAATGTAAAGCTTTACAGCCTATTATGTGTCATTAAAGGATCACATTGTTAATTATTTGACCAAAATAAGTTTGTTGAAGATTTCTGGCACGTTTGATTTTTCAAAATTATATAAGAAATTATACTGTAAGCCAGCGGGCTTGAATTCCAAAAACTCTAAATTTAAACAAGATTTATTCCAGGGACACACTGTAATTAGTTGGTTTTTAACCGAAATTTTAAGAATAATTTCTATTTACATCAACTTTGCTTCAATGTGTGGTTTTTTTCTCCCGAACCCTTTACCGGCTGACATCCACACTTCTTAACAACACTCTCTTGTCTCAGACCTAAAATTGATGTGTACATCTACTAAGTTGCTTATAAATCTCTGTTGTAAATCTAAACACACTAATAAATTGTTTTTCATCGCTTTACGGTTTTAACAAAAAAGCATTATACTTAAGGTAGGTACGCGTTTTCAACAGGGTCACGGATTTTGAAATGAAAAACGTAGGAAAACGTTGCCGCAACACGGAATTCTCATTATCCTGTACATTTGGCAATATTTTCCTGATGTTTATAACAGAGGACTTTTTCCGCTTCGTCAGTAATACGATTCGTCTGACTCATTGAGCTAAAGGCATTTATTTGAAAGGATAATTCAATTGTTTAAAGTCCATCTCATGTAATGTTTTTCTAGCTACAGTCTACTCTAACTATAACTAGTTCTTCGATTTGAAATAATGCACTAAAAACCGTGTGAATAACAATGTGCGACATTCAAAAGTGGAAATATTCCTTTCACGCATGCGTAAAACCTAATTTTTTGTTATCGCAAACGAGGTTCAAATTAAATGTTAAATTAATTTTATACCCTGTTCGTGTTGAAACTAAACAACACTATAGAAGAAATGTACTGAAGCTAAAATCAAACGGGCTCTAAAATCAGAATAGATTTGAACGAACTCGGTTGGGGCAAAGGAAGACAGACACATTAGTTCATAACGACATACACGTACACTCTTTGTACAAAACCCGTAATAACACTATGTAATTATTTACATGACGAAAGATTGTTAAAAATGTTTATAATGAATTTCGGCTATAAAGAAGATATAGCGAGATGCTCCGCCACTAATAATCATTGACAGAACTCCTTGCATTTGTAACAATCTCATGATCAATTCAAGTAGTGTCATAACCTTGATTCTAATTTTATTACTATACATTTTCTTTTTGCAAGGATAGTGAAGCTCGTTGACAATAATAATACCTAAAAATTATGTTGCTCTTTCTTCGTGGCGCAAGCATAAAAACTAAAACCCATCTGGTCAATTCCTTTTTTTTAAAGAGGTGATTGCAATAGATTTTCCGGTCAAAAGAGATGCTAAGGATATTTTCATTAGTCACCTTATAATAATTACTTGTAAATGTAGGTACTCTTGATTCAAATGCACAGCACCTAAATACCACAAAATAATGGTTTCAAAAGGCCAATGTCGAAATGGGCAAAATTGTAAAGACTTTTAAGTCTTAAATAAAAAAGTAAATAATTAAACTTTGTCATTTTCTAATAAATTCTAAAAACATACACACAAAGAGTTCCAAATTCTACTTACAACATGAGCATCTATGTGGTTGTCGCATTTAAAGTCAAATTTGGGGCTCCTCTACGGTGTGGAATATATTTTTGTTATTTCACTTATTGTTTAAAATCATAAAAATAAAAATCTCTACAGTACATAGAGATTTCTTCATAAATAAAAACAACAACTAATCAAATAATAAAAATAACCCTAAACAATCTATACATACCCTAAGTACCAAAAAATATGATACAATGTACAACTATGTACATATTGTCGTTAGGTATATTTGGTTTTAGTCTTTCGGAGACCGTAGATAGGAACTCGGGACCATCCTCAGTGCTTTGACAGAGAATGCCCCGAGTGCTTTCCCTAACTGCTCGTACTTGCCATGGGGCTGACGGGACTCAGAGGGGTGCAATTGGCATCGCGCAGACACCCGTTAAGGGTGATCAGTAATTTGCGGGAGCCCGCGTGGTCCCGGTGTTCGCACAGCCAGACGCCCTGCCACGTGCCGAGGTTGAGTCTCCCCTCGGTTATCGGGATGGTCAGCGAGGAGCCCAGGAAGCATGCTTTGACATGGGCTGGCTGTCAAATCAAATATAGCTTTAAAGTTCCCAATTAAACAATTGAGAAGTTTATCTATATAAACTTGTGTGTGAGGCGTTATTCTTAAAGATAATAACAACTTACCATGTCATCTGGTCCCTCACAGGAATGTCTATAAGGTAAACCTTCAGGAACAATTTTGTTTAGCATCATTTCCATGTCATCCCTCACATCAGGATCCCAACTTTCATTTAGGGCTAAACTTGCACTAGTGTGTAATACTAAAAAAAAAGTAAATTCTGGCATTTTGCATTCTGTACTACTTCAAGAGTGTAATGAAAAACCAAAGATTGGACAAACCAAGCTGTTTTGTCAAAAACGTTGTATGTGTCATATCACCACCTTCAAGGTGGAATTTGTGGTATATTTCAGAACAATTCAAAGTAGTTTCTTATGAAGGAAATAATTCTATATTAATTCTTTAATGGTACTTGGGAATACTTTTTTTGTATAAAACTTAAACTTAAAAAAAAAGAAATGGCCTGAAGGTTTCATGGGCAACTAGGACTGTCCATGGTCAATTTCTTGGTTACTTTTTACTCTTACTTTGAAATCAGAATTCATATAAATCACATGTCTCTAATTTTACAGGAGGAATATCCTGCAACAAATGTTTTAAAATTTTGTTTAAGAGACAAGATGAAAATTGATGCGTGCATTATTTTGTGGGAATATAAAAACAATCTGATTCAATTAATTAGATATTTAAAGCAATTGCTTTAATTTAAATATGGAATGAAATATTTAGCCACATATGGGTTGTAGGCAACTCCATGTGTTTCAGTTAATAAAAAAATATTCTATTGTACAATTAAAGGGATACAATGTTTGTATTAAAATCATTGTTAAGATGTGGTTTTTCTACTTTTCTGGGTCTCAACCACTATAAAGTACTACAAAAATAAAATCAAGATAAAATTAATGTTCTCATTATTTATTAATAACATACACATATACCTTCAATATCAGATATTAATATTCATTAATGTGAAGTTAATATACCAATGCCATAAATGCCGACCTCTGGATTTGAAGTCTATAAATTACCAAACTTTGGCCAAACTGAACCAAAGATAATTGATATCCCAATGGTGGAATTCATCAAATGGACATCCTGTATATTTTAAATCTTAATAAATGAACACTGGCACAATTCATATGACGATTAATTAACCCAAATAACTTTTCAAAAAAATCCAATGCAGTTTCACTTAAAAGCAGAAAAACAAAATCCAGTTTGTGCTGGTTATATCAGGGGTTATATCTTATAGGAAGTTCTAGAAGACTTGACTTAAAAATAGCTATGCTCAATGCTACATCGAGATGTAATTCATTTGTCTCAATTGACTTTAAATACCTCGGTAATACTTGATTTAAATTATTTAAAACAGAATAATTACATATGTGAGTGTGTGAATGAACAACCTACTACAGGACCTACTAGCTCAGTGGGTCATGCATGTCATGTCAGGAGGTGACCTCAAAGAAGGCAAACACATAGGAAAGTTCAGTTTTAATAAGTTATTGGATTTCTATTGTAATAAAGAAATCAATCAGTTTAAGTCCTAAAAGGATTATATCCCGTGTTGTCTACCATTTATCAACAAAACTTAAACATTTTTGTGAGGAAAGGGCGAATTCTGTCAAAGCAGTGGTAAAGGCAACTTACTTTGTACGTGACAGAGCCCCATTGCGAACTGGGACAGTTCGGGGATCTGCCTCAAAATTTCTTCGGTCACTAAATGCACTCCCCTGTGTTGCGGCCTCAGGTTTATCTTTTTTTGAAACCAGGCTGAATTGGTTTGGATTATTCTGGCCGAAGAAGCCATGTTTGACTTGCCACTGCCGCTGTCGGTCGCCAGTTTGAACGTCTTTTCTGGGGCAGCGATCACAAATAATCAAACAGCACTGATACACTTGGAAACAGCAAGTTCATTATTATCATGAGCAATTCATTTAAGAATTTTTTGTATTTGATCCTTTACAAGAAAAATAAAAAAAGTTACAAGAACCTTCCTTTTCCTAACCGCAGTGTGAGCGGTTCGTTTTCTGATGATTTGACACTTCGGTCACCGCCGGCCATCTTCGGGCGGGTGCGGACTCGAGTGCGGGATATTTAAAATGATCCAGCGGGAACATTATATCGGTTTTACAATTTTTAACATGTACTTGCCATTATTCCAACGAAAATCCTTCAACGGCTAACTGCATACAGTAAACAATCGCTCAAGTGATCTGTTAAGCTGAGGAAAACACAATCGACTTGCAATGAAATCATGATTCGATCGAAATCATGAACAAACTGCTGCTAATGGCTTAGGCAAGTACCCGACAACTATCGTATAGGCAGCCACTTATACAGGTCTGTCATTTAAATTCGAAAATCTTTTACATATTTGGTAGCTATTGAAAGCACGTTCCTTTCTCGTCTCCGTTAACGGTATATAGTTTATAATAAAAAAAACTGCTTCTTTACTTAAATAGCAACAATACGTGAAGGATTCGATTTATTATATATATTTATTGTATGATGAAAAGCTCAATTCAAAATGTAAAATAGGTTCGTAATAGGATATGGACTTAAGGAAACTGAAAATACATACAACTATAAAGCTAAATAATTGTTATTAATTCACACATTCCATGTCAGCAAACAAAAATGGGTGTGTAACTTAATTACGGTTAGCCACGGGGGTGCGGCACCGGCCTGGATAATACTCACACGAATTTGCGGTCATTCAAGACCTTCACGTCCCTTGTGTTTGTTTCGTGCCTGCTTCGGCTTTTAAATATTTAGAGAATAGTAAAAAATGTCTTTGGCGACCTTTGAAGCGAACCCCAACAGTGATAACGAGCCCTGGATCGAAAGGCCTGCATTCCAGGAACAGAAATTTAGAATTAGAAACTGGCATTTAATGTTTATTTGTTTTTGCTCTTTCGGCATTTTGAGTAAGTTCGCCTCTATGGATAATTTAAGCCCCAAACGTGTAGGATTAAGTTTTTTCAAACGCTTTTGTTCGATATCCTCTTCAATAAATAAAATGCAAGTTTCCAAAATACTAATTTTTCGAAAAACATCCCGTATCTATAATGCCAAGATGGCAGGGCAATGCTATTGCAAAAACAACAATTGCCTAGTCTATACTCCATGTTTTAATAATAGTTTAATTTAATTATTAATTGAAAAGTATAACCTGGGCATTAGTCTTATGAAATAATTGAGATATCCGATAATACAAGGAAAAATAGGCATATTGTACTTAATATTATAATACACAATTTCATTATTTTCAGTGGTGTTAATTTGTTGTTGTATAAAAATAAGAGTCCCCAGGACTAAGCAAGAAATAGAAGCTGATTACAAGAGGAAACGCATTGCCTCTAAGTTTCGGAAGAGATTGAAAATCATTCGAAACCAGGATATGGGAGGCATAGATTTGCGAAAAGGTACAGCAAATAGCCTACATGTAGCATAAGACGTAATTTTTAGTATACAAGAGAATTTTAGCATTAGAAATAATCATTGAAGCTGATTATAAGAATGATGCTTTACAACAAGAGGGGACCATAGCAGATGAAAAAGACGTGTTAGTCCCATATGCAGGAAATCCCAACTTTGTAAAAGCGGCGAAAAATGTCATTAAAGTTGGGACCTTTTGTGCCATAAATGTAAATAAAAGTACGCCGCAGGCATAAAAAATTGACATTGAAGAGATGGAGCCCCTATAATGTTTTGTGGTATGCATACCAAATTATATTTTGCGTTAATATAACTAAATTGTTAATATAACTATTACGTTAAATGGAAACGGGTAGTTGCGTGTTCCTGAACCACGTTCGTTACAATGTATTTAATTTATAATTTAAAAATTTTATTGTTACATTATACATAAAAAAATACCGGCTTTTCTAATCAACCTACACATAAATATTTTTGTGATAATTGTATAATTGTGCAAGTATTTAAAACTTATCTACAATAGACAATGGTTATAGCTAATCATCCAATAGATGTATTAACACATATTGAAGTCCTTGGGAAACAAAAAAATTACTGAACCTAGGAAGTGATTATATACATCACTTTATTATCGCGATTTATTGAGGGATAGGTGATGAATCTAAAACCTCATTACTTGAAATCTTGTGTGGTCCAGGACCTCTGTCCTTAATTTTTTCCTGCACTTTCTGAAAACTAGATCGAATTTCATCTAAAGTAGATCCTAAACCTGATTTAATCCTGTTAAACTCTTGGGATAACAATGACAGTTTGCCCAATAGGAAATTCAAATTTTCGTCTACTTCCGTCATTCTACCAGTGATTTGAGTCACCTAAAAAAATATGATTGGTAACCAAAGTGAAAATCTGATATATTGAAACTTTACTTTTCCCTTCATACTGTCCATAACGTCCAGGGATCCGTTGACGTAAGCATCGGTTTGGTTTTGAAGCTTATTTAGTGTGTCAGTGCTGGCACTCATCTGCTGGTGCATGATACCAATTTGCCGCCACACTCTGCCGATTTCTTCTTGGATTTTGGAGGTCAAGTTGTGTAAAGCACCGTATTCTTCATCTAGGATTGACAGTTCAAAGTTTTCAAACCTAAAAAAAGTTTATCGTTTTACCAAGAGACCGATAAAATACCATTTAAATACAGAACCAATACTAAATGTGAAACGATCGAGGTATAATTAATAAATAGACATCAGCATATAGTTCACTCTTTTTTGCACAAATTAGTTAAGTTAAAGGGATGACATGATATTTTCTCAACTCGAAATAATAGTCAACAAAACTTTAGGAAACATCTATTTATAGTCTAGACGTAGTCCTCAGATTTCAACTTTTTTTGCTTAAAATTTTGATTAGTACATCTATATACTGGTTTGGTTCATGAAATCCTTCTACCAATATCCATCGAAACCAGCACATCGAATATTCCAAATAATTTGAAATGTTTGATGCTAAATAACAAATCGCTTAATCAACTCTTTACGTTTACGCCTCACCGCTTACTAAAAGATTTTTTTAGTGATCACCCGTTCAATCTACTGTACCTTTCATTAATTCCTTGATTAATTTCCGAAGCTCCAGCTTTCATCTGTTTATCAACTTCGGAAATAATTTGATGGACCCCATATTCCACACGTCTCTTAGTGTCCAGAACACTGTCCGCTGTTTGCATGATAACTTGCTCCATTTTTCCTAAGTTTTGAATTTCCGTTCTGAAACGTAACCCTGTAAAATCGGAACACATCGGATAATATTGATATTAAAATCACATACCTAATATTTTCATAATTACTAGAAAAACTTTCGGTTAAATGAGAGGTAATCTCAGTAAGTTCATTAAAAGAACTTTTAACAGCATCATGGTTCTTGGCTGCGTGCTGCTGAACCACCTTCAAAGTGTTCTCCAAATTTTCCAGCGATTTTAAGTGGTTTGAAGGAATTTGATGTTTGATTTCTTCTAGTTTGCTAAAGGTCAAATTTTGCACAGTTTCTATTTCTGGTTTTTGAGGCAAACTAGCAATTTGACTTTGGATTAGTCTGACGTCGTTTACGATTTCAATTACTTGGGTTTTTTGACTATCAAGCGCTGGAAATAAAACGTTTGTCAACTTCAATTTTACCGCACCCTAATTGCTATTAGATAAATGATGAGAAGCCAGCCTCACGCAGCAATCCAGTGCAGTAAATGAAGTCTCGAATGTGTCTGGTGTTAGATACTTAATACTTTATTTTATCCGCGATAAAGTTGAATTAAATATTAGTGTCAATTGCTTTTTACAATTGCCAGACCACAAATATCTGACACGTTTCATTTGTACGGTAAAATTTTACCTCATACTATATATTGTTACATTTAGCTCTCAATTGCGTGCGTTATATCATCTTTACTACTCGCTCGTGTGAGAACATTATTACCTCTGAGGAATTCTTGCTTCCATTCGTCGTTTTCCTTATAGTTCACCGTTGGAATCTGTGGAATCCGATTGTTATATTCAGCTAATTTGTTTTCATATTTGGCCAGCAGGCTTTCGCTGTTATCCAGTTGCCTTTTGACTTTTTCTAAATTCTCGCTAGATTTATTGCTGAGATCGTTAATACTATTGAGATTTTCTTGTCGAATCTTCTGCAAATCTTGCTCCATATTCTGGATCGTTGTAGTCACCCTTTCCATTTTGTCGACCACTACCTTTTCCATTGAAGTGAAGTCTTTTTTGGTCATCATGGGCTCGCTAATTGCTGCCGGAGGCGTACTGATCATCACCTTTATGAGTTTTTTTTTTGTTAGAATCATGTAAAATTTAAGCCGAAATAAAAACCTTTTGACTGATATCTTGATTAAGTTGATCCAATAACTGTGGTAGTTTGCGTTGAATATCCACGACTATTTCATAGATTAATTGTTGCTGCAGCTGTCTGTCCCTATCTTCTTTGTCTTTTTGCAACAAAATAGTTTCCACTGCAGCTACTCTTTCATCTAGTCTGCTTACCTAGAAATAAACAACTATGGATTTAAGATTGGACCACCACAAAGTTTGACATTGTTTACGGCTCCTTTAAGAGGGTCCAACATCTTTATTCTTTTATCGATATTAATGAGCCCTTTCTTAAGTTGCTCCCCCAGCTGTTTCTCCCTAAATTCGTGCCTTTCAAGCTTGTCGTCAGTGTTCCTGGCTACGTTCGCCATCTGGATTATAGCCAATCTAATATCTTCAGTCCTACATAATGAAAATAAAACTTAACCGGTAATGAGGAATTTTATATGGTATCATAAAAGCAGCCCAGAGAGCTAAAAATACACACACAACAGCTTTAATTCATTATTTTCCTTGGTTTAAAAGTAAAAATAAACAGAAGTTCGTTTACCCCCTGGAGTCGAGAAGAGTGCATTTCGGGCTTAACATAAAACGCGAACACGGTTTGCCTATCAAAATAAACGAAATAGAAATGCATTATTAATAGCTTAATTATAGGTGAGATTGTATTGAAGAGTTAAGCGTACGTAGCTTTAGAGATAAAGCGAGAAGTTAATAAGGGAAGTTGAATACAAAGGCCTAAAAGGGCAACAACATATTGCACAATTGTTTTTTTATAATTGTAGATGTAATCTACAATTGTAGGTTCGAGTTACAACGATATTTATTAAAAATTTTACTGTAATTTGTCACATTAGCGAAAACTCAAAATTACTCCTTCAGAAACTACGGCAACTAGAGCTTATGTCAATTTGCGAGTTACTTCGGTGGAAACAAAATGTTGATAAATGTTGCTATAAATTTTCATTATGTGCAACAAAGAGTTCTTATAAATTCTCGTTGTGGAAGCAGGGTTTAATACCACGTAATCATGGTAATTGTGATCGCTTACACACCGATTAAGAGATTAGATGTTATCGAATTCATTACATTCGCAAATTGTGACCATAACACGTAATCGTGGCAATTATGACCCAGATTACCTTCCAAAATTTAATTATAAAGTCATAATTTTATCATTTAATGTTTGTTTTTAAAAATGTCGTAATACGCCAATGATTACCTGAGGTTATTTTGCCCTAAGTGTCTTTTACTAACTGAAATATGTTCACTACCTAATCATAAAAAACAATGACTTGCCAGGATTGGGAAGAAAAATTATTTTTTTCCATCAGTTTTTGCGCTATTATATTTAATTGCAAGAACAAGTAGATGCCAATTCAGAATCAAGCAAGATAATAAAGAATTCACGTCCATCTGTTCATAGTTTGTAGAATTCCTAATAAACCCCAATTATCTGCCGCCACCGAGGCCATTAACTGAACTGTCCATTAATTTGTCCATGAACTTTAATAAATGATCAAATAATGAGAAAAATTGAATACCACAATTTTACAGTGATATGAAATCTGGCAATTTCCACAAGTTCTTCTTACAAGGTATTCTATAAGGCAGCTACATATCTTATAGACATACGAACTAACATATATCCACATTAGCATACTTATGCCCTCACAAAAATAAGACCAAAAAACTATCAAGTTCTGCCATATATGTCAACAATTTTTCAGATACATGGAGTACCTGACGAGCAAACCTTTTGCAAAAATTATAATAATTATTCCTATAATAAATGCCAGTTTAAAGTATCATTTTTATGATGTTTACCTATGTTTAAACTTACGTGACTGAAGCCTCTATATTGTTTATCCAACATAGCAAACAAATCAGGAGAACTGTTCTTTCAAACCACATTTTGAAGGTCCCTCTCTAGAACAGAGAATTTCTCATGAATAAATATACATCACTGGTAAACTTATAATTATCTATTCTGGGGTAGTGATAAATAATTAATGACTGTTTTGCTAAATAGTGTCAATACAAAATCATTAAGATATTGGTTAAATGACCTGACCCCTGACAATACGAAGTCTCGCTATGTATTTTATTATACAGTTATTGCAAAATACTATTGATCTACTTGGTATGCAAGGATTTAGAATAGCATTTCCTTGTTATAAATATCTGTACTTTTCCGATACTGGATATTGTAAGTTACTTACCTATATAAATTACTTGATTGCCTTCTTATGTGTTGCATAGGAATTATAATATTTCATCGTGCAACTTCGAACTTAAGAATAGTAAGTACAATACAAACCTAAACATTCTGACGCAACTTTATAATAGAAATGAGCTGGAAAGCAGGAAAAATACAGAGTGAGCCAATCTTCAGTTTACTATACTTTACTAGTAAATATTTAGGATCGTCCTACTAGAATATCCAGGTTTTTATAACATTTAAAACTTACCTAGATAGGTGCTAAATTTCAATTGTAACTATTAACACACCCCGAAAATAAATAACGTTTTTCAATTATATCAAAGACTAATGGCACTTCCATGAAAAGCATCAAGTAACTGAGAAGCAGAAAACGGCATATGCCGATCTGCCTGCTGCAGACACTTTGAATAGTTCTTCAATATAGTCTGGCAGTCGTCGCCTCTCATGTAGAGTATTTTGAGAATTTAAAAATTCATTACTCTCCCGCCACTTGAACATTTGAATTGGTGAAGAATTGCCTGGAACGAAATTTCGTTGCTGGAAACGTTTGTAATATATATTGGATCTAAACAGTAATACGTAGAGAAATATAGTAGAGAACGTGTAGAGTAAAAAATAATCTGCAATATAAAAAGGCATAAAATAGAGAAATAAATAAATAAAAGTTATTATCGTTCTAGGCAACTTAACAACGGATCATAATGCAAGAAAGCCTTTAGCATGCTCCACGTATTGTTAAAGACGAAGTGTAATCGCGTTTTGTAAGACGAAGGACATCAAATGTTCTTAGACGAATATTATATAATATTTTCTATCCTAAATGCAATATTACAACTAATAAATGCTTTTAGGCGTTAAGAAGTTTTTTAAAGTTATCAAAAAGTCTGCATATGCCGAAATAGAAACCGTATTGGTAATATTGTTTCCCTAGTAATCATAATTATATGCATCATAAAGACTGTTATGTACGCTGTAACGTGCATAACACATCGATTATAATGAGTGCGTAATAAAAAAGCAATATAGAGTGTAACAAATGAGTATTCTTAATAACTTTTTCTATCTAACATCCATCTGTTTAGAATTTTTGTGGATACGTCTAAAGGTTCGTTTTGACTTTACAATGAAGCGTCGAATGATTTGAGATCGTAAATCGACGTTGAGGCAGAAATTGACATATTCTTTTCTCCTACGACAATAAAAAAACAACAAAACTGTAGCATGTATCTCTCAAGGTATTTACCTTGGAAGCAGAAAAAACTCATATTGAAATTATGGCAAAACGTGTAGCGCTCACACTGAGCTGGTTAAATGGAAATTCGAGGTGAAACTGGAAACCTGAAACTACAAATTGGGTTGTCGGGTGCTTTTCTACGTACTCTGTTATGCCTTTCAAAATGATTTGGTTAATTAGAAGCTGAATTTGTGATATGTGCTCTTAAAAATGCTTAAGTTGTAACAAATGCAGATGATATTTGTGACGTCTGTCTTTCAAAATGTTCAACTTGGAAGAAAAACTATGATTTAAACTATTAAAAGCGGGAAAAGTAACCCTTTATTAAAAGACTAAAAGAGATTTCAAATCATCTTTTGCGGGAAATTTGGCATTATGCTTTTTTTAAGTAAACAATCCCCTGTTCGCGGATTATAAAGGTATTAGCAATGAAAGAGAAATTACTAAAAATGAGTATAACATTATTAAGCATCGAACTAATTACTTGAATAAAAGATTAATTTGAGGTCTACGAGCATGCAAGTTCAGTTTGAAAAATATTTAGTAATTTTAAATTTTCAAAAGTACTAAGACGCGTTGAAGGCGCCATATTCTTTTAAATATGTGGCAATCGCAATGTTATCACTTCGTTTAGCAGTTGGTTGGATAAGGATAGTGTAGCTTGTATTCAATGACATAACCATCCTAATGATATCCTGTCATTTATAGTTTTATGCATGCCACTAATTTAAAACCTAACCTAAAAATAATAAAAACATACAATATCGTTCCTAAAACTAAAAGCGCTTAAGCCTCTTTTTCTTTCATTTCTCATAAGTGTCTAAGTGTGTTTGTGTTTCTAAATGTACTTTATCCTCAAACCTATATATTGTAGATTTTTTATAGCGTCTATTCAGCGGCATTACTCAAAAAAGCGGTATTCATCCCATACTAAATTTAATGAATTATTGCTTAAAATGCCTAAAGAGTATAAACATATCGCCGAAGCTCAAATGCAGCGCATTAAAATTAAGCAGAAAAGTGCCAAATATGCCCCAGGTAAAGTAATCCTGCAGGTACTTGGCAGTGGAGCCAAAGGAGCTCCAAGAGCTGTCTATTTATTCTCTGACCAAAGTCGGTAAGCTGCCAATTTCATGTGTCTTTAGAATGTTTATTAATCATGATAGTGTGGAAAAAGGTATTTGTTCAACTGTGGCGAAGGCACTCAAAGGTTGGCCCATGAGCATAAAACAAAATTGTCCAAATTGGAGCATATTTTTATAACACAATCAGTGTGGAAGAATATGGGTGGTTTGCCTGGAACAGCACTAACAATTCAAGATGTTGGTGTACCAGAAATTACACTTCATGGCCCCAATGGACTGGTGAGTGATGTGAAGTAATAGAAGCAAGTTCAGCTGATTTAGACCTTACAGAGTGATATATTCTCAGCCACAAGACGATTTGTTGTTATTAAGGACTTAAGAATCAGAATGGCAGATTGTTCTGAAACAGCTATTTTTGAGGATAATGTTATGAGGGTCAAGTATGTTTCATTATATAAAAAGAAGAATGAATCATGTGAAATTGAACAGGTCAGTAAAGATATGATTTTAAAGTATATTAAATTATATATTAATTTTTTGTACTTTGGCACGCATAGTTCTGGTTAAACTGAAACAAAAATGACTTACATATTGAGTTAAATGGCTTTAAGTGAAATTAACTACTATGGTGTATATGTTTATAGAAGTAAAACTGATAGTTTTTTAAATATTGTCAATTCAAAAATATCAAACTGTTGTTATTGTGACAATAATATATTTTATAAATATATTAAAATTTGCTATGAATTGGTTTAGGTAAACCACACTTCACAATTAGACAATTCCTCAGAGAGTGAGGGAAAGCCCACTAGAAGCAGATCTTTGTCACAATCTAGAGATAATTGTGCTGTAGTTGAAGACAATACAGATTACTATGCATATGAAAGGAGGAATTCTCAAAATTGCAATACAAATAGAGTCCATTCTCAATCTCATAAGCCTTATGGTACCTATACCTTTTTGATTGTTTTATGTTGTGGTAATAAGCTCATACATTCTTACTTGTATATAATGTATTACAGATAAGGGATGCAGATCCTCTCCTAATACTGCTTCAACTTCAAATGAAAACTTACTTAAAGAATATAAAAAAGAGAGTATTTCCATGTGCTACATTTGCCATTTGCAACCTCATCCAGGAGCATTAAATTTAGATAAATGTGTGCAAAAAGGTGTTCCTCCAGGCCCCCTATTGGGCAAACTAAAGAGTGGGGAGGATGTGACATTAGCTGATGGTAGGGTGGTGAAGTCAAGTGAAGTTTGCTATCCTGATGATCCCGGACCGGTTTTTATTGGTAAAATAGCTATTTATCTATGAGTGTTTGGCATTCATTGTCTGTTATTTATGGTTACAGTTGTGGATTGTCCAGATCCGGAGTATTTACAGTCATTAGTAAATAGTACAGAAATTAGAAAGCATCAGAAATTTGCAAATTCAAATGAAGATGCTGCCTGTTTGGTGATCCATTTCACCCCAGCAGAAGTCATGAAATTGCCACGGTAAGTATTTCGATTCTGATTCGCGATGATTGTATGTATTGTGTTATTTTTCAGCTATAAACGGTGGATGGACGACTTTTGCGCTAGTTGCGAACACATACCGATAAACGAGCTAAATACCTGCATGGGGAGTGTGGCAGTGCATCGGATACAATATAAACTAAATATGCTTTCATCTAGTATTTTTCCTTTATTGGGTGACAAGGGAACTCCAGTAATTCATGAGGTATGGTTTTTAAGTACTTGATAGAGGTGCTTCAGCTGAGAATTCCATCGCTCTAATATAGAAAAACTGTAATATGTTCAAGATAGTCGCACTTCCTGTTATATAAGGCCATGTTGTCAATTTTCTTGTTTTAAATGTGACAACTGATAGCGACTTTTTGGTTTATTCTACATCCTATTTTTTTAGAAAATTTCAGCTAAGCTAAACAGGTAAATTGAATATACTTACCGTGTTGACATCCAAATTAAATATAATGCACTAGTAGTGCTATTTAAAAAGTCGACTCAACTGCTGTCTGGCCGTCATCCATTAACCAGTTCTTTTTCCTTAGCCATAAGCTTTTTGTAGTAAATTAATGGTTTCTCTAATGAAATACCTTGTATAAGCAATACAGTCTGTTTTAGGTTAATCAAGACCTCAAGACTAAACTTGACATTAGTGATCATAGCTTTAAGTATATTGGTGGTTTAAGCAGTTACCATTTGCGTCCTAAAAAAGGTTTTGATAGGTATTTTTGTTTCGGTTTTTTTTACATATTTGTCATCGACAGTATTTTCCAGAACTTCAGGTATAAATTTAGATGTGCAAGAATTTTTAAGTGAAACGTCATCTTTGCCGGATTTCCCGATTGCCCTTAGGGACTTACAGCAAACATTAGAGATGTCGAGAGCAAAGTTAAATATCAAAGAGTTTCCAAAATTATTGTTTTTAGGTGAGAGAAATATTTTTGGAAGCATATAATTTCAGTGTTATCAATTGTTTTTAAGGCACGGGCTCCTGTATCCCAAATAAAACTAGGAATACTAGTGGAATCCTTTTACAAACAAGGTAAAGAAACTTGTTTTAGGCATTTTTGCCAGACTAAATTCTACTTGATATTTAGTGAAACTAGCAACATATTAATGGATTGTGGTGAGGGCACCTACGGTCAGATTTTAAGATTTTTTGGAACAGATAAAGGAAACGAAATCTTGACTAATATTGATGCAATTTATATTTCGCATTTGCATGCGGACCATCACATTGGACTCCTTGGTTTATTGCAGGTCTTTACCTACAAACAAATGATTATACTTCAAATATTAAAAATTTAAATTTTCAGGGAAGAAGGAGGGCTCTGAATATTTTAAATATAGACAAACAACCACTATACTTGATAGCTCCAAGGCAGATTTTAGCCTGGTTAACTTTTTATGACAAATGTTTCGAAACCATTGAAGATGAATATGTATTAATTCCAAATGATAGTTTGGTAAAAACTTATTCTGACACATTTTTCTCTGTATCTCACGATAATGGATGTTCCAGTTATTGAATCAACATACCTATCCGGAGGAAAAGCTAAGCAAAGTGTTAAGTGACCTACAGTTTTCCGATATTAATACATGTTTCGTTCGGCACTGTCCTAATGCATTTGGAGTGTCCATATTGCATAAATCCGGCTACAAACTTACATATTCCGGAGACACAATGCCGTCGCAAAATTTGGTGCATTTAGGTGAATTTAAAGTGATCAACAATGTTTGATAATGAAGCTGAAAATTTTTATGTTTAGGTCAAAATTCAGACGTTTTAATACATGAAGCGACCATGGAAGATGACTTATCGCACGAGGCGGTAGTGAAGATGCATTCAACCACGTCCCAGGCCATCGAAATTGGTCAAGACATGAACGCGAAACATATTGTTTTGACACATTTCAGTCAACGGTATGCCAAATTGCCCAGATTTAATGACAATTTTGGGAATAACGTCAGTATAGCGTTTGATAATATGCAGGTATGTGTTTGTTTGCCATACCTTTTCCAAGAAGATGATTTGCATGAGAATGAGGAAATTAGCCAATGCTCTAAGTCTATCGTATTTATGGAAATTATCTTATTATAAAATTTATCATGAGAGTTTGATGTACTGGCCCTTAGACTCGTTTTATTTTTAGGTCAAACTAGATGAATTGCCGCTGGTTCCGTTGTTTTATCCTGCATTAAAGATAATGTTTGCAGAACATTACGAGGAGATGGAAACTAAGGCTATAAAAAGGCAACTTAAGAGCGAGCGACAAGCGTCGTTAGAACGTATAAAAATGAAAAAAACAACCAGCTGATTTTTTTTATGATAAATTAGAGGACTCGTTGAATTGTCAAATATATAGACTACTAGTTTATAAAAGTTTTTCATTCACATGGAATTTAACTTTAAGTTGAAAAGTAAAATGCTAAAATATTAATTAAAACCATTCCCTTTTGGGTTCTTCAGAATAAGCATTTGTTTTTAAATTATCCTCGTAGATATTCTAGTTTTCTTTTACAAAAATCTATTGTCTAAGAGATGGCGCCACCAAGTATTTCTGATTTTAATTATCTGGAGTAGATTGTATCTTTCTCTTACACGAACGTATTAACCAAGAACTGTAGAGTAACGCAATAGGTTTGGGGAAGTGTAATCTTTTTCAAATGAATTAGTAAGTAAAAGTCAGTTATCCAGCTGACGTTCTCCTTCATATGCGCATACCGTGTACCGTTCCAGTTGCATTTTGCATCTTTTTCTTGTATGCCTTTATGACGTTACAGAATCATACAGAAATGTCGGATGCTGTTCGGGTTGCAAAAATTCTTTTATTCAAAGTTTTTCACTCGACTTAGTGCGTTCCGGGCAGTATCGCTTACTCTAAAATCTACACAAACTTCTTTAAAAGATTTGTCTCCTTCGGGTTTCGGCGAAAATATTTTTATTTGGGGCGTTTTGACATCTGTCAAATTCGGGAGGGCGTATGCATTCTTGCTGAATTTTCCGTGATTTTACGTTATTTTTTCGTTCCATTGATTTTGTGTCGTGGAATAGAACCGCCGGAAAGTGCCTTCTAATTTATAGTCAAAATTTCGGTCCAAGGCATCCAGGAATCAAACACGGTAAGTCTTAACCAGAATTACACATATCGTTTTGTCTTTGGCAATTGAGAAGTTCCCGTGTTCGAATGTTTGCTTTATAATGTCCCAATGGATGGTTTTGTGATCAACTCTGTAAAATATGCATAGGTACTTATGTAAGTACTTACTAGGTACTTCCACTAGAGTTATTCCAGAATTCATAGACCACAAGGTTGAGTCTATGTGCCTAGTGCATAATGTATTTTTAGTTATTTTGCGATCTGTCTGTTTACGGCACATAATATAGGACATCCCATGATATAGCTCATTTTTAAACTAAGTAAAAGTAGGCTCTGTTTCTAGCAGAGATTACTTGAGCTCTACTCCAATGTCCAAAAACTCCTTGATCTTATCAGTTAGTATTGGAATATTAATATCAATTACTAAACAAAATCATCGTTCTTGTTTGCCTCTATAAGGTTGAATTGTTGAAGCTTTCGATCATATGATAATCTTCAGTTCAGAGATTGAATTCAGTGCCTATCATTACTTTGTTATAGTCATGTAAAATTCTCAAGAACAATCTATGGGAGATTATTCCTCAAGAATATTCTCAGTAAAAGAGAATTTCCTGAGAATGTTCTCTTGAGACTTGAATTTAAATTTAAATGGGAAAAAATTATTTTGAATAAAAGTTTCTACAGCACACCACTATTTAAGATTATTTGGATAATTTCTAATCTTGATAATACATATAACATGAAACAAGGTTAACTTAAATAACTAACATATATATAAAAACACTTTAAAATTTGCAGGTATGCAAATACTGATAAAAAAAACTTACAAAACTACATAGAAGTTAATAACAATAAGTAGGAAAAAAGGGGATTCCAAATATTCTGATGTCTGATTGTTGAATAACTTGGTTTTTATTCAAAGTCTCATTATCTAACTTTTCATCTGGATTGGCATATGTTTATTTTTTTTTTAAAGAATTTTGAGAATCTATATTTTTTTGAACAAATGAAATATATTAAAGTTATTTAAAACACAGTTTATCAATAACTCTTGAGATAGCCTGGAAAACCATTTGATATGTGACACCCACTACTAAAGGCCAAGTAGTCTTACTTAAGATATTTAATGGGCTAGAAATATTCTTCAAAATATAAGTCTTAAAATATTTTACAAAGATAACTTAAAAGAAAGGGAAAAAATCAAACATACATATGTCAATTGAGATGGAAAAACAGTTAGATAATGACTGAAGCTCTTAGGACAAATACCATGTCATTCAACAATCAGACCTCAGAATATGTAGAATTACGTTTTTTTCTCTCATTATTATTATTAACGTCCATTTGGTTTTGTTATTTTTGTTCTACGTTTACATATCTGAGTAATTTTTTTGTTTTTTTTTTAGAAGCCATTAGTAATAGGACTTAAAGTATTTAATAATATATAGGATGTCCTATTTCAAAAATCATAATTTTAATGCATTGCAGTTTAGCGAAGGATTCAGAAACAACTACTACGGCACTGGATTTTACAGCAAAAACTATTAAAATCTGGTTTTCACCTTATCAATACTTTGTTGAATGAAATACAGAGGGGTTTCAAAATGCTGACTTTTTAAATATCTTGCATCTAGGAAACCGAGATAACGATGAATTTTCTATCAGTGTCAGTTTTGGTTACATAAAAATCGAGCACAAGCTTACGACAACCCTAAATCACTATCTCCGTCAATAATATAGATACGTTGTAAAACCATCTAATTAGTTATACCCTGTACAACTAAACCTTTAAACAATCTTGGACATAAATTCTAAGAAAGACCTTTTAATACGCTCTTGTTGTGACCCACACCATTCCAAGGGTTTTTCTTCAACCTCCTTAAGTGAATAGAAGATTTATTTTGTAGGAGAAATAATTGAAGTTAGGAATTTTTACCGTTTACACAGAAGTAGGTATAATAATAGAAATATTATTAAACCTTTTATTATGAAATTTTTCATTTTACCTATCCTTGCGTAAATTTTAAAAATATTAAATTTGACCTTTTTAAGAATTAATAGTACTAATAAGTTGTCTATCACTGCGTAAGCCGTATTCACATAGTCACTAGGCGAGGCCGAATATTTAAGGGTCCAAGCTGGTATATTATAACTAAGGGATATTTATTACTAATGGCTCCAAAAGACTACTAGGAATTTCTGTATAAAAGACGATACTCATCGACGACACATTTCTTAAGGGTATAGGGCGCGTAGGAGGCGTCCACCCTTTCTAAGCCGGATGTTATTCTTATATTCATCTACAGGTTGGTCTAAATGCGTTGGGTTTTCTCACATTCTGGACGAATTGTTAAAAAAACTATACGATGTGTTTTGGAATCGATTTTTAAGAAAAAATTATTAGCGGAAACCGCATTCCTGTATTGCTTTTAGTTCTCTCAGTACAGGAAGTTTATCAAAACGTGTTATTGATAAGTTACCCCGATATCTCGATTTGTTGATTCGCGGATACCTTGGAATAACAGTGGATCAGGTCAAGAAACCATTTATATTATTTTACAATGTTTTTATTGATTATAATCCATTTTTATAAAAAGTAAAGTTATCGATACATTTCATTTTTGAGAAGATCTGCCGAAATTAAAAAAATTGCGAAATTCAACTAACTCGGCTAAATCTATCATCAGATTGAAGAGAACTAAGTGTATCTCAATAAGGTTTGCATATAATTTTTTTCCAAAAAAATTCGAACACCCTGCGTATGGACATTTATTTAAACATAGATAAAAATATTTATGCTTAATGGCATAGGAATTAAATTATCAGTCACTATCTGTGAAATGATCGTCAACTGTTGTTGTTTAGTTTCACATATTGAGGTTGGGATTTCATATTCCCCGCCTTTTTTCATCACGGATACCACCTTATTATAGATATTTAATAAATGTTAAGCTGGGCACGGGCTTATGACGTCATTTTCTTTTCCGACGCTGTAGGATTTTCAATATTTATCGAAAATATCAATACGAACCGAAATACCGATTGAACAGAAGAGCAAAGCAGAAAAATTGAAAATACCATTTTCATAAATGACCGATAGTTAAGATTTTCTTCTGATTGTGGATAGTTACTTGGATAAAAATATTCTGCCTGAAAGATCGATATAGGTATCTATCCACTTTGGATCAATATCTCCATGCAGCTGTGAGGTCTATTCTAAACTGTAAATCGTGTTGGGCCAGCGCCCTATTTTGTGAGGCATGTGTCACGGCATGTGCTGGTGTTTCTAATGGGCAATTCGAGCACCCGTGCCAGAACAGACGCAGTGTGACAATGTGGCCAATTTTTTTTCGTTTTTAGTTTTATTATGAGGTTTGGTAACATGTTAAAAGTGTGATTCGAGGTTCAGATAGCTTTCGCTGGCTATACTCACGCACTGGTGCGGGTGTCCGAATTCTTCATAAGTTTTTGAGTGGTTGATTGAATGATTGCAAAGAAATAAAACATATGGTAAAATATTTACCTTTTTCATATGCCAAATTCAACCGCTGTCACTGTCCTTTATTAACGCAGAAGTACAGCACCTGCATTTCAATGTAAACCATGATTTTCTACCTAGAAATATTAAATATTAATCATTTAATTCAAGACAAACTTCATAAAATTGATTAATGGTACTCATTTGTTTTAAGCCCTCCAACAAGCTATCCAATAATATCCTTATAGATAAATATGTATGGACGTCATCGGAGCGCCCACAAACGAATTCATTTCGTAGCGTAAGTTTCCAGGAAACAAACGAAAATCGATAATCCATGGCAACTGCACGAAGATAAATCAAAGTACGCGGTGCAGTCTGGCTTCCTGATGTGGGAAAATCGAATATCTGGATGCTTTTCCGAGGCAGCGCGTTGAGCACATACTCGATTCGAGGCTCAACTTGAATTTCCCAATGGATACACATTCAGCATCTTGAGAAGTATTTTACACTTTAAGAGGAGGAGGTAGTGACCTTGCTAAGATTTTTCGTTGTACGAGTGTGATTTGATGCTGCTCACAGGTGCTATACAACTGAGTTATTGAGATTTCTTTCCAGAAGAAAAAGTTGCCAAAAACTATATCGAATCATCGATTCCTCGCTTAATTCCAAATAATAACCCGATGCAACGCCCAGGTCGATGGCCTCGCCCGCTACCCTGATCTTGTCTCTTCGGGTGAAAGTCTGCTGCGCAGTCGTTTTGTCGATCTATTTATTCGGGGTAGGTCGCGACGTTCCCAAAATTGCTTATTTTGGTGACTTTCGACCGCAGCTTTCTACATTCTTAAATATTATGGAAATTGTGAACACATCGTCTTTTACAATCCCCCATAAGCGGAAGTGTCATTCAATCGGGCACAAGAGCCGGGATCTTTTAGGGGACCTGTATAGAGTTAATAAGACAACAATTCCTGGCTGTTAATGTGGCCATCAGTCTAAAAATAGTTACCATATCACTGGAAATGTGGTGGGTGAATTTTTTAAAGCGAGATTTATTCGTGTAAGCCGAAGAGGGCGTCAGCCTGCAGACAGCTTCCGCATCGTACCGGCTAAGGGTTAAAGCCCTTTCGGATCTGGAGTCTAGACGTCGCTGGGGCAGCGACTGTGCCATCAGAGGACAGCTGTGGAATTATTTCTTAGTTTGGGGGGGTTGGATGCAGGAATTTGGGATCTGGAAACAGGGGTTTACTTAGGAAAGCACGTACATGAAAAACTTTCAATTTCTTTGATGAGAAAGTTGGAAAAAGATATTAAAATCAAGAAAAAATTTACATATCCACTGTGAAAAAGGGATGGTATGTTCTCGCACTGCCATTATGCATCATCTAATTGCTACAAGTTCAAACAAAAATCTTATTTATGGGTGTGACCAGGAAAAACACTTTAAAAATCATTTCTGTTGTAAGATGTAGTCGAAGCAAACGATATCATAATATTTTTGAAGGATAACGCCTGTATTTGAGGCACGTTTTGAGCATCCAAAACGTAATGACTTTGAAAAATCGACATTTTTTACTTTTTAAAGGGCTGCGAACAGAAACCATTCAAGGTTGAAGCAAGATGACTTGCACTTTTGTACTGCAGGTTTAGGACTCCAATTTTTTTTTATTTTTGACTTTTTGAAATCTTGAAAATTCAAAAATGAAGATTGTTTAATAAAGCTTTTGAAACTAGGATAATGATAGTATAATCCGCTTTTCTCTGTCGTAAACCCTCGTGAACGTCCAGACTGTAAAAGTCTGAAAATTTCCATGGTTTTGTGTTGTTATCTTGAGAAACTATTAGAGTTGGGAATAAGGAGTTCGTCGTGACCACGACTGCTAAAGTTAATTCTATTTAAACTATCTTAAAAACTTTAGAAGCTACTGACAAAAAAAAAAGAATTTTGAAAGTTTGACACTTTGTGTTTGAGCAAAGAAGTTTTAAATTATTCAACTTTGAGTGAATTTTTTTCTGCGTTTTATCGTCTATTAAATTTTCTCAAGTAAAATATGAAGTATCTTGCATATGTATGTACGCGGCTACAAATTGTTACGCATTTTCTCAATGAAAATGTTCATGAAAGTGTTTTTGCGCTTTATTAAGTAAAAGCAAGAAGATCAAATTTCAAATAATGTCGTCCATAGAAACTCTTGAAGGGAATGAGTTTTTTAGCTTAATTACCATGTTGAAATCCCGTTTGATAACTTTCCAACTCTCCTTGGTATATAAAACCAGGGACGGGGACAGAGCCGTCGGGACGCGGGCACATCAACCCGCGGATATACCGGTCAGTGCGCGGTGGAGGCGTCGCAGGAAGCGGCGTCCCCTCGCGGCGACGGCAGGAACCATCCGCGACGGCCGGCCAGCCGAATCCAAAATGGTGTCTGTGACTGATTAAAAACGAGGGGAGTGGCGAACGAAATCCGTCGTGGATGCGATCTCGGGCGGCCAATAGACCGGTCCCCGAAACTCACGGTATTCAAAAACAATCGGAAAGTGCCGCGAAATGACCTCTGACTAGTGTGCGATGACCCTCACCTAGACCGCAGACACACCCTGACTTATTGATGCAACCTAATCTGTGATACTTCTTTCTACTATGGCGGTTCGAATGGATAGTAGCACTGCGACTCCTAGGAATAAGATTAATTACAATAAGATGACGGTAGGTTGGTAATGTACCCGATCGGTCACCTCCTTTTACCAGCCGTCCCAAAAGTACCAAGCGGCTGCCCGAAGCACTTGAAGAGTTTCATTTATTATTGTTTAAGTTTAACTAGAGACTTGCATGATTTGCAACTCGCCTAATACGCATTTGCAACTTGCATTTTTGCATATGTGCTACATTCGACTCGTTTCGATTCGGTCGCCATCCATATGTCAGTTTTTTTTTTGTAACCTTATTGCGGTTTCCCATAGAACTATACAGGTATCTATGGGCGGCTGTCACATCCGGAAGCATGAAATCATGCTTGTATGTTTTCGCGAGAACATTTCTTAATATTCATAATTAACTGATTCTATCTAACTTTTATGTTATTTATGGTTTTAAATCACTTTAACATTCTTTTATCTCTATCAGTTTTCTGCTATGCTTGTGTGTTGGATTGTCTGTATGCGTATTTGAAGATTAACGGTACTTATCTCTTGCCTGAAAGTAGTGATACATACAATTGAATCAACAAATCAACAGCATTTACAGCATACAGGGTGCTAGAAAAAAGTACGTCAATCAATTAATCACAAAATGGTGGAAAGTGCTTGTTTTTCAATGTCGTACTAAAACTATATGTGAAGTAAAACTTACAGTCAAAAGTAACTATGATTGAAAGTGTCACCCTCATCTGCAATCGCACAGTTGTCCTTAGGTCAACTGACAGTTGTCCTTAGGTCAACTGACAGTTGTGCCTCCTTTACTGAACGTTGTAGTAACGCACCGTATGTCGAACTGCAAATTGAAAAATGGTATTATCAAAGTTGTAATTATTTTTATTCAAGAAATCTATAGTCAGCCGACAGGTCAACACAATTGTGGCGCCCAGTATAGAAATATGTATTAAGCGCCGCGACCTTGGAAATTACAAAAACCCGTAAGCTCGCCTGTAAATGAGCGTGTTAAGACTAGGGAATATTTTAAATAATTTACGCTACGTAGCACATTTACGCACACATGACGTGGACCGTGGTGCATGTTGGTAGACTGTGTAATGCAGTGCCATGCAAATTGGCACCCTTCACGATGGTTACGCAATAGCAATCAAAACATAACCTGTTCGACATATGCCAATGTTAATGACTTGGTTAAATAGTTTTAGTTGTTAATTAGTTTCTGTTGGTGTCTGAGAGAAGGGCGAAAGATAGAAAGAGAGATGGAGGTTTTATATATCCTAGGAAATATGCCGGACCGAAATTTATCACCAGTCTACTGAATTAATAGAATTGTTTCCAAAAATGTATAATTTTATATGCGTCGGTGTTACTAGTTGTTCTTCTCCGACGGTAATAACCTTGCTAATTTTTCAAGATCGTTTCAAATCGTTCACTCGATTCACAACTTTCCTGCAAATTAAGTTACAAACATCAAATTGAAATGATATTCTGAAAATATATTTTTTTCCTTTATGAAGTGAAAACCGTTTAAGTAACGTCTATAAAATCACATATTTTTCAAAAAAACTAATTTGATAGTCATGTGGTGATGTTTTAGTTGCCATTTAAGATTAAATTCAATATGGCGTCGTAGATGTCACATGCGACAGTTGGGAGGATTTCTAATGGCAGCTGAAGAGGTCAATTAGCTCTACCGACTGGTGCCAGAAACGAAAATTTTATATAAAATACTTCTAAATAACTGCAACTAATATGTGGTTTTTATTTTTATCTATTTCTTACTATAACTGAAATAAGTGAAAAACCGAAAATAATTTTGTAGATCATTTGCATCGTGCAACTTCCTTAAATGCACATTTGTTTTCCTACTTAACCGAGTCCGTATCTGTTATCTTTTATGCGATCCCCATGTCCCCAAAACTTTATCCCTATATTCTTTTTTACGGGACGTCGCAGTATGGACCTATGTATGTGTCTGATTAAATACCTTTAAATACTTTCGCGTGTCTAAAGAAATCACCAATATTTCTATAAATTTGCCTAAATTTCACCAAATTCTTGTATTTTTCCGATAGGTTTATATGAAAATTTACCAGTAATTTTTCCCTCAAGGTGACACCCTGATGACTTCTTACGTCTTTTGCCCTATCTTGAGTATGCTAAATGATTCTAAGGTGCAAATTGTCATGTCAATTATTGTCATTCAATATCTATTTCAATTCCCATATCTTTATGTCATAAGAACACCTATACATAGCGGTTTTTCAGCCAAAAAATTGGACTAATTTAAGCGAAATGTCGGCTATGTTTATTTATTACGTCCAGTTCTTTCTATGTAGGTGATTGGTCGAATACCTCATATGCGTTTTTAGGTTGTGAAATGTTTGTTACTTTGTCAGTTTGTTAATATTTTTAGTAGCGAGTTCACCGGAACAGTTCCCAGTTAAATAAAATTTAAAAAAAAGTTAACATCAGTCTTACCGGGTTTCATATTTTTGCATTTCCTTCAAATTGAGCTTTAAAACGCTGAATTAACCGAACTCGCGCCCCTCATCATACATCTACTCTGGCAAGAACTTAAGGTTTCACGTCACATCTACGATCTCGAGCTTCAGTCATGGAAACCTCCCATTCTGTTTTTTTTTCTGCATTCCGCGATCTGAATGTTCACGTTCATCTAAAAGAGAAAAGTAATTATGAATAGGATAGAACTATCGATCTCTCACGGCTTCGTCATTAATAAAATTGCAAAACGGGGCCCCAAGGCGTAGTTTCTACTGTACGAGGAGAGCATCCGGGTTCGGTTGCAAAATTACGCTTCGTTGGGTCGTTAATAAAACGCAGGTTGGATTGGAATGGGTCAGTTTCACTTGCTCGAATTACTTATTGCACGTTAATCTTTTATATCCGGACCCGCTAGAACAGCTGGATCAAACTGATAGTATCGAAGTAGTAGTTCTTTGACTTCGATATTCATTATTATTTCGGAATTACAGAGAATATGCATGGGTATGTTGTGGTTCCCAGATTTCAGAGTATAAATCGATAATGATCAATATTTAATGTACATATACAGGGTGTAACATATTATCGTGGAAAAATATCAAGGGCCAATAGTATTCTGCAAAAGAATTTAAAACATTTAATTCGTTCTTCAATTCTTTAGATTTTTGACGTCTTGCAGCGTTTTCCTATCTTAGACAGTTTTCGCAAAATTTGCAAAAATATCTCGATGCAAGTTAAGAAAATCCCGTCTACCTATTCCATTTTACAATATAATTGTAAGATGTCATGGTTGAGTTTCAGCCATTTTAATAATTATGTTTTGATTTTTAACGTTTTGCATTTTCAAAAATTTAAATGATAGCATACGCGAGAAAACCGCAAAATGTAACAAAAAATATCAAATTTTGTCATTCTATATATCCAAAATGGTGCGTTTTTGACCACGGGTATATTATCATTTTTTTATTATCTTGTAGAGTACTACCGCCCCCTGAATTGTCTCCATTATGATATGTTACATTGAGTATATCACACGTTTAAATGTGTTCTTTGTGTACCTCTTGGTATATCTCTGGGACACCAGTCATCTTACGATTAATACGAATTCTTTGTAAAGGTTCCATTTCAATTATGAACAAATATCTTTATGACTGCATTATTTTCCCATAGTCGTATCATTATCATTGGCAAAACGTCTAGCACATCACTATTGGACCATTGTGTCTATATTATCTTAACGAGATAAGTGCATTTGTCCACCGGACGTCCCTCTCGCCTTATTGACTGGCTTGTTGATAATGAAAATTCGAAAAGTCATTACGTGGCTTAGATAAATCTGTTCTGACATAGGCATATTAAATCTCAATTAGTCCCTTCATTGCTTTGTAAACTTAAACAATCGATAATGGTCGGAAAAGTTCTAAAAACGGGGAGGGGAAAGAGGTTGTTTTTGTTTTTTTTCTGTTCACACAGATGAAGTAAAGCAGGGTTAGTTAAAAGGCTAATTACAGGTAGTACTGCATTAATGTTGGCCCTTGAAAGGTCCGGGTGCAAATAAAGATATTTCACCTAAAACTTAATGTGCTGGGGTGGAATTTTTAAAATTAGATTTTAATTATAATTCGATTTTAATCGACTTTGGTAAACTGCAAAACCCATTTCTTTAATGGTATACATTTTTGAGCCCTTAAACATTCAGGTACATACTGGGCGCTGTGTTTCGATATTGTGACTCGAGGCCAAGGACCCATACGAATTTCCTTTGCATTCCAACCCATCTACCCCTAGATTTGCTACTGTTAATTACAGAAAAGGTGCAGGCACCACATTCGAATCACTCTCCCGATTCATATCGATAATGAGACACGGGTCAGATTTTGTGATAACAAAACGGCAAAAATCCGCGCCATTTGATTCTTCCTAAGGAAGAGAGCATGGTCAAATTCAGTGGCGTAATTACGTGTTGATCCAGGTCGATTTTGCTGGCGTCCAACACCAGCCATAGCTTGATCACATTTGATACTCACCGCAGCATATTCTTGTACCTCTCGATCGATCGTTGTTTCGTTAGCTGCCTTTTTATTATTCCTGTGTTGTGTTGATTTCACGCTATATTGTTCTGTCTGAAAGTAAAATTAAAACTAGATAGAAGCCTTGCACAGACCTTGTATGGAACTATTTCTCCCAGTTGTTGACCCTAGATAGGACCGAGAACACAGGTAGTTTTCGGTTCCTAAAATTGCAGTCGCTTTGTCGCCTCGACAATAGAAAGGAAATCACAATATTTCAAACAACATGCTCGTAGTATATTAAATCTAAAATTCCTACTAAAAAGAAACTATCAAAGCAAGACGCTTTAAATGGATTTACGTATTTATTCCTTAGGTTTTCTTTGTGCATACTGTTTCTGCGTTGAATAACCGCAAAAATTCGAAGAGTTCAGCCTCGGTGGATTTAAATCTGCAATTTTCGAGCGAGTTTAACTAGAAAATCTCACGTATTCGAAACGTAATTTACAGCTAGGGGAAGTTACCATTCGCCTGCATAGAGGCGCAGAATTTTTTTTTCTCAGAAGGTCAAACCGGCTGAAGCAATATTTCTTGAACGGTCAAAACTTTCGTCGCGCTACGAAGTGCCCATTTTGACGAGTATGTGAACCTAAAAACTCCCTGTGGGTTTTGTCCGCGTCAGGCAAATCCGCAGGCGCAGAAAGCTGTTTTTCGGGCCGCTGGAAGCACAGGCCGTTCTTTTTTTGATACATCGAGACATTTTCCGATGTCCCCCTGCAAAATGTCCATTTTGACGAATATGTGGTGACCGCAATTAGACGAGAGGCCGCACCGGTCATCCACTACTAGTTCCTGCCAAGAACAGAAATCGGACCTTCTCGACCGAAGCCAAGAACCTAAGAAAGAATGTCCGGTATGCGATTACAGTAAGTGACACAGATGCCAGCCGAGGTTGTCGGCCATTATTAATTTCGTTGATAGCTGATCGCTTTTCGATTTTGTACTACCTCCCTTCTTGCGATCGAAAAACTGAGGACAACCGTCCGTAAATACTTCCTTCCTATGGAAAAAAACATCTATAGACACAAGAGGGGACTAATGCCGTTTCGCGGGTTGAATACACTCATTGAAAAAAAGGATGTGTGCTGTTTTAAGTCTCTGACGTCAATGAATGGTTCCGGTCACGTGGAGTCGGTGCACGTTTAAATTTAAATTTCACTGAGGTTGAGAAGACCGGACTAATTAAAGAATAATATCAGTCTTTTCAATAGGAATTTAAATGACCGTACAAGATTCTGTTTAATTAGAAGCGAACATGCTCAGAACCTGCAAGCAAAAAATTTCACAACGTCCGAGCGGGGCTCTTTCGGAGTTTTACAATGCGGTAATGCGAAACATCCTAGGAAATCGAAGTTTTGCAGTTTTATGTGTGAAATTGGCGAGAAAATTCAAATGGTTTGGGTTTTGACCTCTTGCTTACAAGATCGGCCGTTTGTCGTAGTCTATCGACGTCTCGTTAGGAGTCTTTCTAAATATCAATATTTAGAGTGTTTTGTTTTGTTTTTTAAGTAGTAATTATAATAGAAAAAGTTGTTGTTTGCGGAGCTGATTTAAGAAAATAGCAACGTAAGTGAATGCCCTACAGGAATATAAATTTTTCTCTTAAACATCCGAAGAAGACACGGAGACAACACCAGTGGATGCGAAAGTGCGCAAATGGAGTTCAAAGATATGCCGTTTTAAAATTTGAAAACACTACAAATCGATCTTGGCAATTTTTCAGGACCTTCCTTAAAAATTGCATTGATAACGTTTGCATCAACCGCTTGAATAACCTTTGGTTCCAACGAGATAGTGTTCCGCCACATGACGTTTGGAGAGTGGCTGATTATTTGCCTGAAATATTTCCCGGTAGAGTCATTTCAAACAATGGAGACATACGTTGGCCGACGCGTTCACCAGATCTTTCCCCATTAGATTATTATTTATGGAGAACTATTAAAGACTTCATTTATAAATCTATGGCCACCGATATTAATGATCTGTGAAGGAAGATAGGCGCATCTTTAAGGTCCAAGTTAAGATAGGGTGTTTTAAGATCAATGTAGAATTTAAGGAGACGCATGAGCAGTCCTTGGAAGAGGAGAGCGAAACTTTTGAGCAGCTTTATCAGGTTTTTTTTATTTTCCTGTTCCTTATTTTGTCATTTCCATGGCACTTTTTACAAAAAAAAGCGAATTCTGAATATTTTCAACAAACTGCAAGACCAAATCTTAACATACACCATATTAACTCTCCAATATCTCCGAAGCACATCGGATTTTTCAAATTCTAAAACGGCATGTTCTGAAACTTCAAATAATGCAAACTTGCCCCAATTTAACTGACCCGGTACCTTTTATGGTTGCCGAGATCCCGATGGTTGAGTTTCAAAAACTGACATCCTGTATGTATTTTTTGAAACTGACGTTAAGTTGGAAATCGCGAAGGAGTTCACGGCCGCACGGTGGTTCGAGTCTTGAGTAAATAAGGCCAAAATACGCGACACGGAATATTCAAATGGATTCAAGCTATCGCGTGGAAAGAACGATAGAAAGTCCCGAAAGTGGTAGCATTAGTTATCCTTTTTTAGTTGTTTTCGAATTTCACGGTCAGCGAAAAAATACATATTTTTGGTACTTAAATCTAGAACCAAGGAGATTGGCAACACCGGCAACATGGCGCACTTGTTAAGGTCGTTCCGCAATGGCTGCGCGACGAGATTCGCACATTGTCAGCATTGTGAGCGCGTTGCCTTTAGTTTGAATTCTCCCGTTTAGAAAGTCGGACTGAAGGTCTAAGGCCGCGTTCGGAGGTTTGAGATTTCCGCTCTCGCTCGTTCATCTCGGAATTTCCTGTGCACAACCTTCGGCCGAATACCAATGATCATGTGATCTATGCATGTGTTTGTGTGTCAGAGACTCGCGTTCGCTTTGTTTTTAGTTTTACATTTATTTCTTATTTTTTTTAATCCGCTCATCGGGGGTTGTCTTTGTTCGTGAGATTCTTGGTCTCGATCGGGCTTCAGCTGCTACTGCATTCGATCCTGGATATTTTCTCGTTTATCAGTTTTTTTGAATGCACTTCTAGGTGAGTGACTAACCCCGAATGATACAGATAAGGCGGCGATTTATTTGTGTATGTGATTTAATTCGTTTTTTAGTTGGCGAATTTGTTTATTGTTTATGGAGAAGTCACGTCAAGCTTTTAACTACGTGGCAATATTGTAGGTGTGCATTAATGGGCACCACCCTGGGGTAGCTAAGGGAGGCTCAATCCGAATATTGAAAGAGAATCTTTGTCGGTAGTTTGTGGTCCGTTATACCCAACTCTTAGCATCAAATGTCTGTCGATTCCATTACCAGAATCATTACATCATAATCAAGCTGTAACTGTATTTTTTTCCTGATAGTCCGATTCAATATGTTGCCAACAGTTTAAATAATGGATAACGAGATTACAACATGCATGTCGTATAGAATGAGTACATATTACTTGGCAATTTTCTTGAAAGGTACATGCGATTTACGATTCGAGACAATATAATTTTGTTTAGATTTATGGGCCTAAATTTAATACCTTTCAGGGGAAAAAATTAAAAAGGTCTTCAAAGGTTTTTATTGATACAGTGGTCTCTGTGTAACGACGTTCTAGCAAGTTTACTAGACATTGTTAAGCTTGCAACCATCCAGACATTGCAGTGCTGGCAGAAGAAAAGTAAAAAAAATAAATGTAAAGATAAATTCGATAAAGAAGTAACTGTGTAAGAACAGATAATGAGCTTCCTAAGAGCTGTCAGAGTTCAACAACACAGAAAACCAATTTGAAGTTGTCAGAAACCATAATAAATATGTCCGAGGAGTTCCGATCGCCATATGCGTATTCTCCTATTCCTGACGGTTCGGAATGGGTTTTCCTCCAGTTGGAGAAAAGCTAAGAAGGACCGAGAAAAAAGTCTCAACGTGTCACATTTCTGCCAAAATAATTCTTTTTTGAAAATACGTGTTTTATAATGTCCCGTTTTCTTTCATACCTTGTATATTATTATATTACTCGCCAAATTCACGCATAGAATTGAACGGAAGCTTAAATTACTTTGATATATTCTGATGTTAAGTAATTGTCTGAATTGTGCTTAAAATATTCCAAATTCTATCAAAACGAGCCGTTACATAATAATAATAATAATAATGTTGTGGCTAAAATGATTAAAAAGGTCGTGTAGATTTTAAACGATGTTATGAAACGAATGTATCAAAATAATTCCTCAAACTTACCACATTGTACTAGAGCAATCTATTATTCTTGCATGTTGCACGAATGAGTATATGTTTTTATCAATACCAATAACGACTAAAATATTCTCATTAATGGTGTATCCCGCAAAAATAATTATAGGGGAATTTCTTTCTTTTTGGGAAAAAGATTTTTCTGAAACGTCCCTTTACATTTTCTTATTTAGGATGATTCATAACTATGGAGGAAAGTGTTAGGATAGGTATGTCAAAGGATTCAAAACAATTTTTTTTTCTTTACGTACTTTTTCTTAAATATTACTAATAAAACAGAATAAATTTAAGAAATTTTAAACACATTTACCATCTATTGAGTATATTAAATATTTGTTTTGGTTCCCTCGTTAACGAATAGTATCCATAATGTTTATGATGTTGTTGATCTCCTAGAGAAATTATAAATCAAGACCTAAACAACTAAATATTTATAACAATTTTCAAAAAATTCCAACTGTTCTAAAACATGAAAGGTCCGCTAATGGAATTCTTTTCACATATCACCAGGAAATGTGATATATTAATTTACCTCTTAATTCCTCAAACTACAATGTAACCTCTTGTATTGTAAAAGTCAGTACAAACGAGATTTCCCGTTCAATTCTCATTTAATCAAGCTTAATGCCATTAATCGTTCTAAAACACTAGAACACTACGTAAACACCATTTCAAAGTGACTTAAAGCGTTCAGAAATTACAACTGTCGAAAGTGTAAAAAGTGCCGTATTTTGAACGTTAGAGTTCAGAACTCAGGGCAACATTGGAAAAGGTGACTTCACGCGATGAAAATCTTCAAAATTTGCGATGAAGTAAAACAATGTATACAAGTACCATTTAGAATCAAAAATGTTAAATATTATTAGGTTTTTGGCCCATATCTATGTATCTATCTCGCAACTTCTGCAATTAAGTTGGTCTTCCACTTCTGCGGGGTTTTGAGATTGTTGCTGACCAAGAAAATTCAGAACAGCCTGTGTATTAGCCATCAATCGACATTTTTTTTTCGGCCGACACATAATACCATTACTGGTACCCATATACCTATTTCAGTCTAACTGTCAACTCTTTTCTACCAAAGAAAACTAATATAAGGCCAAACTCGCAACTAGCGATCGACAAACCGGAGGGTCATAAAATGTCGTCTGGTAACTTTGCACCCAGAAAATTCATTTCTCTCTGCGATTCAGCCTTTTGGTCCGTATTTCCCAAAATTTTCCTAGTTTCAGTCTTGTAGTTTAGTTTTATGTCAGATGATACTAACTGGCAATTAAAATCTGGTTTATTATATACAATGTCGAAAAAGTCTGGAGCATCGTTCACTGTTTAACATAATTTAGTGAAATTCGGGGGAGTGATGGTTTTAAAAAAATATAGCAAACTTGACGAAAAGCAGCTGTTCGAGAATCGATGAGTATAAACGTAGTTGACTTTTTTGTGAAACACTCTATATGTATATTATTACATTTTGAGATACGTCATGACATTTTAGGAAATTTAGATATATTCCGAATATCGACTTTTTGGAAACAATTTTTGGAATGTTCAACAAATATAGACTTAGTGAAAAAAAAGATACATAGAATTTTGGTTTCTTAATGCAATCTCTACTTATCTAATTTGTGTAATCTTGGACAAATAAAAGTCTTATTTTTTTGAAGAGGAAATTCCTTGGGGCATAATAATAGCAATACTAATGTCTCGAGTCGTATTACTTCCTTATTAAGCGCAATCTTACTTACAGATGATGGATCGCGCGTTCGTGGTCACTGATTAATGTCTAATGGTGATGATCATACCCGCTAAAAAATCCGTTATTTTAATGGCCACTTAATTAGTTCACAATTAGTTCTTTGCCTTAACATCCACTTGTGTTCTTCGCCAGCGGTCACCGCCATTACTCGGGATGTTTTAGTTACATGGAGTTGAAACCACAGAAATGGTCTAAAATGCGGATTTATGAAAGGTACCCATTAAAAAAAAAATCAGTACTTTGAAGTAAAATTTATTTACTGCGCGCATGTCGTGGCAAACTTAAACTTTAAATTCGACTCGGCGCAGTGTACTAGAATTTGTTGGCACATCCGTTATTTATTTAATGATAATGTGTTGTCTAGCGTCGGGGAAGTTTTGGATTTCAAAATATCCTACCAACATAGGAAGGGTATGAATAATTCACGAATTCTAGAATTGCTGCTCTTTGTACGGTATACGAAAAGCGGTATTTCGTTGGCTTTTTTCATTATCGATATTTCTTAACTTATTTCATTTTTGAACAACATGAATTCGTACCGTTAGCTACTAAAAAAGAAACGAGTTTAAACATAAAATAATGTTAAACGCTGAAACTAAATGGCACAGTACTCATTATGATGTCAGTAATATTAGCACTATTCAAAAGTCATTGGTAACGTATGACATCACAATAACCTTTCTGGCAATCATTAGGTGTAAAGTATTATTCTTAGTTATTCATTATGTAAGGTGAATATAGAGGATTCTAGGAAGAGTGAAACTCGTTAGAATCAAGAAAACTCTTAACATATTTCATAACCGTAAGTTTCATTTCTTATAAAGATTATTGCGCGATTTGGTCGAGAAAATTGAATTACATCATTTTATTTTGTAGTCGTGAAAATTGTCGTACATAAACAATTATTATTGTACGGTTAACTATTGTTGTTGTCTCTCTGCGATAATTCAATCATCTCGGTGTTGCTGGGTTTGTTATTCCTAAGACTAGACCTAAGACCGTAGACTTCGGATTTGGCCCAATCAATACCCAACGGGACTCATTGACCGTCAACTTCACTTGTACGGTCAAAGCTCAGAGATAGATCCGTAAGAGCCGTCATTACTCTAATACAATAAAATTAAATCGCCGTTTTTAATTTTGCGGTACCACCAACCTTTTCGCAAGTTCAACGGCCGCGTTGAAATGTAAAATGTCTGTGGCCGAGTAGTACGGTTTGTTTTTGGCCTGAAGATTCGAAATTTCCATGCCATTTAACGAGTTGTCTCGACACGCCCGGAGACCATCTCGTTAATATTTATTTTTGGAAATCGATTAAAGAATACTATTATTATCAAGGTTCGTTCGATAAGCGAGGCTATTGTCTGATGACACCGGTTCATTTTCCGACGTAAAGTGAGATTTCACCACTTTCATAAAATGTAATATTTTTGGTTTTTAAAATGCGCAGGTTATGTACTTGACTTCAAGGATTTCGAAAGTGCTGGGTGGGTTAATGAGAATTCGACGTTTTCTTGGTATTTGGTAGTTTCCGAAAACCCTCCACCTGACTCATCTTGACTTGGCACGGTGTTGCCACTCTATGGCGACAGATGGTGCCAGTGTGACGGGGTTTTCACGGCTCATTTCATCGTGGTCATAAAGTTCATGCGATGATTTGTGTCGGATTTTTATCTACATTTATTGATAGACAGTTGTTTACCAAGGTTAATGTTGTTTTATATGATAGACAAAAACAGGCGTACGAAGTTATTTGACAATCGTGGCATATTGGATGACACATCCCAGTCGATGGAATACGTTAACTTCACTACTGACACACACGCGCAACTAAAGTTTCCTACTTTTAAGCAAGAAGAAATTGCTGTTTATTACCATATTAATGTTTAGTAAAGCTTAGGAGCAGTAAGTATAAGAAAAAGCTTGATAACAATGAATGAGTAAATCTAAGGAACACCTGCACTATGATTCAGCCAGTCAACAGATCAGATCGCTTCCAACATTCCAATTCTCCGTATCGCGTGTGACGTCACCCGAATTCCGATCAGGGCTTTTCTTCCCGATCAGATGGACTAATCTTGTTCGAAATCATCCACCATTACGTTTTCATTGCATTACCACTTACTGCCCATTATGGGATAAGAGGAAGTTGCGCCATGATAGCCGAGGCTTTGTTCCTCCAATGCATGATATACGGGTGACTAATTTATTCTCACTAGCACCAACTACTTACTATTAATGGTGACTCAGATTTTATTGCATTTATGACCCCCATTCCAGTGATATTACATGGATTATTTACATATATAGGAATGCCGTTTTTTTCTGGGTTTTTTAGTAGTCACTTGAACAGACTATTGTATCTAATCTCGTGACAATAATCGGAAGATCAAGATATGTCCATTTGGGATATTGAAGACTCCAAATTTCACATGAAATGCTATTGAAGGTCATAATCCAATAATTGTTTTTTTTTAAGTGTCTAGTTTCTGAAGAACCATTTCACTGTTGCACATTTCTGTTTAAACATTTCATAGGAATAGATTCCTGAATTGAATAATAACAGTCCTGGGCTGCACATCATGTCGCTGACGTTAGACCGCAGATTATAACATATTATAAGGGGGCCACTATCGGAATTTGAGGTATTCATGTTTGCGGCGCTCAAGTGACAAAACCTCGAACTGCTAACACCAGTTAGTTTTATGTCCCTTGGAATCGTCGTAGCATTTCAGGGTTGCATTTTTTAATATTGACCCAACACATTTTCGGTAATACGTCAGAATGATGTAACGACTACGACAGCACACGCGCACCTTGATGAGTGGTAGTCGTCATTGGGATAGGAATGTCACGTGTCAAGTGATTGGCACGTCGTGGGTCTCAGCTATTAAAGAATCTGCCACATAAAGACACAATGTTCTGTTGAAATTGATATGTGTGTACATGTACCCAAACGCACTCCTACATTCTATATCGCTGAATAACGAAATATTCAAATTGAATCCGCTGGAATTCCTCCAATCAGCACCGAAAGGTGCACCTATGCTTTTCCTCTCCAAGAATCTGGGACATTCGAGGTCGCTTACTTCATTTTCGCACAGAGATAGTAAAGAAACATGGCGTCGGCCGTCTTTCAACTTTTGCCGAAGAAGGCAGGTACAGGTGGTTCTTTCTTCTATCCCAAAACCATTTGCCTGCTTTATTGCACTATACGAGGTGAAGCGGATCCATCCGAGTGACGATTTGCGTGGTCTACGTGGTACGGTAAAGTTTGCCACTTGGCTGTAACAATGGTTCTTTGATAGGCGAGGAATTCCGTACTTTCCTTGAAAAATTATTATACCAACGTTCCCCAGTGGCGTGCCCGGTTAATATCTAAAACAAACTTTATTTGATTGACGAATAATTATTGTGGATGACTCCGGTGTGTTATTGGAGCCCTTTTCAATGTGGGGGCGTCTCTGTCGTTTATGGACAGCACATGTTGTTTCAGCTGCGTTTCGCAGCTTTCGGGACCCAAATAAGAGCTTACTACATTACAAACGAGGCCAAGTCGAGTTTGGTAGTGTTATTTTACTTGTTTTTTTTTTTTATATCTTTAGTTTAATCTTTATATTTGTATGATCTTTATTTCCAGAGAAAAAAGCCATCGACTATTCAACCTTGTAGGTGCATGTATGCTGATGTAACAGATGAAACTGTGGTCAACACAGTTACATCTCTTACATCTATGCATAATTACTCATAAAATGCAAAGAAAACATTACATTACGATATGCTTCGATAGAGTGTTTGAAGGGAAACGGTAGCGGGCTCGTCTTGTAAGGCAAAGAAGGTTAAGTAAGAATGGTCCAGTTGTCACGCTTCTATTTCCATCTTGTCTGAATTTGTTGCAGTCTTTTCTTTATTCGTGTCATGTGTGTGCATTTATAGGTATAGCAATTGGTGGGGTACCTTGCCTTTGTGATCAGCCTTAGTGCAATCTGCTCGGTTGTTTGTTTTATTCCTGTTTGTTATTGATTTTTCTCGTGCATTTGCCCTCAGTGTGTGACCGTAGACTAACAATGGTCTGCAGATGGACTTTTCTATTTTTGTTACAGTTTTTGCACTATTCCCTTTATCTTTACACGTCAGCGATCCACAATAATGTGTTTGCTTAATAGTTTCTAATATTATATGTATTTTGAACGTATTTAGTAGATATCAGTTTCTGTCGATTATTAATCTCAAATATTTTACGTTCGTTAGCGTCTAAAATATTTCTTCCGCTTACTCGGTCATTTTGTCATGGACAGTAAGTGCAGTATCGTCAGCGTATTGTGTTGATTGGTCTTTATATTTTTGACAAAAGAGTATGTTGTTCAGCGTTAGTTCGCACATTCTGGGACACCCTGCGTATCGTGGCAGCATACATGATAAATGAAAGATGAAAAAGGCGATTCCTAAGGAACACCTTGTTCAAAAGCAAAAAGGCAGTGCAAGAGTGTCGTCAAGTCCTACTTGTAATTGTTTGTTTTTCAATAAGTTTTTGTATTTGAATATTGTATAATTTGTAAAGTAATCGACGGCGCGAGACGCTGTCTGTCAAATGCCGTATTAATATCCATAAATAGATTCGCTAATCATCTTCTACCATTTAGATATATATTATTTGTATGTTCATCGTCAAAGTAGAGAGTAGATGAATAGTCGTACGTTTCGATTTAAAGCCATATTGATATCTTAGTGTATGGTTTCAGATCAGTTCTCGAAGTCTGTTTTTTATTATGTGTTCAAAAGCACTTATGTGTTTAAATAGCACCGGGCGTAATAAAGTCTGTAGTTTGACTTTGTATGTTGCCCAGTCCCTTTTGTAGAGTCCATTTTTTTTTTTAAGTGTGTGGAATTATGTTTGTAATACAATTGTACAGCTGGTTTATGTGCGCGTGAATTTCTGGAATTAAGCTCTTTAGAATTTTACTATATATTTTTGTCCTTTCCTGGTACTGTGTTTTTGATATCAGTTAGTGTTTCATCATATTCTTTGTGGGCAATTAGCTTGTATTTGTAGTCTTATGGATTGTTGAACTATTTGTCGCATCAGTTGTTTGTCGAAGTCCAGAAAGTCTTTTGCAAGCGTCCCCAAATGCAACAGTTTCATCTTTGTCTCTGTAACGTTCCGTGTCGCCTTCGTTGCTTGTGCCAGTGATTTTTTTTTTTTGTATCATGATGTAGTTTTTTAATTTTTTGCCATTACGATTTTCCTTTGTGCTGTTCAACTTCTTGGCATGTGTCCAACCATTTGTTCCGTCAATATTGGAGTATCAGCGTCTTTGTTTCCTTTAAGTTAAGTATTTTATTTTAATTCATTATCTTATGAGTGTGTCTGTGTGTATGTAGAGTCTATTCAGTTCCCTTTTACGTTTGATCAGTTTCAATACGAATTTGGGCAAAGTATGTTGGTAAAAGACGTTCTTCGGATAAGGAGAAACTTTCTATTGTAGCTCTAGGGTGTTTTCTATGGAAATGAGCTGGACATATGCATGCAAGTGTCTTCGGATCCTGTCCGTATTGGTTTTGATTCAGTAAAATTTTTCAACATTGCATTTTACAGACGGCATAATTTGCCTTTGTTGTGAGTCGATGGTAAAAGTCACAGCCATATGATTTGATCCAAGTTTGTAGGTCCAGCTTATATTGTATATCTTATTTATAAGATTCCTTGTAGGAAGTAAAACGTGCGATGTTAGATCTCAATTCTCGAACATCAGGGAAGTCGACGGTTTTTTTTCAGTTTTTGTTTCATTTTCTCATTTGTTTTTGTTTATCCTAACAGAGAGGCAATAAATAGAGAAAAATAACGTGTTGTGTTTCTATTTCTTTTTGCTGGATATCATTGAAGTATGACGAAACAATGCACTAATACTACGTTAAACTTGCTAATGGAATTATGCCTTAACGGCCATTGAAATACAGTAGAACTCAGCTGTAACGAACACTTGATTATAACAAACACGGATATATGTCAAGCCATATTTGTTGATAACATACCATATTTATTATTTTCTGGAGCTTTGAACTCGGTTATAACGAACCGTGGGGAGATGTTGCTAAAAATTTAAGGAAGAAATTTGGGACGTCTCGATCAGAAATATTCGTTGTCAGGATTTTAAGATTATATTTTAAACATTCTGGTTGTTCATACATCCAAAGAGCGATTTTACATTAATGGTGTAAAGGTTAATACTACTGATTACATACTAAAGGAACTGATAACGTATTTTTCAAAAACAAACTTTTAATTTCTTAAATTAACACAAGCAAATAACAAAAATAAATACAAATTATATTTTTGATCTAAACGTCACAAATTGTCAAGTGTGACCATGGTTGTTTTTCAGTTATCAATGACTAGTCAAATTCGTAAAAAATGGTCAAATTCCTATTTGGGAAAAAAAGTTGATGATGGCATTTAAAAACCGAAACGTCGTAGCTTCGTAAAACAATTTTCATGTAATAAACTTCGCTTTAATTTAATATTTCTCTTGTTACTTTCCAATTTTTGTTGTTTTTGTTTTGCATTTAATATATACCTATTTACTACAACACAAAATTGTATAATTTGACGTATGGTTAAAACAGAAATTTTGAATCAACAAGCTTTTTTTCGTCGGTTGCCTATAATGAACCTTCGCATATAACGAACGACAGGTAAAGTCCTTTGAAGGTACGTTACAGCCGAGTTCTACGATACATAGATGAGTAGAGCAAACAATGACGATTTTATTAGCGCTGTGGAAATAAAAAGTAAGTGTACCGTGCTCCTTACGTCATATATTGAAAGTTAAAAAAAAAAAATAGTGCGACGCCTGATGAGCTAAAAGCAAACTGAAGGAACTGTCATTTGAGGTTATTATTTATGCCTTACTTCGGTATGTTCGTTCCGCAGCGCCCTCATCAATAGCCAAATTTCGTGACAAATAATGAACAGTGACAGAATTCGACAAGTGACTTAGGTTAGAAATTAAGCGAAAACGCCCACTTAAGCTTTGACGGTGACGACAGAATTACTATGAATGAAAATGAACAAAATACACAGACTTTTTTTTATAAAATAATTTGCGTTCGAAGCAAAACTAATTTGATTTAGGAAATGCCGGCACGTAGAGGCAACGGCGTATCGTCGTGGTACCGCCCGTTCGCCGACGTCTCATATAGCGGGCAAACAACGATCTAAGCAGGCCGGGCAGCGCGCCTACTTAACGGCCGTCGACCTTCCAAGGTCACTGCTCGTCTGCTTGGCGATGCGGATCGTATTTAAATTGGCGACAGTCACTTGTTCCTCTTTCGCACCGGGTCCTCCGGATTCAGATTTGATCTTGCTCCACTTTTACTGCCGCTGCGCGAAATGTGTGCGTTTGTTGCACTGCATTGCAGCATTGTTGTTTTTTTTTTGTTTCTTTTTTTTTATTGGCCGGAGCACCTACTCATAACGGTATCCGATAATTAAACTTTGAGGAGGCTGATTGCCTGGCCGATGGTTCCAATCTAACGCAGGTCACCTCGGAAAGGACGGAAAAACTACTGATACTGCATATGACGGGTGACAGTTTAAAAAAGAAACTTGCGGTAGGCGTCGAAACAAAAATTTTACTATCTAGCATCAAACATCTGACAAATAGACAACAGTTGATGTATTTATTCAAGATGTTTCGACGTCTACTTGAGATTTTTTTAATGATGATTCTTTGTAAAAAAGTCATCAGATGCGCGCATCTTTGACATACTTGGCCATTCATTTATGTGGAGGCGACTTTCACGCTTACCATGACGTCCGGGAGCAGAGGGCATTGGCTCGCTATTCCTGTGCCTTGTTGATAAATAAATACGAGTAATTTAATATAGAGTGAGGAGCCACTTGTTTAGCTGCCGGCTTCAATTTAACCTGAGCATTATCGAGAAGCAAAGAGATGTCACTGCCCTTGTGGGATATAAATGCTTAGAAAAATACTTCACAGCTCACATTTTTCTGTCATTTGCTTCAGTTGATTTTGATAAACAAAAAAAAAATTCGGAAAGTCCTTTCGACCTAGAATAATTGACGAACATTTATTTTAGGTGAAAAAAAATTACAATCCTATACAGGGCAAAAAAAGTAGCATGCTACTGTAGCTACCAAATTCAGTTGGTTGAAAATCAACAAAATTGCATGACTTTTTTACCCTGTACGGCATTGCGAATTTATTTCCAATTGGTGTGCACCAAGGATTCTGAGACAAATTAACTTTTAGAATATTTTTTGTTCAAGAAATTCGTCAAGACGATTCCGACATACAAACGCCCAAAAATGACTTGAAATACTGTCGTTTTGATAATTTTGGTGAACAATTTATTTGTTTGTCGTTTATACTCAGTTGTGGGTGCAGGAAAAACATCTAAAGGAAAATATTATTTGTATAACAAGATTCTTGACCAAACAGAGCATTCATTGTTGGTATTCTTTTATTGCATCGTTTTATTTTTGCGTTTTTTACAAATATTAGTTTGGTGTTTTTTCGGAATTTCCGGAGAATGATTTTCAACAATTTCCGATTTTGCTGTGATCGTTTTTCAATTTTTTCTAAACGTTTAGTGTTTAATTATAATTATGAACCTCTTTTATATTTTTTTCTTTACTTTCAGACACATAATTCTAGCAGCGCCGTAGGTGCAGTAACCCGGCACTTTCATCAACAAAACACGCATCACCAACACGGCCAACACTCACCCGGAGGGGCGCAGCACCAGTTCGCAGGCGCCGGTGGAGCACCGATCAAGGGGTGCGCCTTAGGTTAGTGTTAAATTAAAATTTAATTTATTTTAAACAGTGTAGGTGCAAATTTGTTAGAATCTTCAAAATGCTTGAATCTAATATTTCACAAGGAATTGAGTAGCATATATTGTTGAAGCTCGATAATTTCCTTGACACTACTAAAACCAAGAGGAAATTCAAACGATAGATGGCAAAGGAAGAATGATAGTTTTGATTACAGGAGACATGACACTACGGAGTGGCCGGCAAGGTCGCCAAGACTGAACCCTTTAGATTTTTTCATTTGGGTAATATTAAGGACAGAGTCAATTAAACTGAAGACAACGTTCAAAGTCGGGAACCCCCTGTTTTTAATGTTTTGAAATGAGGTTAATTGTTTTCGTTAATTATCTGCAAATGTTCAATTATTTGGCATACGAAAACATCACAAATATTTAGCGATTGCGTTGTTTGACATTTTATTAGGGCTTTGAAACGCCTTGTTGAGAAATTTCTGTCCCATGTCTGTGTGCCTAATGGAAAAAATTTGCACTCTTTTTAAAGATGGATCATCTAATTCCACGTAATGATTAATTTGATTGGTGGTGTGCAGAGACTGCAACGGTAGAATCCCTTGCCGTACAATAAGACGTTAAAGAGGGCTGTTTATACCTCCGCAATTAACAGAAGACTTAATAGTGCAAGTTCAACACATCGCAGACTATCACCGTGTAGCCATGACATAATGTTATCTCATCGTAAGCGAGGAACTTTTTATTAGTTTTGTTCAAAATTTTTGAGGTACTGTGTAAATCCGTTTATACCGAAGTTGGTTTTACAACGAGATATTATATGTTTCTTAATGGACACCATTGTCGGGTCTTTAATATCCTAGGCGAAGGAAAAGCTTCAGATGAGCCGAATCAGTACCTTCGGCTAAATAGTTTTTATCGCTTATCATGCATAGTGCATTTTTAAGAGGTTCGACAAAAACAAATTTATTTTGATACACTCTGTTTTTAATACACAACCAAAAAAATAATCTAAGAGATTGAAATCCGACAATCTCGTCGGTCGTTATGGTGTCACGTTTACCGTAATGAAAACTATGTATTTACACTACGAGTTAACCTAATTATATAAAAGACATGGAAGACTTGATATGTTTCATAATAAATTAGTATCCCGTATATCGTTTCTGCTTTGTTGGGTACAATCAGGACGTAATTTTAGGTGCACCCATGGCCACCCAGCACCAGACGCCGGGCTATCGCGGCCAGTGGAGCACCGTGGGCGCGGGACATCAGCACCCAGCCGCAGTGGGCGGCGCGTACCAAGCTTACCAGAGGTACCCGGCTGCACAGGCCCAGCAACCTCCCACCGCTGCTCAGCTACCACAACCTCAGCAGCAACATATTTCGTATAGTAGCGCCGCATCTAGCTACAATAACACGAATTCGGTTAGTACCATGTACCTTAAAGATATGCATTCGTAACTATTATTCGTTCTTGAAGCAAAAAATCGAACTGTCCCTTTAATTTTCTTGCTTATTATATATTTTCTTGTATATTTTTGCATTATAAGCTAGTGCAAAAATAATGCTTTTTCTGTGGTGACTCTAATGTTGCTTGTTACTTCAGGAATATTTCTAAAGACCCTCAATTTCCGTTTTAAAATTTTCATTTCCTAATCGTTGCAACGAAGGAGCAAATAACAAAATGAGCTTATTCCCTACGGCTTGATCACTGTGTTCATAGCAACAAGACAAAACGCGAACATCAACAGGCCGGCGGCTCTTTTGGTAACGAGAAATTTCTTTCAACTTTCTTGTCCCGAAAAATCTTTTGCCAGCAAGTTTTTACTTCATTTTATGGCCGACAAGATTCTTGCCAGACCAAAAAACCAACCTAAAAAAATAATTATCGTGTTATGTATTTCATTTAACCATGATCACGTCATAACCAGAAATTGTTTAGCTAAGAAGAGCTTTAATACAAACTTGTAAAAGCACCAAAACTTGGAAATAAGTCGTGCGTTCTAACTCATTAAATAATACAGAATTTCTGTATGAGATAATGTAGTAAATTTTAATCCTGAATTGGTATGTTTAACATTTCCAAATAAATCACTTAACCGTTCGGTAAGTCTATTTTTATTTTAGGGCTATTTTCGCGTTTAAAGCATTTAAATTTGCGTTTCAAACAGAAACTGACCGTAAGAAAGTGGGATTTCACGGGGGGATTTATTATATTTTTTCATTGAATTCTGAGAATTTACGTCAATTATTGGTTGTTTGATGACCTTGGCCATTTCTTGAAATATTAACTCCAATCACTTGTTATGGAAGATACGCATTTGTCGTTTTTATCAAGTTTTGGCTATTTGTCATCTATTTAAAATTACCCGTTTGATGATTTTCGTTTTCGGTGGTTTTCACTTTATCAATTTCTGCAAAATTACGGTCTCATTGCTGACATGTTTTCCAGCGATGACTGGACGCAAGTATACAGCAATTGATTAATAAGAAGTATTTTTGGATGCAATAACATGACAACTGCCGAACATGAAAACGATTTAGAAATATTAAATAAATATTACTCATATACAGGCACCAGTTTCCGTAAAAACTCATTTTGATTATAGTCTTGTCTTTAATTGATAATTGTCTTATCTTATCGTATTTAATTTAATTTTAAATTATACTCCTTGTATTTATTTGGGCTTTTGCGTAGGGCGTGCACCCATTCGTTCGATACTCTTTTCTTTGTGTTTTACGTCGTGACAGCTCTGTCAGTTGATACGTCATAATATCAACCACCCGTTCTCTCAATTGTCGAAATACAACAATTGCCATACATCAAACCAAATGCATCAAAAGTTCAAAGTATCAGTCACGTGACGTGAAATTGGTCCTAATGTAATATAATCTTCTTAACTCCCTTCTTTTTTGCAGTACGGCAACCAACGCGTTCCGACCGCCACTTCGCCGTCGAACGCCAGCAGTTCCAGCAGCAACGCGGGCGGCAGCCAGTCGGGCGGAGGCGCGCAGGCTCCGGCGGGCGGCATGCAACAGCAACAGGCGGCCAACGCGATCAACAACTCGGTGTCGTCCAATGGGTCGGCCCAGAGCCATGGATCGGAGCAGCTGAGCAAGACCAACTTGTACATCAGAGGATTGAATCCGAGTACCACTGACAAGGATTTGGTCAATATGTGCCAACAGTAAGTACTTACCAAAGATCTAAGGGCTTCACAAACCACCACAGTCCACACGAATAACGCACCTAAACGATCGACAACGTGATGATTCGCACATGTGTTTAGCAACTTTAGAAATTAGTTTTGATCGGAAATTCCCTAAATACAATAACAGGAATGTGGAGAGTGAATCGAGAAAAATATCCAAAGGGGCGAGATTTTCTCATGGTGGTAAATGGGTTGAAATTTTGTTTGAAATAAAACGAATATTACACATTCATTGGAAGGACTATAGGTTGGAAAATATTCAGGAAACCAACAAGTGTGATATTGTCATTATAAAAATTTTGGGGGTGACCATGAGCATCAGATTATTCTACACGCATTGCGATTCTCACAGATATATTTTTCTCTTTTCCCTCATAGGCCTGCTTTTACTTCCAGAACTAAATTCATTTTTCTTCCTTTAGGTATGGTACAATTATATCTACCAAAGCTATTTTAGATAAGAATACTAACAAGTGTAAAGGTAAGTACATTTTGCAGTAGATGCTATCAGTTGTTCTACATAGGTCGGTCTGTTCCAGGTTACGGATTCGTAGATTTCGAAAGTCCAGTGGCCGCGGAAGGCGCCGTCAAAGCTCTGACCGCCCGCAACATCCAGGCTCAAATGGCGAAAGTGGGTATTTGGTATCATCCACGTAGACCTGCCACTGTACGTTTGCATGCAAGTAATACCTAGCTTTATCTCTGACTTTGACACAGTTCGCTCCGATTCCGCGCACCAAAACGCTCATTCGGACCAAGGATCCAGCTGTGACAAAGTTCCCAAATAACATTTAAAAAGATCGATTCTAATGGAACGCGCCACTGTCCGCGGACACTAGAGTTGACCTTAGTTTTGTACATTGTGTTCTCGATACCGATCCGTAGTCTAGACTGTGATGTGCTATGGCATAGGTGCATGACGTTTTTATAGATGGTTCTTCCAAATTCTTCTTTCAAAAGTGACGAAAATTGACCGTTTTTTTTTTTTTGTATGGGGAACGTGAACTGAAAGGGAGCACCAACAGGGGCGGGCTATGAAAACTCCTTTTTACTAAATTAGCTATGAAAGTGTTAGCAGATTAGTAAACATGATCAGGTAGAATTCTTTATTGTTATGTCCAGTCCACTACTATTTAAGTTCTTTCTAATTTTTTTACTTTATCCCGGAAACATGTTAAATTTCTGGTTGTGTATGCAAGTTTAAGAGTTTTTTAAAACATAGTTTCAGTTGTCAACAGGGCGGTTACTTTCAAAACGTCGCGTGTAAGTAAAATTATTATAATCACACCTCCTTATCCAGTAACAATTTTATGTTATTTGATGCATTCTGACACTATCTTTTCCTTCTAAATTGATCCCACCGAACAACACTTAAAGGTTTCTAACTTGGAATGTGGCACGGCTTAAGTTTTTTCGGATCTCCCCCGTTATTTTTTCAAACGCGAACTGGGCATAATAATACTAGTGTATTAATGGCTGTACAGTAACCTCAAAGGCATTGCATGTTGTATAAATCTACAGTAAAATATCAGACTACAGTGGCAATTTACTATAATGCATTAATTTGTACAGACTTGATTGGATTGTGGCACTATCTGACTAACATGACGTATTTAATATTAATTTGTATTTAAACTCGTGTGGCAAATATTTTTCTTTGAATTTAGTTTTTAATACACGTAACGATAACGCGATTGGAGAGTGGAAAAAAAGGCATTTCTTGCAGCATTTTTCTTTGCACCTAGCTGAGGTATTGCATCCAAGGAATGTCACTTTTACACTTGAAGTAAGTTTTCACACATGAGTAAAAAAAGTCGTTGATGAAAACGGTGTGTGACTACTTCGCTACTATCAATAGACAAATAGTACAGAATTCCTAAGGTGAATGGCACTCGATATTAATGGTTCCCCCTCTCGCAGCAACAAGAACAAGATCCGACCAACTTGTACATCGCAAATCTGCCGCCGAATTTCAAAGAGTCTGACTTGGACACGCTCCTGTCAAAATACGGACAAGTGATATCGACTAGAATTCTACGGGATTCACAAGGTGAACCCATTAGCAACAGGCCAGTGGAGAGACGCGATTTTTAAGTGATCGCTTTTCAGGCATATCGAAGGGGGTCGGGTTTGCTCGCATGGAGTCAAAGGAGAAATGTGAGCACATCATTCAGATGTTCAACAACAAGTGTTTGTCGAATTACAAGGAGCCATTGTTGGTCAAGTTTGCCGATGGCGGTAACAAAAAAAAGAATTTGTATAATAAGGTAAGTTTTGTCCGGATCAAGGTGCAAATCTACCAGACCCATCAGCGTCAATCATTATTAGATTGGCGTAAGTGTTTTAAATTCTACAGGTAAAAATACGTAATGTGGCAATTCTCAATTTTTCAAATAAATGTAGGGAGGCTCAAATGAAATGGGTATTCGGTCGTAATTGAGACATATAGGTGAGGTTTCGGGATGAATTCGAAGGAGGGAAGGGAACAGAAATTTATTACCGTACCAAAAAGATAGGTATGCTCCTCGTGTTAGTCTCCAAAACGAAATTAATGATGTACAATTTCCGGAAAACCATATTTTGCAAAATTTTCAGGATAATTTCTTGGAAAAATATGAAACATTGAAAATGAATAACAGCTTAACTAAATTTTTATTTCTAATGTCTTTCTTCTCATCAATTAAGTGGTTTGTTTTACAGAATAATGACAATTCAATGAAATGGCGTGATAACAACGAAGCGATGGGAGGAATGGCTTATCCAGCTGAGGCATTAGCCACCAATGGAGTTGCTGGTCAGCACATGATACCGGCTACTTTTAACTATAGCAGGCATCCGCTTAGTCAGGTAATTGCATATGGCGAATTAATGGCTTTGGATAGTTATTTCAAAAACTAATATTAATTGAGTATTAATACACGTATTATTTACATTACATGTGTATTATCATACACACATTTTTCCATCGACTGCATCGCAAAAAAACCAAAAGTACATGTGTAAAATTGAAATCTTTGTGGGGTATATTTTGTATTTCGTACCGCCTTTCAGCATTAGTGCAGATGGGGCGACTCTGGTAATGCTTGGCATAACGTGGGCGATGGTTGAGCGGTGGGGTCGATGGCTCGTTAAGGCTACGACCGTGTCATCAAATCAATCAGAAATTAGCGCATCTATTATAGCTCTTTTTCAATTTTTCAGTATACTAGCTACAGTCCACAATGGGTGCCTCAATATGCCATGGTACAGGCTGCACCAATGCAACCGGTGGACGCTGACGCTTACGGACTCCAGGGCCACGTGCAGAGCCGGGACGGTCAAGCACGTGCCATTCCCGTGATGCTTCCGGGAGACACTTCGATGCCATACACCAGCGTCATTCCGCCACAATTGACCGCCCAGATGGGAGCCTTACAGTTACAACCTTCTACGTCGTACATTTCGCCCCAGGTAACTCGCGTGAGTAATTAACTTTATGTCGGTAAGGGGATTGTGTGAAAGGGACATATGATGGTGGATCCCCATGTGCGTAAGAGCGGCGTGGGCGGAAGGGCGTAACAACGTAAATATGCGCTACTGAATGATTGTCCTAATGAACGTCGTGTATTGGCAAGCGCGCGTATTTCACGAAATGTTCTATTTGGTTGTGATTATTTTAAATTTGAATAGGAGGAAATTGACGCTCGCCGGATTTATGCTACTCTTACGCCGAAAAATTGGACGGAGACAACTTTTTGGTATCCATCCGGATCTTTGCCAGCAGAAAGAACATGGCAACGCATATATCATGTGGATACTTCAATGAATCATTTGCCAGAACGCAGTTAGGATGTCATAGGTACTACATCTAACTTTCCGGTGTATTCAACGCGTAACTTCGGCATTACCATGAACACGGCTTCGTGAATATCACGTGGGTATTTCAGCCAATATCAGAACACCGTTACGATGGCGTACAGTTAGGCACATGAAGATCCACTATGAGGGCGTATATTATGTCGTTATATTTATTTGTCTTTTGCCGCCATTGTCCTATCAATGTTTTAAAATTATTTTCAGAACTATTACACCCATTATCCTATCCTGCACGCCGTACCGGTGGACTCGGAGCATACAAGTAACGCCGCTAGTCCAGAGGATCCGTACGGGGCATACCAGGCGTCGCAGAAATAGATTTAGGTGTCACAACAAGATTACCTGTTTGTCTTTTTTTTGCAAGTCGTACTTGCAAACTAGTACTGTTTGTCTGGGCTACTCGGTCGCTTGAAGAATTCTCGTTTTCTAAGTATGGGATTGTTTCAAGTGCCATTCAGCGTCGTTCACCTTCGGGAATAATTGTTCCTTTTCACATTCACTTTGTCCTGTCTCTGACGAATCCTGTACTTATCGCTCTTTAATTTATTCCGAATTGATCGTAATTTATGTCTTAACGTACTTCGAAGTAACACTGAGTAGCCATTAAAATAAGGTTGGTAGGATTGTTTAGTTGAAATTGGGTTTCACAAGGAAATCCTTTCCAAGAGACTGTTTTAGTTAGAATGGTGGATACTAAATGTACCGTTTTAATGTGTACATACAGTTCGAGGTTTTTAGGACGTTGGTTTTGCTTAGGAAGAGTTCGTGTGCGCTAAGAAGGTTTTTTTTTTGGTTGGTGCCCATGCGAATAGTAACGCTCCCAGAATGTTTAGATTCGATAAGTGGTTTAAGTTTAAAAGCGGAGAGCGGTTTAGGCTTGTAAATATGTACTTTGTGGGGCTAGTTGTACATAATAGTACTAATAATAATTTGTGGGGGAGGGGAGGGGGGGGGATTCCTCAAGGGAAAAATAACAGAATTGGGTTATTGATGACGTATAGCACACCGTCTAATTTTCATGGTCACTGTTGCTGCATAGTTGTCGAAATGGAGGATATTATACGTATAACAATATTGATTTTTTGATGGGTTTTTAGAGAACAAATAGCTGACCGTCCTTCTGACGCCTGCGCCGGGACGGTACCTTTTGTTATTTAATTTTATAATATTGTTATTGCAAAAAAAAAATGAAAAACGGACTGAAAATGTAAAGTAGATATTTTTGATACAGTATGTTCCTAGTTTCAAAAACATTGTATTGAAAATATGTCTTATTAAACTTAAAAAATATCTGTGTGAGGCCTGCTCTCGCTTTTCGGCCCGCATCGCGGCCTGTACATAGAGTTTTATTAATAACGGTTTCTTACACAGGTACGCGTAAAATACTGACACAATTTAAGGAGAACATTATTAGAGATTTGTTTGAAACAGAACAAGAGAAACGAGGAACGCACTTAACTTCGCACCTAAATTATCAAATTTTTGGACCAGTACGTGAAAGGTAGGACCCTCCATTTGACTTGAATAATCGGCAACCTAGTCAGAAGAAAAGATATAAAGAATTATTTATTTTATCTACTAAATACAGGGTGCCCCGGAAGAGTTAGAAAAGAAGTATGTTTTCAGCGATTTTAGCATGAAATGAACATTTGGTTAACGCATGCATGATTAACTCGTCCATAACCCGGTTATTGAAATATACTTTGAACACGATTTTATCTTCAACTTTCTACTAAAATAGAGCTGCAGGCATCCGACTAATCTTGAAACTATTTTCTGGGACTCCCTATATTTTCAGAAACCTCATTATTACATGAACAAAAAATTGTAATATATTGGTGAGGTGAACACGTAAAAATCTCATTTAGTGTTGAAAACCTCCAGAGTATCGCGGTTATTTTGTGTGATAATTCGAGATTTACGAGATGTAGGTGCGTTTGATAAATTACGTGCGTAGCGAATCTAGAAAGTACTGGGTTTTCAGACTGTGGAAACGAAAAAAGCGTTTTGATCTTCCCAAGCTGCATGAGTAGTGCGGCATAGGTTTAGGTAAATTTAGTATTTTATTTTTCGATGAAGATCTACATAGGTAGTTGTAAACACTTATACTGCAGAAACGCGCGAAACTGCTCACGACGTATTTGAATGAAATCAAATAACGCATTCTTCCTAATATTTAACATCTCGTAAGAAAAATATTTAAACTTCCGAATATCGTCTTACTGATCAGTTAGTTGGTTGTAAAGTTGTTTATATCTCGCCGATCGATTTATATAATTTATTGTTCGCCTTATTTATTTTATTAATCTTTTTTGTCGCTGTAAAATTTGTAGAATTATTTATTTTTCCCACCCTATAATTTCTCATCATTGGTGGTCATATTTTGTGCCATTAGTGTAATTTACCAAACGAAACTTGTAGCGGTAGCACATCTTACGACCATCAAAAAAAGAAAAGGTATATTTATACAGGGTGGCCATTCGAAAAGGAACTACGCCTATGTTTGCTGATTCAAGAATATTTACAGAATAATTACGCGAAAAAAAAATGTGCGAGTTATTTAACAAAAGCTCCGCGCAGAGCTGCATGATAAAAATGCTTATGTATACAACGGTAAAAGTGATTGGTAGAACATTTGAAGGAGTTATTAGCAAAAAATTAATTAGCATTGATTAGATGTTTTATCATGTTGATGAGATGCTTATCGAGGAAGCACTATTGTTCTATTTTAGACATATAATGGAAACGAAATTCGGAATGCTAAATTTGGGCAAGAAACCAGAGAATTTTAAGCAGATTTGAGAAATGAGAAATGAAAATTAAATATGCGGAAGCGCTGACGAAGGTTTTTCGTATGAATTTCGTGAACAAACAACCACATGTTAACATCTCGATAGATTGACGGAGACAATTTGAGTAATCGTTAACCTTCATTGTGAGCTATTTCACAAATCGTTTAGTAAGTAATTGAAGAATCCGCACTTATTCTACATTCGTTTTGTTCTTTTATAGCATTTGGTTTACCGAGTAAGAGACACTTCAAACGATTCAATATACATTTATTGTAAGAAAGGCACTGGGCTAAATTCCCGAGTATCTTGATTACTCAAACCTCATTGTCTCTACCTCTTACATTTTGGATTCGCTAGAAGCAGTGAAAGCAACATATTTATTTACTTTAGTCTAGTATCGGGCGATAGGAGTGTGCCAGTATAACCGAAGAAGTTCTGAATAAACCTGGGTCTAGACTGTTGATCTGGGAAATAAAACATTCCCGGTGAATTACGTGAAAGTAACGTATATTTGTCGACATTTCACATTGCTGTATAGTGGTGATTGAACAATTTTGACGTCATTCTCGGGGAACGCGGTACTTTATAGATTCAAGAATCTGACTCCCGGCTTTTTGAGGTCCTGGCGGTGTTGCTTTGATTTGACTAGACGAAGATACGGTGGCTGAGCGAAATTTCTATGATTTTACGTCCGATATTGTGAACTGAAAAATAAAGCTTTTCTGCAATCAAAATTCAACGTGTCCATCTTTGAATTCCGTCAATATTCTGGGTGTTCAAAACTAGGCATGCCACGTTTTCGTATGGCCACCCCGCATTTTCGACATTCCAATGTCTTTTTATTTATTTCAATTTGCAATTTTTTCAATTGATATCTACTTTTTATTAGTGTAATTTTTCTTCATTATTACGAGTTTATTTATCAAATTTCTACGATAACAGTGTTTTTTCGACGAAATGGACTGACAAAATAACTAATTATATTATTATAAAAACTAGCACCAGGGCCGCTCGTCGCCGATGAGCCGGTAACGTTGCAGCTGTGATTTTTTTTATATTTTTCAGTCATGTATAGATAATAGAGAGGCGTTTTAGAAAAGGTGTCGACTTATCGACCGCGAGCCGGTTGTTTTATTAATATACGATTAATTAGCCAATGATGATGTAGCTTTTGGCGATTCCGCACACCTCGAGACTTTTACTTTCACTTTGTTGCCCTACGAGTTGTTAACAATAAGCAGTTCACGACAGGAAAAATCCTACTTTGGCATTCATTTTCACGAATAAAATTAATATTCGTTACATTGTTTAGTATATTGTAGTAGTATTGTATAAAATAAAGTAAATAAATTTGGATAATTGCTTTAATGGTCAGTTTAACGGCATCATCTACTCCAATATTTCTACACTTCATATCTAACCACATGGCCACCAATCCAACTTTTTGAGATTCGGCAGCCTTTTTGTCGCTTATTGTTTCCACAGTGGATGCTATCACGTACACGATCCTCGAAGAACACTAAATCGCCTTAGCATGACATGTCTTGAACACTTCTCATACTCGCTCCGGGCTTTATCTTGTTAGTACAAACGTGGAGTACCTCCAATTTCTTTAGCATGAATTAAGCGAAACTCACAGCTCCTCTAAAATATTTGCGACCTCTTTAAGCCCGACGCAAAACCTTCAGGTTTTCCAACGCACCGACTGTAATCCATTTCCAGGTCCGGAACTTCGGCTGTTTCGTCGTCTTCACGTGGTCTTCCTCTTTTATGACTGTGGCTGGGAAGGGCAAAAACAATCGCCAAAGCCCAAAACCATAAAAGATGTTATTAAGATATGTAAAGACAACAATTCAAAAGTACAAACAGCCCAAGGTCTGGACGTAAAATTTGATTAATGGTCACCGGTCAAGAAAATGGAAAGGTCTCCATCGGCATTGCAGAAATCTCGGTCGTTTTTATTGATTTTAATTCTTTGAACTAGAGAAATTGCAGATACTTTTAAGGGACAACCGTGCATTTCATACACTTCATCGAAAAATTTAATAAGATGCAAGTACTAAAGAAGCTGGAGACGCTTGATATTAGCGAAGTGTTCATAAAGACGTAAAGGACTGGAGCAAGTATAAGAAGTTTGGAGACGTGCCGTGCTTAGAGAATTTACTGTACTTCGGGAATTTCTTAGGTGCCAGCATGGACGAATATCTCTGGAAACGAGGAGCGTTAAAGAGAATGTCGATTATAAAGTGAAAGTGAAACTTTTGAGGCACTTAGCTAAAATCGACAATGAGGCAAACCAAGAAACTGAAAGAAAAATGCTTCAAGATTACTTTTTAAAATCGTGCCTTTCAGAGAGTCCATTGACAGGGATAAACTGAAAAATTGAAAATATTTCAATATATTTTTTTAAACTCGGTGTTTTTCCACTGAATCCAATTACAGAATTTTTAAATTTATAGCTCTGTGTGATAGAAATTCGTATGTTTTCCTTTTATTTCGATAATTATTTGTTTCGTCGTTAGTTGTTCGGCTGGAAATGCGTCAAATTTATCGCTTGGTATTGTCGTTCCGCTTAGTGTCGGTTGGTAGGTACCACCGGATCTAAGCGGATCTGCAAAGCGCTACATTCGCCAGATTTCACGCGTTAGAAACGGAAGCCCAGGGTCATCGTGGCACAATATTTAACCATCTGCGCTATTGCAGAACAGTGTCTTAAACGTGTACATCCCTCTTTGAGTAAACGTTCGTTAGCGGAACACTCACACTCGGACACATTTTCGTAGATTATACCAGCAGTTTGGGACTTTAATGCCAACCCTGAACAAGTTTACTTCTTGTGTTGATTCGGTTATCAAACTGTATAGAATGCGGGCTATTGTTCTGCGCCCTAAATCGATTAGCTCTCTCAAATGAGATTGGAGGCTCAATTAATGCTATTTCGTCCCTCTAACGGAAAACACAAAACTTATATGTTGTTTTTTTGTTGAAAGATATTTATTTAGTGTAATTTATGCATGAGGACACATTTTGGATGTTGATAATTTTATTTTGAGACGGCACGTCGTCTTATTATCGGCTTGCTCGACCATGTTCTGCTTTTTTAAAGCAGCGAATGGCGCCGTTATTTGTAAAATAAAATTTAGAAAATACAATTTTGGACAAATACTGTAGTTTTTAGGAAGTACGAACTGCATTAATTGAGCGGAATAGCTGAGACACAGAGTATTGACATTACTTTTACAACAAAATAAATACTATTTACGGTAAGTAATCAGAGTTATTTTTATATGCCTCAGTATTGACGGTATATAAATAATTTTAGAACATCTAAACGGCTACCTATTAAGCGAATGATCATCTTTGTAAAACTTATGCGTTAAGCATTTGTAGGGTTAGGAATAGCTTTTAGGATCTAGTTTATAGTACTTAGAAGTAAAAACTAGTTTTTCTTTAGGGTAAGATGGAACTTCTAGCGTTAGGCTTAAGCTTAAGAATAAAAAATACCGGCTAAAGTATGGGACAATTAAGTTACTGTTTATATAGATATATTTAATTGACTGGATATAGTCGTACCGTTGTGATAAAATCCGTATTGATTTATTGCATAGTATGACTAACTCCTGGCAGTGTGGTGCGACCTCATATTTTGGCCAAATCTTAGGCTATAGTTGAAGAAAACTAGCGTTAAGGCTAAAAGTAAGTGTTTTTTGTTATAAGTTTTAAGTATGTTTTGTTTTTATTTTATAAGTTTTGTGTTGGTGAAATAAAAACTGTATTTGTCCAAAATACACATCAAGTGTTTTTTTCCAGCATAACTGTACACCCGATTGTACCCTACACAGTCACTTGCTTAACAAATGCGAAAAATTAAAAATATTTACAGTCTGACTGATCGACGGCAATTTAAGCTTGTTTTCGTTCGCAAATAGAGATCAGAGAGGGTCGTAAAACCTGTGTTTGTCTAAAATACACATCGAGTATTGATTTTCAGCATATGTAAGTACTTCCAATTATACTTCAAGTAGTCGCTTGCTTAACAATCGTGGCAAGCTGAATCTATTTTTTGCTCGCAAATAGACGAGACTGAGGAGATGTGGGTTTTATAATCGGGGGAGAAGTGTAAAAAGTCTCATATTCCAAGCGTCATTATTTCGAAAATAGTTGAAAATCCGAATGACGTGTGTCATACGAAATTTTTCTAGAATTGATTAATGCAGTTTTCAGAAGACCACCCTATACAGGGTGTTTCCTAACTACGTGTAAAAAATTTAAAGGCGTAATCCTCGACTGATTTTCAGTGAAAAATGTCTAATAAACATATGTCCGTAAATGCCTTGTTTCCAAGATACAGGGTGTTGAAATGTGACAAGAAAAAGATATTTTATTTCCAAAATGACTCAATTTGAGTATTTGAATTTTAGAAAAGACAATTTTTTGGGGGAATGCTTTAATGATTAATTATAAGAATTGCTGAAAATGACCACCATTACTCATAATAATTACTCATCATTAAGGTTTGGTGGTTGGGAGCTTGGCGGTTTGGAAACCTTTCCATGTAAATGCGCCTCGCTGCCAAACACTTACCATCAGCAAGGCCGTAAACAAAAACCATATTGGCCATTTCTTGATTAGTGTAATTAGGCATTTGAAAAATTTTCAAAACTGAGGCATAATCTGATTTTTGGGACACAGAACTAAATTCTTTAACTTTAGAGAGTAAAACACCAAAATAACACTGACTATCTTGTTTATAGTAGTGGAAGTAGCAAAAAAAACTAACAATAAACAAGTTAGTAAATACCACCAAACCTTTAGAAACCTTTTTCAACGTCTTTCAGTTAACACCCTGTATCTTGGAAACAAGGCATTTGCGGACATATGTTGATTAGACATTTTTCACTCAAAATCAGTCGAGGATTACGCCTTTAAATTTTTTACACGTAGTTAGGAAACGCTCTGTATATGTGTGTGTACTGTCTCATCCCCAGAATCTTTCCTACATGCGGTAAAGCCTCTTTGCTCGTAGGTAAAAAAAAATACTTCTTATTACTCGCAAGTGAACTGCCACGACTGCTGGATGTCTATGCACATTTTAAGACGATTTTGCCACTTGCCCTTTTAACGAACGCAAAACAAAGTAGCATGCGTCAAATATCTCTAACATGTGCGTTTTACTTTCAGCTCGTAAATGCGTGCGGTAAAGCAATTCCTGTGAACACAAACGTGTGACCCTACGGAAACCCTTTAGAGCGATATATAAGGACTATATTGGGCTGTTTCTGGTCTTCATAGTATGGTGCGTTTGTGTTAGTTGCGAAATTTGCTGCTTGCTAACGGGCAATCTCGTAATCAGTCAAACTAGGGATCGTAAAAATATATATATACATAGATATATGTATATATCTGTTAATACTTAATGAGGCCTTTAATGTCTAAAAAAAGTTAAAATATCTAGACGCAACAACAATCACAGTACCAATATTTACAGGAATATAAATATTATGTACATACTTAAACATCAACACAAAAGTTTTGTACTAGTTTATCAAAATAAAAAAAGTATTCTTAATAGAGAGATTTTAAGCCGTGTAAAATAACCTTAAACTTGAGCACTGTCACGGTTATCTTTAATAATTTAATCTGAATTAAATTGTTGAAAAATATATGGAATTATATTTTAGATGAGAAATAGCACAAGACTGACAATAACTTTGCATATTCCTGATAAAATAGGGACGAGATGTGGATATGTATTAGACATACAGTGAGGATACGTGGGTTAAAACAAATTCATTTCAAATTCAGAGATTCGTTTTTTCGAATAACGCCTGTACATGTCGATTTTTAATTTTGACTGCGGTTTTTTTTTTATCTTAAAATCATGTATACAGGATGGTCCATAAATAAATCACTATGATCTTAATTTTTTCAAATGGAACTACCTATTTCTTTTTTTCATTTTAGAATTCTGCGCCGATTTCTAAACATGTTTCATGTAACATATCCTATTCTTAAATTCGACAGTTATCGAGAAATTTACGATTGTACATATCAATGACTGGACCTTATCAGGAGTATAACTAAAAAAAAAATTATTAAAAAAATAGAATAAAAAATTAAATTGAATGTTCAAATTATCGACCATTAACTTCTTAATACTAGGCAGGCCGAGCTCAAAATGCTTGTAACATTTCAGTCAACGTTTTTGGCGGGACTTGTTGTATTTCGGCTCTAATTCTACTCTTCAATTCTTCAACAGTTTGTCATTTATTGAAGTAGACTGAATTTCAGATAACTCCAAAAATAAAAATCTAATTGGGATTAGATTCGAAGACCTAGCTGGTCATTCGATAAAACCTCTTCTACCAATCCATTTATTTGGAAAAATATTATTAAAGCAATCTCGTACTATTCGTGAATGGTGTGGGGGCGCTCCATCCTGCTGGCACCATGTCGAATCCTTTGGTATATTTGCTTTCTGACCATTTGGGCAAAGAGCAGTCACACGGGGTATTATGTAATTTTGTAGCGGAGCTAAACAATATTCTGAATTAAGTGTTCCTGCAATAAAAAAAGAGACCCATAATTCTGGCCCATAAGTTTACTTTCTGAGAGATTTGTATATGACTTTTGATACTCCAGTGTGGGTTTTCTCGGGCATGATATATAAATTTTGCCTGTTTACCGCACTATTTAAGCAAAATGTTGCCTCGTTGGAAAAAACTATTTTGCTTAAAAAGTACGGGTTGGCATCGCATCTATTCATCGTTATTTCGCAAAATTATAATCTGCGGTGCAGATCATCTTCACTAAGTTCTTGGATTAAATGTACTTGTTCGATGAAATAAAAAATTAAGTTGATGGTGATAACCCATTTTTGGACCACCGTGTATACATGATTTTATAATAAAAAAAACCGCAGTTCTAAATTAAAAATCAACGTGTCTGAGTGTTATTTGAAAAAACGAATCTCTGAATTTTAAACTAATTCGTTCCAACTCACGCGTCCTCAATGCATATAAACTTTTTTGAGAACGTGAAAAATTTTATACTGGCGCAACCGTAAGAGCTTGAACAACACACCTTTAAAGACCGTCAAACTATATAAAAAATATAACATTTTATAGATCAAATATATAACAACGCGTTTGACAAGCGAATTAAATGGAACCATGCCTGCACCGTTACCAAGAAACTATTATCAAAAAGCCAAAAAACCGAAATGTGGCGTCTTGTTTTAGTTAGCAGGGATAAAAGCTACGCCAGAGGTCAATCTTGTATGCGTAAAAACAAATAAAATGATTGCGAACATCACTTGTAGCAGACTTTAAAACGCCAAGTAGAAGAAAGTACAATAATCTAAGACCACTTACCTGAAATCAACTTTTTGGAATGACGACATGACTCATGTTACAAAAGTGAAAGTTTTCAGTGACCGAGACGGGGAATTATCAGGGGTGACTCATGTATTTTACATAGTCACAACATACCTTATAGTTCTGGAATTTTTCGTTTCTGTAATAATTTTCTCTAGGCTCTGAAGGCGGTAACAAATTTCTCACTGAAAAGTTAACAAGGGATTTTAGTTTTAGTTTTGGTAAAAGATGAAAGTTATTCTCAGGTACTCGTAGCTGAGAATACCATATAAACGAAATACAAGAGAAAATAAACAATCCGCCTCAAACGTATAGAATGTATGTTCTACACGTTTACAAAGAATTAAAAGAGCGGCAACATCTCACTTAATTGAATAACGACAATAACATAGTGTGATATCTGTTATTCTCCCGCAAATCCCAGAAGCCATTATACCATGCGCTTTAAAAAAATCTGGTTAAATAGGCTATGGAATCATTTGACGTCGAGCTCGTGTGTCTTTAATATGTTCAAAGTGATTTCAAAAATAAACCACTAAACCTAACGTCGTTTTTAATTTTAATCTTTATTAGCGGTCAACAAAAACTGAAATAAGTCTAATTAACGTTTATTTACTTACCATTTTTACAACAAATGCTGAAAAGACAGGGATGAACTTGAGAAGCCCATTCCCTGTCCGAGTCCATTCCGAAGATAAAGGTAAAAACATAGTGAAGCATCTCCCCTTGTCGGGCACCTCGCCAAGAATTGAACATCGCCGTACATCGTAGTTCATTTGTCTTGTTTCTTATGAACAGAGGTAGTAAAAATGTTGTCTGATTCAAAGTGCTAGTGACTCGTCAAATACTTTAATATGGGGGGGGGGGGGGGTATTATTAATTATGCTTTGTTTCTGTGAAATTTGGTTTGGTTCCTCAAACACTACCACGTTTTTGTTCCTCTGCTCTCAACGTACCTTGGATCCTTCCATAGCATGAAACAACAGATCGGGTACTGGCGATTAAATGCAACATATACTTTTACCGTGTGGAGAGAGCTAGTACTTGAGGGAACCAATCACAGAACAAGTTTCAGGCGCTTTGCCGCTGGAGAATAAAATATTTTCTTCATTTTACGGCGATGTGAGGAGCGAGGTGCGATGCTCGGCAAACAACTTCAATTTGTTTGCACTCGTATGGTTTTCTTGCTTTGATTTACTATCGCCGAACGGTGAAGTGAACGTCGCGAGGCGATAATTTACTATGTTTTTACATTAAGAGTCAACTGTAAAGGGTTTTTGTCTTCTTTTGTCTGTTAGAAATTTTTAACTGACCAATACACATGTCCGTGGAGCCTTGAAAAAGGCTAGTTTTAATAAAATCAAACAAATGATAAAGGTAAATGGAGTCCCATTTACGTGAGGTTAGGTTTATTTCGTTTATGTTCGAGATTAAGTAGAACATATTAAAGACATAGGGAGTCAAATAATTCCCAAGTCTTCTTGACCGGATTTTTTTTTTAATACACAGAACCTATAAAAATTTAAAGATTGTTATGTCAGTGCTGCGCTTGCTCAGAATAAGAATCACCTCAACTGGCTAACACAGTAAAGGTCTTAAAATCTCTCTAATACCTAGTCTTACGTAATAAGTGGACATAAAAGAAGCAAAACTTCATTTTCTAACTCATTTTCATAGATGAAATTTGAAGCACCTGATAAATTCGAAAGTTAGTGTCTGAAATAAATCAATATTAGTATCGTTTATCTGGCAAAGTAAAAGAATTCGCAAATGAGCAACATCAAATGTAACTTAAATTCTCATTCCTGCCGTTTTTGCACCCCTAAATCTTTTTAGGGATGCGATTTTAAACCGAACTATAAACATTCTATTTACCTACGACGTAATAATCATATAAAATGCTAATAGTATTTCGTTACCTAAACCAAACAATATGTACATGTAATAGTCAATTATACAATATATGCTTAATAAGTTTATTGCCTCCTCCGAAAACAGAGGCACAAACCAAAGTGCCAACGTACTTTATACAAGTTGCATATAATCGTTTTTCTACGACTATCGAAATACTAATTTACAAGAAATATAAGGAATTTATTTTCTTAAAATTTCAAAATTCGATAAAACTGTTACCGGCCTAAACGGCCGCAGAATTACTCATCTTTGTTTTGGTTTGTTATTCTAGGGCTGACAGTCGTAGAAAAAATATTTTTCGCAATTCACTCTTATCAATATTAGATGACAGAATGTTTTTAACTGTAAAATTTGAGCTACAGCACCACTCTCCCGGAAGCGGGAAACTTTGCACTAATAAAAAAAATTTAGATGCGTCTTGAACAACACTTGCAACAAACAATTTTCATTCTTCGGTAATGTTTATTTCGCGGACGCACTAACATAATTTTTACTATACCTTACGATTGAAGAAACGACGTATTTTGATTCATTCTCCTTGAAGCTCTTCGGCCGATAACAAGTAGGATATGGCGTGCTTAAGCGTCACCTGATCATTTTGTATGCTAATAATATATTTTCCAGAAATATACTCGGTGTCAGTCTGAGAGGTTTCTAAGATTACTTCCGAGGATTGAGCGTTCCAGCAGACAATTCCTTGCTTGTAGCAGGCGAGAACTACACCGTTATCGACGCAAACACCTTTCAATCTAACAAAAAAAGACATTTGCGATCGTTGCACTTTTCGATACAACAAAGATTGCATGCGGCCTTATTTAGCAATAGAATAAAACCAGCATATAATAGTTCAGTGACTTACTACCATAAAACGGAGAAATAAGAGTTGATGCTGATCCCAATGTTTTTTCAAACATCTAGCTATTGACGATTATTGAAAATTCGATATCAAAATCTTACCTGTCGAATTCAGTTGGCGGGATATAACTGGCTAACTTTTTCCAGGAATGATTCATGCCGTGAATGGCTATCAACCGCAACTCTCCGTCCATACACTGCTGCAGAGTGAAAAAAAATCCCTGAAACACAAGTCTCAAGTAGTAAATTGACGGCGAGGATTCAAATATTGGATGTACCCTGTCGCACTTGACCCACAGCATGGAGAAAGGAGTTTTAATATCCAACATCTCGATGGTTTCAGTCACGTACCCACTATCCACATCCCACAAAATTATTTTGTTTTCTCCGCAGCCCATAATCAGAGCATCAGACCCTGAAATATGACTTCGAATAATCTAACGAAATTGGTGCATTTTTCATTTACCCTCAATGGTGTGTAAAGACGACACATAATGCTCGAAAGTTTGAAATTCGCTAATGCTGGCAATTGACTGAAAATCTGCAGCCAGATGATAACAATGGACGAAAGTCTTTTTGCTCTCCAAGCCGCTGCTAGTAGGATGCCAACTGACCACTATTTTACAGCGATGTTTTAATACTGAATACTGGACGTCGGCGGCAAAACTATAGAAACCAATATCTCGTTGATTAATCACTCTAATTGATCATACTTACTTACCCATTGATATTTGCAAGTTGCAGAACCTTTTTGTCTAAACCGTTGTGCCCTTTTTTCCAATAATACACTATAGCAAATATGTCCGCTACAGGACCTTCGCGAATATCGCTTTGGTGCTCCTTGGTCCATAATTCAATGTATGCCACAATCGCCTCGGTGGAAACGACCATTTCTAAAGACTCTTTGAACACACAATTGGTGGTCATTGATAATCGCGGAATACTGCCTTTGTTGATCCACATATTCTGAGCGCCTGCAATTCGATTTTTTATTCCAATAGCATTATACACAATTACCGGTTTTGTTGATTTTATAAAAATTTATAACACTAATCCCAATAGTGATAATTGTAAAAGTAATAATCCTGTATTAAAACGAATTTTGCAGAACATAAAAAACTTACCCAAAACATGCCCCAATGCAGTCTGTGTCCAAAACGAAACCAAATGCTCCTGACAAATGACCAAATTGAACTCTAAATAGAACATCTTCAACAGCAATCCGCCTTCTTCTGAAACAAAGATCAGATGCTGGTCCTTTTTTTGCAGATTGTTCAATACCCAGTTGCCAGATCTGCAGGTTTGATTTAAATCCCAAGAGTTTGTATTAACTCTCTGATTGCCCGCATTTAAACATGTATGCGACGATTTTACCGGTCTCTGGTCCTCCACGGTCGAGGTTAATTGTGTTGCTTTAGTATCGCTACAATCATCCGTTGAATTATTGTTAATGGGGTCAGAAGCAGAAGCAAGTTCGTCATCATCTGAGCTCTTTTCGATATTGAGAATTTGAGAGAAAAAATCTTGAGAAGATTCAGAATGTTGGTTCGATTTTGGTGTATCATTATACTTATAAACTGATAAAATCGTGGATTGCACTAAATGCTTTTTTTCTTTAATAGATTTTAGTGTCGTTTTAGGAGAATTTGAATTTTCAAATTTGGGTGGCTCACTAATCACTGCATCGGTTTGTTTTAGTGAAGGTTTCATGGTAATATGTGATTGATTGGTACCTCGTGAAGGCGTTACTTTATTGTCCGTGGAAAGGGAAATTTCGAGTTCACTTGCAATATTTTTTTTTCTTTTAAGTGCTTTCTTATTTTTACTAAGGGACGATTTAGGGCTCGCCGTTGGAAACGATTTTGCCGAAGTATCAATTTGTTTCTTTTCTAATAATTCCAAATTTTTCTTGTTTTTATTGGACGACTCGGGAGTGACATTTGTACGAAGACCTTTGCTGGCTCTAGTAATCTTGGATATTTCTGGCTTACACGCCTCATCAATATTACTTTTGTTAGTATCTTTTAATGGCGACTTGGCGGGATTTAACCTTTTTCTTTTAGGGCTAAGATTGTCATTTTTTTCTTTCAGATTTTCTTTTATTACAGTTTCAGTAGGTTTATTACTGCAACTCTTCCCTGTGTTTGTGCTATCTTTAAGTAGCGGCTTAGTATTTCTAATTGCACCAGATCTCTTTTTTTTGGTCACAACTTTAATTTTAAAGCTGCTTTGAAATTTGTTGAAAGGTTTACTTTTTTGTTGTTTTTTAATCTTATTCACCTTAATTGAATCGTCTGCTGTAGCAATTAAGGATTTTTTATTATTAATAACATTTCCAGTGTTAAAAATATTTGGCAATACGCAAGTTGCAACTTTTTCTTGGGAAATACTAGATTTTAGGCTGTTATTAAGAAAATTTTCTCTAAAATGCGTTAACGGAATTGACAACTTTAACCCGCACGGTTCGGGTTGGTTCAAATTGACATCTTTTTGGCTTTTCAAGATTGTCAGACGTTTTGGGCTGTTATTTGCATCAATTGGAAGAACTGTAGTATTCAATTCTGGACTCTTTTCTTGAATTATATCACTAAAATCGCATACATTTGAAGAAAAATATGGCACAGGTTGAGGAAAGTGAAATTTTTCCTTTGGGGTTCCATCTGAATCACTAATGACACCATTTGGTAACTCTGTATTTAGTAATGAGTTAATGTTTCTTTTCAATGTTCTATTCTTTACACTTTCCCGATATTGTAACAGTTTCCTCCTTCTGCCATTTTGCAAAAATTTAGCATTATCTTCTTGGCAATTTTGGTCTCTCCATTCTTTAAACCATTCTTCTTCAATGGCCCCATCGTAATCCCTCTGCACTTTCTGCAACTCAGCATTTGGCATAGGAAACACAAAACTTTCAGTATCACTTCTCTCTTCAGTTATTTCATCCTCTATTAATTTAGATATAGACACTTCAGCATCTGGTTCCCCACCTTCCTTGAGTTTTCTCTCCATCTCCCGCTTCTCATGCAGAATATTCAAGTTTCTCACACGCATGGACCTCCGATTCTGCAATGTTAAAATGGTTTTCTTATCTGTGGGTTTCATCAGCTGCAAATAACTGCACAACTCCTTCTTTTTCTCACTTTCAGGACTCAGTGGCACCACCACATTTAAGTCCGATCCCATTGACTTATCAGTGTTTGTACCAGATGACAGTTTGATGTTATTTTTTCTTTTTAATGACATGTGATGTGGGTATCTTGTTGGTCCTTCTGTGACTGAAGACTGAAGGCTTTCAGCCTCTTCGAAAAGAACATAGTTTGGATATTGCTTTAGTTCATCTGGAAAAATATATCAGAGGTTCTTTTGTGCAAAAAGGGAGTTATGTATGAGAGAATGGCCTGAGAAAACTCAATAGAAACCATTGGACTATGTAATGAAAAATCACTAAAAAAATGGCAGTAGATCTAAGCCTATCCAATGATTGCCATTCAAATTATTAATTAAACTTACAAATGATAAAATATTTAATATTCACTTACCTTCAATAATATTTTCATCTTTATGATTAAAGTCTGAAGGCACCTCTTCATTGAAATTTTTTTTATTATGGTCAAAATCATATAAATCTGTGTCTCTCTGATCTAAATGCGACTTACTTAAACTACTAATCCAAGTTTTAACCTTGTGAAGCGGTGAAGGTGTTCTGTTTGAATCTCTGTCAAAAAACTAAAAAAAAAAAAAAATACAGCTTTTTATTATTGATGTTAATAGTATCAATAATTGTAAAACAGCACAGGTTGTTCTTTAAAATTTAATATAAACAATGTTCATGATTAACTAATAATCAACTTTGAAGTCAATATGTTGATATTGGTGTATCACTAGTTTCAACATTATTTACAACTTTACATTTAAAAACTACTCTCACCTTTTGAGGTGTATTGGTTGTGCTACTAGACTCAACACTAGACTTTGCACCATACATAGAGTTTTTCCGTTTTGCATTGTTAGAGCTAGGGCCTGATCTGCCAGAACTGGCAACTGCTTGTTTGTCCTTTTCAGACGGTTTACTTTTAACTGCACTTGAGCCACTGGACACTGATATTGGAGTATCCATTGCAGACCCTCACACAAGATTTGTTAAATAGATAAATGGGATCCTATTCAGGATGTTTTTCTTCAAGATTTTTATCCCATATTAAAATTTCCATTGTTCTATTCCTAAAGATTGTTGGTATATCAAACAAAAGAATTTTTGGACTAGAGTGGCTTGTAAATTAGACTATCCATCTATCCTATAATACTTACATCAACAAATAGGGTCTGTTAGGGCCTTCTATTTGGCCAAGTTACTTTCTTTTGAGTAAATCTCCCTTGTTTTCTCTTTTAAAGATATAAAATCTTTACAAATAGTGTTGAAAATAATATTACAGTATTTAATATATATTTTTTCTAATATTTATAATATTTAATCGTTTTTTTGCTTACCATTTCTGACTGGAGTCTGTCAAAAGTGTTGTCACTCTTATGAGAAGTCAAATGATACTAACAAAGGTGACAGGTTCGGGGACACACTAGATTGTTCGGTTAGGTTGCTTGATATTATCGATATCGATATTGCCTTGTTATCGGTAAGTTATTAATTTAAATTGAAAATTACGAACTTCTTTTTTTTTACAATAGATAAAGGAAAACTAATGACTTCCGATTATAAATTTTATTATAAAAGTAAAAAAAGTTTTAACGAGTTGTTAAATAATACTATCAAGTAAACCCATTAAATATCAACTAATTATAATTATCATTAAAAATAAAATAAGTTAGTCTGTACATACTTAAGTATACGTTAATACCTATACAAATAAAAAAACTTTATTTCATTTTTTAACTCTGCGATAGAAACCAACGACCTCAGGGTTGTCAGACAGCCGATTAATTTTGCTGCACGAGATACCGATCAAAAACATAAACAAAATTCAGTTTTATATGATTTGTCCTATCAACAGAACAAAAAATTCATTTTAGAAATAAATGTAACACGTTATTACCAATATTGTTAATTCAGGTTCTCAAAAACGCAATATGGTATCTACATCAAGAACGCTACCGCACTAATATACGCTAGTACCTATCACCACCATTACCATGACCAACATTGCGTGGGGGGGTGTGTCGATTTTAAGTCCTAAAGCTTTTATACCTGACCGCTAATAATTGATAAATTAATGCCTACATTCATTATCAAGTTTTCAAAAAGCCTTCCAAGTTCCTCAACGCAATTTTTGCCCACCAAATCTATTAATCTACACAAAACCTCTTATTACCTAGTTACAGCTCCAGACGAGTCCTCATCCAATCTTTGCAAATACTTTCTAAGCAATTCGGCTGTTCGATTAGTATTGTACATAGTTAAGAATGTTTTCAACGACACGGGATGTTTATTCTTAATAATCTGAAACCCCGTGACGTATCTGTAAAAATCTGCAAAGTCCTTCGGTACGAACTGCTCCACCAAACTACTTTCTTTGACAAATTCCTCCACATCTGGCAAGTCCTCTTTCTTGCTGAACTCCACATTGCTGGGTAGGTGCACTATCTCCGTCTGGGCAGGTTGGTCCATAGAGAAATTAGAAGGTCTAAACGAATTTTTTATACGCTCAGGGTCAATACCAGTGGTCCTCAGTAATTCTTCATCTTGTGAAGATAAATTTTTTAAAAAAAGTTCCACTTGCGTGTCGTCGAAATATCTGAGAAACATGTTATTCTCCCTTATATAGCAGAGCTTTCCTAATGGAACCACTCGAGGACTAATAGAGGTCTGGGGTCTATCCAGAGACTTGCGTCTTTTAGACAAATTATCCACAGAATACTCTGAAGATTTTCTATTGTTTTCAGCTTCAGAATAATTTTCAGATAATCCCAAAGGTGTTTTACGTTTGGCCGCATATGTTGGGGATGTGGTTGTCGGTTCCCTCACAACCATTTCCAGATCAACCGGAGAGTGCACAGCTTTAGTGGGGCTAGACAGGACTGGAGGAAAATTAAAACTAGTTTCACTAACCGGAGAAATGGGCTCAAATTCGGGATTATAAATGTTCTTATGTTGATCTTTAACACTTGGTTTATGGGTATAACTGTCCGGATTCACCGAGTAAGGTAATGATATAGGGGGAATATAATTGATCTCTGACAATGATGGCTTCAGAACAGGTGGTAACGGCCCTTTAACTACGGAAGTAGGAATAGGAGTTATTTCCAAAGAGGCAGATCTGTTAAATTCACGAGGGAGTTTCACTGTTGTAGTTGACGATGGCTGCAATGCAGACGACCGTGTAGGTAGAAGAATTGGTTTCTTCTCGCTACGATTAGTTTCTTGTTTTTCTGTAAAATATTACCACTGAAGGTGAATGAAACTGCATCATAAATCTCTTACCATCATCGCTATCGATTATTTCAATATAATCACCATGAGAAGAAGCCTCCTTCTTTATGACTCCCATATGAGTGAGAAATTTGCTCTTAAGCTCCTCATCCTTTTTTAATATCTCCAACCATACCACAAATTCTGGAGTGGTTTCGTCTTCCACGGATTTCTTAAAGTTTTCTTCGGAACTTGAACTTCTTTCACTGGAACTGGACGTAATAACTGAAGTGCGAACTAAACTTGATTCAGCAACTGTTTCTAAAAAAATCTTAAGTTGAGTGGCTTAAAAAATTATTTGAGGAAGTTCACAACCTTTACAATTCGTCCTCTCAACAGAAGGTTCTTTAGTAATTTGCATCGAAATGTCGGCGACAATCACTGCTGGAAGGGTTTTAGTCCGAGGTTTTGGTTCCTCTTGCACGCTCTGATTTAATACTTCTAGATACCGCGAATTAGCATTCAGAGCACGTTTGGAAACTTCCAAGTGATCAGTTGTGGAAGATATTTTCTCTTCAGTTGTATTATTACCAGTAGAGACACTATTTGGATTCTAAGATAAACATAAATCTTCAGGTTTAAATACGTAAAATTTTTGGTTCAATATGTTTATGTAATAAGAAGAATAATTAAATAGTTCAAATACAATTAGTTCTAAATACACGGTGGCCCCATAAGTCACGACGATGTTTGGATGATAAATATTTTTTACATAAATTTTAAACTTTTTTTGGTGATGAAAAATGCCATATATATAGAGCCGCCCTGTATACAACACATACGAACCTTGGAAGAATTACTAGTAGTGGCAGAAGATGCAACGGTCCCAGTGGAATTTGCACTGAAGACAAACCTTCCCGGATATCCTGCTGGACACGATTTCCTGAATTTTGCGCTACCATCTTCTTGGGAAAAATGATTAGTTCGGTACTGCAGAGGTCCTCCTATGATGGGATTTCCATTAAATGCACTCCCAGACGAAGGCAATATTGCACATGGTGCCTGATAAACATTCTCGAGGTAGGGAACTACGGGAACGCTCAGCGGACTCGACAAAGATCTTGTGAGTTGACCAGGTAACTGCTGCACGTTCCTGTGCGATTTGCTCCTGGATCTTACTAATCCGGTTATACTTCTTCTCGTTTCATTATGTTTTGGCAATCCTGGAGGATAACTCATAGTGTATGAGTTACTACTGGTCTTTGAAGGGGTCATTTGGTGAGTTGTGTTGAACATATTGTGAGATTGTGATAGAATATTTCGCTGCCTTAGCTGAACTTGTGAAAAATCGGGGGGTGCATGTTGTGATACAGTTGTCAGCTCCTTATGAGTTTTGTCAATAGTGTTTGGGGGACTGAATGCAGGCTTGCGGATAGTGGAAGGTGTACAGGGTGGATGAGAGTCATTTAAGTTGAGGTTTGTGAAACGCTGTATCTCACTCAAGTTGGTTTGTAGAGTGTGTTTTGCTTGGTTGTTATCTGAACGGCCTGAAAAAGTTGAAAAATAAAATGTAAAAGTTAGATTTGTTTGGAGATAATGGCAGTATTTCTTATGTATTGTTATAATATTAAAAAGTATAATATTTATAGACATAAAAATAGTAATCAAAGTTGGTGTATGGTACGTCTCTCACTATTTGCTATATGAAAATGTCTCTCTTCCCGCATACTTCACACAGTCATACAACCAAAAAAGTGCTAGATGTGAAGACGTACCGATAACAGTATCGAGCTGGACCCGAATCCGAAGACAACAAAACAATAGACTGGAATTTTGAAATGATACTACTTCACGAAAAAAGATAAAAAGAACACACTATTGCGAGGAAAATTGTGTAATTCGAAAAGAACGAGCAATCACCTACGAAAATCAATTTAAAGTCTACAGTGCGGGAGACACTGTGAATAAACAAACAAATATATATATAAATATGGAAGAAAAAATTTTAAAGTGAAATCACAATCGTCATGATAGATACGCCGATGTGGCTGCGGATGGAATCTCGACCCTGCCCCAGACCCCGACCCTGCCCCAAAACTTCCTGTTGATAATAAATACATACACGGTAGCCCATAAAAAACAAAATCACAATCCTAAAATTGGACTTACCACTGATAATGATAATTTTCGAAAATGAATTAATGATTAATTTTTTATGAAACGAGACGGCGACCGCTGGTGAGGATACTATAATGCACGTATGAAAGGAATTACATTGGAGAGACTGATGGAGTTTACATTAAAATATGTTAACTTAAGCAAGAAAAACGTAATAAAGTTTGTTTCGTGAAAGAAGTTAAATAAGAGTTAAATATTAAATGCGTCATGGTGGTTTCCATCCAAACGCGGTTAAATTTATGGAAATTCAACTGCTAAACCACAATTAATGTCGTTTCAAAATAAAACAGAATTAAATAATAATAAATTCTCCATATAAGCAGGGCCGGCTTTAGCACGTCTGGCGGACCGGGTGAATTTTAATCGTCGTCCCTCTCCCCTACGAAAAACCGGTGACCAGAGAAGTCTTCTGCCCTGAGTTCTCAAAAAATTAATGGAAAATTTATAAGAGGAATAAGCGCTCTGGTAGAAATGGAAAGACGATGGTAGGCAACCGACGATTTGCCAATTAAGAATTAAAAGGGCGATTTTCTAAATAAATATAGCTCACTACCTACATTTGGTCTGTCACCTCTTTTGATATTTTTTACGTGAGTCATTTTCAGTAGAGTCAGAAACAATATACTCTCTTTTCACACGCATCTCCTTTTCATCAAAATTAACTCTTACCTAAAATTTTGATCACTTCGAGAGCATCCACATCCTCCAAACCAAGTTCGTACTTCATTTTAGCGGTTATGTAGTTGTAAACTTCTTCGTGCAGTTTCTGGGCCTTGTACCTCATTTCCGGGTAAATGGCCAAATCGCCCAGGGACTGCTCCACCTGCTGGTAGGCCTGCGACATCAGATGCAGCATCGACACGTTAAACTCCTGTCCCAGGGAATGCTGTAGAAGGTTCATGCATTTTTCGAGATTTTCAGTTTTGAGTACGGGCTCCGATTCCATCATTTCTTGTTGGCTGTAGTTATTATCCAAATAGGTCAGGTCCGGAGATTGTCTGCTTTGACTGCACATTTACTAGAGTAAAAAAACGATATTTCGCAAAAAATAAACTTACGTAGTTTGTTGAGCATTTGTGGATGGAGTTGCTACAGCTGAACGCCTTTGAATCTGTTCAGTTTTGGGGCACATTGTTTCACTGTAAGTGTTTTTAATACTTAGGTTCAATTGAGAGTTAAACATTTCTTGAAACTTTTCACTGTGTACTCGTTCTTTGAGGCAGTTACTGGTTGCCTTTTTACTGAGATCTACGGGAACTTCCGTAGAACATCTTCGCTTTAACGACAAATTCTCAGGCAAATCGTCACAATTTCCGTTGAATCTGACCTCAAAGTCTTCTGGGGGCACAAGTGCTGATTCACTATCGTCCATCATCACCGTCTGCAGAGGAGATGAGACATCGTTGTGAACATCGTGAAGCAGTTTAGAAGATGTCACTTTGCAGGTCTCTTCTGTTGTCTGCAATGTCGGCATATCAATGGCCATTGATATGGGATTGAACATAATGGGGTACATTGGATCGGGGTGCTTTATGAAGGTTGTTTTCGGAAGTGCGTGGATATTATCCGTACTTTTGCGTCTCATTATTGTTGGCGTTTCCATTATGATTGCTGTAGAAATAGTGGAAAATAAGTACAGGAATTGTTAATTATACATAAGGGAAGATATACATAATATGATGATGACTCAAAGAGAGGAGTAAATGCGCAAGGAATCATGTTTGAGCAGAATATTAGGTTTAACTGAGCGTTTCGACATCGGAGCATTTGGTTCATGCCTTAGGGATAGGACGACTTCCACATCCGGAAAAACTTTTTAAGCATCAATTCGCCGTTGTTTAGTTACTGAGGTACAGGATGTTGAAGTCTGAAAACGTATCTTAGTTTTTTTTCCACTTTACAGAATTTATCATATATTTAATTTAAATTTGGGAATCATGATGTAGCAATCGGCGCAGAAAGTTTATAGGGCGAACTATCTTTTTTCCCAAAGAACCATCGCTATATTGCACCAAATTTACCGTCGCATTGTGCATGCCCTTAGAATTGATACTCGTCCCACATAAAAAAAAATCAAACTTGTAAATCTTATTTCTTAGTAACGTAGCAGTTGCGAACGCCACGTGGTCATTGCGCAATTTGCGACACTCTGTATAACTCATCATCACTACCTCACAAAAAACACACACCAGGTAACTGATGTTTGCCCACATTATTGTTGTTTTGAAATCCATTGGTGTTATTGTTCTCTTCCATTCTGTCTTTGATTTTAGCCCCCTTTTGTAAAGTTACCCCGCCCAAAGTGCTGACAATAGCATCCGTAATAGACACTTTGTTGACGTCGAAAATCTTGGGCAGAGTCGGACTGGCCAACAGCTCTTTCTGTTTCAGCAAGGTCGAGGAACGATCTGCAACAATTAATGACGCATGGCTAAATCCTCTCAGTTGCTTGGTGCAAAAACGCGCTGATAAGAGAAATTGTTTTTTCGTTATCGAAACGGGCTTACTATTCAAGCTCTTTGTATGCTGCATTGTGGATAATCTTTCTGTTAGTCATATGTATGGCAGTGTTAACTTATCGCACAGATTCTTAGACTACTAATTGTGCAAATTTGTAAACAAGTCGGTTCGCGAAACATCGTTATTGTTCCTTTATCAAAGTTTAAATTTGCTATGGGCCTTGTGGATTAAATCTACAACGCGGAATATATTATTTTATGTTCCTACCTAAAATGATCGTTAATTGAGACGCATAGTTCGCGTGCCCTTGTTCTACATACAGGAATATATAACTTTGCTTCGATGAGGGAAACGAACATTATAACTGAATCTTGTTGCTGTCCCGATTCATCAATAAATCATCGAGAAATTAATCCGATCAGAATTAGTTCGATAGCATTTCACCACCTACTTAACACCATTTTCGCTAATCTTATCAAATATTTTCTTTAGATAAATGTGGGATTCGAGATACGCGTTTAAGAATGCACACGAAAAAAAAACTCAATTAATGAACCCGAATCTTTTGAATTTTTTTTTTTATAAGTACTGTCTCAAATCCAGTACACTACGAGTCAGTGATAATGAGATAAAATGTGTTATATCATTTATTATAAGTTGCTTGCTTTTTTTATTAATTATAGCATGAATTGACGTGGGTATTTAGAAGCCACGCTGCAAGTCCTTTACAAACGATAAAGTCTCCAATATTGGAATTAAAATTTTATTATATTGATTAGCCAATTATTGTATGAATTACATAAACGATAGCAAATTCTGCGCTAAAATGAAGCGTTGCACCTACGTCCAAGGTACTCCAATGAATCCCTAAGTTACATATTAAGGAAAAAAAATAGATTTAACCGTCTAACAGTTTCCCCGAGGCATCTCGTAATTAAATCCATCCAACAGGCCCCAGCAATCTAATTTTGTATTCAATAGTTAAAATAATGTTACTAATTGAAAGTAGTCACGTCTGTCCGATAATGATGCAAATTCCAATCACTCCAGCAATAGCTCTTGAGGAGAGCTGGAAGGAGGTTCACGCCTTAGAAGAAAGTGTCTTCAGATTTTTTTTAATGGAGAATAGGAAGGAAAGTCAATGTTAGTGTAAATATGTAATAACTACACATTTTCGAAAACTTCCCGACAGAGATATGTGGACACAAAAATATTGGTGTATTGACACTAAGACAAATTCAAAATGGCGTCGTATCTGTCACATTTAACAAATGACAGTAAATCCGATCATGGATGCGGCCGCTTGAGAATATTTTACTATAGAAGGTGTCTTTATATTTTGATTTTAAATAGCAAATAGGACAGTCCAGCAGCGAATAAGACTTTTCACCGGACCTTCCGATACATAATTAATTGAGTAACCTAATAAACTTTGTTCTAGCTTTGCTGTCTTTATTTTCGCCATTCTTTGTACCAAAAATACAATCCCATGATTCGTCGTGCTGTAGATGTTTTAGCTGCACATTTTCCGTCATCATGGGTTATACACAATATCAAATTGATAAAAAAACATTAAAAGTTTTCAATCTTCCAACTACAGAAGATACTCGACAAATGCATCGTATTTTGACTACATTTCAACGGGGTCCACGTTAAATTGATTTTGGTGTTAGTCTTGGAGTAAATTAAGCGATTTGCCTATTGTATTGCCGTTGTGTGATCTTTCATCAACGCAATTGATTATATAAAACCAAAAATTAGCAATTAATTAATGGTTAATAAATACTTACGTCAGGAAAATTTAAGAGTGAATGAAAATATCCACACATTTCTTCTCAATACAATACGACGAAAAAAACTGCCGCTAATAAAAGTGTAAAATTACTTGGTCATTGATATCCAATCTAATCAAATGTTTTTCGTAAATATTAAATTATTTCAGCAACAAATAAATATCAAACTACATTTTTACTAAAACTTTTTTCTTATTTTAGATAACGTTTTCTTTAATCGATATTGGGTCTATCTGCATCCATCAATCATGTACGTACAATAGTGATTTTAATAGTAGTGTCTCGATAAATCCATTGATGTGCGCACACTATCTGGTCTCATAAAGATAAAATTTAAATTTGATGTATAAGCTTCAGATTGTTGATAAAATACATAAGCGATAATAAATTACTAAGTACGTATTCAGATAAGATTTGAGCTGTTTTTGTATATGTGTCATGTTATATAACTTTAGACGGCTTCATTCAGTTTACCGACGAAATGCGTATTAGATGGAGTTGATCACAAGATTTTGGATAAATTCGTTACTAAACAAATGTCATCACGGAAATACCTTCGTGTAGTCATTTATTTCTAGAATTGTCCATAGTAATAAAATTATTTATTTACTTACATTCACCCGGAGTAAACAGTTGGATGTTGTGGTGCCTGAATTGCTTCCTCGATATTTTTCTTTTCCATTTTTTCCTAGTTTTCATATCTCCTTCTTTGGCTTTTTCTACATTTTCTGGCGCCGACAGAGGACTTTCCTGAGAAAAAAATTAATTAACATTAATAAGCCGTAATCGCAAAAATCTGGAATTTCGAAATAGCCCAGAAAAATTTGTGACAAATTCTACATACTGAGCAAAATAAAATAGCAAAAACAAATAAGAAATAAAATTAGGGAAAATTTTCACGTAGCGAGCGAAATAAGTTTATAAACTATATGGAAGAAAAATTCCAGAAAAGGTACATTTCTCTCTCTTCGGCAACTCATAACTGCAATAGTACAAATTTTCGAAGGAACATCGGAACACGAGAAGAAAAATACGGAAAAAATGCATAGGAAAATCACGTTTTTTAAGTTGCCCTATTCAAATTAATTATAAAAATTGCAAAAATCTATCAGGCGTTGCTATTCTTGTGTATAGTTCCCAGAAACTTGACCCAAAGATTTGGCTTAAAAATTCTAAACTAGCTCTGACGTGTCTCAAAGACACACCACAATATTGTTGCTCAACAACTAATATTTTTGATAAATTGAAAAGGTCAGTGGCGCATTAAAAATATATTACCATGTGAAACTTAAAACCATCTTGACATATCAGTTTGTAAGTGGAATGAAAATAATTCAAAAGCACCAAGCGACTCAAAAGCTGTGGATAAAAGTTAAATTTTTTAAAAATTAAGTTCTTGAAATATTAAAAATAATTTTAAACTTTTTCGAACATCCGCTAACCTGATGCCTTTAATATTTGGACAGTACAATTACCTGTCGACATGAAACGTTATTCACCTGTGTGTCAGAGTCTTCACTATTTTCAATTTCCATATTATTGTCATTATGTTCTTGAACCTGAATATTAGTGAAAGATCTTTTTTTGTAAGGCCTCATTTTTTTCTTTTCTGAGTGGCTCTCCGTGGATGCGATGGCATTTGTCGTCTTTTTGTCCTCAGCTTGGCAATGGGCGTTTTCTTTTGTAGGTCAAATTGTAAAAAAATACACTCTAAAAATGAATAAAAGTGCGAATTATTGTACGTTCAAATGAAGTTTGAGTGCAAGCATAACACAGTCTACCATAATATAATCCGACATATTTCTAGGATCAAAGCCGCTTAAGCACTGAAAAATACTATGAACAATACTACCTATTTATTGAAAACTCTTATCAAATTTCAATGGCAATACAACTGCCGTTCTTCATAATAAAAAATTGTAGGGACGTTTAACCACTAATCTATGGTGAGAAAAACTGCGTAACGATCATTTCTGATAGAGAGTAATAATTGCCCATTTTCAGCACCGGTATGCAGAATGCAAAATTAATAGTAGATAAAAAGTATGCGTGAGAAAGAATTTTTTCTCGATAATTTAATGTTTGAGGTCATAAGCAAAATTTTTCTTTTTAAATAAAAAAAAAATGTTAAGAAAAAATAAATCTTATCCTTTCTTACCCGATGGTTTTTGAGCATATCAATCAAAAAAACTCCCTGAAAACTATTTCATCCATTCAGAAAAGGTGAATATACAGCAACAATTCCGGATTTGTGCGCTGGATAATATGAAAATAGCATTACTGGCGCGTCCTTTCAAACAGGTACACGTCAGAAATTCTCCAGGAATCGATTGGTTTCTAATTTTCTATATTAATATACCAGCACTGTGTCTTGATGTAGTTTTATTATCGGAGGGAATCATCCCTTGTTTGCCGTTATATAAATTATAAATGTCTTTAGAAGGATCCGCTTTATACTTTAATGTTAATATAAAATAGTCACTATAATAGTCGTTTAGGATTGACTGCAATAAAAGAAGCTTATGTAACCACATAAGTGAGATTTGAAATGTTAATTTAGTTAAGATATATTGAACTAAACATTCTTCAGATATAGTCATTTTTTCTGAAATTTTCTGTAAAAATATATCCTCACAATATCTCAGGAAATGGAGAGTTTAAGAGGTAGATTTCACTAGTCTTACTATCGTTGCGAAATACAACCATATATATTTAATACTGTTCTACGCCATTGAAATTAATCAGACTTGCAAATCATTTATGTGAAATTTAACATTTCACGGAAGTCTAAACTCTCGACGTTAATTTTTCGGATAAACGTATGAAGGATTACTGTTGAATGTCCAAGAAATCCACAAAAATTCACAAAATGTAAATATCTACGTCACTGAATTTAACCAGTTTTGTATATCAAAATTCTACCTACGAGCGCTTTAATGTAATATATTATTTAACAAAAACCGCACTAGATGCTGTATCAAAACTAAATATAATAGAAGTGTTAACTCGATGTTCGAAAAATCTAAATAAGTGTCCAGACCTTTTCGCAGCAAAATTTGATTTATGAAATCCTATATTTCAAAAATTCTTTTACAAAAGTCAAAATCCAGAAAAGCTTTCAAATTGAAATTAGCAAAATTTCTGAATTTGACCAGTTTTTTAGATTAAAGTTTTGCCTATAAATGCCGAAATTATCAAGTTTCTGTCTTAATAATCATGTTCGTTTTTCATGAATTTAAGCAATGTTTATTTTAAGTAAATTGACCTTTTAGACATATTTCTAAGAGGATAAAAACGGAGTGCATCCAGAAGTCTGTACCTTAAAAAATGTTTACTTCAAAACATGTATAAATATTCAAATAAAAAAAATGAGTTATATTATTATTTTTTATTAATTGTTTAACCAATTCTAAAGACCAATATTTTTTCTATAAAAGCTACATCACCTTCACTTTTCATATCTAATGGTCGTACTGGATACATTTTGATGAGCAAAAACAATAGTCTAACACTCATAATTTAAATATTGAAGTTTCAGTTTTTTTTTTATTGAAATAAATTCAATTTCTTCAATTTTTAAATTAAAAACCGCAGATTTTCTATTGTGACATGTATTTATCATAGAACGTAAATATGTAAATCATATAATCATATATATATATATTTACCGTGGATACCAATAGCGCTAAATTTTTATAGAGGGTGTTTGGTGACTCGACAGTCATTAGCTAAGGGTGATGTCCTTAATGAATATCAAATGGAAAATGTCTAAATCATTTATATGCGAAAACACTTCGTTTCTAAGATACAGAGTGTTCAATTATTTATTTTTTAAAATTATATTCTTTAATATTCAAAAACGGTTTGAGATATGCGCATGCAATTTAGTAGACGCTAGGGCAAGGTTAATGTTCGTGTTTTGGAGAAATCAGAACATTTCCACTTATATTAGTAGCATTCATATGGCAATGCGGAGACATTTAATAAAAAAAATGGTACGACACTGTCTTTTTTTAAGATGAATATTATTGTATCAATATTTCATCAATTATTAATAAGAAAAGTTTCTTAGTATTGTATTGCTTAAGTAGCCGTTTTTTGAGATAAAAAATTATTTCTGATTTGTTTAAAAAAAAAATACGAAAAATTTCAACAAAATTTATACCTACTTAGAATTTCAGGCACATATCTAAAATCGTTTTTTAAATATTAAAAAATATATTTAAAAAAAAAGTAATTAAACACTCTGTATCTTAGAACCGAAGTGTTTCCGGATATTAGTCTTTTAGACATTTTCAACTCGAAACTCATTAAAGAACTCACACTTAGTCTACGGTCGTCGAGTCACTAGACATCCTGTGTAGACCAAACTGAAACTTTTTTCGATATTCCGCCTTAATATGTGCCCTCCAACAATATTGGTTATTTGCTTTACAAGTATGTTGTCATTTTGATATTTCCAAAATAGGAAATCAGTTTGTTTTATTTAGCTGGTAAAAAACATACAAATAATTCCAAGTGGAGCCTCGAATAAGATCAAGAAGCATTATTGCTTTTTCTTCCATCACCACGTGTGGTGTCACATTACATTTCACGTCTCCTTAGAATTATTTTGCTGGTTGGAGGTTTAAAACCAATAATTAAAAATCACTATATGCCTGAAGAAAATCTGACTCCAAACCAGTAAGGACCTATAGGGGGTTCCAAGCAACAGAATAATTCTATTGGTTGACACCAGAAATCATAAGAAAAACATATGCGTTGTAACATATGCAACATTGTTCATAACTCCGTTATCGTCTCGCTTTATACACAAATTATATTTACCTAAAGTAATGTCCAGTTGTTTAAACGAGGATCTTGTGAGAAACTTTTAAAAAAACTGCGAAAAGTCAGTCTGCTTTGCAGCATGCATCCAGTCAAAACGTTTTCTAACATACGACTAAGCTCAAAACCGGCCGCGGAATTTAATTGCTTGCACTGTTTATTTTACGTATCTTATCTTTAAAAAATATATATATGAAGATAAGCTATCTGCGGAGGTTTTGTCTCTCTACAAGGTTTAATAGCAGGAACGGATGTATGACTTCATTTTTTTGATTACTGGGTCACATTTAAATCATTCCTTTCTGTCAGCGAAAGCGAATGTTCGAAAGATAACTGATGGAGAAGTTCGTATCACCACTAATTTGATGTATAATATAGGATGGACCTTAATCGTTAATTAATCGACAGATTCAATAAATTTTCTTATATTTACAATTACAACACTTACGATTGTTCTTATTTAAAGCAACATTAAACAAATTTATTTATATAACTGATGTTTGGTATCTTCTAGCCCGACTGATAATATTTTGCTTCTCTTTCCTGTGACCACTCTGTATTCAAATATTACGTAAATGAATAAATTCTATGTGTGCAACATGCAAGCAAAGATCAAATACATAAGTCGTTTTCAGTATCTTTAGACTTTAGTAAGTACTTTGACACAAGGCAAAAAGGATGACTAAATGTTTCTTTGAAAAAGTTTATCTAAGAACTTATTAATATCACAGATTTCGAGCATCAAAATATATGGTAGTAAAAGTGGTCCAGAAAAGTTATTTTCATTATTGAATACGATTGTACGTCGTAAGTCATGTAAATGAGTGCAAAATATATTATTTTATTACACAGCTAAGCTCTTAGATTCTTTTCGCTACATCATCATACATTATAAAATTGTTATACCTTTATAACAATTTTTTTTAGAATCACCTTATTTTCTTGTATTAACAACTACCTACAAAACAGTGGAAAAGGGAAATATTTCGTCGAGTCAAAGCATCAAGGGACTTGATGCCCTGATGTCACTTATTTCAGATACAATTTTTGATAAAACTGGATGTAACATATTACATAATATTTGACTCGATTTGTCTTACGATATTTTCTAATTGTTTATCATTGACATAGTCGGCGTTAATTAGCTTCGTGGGACATTGCACATCATACCTTTCAAGACTATTTACTCAGATAGTTTTAACTAATTCATGAATGAAACAACAAAACACTTAACTTGCCTGAGAGACTTTTGACAATTAGGCTTTTCCAGCTTGATCTGAATAACCTGTCCAAAAATTCAACTTCCAAATTGAAGATATCAAATGGGCTATAATGCTAAAAAATATATAGCAATAATCAGAGATTGACAGATTGGTGAACAGGATTTGCCTAATAAGCTAATGTAATTAAAATATTTTATCCTGAAGACCACTTCGATGTGAATCCTTTAATCTTACCTTTTAACCAATTATGTACATTGACATAATACATTCTACACTTAATCACTCTATTGCATGTTGGTATCGGTGACTCCCTAAATGTCTTGCTGGGAAGGTCAATGACTTTAAAAGGGCTGGGCAACGACATGCATGGGCACAACTAATATATTAACATGTCAATAACAGATAAAATCACAAAAAGAAATTGTGATATAACTGGGCTTTATGCGTTAACTCAAGCTTTCCTTGCTTGAGAACTTTCAAACTGTTTCAAGGGAACCATTTTCTAGACTAAGCAATAAATATAAATGATGAAAAATATGTTCATGTGGTTTTATGAGATACAAAATCTACTCTACGTAGGTACCCAGAGCATAGCGTACGCAATCAGCCCGTGTTTATTCACCTTTCGAGCAATAACTAGCGCAGCTTTTATAGCTTATCAACAATAGTCCCTATATTACATTATCAAATTTGCGTTGTTATCTAAAAAATAATAACTTAGTAAATAAACAACTAAAATACCTAATAATCTCTGCGTATGAAAGGTAAACACTTGTTTCATATCTTAACAGATAGTCGTTGATAAGACGATAAAACGAACCCACTGTAAATTATCACCTGAAAATAAAAAAAAATGATATTAAGTTCTGGAATATATTCATTTCCTTGTTATTTACATATTTGAATAATTTGATGAGCATCGTTCTTTTCTAAGTATTGATGTGAGAAATTCCTATGACAGAAATGAGTTCATTCTTAAATAATAAAATATGGAAATCAAAAATATTAACTGTAATACAGAGTTGCTAATGTTATGTAATATAAAACTCAACCACTAGTTAATGACGTTTAAACACAAAAATTTAACTTAATTTGATTTGGTTCCAAAAAACTTGACAGTTTTTAAAGTAAAGTTCGACCAACTGTGGAAATAAAGATACCCTTATGAAACACCTCCGTAATTGACAAAAACTAATTGACTGATATTTAACCTTGACTGTACGTTATTCACAAACCGGTTAACAAAATTTTGAAGAACTGGCCATCAGTTGAATGTAAGTACAAAAAAATCGGTTATTAGCATGAAAAATTGATTTAATACATACCATATTTCGAAATTTTAATAAAGGGTGTCTGTAGTCGACTCTCAGAAATATGCAAAAAGACAAAGTGGCACTTTAAAAAAACAAAATGTATGAGTAAAAATGATTTATTTAATAATATGTATATCTCAAAAATTTGTATAAAATAAAGTTCTTATAAAGGCACATGACTGACTAATAATAAATAAGTATCCTTTGCAATCTAATACAAAATTACCTACGTCTTTCAAAACTTGATGGCACCTGTAAAATTCTCTTTCAAAATTCAGAACGAAACAATAAGAATAAGTAGACAATAATAACAAATCTCTTAATTGAATCGTAAGTAGCATTAATAATAACAATAAACAATAACTCTATTATAAAGGTTTTTAGCCCAGTCTGGAAGAACTACTAGAAAATCACATTATGTCCTATTTAACCATGCGAGGACCAAAAAAATCGTTGTACACAAAACAGAAATCACCTAAAAAATAACAAAATTAACTTGGCGCCCCCAAAACACTATTTCGGGTCGCTCTGTAGCAAATCGGAAGCACTTAAAGCTTAAAATCGTTAAGTACGGCTTACCTACAATAGAATAATAATACAAAGCGTAACACAGATAAATTTTATAGCACGATCAAAGAAATCTTCCCAGTAACTAGCGGGAAACCAAGGATGCTTTCATAATCATACCAAATAAACTGAACGTTCTATAGTTCAGGATCGCAACAAATGCCGTCAAAATTTCCTCTAAAAAACACTTCAAAAATATTTAAATGCGTTATAAAAAGGCGCTCTAAAGGCACTATGACTCGCGAACAAGTCAATAAGAAAATAGTGGTAAAATCTTTGGATTTGTAAAATACTGAAAGCCGCTCGATGCAATCAATCATAGGCAACTTTCTTTTAAAGTTTTTTTCCGTTTAAATCTTTTGACTGTTAATTTTTAAAGTGATTGTTACCATTTTCTATAATGGCAAAATTGGAGGGAATCACATATAAAATATTACTGCCATCTTTTCTGAAGGTGGCCGTTTGGATCTCGGCCGAGACTTGTATATTGACAAGTCGTTGTTTTCCACCCAAGGAGCATTGGACAGTTTTGTTCACCTTCACGGGTAAGTCCGCGTTGCGTAGTCTTAAATCGGGAATTTTAATTAGCATTCCTTAGAAATGAATTTAAAGACTTACTTATAAAATTGGTTGCAAATGTTGCCCACGCATTCCCCGATTCGATCCTCCTGCTTCAAGCTATGTAGGGACACCACTAAATCATTGCCACCAGGACAATGAAGAATTATTAATTGGTCTTGACCTGGGGTTACACTTATTCCTGCAAACAAAAATGATTAATAGTGAGATTTTTTTGTTTTAGAGAACACATATTGTTATATGTATAAAAAATATTTAAAAAAATGACCGAAAAAATTGTGCCATTAATAGTTGAGGCCAAACTTATGTTAATGTTTCAGCTATTGGAAACAGTTTCCGATCTTCGCATTCTCAGATAACTTAAGACTTTACAATATTACTTTCAATGTAGTAAACATTGCTAGCTCCAATTATGAAAATAAATTGTCGAAAATCACGTCAATTCAAATATACATGAGTAATTGTAGTCAGCTATAAAAAACGTAGTTTACATTGGCAAGCCCTCCAGTTGAAGTGTTAATTTAAGCCACTCTTAGATTTAAATTCAGCTTATGAAATGAAAAAGAATATGAGAAAAAATGTGCACGTTGTATCAGCGATAAACAAATACGGGCGTAACGACGTAGCGAAGGTAACAATTGAAAAGTATAAACTTGGATCTTTTAATTGACAATTTAAACCACATTATTTATAAAAAAATAAAAATTAAGTAATTATGTGTTGCTAAATGTGTTATATTGAGGTACCAAATACATTCATAAGGCCCACAAGAAAGATATCTAAAACATGTGCGATCATCAAGTAAAGTATGAAATTATAATAGAGAATGTGTGCGTCCCAGCTTTCTGGAGGTAATTTTTTTCAATCCTTGGAATTAATTCAAAATGAACTTTAACTTACCGGTTAAGTCTTTCAATGGTACCCCCTCCTTCATGTTCCTAAACTTCTCGCAGTCGAGTTTAAAAATAAATTGGTCAGTCACCAACATCACTCTCTCGGCCACTTTATTGAATCTATTGAATTTGGTCACGTAGGAGGAAAACAAAACCTAAAACATAAACTTTTAGTCTTTCACTGATCATGATAAACCAAAAACCCACCTGACTAAAGTGTTTTGTGTTCTTCAAATTATTCACGGCGTCATTGTAGAGGGTGTAATTGCTGTTCTCATCGAGGCGACACAAGTAGTTGCCTTCCCATTTCCGATCCAGTCCATAGTAGGGTCTTTTATTGATCAGCCCGCTAGCGGCACTAATTTTCAACTTCATCTGAGGCCAATCAGATTTATTCACTTTACTTAGAATCATATAGGCACGCCACCTGTTAAACGCCATCCGGAAGAGACGAGCAGTATTCTGAAACAATACTTATAAATTAAAAAAAAAAACTGCTTACAACAGTATATGTATTATGACGTGAAGTCAGTTCTTTGACGTTAAAAAATGTGTCTTACGTGTAATGCCTTAGGTGGCGCTGGCCAGATAATACTTTTGCCGTAGTCCTTCATGGTCTTGGCGCGCTGGAATTTCACCTGCAGTTGGTTGATATAAACTCGCATTTTCTTCAACCTGTAAGCTTCCACCATCACCATTAAGGCTTTCATGCGCTTGTAAAGCTGTCGTGCTTGGTATCCTTGAACTCCAGCGTTAAAACCTTAGAATCACATTTACCACACTTACCTCTCCAAGTTTTCTGAATCAAAGTCACTATACTAGGAATCAGTTCGTTTCTAGAGTTTTCTAGTGCAAACAATGTACGTGGTGACCGGATGAATAATTTAGTTTTTCCATATTTCACGTCGTTACCAAACCCGGTTTCGTCCATCAGCACTTGGACTCCGTCCTTATCGGACCCATTACGGAAATTCGGCCAGGTGTATTGGGAAATCATTTTGTACCTAAAATCTAAATGTTAGAAGAAATCACTACACTTAGGTGTCAAAAAATATCAATGTCCTTATAACTAAACTAAGAAGATCATTTCCACGAAAATTAAAAAATTAGTCAACGATTTGTTAAAAACCTTTTTAAAAACTTGTCATATCGCTGCCTGTAGGCGAAACCGGCTCTCCTAACTCGTACGTTTTCGATAAGTCCCAAATAACTGACTTGATGTTTCACCCTCTCGTAGTCAAAAGCTGAAGCTGATTTGACTTCGTTTGGTTTAATGCATCGCACATAGTGGGGTTCTTTGCTGATAAGAGTCTTGACTAGATCTTGCATGGAGTTTTTGAACAGAGTTCCCGCTGTAGGCGGCCTTTTTGTTATCTGAAATGACGTGTTTTTAACATAAATTGTGAAACGATTATTAAAAACGCACCTGGCTAATATGCTGAGCCCCTTCAGGCCACATCTCCTTCAAGTTGGAATCATTGGAGTTGTAAAGCAGTCTTTTGAAGTCTTGAAAGAGGGTATCTTTGTTTTTGTCGAGGAAGCCTACGATGCAATATGTTACATCGCCGGCATAGTGAGTTATCCTATACAACGACTCAGTTGATATTTAGTGTTTTTAACAATCGCGCAAAACAAGAATTACCTAAAATCAACTTTGTGCCTCAATGTCTTTTCGGTAGTTTTAGTTTGTCTTGACATATAGTGTTTGTGGGTTTTAAGTTGCTTGTCCATGGCCTCCAGCAGTAGTTCATCCGTTACTTTTTCAGCTGTCATTTTGCAGGCGTCGTCCATGATTGCCATTACACCTAAAAGGGCGGATTATTAATGGAAGAGGGTTGAAAATACTTAAAACTTGTGTGCCATTTAAGGAGTTGAAATTTCATAGTAAAATAGTTTTTATGCTAGAAAATCTGTTTTTTATCAACACAAAGGTTATTTCTGAAATTTTACTTAATAATTTTTATTTTTTGCCGTCTCTATTATACAAACAAATAGATGGCAGCACTAGTTCTCTTGCTTTAACTACCAGCATCAAAAAACCTAATCTTACCTTTATGAGGTGCTTCAACCAAATCGCAAATAATTTGATTGTTAAAATACTCCACATTGGTCCACGCAATTCCTTCTCTATTGTACTCTTCCTGTTCCTGTTTCAAAACTAGCTCAATAAACAACTGCTGCAACTTCTCGTTGCAATAATTGATGCAGAACTGCTCAAAGCTATTATTGTCGAAGATTTCGAATCCGTAAATATCCAAAACCTGTTCAAAGTGCGTGTAATTTTATTGAAAATAACTAAAAAAACTACGTACTCCTATGAGAGAACTGCGATAAACCTTCTGTAAGTTTTGGGCATCCACCGCAATGGCAGAATTAATTCGTTTTACGATCCAGCTGAAAAGCCTTTCGTAAATGGCTTTGGCAAATGCATCTCTGCCGAATGACGCCTCCGACTCTGTGTGTTCTTTTCTCATAATGTCACCTCTAGCTGCTATTACTCTCTCGCATAGAGCAGTCTCCAAATCTGCTTTTCTTACCTAATGTATTTATGGTCATAAATAGATTCATTTAATAAATTTATATCTATCATTACTTGCAACAAAGAAGCAACATCATCGACATTCTTTGATTTTTTCAACTCCAATTTGTCTTCGACTAAATTAAATTCCAGTTCTCCCAAATGTAATATCGCAGCCACAACTCTCCACAAAGTATCTTGGTCTTCTTTGCTAAACTAAATAGAACATATTTAGAATAAGAAGTCTTGAATGAAGTAATTAAATTTTACCTGTAAGGTATTCAAAGAGGTGGTAACCTCTCTAAACAAAAATTTGTCATTAATGCTGTCCACTTTAGCGGCGTTTCCTTGCTTGATGTAGAAGTACTGGTCTGGGTGTCTAGATATGTTCAGTTTTCTCAGTAAGTCATCGCCTCCACCCATTAACAACTATAGAAAGAAATTGCATGTTCAAAACTCAAATGGTTCCTTACTTTGCATTAAAATTAGGAAAATATCGTGTATGATTTTCTATGGAAAAGATATTTAAACTGATAAGTGAAAAAAGAAATTACCGAAGATTATATTCAAGCAAGTTTTTAAATCATAAGTATCTAAAATCCAATACAATAACAGAAAGTTGTTGCAAGTTCAACAAAATAAATTAAATTTAACTACAAATAATTAAATAAACTATGTATTTTCTAATTCTTTATTAGAAACTACACAATCCTAACTAATCTCTTCACCTGATAAAAACAATGAAAGTTTCTCTCTCCACCTTGCTGCATCGTCACCCTGGACTTCTCCAAAAGGTAATTGCTGATGTGACCTCCAATGGGGTCGCCTTTGAAATCGAAATGAATGTCCATGTATTTTCCAAATCTCGAAGAGTTGTCATTCCTGTTGGTTTTGGCGTTGCCGAAGGCCTCCAAAATAGCGTTCGATTGAATCAGTACGTTCTTGACACGTTCAATTTCGTGTTTTCCTTCTGTAATTTATACAATTAATGAGGCAGTCATTGATGTCAGTTATATATGTATGTGTTAATACATGAACACTCGGTGACGATCATCCAATTCGGATAAAGTGACTGTTAAAATAGGTAAAAAGAGGTTAGAAATAGGAACGGTTAACACGTATTGATAGTATACACTGTGTGAGCAATCAAAGATATTAGATATTTGCCCGTTCCAATGCATACTGCGGTCAACAAAATGCAAAACATTTAAGCAGACACCCAGTAATTACTTGCTCTGGCAGTCCCGTCCAGACGAGGCAACATCCCTAAGAAAAAAGTATATAAAAGTAATTATTCAACCGCTACTATTAGCAGTATAGATCACTAGATCAAGCTTAGTAGGTACAGTATTAGATAACAATCCATAACTTTCATCGTAACAACAGCTGTAAAATAAATGCTCATAAATTTCCATAAGGAATAATTTATTGTCTGCATTGTAGTGACTATTCTTACATGAGTTAGTCTAGATTAAAGAAACATACGCAGGTCGACGTTACATAACGTCGACCAATTAAAGGTAGTGAATATATTCTATTAAGATTTTCTCTTTCCTAGGAAGATGAGAACATAGTGAAATCAGACAAGTTTATTTAACTTTTATAATAATTTCGAATTTTAGAGACTTTTTAATCTCTCCCTAATTAAATGCTATAGGTGAGTTACTGTGAGTTACCATAGAAACCAAGAATCTAACCAATGCCTAGGCTCGCTTTCCATGTTTCCATGGAAACTACCATTCAGTTGAAATTAGAACCAGATTAATAAATTAACTCCTACTGGTTTAATGCGAATTTCACTATAATTCATGATTCTCTCGCAAAAATTATCTAAATGTGCACGTATTGAAATGTCTCTGGAAAAATTTACTTTATATGCGATTGCACAATTTCAAGGCAAATCACGTCGATCATAAAATTATACGATAAAACGATATTTAAAATATGTCCTGGCAATCTGTACATACGTACATGTTATTCATGTGATTAACAAAAGTGGAACATCTTAAATCGATTTCAAGAAGTATAATTGATTACGCAATTATTAAATAAATTCAAGGCTGATTTAATTATGAGGTTCAATGATTGCATCAAGAAAGTGCATTTCTAATAATGGATAATACACATGTGCCAATTGTAGTTCACCGAAGTATTTCTAATTACATCTAAATCTTACCTTGATTGGTAACTGCAGCGATATATTTCATAATAATTTTAGATGCCTCAGTTTTGCCAGATCCGGACTCGCCGCTGATCACAATACAAGTGTCCCGGCCCTGTTGCTTCATCACTTTGTGTGATGCGTCCGCGATAGCGAAGATGTGCGGAGGGTTTTCGAATAATTCTCTGCCTACAGAAAAACAAATAATTTTTTATTAATAAATATATTTATTGTTTGTTTCAATATATCTATGAATGATTATATTCAATCCTTTTGAAACCGAACGGAAGCGCTTTCAAGTACTGTCAGATGAATCAATTTACTGCCCATTTTTTTCCCATGTATCCAAGTTTACGGCAATCATTTATTTTTACCGGAATACTCTCAGTATTGTTTTAGGTAGGTAATGTTTATTTTAAGATGTGAACTGAAACGATATATGAAGCGTAGTAAATCTACAAAAGATAAGCGTTATTCTCTATATTCGGTGTACAGTGTTAAATTGTCTTCCAGCAATTGTTATAACAAAGGAACGATAAATACCAAAACTCATCAATCATTAGGTGAGTGGATTAAACAAAACATTGTTGCATTTGATCGATTTTCTATAAAAATACATAGAGAATAAAAAGAGAAATCGTCCCCGTAATATGGGATGTTATTCTGTCGCTGCATCGGTTTATACGGTTATAAAGGGATCGTCGTGTCTCGATTTCCTGCTTTGATAGCCGTTCAAATTAACATGACAAATACAATTTTTCTCATCGATTTCAGTCCCTTTGTATTCTCACACTTTGTGCACCGGTTTTCTATTTAACTTGCTTAATAAGTATTTTGAACATGCACCCCTGGATGAAACTGAAGAATTAAAAATATACTTATTAAGTCTCTGGTTTGGTGAAACAATACAGCGACGTAGAGAATCAAGTTTCAAACGGAGAGTTTTTAGTTTCACTTATCTACTAAATCTGGGTCTGAATCTGTATCAATAAGTTCAAGAACTATATCTAGGGCGCTGTTTACTTGCAGGATATTTTGGTATATAACCAATGATAAGGGATAAATTCATGTGAAAGCACAGTGGCGGAAGATGTGAATATTTTAGAAATCGAAAATTTTCCCCTTTAAACCTATTTCACAGCGGTACTCTTCCAAAATCAAAATATGCGCTTATTAGCAAAACCATGGGAAAAAAACCTTAAAACGGAGTATTTACTCACAATATTTTTGTAAGATCCTATTTATTGGGAATTCTCTTAAGTAATCAATTTAACTACCCCTTTCTCTTTTGTATAGGATGTGCGACAATCTCTTATCACTTAATTTCATGTCTGCACTTAATTGTCATGATATCACAAATACCAAAAAAGAAGCGCAATAAAACTACTATATATGCAATTAATGATTTCACCTTACCTTTGTATTTATTCACATAGGATTGGTCGTATATGTTCATAGTTTTGTACGGATTTACAGAGACGCATACTTCTCCGATGTAAGTGTAGATCAAGCCGTTTTTGAATCTGTAAAAGCATAAACAAAAATGTTATAGTTTGTCCGAAAAGAATGATGAGAAAGAGAACCTTCAATCGTTTGATACGAAATTATGATCACGACCAGTCGTTCCAAGATCGAACCGTAAACACACATTTCCATCATCTGCAGCTTCTCCGATATAAAAGAAAAACCGCATATTTGTATATAATAAATTTGAACCGATTGTTCTTCCTGGGTAATAAAAGAACAGTGAAAAAACAAATAGTTTTTCAAAACGAGACTTCCGCCCAATGGCTACCATTTGTGCCGGTCATTTTCCTTAATACCGATCTTTTTTTAAAGTGTGATTTCGATTATTCTGTGATGAACCAAATCACATTTCGTTGGCAACAAAACGATCATAACAATTCCGATGATTTATGAGCACGATGAGTCTCAAATTTGATTTTTATGTCTATCGAAAAGGTCCACCGTTTGGGGGATTATGGCCTCACCTCTTTTCAAGAGTGACATGTCATGGCCGTAAAAATGTTTTATCCGATATTTATCGTAAAAATATAATACGTAAAATGATGGGCCATTAAAGCATACATGACAACAAAGATGACACAGGGAATCGTTATGTTCCAGGCTTCTTGAAATGTAATTTTTAACCTTTTGCGTCCACTGAGTCCTGTGGTGTGACCTTACGGTAACCTTTCGGTGGGTTATTAAATTTCTGTCTGATATACGAAGTATTGGACCCTTTTTGTTCAGGTTCTGGATCACTTCAATTTCACTTTAATTGTTTTTTTTCCAACATGAGAATTCCTTTAAATTATAATGGTGTCGGTTTAAATAGACGAAAGATTCGATACATATTTTTGTGTTAAAAACAATTATTATTAGGTGCTAGCATTAGTCTTCCGTGAAAATCCCTATAAAGCGGGGTCTCATAAATGACGGTGCTAAAACGAATCGTCGGTTATAAATTAAAAATTGTTTGTGCAGCAATTCACTCGTTATCCAGTAATACCAAAATTAAAAAGTTTTTAAGTATTATTTAGTAGATAATATTTATCACGACTTAAAGTAACAGCAGTTTCTATAGTATTTATCGAAAAACGACTGTTGCCTTGCCATTACGAAGGCGCATATAGGAACAATATTACACACCCAAAAAAGGAAATCAAACATTGCGATCCAAACACCATAAATTTCAATGTTATCCGGTCGTTTTCGGTCGACAGATATTTGTGTAGTGCATTTTACCACACTGATTATAATCTATGAGAAATAGCTCACACAACCACGTGTATCACTAGTATTATTTGTAAACAGACATTCATCCTGTCTAACCACGAACAAATAATGTGCGGCACAGCTTTCTTTCGGGTATGAAGAAAAAAATGCGATATTAATAACATCAGGGCACCAAGTGGTGTGGTGCTCATGAACTTGTTCAAGGCAAGCAATAAATAGTTGAAGTTCTCGGTTCTAAAACACTGTTTCATCGTGATTATACGATATTCTGGTACTAAAGAAATAAAAGAACACTGTGAGGGTAACGGCAAATAGCTCGAAGTTCTGGCAACTTTACTTAAAAGATCACTCCCATGGAAACGAAGGAATTAATCAATGATCTGCATTGATACATACACATTTCAGGTAGTAAAAGCTATAGGCATTCTAGATTCTCATGTTCAAAAACCGAATATGTATTAGTCCTGTAAATAGGTTTGCCACAAGTTCAGGTTGGCTCACGACATTTGAAACCAATCATGAGGAATGCTGAATTACTACTAAAACTGATATCAGCATAACTTGTATACATGTTTCCGGGTTCAACTTCATACCTCAAGCTAGAAAATCAATTTATCATTTAAAATATCTGCTGAATATCTGACAAATTTCAGTCCTCTGTACGCACATGGGTACTTCGAATGAAACCTCAATACAAACTGCAGTTGAGCTGAAAAGGAGACAAACCTGCTAAGTAATAATTGTTATGCTTGTCACCGTGTGGTCCTACTCCCACGCCGAGTACGGCAGTCTATTTCAGTGTCATTCACGTCTATATTTAACACTTATAATTTTCAGTAAATATATCGGAAAATACTTAAAAGTACATCTACTGCAAACTTTTGGTAACGTAATAATAATTGCTACAAGGATTTGCACTAATAATTATTATACTACAACAAACTTACACAACCCAGGCATGTAAATAGCTTGAAAAGGAAAGTAAGCCAGGCGGTAAATGCAACCCGGCGTTACCTAATTGATGACTTTTGTATACGCTTGCAAGTCTAAAAGTGCATTTCTCCGTCGATTTCCTATGAGGAATTGCTTTTGTGCAATTTGTCGTCATTTTTACCATTTCCTGCACCTTTTTTTTTTACCAATTTTGACAAGAGAAACCATGACCGTGACCGGAACTAAGTGAAATAGTACCATCGAGCAAGACTAATCAGTAAACGAGTACTGTATGCTGCTTCATTAGGTCTCGCACGGTTCAATGGACAACATTGACTGGCAAAAGTTCTTTCGTTAATTAAAATGGTTCAAATTTCACATCAGACTTTCCTTGAATTATCAAGTTTTTAATAGTGTTTACATACTCTAATCTATAATAGCTAGTGCATTGCTATCCACTTCCTGCTAGACACAAAATCTGGTCGCATTAGCAGGTTTGTTAGTGCTGTCCTTGATTGATAAAACATTATTGCTTGAAATTGAGATATATATGTGTTTCATAATTTGCGAAGAATTTGAAAAAATCTCACAGATTTTTTCCAATTTTTCAAATAATGAAAATTTCATCTTTTGTTCAGACATTTTTGGAACCACTGGGATTTATTTTGGTCTTATAATGACTAATTTTGTTGAGCAACTTTAACCCAATTTAACCGAAACTCTCTCTGATGAGTTCCTGACATACATTCTTTTATTACACACTGTCGGCTATCTCATTGAGGGCCAAGTTATTAATGTGCCGTTATCTTTCACATCAAGCTTTCATAGAATCAGGAAACGTGATCAATACCAAAGCTCTATTTCCACTTTTCCATCGAAATTCGCTTGTAAGTTGAAGTTAGCACCACGTTAATAATTTAACTACAAAAAATATGACTAATTTTAACGATATCCCTAGTCGATAGGAATATATGCCACTCATCTGCGAATCTTGCGATCTATTGACACCACGCAATGCACACACGGTATAGGCATGATTGTCAGTCGCATTATTCCATATTAAACACAATTTAAATCTACTCGTACTAAATTGCTTAACATGACTCATAATAATGAGCCATGTCAAGGCATTCCGCAAAGGATGAAAACGTTTGCAATGATGTCACCTCGTTGGCGTAACATTTAAATATGTCTTGCTACTTTTTACTTTGAAAAGTCATATGTATAGCAACATATGTAAGTTCGAAATTTTTACTGTTTACACACAAATAAAGATAATGAATGTGATGTATGTAATAAAACTAAAGTAAGTAATAAAATTACGAAATTAAAATTTAAAGCAATTTCCTCCATCTTTAGTGATTACAATTGAACATAATTAGTCACAAAACAAAGCAGGCAATTGAAGAAATTAAACGTAAATGAGATTTGGTTTGGAAATGTGAGTTAACATGTGGAATAAATGCATAAAAAACTGATTCATTTTTGGACAGGTTTACAGAAAAATCGTTTTTATTGTTAATACATTAAATTAAATGGGAAAATGTTACAATTTTGTAAGACTTTTAATGTCGTACATGGTGTTGCCAAATCTTTTTGGTTTCCAAGATTAAAAAAAAAATCAAAGGAACATACCTCAAAAACGAAAAAGATGGTTGAAAAAGAGTTCAATTCGATTTGGATTGAAAATTTTGACTAATTTTACATTTTTAATGAATCTTGGAAGAAATTTGACAACACCGTTTACGGCATACCACAAGTCTTCAAATAATGGCAACGTTTTTCCATTTCCACAATTTCGGAGATACCAATAGTGGAAGCACTAAACAAAACACCCTGTATAGTCATAAGAAACTTCATCCTGCGTTTAAAGTCCGACCATAAGATGTATAGAATTAAAAAGAGTTAAGTAAAGCAAAAATAATTAATTAATACTATTAGCAGAAACTTGATTGAAGAATATTTTCATACTGTATTAGCTATTAAACTTACTCATTCATGAAATCATCTTATCTGAACCCAAACCACAAGCAGTGGTCACAGTCATACCGTTTAATGCTCGGTTTAATGAATTTCATGGTGTAAATATGGGTCTTTTAAGTGAGATTAGCTCTAACTTTACAGAAATGATAACAAAAAAAAATTAATTAAAAAGAAAATTATTCTAGAAAGAGTAAAATTGCCAGAATTACGAAGAATGAAAAGTATTACGTATCTATGTACAGTTTTGCAGTCAGGCACGTGGTGTCTCAGTGAAATGTAAAGAAGTAATATTTAGCTGTCCGGGATTAATACGCTTGTTAATCATAAACGAACATCGATTGAAATTCATGTTTCAATATGAACCGTACATATTGGTATTAATTAACCGCTGGATTTTTGAGTATTATGTATATTTTTTGACATGCTTCAATATATATTACGAATCGATTAAAAATAGCAAAGGCTATGTAATAGGAACATCGATGTCTAAAATCCACATTTCGAAGTGTTTTCTAAAAATTAATCAATATAGTTTTATCTTAGATAACGGGTATGTTGTCTATTATTTGAACAAGTGTTTTCGGACTTATTATGAAATATGGATGTAGAGCCAGCTTTTAAAATTCCTCAAGTGATTTAGGATGCCGTTTAATGAATAGTAATTAATATTCACTTTACATAATGAACGTTCTTACAGGCATGACAACTAAGCACTTAGGCACAACCTAAATTCGTTTAAAGAAATTAATAATATATATAGCTCGATTTTCTTGTCGAAAGTGAAGAAAAGTGACTTCTGTGACCTGTATTGAATGGTAAGCTTATGTAATAATTCTGGATATAATTTAATATAGGTATTTCCCTTAATTGTTCAATTCCAAGAGTTTAACAAAATAAGATTGACAAGAATGTTAAAAATTATGAATCACTTCATTTACATATTACATATACATATACAAGTATTTAACTAGGTACATTACATTGAGCATAATTTAGCATTGAAACTTGGATTCAGTTTGACAAAAATAAATTATACTTAAACATGAAGATGAATTTGGAAATTTTGCTTGGTACGAATCGAGGAGGTGACCTTAGTCAAATACGTGGATCTACACTAACATTCAAAATTTGAACTAAAAAGGAAGTTATGATTGCCTGATGATGACTTATATAACACTGTTCTAAGGACTATGCCAACTTTGCCCAAAACTTGCTTAACATTTAATTCAACATTAATTTTAAATTTGTGTAGGTGGCAAGCATAAAGCTATGCTTTCTTAGGAAAGTGATGCCCTAACATAGCGGTCTTAATATGACGTCAATAACACTATCTAACGTCAATGATGGTCGTACCTACCGCTACCTAAAAAACCACATGAATGTAAATGCATATGCAACGTTTTATTGCAGCCGGTAGCTTTGAACAAATACTTTGACATATTTAATTTACGAACAATGGAAGTTTTATTTAATTTTTAATTGAGAGGTTTAAGATATACATAAGCCCAAATTTGACACACTTTGAATGCTCGACTCATAACATCTCAAAATACCTTAAAATATATACTTCAAAATTACCTTGCAATACCTTGAGTGTGTATTTCAAAATACTTAAATGATCTGTTCCTTGTTGAGAAAGTTTCAATTGAGGCTTTAATGTTGCCTTTGCAATAAAGGCAGACTCAGAGCGTTGATTAATCTATAGAACTAAGTGAGTCATTGAATAATTTCATTGGAAAAAAATGCCATTCCCATTTTTACATGTTTCTATAGAATCAACCCATGATTTTTGGGATAGATTTTTTGAGGGCAAACCTTAGGGCATGCCAATTTTCATAACTAAAGCAGGGTCTATCGAAATTCTTTATTCCTTAATGCTAATCCTTAAGAATTTAATAAAATAGCACTTATTGATATTATTTATTCAATTCCTTAATGATTCATTTCCAATTTTCTCTGCAAATGCCTGCATCTTAAAAACACCTAACTCCCTTACTTTTAGAGATTTATAACTAGTTCTTGAGAGATCCTCAGAGGAAGGAAAGGAATTTTTATTTTATCATTTTTTTCTTTTAACCACTTTTAAGAAGGATATTCATAGCAGAATTGCTTCAAATAAGAACTGGAAAAGCTATTTCTATAAAAATAATTGAAGAAAAACTGCCTATTAGCCAGTTGTCAATATAACATTATTAATATTTAGGGAGTTGCATATACCTTGTTATGCATTGTAAGTTAAGAAATAAAAATTAGGATTTATTAAGAAATTGGATAAACTTGCGTTTACTGAGTACTCTGAGAAGTAGATCACTGAAGTATTTTGATACATATCTTGGAGGTATGGGATAGTGTTTTCAGGGTATTTTTTAAACAATGTAGAACGACGCCATAACAAGAAGCCGGGCACGACATGCTTTTGTTTTTTTTCGACATACCACGACACCTGCCCACTCAACTTACCTGACTTCTAAATTTTTCATGAAATGGTCCAAGTCAATTTTGTCCATTAGGACAAAATCGCCCACGCCGACCTCCCTAGAAGTTGCCATGTCCGTTTTTCCTACTTTTTAAAATCAGAAATGTCTCATTATTCGAAAAACACTTTAAAAAAAATTGGCGGCTTATGAGTCAACATACACCGAACTATACAATTGTTTCGACGGACCGCGGACCGTACTAAGTTCACGTCGAACGAAAGCGAGTAACGAAATTTTTCCTGTGTCGACTTCGTGAGGGGAATCGGGTTATCGTCTGACGGGTCAAAGACTACGGTGCCGTGATTTACTAAGTAGACTAACATTCAATATATGCAAATTCCGATTTGATGCAAGTTTAACTTTAAATGTGATATCTAATTCTTAAATTTTCAATGGATATTGTACTTATCACTTTAATATTGTTCTAATTAAGTTACAATAGGGTCTCTATTAAAATAACAGTTATTAAATGGAATTCAATTTTCCCTGAAATGAGAACTTATTGCTACAGGTGGCAGGTATGCCTGTATCGTCGACCGCACTCGAGATTTTTCGTGGTTCATACTAGCTACGACAAACGTTTAGACACACCATGGTGGCGCCATATTAAAATTACAAATTTAAATGCTTATTTATACAAAACTCAAAATTAACATTCTTATTTTTTTCCAAAACTTCAGTTATAACTGCATTATTAGAAAGAATAGTAAAGTTAAATACGGCCATTATTTACTCATTCATATCTAACAACTATGTCCACACGTCACTGTTTGACGTAATCATCATCACATACGTCTGAGCTTATATCAGATTTGATTATTTATTTACCTATTCAATGACGTCACCCTGAAAAAATCTAAAACCCAGACGGTGAGGTAAGTTTAAGATTTTTGTTTGTGCCGTTTAAAATAAGCGTTTTGCTTGTTCATTAAGCATTTTGCTTCAACAAATAAACCCGAATTCATTTCCGTGATGGCCGGAAGCACTCTAAGTGCGAAATATTCGAAAAACGGGTTCAGATTTTCGCCAAAAAGACGTGGTTCCAATTCCGAAGAAAATGTGCCCCATGAGCGAAATTTGGCCCTCTTGGGCCTCGTGTTTTCAATCCTGGTGATCGCTGTGAAGGTATTTTACGAACACCGTAAGTATAGAGTCATAAAGTTGTATTTTTTGGTACTTAAAGAAATTGTTACAATTTAATTTTGAAGGTTATATTATTACGCCATATTTAATAATCATGTCATAACTTTTACCATTAATCCAACTTTTAACAAATATAAGATATCCCCACAATTCGTCCAACCATTTACTTTATGAGTGCAGACAGATGATAAGAATAACCAATAGACTGCAACAAATTCAATCAAGATAGAAAAAAACTTGACACAACTAAACTATTGCCGATTCTTTTGGCCTTACAAGATAATAAAACAGTCTTACTTCCTTTTCCCTTTAACTACTCTATTGAAACTTTACAAATATAATTTTTAGCTTTTTTTGCATTCTATGAATGTTTCCATATAAATCTAACTGTTTTTCCTTCAAGGGCTGAAAAACCAGAAGATTAATATTCTCTTAGGAAATTAAGTTTTATATATATATATATATATATATATATATATATATATATATATATATATTCCCATTTTCCACAAAGTTACTTCCAGAAAAATAATTGTCACTTAATAATTAACCTAGTTTTACTTAATTAGGTATTTTTTCCCTCATTTAAGATGAAGTTCTACACAATCTGATATTTGAGAGAAGACTAATTTCATATGAGGTAGTAACAGAAACTGGCCAAGTAATGTTCGCAAACACTTGGGAAACAGCTGTAAGGCACAGCAACATTTGGCTGCCTTTGGTGTGTGGATGTCTGGCCACATATTTCACATGGATGTGTGTGTATTTGGATTCCAAAGAGCCAGGAGTGAACCCACCAAGTCCTTTGTCACCACAAAAATATAGGTAAGGTTGCAAATTCAGAAAGCACTGAAGCTATTGCAACTTTAATTAAACTCCATTAAATGTAATAAACATGTTGATGCAAGTTGCATTATGCAGCAACATGCACCAACATGCATTTCTGCACCAACAAAGTTACTGCAAAAATTTACATCACAAACAATACATTATTGTTTTTTAGGAGCCGGTCAGGACACACTTTTCATTTGAATTATGTTTTTGCAGTTTTGGTCGGATTTCTGGTTACTATTTATATGTATTTTAAGAATATGTCAGTTTAGCTCTGTGATAGATCATTTTAAGCTGGATTTATTTATACATACAGATACATAACATAATACAGAATTGCACAGAATGTAAAAAATGTGTGAAGTTTCTATGTTATGTGTTGTATTATGTGCTGTAAAAACCCTGCCGTAGGGTTAGATTTTGTAACATCTGATATATCTTTCAGCAGTGTATAGCTTCGTGGTTTTACGTCAAAATGACAGCTATACATCAATAACATAAGGTGTACTAGCTACGAAATTTAGATATTAGTATATTATATAGGCCATGTTTTGATTTTGTTTATATTTATCATAACCTTATTTAGGTCATAACAAAATATTTCAAAACATTGCAAAGAAAACAGAAATTTATAGTATGTCATTGGCTCTTAATGTCTTACATGAATGTTTCAGACTTTATGTTTTAATAATATGTATCAGTTTTTGTATTCTGAATTTTTTAAATTTCAACTAAGTTAATCAAATATGCCTACTTAGCCATCAATTTTCAACTGATACATTTTCTGTTCAACAAATAGAAATGGGTAAAACAATAAATAGCTAGTTATAATTTCATAACACTTCAATTATTTATGTGTAATTTAATAAAGGTCTATCGCTGAATTTTTAGTTTTATTAACATATATTTCAAAACCCGAGAGTCGGCATGGTAAACAGAATAGATTAGGTGTTCCGGAATTTCTCATAATATTTAAACATATTGCCTGATCATTAAGATAATGATCAAGTTAAAGGACGCTTCTTTCGGATTTCCGCAGGTACGCCTCGCTGGGAGCAAATTCTGTCAAAACCATGTGAATTTGCTTAGGTACAATATCTTAAAAACTAGTGTTTTGTGAAAATAGCGATGTTACTTTTGATTGTATTTAGTAGGGTGGGTAATAATAAACTATACTTGTAACTCCCTCCTTAAAAAATTTTTTTTTTCAATAAAATATCCACACCCTTTTTTACATGCTTTCCAGCATAAGACTAGGATTATTCAGTTTCATTTTACAAAAATGTAATTATTTCCCAATCAATAGAAGCAAACGAACTACGTTTATGATTAAAATTGACTTACCACGCCAATGGTTTATATGGAAAAAATAAGATGAAAATGAGTGGTAACAACAGAATTGACGATATGAAAGTAGATAATCCCAGCCTAACCAGTAAAACAATATTTTTCAACATTTTCCATGGGAATATAAATAAAGTAATGTAAGGAAATATCTATTCCAATGTATGGTAATACGTAGCCGCATGCAGTCGATTTATTTGCATGGTCGTTTGACCTGATATTTCATATTACAATGCTGAAGAACCAAGCAAAGAACAATAGAATCACTTATACATAAATCTGCAGCTTTCTAAAACATTTATTTTCTTTGCAGTATAAGTAACCTAAACCTGAAACAATACCCTTACAAGAATGGTCAGTAAAGCAGACTTCGAAGTCATTTTTAATGACACCTTTAACGAATTGTTTGATGAATTCGTCACACCCGCTCTTTTAGATGCAGGTCATGCTATTGAAAATGTCGGTAAGTGGAAACAGCCTTTTGTGTATTTGTTTAAAGATTGTAGGTATGACGTAAGAACTATACATATATATGTTTACTTATTTTCTTCAGAAAAGCTCAACAATTGGATGCCTAAAGTGACTGCAAATGCCCTGTCATGCTCCTATTGCCGCGAGTCCTTTTTAAATGTGCAACAACAACGGGAACACTATAAACTAGACTGGCATCGCTACAACTTAAAACAGTCTTTGCAGGGTAAAGAACCGATTGCAGAGGAAGATTTCAATTTAAGAACTGAAAATGGTTTAATAAAACCTTTTCTTATTAGTGCTATCCTTTAAAACTTGGAAATTCAATTACAGATGAGGTATCGAGTATTTCAGGTTCCGATTCTGAGGAAGATGAACAAGATTCTTTAGAAAATATTGCTACCGCCCAAGGGAAGATATTCCTTGAAAACGCCAAAGGGCAGGTCTTCTCCATGTATCGAGGAGTTTTAATGGTGGACAAAAAGGTTTTATTAAAATTTAGTATTTCAAATTACAATTGTAATCTGTGGTGCATAGGAGGACCCTTCAAAAGTAGATTTCTTCAAACGATTCCGACAGAACTGCTCGGACAACAAACAGTGGACGATATTAATGTTGGGTGGGGGTCACTTTGCCGGAGCTATCTTCAATTATTTAACTCCAATAGTCCACAAAACATTTCACTGTTACACTGTTAGGGCTGGTCAGGGTGGGTCTCAATCTGGCAGGGATAATAAATCCGGAGGATCACATCCAAAAAGTGCGGGGGCTTCGCTGAGACGGTACAATGAGCAAGCATTGATTGATGTATGGTTGGCACTTTCCGAGTAAAGAATATTTAATATGGGAAATCTTTTATAGCATGTGCGAAGCATTCTCGTAAGTTGGACACAGGAAATGAAAAAGAGCAGTTTGGTATTTTATAGAGCCTCAGGTCCCTATAATAAAGGTGTGTTGTTTGGTGGTAAGGAGCCTGTTTTAGATAGAGCTGATATTCGCTTAAGGACAATTCCTTTTTCGACTGGCAGAGCTACTTACAGTGAAGTTAAGCGGGTACATTTGGAGCTTTGCTCAGCTCAGGTTTATGGTAATTAACGAATTAGTTTTTGAAATGAAACTTTAAAACATTTTTTAGGGTCATTAAATGCGGCCGTGAGCAGATTTTCGAAACATACCTTACTGGAAAAAGATGAAAGAAAATCTAAAACTAAATCGTGCGGTATAAACCGGGCTAAATCCCGGGAAGTTGTGGATAGACCTTTGCCAGGATTAGATAGGTAAGAAAAAATAAGTAGTAAACTACGTGAAAAACCGTGCTGTTGGGATTTTAGTTTGGAAGTCGAAGAAGACATCGCCAACACAGACGAAGAGATTTGCTTCGGCAATGAAAATTTGGAAATATCATTTAAGGACCTGGAAGAATTTGGTGACAGTCTTTCTCCAGATCAAAGAGCAAGAGGTCAAATGAAAAAACGACAGCGCAAGAGCAAAACTCAAAAATTAAAAGAAAAAGAGGAAGCCAGAAAAAAATACGTAATAGATACAATTACAAAAGGCAACTCTTTGATTTTGGAAGATCTTTTACGAGAACGGCTGAACACCTTTCAATCGTCCACTACTATTTCTAGAGAAGAAGTATCGAGCGATTTCTTCAACGAAGTCCTTGACGAGCGAGGCAATAGCTATCTTCACTTGGCCGCCATGAATGAGCACGAAGAATTGCTTAATTATCTCTTATCCAATAACGCGGATCCGTGTTTGAAAAATAAAGAGCAGAAAACTCCTTATAGTTGTACCACTAGTAAATTATCCAGAGACGTTCTACGAAAATTTGCCAGGGAACACCCGGAAAAGTACAACTACAACAAAGCTCAAATTCCGTTGAATGTTTTGACGGAGGAGCAGATGGCGGAGAAAAAACGGGCACAGAAGAAAATTAAAAAAGAGAAGGAAAAGGAAAAAAAGAAAGAGAATTATTTGAAACTAAAGGAGGAGAACGAGAAGGAAAGATTTATTAATTTGAGCGATAGAGAAAAGGTAATTTTTTCACTGGAATAATATATCGACCTTATTATTGTTCGTGTAATATTTATTCTTATTGTTTTTTTAGAGGGCATTGGCTGCAGAAAGAAGGATTTTGAACACCCAAGGCAAGGTGATAGCTCGATGTTTTTTGTGCGGCTCGGACATGGCAGGAAAGGTACCTTTCGAATATCTGGAAAATAGGTTCTGTTCTATAGATTGTTTGAAAAGCCATCGAATGAAAAATATCATAAATATTTAAATAACTAGGAATGATAAAAAGATAATGACATTTGCTGCAGTAACTTCGTTTTTATTCAACATGTTAACTTATCGTAAATTCTCCATCAGGAACTAAAAAATCACATAAGTCTCATTTAAAAACTACAAACTAGACACGGTTTGGAGAAATAAGTGTACGATATGGGTTTTATAGAAAGAATACTATTGAATAAATCATTGTTTCAACCAACCATTTTACTCTTACGCATTATAAAGAAAAATCTCACAATCCATAATTTTCCATTTTTTCAATCGCCATTAAGTATTTTGGAATGCACATTATTTTCCCTAAAAAGTATATGTTCCTCATACTTTAGTTTGATTTCCAGACACATATAAACACATAACAAATTATAGTAAAAGTAAAATAAGTAACCTTATAGAATTAGAAAAACCATTCTATACCATAATTTATGAAGTGTTTCAAAATTCAAAGGATCGTACGAGAGTAACGTAAGATTTTTTGGAGTATAATATGTACAGCAAATTAACATTATTTTCGATTGAAGAGTACACTATTATTTAGCCATCTAAAATACTTAATATGTGTCATCCCCATCAGCTGTATTATTTTGTCCAAACTGGCAAGAATTCTAAATGCTGAAAAATTGTGATTTTTTGGTCCATATAAACTACATTCTAAACTCATGAATCCCATATTTTAATGATTTTCTTAATAGAGAAAGCTTTGTAACAAAACTATATCTTCGATTTTTCAGTTTTAAAAAGTTTAAAAACTACTTTTCTAACCTATGAAAAAACAAAAAACAGAAAAACTTAAAAACAAAAACAATAAGCAAACCATTGTCAACTATAAAACAAAACTAATACAAACCCTGCAAAACATTGCTAAATATCACATTTATTTTCTTTCAAATAATACGGTTAGTTAAATTTAATACACGGGCGTTTGCGCAAAATTCGTTTCACATAAATCCACATGAACAAAAATTTGTCACTATAAAACGTTCAATCAATGCATAAAAATATATTATTTTTATTGGGCCCTACCAGCAAAACTTTATAAAAAGATAATATTTTTGTATAGAGAATACATAAAATTTCCTTTCTTCTCGCCAGCAATTTTGGTTCATTCGCAAAAAATTATATTGGACGAAAAAAAAGAAAATCTTAGAATTAAAATCTCGGTAACGAAATCGGTTTTAAATTGCACGTAACTCCCACTATTCTGGCAAATTAGAATTCATCACAGGCACAAGAAAATCTTCCATGTTTGGAATCACCATTACTTTCTAAAAGGCATAATGGGTAATTTTGCTTTCAAATATTCGAAACCTGCATTTACCTCAAATTCCTGAAGCATTTTTTTCTCTATCCATTTGGTGACCATCGTGTAATTAACGTTGCGTTCACCGACAATAGGACAGGCGGTTAAAATCAATTCTGGTACAGGCCGAAAACCCACCCATATCCTGTCGTTGGGTGGGGGCGGTATATTAAGTACAATAGTACCCGAGAGAGCTTTAAGTTCCACCGTTAGTCTTAACTCCGTATTCGAAACCCCTGTAAAAGAATTAGTAAAAGAAACCAAAGAAAGGATAGCTTCTCACCTTCCATTGCCTTTTTAATATATCGGTTGTCGGTGGCCGCTTGAAAGAACTTTGATTCTGTCAATCTATCCACCATTTTAATAAATTTCTTGCTTCCATGGGCAGAAAGGCGATCTGTCGGAGAAATTCCATCTTTCATCGGTGTTATTTCCTGAGGACCATCTTCATCCGAGCTACTTTCAGCTGTATCATCGACGTCAGAGTGATAAATTGCAGATTTAACTTCAATTGTTGAATTAGCTGGACCAAGGAAACAATTAATAATAAATTAAAGAAGGGTCAAATACAAGTTCATTGTGCTAATTTGGAATGATTAACATCTAATAGTTAAAACACCAACCTACCGCTATTTGACTGGGGATTTTTTAATCTCATCAAGTTCAATTTAGTTTGCAGAGTCAAAACCACAGATCCTTCATAGGAAACGTCTAAATCGACCCACAAACCTCTATCGTCCATCTGAGGCTTATTGGAGTTTAAAAGGAAAGGTGGCGTTTTGCCCAAACTGAGTTCCGTAATCAAAATCTCCTCGATGAAATAAGGCAGTTTGATTGTCTGCAATTTCTTCTGTATGCGATTTTGGACTTTTTTCGTAAAACCGGGGTCTTCAATACAGTCAAAAAGAACCCTCCCTATAATAATTAGAAATATCGTCAGTCTTGACGTAGTTCTACTAAGAAGCAAATCATATCTTTGAAACGGCCATATAAATCCTAACCTATGAGGGAGTTGAACCACAACTGCATTTCTGATTTAGGACACATTTCCTGGTCTTCAGATTTTTCACGAGTGTCTGCATCTTTTTCAGTCTTCTCTGCCTTTGAAACCTGCGACAAAAAATAATCAATAATGACGCCTACTTTAAGATAAAATCTTACTTTATTAAACAACATCATGTATTTCGTATATTCTAACTGTAGTTTAACTCTATCGACATCCTTTTCTTGATCAGAAACAGAGTCTCCAGCATGATGGGTGGCCGCCGCTAACCTTCGAAACCAGTCTTCTTTCTCACGGTCGGTACGTCCGAAAATATAAATCTTGACTTCAGAAGAATCCTCCTGGTGTCGTTTATTAAAATTAATTACATGATACCCATAAGGCCGAAAATAAAACTCACTTTCTTCTTATTCACAAGTGTATGGGTCGATGGATGCTTGTTAGTATGTGGGTGTGATTTGTTAGGGGACTTAAACAAGGTGGTGCTTACATTTTGAGAACCCTCTGACGAGTCATCAGGTAAAGAATGCATCTCGTCTTCCTCTCCTTGATTCTTGATTACTCCCGAATCTGCTGCTGGTAGGTTTTCTTTATTTAGGGCCTGAAATTGACAATTTAAATAATTAAAGTAACGGGAGGACTGAATACGCCATTTACAATGACTTCAGGCCCTTCGGGAGAAGGGGTGCTGGCTCTGGAATCCGAGTCTAAATCAATGTCCTGGTCTTCAGCCAGTTTGCTAAATCTTTGGGACTAAAATAAGATCTTTAATTAATTTTTATTGTCTCGCAGAAGAGCTGATTACCATATAAGAATAATCCTTTTTCCTAAACGTAAATTTCTTCTTGGTTTTCGGAGATTTGGATTTTTCGCTGAGCTTCTCCTCAAGAACTTCCTCTTCTAAACCTTCCATTTTAATATTGGTAGGATCAAAATTCAATTGGTCTTTATTTAGAGTGATGCATATTGGATATTTCTTGCTCCAAAGTCTGTTAAATAATATAAAGTATATTATTGCAACTTCTTGGCTTACCATATAAAGCAATATTTTCGCCCTATGTAATTATTATATTAGGGGTACAAATAAGTTTCCGCCGTTTTCTATAAAAAAATTGGAATTAATTGTGAAAGAACGGGATATTACGTTTTATTCAAAGTATTGGCCATCAACGGCCACTACTTTTTCCCATCTTTCTGGCAGCATTCGGATACCACGGCGAAAAAACTCTTCATCTTTTGAAGCTATCCATGAATCGACCCAATTTTTGGTATCTTCATATGATGTAAAGCGCTGCTCAGACAGACCGTGTGCCATTGATCGAAACAAGTGGTAGTCGGATGGGGCAAGGTCTGGTGAATATGGCGGGTGGGGTAGGACTTCCCAATTAAGTGTTTCCAAATAGGTTTTAACCGGTGCCGCAACATGCGGACGAGCATTATCATGTAGGAGAATAATCTTGTCATGTCAAGAGTAGTAATGAGCGCGTTTTTCCTTGAGTGCTCGGCTCAATCTCATTAATTGTGTTCGGTAGAGAGTTCCAGTAATAGTTTCGTTCGATTTGAGCAACTCATAATATACAACACCAAGTTGATCCCACCAAATACACAACATGAGTTTTTTTCCATGAATATTTGATTTGGCTACTGATGTTGAAACATGGCCAGGTGGACCCCATGATTTCTTCTTCTTTGGGTTATCATAATGGATCCATTTTTCATCCCCAGTGACTACACGATGCAAAAAACCCTTTGTTTTATGCCTGGCAAGCAGCATTTCACTCATGCAAAATCGGCGTTCGACGTCTCTGGGTTTCAGTTCATAAGGAACCCAATTCCCTTGTTTTTGAATCATTCCCAACATTTTTAAACGATGTGAAATTGCTTGTTGCGTCACTTCTAATGTAAGTGCAAGTTCTTTTTGTGTTTGAGACGAATCTTCCTCCAATAACACTTCCAATTCCGTATCTTCGTACGTTTTCGGCCTTCCACTGCGTCCTTTGTCTTCCACGTTAAACTCACCGTTTTTAAACTTGTGAAACCACTCACGACAACTTCTCTCACTCAAAGCAGCCTCACCATATGCTTCTACAAGCAATCGATGCGCCTCAGCTGCAGATTTCTTCAAATTAAAGAAGTAAATCAAAAGTTCCCGCAAATGACGCTTATTCGGCACAAAACTTGACATTTTTGCAAGAAAAAAAAATGTGATGCTGATACGAAACCACTAATACTTCTAGGTTATGTTGTTACTAGTTGATCAAACTTGCGATAGTAAGATTTACATCTAGCAATTTCAGCATAACCTTCTGGTGGGACCATGCTTTGTTAAACGGCGGAAACTTATTTGTACCCCTAATAGAACCTTCAAATTATCGGTCAGGCCGTGGCCAGGTCAAATATTGTAAAATGATCATTTCGTTTATTCACATTTGAACGACAAGAAAAAAGTGGTCTCAATAATAGCGAAACAGCGATTAGGTGCCGCCGTGAATTGAGGATGTATAAGCTATTTTACACATGAACTCGAAGGTTTAATGATTGTCAGTAGTTTCCCAGAGATTAACGGTAAATCAATCAAATTAACGACTTTTAGAACTCACCGAATTCTAGCTAATCCCTCAGGCAACAAACTAATCTTCGCACCTATCAAATTGTAAATTCGGTGGTGACTAAAAGTAGCCCTGATATCATGCTCGTTCCACATTGCTCGTTTAGGCACTTTGCCTTTCGAGTGGCTAATTCTCAGCAGATTTCCTTGCAACCTTAAAAATACCGACTGAGTCCTTGATATGTGATAAACTACCGGATCGTAGGCTTCTGGAAACTCATTTACCCAACCCTAAGAAAAAAATTATTATTTGCAAAGAAGTACCTCTTTCTATAGATGAGCAAAATACCTCATATTTTGTTACAGGTTGGTGCTCTTTTACAGCAGGAATTTCCATAATTTTACTAGTTATTCCTGCAATGTTATCGGGTACACTCACAGGTATGGTATAAAGTTTTACATAAATAAATCCTAAAATTAGTGCTAAAGAAGCGCCTAAGAGCGCTCCTGCCAAATACGGAAGATAACTGTGGAAGATTGCATACACTATAATGTAAATGGACAGCAGAATGTATGGACTAAAAATAATAAAAATGATAAGAACATATTGGTTAATGTAAAGAGCTTACAGAACGTTTGCGTCATTCGGAGACCTCCCAGGTGCAAATCTCAGGTCCACAAAGCCTATCGGTGCAAACACTGTAAAAATTTTAGAATCTCCCTTAAAAAAGCTCTTTCGAATTTCCTCCCCTGAGACCTGTTCCACATTCACAATCTTTTCACTATCCAGGTTTATATTGTCAATTTTCTGGACTACTTTCTTCACAATCTCCTCTTTCATCATTTCCCTATTTTCAGTCTTGTCCGCAGAATCTTTTCGAAAGTCAGTCTCTTCTAATGCATCAACTGCACTTTCAATATCCTCAGTGTGCTCAGGCAGGGCTTGTTCCACTTTTTCAGTATTAATATTATACAACTTCGAGAGATGACTAACGCTCACTGTGCCTTCTTTAGGAGACGCTTTATGGCTACAAAGAGATTTGAGAACGAAATTGATGATTTAATAAGAGTGAAACACACCTGTGATGCTTTAAAAACCGAAATTTCTGTCTGATGTTAGGCGAATGCATCTTTTTGTCTTTATCTATAGAGGAAGTTTCGTCATCGGACGACATTTCAACGCCTGCAATAAACAGGAACGTGTTTGTTTAATAAGAAAGGCCTTATGATGGCTGCAATATTTACCTTCAGTGGTCGACGCGAAACCACAAGTCTTCGAAATACTGCTCTCAGACTGGTCCTCGGAATCTGAAAAACTTGAACTGTCCTTGTTGCCCTCTTTAATTTGCTTGGGGTCAGTTTTCGCTCTGTGTAAAGGCGAACCTTCTTCGTGCCTCGCTTTAATTTCCGTGATTTTTTCCTCCACGCTTTTAGTTATTTTACCCTTTAAAAAGACGAATATTAAATGAAAATTGGGAAATCAGCAGTAAAAAAAATTGTTTCAGTGGCAAATCCGACATTAAAATATAACTTCAGGTTTGACACAGGTATAGACCAAAACGATTGATACTTCATCCAGCCCACGAACTATCTATTTATAATGATTATTAAACAATTAGAAATTATGAGGATCTTTTACGTCTATATTTTTCGCTATTCACATTAGGTTAATGTGTTATTTACTGGAGCTAAGAAAAACTTACCTTTATATCAGAAAAGAATCTCCAAGGGTCGTTAGGCGGCGATGAGCTAAGGCTTTGATTAGTGGACACATCTACACTAGTAGACCTTTTAGCTAGTTTTGGGAATAGTTTTAAAGCTCTCGAGTCTTGATCACCTATGATTTAGATTTGCATTTTCGAGATAAAAACTCACATATATAGATAAGAAAAATATCAATATATATAACAATATACATATGTTGAATAATGTTAGTGTGTAATTAAAAAAAAAAACAGAGCAACTCATAGCAACACTAACATTATAAATCCACAACAAGCAATGAAGGTCCAATATTACTTACTGGAACTGCTTACAGGCTGCAAAACTCCAAATTGATTATTTTTTTCCTCAGAGTTTGGAGTTTCTTCATCACTGAAACGAACTTCCTCAATTTCTTCAACGTTTGCATGAAATTTTATTGATATTGAGGGAACTGAAGTGGTAACAGGTTTGCCTAAAAGGATACGTATGGTCACAACATGAGATATATCTAAATGAGAGAAATGTGAGTTTTTGTCTAAGTTCAAAGGCAATCACTTATATTTATTGGGTGAATTAGGTTATACTAGCAGGACTCTGACATCTGACCTTGGTTTGAGTTCAACATAACATATAATTATATGCTGAAAACCTTGCAGAGAATATACATATATGCACTGGTGTACTAGGAATGGTGCAAAAATTTAAGGGACAAAAGGTTTCTATATTGAACAAGGAATCGATTTTTTTAAATAAAAGTATACTCTGTAGCACAAGATAGAAAAACTCGAATGATAAAATAGGATTTGATCTGGAGAAAATGCCACTTTGTTGAGAAAATCTTTGGAGACAGCAAAGCATAAACTTCATTAAAGATTACCTAAAACACAACTTGAATAATTTAATCTCTTGAATTATAGTAGTTGTATAGGAAATGCTTTAAAAAAATTTTAAATTTTACATCCTGTATCCCAGAAACTACAGGTTTTCCGACATATGCATATATTAAAATAAAATAAAAAGAAAACAATCTCTACTTTAAATAAAATATAGCAAAATCAATAGATAAAAACTTGAATACAACATAAAATTGCCTATAGTGAACATATAATATGTAGGCATACACAATTACCTACACGTCTCCTGGTAAAAATAACAAACTTGCTTTCCTCCCATTGCAACTTTTATATAAATTTTCAAGCAGATATATATGATATATTTAATTTAAAGTAAAGCTTTTCCTTCAAATGCCATAGTTCTACAAGTAGAAACTAGCTCCCCCTGGTTTTGAAAATTAGTGAAGGAAGGTCACTGCAAATATTTTGGATTTCACTGTTTTATATATAAATGATAAATAAAAAAATAATTTTGTAAAAGAATTATTCAAGTAATGGACACCTTACGTTTTACTACATTATCTACTCTAATACAAATGTTTCAATAAAATTAATTTGCTTACTAAGATAACAAAGTTTTATCAATTTGATCATAAATAATTATTAATCTTATCAGGATTAGTCTTGAGCCAGAAAATACAGCATTAAAAAAAATATCAGTTTGAAAAACTTGGCATGCATTACTCATTCTAATATTGTTATAAAGAGTGCTGATTTTATCGACAGGTGACAAGATTATACTATGACTTTTACAGTTCATTTGTAATATATGCAGAAAATAAATTATAAGTTACAATGAACTAGAAAAAAAAGTGAATGAAGCTGATAATACTGAACTTACAATAATTTAAATGCAACCATTATTGCTAGTTCTACTGTGCAAGGCAAAATTTCCCAGCTAAAGAAACATGAAATGTATCAGAAAACTTTATATATACTTACTTTACAAAGCATAATAAAACATACAAAGAGTGACACATCAATTACAACGAAAAGCACACCTCAATACCTGTTACCTTTTAGCATCCCCAAAGTTATTTTACTGTCTTTTCTTAAGCTCATTTTCAAGCCTAAACTAATTAGTAGATTAACATTATATTAGTAGCACATACTGTTATAGGAATGGGACGATACGTGTACCTATACACATAATAGCTTACAGCTACAGGCGAGCTAAAAGAAACATTACAACATACATGTAAGTAGAGCAGCAGACATGATACGCCAGGTGGAATATGATTGCAGGCAAAGAATGTTAAAATTATCAGCTTATGTTCAAAAGAACAAAGTTTATTGTATTAATGAGAGATGTTTGTCTTACTTATTCTGGGTATAAAAACATGAAACATGAAACAAAAACAATACTTTTCAATGGCATAATAAAATCCTGAGGGTATGTTCCAAACAAAATTAAATCTCCTAATCATCCAGTTTTCTTAGTATAAGGAAAAAGATTATGTTCCTAAACAAAGGCCAGGTCTGTTTGAAAAAGAGCCAGAAGACCCAACATAAACAGGAAGGCATTGCTCAGAGAAGTGGTGATGTTTGTTGGGAACTTAATAAGGAATGGCTAATAAAGTACAATGGCACTATGAGCACTATTTTGTCCACCTCTATATCACAATCAAATTGAAAAACTGTCACCAGTCCACTAAATTAATCAGCATTGCATAGCTTTCTGTTTAATTTTTGTGCATTATGCTATATGTAACGCGCCACATAAATCCAGCATAAAATAAATTAAAAAATAAACCTAGAAGCCCCAGGAAATCTATGGGTGGACTTAGGCCTGGTAGTGCCACTCTACTAGAAATGCCCATAGAAGAGTTTTCCACATAATCTAACGTCTGAAACTAAATTACGTGATACATACTTTGTTTGTAGTCCATTGTTTGAAATCAAGCTAAAAAATATCCGATTCTTGAGTCATACTTCTACTTATTGCAAATAAACGTTCTGCGTTTCTGAATAACTAAGCTTGGATAGTTGTCGTATTTCTGTGTGTACAACCTTGTATATTAGGCCTTTTGGATGCAGTTTTTCCTATTTCAAGATCAAAATTTTTAGTTTATCTTTTACACAATTATTACTGATATTAAAACGAATACTCTCCCTTTCAACGCGAATGAGAATGATAGTCGAAATCAGCTGAGCTAATGGATTCTGACAGTGTTGCCGTTTATTTATCAATATCAAGATTTTCATTAAATATTATTGAAATGCACTGCTTGGAAAAATAACGAATAATTAGAAATATCTAAAAAATGTATGAATAAATTAGTTTCAAAGGAAATTATTGAAAAAATTAATTTTGATACTTGTAGGTTATAGCTTAGTAAAAACTATTTTTACTAAACGTTAAAGAATAGATTAAATTGTATGCCCAGTGCACATCCTCATGACGACATAGACATATTTTTATTTTGACATTTGACACCATTTGTTGACGTGCGATGCCTGCCACCTGGCGTTCGTTATCGGAATACAGCCACGTCACTTCTCAATCAAAAACCAATTTTGAGTTAAAAATTTTTTGAAAAAACTTTCAAAAATGAATGTTTTTAGGCTTCTGGGTGATCTTTCTCATCTCTTAGCAATCATAATTTTGTTACAGAAAATTTGGTACACTAGGTCATGTGCTGGTAAGTTTTTTTTTAGCGATTTTGGGACTGTTTTAGCCGGCTGCTTATGGACATTGCAACAGCATTGTTTGTGTATTTCTAATAATTTTTAACTTATGATGCCCATAAAATTAGTAGTTTCTAAAATATTTAAATGCACTCTTCAGTTCAAAACAACAGGCACTTATGTCTGCTTCAAGTTATTCAAATTCCTTATTTCCACATCAAGAATTATGTCATACACATTTATCATGGTTTAATGATTGAAACAGACACTGCAATCTGCAATGCAATATCACGCTTTTGAATTGTTTTAATTTCGTGCAAATATTTCCTATATTAGTTTCAAACATGTTTGTCTTTCAGGTATATCAGGCAAATCACAAATTTTATTTGCCCTTGTATACACGGCCAGATATTTGGACCTGATAAATGCATTTGTCTCCACATACAATACAAGCATGAAACTTGTGTTTCTCATGAGCTCATATGCCACAATTTTCTTAATTTACTTTAAGTTTCGAGCTACTTATGACAGAAATCATGATACGTTCCGCATTGAGTTTTTGGTGGTACCATCAGTAATTTTAGCTTTGCTGATTAACCATCAATTCAGCTCCTTGGAAGTAAGACTTTTACTATACCATTTTTAGCATGGTTATGCTAGCATTGACAGCATTTTCTAGGTATTGTGGACATTCAGCATCTATCTTGAATCTGTGGCAATTCTACCACAATTGTTTATGGTAAGCAAAACTGGTGAGGCTGAAAGCATTACTTCCCATTACCTATTTGCACTGGGCTCATATAGAGGGTTGTATATTTTGAATTGGATTTATCGCTATTGGAAGGAAGGGCATTATGATCTGATTGCAATTGTAGCTGGTATTGTTCAGACAGTATTATACTGTGATTTTTTCTATTTATACATTACCAAAGGTAAGTTTGAGGTTATGTTTCTTTGTTCACTGTTATATGAGTTTTTATTGCAGTATTAAAAGGCAAGAAGCTGCAGTTGCCGGCTTAGAAATTCGTCACAATTTGAGCGTGCAAATTACATTTTAAGTATAATTTGTGAAGTTTCAAAATGATATAATTTTAATGCTTTAAAGCCAGTGTATAGTTTGACATGAAAACGCGTTGAATTGTACATGATTTATCAAATTAACAAGGTTACTGATGAAGCTCAGAAGTTTTTATTTTTTTGGTAATGTAAATGAGCTCTTAAGAAACAGAGAGTCTAATTGTTTGATATAGGTAAAATGTTTTCAATGTAGGTAGTTATTTTTTTCTATTTGTACTACAATGGGATATAGTATATGCCAAAAAATGAGCAGAAAAATATACTAATTACTTATTTGATAGGTAATTTAAAGGAATGAGCCAATGAATGTTTAGGGGGCATGAATTCAACCAATAATAAATTGTAATTAGGAGGGTAGTTTCATGTTTTCACTTCATTTGATATTAAATTAAATTCTACCATTTTTTGGAGTATGTGATTCATTTTTATTTAGACCTACATACGCCACAAGTTAAAAGTAAAGCAACTCTTGCGGTAATAGAAAGTTTTTAATTTTCAAATCTTAAAATAGTCAAAAACAAAGTTGGTTTTCTCATGAGCCAGTAACTTAGATAACAATATTAATGTTTTTAATTTGAATTCTGTGAATTTAAGGTGTTCGTATATAAATCAGTTACGCACGAATTGTTGGCACTTCAAATTCTACGTTTTCACATCTGCGCTAATGATTCGTGTATGTGAAAACCTTGCCAGAAATGAGGTTTACTGGCATCATCAACGAACCATCACAAGCGTGATCGATGCACTTCTCATCAAAATGTCAAAATCAAAAATAAAAATCATTTTAGGAGGGATAGCAAACTTATTACTGAAGTTAGAGACGTATTCGGTTTTCATAATTCTGTGCTTGGTTTTTATAGCCCCAAAGGTCACAGTGAGAGGTCGCTATGTGAAAGTACAGAATTTTAAGAAACTAAATTTTGGGACATCTACGAATTTCATTCATCCACTACAATACTGAAGAAGTTAAAACGGATTTTGATAGTTTTTGCAGTAGAATCCAGTGGCGTTCTTTGCTTTTTGCGACAAGGAATTAAATTTTATTTTTAATTTGGTTTTTTTTTTTATTTATTAGATTTGTGAATTCTTTCCCTTCTGACAAGAGCATCAACATTCATAAAAAAACAAGAGTTTTTTCAATCATTTTCAATGTTACTTGAAAATGATGATAATTTAACTTACAAACGAAAAAAATACTAAGGTTTGAATTCTCAAAATATAATAAATTGATTTCTTTGAACAGATCAATAAGCTGATAAAACTGTGCGTAGCGAATAAACAACATGACGGATATATGGTAGTCTTAAAGTAACAAATATAGATTATGCTAATTACTGAGCATTCAAGAACAATTTGTTTACTTCATAAATTATTGTTTTTGTCTCATTAAATTGTCATCTATGAATTAGAACTACAAGAACGACGGAGAACTCATTAAACTTTTCATCTGAAAGGATGAAAACTGTAACTTCCATTATAATTTTATCTGCATCGTACAAAAGATGGCGCAACGATGATTAAAAGTTTGAGTTTATGTATTATAATCTTTTTGCTAATGTCTGATCGCCCCTTTTGGGGCTTAACCGTCCGGGAAACTTAAAGTGAAGAAAAAGAGTAACTAAATTTTAAAAAAATGTCTTATTGATATAAAATTTGCGGAACACAATAGAAATATTTTGTGTTTATTTAACTAAGGTGTTGCAAAGTATTAACTACTATATATATATATATATATATATATATATGCAGCATGTCTACGAAAAATTTCCTTTTTTTTACGATAATTTTTTTTCCCAGCTGGTCTCATCATGATGTATTGCAGACCGTTTACTGCTCCTTGTAGCCTGTAAACGATACTCTTTTTTATACCACAAAAAGTCCAAATGTTTCCTTGAATTTAGGCGTACAAAACAGCTGCTTTTTTAAATATGTTCCGCAGTTTTAACCATCTAGTTACTTTGATCGCCTGCATATACGAAAAAGTCGTTTATTACGTTATCCCCAGGCACCAGCACATGTGCACATTGTGCACCCTTTCTTCGTTACCCTTGTTCGATAGAGGTGCTACATAATGTATTTGTATTAATATTAGTATAATGCATTGGTACAATATTAGGAATTAATTGGTATGAAAACAATAGATACCGGAAATACAGGACAACTTTTAATGGGGTCATTAGGATGTCACCTAATGTATAGCGTTTTAATGCATTAAATCGCTGTCGATAAAAGAGAATGATGAATGATGGTAATATGTATTAAATGCTGAAACAATCTACAGTTAGAATCCACAATGTGTCCGAAATATACAAGGAAAATTTTTCAAAATAATTTACCGCATGGCCACAAGATTATCACACAATTTTATTTAGGGGTCCCAAGAATGTCTTTATGAACAGTGCGGCTAGCGAAAATCTTTTTTTATTACTGGGTTTAGGATAAAATAGAATTTTTGATAAAAATTTTACTCGAAGCTATGAGTGAAGTACCATGCTTTTTTCGTTATACGGGGTAAATTATAATTTGTCATCAACTTCTGACGTCTCCCGTAAAATAATCGCAAATATGGTCTCTCAAATTACAGCTTCGAGATAAACAGCCATTCGTCGTTTTTTGAAAAATGATTTTTTTCTTCTAAATATGTTTAACATATAAAAAATTTCTCCCATTTCTGAACTTCATCCTTGGACACCCTATAGAATTGGAAATAAATAAAAACTGCTACATATACATTTTGTACGTTTGCCTTCAAATTTGGAATTGATTTGTTAATCAAGAGAAGGGCAAACAATAAAACCTGAAAATAAAAACTGCATGAAAAAACCAAACATACAAGGTAAATAATAGATTTGCTATTAATATCCGATTTCCCCGGCTATCCGGCCAATGCTTAAGCAGTACTAAATTCGGGTCAAAATACTGTTGCTACTCTCTCTGTTTTATTCAAAATGCATGAGAGGAAAGAAGATGAAGGATCATTCGAACCTAAAAGCGCATTTTCACAAGACCCTTTCAAACTAGAGGAAACCGGTCTAACCTGACCAAAACAAGCCGTGAACTTAGCCCGCGCATACGTGATACGATTGCCCCCTGCATTTACCGGTTTCCGAGCTCTTTGTGTTCGGCAGGGGTTTCCCAACGATTTCCCAAAAAGTACGTTAAAAATGCCCAAATTACCTGTTCCTTTATGCAAATCTAATATTCGCAAAGATTAAACTATTTCAATTAACTTTCAAAAAGTTAAAATAACTGCTAAAAGTTCAAATAAGTGTTGGCGCAAAAGTGCACAGCTCAGACAAAGATAGCTATATGCAGGCATGTCCTGCTGACATCATACCGATCGTTACAGCTGATTCTGACACACGGCTGTTGCCAGGCCATGGGTTCACAGGGAGAATCCCCGTTTCCTATTGGTGGAAAGAGTGGGCCTACACAGTGGTTTGGTGTTTTGGAATTATTGGACTTTTAGGAGAAATCGCCCCAACAAAGTTTGAACAAAGGCTTCTACTTAGTAGCACATTTTTAACGAATTATTTATGTTTGGATGGAAAAGAAATAGTGTATGAAGAAAGTCTTTAGTTCAGTTACTTGAGTTATTGATTTATAAAGATTGGAGTGTAATGCAGAAAATTAGTTTGAGGTTTAAGTGGAAATTTGTGTTGTGGAAGTATTACTAACATAACTGTGGTCTTCAACGCCTTAATTAAATTTTGAGGCAGTTAACACATAATATTACTTATCTCTTATCCCGTTTTTCACGTTATGGCCCAACCGTTTAAGATTTAAATAGGTATACTCACTTTCGGGTTACTCCAGACTTTTTCAATGCAATTTAAAGGCATTATTTTAGTGTTCAAACTTCAAGGTAAACATTTCAACTTAATTGAAAACAGTTTTTGCCTCGCGCAACTGTAATTTCGTCCCAACGCATCTTGACGGGGGCCTGCCGGTCGATCAGCTGATCGCTTCCAGTGAGTTCTTTGTTCGCCGGCATCGGAGGAACATCGCACGTCACACCACTGGCCCAATCGGCTCCGAAGATTCATGGAAAAAATGCCGTGTGGGCTATGAAAAAAGTGAAAACGGAAGGCCCCTTGATGAAAAACTGGACGCCACCAGGCCCCCTTAAAGTGACAGCAGCACCGGACTTTGACAGCCGGGGTTGAGAATCGCAGGTGGATTGGACCGGTCAGCCTCATCATCTTCATCATGTTCCGGAGCAGTTTCCAGGAAGAACGGGTCGCCAAAGACTCCAAACTGCAGGCGGTTTTTAGCAAGTTGTCTGGGGTATTCCCCAGGGCCGAGGACTGCTTCCAGGGCCACACCATCCCGAAAATCATGTCCTCGGATATTATTGAGTCAGTACTGGCCGATCCTGTTCCTGTTCCGACAAGTAAGTACGCATATAATTTGTTTCAAACAAAAATAGATAGGAAAGAGTGAAAAATAACCACAACAAAGATTCGCACTTGTGATGATTTTTTTGTAAAGGGGGATTACTCAAAAAAAAAACAATTCAACTAGGTGTTCGAAATTAGAGGCATGTCTTGGATAAATTCATTTAATATCAACTTTTGACCAGACATTTGACATGTAATAGCAAATGTCTTAACGTACTACGTCTACGGTTTCTCGTCTGCGGATTTTTTTTCTAATTATCACTACATATATTTTTTTCAAATTGTTAATTATCATAATGAAAAAAGAGCTCCTGTTTTCTCATATTCTTCAAACTTCAACAGTTTTTCCCAATAAATACCTGTTATCATTTCCAAAAATCATTCATGTGTATCATGACCCCCCTCCCCCCTCCCCCCACCTATGTTTGGCTTACAGAGCGCCTGGTGTGATGGCGCCTTCAATGTAGTATGCAAATTATCCTATAATAATTAATTAGGAAAGAAAATTGTTATACTAACTAAAATCGATGTTGCCAGCTAGCGGCATTTCTGCTTATACTCATACCAAAAGCACAGAAGTGATGGTATTTTGTAACTTTTTTGATAATTTACTATAAAAATTTGATGTTTGGACCACTTATATAGGACATGACACAATTTTCTGGAAGTTTAACCAACTCATCCTATGTGCCTGAACGGAATCTTTTTATTTACTTGTCAATGCTAGTAAGCAAGTAGAGATTGTCTAAAATTTTTATCTACATTTTGGGTTTAAATATTAGAGAAATTGCTTGAGAAAAATGCATAAAAAATTACATATTTGAAATTAGCGAAAATAAATTTTTATTTTTGTAAAAATATTTATTATGGTCCTATTTACATAAAAACAGGAAAATGAAATACCGGCGGAACAGTCAGATTTAAAAAGTTCCCCGTAATTAGAATCCAAAATAAAAAATATTTTTGAAAAATTTCTTAACTGTGTCTTAATTCTTTACTTTAAAATAAAAAAGCTTAATTTTCATAAAAACAGTGCCAAACATACAGGATGTTTCAGTTTTTTATAGCAGGACTTTAACAACCCATAACACTTAGTTCAAAATGGATATTAAAAAAATGGAAAAATTATTACAAAGAGTTCGTGTATTTATGTACCTTAGCAAGTGCTGAGTTTCCGATATACATCGTGTTTTTACAGGGGTTTACAGGGTTAAATATATCTATTCTGTGGTACGTGGGTTCTGTGTTATTTGAAAAACATACATTTGAGCCAAACAAAAACAGGTAGGTACATATTTATGTGCTCAACCCAATTTTGAAGTACGAATAAAAATCGGAGAAGCGAGCAGCAAGAAATAAATCAAAACCATCTGTAAAAGTCTTTTATGATTTGAAAGATTATTCTGTGGATATAATAGATGCAGATGTGGCAGGAACAATTTCTAAAAATTGCAGGTCTAAAAACACTGTGATACGTCAATGTTCTATTCGATGTTGAGCGCCTTATTTTTTCTCACTAAATTAAAAAATTTACATTTCAATTCAGTAACAACATGGAAGTACAAAATAAAATTTTCTAGAACCAGCAGCAAAAAAAGTTGTGCAGAAGATATGAATTTGGAAAATTTCTGAGTCTTGAAAATCTATCCTGTGATACGCCAATGTTTTATTGTATACTTATGATGCGTAGTAAATACAGGGGCGTACTGGACACAATTTTGAATTAAGAAACTGGGCGAAAAAGTAGAAGTGAAATCAACTAAAAATGGGCCGTAGCGTCATCTCCTTTGGCAGGATTTTGCGATATTCTCTCTCATTTTTGCATACTTGCATAAGGCGAGATCTAAGATGGATAAATACCGCTGATGACGAAGGATTGATGATAGTGGTGGTGTTTTCTTCCATAATTCTGGCTCTCGATATTCAAGAAATAATTTCTGAAAATTGATGGGCTAAAAATCTGCGACACGTCAATGACTTATTATATATTAAGCATTATAATTTTTACACTCTGTAAAATGCAAAACATGCATTTTAAGGTAATAAGGGCAGTGGTGTGTGTAGAGTAGAATTTTAAAGTAATAACTAGGACAATATAAAAATCAAATTGAATTTGCAATAATTTGGAAAAATGCTAAGTAGTATAAAATATCACCTATTTTCGAAATGTCAATGTGGGGAATATTAGCGTTTGAAATGTGACTTATGACATGTGTTTTTAAAGATTATAATTTTTTGATTGTTTAAGTTAAAGCGAGTTCGTTTTTATCTCAGTTTTTAGTCACAGTTTTTGCACAACACGAGGAGATGCGATGTTCAATCTTCGAGTCATATCAATGAAAACTGAAATTCGCCAATGGTTTTCAAAATCTTTTGCAAAACACAAATTGTGTATAAATTATTGTATAACTTTCTCCATAGTTAACGAAAATCTTGGTTCAATTAGTAGGCAATCATTTTTGCCTTCATGTTAGGTCGTTCACTCCTTTATTCTCAATTTTTCCTTTCAATGAATTACGACGGCCGTTCGGTACCGGTCCCAAAAAGTTGTTTTCCGATAAAATGCAAATAAAATTGGCAATAAATTTAATCTAACGAGTTTTTTAATTGCGCTCTGCAAATCATTCGGCCATCGATATTTTTGGTCGCTTCTCACTTCCCAATCACCATGAATTTGCCGTCTAGCGAAAATACTCCGTTAAGTTCGATTAAGAAAATAGCTGTTTACCAAATTATATTTTTTATTAAATATTTATTCACAGAAATAGTTTTTATCTTCAAGAATTCTAAACACCATTCCGCCTGTTTCTTTTCTGTTCATTTAATTGAAGGAGTATGATTGTCAAATGGCAGCAGTGCTCGTTTCTACTATCAGAACTAACAAAATGACAGAATATGGGAGTATCACGGAATGACAATAACAATACTTGACATTATAAATATACCTAGGTCTTAAACTAAAATAGTGTCATTCGCAGTTCAGTAAAAGAGTTTGAAGAAGTTCTTTCCCAATTTTAACTCGTCGCCAAGAAAAATTGCGATATACTAAGTGCAATTAGCAAAGGTTCATAATACATAAATATACATGTAGATATCATAAAAGGGTATATAAAAAGTCGAAATACATATTAATGTTTTAATTTTAACCACACTGAAAAGCTCCTGTCATTGACATGTGACTAGCGCAAAAATGGAAAAATAAGATTTTATTGTCATATACCCGCGGCATTAAAAGATTGTATGTATTGGCTTTTATCTCTATATTCATAACGTTCTCAATGACAGGATCATTCCACTTGTCAAAGCTAATTCAATTGGGGAATTTAGCTAGCTACGAGGGCACTGCGAAACGTAAATGAACTGAGTAACAGATCATAAACTCCAGTGGTATTTTCTGTCTTACTTAACATCAAAATTACTGGCTTTTCTATGTTTGCATTTTGGCCACGAGGCATCGCATTCGCGATTTTTGTAGTTAGGGTTGATTTAGCTTAGCTACGCTATACAGCGGGTTCGCCATACATATTTCCGTTTCAGAAATAGAATTTTATCCCTTCGCCATGGCAACATTTATATAATGTTATGGTCCAGTTGGTCATGACACTTCCCTACCCCCCCCTCACCCGCCCATGGGAGACCCGAATTCCGGTGTTATCTGTTTTCGGCATTAATGAGAGACCCTGGAGCGGCAATAATTCAGAGTTTAACGGCGCGTTAATATCGCCAGTTTTATTGTCGGGATGCGGGACTCTCTATGAATATAGGCAGCTATCGTCCTCAGTGTACATTCGCCAAATTAGCGTTGTATTGTTCTCATCGAAATACTTTCGCTTTCAAATTTATTCCTGCGGGTGTTTGATATTAAAGACATGCCTTTCCATGGTTTAATAATTCAATATAAATTATTGATCTGAAAAAGGAGTAATGTAATTATAAAGATGAGCAAAAAAATTTCAGGTCGTCCAGTTTACCAAAATCTACCTTTAGATTGGAATTCGGAATAAGACGGTTTCACCTGAGAGGTTGCTTCTTCAGGTTAATACGTTACGATTTCGGACAGTTCTCATTGAAAAAACTGTTCAAAATACACCATCTAAGACTTTACCCTTCATAAAATAGTAATCCCCATCGAATCCGGCCAACATTTTAAAGTCCGAACACAGCTTCCCCCCTCATATATAATCCTGGAGCCTCAAAAACTCAATCTGGAGAGCGTCCCAAATTCATTTCCGAATATTTCGAATATTTCATTCAGGACAAAGCGGAGGCCTTGGGAGGGTCCTCCTGCTCTACGCACAACTAATCTCTTACGCTTGAATGGGTCTAGGGAGCTCCAACGCCAGCTCGGGATAACGGGACCGTAAATATCTATTGTCGCTGTGTAATTAGATTTTATTCATTCGGTTCGGATTGGGATTATTCTAAGGCGATTCGGGTTTATTAATTTTACTGGAATTGATTTGCAGTATCAGAAAGGAATATCGAAGGGTAAGTAACTGGGTCAGCTAATGTGCAATTTGAGGGCGTTCGCAGGCGTGAGAGTAGACAAATTACAATATGGTGAGATGTATTGCAGGTTGTCCATCAATACCGATAGGATTGGCAAAAGTCATACTATTGTCAAATACATTAGGGGGACCACTGGATTAAAAATTAAGTTAATGATAAATGACAGCCGAATGTCCTAGATCCGTCACTTCATATGTTTTGTGAAAGTTTATTACTGTCGTATAGCGTCGGACGAGAACAATCTTGTCAAAGAAGTGTTGGAATTTCTTTGACTAGAACTAACCTACCTGTTTGATTTGAGGTTTTCATTAATTTAACTCCCTTTGTTTACTTTTTGCAACGCTCTCATTGGCAACTAAATTTTGCTATCGATGAGAGTACCGGGCAAACTATACTAAGCAGGTAACAACGTATATAACAAAATAACTGCATCTCACATCAAAATAAATCTTAGAATTATTGGCTTTTATATGTTTGCGTTTTAGTTACCAGACGTCGTATTAATTTGTTGAAGTTTCTAATGATAGTCGAGATACATCAATTCTTTAACCTTATTCCAGATACATGGCCCAGCGATCCGTTCAATTACTCCCACCATCATCAGTCGTCCACTCCACCGCCGTCACCAGCGAATTTCGCTGACGATACGCCACTGAGTGAGGACGTAATCTACAACGCTGCCACATTGACCCTCCGCCTCGAACAAGAACTGAGGGCAGCCAAACGCAGCCATTTGTCTTGCGGCGAGGTCTTGTTGCCTTGCGGCCTTCTCCTCAGGGTAAGTTTCTTCCAGAAAATATCTGACAATGTCGTCTAATTTGTGTTGTCAAAATTGAGTTAGTAATGACCGTGGTTCCTTGCTTCAGGTGGCAAGAGATATAGCCTCGATGGCTGAATCGGAGCCCTGCGGGTTGCGCGGTTGCCACCTTTTCGTGTTGTTCGAGCCTCATGGCGCTCTGCCTTCTACCAGGATCGCGAAGGTGGAGTGCGATCCTGGTACAGCCTGCACCTTCGAACTGTACCTGACGCTTAAACAGAGCTCCACGGGGTGGAACTTCCTGCCGCAATTTTTAAGGTAAGTTTGTTATATAGTTACCGAAAGTATTCGATATCTTTACGTTCACCTGCGACCTCAAGAAAAACTGTACGTATTTTTTTACGCCTCTTTGACAACTTGGAAGCACCGCCATATTTTTTAAAGTGTTACTTCCAACAATTTATTTTTTTCAAAATTTATGTTTGGGATTTTTGTAATTTCAGACTTCAGCACCCAGACACGTAATATCGATCCGGATCAGAAGTTCATTTCGGTAAACGTTTCACCTGGTTACAAATCACCCGCGTTGACAACGTGTTGCATGAGTTATGACATTATCTGTTTTTGACAGCTTCGATATCCTCCCATTTTAGTGCAACAAAAGAAAAGCGCGACGTTGCCATTTGAAAATTATTAATATTGAAGCAAAATTTTTGAAGCCTTTAAAGTTTGATTTTAACAAATCAACTTTTTTGTTTGTAGACCCTAAACGAGCCCATTTTTGTTTAGTTTTCCCACAATTTGGAGCTGTTATTCATTATTTTTTCTTTGTAAAACTAGTGCAATTTCAGTATCCGGTTTAATAGTGCTATTTTCAAGAGTTAATGGGTTTCGCTGTTTGAAAACAACATTTTTCGACCTCGACCGAGACGATCAATCAAACCGCGAAACCTAATCTCTGCACTGCGCCCGCAATAAAAAGGAAACCACATTATCCGGACGAAATCACGATATTGCCGGTTCTTTCGAATACTTTTTCACGGTTGTACTTGGGATTTTAACAACCAGCTTTCCTACCAGAGAAACTTAATAAAACGCTGGTTGTAGGGATATCAAGGGCTAACCGGTCGTAAAAACAGCTACCAAGAACAGATAATGTACCAAAAGGAAACCGGTCGCAATAGCGCCTCGAGCTCGTAAAGGACCGTTTCGCAACTTTCTCCGAAGCCAAATCGCGGTCTTGATGATGACTATAATGATAATGATGATGATGACGAAAAGTCGTCACGAGCTGCGATTTTTTTCACTCTGTCAATTAAAAAACTATTAAGCAAGCGAGCAAAGCCGATTACAGTTGGAAAAGTTAAAAGCGCCAATAAAGCGATAACTAATCTTCATTGCACAACATTGAGAAAAAACGGCATACTGACGGATTTATTGGGAACCGAACTCATTGATGTAGAGAGTTAATGTAGTTCTAATAATTTCCCAAAAGTTACTTTTTTGGATATGGACTATACGGTTTTGCTACGCCACTGTTTTTTTGGCTAATTAAGTTTTGACATTTTTTTCACAATTACTTGTAAAATTATTGTTCATATCCAAAATCATTGGTGCAGTAGGTTTATTTTGCCTGGTAAGTAACATTTTTTGAAATTTCCTTTTGCTGAGAACCTTATTCCGAGGGCCTTTAAATGCGCTTTCTCTCGTTTATGTCACTGCTTTTTAACGCATAATACTAGTTTAGGAGGAAGAAAAGTGAAAAGTAGGCCATTGTGAATTTTACGTATTGTTTTACTACTCAATTCCCGATTTTATTGGAAATCGGGAAGGGGAATTGATGCTTTGGACAACGTTGACTTAATTTTGTCTTTTCGAAATCAGTTCGCATTTCCGGAGGACAGATAAATCCAATAAATCGCTACTGCAGCCCTTCGCCGAATCAGGGCCACACGGGATAAATATATTTTACAACGTTGCCAAAACGAGCATTTCCTTCCTAAAAGGTTCTTTTGAGACATTTTAATAGGACATTTTTGGAATTTCCGAAGTTCTTCCTATAAAGAAAATCATTGCAGTTTTGACTTCCTTATGCTGTTAAACAAGATCGTTAGTGCCTTTTTTGTTGCGTTATTTTAGAGTCTCGGTATAATAGATTCCCGCTGCCGTTTGGCAAAGTCGAAATTCACAGTGTTCCATTGAAAGCGAAACAATAACGCAAAACAACATGGACACTAATGGCTGTCGTTTATCCTACGGGTTTCGTCAATTCGGGGACGTAAATGTGACAGAGCCGACGGGTAATGCGGTGTTGCGACATTTCGGTAAAGTGCAAACGGCACTTAAAAAGGTTGTCGCAGGCAATAAACTAGGGAAATTACCGCCTGGAACGGGCTCGACAAAAGTGTAGGCCGACATATTTGCCTGGGGGCCGCAATGAGCTACTCCCCTAATGTTTTAAGTCTTGCAGGAGAGAACATGTTGCCTATAACAGAGACCCTTGGTTTAGAACCACTCTAACTTCTTGTCCCCTTAAGCCTTTTGAGTATTCCCATCACGCACTTTAGTTAATTTATTAAAGATTTCTGATCTTCGGTCCAGTTGGATAGTTCGGGTAAGAGACAATCATTATCTGCATGCAAATTAAACATGTTTTTTCTGTGTTGTAACATATTTAATTATACTGAGATTAGTGGGGACGTGGCACGATATAGGCCAGCAAGGTCACCAGACCTGAACCCCTTAAATTTTTTACTTGGCGATTTAAGGACGGAGTGTACTGAAGATAGATTCATTTCTATCTCGGCCTACTTTAACGATTGTTCAATATGGCCACTGCTCACAACTTTGTAATGCTTTAAAAACGCCTCCTGAATATTAGACACTACTTTCAACTAAATGGTTCTTATCCCACCACTTATTGTGTCTTTAAGGGTTGCGACAAAATAAATTTTATATATTTTATCGCAACCAGACCGGATATATTTTTGGATGCCGTATCGTTAATACAACCGCAAAGAGAAAATCTATAGGGTACAAGTCTGGCCACCTTGCCAGCCTGTCTATGTAACCACGTACCGCGTCTGCTGTCTGATCATTACTGGGTGTAATTAACACCTTGCCTTAGAACACAACCGGCACCTTTAATCTTTATACGGTTAATAAAGTTGCATGATTTAAAATAAACTATTTCGTACGTGAAAATTTCAAAAATTATTAAATTACCCTATTTAAACTATGTCTATAATTATAATGAAATACAGCCAATGGTATGTTTCTCTTGGTTAACTGAACACGTCTTTATAGCATTTGGCTTGGCCCGGGCATACAGCTGATCTAAATCTAATGTTTTTTATGAAATACAGCTTTTTTAAGTTCTTTCTTCAAACTTTGATTTCATCACTCACATCACGAGAGTGAAATGTTGCTCATGAGCCGAAGTCGAGGGAAGCAATCATGCGAGTGTGTCAAGAAACTTTCCTATGAGTTATGTGTATTTTTTCTCACGTCCATGGAACATATTAAAGAATCATAAATATTAAAAAGTACTCGACCAAGGCTCGAATCCGGATTATAGCATTTTGTCTATTAATTTGTGTTTAATGGATAAGTGTATTAATGACGCTGATTAATAATCGCGAGCGTTAATAAAGTTGAGATTAATAACTGCTCATTTATACACGTTAGTTATAATTCTATTCCATTGGCTGCAGCGCATAAGACCAAAATATACAACATTTCTTCTTAAAATTTAAAAGCCATTCTACTTTAAGTATATTTACATTTTATTTAGTCAAAGGTACTGTTCACGTGTCAAGCTGTGATTAGTCAAATGCAAATATAAATAAAACTATAGAGGTATGTACATATATGTACATATATATACATATATTTCTTGATGATTAAAACAAGTAATTAAAATCCTGCTACAAAAAGCCCGAACGCCCTGTATATATGTATGTACATATGTATAAGTATAGTCATGCCGCGGCCGCAGTCGGCCGTATGAAACCAATCACAACGCGCTTCATGGAAAATAAATAATACATTAATGGAGATCATTAATGAGAGATTTTGCATAAATTAAAGAGACTTGTTAATACTCAGTCGATGGAAAACTCATTAAAATTTCCTTTCGTGCAATTAACTGGATGGTTAACTTTTAACTTACCACACTCAACAGACTTTACAATTAAAGGATTATGATCGAAAAAGGTGTTGAGCCTTGTAACATTCAGCTTTCATGATTGTGAAAATGTGGCCAATAGTATATAGGGTGTCCTGAATTGCAATTGCAAGTATTTAACAACGTGTTCCATATCGCAAAAATTATACGTAGTTTGTTATAAAAAATTTATTTGAAAAAGGCTTCGTTAAGGAAATGGCACTGCACATTAAGTTCTGCCATTAAAGATGGCTGCATAAGCCGCTTTTAAAGGTACATTAAAAGTTTTTTTTATTAAAAAACGGTGAATCGTACAAAAAAATTGTTATGTTGTAAGAGTTTTCATCTTTCAAATTAAATACATAAATCGAAATTAATTATATTTTATCAAAAAACACTGGCTAACCAATTTTTTTTAACAAAAAACTAATGACATGCTAGTACGCATGCGACTGGCACAACTGAAAATATGTTCCTCAACATAATATGGGTTTCCTTGATGGCAGTTAGCACTCACAACTTCTTATTTTGACAGAATTTACATTGCAAACTCATATTATTTTTCGAACTAGAAATTGACGCAATTGTAATTCCGGGCACTCTGTATGTTCACCACAAGTTTTTTTTTTTAATGATTTTCCTAGGACACTCGATATTTTTCCATAGAGCGTGTTGTATATTATTCAATATTCTGAATCTACAAATCATAATTAACATTCCTACAATAAACCTTCTTGTACTTTTTCGAAGAAAAATAACCTTTATTTGGGAATTACGACGTTACAAACCCCGATCAAGAAATGATGGACAAAAAAAATGGATTTTTATTATTTTTGGCATTATTGATTAAATAACAAGAAAAATAATATTTTATTATATTGGTCTCTCTGTATAGAATATTTTTAAAAATTATGATTTTAAGAGATTTACAAAAAAATTTGGGAAATTGGCAATTAGAAACGGTGATGATTTTGCTTCGGACTTCATTTTTTTTGTTTTGGAGAAATGAAAATAAAATGATTTTTGTATATGTACGTAATTAATTCCAAAATAAAATCATCAGAAAATTTTCGATTTATTAATTTAACGTTGAAATACATATTTTCATTTGTTTCACTCTTTTTCTGGAATCTGTAAAAATATCTATCGATGCAAATTAAGAATGAAAAGGAAGTAAGAAAATAATAATCATCCGGGTCAGTTATCAACTATCTGAAGTAATTCGGAAGGTGTAATCAAATTTCCTAAAATCATCATTCGCAATATTCCTAGAATAGTCGAGAGTTTGTAGGTCTGTCGGGCATAGAGTGGAGTTCTGGCATCCAGGTAGGACAATATTTTCAACAGTTTATGTATTTTTTTGTTTCTGATTTATTTTTATTTCAAGTTAAACAGTTGAGCAAAATTAAGCTAAAAGCTAAATTAGTTTGAAAGGGCTTCTTAATATAGAAATACCCGCATTCTTTCGACAATTTACCGCAAAGGTCAATTCAAGGTGAATACAGATAAACGAAAATCACATATGGCGCCTCCAAATATATGTTACGTCAACATTCCAGACATTCCACTGCGAAGTGTTTAGCGCCCGCTAAAGGGGATACTCCACTTAATAAAGAGATAGCTCTGAAGAAAGTGGGTCAATATGTCACCGTAGGTAAGACAGAGTGTAAAAACGTCCAGGTGAATGCCAGACAAGGATGGAATATGTGTAATATACGGAGAAAGACAGCATGATAATATTGGGGTCTTTCTTCCAGATGTCATTTTCTTGTGTTCCATTATAACCTCAAAATATTTGTTTCGGTTTGAGTTTAGTTAGATTTTCGTTAATATTACGTTATTTGCGTTTTAAATCTATGAAGCCTAACTCAAGTATTTACTTTTTACTATTTACTGTATTAAAATTAATATTCCTTAGTATCATAATAAGCAATGCAGCTTAACCTTAAGAACCAAACTAAATTAATTTAAAGAAGTGGATGATCGCCCCGTTGTATGCTATGGAAGAGGTAACAAACCCTAAGAAATAGTGGTAAGTGAGCTCGTTGCTGCATTTTTGATTAGTGTTGCGAGGGAGATTAGAAAAATGGTACTGATGAAGTACAGAAAATCCTTATTTAATGAGACAACATTATTTTCAATATGAACGTTCAGTTAAATGTCCTGTTATAAGTTGAACTTCCGGGAAAATTGATTGCGAACCGTAAAAAAGCAAGTAAGAAGCCTCTTGCAAAATGTGGTAGCTCCAGTTTTGGAGGGCCATCCTCTCGCCTTAAGACAATGTTTTTGCTTATGCAAGAAGGTTCTGCTAAGTACCATATACACTCAAACTTGGTTATAGCGCACCTGGGTTCTAACGAAATAAATCTTAGAAATGGACAGTGTCTAATTACATGTTATTCTTGTTAGGATGCAACAAATACACTTATAACAACCTATAGGTTTTAGCGAACGCTTTTCGAGGAAGAAAATGCAGGTCCCACAGGTTATGAAACTAACGTGTATTAAAAAGACCATCCTCAAGAATTTATTACGGTAATTTTAGGGTTTTTTTTCGGGTGATCTCGACACCGAAGGATTTCCATATTTTGAATTATAGTCGATTTGGCACGATTTTGGACTGCATTAGCAGCTCTTAATAAAAATATTAGCATTGGGTATTACGATTTGAGTAATCTACAAATTCATCGACAGACATTTGGCCAAAATTAAATTTAATGTGCGTATGTCTGTTCACATCCTTAATCCACTACCCTTCAAGCGGACCAGTTACCTCAGCTAAGGCGAACATAGTATATACATATATGAACATATTAACTAGAATCGGATATAACGAACGGTCGGCTGTAACGAAGAAAATCTTTGGTCTCTTCGTGTTCGTTATAACGGAGTTCGACTGCGTACATGGAATGCGAATAAAGAATTGCTGTATTAGATTATTGTGGCTAAACTAAAACCAAAGCTTTGAAAAATATTTTATGCAGGAGTACCAACTACAAAAAATATGATTTTTTCTGTTATTTTGTGTTAATTCTAAAAACAATGAAAATCTTTTTTTTGTGCATCAAGTGTGTCACCATTTTTCTTTGGAAAGGTACAGGAAAGCCCATAATGAAATCGTACCTTATGAATATACCTTTTCTGTGCATTTTCAGTTTGAGAATGTTTTTTGTCTATTTCAGGAATCTAACAAGAGGGGGCACCGTTGTCTTAAGTCCCGCCTACACGTTGAGCAAGAAGAAACTTTATCGTTCCTACGTGGATCAGATCCAGCCAGAAAAATGAACGACGATTCGACGATCCGTAAGACTGATTTTGAATGAATTTTCTAAGACGCGATCGACAAAACAATAGTTTTCCCCATCCGGAGGGTGGACATATTTTCATGAGGGTATTTACTTGGGGGTGGCGGGTTTTTTCCAATGTCATTTGCGTAAATAAAAATTTGCGCAGGGTCGTTTCCAGTTTTGTTTGTTCGCGGTATGCATTCTTCTACAGTGCGTATTAAGTTTTGTTAAAGAAATTTGTTGCTGTATTCCAAATTCAGTTAAAATTTTTGGCAAATACGAAGATTTACTGTAATAAATTGGAACTTTTGGAGTACTGTTATGTTGAATTTTCATTGTTTTGTTTTACTGCCGCATAACGTTTCACAATATGATCGAATAACAATAAATAAAATAATTAGTGTGTACTAATAAAACGGCAATTTGTTAAAAAAAGTATTAAAAAAAATGATGTGACACGTAGTGATCATGTGGTGTCTTCGATGGGGCTTTAAACAGTCTATGGGCAAGACTGTTTAAACCTCCCTAACCCGAAATCAGTAGAGTTTGTTGTAGAGATAATCATATTCAATGAATAGTAGATTCTTATACTTATATGTGACTGATCGAAATTATCCTTGCATGGGCTTTTACACAATTTTCTGCAGGAAAAATTGCGGATCTATAATGCAATAAAACATCGAAATTGCTTGATAAACCTCTTTTATTAGGCAAGTGGTCTACAGTAGAGTTACCAGAGAAACTGTAAGCAAATATCATTTTGGACCAATAAGATCTCGGAATTGTGAAGAGCTCGTTAGTAACCTCAAGGATTTTTTTAAGCCTTGTATCGGACTATAGTCAGTGGACGTGATATTATAGTGATTTTTTTATACAGTACCTGCACACCCAGCGGAATCTGCGCAAGTATACATTAAGGTTCGTTTCTGGCGTGAAAGGCCACGATGTGTCCTTTCAGGGCAGACACGGGATGGTGTTACAGTGACAAATCGACCAACTCTACAGCCGCACCGGCACATTATCCGACCAAACAAACGTTTTCTTCCAAAATATATCAAAATAAACCTTTTTAGACTTGTGATCCGAATTAAATATGCGCAGATTCGGGTGTCTGTTTTTTGAGGCAATTTTGATACAAAACATCTAATAAATAATGAAGAAGACTGCCAAGGAACGAAACATTCTACTGTGATGCGCGATGTACGCGGAGAAAAATGTGATTTCTCAATAATCAAATCAGGTTTAACAAGATTGCCTCAAAAATTCAAGAAATTAAGATTGATCAAATTATTAATAATAATTAATCATACAAATTAATGTTTAATAGGATTTTTAAATTTAAACGTTCCCTTCGCTGTGGATAGATGTCTCTTAGGATAAGTGTTGGCTTTGTTTTTGTTGTTTTTTTAGTATATGCAGGATTCTGGACTATCATCTATGTTATCTTCTGAGGCTGTCGGGCATCAGAAGTTGAGCGGGCACAGTGAAACTTGAGTTTTTTTTTATGGAACACCCAGTGTATTTCTACTTACTTGAAAAGATTTTTTTCACGCCTGCTTCTAAAATTATCAATATACATATATTTACCTTGTTCGAACCGGCCGATTCTGATACTGATTAACGTTGACCATATCCGAGAACCCATGGAGAGACAAACGAATACATTTTTCAACGTGTGATAGAGATTGTACTGTAATGAATTGGATGGAGCACCGACGGTCCTCTACTGCGACTTGAGGTCTATTAGGGACCCACTCGGTGTAAGGAGTATGTTGCTACCTATGCAGAGGCAGTTGCCATTACAGTATTTTAACGATGTGATTTTGATAAAAAATAATAAATATGTGCAAATCCAAGTGATGAAGGCTTACTGCTGTCTCGAGCCGATTAACAATCATGTTTCAAATCCGTCAAAATTGATTTTTTTTTATACGTAAGAAATGAAAAAATATACAGAGTGTCCCATTAAAAATTCCAAAGTTAGCTGTATTTGACCTCAGAAGAAGACAAATTTATAAAGTCAAAATATAACGAAATACTCTATATTTTTGGTTTTGTGCCTTAGGCAGGAGAATTTTAGTGTTTAATTTTTTTCGGTCTCAAGTTAAAAGGTAAATTTCCACAGGGAACGGCAACAGACTATGTGAATTTTTGTAAATTTTCCATTTACTTTGCATGTAGAGCGCTCATTATCATTTTGTGATAAAATTAGAAACAATAATTCGGCGGATTGGCTCTGAATTATGGACTTTCCGTCAATATTCTACTTCTAAACACCATCGGAGAGTAAAACTATTCAGATACCGTTTACTCTTGCACTAAACATTTAATATAGGATTAAGTAGGTAGCTAGGTAGGATATTATAATTATTTCGAATTATCAGTATTTCGCAAAGATATTAGTATTAGTTAGTTATATTAACAAATTAACAAAGAATGTTTTCTTAGTCTGGCGTAAACTTTGGTTCAGCTAGCACGAGATCGCTACTAAAAATCTTAAGTTGGGATCTAACAACACCTTTCAATGCCAGCAAATGTGACATTCCTTCGTACATCGCGAATTTCTAGGTAGGAATTTAAATTTAAATAATCTTGTGTGATATTGTACTTATTTTGTACAACGCTTTTTGTATTCTATCGAAATTTTATTGTCAATGATGATTACCTGTTAGGTATGTGTAAACCAACTTTTCGTCAATAAAGATTATTATTACCGAGCAGTTTATGTGGTTTTAATTTTTCTCCGTCTTCTGGCAACCATCATGAGTCGATAAGAATCGAAGGGGGAAAGAAGAAAAACCAGAAAAATATCACTGTTCATCCTGTATAATTTCCCATTTATGTACAAAAATTAGATATACCTGTAAAGTGCCAAAAGAATATAGCTTCTGAAGATTTCCCTTTAATCTACTTGTGCTTCCCATTAAAAAGGAGTAAGTTTGTGTTGGCTTTTCTGGTTTACCTCAAAATTGGTTTTTGATGACTTTTATTACTTCATCGAGTTAAACACGATACTTTTTAACTTGGCATTTTTAAAATCTTTAGAACTCATTTTTATTTATATAGATTATTATATTATTTAAACGAGTTAATTAAAATCCATAAACGTAAATATCAAAATCGAAATACCACTTAAAGCCTCACCTTAGTTACTGTTCCAAAATGAATCCATTTCAGTTTTCAGCCAGTCGATCTCGTCGACTTGGTACAACATACCTTTAAAAACAGCTATAAAAACCTCCCCTCTTAAATTATTCCACTTCCATCACTCCGTTCCTCCCAGTGTGGCACCAAAGTAACACCCTCCACCCCCCACCAAGGTCTTACCGCCAACCTTAGATCCCTTCTCACTTCTATATTTTTTCTCACTAAGTTACAGTTACACATCACGCACTTTCTCTCACTAAGTGTCTGCTACACTAGTGACGTATCTCACCAGACTTTACAACAAAAGAACACCCGATTATCTTCTATTAATATTTTAGTCCGCATAACAAAGACCTTCTTTGCCGTCGCACTAACACTCGACTGAATCATCTAAGAAATGATATCTTTCGGAAACATACAAAAAATTTTACATCCTTTTGTAAACATACAACTCACCGGTCTAAAAATCGATACGCGGCACGAAATAACATTTTTTATTTAAATTTTAATATTTCTACATATTGGTGCCCTGGAAGATTAATTCCGCACATTTTTATCTGGGTCACACGATATCTTCTACAGTGTGTCCGAGATAAGGATGTCGAACATGCGGATCTCTTCGAAAAGTGAGCAAAAAATAAAACATTGCGTAAATTACTATGAGTACGTGTCAGTGAGTTCGTAATAAATAGTTGCCTTTAAAACGACAAAAAACTTTCCAGGGCCGTATTTAGAAAAAAGAAGTTGGTGATCATTCCTGACAAACGAAATGTCGTAGAACGAAATCAAGGCTGTCGTGTTGAAACTTATAAAAAACCGCTGCGGAAAAATGGTTTTTGTTACATTTCTCGTTTTCCCCAATGCGGGAAAAAATGAAAAAGAATTGTGAAAATTTGCTTTCTTACGAAGTAACTGAAAAATAAAAAATTACTTTATAGTTTTATTATCGTTTACAAGGGACTTTTAGCTAGATTTGCTTATTTCAGCCTTGGTCACACTCTATAAAGCTGTATGGAATATTCAAAAAACTGAAGGAACAAAATTCTATTCAATAGATTTTTCAAAACTGAAAAGGCAACTTAAGTTTATATCCTGAAAGTGGGAAACAAGCAAAATTGAAGCAATAGAAAACACAAATAACAAACAGAATCCACAAAAGTAATAATATTTCGGATTCTCACTTGAAGGAAAGAAAGCTTGATGTATGGGAGAAAATGTGTAAATTTGGCAACGTTGCATACATTATCATTGAATCGGACATAATTGAAAACTACCGTATGCTAAACTTTTTAAATTTGTATAATGTAATGTTTTCAATAAGCCTGCATAATTTACTCAGAAACCTTTTTCGGTATGTAAGCAAGACTGTGCACAGTTTGGAACAATCTAGTTAATTTGGTCATGCTGGTAGAGGTTTTAAAAACTGTCAACGCTGCGCAATTTTAGTATCTAAAGAGTGATAAAACTGTTTTCGTCTTCACTGTTTTCCGTTCTATGAGCTGAGCAAATGTCCTGAAAAAGGTCCGGTTTTGCCTTATGCCTAATTTGAATAATATGGAAATTCTACTTTGGCCGGGAAACAACCCTGCAACTTTCCAGAGGTAAACAAGAAATCGGTCTGGGAGGCATGGATTTATTATTTTATCTTACTTTACTATGTTTTCCTTTAGGGATAAGTTAGATAATTTGGAGTGTTCGTAGCCTAAATCCTTTCAAATATTGCTTATTTAAACTAGTAGATTCTAAGGAACTTAGGTTAACGACTAATCAAGAAAAAAATTTCGTACACGGTAACACCCTTTAATTTGCACGCAAGTTATATATGAATTGTACCATAAAACCAATCTCTATTTCACTCTATAATTACTGTCAAACTGGCCTAGAAACAATTTCTATTTTGCACGTTGAAACTTGAACCAGTTTTTGAACCTTTCATCGTTCGTTGAACTGTTAGTTCAACAGAGACTGAACGAGATGACAAAAAGTGGTACTCGTACAACACTGGTTGGTGCTGTGGTGCTGAACGTGGTCCGCACACATCAAGAACGGTCAATCCATTATCTCAATGTGTGGCGATAGATAAACGTCCGCGGGGAGTTTACAGTTAAAGTCGTTAATAATGGTTTGTTGGTAGTGCCCCATATGGATGTTATCTTTATAGCTCCATATATCTGGAATAAGACCAGAATAATGGATGAGGTTATTTGATGGAAGATACTGGAAAATATGGCATTGCAATGAAGTTAAATGATACAGGAAAGAAATTGTCTGTTTCGACATACACCGAAAGAAATCACCGCTTTCTTCTTCCATGGGCCACACGAAATCGATTATTTTCAGAGATATCCCTGAGACATTATAAATAATTCTAGAGTACGTTGTGCCCACACTTTCCTTCGTTAAGTTAAAATTAGAGCCGAATGAGTGACTTATTTTTTGTTATTAATGGACATCGGCTGCCAAAACATGATTGCACAGATACAAAGCTATTTTCGACTTAAAATTACCGCAAAAATTACGAAATACCATATAGAACGGAGACGGTCTATACGGGGTGGCTCAAACACCAGTTCATATTTCAAAATAGTCATAGAAATCATTTTAATAGCCTCTAGCTAAGGGCCGAATTCATCACATGGGGGCGTGATCGTGAAATCAAATTCCAATTAATTCGTACTCACTCAAGTGTGTTTATGAATGCGACCCTTAAACATTCACGAGTGTTTCATTTACATGTGATAAAATACCATTTAAATATGTAGATTAAATTTAATCTTTTCGCCATATTTACAGGGTTACCCAGGTTCCTCGCTCACAATTGGAATCTCGTAAACCGTAAGAGAAATGCAGTTACGTAAATTGAGGAAACACTGCACAGTCAAATGCTTAGAAATGTGGCCAAAATTTCTTAAGATTTATTAGAAATTCTTTTCTGTTAGATTTAATTATAATTTAGTCGAATTGGTTCAAATAAGTACTGTTCTAATTAATTTAAATAAAATTAATTTAAACCTTATTAAAATATGGTTTTAAAATGAAATTCCTAGCTTACTGCCATACTTTTTTCCCTCACAAAAGAGTGTCATCTGATTTTAAAAACGACGGTTCGGACTTCAGTCAAAATTTTCTCAAATAGAACCTGTGATCTCCTTAGAATAAAAATTTTGCTCTAATTTAATTCGCCCCTACGGTTTACGAAAATTGACCTGAACAACCCTATTTAGTTGACTGAAATTAATTGACTGAACTTGTGCCACACCGTATAAATATACAGTACGTAATTTTAGTCGTCGGTAAGTCTAGCGCTTCCGTTCAAAACACCGTCAGTGGGAAGCAGGTGTTATGGTTACGAGATTTTTAAATATAGACACTTCCTGCCATTTAATCAACATCGAAAATAGAGGTTTGAGTAACAGAGATTCTCCTCAATGGAACACTAATTCTATATTTAACCAGAACTACTACTCCGATGCCCTCAGGGACCTGTTTGTGAGTCGCTATAGGAGCAGTCAGCATTCGCCCAATTAAGTACCTCACCCCCGCATCTTCCGATTGACGAGCTTACGCGAATCGCAGGTGTTTGCCTCTCGGATGTGGGCGAAGCGGTCCAGATGTTAATTTTTGTTGTAAGCCTCACTTGAAACATTGAAACTAATTTAATGGTTTAAATTCGGAGGCTACTCTTAAATTTTTAACTGAAACAAATAACGTTGTAATGAGATTGAAATTTTGGAAGAACCGAAATGTGGCACAATCAGGGACGGAGCAAATTTTTAGAATTTTATAAAATTAGTTTTTATTAAAACCGTTCGAGCGAGGGAAATGTGGACTTTGAACTATTGCTCTCATAATTTATTTTTTCGCATTTGCATAATATCAATAAAACATCACCTGCTAACTGTCCCTCGTGTTAGTCAACAAACCAGCCAAACCACGTACTTTGGAGTCTAGAAGCCGCATCCAAACATTAATAAAAAAACTTTTAAAAAACGGTGTAGGTAACCAAGAGTTATCCATGCTTACTGAACAAGAAGCCACACATTTGTTTTTATCGATGTGCTCTCTTTGATTTTACGCTCCTTTGGTAATGGTTCCTTGGTAACGATACAACCATCGTTCCATTTTATTCTGTGACCATCACCCAAGACGTGCTGGCATGTGTTTGATATATGAAATTTTCTATGTTTTAATATAATTTTGGCGCTTTTTGATTATATTTTTTCAAGGCTAGAAGCTTCTCTGTTAAAAAGAGTTTTCATTCCAACTCGGACTGAAGGGTGGTTGTACTTATCCGTTCGTTTTAGCTAAAAAAGTAAAGGCAAAACTGAACAATCCGCCTCAAACATATGGAACACATTCTGCGTGACATAGAAAGGAGAACACTCCGTAAAAATAGTTTTATTTAAATCATTTTTGGTATACATCTTTCCTACGCTAAAACAAATACTTCTTTAAATAATTTTACAAATTTAATTGTTAAAAACCAAGAAAAAAATTAATAATTTGACGGTTCTCTACGGTGTTTTATATATTCCTGCACACATCTAGGCATGGATATAATGAGGTGATTGATGTTCCCTTGGGGGATCTCTTTCCAGGCTAACTGGACAGCATCACATCGCGCCGCTAAGATATGTGGGGGATGAAATAAATTATGCAACGTTCTACGTAAAATATCCCATACATGTTCAATTGGTGGGAGATGTGGAGATCGACGTGCCTAAGGTAGTAAATTGATTGCATTTTTTTGAAAGGACTTCATAGTCCCTTTAGTCACATGTGATCGTGCCTTGTCTTGCTGGAAAACTAGATTAACAAGAGTTTCTAGATAAGGCACGAGATGAGGTTCCAGGACTTCATGGATGTATCGTTGGGCTGTCATAGTGCCTCTAATAAAAAGTAAAGGTCACCTGCTACCACATCCAATAGCACCCCAAACCATTATGTCAACAGTTTGATGGAAATGCTTTTGTATTGTGAACTGAGGATCCCGTCTTTCACCCCGTCTTCTTCTTACTCTCAGTGGATTGTCGTGCGTATCTAAAGAGAATCTGGATTCGTTACTAAACACGATATTATCCCATTCCAGATTCTAGTGTATCCGTTCTTTGCATCACTGTAGTCGATTTTGATGGTAATTTAAGGTGAGGAGTAAGACAAGATGGGGACGGTAGGAAATCAGTCCCGAAACTCCTTATCTGGTAATACATGGTTCGAATCCCAATGGGCCTTCCATATTCAGCAAACCACTGATCCGTCAACATCCTCGACGAGACGAACCTCTCTCTTAGGGCTATAATTCAAAGGCGGCCATTTTGGCTTTCTGCAGCTCTTCGGGATCGTCCAGGACCTTTCCTTCTGCCTGTTTGCTCTTTTTGAAATCACGCCTGACAAAATCTCACTATAGTGTTTACACTACGATTCAATCTTTTGACGATTTCCCTAAGTGACCGACCAACCTCTCGTAGACTCCCTGTTCGATCTCTCTCAAACTCACTCAATTGGTGAAAATTTCGCTGCATTCTGCGTCTAGGCCTATACGATTAATCTAAAAGCACTTTCTAAATACACTATACACCAATAAATAATATTTTGTAGTCATATTGACATTTTATTGCAATTTTTACAGTAAAAAAAAACCTTTAAATTTCTGATAACTCGTAAATACATTGATAAAAATGACTGAAAATTTAATTGTTTTTTGTGTTCCCATATAAAAACATGCATACCAAAAATTACTGAAATAAAACCATTTTTACAGGGTGTTTTCTCTTCTGTGTCACGCAGTATATATTACTTAAAAATTGCAACATCCAGAATTAATGCGTCAAGTTCAACCAAAATTGGTATACGTATTTAGTTGCAGCACTAGTACAATTGATCGGATTTTACATATAAAGCTGTGCGTTACATACAGCAAGTGTTAGAACCGATAGCTGTACCATACCCAATGTATTGGGATCGTGCTTTTCCAGCGAGACAATGCACTGCCACATATTGCTCGTGTGACTGTGGCTCATCTATAACGTTACAATGTCAATATGCTTGCTTGGCCTCCTTGCTTTCCTGATTTTTCCTCCATAGAACACGTATGGGACATGACAGGAAGAAAAGTTATTACACTGGAGAGTCCATGACGTACATTAACAGAGGTACGAAATGCAATTTAAGTTGCCTGGGATACACTACCTCAACAGGAAATCGACCATTTGTTTAGAGGCACGCTCATTCGAGTCTCTGAGGGCGTAAATTCGCAAGGCGGTTATACAAATTATGCGAATTTTAAAGACTTTCTGAATTTCAATTCACTCGCAAGTTACGTTATTTATTTTGTATAGTGTTCTCAATACATTTACAAAATTTCATTAAAATACGCGCATTACTTCTACATGTCGCAATTTTGGTGATAGTTAACATATTTTTGATAATAATGATTCAGATCATTAGGGTGAACGAAATGGGGCTGCACACTCATTACCAACCCCCAGGTCTCCTCACCATCTAATGCGATCTACCGCTTCTGGACTAACACTAGGATGAACCACGGTTCTCAACTCTTGAGCCACTATTAGGAATGCCCTGTTACAATTGGAACACTTTTATGATAATCGTGCAACGAATAATCACCTGATAAACAACTACCGAGACGTGTCGTAGGGCATAAAATCTATCAGATTTCATTGATAATAGTTAACCTGTAAAGGCCTATAAAAATGAAAACTTTTACCCAATTTATCTCGCCCTCACAACCCTCCTCGTTTCGGAGATGGAATTTATTAAATATTTGCAAATTCGGGGTGAGAACTAATTTTAATGGCATGCATGATATGCCGCTTAATTGGTGCTTAAATTCTAGAGACAGTACCCGCATTTTGGGAGATTGATCTTTCTGGTCGATCCGTTTTGGGGGTGAAGGGCGGCGATTAAAAATATCGCCCAGGGCGCCAGACTTGCTAAGGCCGGCCCTGTCCACAGGGAGGGGTACCGTTCCGAACTTTGTATGCCCTAAAATCACCCTATAGAATTTTAGTAACGGCTGAGACGTCACAAGTCGTGTTTATTCTAAAGCGATTTTGTGGGAACCGTTCGGAAAAAATGAGAGAAAAATAGTTTTAGATCAGTCAGGACCGTCAAAAAACGTTCCATTTATTTATAACCTGAGAGGGCCACGTCAATGGAAAAACAGTATGGGAAGGTGAACAACCATCTGGAAGTGGAGTTTGGATCTTGTCCAGAAAGGTGCTTTAGCGTAGCAAGTAATTACAAGATCTATGCTCTCATGTAGGTTCTTGATTTAGACCGAGGAAAATTTAATAAAACATGTGATATTCTCTAGAAATCGCTTAATTAATTTCACAGAAGAAAGCGCATAAAATTAAGCGGCGTTTTATAAGCGCGCATTATCATTTTTGTTTAAAACGGCAGTTTATCTAGGATCTTATCTGGTGCTTTAATGTACTTGATGTCAAGAGAAAAGAAAGTTAATTTCCTGGCCTTTTAGGAGATCTCAAGATAAATATTGTCTAGATCAATGCATTTTCACTCGGTCCATATCATGCGGTTTTTATAATAATGACTGAAATGTAAAGCCATGTATGTACGGACGCACACCAAAGTTGTGCTATGAAAACGCTCCTGCTGTTTAGAACGGTTTTTTGCAATCACGTACACAGTCACACATCATAAATTCAGTTTTCAACGACCACCGGGATATAGGCATCACCATAAGACATGGGCGTACGTCGGACGACCGCGTTTTTTTTTTATTAACGGAAAAGCTGTCACTTGGCGCTGCGATATCTGCGCCCGGCGTATGCGCATAAGCGTCATCGCCATTTATATTTTTTAACTCGCAGCACGCCCATGGTAACAGCAATAAATATGCAACATTAGTATGTACCAAAGTACTTCCTACTCGGATTGTCGCGTTGGATTCCATTAGAAACTGCATATAGAAAGTAAAACACGGTAGCTAAAAGTAGCGTATTTATTTCTCTGTTGGCTGTGTACGGGTCGCTACCAAAGTAGTACGTGGCATTTGATCTTTCGATCAGCCTAAGGAGATCATTATTTTTAGTAAAGTAGGTGTGGCAATTCTCGACGATCAACCGAAAAAAAAGAACAGTCCGAAGAACAATCAGATACGAATCCATGTTTGATGGGTTTAACAAGGTTTTAATCTATATTATAATCTAGCCCGAAGTAAAGATCTGATATGCCGAGGATTTTAGTTAATTTCACAGTACAGAATTCAAAAACAAGTGGCGTAGATGATCATGACCCAGTTGCGGTCTCTTGAACCTGCTGCATGCTGCGGAATGCAAAGACACGTTGCGCCGACGAGAAAAGCTGGTTTATTTGATTTTCCAACATTACTTTGCTTTGTGTGCCAATACGACATCAAACGAATATCTTATGAGGCCTATCATGGCAATCTCGCTCAAATTATCAAAATTAGTTTGAATTTTTTTATTAACATCCCGAGGGGCTCGCAAACAGAACAGAGAATAAATAGAAAAGATAACATGGAAGAGCGTAACTCTAGTGACTAATAACCATTAGTAAATGAATGTGGACTCTAAATCTGGATATCGTTGGTCTGTGTGTTATGTGCATCTGTCATCCGACAGCGCGATAATCCGAGGAGCACCCCTAGATACGACATAGCAGGTTGCAATTGGAATAACTTTCCTGTGTTACATGTTTTTATCTTCGATTTGTTTTAACCATTTTGCAATTAATTTGATTCGTTCAATTATACCTATTTCAGAGCATCGAACGGTGGACGACGGATGCATTTATTGTTTAGTTTGAAAACATTTTGATCAATTTTTTAAGATTCTGGTCAGATTTTTTAGTATTATTGTGGTATTTTCTTAGATTTTTTTAGACAGAATGAGAGGGGCGAGGAAAAGAGGGAGAGGGAGAGGGAGAGGGAGAGGGAGAGGGAGAGGGAGAGGGAGAGGGAGAGGGAGAGGGAGAGGGAGAGGGAGAGGGAGAGGGAGAGGGAGAGGGAGAGGGAGAGGGAGAGGGAGAGGGAGAGGGAGAGGGAGAGGGAGAGGGAGAGGGAGAGGGAGAGGGAGAGGGAGAGGGAGAGGGAGAGGGAGAGGGAGAGGGAGAGGGAGAGGGAGAGGGAGAGGGAGAGGGAGAGGGAGAGGGAGAGGGAGAGGGAGAGGGAGAGGGAGAGGGAGAGGGAGAGGGAGAGGGAGAGGGAGAGGGAGAGGGAGAGGGAGAGGGAGAGGGAGAGGGAGAGGGAGAGGGAGAGGGAGAGGGAGAGGGAGAGGGAGAGGGAGAGGGAGAGGGAGAGGGAGAGGGAGAGGGAGAGGGAGAGGGAGAGAGGGAGAGGGAGAGGGAGAGGGAGAGGGAGAGGGAGAGGGAGAGGGAGAGGGAGAGGGAGAGGGAGAGGGAGAGGGAGAGGGAGAGGGAGAGGGAGAGGGAGAGGGAGAGGGAGAGGGAGAGGGAGGGAGAGGGAGAGGGAGAGGGAGAGGGAGAGGGAGAGGGAGAGGGAGAGGGAGAGGGAGAGGGAGAGGGAGAGGGAGAGGGAGAGGGAGAGGGAGAGGGAGAGGGAGAGGGAGAGGGAGAGGGAGAGGGAGAGGGAGAGGGAGAGGGAGAGGGAGAGGGAGAGGGAGAGGGAGAGGGAGAGGGAGAGGGAGAGGGAGAGGGAGAGGGAGAGGGAGAGGGAGGGAGGGGAGAGGGAGAGGGAGAGGGAGAGGGAGAGGGAGAGGGAGAGGGAGAGGGAGAGGGAGAGGGAGAGGGAGAGGGAGAGAGAAACACGATATTAGGACGATCACCGTTATTGCTATACTACGTCGAAGGATGAAATTAAAATAACCTGAATTGCCATGATGAATTGTACATTCAACATCTTTTGATCATCACTATAATATCTATTTCGGAATATCGTACCGTCGGACGACAGATGCATTTATTGTTTAATTTTAAGACATTTTGGGTAATTTTTTATGATTTCGTATAGATTTTCTCAGATTATGATGAGATTTTTAAACAGAATTGTCGAAGCATTTTTTTGAGAGAAAGAGAATATAAATGTTTGTAAATTTTGAAAATTTTTTGGTTATTTTATGAATCATACGTAGTAGCTCTTATGGATTTCACTACAAGCAATTTGATTCTCCTACATTTCTTAGATATCTCTAAATAGCCTTTAAACGTCTCTTCTAACATTCACTAGATTTCACTAATACAAAGTATTCCACGAAGCCAACTCAAACCAAAATTTTAGTTTTTCAACTTCAAACATCCCTTTTCCACTGAAAATTGTTTTTACAGGCTTCCGACCAATTTTTTTCATTTTTTTTCCTACAAGCGTGTGGTAAAATGACTTTCCCGCATATGTACTATCAATAGTTTTAACCCTCGAAAATAAAACTGTCATGTGACGCTATCAGATATTTTTATGGGCATTTGACATTGACATGCGTGCGAGATCATTTTTTACCACAAGTGTGTGCGTAAGGATTTTTGAAAATATTTTATTAAACGGAAGGCAATAAACTTTACATACATATGCTCGCAGAAAACATACTGTACCTAAGACGTCCGAAAGTGTCTTTACCGCACTCGATTCTTATCGGCGTGCGATAAAGTATATCTTTCCGCGATCGTTAAGCTTTTTCTTGCATTTTGAATAATTTTACTCTGGTTAATATTTATTAAATATTCGACATTTCCTACTAAACGAAAGTTATGCATGAAAATCATCGCTAATAATAAATTATAGCTCCGGTAATTTCCCTATCTCTTCATTATTAAAACACCTATAATTGTGTAATTAGTCTAATACAGGGTGGTACCATAAAAAGTGTTATGAATGAATGAATAGTGTGAAGAATAAATGGGAATAACAGCTGCTTGAAAACCGCGAAAAATAGCTCAGGTCCGTGTTTAAATTAATGAACCTAAAGAGGGGTCCACAGAAAAGTCCCACTAGAATTTTTCAGAGATTCAAATGAAATATGATTATGAAATGTGTGGTTTAGTTGAAGATCGTAAACAGGAAATAGTAAATAAGTCCAAGATAGTAGTAATCGTAATGGATCAGTGCTTCCACTACTGCCAAAAAGTACAAAATGTTGATTTATGTGAATTGCCTTTTACCATTGTGTTTGGCTGTGTGTGCACGTTTAGCATAACGGAACGATAAAAATAACGTTATAATTTTATCTGCTCAAAACCTCTCCCAAAAACATTACAGTGAGTTACGAACTTCCCCATTCATTTGTCTGCGTTCAACTTCCTTACGTTACGTTATTTACGCCAATCTATGATTCTTTACCTACTTCCTAGTAACATAATTCCTAGTTATTCTTCCAAAAAACTAATCCTAATGGTTTCGAATGGCTTAGCGTAGGGGAAACTATAATTAACGTTCTCATTAAAGCAATGGAAAAAGCAAATGCCAAAATTCGAATGCGGACCCATGACAACCACGGCACCTGGCCCAGCCATTCACTCACCCATAAGTGCATTGTCATTTCATCTCACTTTCACTCTCCTCCCCGAGACGCGGGGAGTGCGATACCGAACGGCACGTGGAGCCACCCCTTTAGGGTGGGTTAGGGCTTGAAGGACAAGGCCATTCAAAGGGCGACTGCGTGCGCCCAGCTGATTTATCGATTACCGGGAATTTCCGAAAGCCCTATCCCTTCCGTTGCCTGGATCTGGAATTAGTCCCTATAAACTGGTATACATATACAATATAGTTTACGGTGTTGCCTAGTCGAGAAAAATACCTGTGGATCAATTTCACTGTTGTGTTCAGGGTGCATGTTCTTCCGCATGCACTCTCACTTAATTTTCCTCTTCGCAATTTCTCACTTTTCGATCTGAATTTATTTTTCCCTCTCGCACATTCCTTCATAAACTATATCTTTTTTTCGTTTTTTTCTTTTGCGATTATTGTGTGTCGGTTTTTTCCGCAATTTCTCAATTTCTAAATTACCCCTCAGGATTTTTTTTTTCATCCGAAACCTATTGTCTTTGTGTTATATTTTCTTCTGTAAATTTTCTCTTTAAAACTTTCATGAAATGAATGTAACATTCTCTTATTTCAAACTTTCGATTGAAACTTTTTGCTTCTGCCTTTTTATGTTAAATCTGTTCTTCAATTAGTGATCTTCTCACATCACTTTGGTGCCAGAGAAGTGTCGTGAGTCGACTCAATAAGGCATAAGAAGTTGTGCTGACGACGTTTTCTGTGATTTGCCTCTATGAATTAGTGTCTCTAGTGCTAAAAAGGTGATGCAAAAACGCCAAAAATGCTCCATTCCATTCCACTCCAAAAAAAATTGACATTTCGTGTTAATTTTAACAAGTTTACAACTTGTCAAATTTAGCAGCTTTCCATTATTTAGATACAGGGGCAAATTTCTGCCTGTCATGTGAAAAAAGAGATTTTTTAAGTCAGAAAAATATGTACATAATTTTTGGATGTGACTGAAACCTGGCAACGCAGCTGTGGCATAGGAACGTTCAGGAAATCCATTGATAAGATTCTTTCGTAAGCCCAACAGGAAAGATGCGAAAATCCCGATGAAAAGAGGGTGAAAGGAATAACGGAGAGAAACTCTAATAAGAAACCGAACTGGGGTCATGAATGGCCGGTATTTAGGAACTCCGGCTCGTTAGTTCCTTAAAAATGGATTTTCTTCCCTTTTTCAGTTTTTTCCTTTAGAAAATTACGGTTTTTGTTCTGAAAGAGGCTGACGGCTATAAAATTGTCAGTTTTTCCTTTTTAGTAATTTTAGAACAGCTGCGACTTCGCCCTCAATAAGGGTCAATAACTCAAAGTCCTGGCAACTTTACCTCCAAGATCATTTTCATGGAGACCAAGACATTAACCGATGATTTGCGTTCATTTCGTTGTTTCTATACACATTATCCTCTTGGTAAAATTACCTAGATTTTGATTTTTTGATATAGAGAAACCATATCTGATGATCAACAAAAGTTGCGCAATATTCGTAAATAAACGCACAAGTGAAAGTTGTCGACCGTCTAAAACTGTTTACAATAAAATATATTTTTGACCTCTCTCATTCTCGTCCGATTCAATAAGGATGCCGCTTAATTATCTATTATTTATGTCCAGAAAGATATTCAATATTGTCACCTGGTTCAAGTGAAAACGTATGCTTATCAACGGTAAACAAGTTCGGTCACGCATTATCAAGGAAAATTTTGTTATGTGTGGAAAAACCAAAAAGGCATACTGTGGTTTGATCTTTAAGTTAGAGGTTAACGATTCGAAAAATTTAAACAATCTCGATGTGATAGCCGAAATGAAAATAAAAACCACATTCTGCGTATATATGGTGAGTTGGGAGGATCGCATCAAATTTCAGGAGCATGTTTAATATGAAAAATTAATGTAAAAAAATCCAAATGTTGTTATCCGATTTTCATTTGTTTAAAAGTTATAGCGCCAATAATTATTTTCAATTAGCGTTCAATTTATGGCAAAAGTACCTTTGTCGTTACTGATACTGATTTTACGTTTATTTTCAATTTTAATTAATGTGTTACAAAATGCCAAATATTTATTCAAATTTTCTGTATGCAAATTCTGTACCATAGGTTGAGCAATACATAGATGAAAGGTTCCCAAGGCGCTGAATTACTCGTGGTAGTCCTATTAGTTGGCCTCCAGGATCTCCAGACCTCACGCCATTAGACTATTGTTTCATAGAGCTGGTTTAAAACTGAGGTGTACAGAGGAAAAGTAGACACTCTAGATTCACAAATTCAATATTCTGGAAATGTTGCTCTTGATATTACAGAGACATGAAACTCTTCACAGACGAAGTTGGAAAAGTTTCGAAGTCAACGGTGGTATTGTTGAACATTTGTTAACATAACACTATGATAATCAAAATGTTAATTTATTAAATTTCTTATGATATTTATGAATTTTTTGATAACTTGTAAACAAATAAAAATCAGATAACACCATTTTACAATACACTTCGGAAGTTTGGTACACTCCTCCCGATTCATCCCGAATACAGTGTGGTCTGGATTTTCATTTACAGTGAATATGTCAGAACTTGTTAGAAAATGAGGAAAACCTTAAATTGGAAAGTTGAAAGAAAGCATTAGGGTTCAGGGTTCTTAACTAACCTGAACTAACCTTTTTTCTACTGGGTGAGATGGAGTACTCTATTCACTTCATATAGGTCACTGGAGCGTCCTTTAAAATCTCACACGCATTATGCCTAATAAAATTTGACATGTGTGCAATTTTTTTTTACATTTTGCCCTAACTTTAATAAGTTCACAAATTGTCAAATCTGTAAACTTTTTGAATGCGCTACACAGTAGCTGAAGGCTATTGCTGTAGACTGTGTTGTTCAACCTCCGATTGTGAGATTCCCCTAATGATTTTAGGGAATACTCAATGAACGCCTGCCCGCTGTTCACCCGTTGTCCACACGAAAACCGTTGCGAGGTTTTACCGAAAGCTTTAGCTAAAGAATCTGCGGTAGAGATATATGGGGTTGGCTCAAAGACGATCTCCATTGCCCACCTGCTGTCCGGTTGACTTCCTACCTGGATCACCGATTGACTGACCTCCTTCCCTCTTTTCCGGTACCGTCACGAGGTCTCACTTCGGGGATTCCGTTTCGGTGTTTTATTTCAATTTCTTTCAGTTTCGATTGTTAACTTTACGACATCTTTAATCATTTTTAAGGTACCTTTTCAGTTTTCCTTGTCGTTTTTAGCAAGGTTCTGATAATTGCTTCGTCCGCATTTGGTTTTTTCTGCTTGTCTTTCGTTCCGGAATTGGTCGCATTCGTATGGAGATTTCTCCGCAGTACCAACAGTTATTTTCGGCATGTTTGCCAGTTCTGTTCAAATAGGTGCCGAATACACCGTATTCGGTCATTGCTTGAGTGTGCTATTTCATCACGTTGTGGTTGCACCCTCCGCTTAACCTCTCGGATGACCCACTTTATACACCGAATCTTTTTTTTTGTAGAGGAAGAAAACTTTCGTAGGTACTCGACCTGATGTGCTGGCGAGTGAATTATGCGGGACACATCCCTGAGAAAGACGCCTATCCACTGAAATCCTTTCTTCTTCGCCCTTAGCCCCCCCTCCTCCCCTTTCGAGGAAGCATTACTTTGGGGGTGGTCCTCCCAACATGGACTAACCGGAACCAACTTAAACTGAAAGCATTTCAAATCATTTTCAATTTAGGCCCCACGACGAACAGAACGTGCATCTTACATTCCAACATTTCTTCTGCTCGCATTTTTCCTTTAAATTAGAATTCTCGCTCGCATTGGAAGAAGCATCGAAACTGGCATTGTACAATTTAGCATTCGAATGCTCTCTTGTCTAATTTCCACGCTGAGCTCTAAATCTCGAAATAAAACGGATCAAATTTTAATCTGGTTTTTGCGAGATTTAGAGCTTAATATGTAAATATTTACCGGAAATAGCTCCGAATGGACACGCAGAGTGTCCCAATCTGTCCCAATGGTCATTGAAATTCCCCGTGAGCACTTCCCAACCATAAATCCGGACCGTTATCTATACAGGGCGCTTGTAAATTTGGCCATTAGAGCTGCCTATAAATTGCGGGGGCCCCGAATCCAATAGCTCGCGCTTTGGTTCGCACACAAAAGATTTTTGCATAAAATAGCAATTTTCCCGTTCACCCTTTGGTAACTTTCGAGGTATAAATATGGCCCGGAACGATCAGGGAGTGACGACGGAATTACCACGAAGACACTCGAGGATAAAGCCAGTTTCGGAAATTTATTAATCTGTACTGGATTAATGCGTCCTTAAGCCATTGAGTTTGGAGAGAGTTCTGGAATAAGGATTTTCTCGTTTTCCTCAAATATAAACATACCCCAACCAAAGCCAATTGCATTGATGTGGTAAGATCCTGAACAGAAAATGGGGCTCCGATACTGACGTCTAAGACTGTACTTTTTCTTTTCATTTTGGAATTTAAAATTGCCACATGTATGATATGGGCGAGAGCCATTTGCACTTCCTCGTTAATATTTATGAGCGTATGAAAGAAAATCAATTTAAAAATTAAAATATCGATGCACGAAACGGAATCTCGCAGCAGGTCTGCATAGAAAATTCACGAACCTTAAGGTTTCAACAGATACTTTATTACTCTAATTGAGTACTTGCCCTAATGCGAACAATGGAATAATTAAAGGCCACTGGGGTTTCGAAAACAAAGAAATCGTCCTGCAGCTTTTACCCGTAATGACAGAGTCCTATCAAGCAGCGATGGTACAAATACAAGGTGTTTCATATGCATACCAACAAACTTTCAGGGTATGTAAAGTATATAAAAACAGATATGTTGATCGTATAAAGTTACATCATCAAAAAAAAACGCTTCGTTTCGAAGAAACGGCGTGTGTAATTTTCTTTTCTTTTTCATTTTTTAAATCTTTCGAAAACAGTTTGGGGTAAAGGCATGAAATTAAGAACACGCTATGACAGGATAAATATGATAACATTTTCTGGAGTAGGAAGAATATTTTCACCTATAGCAGTGAAGTCGGTGTTATCATTCAATGGGATATTTACAATGAAAAAAAAAATGGTACGCCACAGACGTTTTTTTAATACGAATATAATTTTTTTTAATATTCCATTAATTCTTATAAAAAAGGCCTTTTGTGTTTTGCTGCTCAAGTAACCGTTTGCAACATGAAAAGAACTTTTCATTCCTCTCCCTGTAACTTTAATCGATATAAGTATTTGTTTTTATGAGCTCTACATCCCGTGAATGTATGTGGGTATGTTTATGAAATACTTTTTATACGTCGGAATAATATTACGAACGTTTTCCTTGGTTGAAACATATTAATGTATGTATTATCAAAATATAGAAAGACAAACTAACAAATTTACTACTTTTCGATTACATCTTTTTCTTTCCATGTCTCGACTATCTGCTTTCTGTCCTCACCTCTTCTCCTCAATTCCCGGGAAATGTTCCGATCCAAAATGGAATTTCTAGACACTCACCCATCTAGTAGCAGCCATAGTAGTAACATCAATCGACAGTGCTGCATTCCTAGATGGCACGTCAGTTTGCCCGCCATTATCTTATTGCTAACACTAGTACTTTAAAACTGAAATTTGCAAACTTCTAAATTCCCGACATACGCATACACCGTGTTGTTCTAGATGGTCACCCCCCCCCCCCCTTTTTGTTAGCATTTTAACAATTTGTTTCTTACTTCAAAGCAGCATGAAGTAAAACAAAAAATTCTATGTTTTGACATTTCTTAATTTTTTAATGTATTTTATACGTCACCGGTAGCACAAAATGGTCGATTTAAAAAAATTAAACTATGAATTAAGGGACATCACAAATTAAAGGTCTTTCACAGCTACATTCAGCCTGCGATTCAAAATTTTCCGATTAGTTTTTGAAAAAAACCGCTATCAATTCCGTAAAAATTCAACATACTGGTAAACCTAGTTAAATAGTATGTAAACAATGAAAAAACTCGTTTGGTGAAAGGAAATTGGTTTGTTTTCCATTTTGTGCTCATAAACAGTCTATAGTTAAATTTAAAAAATTATAATTATGAAAAATAACCAAAGACTGTTTGTTAGCACGAAATCGAAAACAAATCAAATTCCTATCAACAAACAAATTTATTATGCTCTGTATATACAGGGGATGGACAAAATAATATGAACACCATGCGATCAAATACATATATTTGCATATTAGCAACGCTGCTTCCGCGTAAATAAAGCAAGGCGTAGATGTTGCACAGTTTATGTGCCAAGTCTTGTAGGTTATGTTTCATGGTTTTACTCGCTTTTTTTTGCAAAGATCAAAACAAAATATCGATGAAATGTGTGATCTCTCAGATTTCAAAAGAGGGCAAATCGTTGGTGCTCGATTAGCAGGAGCGTCTGTAACGAAAACAGCTGAATTGTTTAACGTTGCACGATCGACAGTGTCCACGGTAATGTCAGCATACACAAAGTATAACAAAACATCATCGGCGAAGAGGAATAGTGGGCGAAACCCAAAGTTAACTGACAGAGACCGACGAACATTAAAAAAAATTGTGGCCAGACAACATAAAACTACCGCGGCAAAAGTGACAGCAGAACTCAACACTCACTTAAGTAATACGGTTTCGTCAAAAACAGTTCGTCGGGAGCTCCACAAAGCTAACATTTATGGAAGGGCTGCAATTGCGAAACCCTTTATATCGCCTGTCAACGCTAAGCTGCGAAAAAAATGGTGTCACGAGCACAAAACCTGGACACTTGATGATTGGAAGAATGTGATCTGGTCTGATGAATCGTCATTTACATTATTTCCTACAAACGGTCGAGTTTATGTATGGAGGTGCCCAAAGGAAGCCTACAATCCGGACTGCCTGCTTCCTACAGTCAAGCATGGAGGAGGTTCCGTTATGATTTGGGCAGCAATATCATGGTATTCAGCTGGTCCTATCATTCAAATCGCTGGCCGGATAACTGCCAATGAATATCTAGATATTCTCAATGACGAAGTTATTATAATGAGTAGCATATTGCTACCAGATACTGCCATATTCCAAGATGATAATGCGCCCATGCATACAGCCAAGAAAGTTCAGTCTTGGTTTGAGGAGCATAAAAATATCATAAAACATCTTCCCTGGACCGCACAATCCCCAGATCTCAACATAATTGAACCATTATGGGCAATTTTAGAACAGAGAGTGAGGAACAGATTTCCACCTCCAACATCACTGAAGCAATTGGCGGATGTTTTGGTACAAGAATGGGACAACATTCCGTTAGAAACTATTCAGGCCCTCTACGAATCTCTGCCCCGAAGAATTTCAGCTGCTTTAAAAGCAAATGGTGGCCCAACACCTTATTAATAAATAAATATTGTGTATATTTCAGGTGTTCATATTATTTTGTCCACCCCCTGTATATACAGAGTGCCCGTTTTACGAGCTCTACCATTGGGACCTCAGTTATCTTAAGAAATATTAGGCCAATTAAATTAAGTCAAAGTAGCGTGATTTAAAGCTTAGTAAGTATACGTTTTCAAATCGGCAATGTTGCCAACACTCTTCTTTTTATATTCGCATACGAATCGGAAATAAGTCGTCTTCAGAGCTTTTTTGACTTATTTTTAACAACGCTGTCTCTTCTTTCTTCTGGTCCCAGTTTTCCAGATACGGAGTGCAACTTTTAGCTCTCCTTATGGCCCCTAGTTTTCAAGTTTTCCTCATTCGGAAACTTTATTTTTTCCAAACTCATTGATATGACGTATATCACAGTTAACGTTGGGCATTTTAAATAAACAAGACATTTGCTTTTTTGCTAAGAGAATTGCGAAGTGACAAAATTCAAACATTTATCGTAATCTACTCTTTGGCAGTTTAGTGATAGATTTGGTATTTTTTGAATTCAAAATAAATAATTACATGTGCGAGGGGGTTGCTGAATTTTTATACGAAAATGGACAAATCTTAAAATGCCGTATTTATCCGAGAGAATAAATGTGGTTTTAAAAAAGTTAATTCTATAACCAGCATGTCAAAACGTGGGGAGTTAAGCATTTTTCGATTTTGTTGCTCCGTATTACTCTTAAATGTTCTTTACCACTTCTCCTCACTGCATACTTCTTCATCAGAAGTTACAGGTCTCGGTAAATTAGGTTTCGTCGTTAGTTTCGGGCCATAATTAATGAAGTTGTGTTGTAGTCGTATAAACTTCCTTTCCCCAATTTGGTGTAAATTAGAGTACGTCTCATTGAACCCTTCCGATGCTCTTGCTATAATTTGGCCACATAGTCTAAATAATATAATTAAAATTTCACTGAAATAGCTATTTCTTTTTAATATCTGAGTCAGAGTTCTTAGAGACGCTCGAATGAATGTTCACAACTGCACTACCAAATTGTTTGTCAAATTGCGCAGGTTTCAACCATCATGATGTTCCAGATTATTAGTAAAAGCATTAATTTTGAGCCACTCTGTACAAGGTAAAATCACTTGATGAGCATGGAGCAAATTCGTGGGCTATTCCGAAACAATTTCAAGAACTTTTGCTTTTTTTTTTTAATTGAAATACGACTCATAATAGAAAGTGTGGGGTTGCCAAAGTGTTTAGATATAGACTAAATTAAGAGAAAACTAATACGGTAGTGGTTAACCTTCTGAAATGATTTAAGATTTTTTTGTAATGGACTAATTATAAACGTTTGGGACATACCTATTTGTATTCCCCTCACGAATTATCCAATCTAGACATCCCATCAACTGTAAATCCCGAGATAATACCCGTTGCCGCGGCTCAAAAAACAATTTAATATTACCCCTTCCCCTAGGACATCCTTCTAAATCATCTATTTCGAGTTTTTTTGGTCAGTAAAGCAGCAGATAAAAAAGGTTTTTCCCAGTAAAATTATTTTGCTCACAGGACCGAGAATTGTGATTTACGTACAGGCACGATTTATACAAAGACACTTTTTACAACCGTATTACTTAACAACCGTATCAGATTCACACTTGTGATTTTTTGCTTGTTGATGTTCATGTAAATGTCATCCACTTATAGGATCTGGTCTTCTCGATCCGAAAGGAAGCCTCTAAAATGTTTCGGGGCTATAAAAGGCGACAGAGAGGGATTTATGGCTTATAAAATCTGTCATTACACCATGTATGAATAAGAAAACCTATTGCGCGTCTCCGAACCGTGAAAAAATATGGGCCTATTAAAATTTTGGGTTTTTGACGGGTGAGAAACCTCGGTAAGGGCAATCTGCGGTCGAAAAGGGTCTTTTTTGTTCTTGTTGCTGGTGTGAAAAGAGAAAACTGCAGCTCGGCGGTGCCAGCCAATTTCCCCATGCAGACACGAGGGCATGTTTCCCTTCCGAGCCATTCACATGTCATTTATGTTAATACGCAATTTACTTTAAGCCCAGTTCGCGTACAACGACGTGCAATTTTCCGGTACTGTTATCGTCATACAAAGAGGAAAATTTGAATATGTAATTACAAAATGTAACACATCAATATGGGGGCTTTTGAGCTGGTTTTTGAGCTTTGCAGGCAAATATTTCACGCAATTCAGCCATTGTGTAGGCATTTTGACACAGACACAAAAAAAAATTGATTTCAATAAAAAAAAAAACAGGGGTGTAATGAGTCTTTATCGAGAGTACTATACTAGGAAGAGTACAGGAAAAACTAATAAATTTTGAAATTTGGATTGATTGTGGTTTGAGAAAAATCTGCAATTTTTTCTATTTAGATTATCATTTTCCACCACTACTCATACCGTCCTATGGCTCAATGCTAATATTGTGTAATGGGTAGCATATAACCGTTCTTTTCAGGTGCACCTTCTTCAGCTTAAACACGCCAACTTCATCTAGAACCTACTTTAATACCGAGAATAACAAGTACAAAGTCGCAGCTTCTGTCTCTATCTAAGTTCGTAAAATAAACGAGGACGGTTAAATGGTGCGGGGTGGGAGGCGCTGGAAGGGATATGGTCGTATTGGAACAGTGGTGGCAAATGAGACTTTTAACAGTAAAAAATAGCGATGATTACTGTTACACAGAGCGCGAGAAATTCACGTCTCAATAAAAACACGTGGAAAACTGTTGCAGATACGAATTTACATCCAAATGCTGGTAATGGAAAGTTTGTATCTGAATAGTTTTTTGGTTTTTGGATTAAAAATCGTCGGGACTAAAAAAGTCATTTGGAGCGGTTCCAGCCACTTGGAGAATAAAATCATTACAGCTACAGGGTGAACTAAAATCACACATTATCTGAGTACATCAAAAACAATTCTAATTTGCTATATACAATATTTTTAAACTGTTTCATTCGTTATATAGAGTCTTGACGGAATATCAACAGTTGACGCTCTTTCTGGCACTTCCAGATAAACTCACTGTTCCAAATCATGATTTGATGCCTTAGGGTTGAATTTTTCTTCCTCCCCAATTATTTTCCATTCCTTTCTGCAAACAAAACAAACCGCGATTTTATAAAGAAAAATTGTTTGTCAGCGACGTTTTTCCGGATGATGGTCGAACGAGGAACCCTCTCTTTGTGAGCCGAAACCGGGACGAGGAGCAAACAGATATTTTAATTTATGTGCTGTGTTCGTGTCAGTCACAAGGGCCGATCTATTACGCTTTTATGGGCCTTTTAGATGAATACGCTTTATCCCCCAAATGTATATCACGTTTCTTAATAGGTTTAAGCGCTGCGGATGACAACAATGGGGGGAAACGTCGTTCGGCTACGCAGTTGACGATGTGTGTCTTAAAAGTTGGCCAACAACGCCGCTTTGTCAATCAGGTCTTTATTTTGATCACGACTGGAGGCACGAAGGGCCTATTAGACACACACTCAAAGGAAAGGGCGTTCACTTTTGAAGACTCTTCCAAATATTCAAATCTTCACAAGCGCGAGTTTCCTTATCTGCATACACATGGTCTCCGTCTCTGTAGCTCAACCGTGAGGTCCGTCAAATTGGGGCAGAGCAATTCGGACTATTTAAATGATCTTCTATTTTTTTTAAATCCAGATCCGCACGCTAGAACACCAGAAAAGGACACTCTGTAGATAAGTTTTTTTCATTTTTTTTTTTTTTTAATAAAAACTCAGCGAATAGGTACTAGCTAAAGCCCGCACATGTGCCTGATTTATGTCGCAATTCCACGGTTTGCAATTCTACTGAACTAACAATGTTGGCACACATTAAAAGTACTTTAAAAGTCCGATTCGGAGTCGCCTTTGTCGGACCCCAGTTTCAATTTGGCGAGTTTCCAACGAAGGACACCGCGGGCCCCAAAAAGAACATCTGCGACTCCCCCGCCCCTATCATCCCGTACGTAGCAATCCGCTCTTTTATATAGTGATGATGTAAGTGAATTTTCTTTTCTGGAGCAAAGCTTTCCCTTTTTCCGAAGGTTTGGCATGCTTATCTTCCCGGCCCATCAAAGGGTCCCGACTTTATTTCATTTCTTAACACTTTCAATTTGTTATCTCTTAAAACTCCCAGTTCGGGCCTGGAAAGTGGAGGAAAAATTGAGATCGGACTCTTTGTATCAATTTCGGGTGTCGCGCAGATTAAAGAATGGATCTCGCCGAGTAGGTAATTTATTTTCGACGGGGAAAATATTAGGGCAAAACTTTATTCTCCGTTGGGATGGGGAATAGATAACGGATCATGAATCCGTGAAAAGAGTCGACAAGGCTTCGAGTCTATTATCCCCCTTAAAGAAGTCGTTCAAGGAGGATAGATCAATCTTCGCCTTTCCACCTTTAAAAAAGCTGCGAATAAATTGCTTTCCCTTCGAGTTGGTAAATGAAAAATACTTTCGCACTGTCTACGGGGACGTGGAAATATTACGAAAATTGACGTAATGTGGGAAATAACTCTACCCCGATCGGCCTGATTTAGGCGATTGAAACAAAAATTGGATTTGCTCTATCTGAACCTAAACACAGGCAAAACAGCGCCAAAAGAATCGAGAAGGGAAATTGCTTTTCCTGACTCAGTCCCAAAACACGCGGTGATAAAAACATCAGTTTTTTTAGGACTCCCTTAGGGATTTGCTTTGATATTTTATCATGTGGGGATTCACGCTTTTTGCTTATATGTCATTCATATAAACTGCGGGGACATGTAGTGGAAAACTGACTTTTTGCAATCTCTCGTGGATGCTTTCCATCATTCGATTTCCATCGAAAAAAATCACGGTATTTGCCAACGATTTAAATGATACATGGTGAGTTGGGCGGACCGTGCCAAACTTCAGGAGCGCACTGTACGTGAAAAATGAGTGTAAAGAAACTTAAATGTTGTTATTCGATTTTCACTTGTTTACAAGTTATCAAAATATTCATAAATTTCATAAACTAACATTTTGATTATCATAGTATTGTGTTACTAAATGTTCAAAAATTTATTTCTAAACAATTTCTACTTTATTTACGAAGAGCACTCGTGGCGCTCCTGAGAGTTTCACGTCTTCTTTTAGTGCATCTCCAATGTCCACTTTTATTCTGTACATCTAACTGTTAAATCAGCCCCGTAAAGCAATAGTCTAATGGTGTGAGGTCTGGAGATCTTGGAGGCCAACTAATAGGACCACCGCGAGTAATTCAACGTCTAGGGAACCTTTCATCTATATATTGCTCAACCTGTCGCGCAGAATTTGCATATAAAAAATTTGAATATATATGGCATTTTGTAACACATTAATTGAACTCGAAGATAAATGTTAAATCAGTATCAGGATCGTGAAATAATAAAGCAAATTTTATCGTAAATAGAACGCTAGTTTAAAAAAATTATTCTCTAGAACTTGTAAATAAATTAAAATCGGATAGCATTTGAGGTTTTTTTAATGTTATTTTTCATGCACAATATGCTCATGAAATTTGGCATAATCTTTCCGACTCACCCTGAATACACATATTCTAGAGCACAAAGAATCAAGGTAATGTATTTTAAGTGCGTTCCTGGGTGTTACCTCAAAAATGTGAAAACCTTTCAAGTTATAGAAAAACTAATTGAAACGTGTCCTCAAATAATCAGTAACGTATCACTAGATGTGTTTAACTACCTAACACATTTCCAACATAATTAAACGGTTTGGAATTATTTATATGCATTAATATAGTCCCCATTCTTTGCATGCCCCTATCTTCAACGGAAGAAAAGTGAACATTTCTCCGCTTACAAAAGAACCCTTATTGCAACATATTCTACAAAAGCCACGAACAAAAATAAAAAATGAAAACTTGATCATGTAGGGAATAAAATTACTTTTCAAACGGAGTGTAATACAACCCCTCTTGCAATTTGAAAATTCCAAGGGGGTGATCTCCAAGGGTAGAGAGATGACATTTCGAAAACAACTTTTTCATCAAATGATGTCCCCCTCCCTATCAAAATTAACGTGTTTTAGTTTTTTTTTTCAAATAACAGAAAAGATATTCAGAGTGAACACTTTTCCTTTGGACCCCTGTATATTTCGTAATTACATGTATATCATTTTAATAGCAAGTGTCACACATCGCTTACGTTATTGCTTTGAGAAAGGGAAGTTTTCGAAATGTACAATAAAACATGCAGGGGCGTATTAAGGACAAACGTCGGACTCGCAAAATTGGCAACAACTCATCAGTCCGGTATCCTTCAGATAGAATCACAAGATCTTTTTTAAAGATACAATTTTTAAAAAGCTTCCAAAAACTCCTCATTTTCCGGCTTACAAACTGGCATTTCGACGAACGCTAAACTGTGAAATTTTGCCACAATTTCAACTTTCACTTTTTTAGTTCTGAGATATGAACGGTCGATTTCGAACACAAAATAGACAATATTGCAATCATATCTACATATGTTATTCATCCTTTTCCTCCGAAATGTAATAATAAAACCCACTCAACGCGATAGGGCTGCAGAGGCGCTCTTTTAAAATTCCTCCCCTGTGCGAGGGGCACCGTTTGAGACCCCAGTTGCATCATTATCACAACATAAATAATGGAAGTGGAGAATTTGGTTTCAAGATTATCTTCTCCGTTACAATTCTAGAGGTAATCTAAAGACATACAAATGTTGTTTTTCTCTTCTTTTACTAAGATTATTTTCTGATGGACAACAACACGGCCTAGAACAACAAAGCTAAAAAAACAAGAATATAACAGTGCTCACAACCAAGAAAAAAGTCACTGTCTGTTCGGGCTGATATCTACAATCGAACCATGAAATCGCATTTAAGATAGTGGTACCGGTTCTTGGGCCCGGCTGTTGCAAAGCGGCTGGGTACCGCCGAGACGTGACGCTGCTCGTACTAAAAGATTATTCCTTCCTCAATAATTCCATCAATTTTTTATTTCGTTCGAGTCGAGCGTTATGTAACGTTAAGTTAAACGACAACAGGTCGTACCGTACAAGAGGAAAATAGCAATTTCCGGAAAGATATCAGAACAAATACCATCATCCACTGGCTCTCCCATATGCTCTCTCATTTTATTTTAGCTTTATCGAATTACGTATCCCTCCGTTGGTAATAAAAAAGCATGTGTGCTTAACGAGGAAACGCCCTCAGGACTGTAAATCTTCTCCAATTTACTCCATTGCCTCACTTGTAAATTTGGCGAAAAGAATATTGGGTTTCAAATTTTCATCACGAACCCCCCTCAGTTTTGTCGGTTGATTTGATAGAAATAAAAAAATTCGAATGTAAAAAGAGCATGTGATTGGAGGAAAATTGAAAAACGTATCCGAACTGATTTCCAATTACTAAGAGACAGAAATCGACATTTTTGAAAATTTCGAAAGTAGTAGTTCAAAATATGTCCAGAGGTAATATAATAAGGGCAATGACAATTATCTGTATTCTTTAGGAATTTTGCTGCTTTAGTCATAGCAGCTCCTTTTGCTTTCTATTTGTTTTTGGCCAAATCTAAAAGTCGAATTTACTTTAGCATTTTGAAAAAAATGTTTTCGACCGCTGACTGGCCATTGTCCTGCCTGAGCATCGGGCGTAGTACCCAGTAATTGCACCACGAGCTACCTAGTCAAATGTTCGTCACTGGTTTTGAAACTTCCAAAGATTAATTCTAGTCTTTTTCATAAAAAAAAAAAATATATATATATATATATATAAACCATCTTTCAAAAGACACAAGCTGAGTTATTACCGATAATTAATTATTAATGCAGCAAAAATAGGCAAGTAGGCACTAAGAATGTAATTTACTAATACATTTCTTATAGAATCGAACTCCAGTATGTGTTGCATTAACTTATCAAAAAATCCCTCTGTTCACAAGGAGTTTCTATATGCATTGCCACTTCTGGTATATGCCAAGCTAAAAACACATCAAAGTCGATGTTTTCAAATAATAATCTGTAAATTATAGCTGTTTGTATTGTATAAATGAGGCTGTTAATAGCTGTGTAAATAAGGAAGTCTATCGCTCTAAAATCTTGGGAAAAAGAGCAATGGAAGCTATAAGTAAGTCCCACATCCCACGCGAAATCCCCGTTTTTTCATCAACCTGAAAGCAATATCACACACTTATTGCAACATCTGATTCTAAAAAAAAAATCCCTGTTCTCCCCGGATAATTAGCTCTCTTGGCAGCACTGCTCAATACCTCCAGGACTAAAGCTACGGGCAAACTACAACAAAGTACCCGCCTTCCCAATGGAACTGGATCAGTGCGCCGTTGCCGTTATTATGAAAATATGGTTAATCCCAACGTTTTTTGCTTATTAAAGGGTTTAGTTATGCCAATAAATGCATGTTTAAAGAACTGAATATCTGGGTAAGTTACCTGATTACTAACTTCTTAAGAACTTTCGGTTTAGTTCCCTGTAACCTTTGATGTATCGTGTCCCTTTAAAACTCCAATCTACCGAATATGAGTGATCGGCCATAATTCTCAAACAGCGACACAACTCTAACTGGCTATATTCACGGATAATAAACCAGATGATTTAGAAAACTCATAAACGGAGCGACTTCCTTGGCGACTCCACGGGAGCTCCGGAACGGACACAGGAACTCTTTGGCCATATTTCAAATGTGACTCCATTTCCTGGGGCCTAGATCTGCAACTTCCATAGTAGACGACCCCCGTAAATCTCCCAGGATATTATACCGCCAAAAATAGTAATTTATTCCCTTTGCATGTGGATGAGAAAAATCGATCGATTCTGATGCTGGCGTCGATATCGCCGCTTCGCTCTACGAGCAATAAAAGTAAAAATTGGGGAATTCACCGCCGAGCCTCATCGATCCTCGGGATATCCTTTGAAGTTTCACGACTGCCTAAATTTGCTTTTTTTTTTATCTAAAGCCTTGTTTACGAATTGAGGCCGAGGCGTGGGATCCGAAATTCTTCTTATATGAGGCCTCCGTTATTGGAAGGGATCCGAGGCCCCGAGAAATCAGTATTTATTTAGTTCGACGTCTATAAGGGTAAATTGAATTTTGAAGAGTTTGAATTTTTTATTGCGAAACGAGTTCGGATTAACGTTTGGTTAGCTCGTTTCCCTTAAGGAACAAGGGGGAAAATGCTTCCTTAATTCAATTAATGCCAACCCTAATACAGATAGGCAAAATCGACTTACGATAGCGGTGTATACGAAATTTCCGCTCGAATATCCCTATTTTGCTATAACAATACCGTCTGCATGCCTTCTAGAGGAGAAGTTTCACATTTAGGAAAACATGGCTCGCAAATTAGACCAATTGTATTTGGATCTGTGTGCACGTGACACTGATATTGTTCAACTCAACTATTGTTCTCAATTTAACCGGAATTTTCATGACATAACCGCATTCGAGCTCTGGATTCCGTCTAGTCCTTTTGTAGCTTAGGAGGATGAGGAGCATCTCCGAACCTCACAATTCAATTATCTGATGCTGTGTATAAACCCTTAATTTTTTACTTATACGGCAAGGACATGCCAGCTCATCGCGACGAAAATCCATGAAAATGGAACGACTTTCGTTCATGGACAAGCCTCAGGATTTCGTATCTACACATCCCCACTTCTGAGAGAATAAAACTCTCTTTTGGCCAACACTGCTTAGTATCTGTAGGCTTAAATCAGTAGGACCAACCAATGGAACCAACACAGCGCTGACACTCTCAAAGGTGCTTAACCGAAGCGCTGTTGCCGGTAGTATCGAAATATCAGCAATATGAGTTTTTTTGCTTATTGACAGCAACACGTGAGAGCCCTTTAGATCTTTATTATAATAACATTTTCTGTTTGGATACAGGGTGTAACGTGTTGTCACGGAGATATTCCAGAGAGCAGCAACGTGAAATGTTGCCCCTTGCATATCGACAATGACGCGTCTTTGACGATGGATCTATAAGAATTTTTTAATTACGTTGCCGAGTACTATCGCCCCCCGAATAATTCCGCCTATGATATGCTCCACCCTGTATAGACGGAAATACAAACTAGTTTTTTTTTAATTTGCATCAAACTATTGATGAACTACAGTATCAACCACTTACCAGCTTGTTCTGGCAAAAATCCATGAATATGTAACAATTTTCATTCATTGAATGGAAAATGCCATTTCCACTAAGCGCTGAGTGCTGAGCTATACCGCATGCATTAGCAATTCGAATCGCTCTGGTTTAGTTGCGTTGCACGTGTGGTGCCCCATATTGATTGGTTTGAGGCTTCGCAATAAAGCTCTTCGGTTAAAAAAAAGTGTTTGTTTTATAGTAAGCCGGTAAAGTCTGGTCGAGCTAATTTCACTAATGTATTGGCGAAGCGAATCTACATACAAGTGACTCGATGTTTTGATCGAAAGGGTTTACTTGGCTTCAATTTCCGGTGAAATCCGGTATTTTCTGATAGGCGTAGACATAAAGTCTTCCGGTGTAATTTTATTGCGACTCGAACTTAATTACACTTGAAAACTGGATATTATGAATTAACTGGGGATAACAAAGACAATTTTTCTTATGACCCCCCGAGCCTCGATAACGGTGCATTTGTGAATCCATAAAGTTTCCTTGACAAAATGACGAATCACACCCGGAAGACTCCGAAAGATCTCGTGTAGGTATTTACGGTTATCAGTGCTTTCTGTGTGTAATTGAAAGAGTCTGCTTATACGACTTTCAGTAGAAAAAAAGCTTAATTCTGGATCGTCGGATACCGGCACAAATGGGTGCAAAGACTGAGACGCACCTCACTGTCGGGGGCACAGACATATGTGGTTAATTCTTTGTAATAATTATTCCTTACTTTCTTAACGGAACATGCAGAAATAATACAATTTCCGGCAGCCAAGAACAAACCCTTCTGATTATTATTCTTTAAGCAGCTGCTTCGCGCCTCAATCCAAAGACACCTGGGAATCAAATTGAATCAAGGAAGTACCCAGCCCGGGTCGATGTGCAATAATTCACATCAGTCGGTTACTTTTTGGCATTTATACAATGTATAATTATTGAATTTATCAGGGAACAAATAACAGTCAACAGACATTAATCAAGACCGAACTAGTCGGATCTATAAATATCTAGCAAATGGCTTCTAATGAAAGTACCTACAAGCATTATCAATTGATCTTTTTTTAAGTAATTGAAATTTTATTACTGAAATATTTTTAATGCTGGCGTTTACACACTACATATATATAGGGTGTACTTTCATAAGAGCTTCTCTATGACTCCGAATGATTGCCCAAATATTCTGGGACACCCTATATACTGCGAGTTTACGATTTCATTTGAAAGTTGTTTAACGGGCGACCCATTCATCACAGCTTACCCTTATTCAGAATTAAGATCGTCATAAGACATACCATTTGGTACTCGACTACTTTAACTGAATATTCGACGTGTAGGATGGAAGCAAGGCCCATTAAAGGAATCAGCTGTTCGAGACCATTATCGGTACTGCTGATTATGAATAGCTTGGTGATGACGTAGGGTGCTGGGGGACCCTCTTTTTAAAATGAATGGATCAGCTGTTCCTTGTTTCCTGGTATTTCCGTTCAAGTTCTCAGTCATTGGCGTGGAATGTCGAAGAGAGAGCTTGCTCCAATCGACTACATAGTACAATTGCCTGTGTACAATGACTACACTCGAGATACCACAAAATTCGGTAATTCATGTGGTAATAAAAGGGGGAGAGTTGTACTTCACGAAACTTCCCTGTGTTTTTTAAGTAAGGGTATAACGAAATGGCGCGGCGCTACTGACTTTTTACTACAATAAACATTGAGGAATTTCTAGTAAACAGTTATGTAGGGCACACCTACGGCGGTCGACGTTTAATGTCAATTTGTCATCGGTGGCGCGTGTGCCTGGAGTAAGCAAACACCCTGTAGAAACGATTAAGAACGGAGTGCTGATTTGGGGTTCGCCGATACCAAATTTTTTGTTGACGAACATACGGAAAGAGGATCGTTCTACTTCGTCATGTCAAAGCTTTAGTTCTAAAAAATTGCATGTGGTTGAGTGGTTAAATTCTACCTAAATTTGGCGACGGAAGTAACAGTCGACCGAGCACCCCAATTAAGGAATTTATTGCAAGAATTGTGGGGAAAGGTGCCGGAGACATGGAACAGCTGTTTGTCATGTGTGTGTTTTAAAAACCGCCCTTTATGATAGGCACCTATATTCGGTGTGTATATACAGTCACTCAAAAAAGTATTCATCCAGCCGGAAAAAAATTCTGTAAACCGTAACTTTTGACTGATTTTGTTCAAATTTTGTATAATGAAAATTCAAACCGAAACTCAAATTGCGTAATTGAGCAACTTTTGAAAATTTAACTTTTAGAGTGCTTTCCAGCGTTTAAAAAAAACTTCGTTTTGAAAACATCTTGCGCGGTGGTAAATTTTTCAATGTGGTTTTAACATTCTTCTAAAGATGATTTTTCTTCATATATCCTGAAAATTTGATCAAAATCGAACAACAAATAAGGGAGTTGCAGCCTTTCAAAAACGCTAAAGAGTGAGCATTTTCGCGCAAAATGACGAAACTTTGACATTTTTGACGAATTTAAAAAGCTGCAACTCCTTTATTTGTTGTTCGATTTTGATCAAATTTTCAGGATATATGAAGAAAAATCCCCTCTACAAGAATGTTAAAACCACATTGAAAAATTTACCACCGCGCAAGAAGTTTTCAAAACGGAGTTTTTTTTAAACGCTGGAAAGCACTCTAAAAGTTAAATTTTCAAAAGTTGCTCAATTACGCAATTTGAGTTTCGGTTTGAATTTTCATTATACAAAATTTGAACAAAATCAGTCAAAAGTTACGGTTTACAGAATTTTTTCCCGGCTGTATGAATACTTTTTTGAGTGACTGTATATATCTCGGTGTATATATGTATATCTTGGTTTTGAACACGAGACTTAAAGAAATTTAAAAGCGAACAACGGACAAACAACAGTAATAGAAAAAAGAGCACAGCTAAACTCAAAACACCTATCACATGTATAAGTTACGTTTTACAAGATTCTCAAGTTCTTTCTTGAGGTTTCAAGGATCCAATTATGCCGAGAAGAAAAGAACGTAAAAAATTAATTAGAAAGTAGTGGGGAGGGAAAAAAATTACGAAGGGTCGAACGAACCTGTTCTGGAGGGCCAAAATTATGGATAATTGGCATTTATTAAAAAAAGCCCTGCAGGGAAATACGCCGCAACGCAAATAATGCAGGAACTCTTCAAAAGTTTCGTTGTGAACGTCGAGACGTTTTCTTCCTGCCCTGTCAAATCAGTGTAAAAAGTGCTAAAGGGTGGAAAAAACCGAGGGGAGCTAACAATCGCAGATTTCAGGAGAGTTTATGGAACATGCACGTCCTTTGATCAAAAAGAAAAAAAAACGCCCCAAAACATCGAATATCTCTGGAATTAGAGAAACTTCCGTTGATTTTATGAAATTTTAGGCGGAAGGGAAAATTAAACATTTAAAATTATGCCCGGCAGATTGGCATAATGAATGAACTCCGAACCCCATGGAAATATGCAAATTCGCCGCTATCGTTCCTGCCGAGTTAAAGGGAAATTACCTTTGCTGGGTCTAAGCCAAGGCCCATCAGGTCTTCTTTATCCCTTGAGGTGTTTTATTCAAATTTTGAATTATCGCTTGATCTGAGTGAGTCTCACGCAACATCAGTTAATTCCCAATTCCCATCTGTCAAAGGCAAGAGAAAGATAAACGATTTTGAAAATTCGTAAACGTACGTTGGCAAAAGTTGATCCCTTATTGGAGAGTTGATTAATGATCTCGAATTTTAAACACGTCCAGGCGCATATACCATACCATAGCAGAGACCATACCTAATACTTTGGCCATTCCCGAGATATTTAGCCCTTCATTGTGTGGCTGTCGAGTGCGGCGTGACGGATGACGTGCTCAGTTACTTTTCCCTTTGTTTGCAAATTTTCATGAAGCGTCCTTTGATTAGGCCTTGAATCAGAAATATGTTAATAAACCGCGCGATAATAATAAAAAAATCACACGACAAGGAAACCCCGGCGGAAATCGAACACAAAGAGGACGGAATCCCTTAATCATCATCTACCCTTAATCAACGTTGGACGAGGAGCAACAGCGAAATCAAACGTTCCGAAATATGACGTGGTGGCTTTTGATTTCCTGTTACTAGGTCACAAAGGCCCTGTGTAGGCAAAGGGGTGATTAAGGATTAAAGGGTGGCCCAGCGGATGTGGGGCGCCCTTCGGCTGATGTCCTTCCCAACACAAACGTGCGGAACTTAATCACGACGCGATCCCCGATGGGGTGCCCAATTTATGTGACAGTGTGGATACGATCTTAGTTTGAAATGTGGTTATTGCTTTTATTATCGGCAAATTACTAAATTTCTCCGATGACTTAATTGAAAATATTTCCGGAAGCCGCCCTGGGAAGAACACGTTATGAATTTCGACTTCATTCAGTAATTGAATAACCACAATACGAGATATCACGAGTCAATTGATTTTTGTGAAAAAATGCATCTAAAAAATCTTCAAATTTTCCGACAAACTTCCGAAGACGGGAAAAAGTTTCCGGATGGAAAATTGTACAGCGTCGCCTGAGGATGTCGCAGGAACATCAAGACGTTGGGACTGAATTGTTCACTTCAAATTGCCGTAACCATCAACAGCGATCATTTCAGAATTGAGTCGTTAAATCTCAAAGGAACAAAGTTTCTCGTTTTTTTTTCTCGAGATGTAATAACACATTTGACATTGAGACGGGCAGACTACAGGGGCTGACGTCAACTCAACCACTTAACAGATTTAAACTGCATTTCAAACAAACACAAATCGGGATGCACTGACCTGTTTAGATCAGCCAGATATTTTTAGCACCTCAAACACGGTAATTTATCTTTACAATGGGAATATTTAATACCTAAATATAAATTAGCGATGAAAAATAAGCTTGATGTTGTATAACTTTCAGAGGCGGAATGTGGTTCACTTTGTCTTCTCGGTGCGATGGACGATTTCCGCAAAGGAAAATTAATGAGCAAATTTGTTATCGTTTTAAGTGAAACGCCACTGTCCTTAAGCATAGTCGATTCATGCAATCTTCAACTTCGGGAGATGAAGATTTTATGGCCGCTGCCTTGAACATCTTGAAGCACTGTCGTCGTCATAGGATACACAATTTTCATTCTGTCAATACGTCAAAATCCTGACAGCTTTCTCACGGAGATAGTATCCGTGGAAAGGTTGAGATGAAGACACGCTATTGGTCGGTTTTGAAGTTTTCATAAAAATTACCTTTCAGGCTGCGTCGCCAGTAGATTTTGACTGTTGAAGAAAAACGCGCAATAAAGGTTACCCATGCCTCCACCATCCTCCTGTATACTCACATATGGTATAATTTTTGCACTTTCTTGCGGGTTACAACACATTTCATTACTGACTCGTGTCCTAACATATCTTTTTTTCTTAAATTTGGAAACAATGCCTGTCCAATTAAAGTTTAAACATGTCCGTCTGTGGCCTTAAGAAACAAATGCCGAGCGCAACGTTGCCACTTTCCTGAGACTCACAGTCGCAAAGAATAGCTAATTTGAAACCGTTTAGCGCATTTACATTCAAATTAAATAAACGCTTTATTGAAATTGGTAATATCCACGGAAAACGTACATTCATAGAAACGTTAGCAGATCGTATTGGGTGTTCCCCTATTCACTATGGGGCAATGTATAGCTAACGCAAAAATAGTGTAAATGCAAATTTATAATGATAATTCTGTGTAGATTCCAGTTTATAGTTTCCTTTTTGCATTTTAAATTATTAAACGCGCTAATTAGGGCAAAAATACATGTTTCCGTTTTTAAGATCATTATCATATTTCATCATTCACTGCACCTAATCATTTTCTTTCTTAAACATAACATTGGCAATTTGTTGCTTGTCGTAGACAAACAATCGCGGGTCTTAATGGGTATTTGGATGGTGGCCCAACCCTAATATCGAAGAGCGACCTCCATTGGTGTTGCGTAATTACGATAACCCACGCAAATACGTTATTCCATTTATGTAATCAAACTTTGTCTCGAACCAAATTTAACGCTTAAGGTTAATCTCGTGGTGTTATCACATGTAGAAATCATTGTGCTCGCAAGATGACGCCTATTCGGCAATAATCGAATTTGCCAGGAAATGAACGAATTTGGGTATTACCAGATATTTTTCTGCTCCGGTATCCCTGTTGGTCGTAACATTGCAATTTATCACCTTTTAATTTAATTTAATAATTTATGGAGATTCCAGTGGCGGCACCAAATTATCGGCTTATAACTGTCGAAATCCGACACGTTTGGATTTTTAATTGTTTGGTTCAAACATTTTCCAGTTTGAGAGGTCCTTGCGTGTTGCCACGAAATAGAGAAAACCCTATGTACATCAGGGCTCCAGTGGGGGTGCTCACTGACTTCCCACCGAGTTCCTTTATGGGAATACGATGCCGCGTGATAATTTTCGAAAATCCTCATCTACGCCAATGCAGAGCCATGTGACAAATGAAGTAGCTATATGACTGTTTGAAGAAGAAATTCAGCCAATTGACGCGTCGCCAGTAATGGAAAAACGCCGTTTTTATTCATCTAGCTTAAACGAAAATCGTAAGCCGTGAACGTAGGGCGTTGATTAAGCTATTTGCTATTTACCATCAAACATCTGACTGACAACAGATAACAGATCAATTTATCCAAGCCATGCCTCTGATATTTCAACGCTTATTTGAGCTTTTTTTTTAATGATCACCTTTTACTACGCCTATTAAGCTCGATGCAGATTATAGATCATCTATAGATTGTTAAAAGATGGGGTGTTTGACACCTGAGGTGCTGTATCGAGCACTTCATACAAAAGGCAACCGTACGTACATCCTCATTAGTTTCTAATAGGCAACTATATACGCACATAGAACAGTTTCCAATTTTATTGCCTGATGCACTCATCATGTTTAAACATCGACGACTTTGGTATTCAAAACGTTGATTACAATCTGCATCTCTAATTAAAGGGAAAAAACGAGCATAAAACGAAGCATTTTCTGCAGAAGTCGAAGTGTATTGGTGCGCGGCAATACTTGATGTAACTTCGGTTCTTCATGGAGACGATTGAATGGTAAAATAGGCATTAAATTGGTATAATTGTCTCATCTAAGGAAGTGGCGGCGTTGTTTTGCCTATGTTGTTTTATTTTTCTGGGACACCCTGTAGACATCAAACGGTCGGGTTTTGTTCGGGCCAAGGAGAAGGACACCATTAATTGCGATGTGATCGAATCCAATTTTATCTGATGCATTTGCAGTTTGTTGTTAGGATCGGATCCAAAAAATGCTAATTAAATCTAAAATAAGTTTTACGACTGCATGTGTTGCATACAAATTCGCATAGAAACACAAAGTTTGCGATTGCCGCTGCACCGAAGCGTATAAATTATGATCATTTCTTTTCTGGAGATTCTTGTACGCCGTCAGATAATCACATTTGCGTGTGTATACAGTTTTATTTTGCATAAGTACACTGTGAGAGTATTTTCTATAAATAATATATTTACTACTTAAATATAACCTACTTCTTATGCAGCCGCTACTGGCTTCATGTTCACTTGCGTGCCGGATAGAAGATTTATGGTTGGGTTTGGGTTTACGCCTTTATACCTTTCAAATCGTTTTTTTTTTTACTAAAAGGAGCTGGTGCAGGTTCTTTTATGCGTACTTTCTCATAGAGAGTATAACAAATTGCAATGCGATTCAGACGAAATAAGTAGCGATGGATCCACTAATGTCAGTTATCCGAAAGCTTCGTACTCGTAGAGTAAATTTAAAATTCTATGCTGACGGATTGTGCATATTTAGAATGTTCCCCCATGAGATCTCGATAAAAAGGATGTAGAGCTAATAGATTTTTTAGCTCGTTTAGAAAAGTAAGCGGTAATTCCTTAAAATAAGACCTCTAGCTCTAATTATACAGGACCGTCCGAAAATTGTGCGCAACATTTTAACGGTATCGTGTCGTCAACTATGACAAAAAGTTCCTGAGAATTCTTCGCCCTTAAGGTACATACACAGAGAATTCTGACTATGGTAAAATATTTGGACATCAAAGGTCATATCTGTTATGAGATATAACTTCCCTAAGAGCGTAAAAAATGGCATTGCTTGATTTTTTCGCCGTGAAATCCCTTTTTACCTTTATATTGTATTATGGTACGCCATTGTTCTTTAATTGAAATACGTATGTCTTGTTCAGATCAGAAAAAACCATTAATTGATGCCTCCTATCACATTCGAGTTACTTGCAAAAAAATATAAAAACACTTTATACGTAAATTAAATATTACCCATTCAATTTTAATATACAGTTAGGTGCAGAACTGAGTCAACACTTAGAAAATTCGTATTAATGGTGGCATAAACAAAATATCTAACAAGTATTCAAAGGAAGGCTTTTATTTTCAAAAAGTACATTAACATTAACATTAAAACCATACAAAACATTTGCCGAAAATAAATGGGGTACATCAAATAATCCTAAATAACATTGGTTCAGTTTTGCTCCACTAATATTAACATTGAACACTTTGGTCGACATCGACACTAATATTTGGTCCAGAGACCTTTAGCTTTTTTAACAGCTAGTAGACGTCTTGGCGTGCTTTTTGTTAGTGTTTCACAGAAATCAGGCGGAATTTGGTCCCATACTTCTTCTATTCTCTCCCATAAAACTTTAAGTGAAGATGGTGGCGAATCGTACTCGTTGACCAGATGATATTTCACGTAAGCCCATAGATTCTCAATGGGATTTAGGTCGGGACTTTGTGCCGGCCACTGCAAAACCTGAAATTTTTGGGTACCCAACCATTTCTTCACAGATTTTGCGGTATGCTTGGGGTCGTTGTCTTGTTGGAAAATTACTTTGCTAGTGGGATAAGGCATATTATTAACAGTATCTATTAGGTGATCGTTTAAAATGGCTTTATAGATGTGCTGGTTCATTATCCCATCTATTTTCTTCAATGGTCCAACCCCATATCCCGACATACAGCCCCAAGCTTTAATATTTCCTCCCCCATGTTTCACCGTCAGAATGAAATCTTTTAGTTTCATGGATTCTCCCTCTCGTTTCCAGCTCCAATGTCGACCATCTGTTGCATATCTGTTAACTTTAGTTTCATCAGACCAAATAACTTTCATCCAACCCTTCTCGGTCCATGCCTCATATCTTTTTACAAAATCTAGTCGTGCCCCAATATTCTTCTTAGAAAGTAGGGGTTTCTTCTTCTCCACAGCAACAAATTTGGACTGATGTAAAGCTCGTTGGACTGTCCATTTGCTCACCGATTTCCCAGTATCCCCTCGCAGCAACACGGCTGCTTTGGAGGCCGAAGAGGCTTCACCACTGCCCAAATATTTAATTACTCTTCTAGTATCTTGCGCAGACATCTTTTTTGGTTGGCCACCTTTATTTATTTTTAAGGAAATTTTGCACTTATTTTTTACCCTTTGTACTATGGATTGACTTATATTTAATTGAAATGCGATTTCCCGTGTGGATTTTCCATCAATCAGTGATTTTTCAATTAATTTTCTTTGAAACTTTGAAATCGGCTTCATTGTTTAAAGATTTTGAATTATGATGTATATTAACGGAGGATATGCGATTAAATTCCACCTGATTTCTGTGAAACACTAACAAAAAGCACGCCAAGACGTCTACTAGCTGTTAAAAAAGCTAAAGGTCTCTGGACCAAATATTAGTGTCGATGTCGACCAAAGTGTTCAATGTTAATATTAGTGGAGCAAAACTGAACCAATGTTATTTAGGATTATTTGATGTACCCCATTTATTTTCGGCAAATGTTTTGTATGGTTTTAATGTTAATGTTAATGTACTTTTTGAAAATAAAAGCCTTCCTTTGAATACTTGTTAGATATTTTGTTTATGCCACCATTAATACGAATTTTCTAAGTGTTGACTCAGTTCTGCACCTAACTGTACATCCTTGATGGTATGTAGTAAAACTCATTATATTTTCCATACTCAAATGTCAAACATTTTATTCTTATTTTTTTATTGCAGTTTGTTCAAAATTCAATAATTTTCTTATAAAACTCGTCACTTAAACCATAGTTGAATCCCAAGAAGAGCCATTAAACCCTCGACTGTAACAAATGGCCTCCAAGTTCTTCGAATTATATTAACTCTTGTAAAATCTATTAATTGACATTGTTCTCTAGATATTAAATTAGTATCTCAAGTTCTTCAACTTCTTATAATTCCCTTTAATTTAAGTTTTTGAGTAGAGCCCTGAAGATGAAATTTGGAGGACAAATTTGAGACTATAATATGATACAGAGAAGCCTTGGAAATTTTGTACAGAGTGCTATACTTTGATACAGAGGACCCTTGAAAAACATGTACAAGGTGAACAAAATAGCTTGAGAAGCTGGAAAAGAAAGAAAATATTCAGACAAATCACCCCGTCAATCCCTAGTAACTGACCATTTATTGAGGTGAATGATTCCATTTTATCATGGTTCTAATTTTGAAAAAAACAACTTTTTTAATGACAAGTAACCGAAAAGTTGTCGTTTATAATCGAGCAAAATAAAAGGATATTAAAAACACAAAAGAAAATATAAATTACAGATAATTTAGGGTCCTTCCAGTCTAGAAGAAAGAAAGCGCAGATTAAATATTTATATAGTTTAAGTTTAATTTCATATCATTTTGAACTGTTTTTAACTATCCTCCCCGTTAAGTTAATAGTTTCTGGTCTTAAATAACAAACCAATTTCCGATCCAGTTTGTTACACATTTTGTTCGTATTCTTCGACGTAAAATACGCGGCTATATTATTGCTCACCAATTTCATAACATCCTGTATATTAAACATTAAAATTTAAAACGGTCTAGGATAATTAAAAAATGCAGTTTTATTGTTAATAAAACCGTATAAACGAAATTTTTCTTTATTATCAAATTACATTGTTGCATATGCAAATTTAATTGTGCTTAAATGGTCAATGAATTGGTTTCAGCATACACGTGTAGATGAAATTGAAGGAAATTATCTACGTTGGTTTTAAAGTAAGAAATGGAACTATCGATGTTTTGTCATTTTTTATATTAGGTAATTTCGCTTAAGCATCGCTGTTCAAAAAACATGAAAAAAATATTCAATTTGTGAACAAGTATCGATTTTAGGGAGAGAGGGGAAATCTTATAACAAATTCTGTGTATCAAAGTAAATACGGCCCTCTTAACTTCTTTTTTGTATTTTCAGCATTTCGGTTTAGCTCATCTAATGAGGATTTAATTAATATTCTGATGAGATTGATTGGAGTAGCACTTAAACGCACCAAGTCGTGTTTGTACGTAGTCTCGTCCATCCAAACCGGTTGACCTAGCAAACGCTTAATTAAGAACCCATTTCCTTAACAGGCGATGATATTTTTTAGCCCGATAGGTACTTAATGGGTGTACTTCCATACTTCGTATCATTAAACCCATTTTGTAGTTCTTTGTGCTCTTATCAACGTTATTGCCGCTTTTATACCGTGAGCTCGCCAGTTTTTATTGTTCATAATTATATCGAGGTTCTTATTTTTTTGTTTTATCGAGGCAGGAAGGCCTAGTGCAAAACAGTTGTAGAGTGCTTGATACCAATAGTCACTATCATCGAACCCATGTATTTTCAAATAAAAAAATCTTCATTTCGCTATATGGAAACGATGCCGTTTGATTGTTTCCATCGTCATTCGAAAATTCCTGCCACACGCGATTTTTTCTGATACTTTGATTTCCATAATTTTCAGACGAACCATCGCAAAAGAAAAAACTGCTTAAAGCGTCATATTTGCAAGGATCGAGGCAAAAAACAAATTGAATATTCATCAATCAATCCGTCGTATTTGGTCGATTGAACATCAACAGGTTTATTAGTAATACAAAATGGCAAAATTAAGACCGGCAGGCATTATGAATTACGATTTCGTACTCAGATAATAGGATTAAGGTGTTATTGCATTTAGTTCCAAATATTCCATTAGCGAAAATGTCGGGAGCAGAAAACAAAATTTAATTTTTGTTTATACCACACAAATTGGTCTGATACGAGTTTGAGGCGTTGGAAGAATCGTGTAAGTCGAAAACCATTGAAAACTGATGGGAATATGATGAAGTATTAAAAACGAAAACTCTTCTGAATCGCATTATTTGAAACTGGTTTGATGGTACCTGTTTTTTGCAAGATGTCGGTGTGACTCACCCGAATAAGGATGTGCGGTTTGATGAGTCCTGACGTGGGGATTCGATAAAATAATTAATTGGTCCCTTTTTTTGAGAAAACTTCTAATTTAATTGCAAATACATATGTGCATGTTTTATTTCCAGCGAAAGTAAATAAAATAAATTTAAGCTTTGCAATTTGATAGATAATAAGAGATTACGATCTTCACAAACAAACTCCCTAATTTATTTTAATTTGCTTTTGTATGATAAAATTATTCCGTGTAGTATTTCGTGATACATAATCGATTTAAGCATATTTTGGAAAGGCACAATAACGCATAGGATATACGGTACCCAGGTACACATACATAGGGGAATTTGTTTATAATTTAAAGAAATATATTTTTCGTGAAAACACTGGAACACGGCAAATATTGTTTTTGGTTGTGCATTTTTTGACATAACAGACTTGTATACATAGGTACCCATACGTTATATAAAAGTACTTTTCATTATTTTACGAAACCTCATTTATATTATGACGGTTTTTAGTTGCTTGAAAAATTCTGAACATATTTCATGTAACCCATATCTAAATTCATTAATTACTGCAACATTTGCGCAATATGGCAATTAGAGTGGCCTGCTAGATCGCCTGACGTCACCTCTATGAACTTTCTTTTATGGGGTTATCTGAAACACAGGGTGTGTTTAAATAAAACCAACAGTATAGAAGATTTAAAAAGTAAAATTACGCAAAAAGCTCAACCAATGCCCCCTCAAATGAAAAAAGAAAGTTCTTGTGAGATTTGAATTGTAGCTTGCCCACTGTCAGGTTACTTCTAGTTAAAATTAGGTCAACAGACCACATATCGATAATGCAATATATTAGATTATGGTAAATTGTATTGGTTTTTTTTAGTATTAATAGTTCTATCGTCATTTCTAATTGTTGTATTTTTTTCTAAAACTGTTGAATTTAGACATGGATATGTCACATAAAATATATTCAGAATTTCTCAGAGAACTCTAAAATATCGTAATTTACATGGAGTTCCATAAAAAAAATGAAAAATTACATTCATCTGTTTGCATGGGTAACCTTGTACACATGTCTGTCACGTCGAAAAATACAAAACTAAAAACAATATTTGATGTGTTCCAGAATGTTTATGAAAAATATTTGCTTCAATTTTTCAAAAAATCGTAAAGGATTTTTAGTTCTTTGCATGTACATTTCCTGTAGAACCTGAGAAAAAAAATTTTATGTTGAAAATCAACGTAAATTCTCGCAATATCGTGTCATTTCTCGGTAACATTGGCCTTTGCCGAATGCTGCTTTACAATATTTACACAAAAAAAACGCAATATTTGCATTCAATCACCTTCGATGGAATCTTATCTGGGTAGCTTGCCGTATTCGTTACATTCCATTTATACAAGGTAAATATTTTGCCGGATGGTTGCGACTTTTCGTATATACAGATGTTTCTTAAGGCACGTACATACATGAGAGCTAAATTTGGCACGTAATAATATAACAGAAAGCGAAATTAATTGATAAGTTATTGTACAAAAACAAGCAGGTAATAAATCTAACACGAGGCTCTGAACCATCAAAGACCCATTCAATGCGCTTATTTTGAGATCAAAAAGACAGGTGTCTGCTGACATTGTACTAATTCTCTGTAATATGTTAGAGGAAGTTTTGGCACCGCTACAATCAAGCTTTCACTTTCAAAAGACAAGAATTTGAGGTCTAATTGCAATGCGCACAAATAGCATAAATAAATTAACTATAACTTTTTCTCGTGGCTTCCAGGGAAAATTTTATCAATTCAATATTCTATATTTACCAATCACGTTTTTAATTAGTGGATATCCGACAGGTTGAAAATTAGCAAAATTACGATTTTCATCAAATTTCATCACCTTATACCTGCAAAAGGCGTCGGAAATTAATAATGATTTCGGAAAATGAGGAGAAATTCTAATAAATTTGGTTAATTTGAAAAAGCTCGGAAAGCTTTGAATTTCAAATTTGTTCAACGGTTTAAAATTTTTCAAATAGATCGTTGTAAACAAACTCGGACTAGTTCTACACTTCTTAGAGGCAGATTTTTTTTCATCAAATCTCTTTGATATCATAATATCTTCATATCTCAGATGCAAAGGAAACGTACAAAATTTGTTTCGGACAAAAATTCGTTATCTCAGATTTGGAGCTAAGAGGGTTTAAAAATAATTATGAATTTCGTTAAAAAGACCTGATTAACTTTTTTTTATTTCACCAATTTCTAAATTTCAGTTTCGAAATAATATGCAGCTCAAAAACTTCAAGATACAGCGCCCCAGACGATAGCACATCTTACGTGTAGTCAAAAATTACATTTTTTTTAATATTTGAATTACGATGAAAGTTGAATATATTCCTTTTGTATCTGGAGAGCTTGAAACTTTGATTGATTACGCAAACAATTGGAATTACAGTTTTTGATAGCAATGCATGTTTAGATGCATACCCATGTAGCTATGGATGTTTAACCATATATACCATGTCCATGGTATCACGAGCCAATGTATCTACGTATTCATGTAACTATGTATGTAGGTATGTGGTATTATGTAACCATGGTTTTATATCTGAACTGTCTTTCATGCAGTTGCTTCCGTTAGGGAAACTGCAGGAACAAATATTCAATCATTTACAACAATCAATTAATTATGTAACTTATTCTGTTATTTTCTACACTGCGTGTACGCCGCGGCTGCTGCAATTCCGTTTCTATATAAATTGAAAAATAGCTCTTCCATGTCCATTATCTTCCATTTTAGTTGCAAATCAACTTTAACACTTTTAGTGATTAGTTTTTGTTTTCCATCATAGAAGGCAAAACTATGCAAAGTCTCCTGTGACAACAATTCGAGAAACTCCGTATTGCACTTAAGAAACGAGGTGAAGGAATCAAATATATTTTTGAAAACGCTTTTTAAACACTTTTCAAAAAAGCCAAAACTGAAAAAGGCGTTCATAAGAGTTTCCATAGTTACCATTCGGAAATCGGAAACAATTCACGATGCACTTATTTGCCACACGTCATCACATTCTGATAAGAGTTTCTTGTCAAATTCTCCGACACCTTCATATATATGTAAATATACTGGGTGGTTTAAGAAGATGGCTCGCCTTTATAATTTTTTTGTTTTCTTAAGTTTGAAAATTAAAATTTGGAGGAAAACTATATGAGAATAGGGTCGATTGATTGACATTAATGACATTTATCTAGCACTTTTGGTTTAACCGGATATGATCTCAACTTTCGAATTTTAAATGTAATGCCCTATAAATTTTCACTTTTTTGGAAGCTAAAGATCATTTTTAGCCTAAAAATATGTCATTAAATTTTTTTTGTGAAAAAGTTGATGTGCTGCTAGTGTTTGGAGAATGTTGGCAACGGCCTTCCCATGATGCGCGACTTTATATGGAAAGGTTACCAGTTAGAAACCATCCAGGCCACAACTATTTTAGAAAACTGGTAAATAAAATTAAAACGGGAAATGCTAATGAAGAAGAAAACTTTATTATCCACGACGATAAAGAAATCGATGTTTTATTTATGGTAGAAGTTAGTCGAAGTTACTTCAAAAGTTTTGAAAAAACTTCTGTAATCTTGTGGTTATCAACAAGTAATTAATTGAGATGTTCAAAATGACCATCTGGTTGTTCACGGCAAGACAAAGCATTTTGAACTATTTTCCTCATTACGTTGTCCAATTGATTTGGAGTAATATTATTTATTGCCCTACGAACTTTTTCTTCTAATTTTTCCCGATTATTAGAAAAAGTGGCGTAAACTCGTGCTTTTATATAATTTAATAAAAGTTTCCTACAAGTAAAAATATTTTATTCTTTTATTCTGTCATTTGGAAGGTTTTGTTTTCTAAATTTCAATATTTTTTATAAATTAATGGTTCATTTCTAAACGAACACACGTTTTGTTTGATATTAAAAAATTTAGGAGAAAATAGTCTTTTAGAAAATCGCAACAAGTCATCATGTTACCAATTGAAAAACGGAAGATAACTGGGAAAAACTGTTTTTCGGTATTTAAATTGCTTATTAAAGAAAACGTACTCAATAAAGTAACAAATTAGTATTTCCCCCGTAATTCTGGTCATAATTTTTGCCTAATACGTATGCCCCAGTAGCGTAGTTTGACATGAAAAAACTACAATTTCTTTTTATGACACATTTTTAGACAAAAAATTACCTCAAGATTCCAAAAAACGAAACATTTATAGGGCATTATATTTAAAAATCGAAAGTTGAGGTCATTTCCGGGGAAACCCGAAGTACTAGATAAACGTGATTAATGTCAATTAATCGGCTCTATTCTCATATAGCTTCCTTCTAAATTTCAGCTTTCTAAGTTTAAAAACAAAAAAGTTATAAAGCGGAATCACCTTCTTGAATCACCTAGTATGTACATATACAGGGTGTCCTCGAATTACGTGGCCAAAATAATACCGCAGATTGTTTGAGTGAAAATAAGTCGATTTAACTAAACTTCCCTCAGTCCAAAAGTTGATAATTATGGAGCTACAGGGTGTTAAAGTTGAAAAAAAAATCACATTTTCTTTAATATCTTTCGATTTCTTTGAGTTAATTTCACGAAATTTCATATTTGAGGGTGTTTTAGGATACGAAATTCAAATTTATTAACGATTTAGTTGTTTCTTCTAGGGGGCGCCACAAGCGACCATTAGGACACATTTAAATCTCTGTAACTTTTTCGTGCCACGGTGTATATTATTTTGGTATTTAAAAACCTTTTTCCCTACCTTTTATACTTAGAAAAGGTATACTTTATTGACGTCGCTGGAAGCAACGGTTTTGGAGAAAAACGCATAATTCTAATGCGCTGTATATTTGCGTTGGCGCTTTTAAGTAAATAACTCAGTTGGCTATGTTTTTAATTGACATTTTAACACTTGAATTTGTTTCTCAAATGTCAGTTTTTTTATTTAGCCCTCAGTTTTTCTTGTCAGTTTCGCTTCTTGTTCCTGTAAATATCCATAAGTATGGCCAATAATAATTTAATTAATTAGTAAGTGTTATTTTCGCTTGTTGTTGTTTCTTTGTTAATTATTATTTTTGTTTTCTATTTAATAATATCTGATTTTGAAAACTTATTGTTATACCTTTACTAATAATTATTTTTGAAAAACTTAATTTTTTTTAACGGAAAATAATTTTAAGGTAATTTGCATGCATCATCAGGCTTAGATGCATTTTTCTTCAAAACCATTGCTTCTAGCGACGTCAATAAAGTATACCTTTTCTAAGTATAAAAGGTAGGGAAAAAGGTTTTTAAATACCAAAATAATATACACCGTGGCACGAAAAAGTTACAGAGATTTAAATGTGTCCTAATGGTCGCTTGTGGCGCCCCCTAGAAGAAACAACTAAATCGTTAATAAATTTGAATTTCGTATCCTAAAACACCCTCAAATATGAAATTTCGTGAAATTAACTCAAAGAAATCGAAAGATATTAAAGAAAATGTGATTTTTTTTTTCAACTTTAACACCCTGTAGCTCCATAATTATCAACTTTTGGACTGAGGGAAGTTTAGTTAAATCGACTTATTTTCACTCAAACAATCTGCGGTATTATTTTGGCCGCGTAATTCGAGGACACCCTATATATTTGTAGAACTAATGTGCGACACAGGGTATTCAGCACTCAACGTTAACTACCGCTTTCCTCCAGGCAGAAGCTTTCAGCGATAAATCAACTAAAAGCCAGTAAGTTGCTAAAAACCCCAACTGAAGGCGAAAAAATACACAAACCCACCCCTGAAAACCGACGAGCGAAGTTTCCATCTATAAGATTGAAAGTTTCCCAGTTTTCACAACGAATACGCGTCGGAACTCCTTTGAAGTTTTCATGATGTGCGTAGGGGAGGAAACTTTTTTATTTAGTCCGATTTGGGCGTATGTGAGCGCGGCTGTGTGTGTACCCGACCCAGAAACAAAGTTTCTTGTCAAACGGCAGATGATCGCCCCAAAAAGAGTTTTCTTATTATGGGGTTGCCAGAAGTGTTGTTTGCAGCCAGGAGGAGCACGAAGCGGGAATACTCCTTTCTTATCTCTCGGCTCCTGTGCTCGGGAATAATTTAAGAAATTGTAAAGAGGGAGAACCACGTTATTTTGTTGCTGTTTTAAATAAGGAGATTTGTAAAAACACTGTTTCTCTTTTTTAAGATGTATAAAAAGTGTATTTACAACTGCGGACAAATTCGTCGTCATGGAGACCACTCTCTAAACCCCACAAAAATGATAAAAATAAAATTTATTGAGATTTAACATTATTGCCAAGTTCATTTTTTGGATATTTTATGAGACATACGAGCACTAGTTCAGATAAACTCATATTATAACTTTGATACTACTAATAACAGTAAAAGTAGGGATACTACAGTAGTAAAGGGGACTGAAGCCGAAATCCTTAGGGGCCCTTTTCGCACACCAATTCACCCCTTTTTTCGCGCCATGGAGGCCCCTTTCCCCTCCGCTAAACCGGCCCATCCGCACAAATGAGTATTATAACGTTAAAATGCCATTGATGATTAGGAATGATATACGGACTTATCCATTGATGGGATATTCTGCTACCTGAAAAGGACCACGGCGAAATAAAAAAAGTTGTATTGTCAACATTGAAACTCTATAGAGAGAAAAGTAGTCAATCTTTTCTGAATTATTTTTATCCCATAACGCACTGAAAACCTTGGGAACCGTTTTAAATACATCCTGTGTAATACTTTTATTAAATTAAAATATACACACCACTTAATCCTACACTCTCGTAATTCACAATTTCCTTCAACTCTAATGCTAAAAGAGGTATTTACCGGTTATACACCATCGGGATACTTTCTACTATAAACAGGGTGTTTCCTAACTACGTGTAAAAAATTTAAAGGCGCAATCCTCGACTGATTTTGAGTCAAAAATGTCTAATAAACATATGTCCGCAAATGCCTTGTTTCCAAGATACAGGGTGTTGACTGAAAGACGTTGGAAAAGGTTTTAAAGGTTTCTAAATGTTTGGTGGTATTATTATAATTAATAAAAAGCAATTCTTATAATTAATCATTAAAGCATTCTCCCAAAAAATTGTCTTTTCTAAAATTCAAACACCCAAATTGAGTCATTTTGGAAATAAAATATCTTTTTCATGTCACATTTCAACACCCTGTATCTTGGAAACAAGGCATTTGCGGACGTATGTTTATTAGACATTTTTGACTCTAAATCAGTCGAGGATTACGCCTTTAAATTTTTTACACGTAGTTAGGAAACACCCTGTATATATAAAGGGTGTCTAAGTTAAGGACGTCTAAAGCGGTTTATACACTTTTTTAATGTTCTTATTGGTTTATATAAGGTGTTTGGTTCACCGATACATTTCCGAAAGAGGGTGGCCGGTAAAGAGGTTTTGAACATACGTATTTGACTATATACAGGGTTATTTATGTTATAGAGCACGAGACATTGGTACCAGACTACGAGCCTTTCAAAAAGTTTTAATTATGGGCCGTATAACGATCTATTATGATTACTATTTAAAATTATTTTTATATTATAAAGTGTATCCCAAAAGCCCTAAAAATATTAAACCTATGTTTATTTTTAATGAAACCCCCTTTGTATTATTGCCTTTTCGGTTTCTCCGATCAAAATAAGTGTCTGTTTCACTATGATTTAGAATACCTAAAGCTTGAAGTTAAAAAAAAATATATATATATCAGAATTTAACGTAATTTTGATGTCATTACTTAAGAAGTATTTAAGTTAAGCGTAATTTACAGTAAAATGTTTCAGTAGGTCATATTTTATATTCCAATCATAATAGACTTGTCATCTGTCATCATCAGTCATTCATTCTTATCCCCTGTATAGTATTATACAAAGTCTGACGTATTTCGAAATCTCGTCATTCTTCCGAATTTTCGCTGTATACTTGCATATAAGTCATAATTAAAAAATCGTCGATCATTTGATGTGACAATATTTTTTTATATAATCTAAAATATGTATTACATCGATGTAAGTCTACATATGAGAAAAAACTGTGGCCCTTTAAAATTCGAAAAATGAATATCAATCCTGCTTCAACTTGGTAAATCACCATATGCATTTTTTCTGATTTCTTTCTTTTTTTAATTAAATATCTGATGCAAAATTAAGTCTGCGCCTTCCAATAGTTTTCAAAGATATTTGAACGACTCTTCCATTTGCATTTTTCTTTTTATTCTCTTACAAAGTCGAGTTTTGACATTCAAGATATTCATTTTTCTGATTTTAAAGGCCCACAATTTTTTTTTCCGTATGTAAACCACATTACATGTTTGATATTGATAAAATATTTACATATTAAAGTTTATACGAAAAAATATCGGGTCATACCAAGTGTTGGATAAATTTTTTATTTGTAATTTATGTGAGAGTAAGCAGAGTATTTGGTAAAATTTGAAAATGTTGCGATATCACGAAATGCGTGACACTTTGTACGATAGTATACGTGCATATGTATCACTTTCTTCCTTCTGTGTATCAGTGAACTAAACAGCGTGTGTAAAAAAAACTACAGTGAAATTAGGAAAATTAACAACGTCTGAACACGGAGATTTTCCAAAATGTCGGAATCTAGTGCCAATGAGAGAAGAAATGCTGCTAAACTTTCCCTATTTTAAATGATACAGAAAATCTGGTAACGATTTTTGAATCCTCACAAAAAAGTGTAATTATTCCTTATTTTCACTTTTCTGCAATTAGCCTTGTGAAAAACTAAAATCAAAATACCCGATTTTTTGCGGATATCTGCGAATGCAGCTGAAATTGTACAGCGTGTTCCGAATTCGAGGGTGATCATTCGGATCTCTCGGAAACCTTTTGGTGAAACTGTGACTAAGTTGTGTAATGAGGTTTAAAAACAGCATTGGAAAACTTGTCAGCATTGAATTATTTTCGAAACCATTCGGACAAACAACAGTGAAATGTATTTGTACAACAGAATGAATTGTGCGTCGCAAAATATTTGGATTTTTTATGGAAATAGTCAAAAAAATAATGTCATTGGAAAAATACCTAAAAATAGACTTTAAAAATGATTGATACAGTCTTTAAGGCCTAATTTTTAAGTCATAATCTCCGGTCATTTGTCATGCACATGGCTCGAGCACTTGCGTCAATGTTACACCCGTAAACACATTTCGAGTTCGTTGAATGCATTTCAAGACATGGTAAACATTATCTGTCGACAGACCGAACATTTAGAAGAGGTCCAAATCGTGTGTTTTGGCAGACTATATAGTTTTTCATTAATTTGCATTAGTTGCGTAATTCGTATAATGCAACGGAAGTTTCACTTTCATAAGTTGAATGCACATCAGACACAATTTAGAGACGGGAATTTTCATTGTTTTTCTTAGGGTGTTAAAATTGGAAACACACATCCCCGGGGATAAAATTTTACAGCTTTTTTATAGCCCAATATTTGGGCTTCAAACGCTAAAGGATATGGGTGATCCCATCTTCCTGCTCCTGCTGTGACGCTTTGTTGATTTTATGTTCGGCAACTAGAAACGATTAACGTTTATGACATGACATGTTTCGGACACTTTTACGCCCCTCATTATTTTACTTATTAATGTATAGCCGAAGATGTATTTCGTAATAAAACTCCTCTCTACAGACAAAGTAAACGTGATGGAAATCCGCACTTAATATATTTTACACAACAGATGCGACTTTACCAAAACAAGCTGTATTTGCATTGTCAATAAATGTTATGAGGGGACATAAATTGCATAGTAAACACGATGATAAAAATCATACGATCAGCGTTCTAATGTGAGTTTCAAGGTTATGATGGCCAAATTCGATAGGGCAGACTGCTTGGCGACACGAGCTAATGGGTTATTCTAATTCGTTTCGTAATATTAATTTTTATACTGTGCGATTTTATTAGTCACCAAGAGGAATGTTTTTTGTGCAAAGAAAATAAACAATAGTCCCAACGTAATGTATTCTTATTTCAAATTAAAACCATACAGGTATAACATAATCGTTGCGAGTTGTACAGCGTGTCCTACGCTCGATGACACGTAGACTTTTTTGAAAGCCGTTAAAGGGAAGATTATGACGTAAGAAAAATCATTCAAGATTTGATCGTTTTTGTGTTCGACAAATAGCTGATCGATCTCTTAATGGTACGCGGAAATGCGGAAATTTTGCGCGCCGAAAGACCCCCAGTACAAATCTGTTCAGTAGACAGGGTCCAGGCTTTCCAAAAATCTGTCACTCTCGTCATTTATTAATCATGATTAAAAATCTGGATTCTGCCTTCAAGGATTAGTCGAGGGTCAGTAGGTAATCTTGAGAATTTTTGCCTCGTATTTTATCTCTGTGCGGTCTGCAAACTCTCAATATAAGGCGAAAAAAATGATTTAAAGTTTATTACTCACATAATAATAAAAGAATAACTTCCGATTGGTGCCTCTCAGTACAAATCTGGATTGTAAAGCAATCCGAGAATTTTTCCCAATTTCTTTTTAAATCTCCTTGACCCACATATGCTCAATTTCAGTTGAAAAAAAATTCTAAAACATGTATTTTTTGTCAACGATCAATAGAGATTAAATATTAATCGAATCACGAGGCAAGTTCGCGATTATTAAGGGTTACATAAAAAAAAGGGGGTATCCATGAAGTACTATAAAACGTGGAAAGAGGACGTCAGAAAATTAACTGAGCTATAATTTAAAAAATACAACGAGAATTCACGGAACAAAAGTAGATAATAGAAAGTGTTTACCTTTATTGCAACAAGAGAGGAATTTGCTGCTTTTATCGAAAGGAATAACTTCGTCATCAACATTTCAGGAGTAAATGGTCCTTTTTTCCAGTGATGTGAGCGAATTTTTTCTACACCAAATATTCGGTTTAACAAAAAACGGCAGCTGTTATCTGAAAAAGTGTAAAAAATGAGTTGCGCATCTAATAATTCTTGGAAAGAAAAATAGTATTCGCCTCCCTTCCACATCATGCTTATTTGTCCTTTTTTTTCGTAAATCAAGAACAGTTTTATAGTCCAGCAAGTCGTAGACAAATATAATTTCATGTGTCGGGAAGAGACCTCTGTAATACAGAGTCATATCGGCACTTTAAAAGGTAAATACAAACATTCTAATGAAGGGAAAAATTTGTTTATTGTACTAATACATAGCTAATTCTTTGGGATTTATTATCAACTTAGATTACAATTGAATTTTTTTAAATCATGCCCTCTAAATGCCATCCATCATGGTCAATGCAATTTTGAATTTTAAGCTCGAAATTTTTAGTTACCCGGCGAAGAAAAAAAATCTCCATCTTCATCTTGATTCATCAAAGTAAAATTCATCAATTTTGTTACGATTTAAATTAATTATCAAAACGAGCAGTGCTATAACAAATATTTTTTTAAATTTTATTCCTCTTTCTTCGTCATTGGCGTGAAAATTCTCGCGAAATGTTTACCAAAAACCTCCACAGTCCAAAAGTAGTCGTTCAGTATGGTGCAGCAAAAGTTCTGGAACTAAAAGAGCAAATTCGAAGTGAAACTAAAAGAAAAGATTGTGATTTGTTTCACCGTTTTACAATACTGAACGTTAGATCCAAAATTACATTGATGTTCATGGGGGACAGTTAGAAGAGATGACATCTAAAATCTAAATAGGTACCTAAATTGACGATAAATTCCATAGAATTAGGAACATATTAATACGATAAAAGATCTTCTTACTTTAATTAGAAAAAATTCATTTGACTTTTAAACTGCATAGGCAAATATGGAGAATCCTGCATAACCAGATAAAGAAAAAAATGTCACAATTACAACAAACCCATTTAAAATTTCTTGTCATGCGGGCTCTGGAATTAAAAAAAAACCCTTCCCATACATCAGCCCAGTAAAATGTGAAATATATCTATGTGAAAAATGTTAATGGTGGTGCAAAAGGGAAAATTAATACCCTGTTAGTCCCCTATGGCGATTTGCATAACACGCAATGCGTCCGTTCAATGGCTATCGAAAAAATGGCTTATTTATGTGTCAGTTGGTCAGTTAGTTCTTTTTAATTATTAAGCTGAATTTGAAACCCTCTGTCCATTCATGAAGAAGGGTCGAAAATGCATTGTTGTATTGTTCTCTGTGTAAGCACCATTGTACGCGGAGGATAGGAAACACAACATATCTCCACTGTGTCTTTTGCCATTTATTTTTATATTTTCCGTGTGGTAGCGAAAGATGTTCGATTAAGGCTTGACAGAGGCGGTAAAAAGATTCATCAAACAAAAACATATGCGGCAAATGACTTGGGTAAACAAAGCGATAATTTATATGCAAAAAATGAATCCTCTTGTGCGCCTAGCAACATTCGCACATGTGCCCGGAATAATAAATTTTATGGTTAATAAGAAAACGGGCGTGTGGAAGAATCGCTTGCTGAGAAAGAAGGAGAAAAATTGGAAAGTAAATTTTCCGGTCACCGCACTAAAAGCGGCAAATTAAACGAAACGCGACTCTCGAAATTAAAAACGCGGGACGTCCATTTCCCTCGACTAGAGGGCGTAATTAACCCCAGCCCTAACCAAAAAATAAAGCTAATTTAGCGTAAACAACCTTAAAACCCTGGCATCACGACGTACAACTTTCACCATTAGTGTAACTTTGAATCACGAGGGCGCTTTTTGTTTCTGCCATGATGATGATGGTAATTATGACAGAATATTTACGGGAAAATGCCTTGAGGTGGGGGGAGTGGTGTTGCGTGGTCACAAAGGCACCAAATTTAATTATAAGAAAGACACAACTGTAGGTTTTGGAGGTTCAGAGGTACATCTCCACGGGTCTGCTAGTGACTTATTAAAGATCTTGTCCGAAACTGGGGCAGAATTTGATAAATGAGTGAAGTTAGAGATTCAACAATGACCATTTTTAGTAGCAATGTGTCAAATTTCTACCCTAGACTATTCAGTCAAAAACTTAGTGATGTCGCATATACCCATTAAAATTTGACATTAGGGGAGCTTCACTCATTTGTCAAATTTGACATCTGTCACCATAACATATCCATCAACGGAAAATATTTGGTTTTCGTTGAAATTAGTGTTTGGTCACTGGTCCTGCCAGTGAAAATTTCAAGTCATCTCTAAATAATTTCCATACAATTTCTCTTGCCACACCCTCATAAATTCACCTACCACGATCTCGAACTTACCATATCGAAATTCCTTTGTATTTAGTTTCGAACTTCCTAGTCGATCTAACAGAGATTACCAGAATCCTGATTGCTGAGCAGATAATGTGATATTAACTGGCAAGCAGTTTTCCCTTAACGGAATTAGCTGAGCAAATGAAATTATTGCCAGTAACGAGTTTTTCCCATTCGGGCTCTTCAGTGGGGTGGTAAAGGGGAAACATTTAGCGAGAGGGCGCGTTCGAGACTTTGGTTCTAATTAGTTTTCTGGTCGGAAATTTCCTTTGTTTTCCTATGAAAGTTTTAGAGGAAACTGTACAAATTTAGTCGTATCTGTAGACACATATCTTCAACTTTTCGGTTTAATGAGGTCTAATTGTCTGACACGTCTCTGCTGGCTCGTTGAAGCGAGAGAATCGCATTATTTTTGCTTGCCCGGCCAAATGACCTCTCGACGGCCATCTTGCCGTAATGATGATGGATTTTCCTCGGATTAGCTTTGTACCAGTTATACACTTAAAACCGCTTTTCATTAGGACCGGCAAAATCCTACAGGGGACGCGATAAGTCCTAATCAGAATTAAGAGGAAATGAGCGGCATTTTTTCAACTAAATAAAATCAGCAACATGTCGCACACGCATATCCTGATTACACGTTATGTGGTCGCGCCTCCCTTGATATGCTAAAATTTTTCAATTGTTCAAATTTGTGCGCAGTCATTTGTTTTGCGGATAGATAACTGTACGTTATCGGGATCAGCGACTGTAATGGCGTTAAATTTTTACTTCTCCATTATCATTTATTGCTTTTATGTAAATTTCAAATTAACACAGTTGTCTGATGCAGGAAACGGCACTTCAATGCGCTCACGAATTTATGTAAAGAGAAATGTGTCAGCCGCTACAGATAATGGAGTGTCTTTTAATGATTTTAACAATAAATTTCTATGATTTGACCACTGTCCCAGGGCTTCATTATGTCACATTTGATAATGAACCTCGCCCTTTGCGCCTTGCTAAATCCGAGCTGGGCGTCTGGCTAATTAATATTTCGCCCTTCAATTCCCTTTTTGTGCAATATTAAAGACACTCCCTCCGTCCTCAAGTTTAGCCTGAAAATTGCTTGTGTTTATTATTTAAGCGATGATTGTGTTGAATTAAGACTAATCCATTTCGGAGCAGGAAAAATTAACGCCCGCTACAATCGAGCATAATAACGCTGTAACGATTCTGCCTACAAGTCTAATTGGATAATGACGTGCTCGTAAAAACACGATTTAGAAAAAATGGTTAAAAACATGACATAATGCTATAAGTCAATGTACTCGTTCGAGCTCTTTTAAGCCGACACAGGAGCGTAATAGGTTTTGTTTTGCAAGGCAGAACTGATGCGATTTTCACTTTGTGCATGCCTGTGTCAGGGATCTTGGAAAAACATTTTTTCGTCATCGGGCATTAATAGTAACCGTAAAAGTCATTTTTGCGGGATGCGGGCAAAAGTTAGTGGACAGAGGTCTTTTGAAAATTCGCCATTTTCTCTCCTTTAATGTATTTCGATTATTGAGTTAACGAAAAATTGAAAAAAAAGTTCCTCATAGAGCTTTTCCGTGGAATCCAGTAGAGTTCACAGGTTTTTTGTAAAGCCCTTTTCCAAATTTTTAGCTACACAGCAGAAAGTATATGAAAGCACTTTTTTCAATGCTTTCCCAAGGACGAACTTGAAATATTTTCTTTAGATAAATGAAATTAATTGGCAATAAATGATCTTTCATGATGCAAACATGCACATCCAGGGTATGATACTTTTTTAAAAAACCTAAACTCAGTTCATAGTTTGAACACTAACAGTTTTTCAAATAATCTGAGTACGCTACTGCATTCTACGGATAAAACGATATAAGGAACCGTTTTTAGTTTCTCGTTAACCTACATAATAGGCGAAATGTAACGAATAATCGAAAATGGCCAGTTTTCAAAAACCCCGTGTGTAACCGTAGCCCTTAACCATCGATTTCATTTACAGGGTGTGACAATTATAAATACGAGAAACTTAAAAAATGTGTAGCGCATTAAAGGCAATGGGGGTCATTCGACTAAAATGTTTTCAAGGTGGCCACCTTTCCAGTTATGCTAAAAATTAATGGCTACTTTCGCATCTTAAACGGAACATCTTCTATATTTTTGTCTTTTTGGATATACCTTTTTTGTCTTTTATGTAGCATACCTTATTTCGATTTTCAAACGGTTTTAGAAATATTCATACATCACGTTTTAACGATGACGCATGAAAACTGGTGTGTTTTTAATTAGTTTTCAGCATGTTATCTACTATCAAAATTCGCGAGTCTGCTTCCATTTAACCAACAATCTATATTACTTAGTTTCAAAGATATAATGCATGTTAATGTATCGAATTTGTAACACCCTACATAGTATTATTCAATGCTAATTACTTTTAAGTTCGTGACGAGGGAAAACTTCTACCAAAGAAAACACGAATCGAGATTCAAGCTTTGGAACCACATGCTCCGCCATACACAAATGTACAAACAATTCAACGTGAACTCAAAGGCTATGTGTGTTGGAATATATGTAGATATTTAGATTCATCTTAAGATGTTAAGATAAAATGCAGAAACCACTTTGACCTATCTTAAACTGTTGGAAAGTTGCGGTTTTTACAACTGTAAAAAGTATTATGGTGGCTTCCAAGGTCGACATGTTTAAAGCAGCTAACAATCGTAAGAAGTGTGTTACATAAAGTACCCTTAGAATTCGGAGACCAAAAATGAAAAAAAAAAAAAATTCAGGGTGCTCCATTGAAAATAATGCAGTTGCCATTTACTTCCGGTCTAACCGGAAGTGCCGTCATAAGGGGCACCCTGCATTGGAAGCAAATTTTTAAAAGAGCCCCTTGAATTTTACATCAGATGTTTCAGAAAATATTGAGCATTTAATGCTAGGGTTTTTCAAAAGATGGCAAAGGGCGAGATGTGCGTTTTACACTCTTGACATCTTTTGATCCCTATTCCTCGTCATTTGTGTCGGGCCCCGTTCAGATAAAGAGCTATTAATAGCAGGCGTCCTAAATTTGCTTCAGAAGCCTGATTTTTTAAATGTTCTCTTCCCTTTCGTTCGGTTTAACTTACATTTAATTACTCGGATGTATTTTAGTATCTTTCCAAGCTTGATGCAAGCTTAAACACGTCGGGTAAAAGTTTATGATTTATTAAGGGCGCAAAGTGATTATTCTCGCCCGAAAAATTAGGCACGAGACGCGAAGCACAGCGCGCACATTTTTCGACAAAGACAATATTTTATGCTCATGCTCTCGAGAGCGATACAATTTTTCGCTTATGCTATTGAGAGCGACAAAATTTCGTGCTCATACTTTTGAGAGCGGCAAAATTTTGTGCTCATAATACACCATGATTTTTTTTTTTTTTTTTTTGATAAACATTAACATAAATTCCGTGCATAGAATTTTTGCTTTGCAAGCTACATTATGTACTATATCTGCGATAGAACTCTTTAACATTTTTGTGTGCTCAGTAATCCCTCATTTCATGAATGCAGATGACTTTAGAGGTTTTTGAAGCAATCTGGGAATATCGCATCCCTGAAGCAGATGTTGATGATGTGACAAAGTGGTTTAGAGAGCTGAGCTTTACATAACTTAATAAAAGCAGTTGGAAACTCGTCAAGTTGTATTTGTATAGGAAGTTTGTATCTTATGCATTATAGATCACTTGGGCTAGTTCTGATCCGGTGACCGCATAGTGAGAGGTAAATTGAGTAATGTACGGTAGACATATGTACATGTTTCGTTAGTTTCTTGATGTGCGTGATTTAAGTGATTATTAATACTACTCCGCGGAGTTTTCGGAATCTTAACAAAGCAGGAGTTACTGTGCCGTGACTTATCATGACTATACTCCTCGCCATTAATTTTAATACAATGAATTCCTCGTTGATTGCAGCATTTAATTCTTGAGCTTATGATACTGTTGTACAAACGGCTTTGATAAGATTATTGAGGTTTTATCACTCTTTAACTGAACAATTAAAGAAGTTGGGGCTCATATTTATATGAGCACCTAGAGGAAAAACGCATGCATCATAATACCCGTCGGTTCTTATGATGCATGTATGGTCATTACGGTGCACAATTTCGATGTGTCTAAACGCTTTGATAAATTCATTGCCCTTCTTCACTCGTAAAAGCATCAATTGCTACACTTGTAATGAAAAATGTTGCATAATATTAGTGTATAAAGGCCTTTAAAGCTTTTGAATTTTGCCAAACATTCCACTGCGCGTTCAATTTGGCATATAATACATAGGGTGTCTCTATCTGCGTGCCCATTAGAAATATTTAGAAAGCCGCGAAAGCTAGAATATCGCATTTTGGTGTGCAGCTTTTTGTGCCTAAGATCTGCCGATCGAAAATATTTTCAAAATGACGATGTTTTTTTTTATGACTCCATATTGAATTTTAGTCAGCTTTCGGAGATAAAAATTGTTACGTGTCAAAATTGGCAAAAATCTTCTCTGTAAAAAAATTTCATACGGTGGAACTGACAAAGGCAAGGCAACGAAATTTTTCCAGTAGAAAGTCAGAACTTTGTGTTTCATTATTCTCAGTTTTAATTTTCATAATTCTCTACAGAGTGGTCTGCAAAGTAAATTGAACAAGGCCAACATAAAAACGACAAAAAGTCATTTTCTTCAAATGAAACACCCCGTATCCTATTACATGGGTTAAATGACCATTTTATTAGGTTAGTTTTTTAATCCTGTATCATTTTCCTACTCTTATATGAGAATTATTTTATGTTATTAGTAATAGTTAATAATATATTATAGAGTGATAGTTATTAATGGGCACTCAGCTATGCCTGTATGTCATGCATACATTAAATTGTTATACCCTCATAATAAATATTATAAATATTTATTATATAATTCTTTCCTGAAGTCCTGATCATAAAAACGGAATGTCCGGAAACTCCTTTGCTAGACTTTAGATTCTGACTTCGAATTGATGTCTTCATGAAGGTTCAAACTACTCGAAAACCGTTAAAGATGGCTGTAGCAAAGCTCATCAGAAATTAGTCCTTATGATTGGTAGAATGAAAATTTTGTTAAAAATCGCTCAAAGGTATTATTCTTGATGTTCACGTTACTCGAAAACTTAAAGATGTAAGCACAAGTGTTTCTTAGGCCGACTATACCTAACGAGTAGCGAATTCAAAAGTTTTGATGCGGGTTATTTTATATGAAAAATAAATCGAGTAAAGTTCGAAACATATCAAAAGCAGCTTTCGACAATTTTAAAATGATTAACATTGGCACCGTTCGGTAGAGACAACAGTTGTGCGACTGTTGGTTTCCTGATAAAAGACACGATACTCTTCAAATAGATATAAATTGGAGCTATCGTAATTTTTGCCTCGAATTTCAAACATTTACACAATTGCATAATCGTTACCTCTGCTCAATGGAGCTTTTAGCACTCAAACCGCGTCAAGCTATTTTTGATTACCACAGGTCAACCTATTATTTTCACGAGAACAGTCGCATTATGCCCTTTATGAATATATGACAACATTTTTTCGACACTTCTTTTTTATTCCGATTTATACAGGAAATCACATATGATACATCCGGTTTGGGGTCAAATTTTTCCTGCCATGTCAAGTGTATCTCTGATGATAGCGACATAAAAATTCTACAATCCGCTTTCTTTCTACTAGCCACGTGATTTTCAATATTAATATTATTTAAAAATCATGTTCATGTATAACGTGTGGTGATCCGAAATCACAAATTGAAAGAAAGTGGGTTTGGTCTAGCAAGAGACGTCTTAGGAAAAAATTAGTTGCTGCATTCAACGAAAACGTTTTTATGGACATGAGTAATGATGCTTCCGATGATTTTCTGCACGATTCTCACTATAAGTCTGATAGCAGCAATGATGATGAAGGTAATGAGGCACTTACTGTTCACAATGTTAAATCGTCGCCACTCCCACAACCTTCCCAGACGGTTCCGAGTGATCCTGCTGGATGATTTTCCTTTCACTGACCTGAGTGACGTAGACCCAACAACAATTGAAACATCGAAGCTTTGATTGAACTGAGAGACCACTTCTTACTATATCTTTATAAGTGATGGCAAATGAGATAAATTTGTATACAAGGCAAAATCTTGAGAATTCAACTGATATTCCTCCCTCTTTACACAATGTTACATGGCTGGACGCCAACCGATGCAAATGAAATGGAACAGTTTGTCAGATTGCTTAGATGGATGGGAATAGTACAAGTTCTTTACTAGTCGAGAAGTTAACTTTTTTTATTTCGATTGCCAAAAAAATGTAATTCTCAAAATCGCTTCAAGCTGTTGCTAAGATTTTGGCACTACGCCAGTAGCGATGAAGCGACCTTTCGAAATCGTAACCATAAATTGGACAATAGATGCTTGAAATCTGTTATAAACTTCCAAAGTAGCTGTACACCGGGATAGAAATGGTGCTTTGATGGAACCACTTTGCCTTTTACACGTCGTCAGAGATGTTCAATCGGATTTAAATCAGGTGATTGAGACGGCCACTCGAAGGCAGAAATTTGATGTTATGTCAACCAATTTTTAACAAGCCGGGATGAATGTTTCGGGTCGTTGTCGTGCTGAAAACTCCATATGAAACGCATTTCCTCGTCTGCAAGTGGCAACATATGTTGCTCGCGAATGTCTTTATATAGAAACCTATCTATAATCCAGTTAATCTTGATCAATAGTCCTATGCCGGATCGAAAAAAACATTCTCGCCCCATAACATTATCATCAACTTGTTTAATTGTCGGTTTTTGATACTTAGGATCAAACTTGGCTTCTATCGGCAGCCGAACATGAATTTTTCCCTCCAAATCAAAGAATTGAATTTTTGTTTCGTCACTAAAAAGAACAGTGTTCCACTTTGAAGGAGACCAAAACAAAGCTCCTAAGAAAATTTAATTCTTGCTTTCATATTCTTTTTAGAAATGAATGGTTTCTTCACTGCAATCCTTCCTACCAAGCCCATTTCATCTAACCGACGTCTTACGGTAAGTTCGCTTATGGCAATGTGGGTATTGTTGAAAATTTCCTTTTGAATAACCTTAGGACTTTCAAAGATCGCCAGTTGGCATTTTTTTGATCCGATGATCAGTAGTAACGGTTGTCTTTCTTGGACGTCCGGGTTTTAAACAATTTATTATATCTCCGAAAGTTTCAAGTTTCTTAAGGCTTTCGGAAACGGTTCCTTGCCTGACTGTCGAAGTTTTTGCAATTTCGTTTAGGTTGCAACCACGACGGGTCAACTATTGCGTTTAGAAAACCTTCAGAAAAACACTTTTCCTTGCCATAGCAGGTATAAGATTCGCCGCACGGCCAAACTGAATAACCGATTGATAGATAACAAAGCTCCATAGTACGCCATACTTTTGTCCAGCAAAGAAATTTATTTTAACAATAACATACTTAAAAATCTAGTTCCTAAGGCAAACGTCGTGTGATAAATTTAACAACATTTATCTTATCTTATCCACAAACTTTGAGAACAAAACATGATCCGTGAACAAAAAAACATTTTACTTAAAATTATTCCATAGTTTTGTCCACAAATGTGTGTGTCCAACATTGTGACATATAACAGGTATAACATTCAGGAGGCCTTGTGACGCCCAATGAAGGACTGGATGTTTATTTAGAAATTCAGCATAAATTTACAACGCAGGATTGAGTCATGTCAAAACGTGTTAAATTTGCGTGAAATTGCGTAACTTTTCCAATTTCGACTAGAATTGATCTATTTTTCATTTTTTAGGTTGCTAATGCGTTAGAGGCAAGACGCGAAAAATCCCTAAAATACTCGTTCGTTTTGCGGCCAAAACGTGTAGACATTGATAACAGTGCGAAGTCCGTCTCTGCTTTTTGCAGTAATCGCAGCCTTGATCCGGAGTTGCCTTGGGCAGTGCGAATTGTTGCACAATCTCGCAATAGCACCGGCATATTGCACTACATGTTCGTCGACGGGGTCTACGACCTGGGTGCGGGCCTGCACAATTTTTGTTACCTTACAGCACTATAAAAAAAAATCCAAATACAAAGTTGCATGCTCCGCGGTTAGGTTCATGTTCATAGAAGGATTTTAATTTAGCTGGGTTTTGAATCCATGCCATCGCAACTTTCCCAGCTGAAAACGAACGAGAAGGGTGACTCCCTTTAGATTCTACAACTTTCAATGATACTTATTCCCACTTTAGCAAGGGGTGCCATAAACGTGTATTTTTTTTTTTCGAGCTGACCTCTTAATCGAAATCTGGGGAAATCTATTCGACGTCGAAAAGGAAGGTAATTCAATAGTGCAGCGGTAAACAAGGTCAGAACGAGGTGAACAGATATGAAAAAGAACCGAATCTTTGTTGTTTCTGGACTTTCTCTCATTTGACTGATGGCATCATTGTTTGCGTTGTTTCACGCCCTCACCGAGATGGGGCTCGGCCGAAATAAATAATCACTCTTCTGCTTTGTTTCACTCTTTTGCTCTGGCGATAGAATCGGAATTGTGTTTCAAGTCAATTTTCTCGTTTCACATGTAAAACAACCCGTGATGTCGTAACGTAAGGTATAGAGAGAGGAAGGGGGGAGGAAGGGGGGAGGGTGGGGGGGCGTTTGTATGATTACTGCATTCCTGAGTTTAATAAGTCATTGTTGGAACAATAAAAGTCATTAAAACTTTTATTATAATAACTATTGTTCTACGAGGCTAAAAAGCCGCTATTTAATCAATTTCTTTAAAAATAAAATCGCTTCGATTTACATTAATTTTTTCAGTCTCGGTACTTAACTACAATGCTTCGCGATTCCACTATGACCCTCATGTTCAAAATGTCACTTACCATATTTAAGGAATTTCATAGTTTTGATCACTGACCTATGCAAAAAGGGACAAAAATTTTTTGCTTTCGATGTTGTTTTCCATAACTAAGAAGCTTAGATTAGATATTTTGGTACTTTTCGAGAGTATTTACCTCAGCAAATGCAAGTGTGCCAACAAATACTTAATAACCCTCTCAAGCGCAGTCAGTTACCCATGCGATTCTATAAATAAGTGGCCAGAAAAACAAGTTCCAGGATTAGAAATGATCGAGCCTATATGGGACAATTTCAGTTTTCACTTGAAAACCACTTACATACATATGTATTTTCCATTTCACACGTAATAAATCGCTCTCGCAAGATTTTCCTATTGACGAGCAACTGTGATTGTTTATCGTGAGCAATTCACTGTTTCGCAATCGCAATAACCCACTTTCTGTTTTAATTCTACAGACATCCCCCAAAATTGCTCATCTACAAGTGCAGTTTTGCAAAAAACGCCTTTCTCCGGTGATAACTAAACTCTTTCAAGACAGGGTGTCCATTTAACAGCCCCTCGGAGTGCTATGAGTTTTTTTTGTCATTTCGCAAAAACGTCAATCATGGGGACGTATATGAGGCGAACCAAGGTAAATTGCGAAATAAGGGGACAATCCCGCTAGGGTGTTCAAAAAGCGGGGCGTCATAAAGTGTCATTGTTTAAAGGCGGCCACCTGCGGTTTTTTCGCTTTGTTTGGACATCCTGTAGGATTGTCACAAATTTTTTTGTATATTTCAAAGTAATCCCCATAACTAATTTTTTTATAAAATGAATGAGAGTCCAAGGGGCTGTCAAACGGACACCCTGTGTATGGTATTAACTTGAAAATCGTCTTTGTTCTCAACTTGTTGCAAGTCCTGATCAAACCATAGGAAAATCGGAATAATTAATTTACTGTAACTTTGTTATTCCCATACAGGGTGCTCTGAAATTAGCTGGCCGAAGTTGAACGCAAAATCGCCAATCACAAATAACACCGCTTTGCTCTATAAACCGTATTTGAAAAATCTTTGGTGGCTGAAATACAGGGTGTTGAAATTTAGGACATTTTGTATGTCACGGCACAGCTCATTCGGTTTCTGGTGTATAAAGTTAAATTTTTTACGTGCACCGCTCTTTAGAATCGACACGACTAGAGTGCACATTTCGGCAAAATCTACAGGATGTTTCCTTTCTTTTGGCTGTTGGGCACGCCGCTGGTGCGACTAAAAATAAAATTCGCACTCCAAACGTAGAGTCTTTAGTAGCGGGTGATAACACTCACAGAATTTCATCAAATTATATATTGCTACGTCCTATTTTTACCACAGAGTTAAATGGCAATATTATCTCTTTACCAATACTTTTCGTTTCGATCTTCGGGTTCGTTCACTTGCAACACAATATAATCGATAAACGACCACTGTAATTTTACCCTTTTTTAGCGTGCCAGTCCCCATTCCTGTGTCCTCACACATATTTTTTATGAAAACAAAGTGTTTTTTAATGTGCAATTTGAAGCTTTAAATGTTGTTCGCACAACAGTTTAGAAAGGACTAGTCCAAAATTTATCATCCCTGTTGAGCATTTTGAGTTAACTCGTCTTTGGGGAGTGGTACCTTCTGCCAACCCCCTCCCGCTTTTGTCTCTCAACCGGTGATTTGAAATTCGAAACGTTTGACCTGGAATTATGCTCAAACTTATGTAAGTCTTTACAGGATAAAAAAAATTTAAAGAAAAAATTAACAGCTGAGTTCCACACCTGTCGATACCCAATCTGGGCAACAATGGCCTATTTATTATGTAGGTACGGCAAATCTTTTTCTGAAAAGCCAACTGCGAGCTATATAATTTTTTATGCAAATCGAGTTACTTGGAATACAATGGAGGAAATTTTCATCCCGCCAGCCTTGAAATTCTTTTAATGCAATTAAGTTTAATAATGTGATACATTTTAAACGCCGCCTTATTTAAATATTAAATATTAGCTGACAAGTACCACAGCGAATGGTGCGTTTTCGATTAATACCGATTCATTACCATAATCGCACGTTTACTCCAATGCATTCGAACGTCGAACATTACACACAAAGTTGTCAATATTTCATCGTTGAGCGATAACGACTAGGCGAGCAAACGTATATAATCCTAAATCGAAGATTAGAAAATCTAAATCTGTATACCCTAATCGTAGGTTAAACATACAGCGTAGGTAAAAAGTATTGCAACACGTTTGAAACTCTCATAAACCCGATGTTTTCAATAAATTCTTAAACATGTATAATTTAATTGTAAAAAAGCTCATCATACTTGCGCTTATTGCGAAACGAAGTAGATTCATCAATAGCTGCGAATTTTTTCTCGCGAAAACGGGGAACAAGTAACTAATGATATTTGGTTCCGACAATGTGGTGCCCCACCACGTCACGCTACGGCTGTGTCATTGTGATTTTTCCTAGGAGAGCATGGAATGGCCGTCACGGTCTCCAGATTTTACGCCTCCTGATTTTTTCGTGGGGTCACTTAAAAGGTTCTGTTTACAAAATCGGACACAAAACTTAGATTACTTACGTTTTATAATGCTATACGGGACATGGACATCGCTTTGTATACTGGATATAGACTTTGTTACATTTGTTTTTTAACTGTAGATCCAACTTTAGTTCTGGGTACACCGTTATACCCCTCATTGAATTACCTTTCATTTGATATACTACAATGGATCCCTTCCCGTTCGAAAATAAAACGTTTGGAGGGGTAACTGCATAGGGGTGAAAAATTTTAACATCGAAAATAATGCATTAAATGCCTTTTTTATAAAATCATACGTGTTTAAGCACTTTAAAAAATGTCAGATTCATGAAAGTTATAAAAGTGTTACAATACTTTTTACAAGCGCTGTATGTAGCTAAACACACCAATATTTTCCAGCAAAAAGTTCAATGTTTGTCGAGTTATGTAATCAGGGTTTTATCGCCTTCAATCTGAGTGCACAAGCCAGTAACAGATAAATGCAGTTGTTAGGTGCAGTGGATTAGATGCAGAAGGTCGATACCCTGCCTAGATTGATTTTTTTCTTCAAAACCATAAATAAGCGACATTTTTATAGGGCCTTGTCAAAGACACATACTATGTAGCAACGGAACAAGTTCCCCTCGAGACATTAGTCTTTTATAGCCCTTTGTTCTCCTGGCAATTTGTGTGTACAGGGCTGGCAGATATTCCCTTTGTCCTGGGGCTCTGATCGATATCAGCCATTGCAAATTGCTGTGAAAGAACTTTACTCGCAACCTCGGTAATTCAACTTTTGTAATTTTCTTTGATTGATTGCCAGGATTTTTTCTTCGCTCATATCGAATTAACTCTCCTCTTCACGTGGGCTGGGCATTAACCGAAACTCTACTTCCATCATCATTATTATGGTAATGTTAATCTGACTTGTATCTGAAGATTGGGAACATAAGAAAGCCCCGCTTGGCAGCCGACTAATAATGAGTTCGGTAAGGAGAAAAAATTAGAAACCAATATAGGTTTAGCAGTGATGGGCATTTGCCGAAAAGAAATCGAAAATGGTGTGGATGGGGCCAGCCTTAAGAAATAACTCGAGGATATCACGCTGCTTTTAATTTATTTAAATTACGCTGCCTGAACCGAACAAAAACGAAGATAATACAGTGTGTTCAAGATACCTGAAAAACATTGAGCCGTACTGAGTAACATCAAAAACTATACTGAGGAGTGAGGGAAGATAATGAGCAATCCAAAATCTAACGGTAGCCGCCTAAATACAGGGTATCATAGGGAGAAGTGTCCACCCTGAATACCTTTTCTGTTGTTTGTTAAAAAAATAAACCTTAAAACACGTTAACTTTGATAGAGAAGGGGACATTATTTGGCACGTAATAATTTGATGAAAAAGTTGTTGTCAAAATGTCATCCCTCTACCGGCGTAAACTACCCCCTTGAAATTTTCGATTTGCAAGAGGGGTTGTGTTACACTTCGTTTGAAAAGTAATTTTATTCTCTACACGGTCAAGTTTTTATTTTTTATTTTTCTTTGCCGCTCGTGTTGAAATTAAATAGATATATATAATTATCGCTAGCGGAGTGACATCAGTCCTCCTCTGCTCCGAGAGACCCATATTCAACATCAAAAATTGAACGTTTAACCGGGATTTTGAGCGCTCACACCATTGGACTTTTCTTCATTCCAGGAAACTTAAATAAGGAAAACTATCTACAATCTCTATAAAAAGTCATATTTCCTAGGATAATTGAAATACTTGAACACGATCACCGTCTCTTAGAATAATAATTCGTTTCTGTAGCAGGATCGAGCACCTCCATGCTACAGATAGATTGGCAAAAGAAGTCTAGTGGAGTTGCCCGCGAAATCTCCTGATTTTAGTTCGCTGGATTTTTTCTTCTGGGGACATTTGAAGGCCAAAATCTGTAGCACACAATCATATACCCTCGAGGAGTTACGTGCCGGAATAGTTGAGGAGTGCAAGTCAATAACACCAGAAATAGATAATGTGCAACGACGTCTTGAGTATCAACTGTACACCTGCATGGAAGTCAATAGACGTCACTTTCAACATTTCTTGCGATAAATTAAAGAATCAGTAAAAATGTATGAGTTAAAATCAAGGTGTTTCGTTTTTAATTAATTTTTGCAAGACCGATCTACAAAAATATAAACTAAAATCTTGACCATGTAGAGGATAAAATTATCTTCTAATGAGACATAACATAAGTCACCTTCGAATTTGAAAATTTTAGAGGGGTGGTTTCTAGGGGTAGATGGATGACGTTTCGAAAACTATTTTTTCAATAAATAATGTCCTCCTCTCTATCAAAAATAACGTGTTTTAACTTTTTTATTTTTGACGAACAAACAAAAAACGTATTGAAGGTGGACATTTTTCTCTGGCACACCCTGTATGCTCCTTTGTCCACATAGAGATAGGGTACCATTGCGAAGAAAAGATAAACCACTCCATATTTAGATGAAATTATTGCGAGTGGATCAAAAGGCAGGAGTTCCTGAAAGCATCCCAATTAATCATTAAGATCCTCATCCCTTGTCGCCTTCTACAAGAACAAACAATATTAATAAATTAAGGGCGCGTGTAATGCCATTGTATGTTTTCCTTTGCCATTAATCCCAGCCATTGTCACGACCAATAAAGCCCAAGCAAAAGGGTTGATGAAATACTTAGGAAACTATAAATTTCTCTGAGAGTCCATCAGGGAAGCCGAGTCCCTGATGGGATTATTGGATCTCATTGATAGAAAAACGTCTTCTTGTATACAGCGTGTCTGCTTCGGGAGATAAACCAATAGGATTTGGGTTACCATAAAAGATGTAAAGTCGGTTGAATTGGAGTGAAGTTGGGCAATTTGGAATTTAAATTGAAAATTAAAAAAAAATCCAGTTAATTTTTTAGATATTCGAAAAACTCTGAAATATTCAAAAAATGTTTTTATTTTGGCCTTAGCTTATTGGACGAGATAATGCAGAACGGCATTCCAAACCTTTGGTAAATCGAGATAATTTCACAATTGCTATTTCATTACGGTTAAACTCAATTTTCGACGTACATATTTATGTAAGTTTTCTAAGCTTTCGAAAAATATACTATCATTCACCCCACCCTATGAGATTACAAAACAATTTTAAAAAAAGATGTAAATATATCCATGGCCAAAAACGCACTATTTTCGAAATGCAGGTTGGAAAAGTTTCAAAAATGTCTCCATAACTTACGTTTTTCTCACGTTTGCGTTTAGATTCATTTTTATTTTAATAAGTTTAATTTAAAGTTACGAACTGCTTCAGATGGTTGATAGCCGAGCCGGATGATTTTTCCCTTATTTACCTTCTTAATTTACATTGATATATACTTTTTCAAATTCTAAAGAATCAGTGAAAGACAAGAAAATAATGCAAGAGAACAACAATGCAGGTTAGACCCTAAATACGTATACATTATCAACAATAAAACACGGCGGAGATATGATAGAAAAATAAAAAATACCTTTCGAAGCATTCTTCTCATATTATAAATAAATTAACAAAATTTTATATCTTTTTTCTTCAGTATATATCATTTTTCATAGAAAATATTGATTATGAAGCCAATGAACTATCGAATTTAATTTTGAGACCATCGATAACAATGACTAAGCAAATGACCGCTACTGACCACATCAGTCATATTGCTTTCAAAGCTAATTAAGATATATTTGTAGAACACCGCCATCGAATTATGTTGCATGGAAATACATTTTTCTAAGTATTTGAAAAATTATAAGATTTGAGATATTGCACATTCATATGTACTGCGTGACATAAGGAAGAGAACATCCTGTAATATTCGGTTTATTTAAGTAATTTTTGGTATGCATGTTTATATATAGGAAAACAAAAAACGATTAAATTCTCAGCCATATTTATCAATGTATTTATGAGTTATCAGGAATTTTAGTTTTTTTTTTAACTATAAAAATTGCAATAAAATATCAGCAATATGGCTGCAAAATATCATTTATTGGTGTATAGTGTATTTAGAAAGTGATTTTATATCAATCAAATATGCCTAGGCGCAGAATGCAGTGAAATTTTCATCAATTGAGCGAGTTCGAGAGAGGTCAACTGGTGAGTTTATGAGACGCCGGTCGGTCATTTAGGGAAATCGTCACAGATTGAACCGTAGTATAAACACTAAAGTGAGATGTTGTCAGGCATAGTTCCAAAAAGAGCAAACAGGTAGAAGGGAAGGTACTCGACGATCTCGAAGAACTACGGAAAGCCAGGATGTCCCTTTTTGAATTATGGCCCTAAGGGATAGGTTCGTCTCGTCGAAGATGTTGTCGGGCCAATGGTTTGTTGAGCATGGAAGACCCATTGGGATTCGAATCATTTATCACCGAATGAGGAGTTTTGGGGCTGATTTCCTACTGTCCCCATCTTGGGTGACTATTTACCTTAAATCATCGTTAAAATCGACTGAAGTGGTGTAAAGAACGGATACATTGGAATCTGGAATGGGGTAATATCGGGTTTAGTAACGAATCATAATTTTCTTTCGGTAAGCATGATGGTCGGGCAAGAGTAAGAAGAAGAGGGGGGACAGACGGGATCCTTAGTTGATAATACAGAGGCATGTCCATCAAACTGTTGGGGTAGTGGTTTGGAGTTTTATTGCATATGGTAGCAGGTCAACTTTACTTTTCATTAGAGACGGTATGACAGCACAACGGTACATCCAAAAAGTTCTGGGACTTCATCTCGTGTCCTACCTGGAAACTCTTATTAATCCAGTTTTCCAGTAAGTAACATGTGGCTAGAGTGATTATGAACTTCTTTCAACAAAATTCAATCAAGTTGCCACCTCGATCTCCGGACCTCTCACCGATTGAAGATGTATGGTATATTGTAAGAAGAAGGTTGCATAATTTATCTCATCCCCCACAAATCCAAGCGGCGCTATGTCATGCTGTCCACTTAGTCTGGAGTGAGATCCCCCAAGAGGACATCAGTCACCTCATTAGATCCATGCCTCGACGTGTACAGGAATATATAAGACTCCGCGGAGGCCCGACAATTTATTAATTTTTGTTTAGTTTTTAACAATTAAATTTGTTCAATTTTTTAATTAAGTATTTGTTTGAGCGTAAGAAACATGTATACCAAAAATTATTTAAATAAAATAATTTCTACGGGACGTTCTCTCTTCTATGTCTCGCAGTATATACATCGTTGAATTCGCAATAGAATGCAGAATTTAGATGTGTAAAAAAAGTAATGCTTAACTGTTAAAAAAAAAACGCAACATTGGGTTGGCACACGTTCATTAAACACCCCATATAAAACGGCTCTCTTGAAAAACTACCTGAAATTTCAAGCACTTTTTGTTAAAAAAAAGTAAGAGGGGTGTGGGACTTTTCGTGCGGACACCCCGTAGTTTCCAGGTTAAATCGCTTAAATGCGACCTCTATCGAAAGTTTTCAGTCATTATTGCGCCTTATTGGCAAATCAACTTGGAAACTGCCACCGTTGGGGCGGCGCTACGATTCCATCGACAACGTCACATAATCCACCACTTCCATTAAGAAAACGCCGTTTATTGACTTTTCCTGTCTAAAAAACTTTAACATCGTATCCTTAATGCCAGACAACTCATTACAAAGGGAGAAACGTTACTCGAGCAAATAAACATCACGCACTGTCCAAGATTTAATTTTTGCATGCCATTAGGGGATTCACCACAGCATAACGCCCCCTTTTTTTCGTATTTTGAAGTGCACGAAAATTATCACCTAATTTGGTAATGTTTGACAAAATTAAATAAAAAAATAAATAAATCAGTCGAAAGTGATATATTGTTACGCCTGGCGGGCGGCCGCCGCAGGTAAAAGGCCGAGACAAAAAAAAGGGGTTATCGTAGGCGCTCGACGAGTGATTTATTGCTCCTTTTTATGTATGTCGAATATTCTGGTATGTTTGTTTATGTTAAAATTTGCATGTTTTTAAAAAAGTTGTGGAGTTTTCAAGTCACAGAATCATTAGCTACATAATGAGGCCGCCCGCAAGAGGGATTCAGTCGTGCAAGAACAATTCGAGTTTAGAAAACAACGTTAAACAGAAGTTCAGGTGCTAAGAATCATGGAAATCATCACGGACAGGTTTAAACAGGAATCAGGTCCCAGAAGCGGCACTGTTGGACGTCTCGAAGGCATTAGACGCAACTTAGCACAAAGGCGTTTTGGTAAAGGTGATAGACGCGGAACTCAAAATCTTGCTGGTCAGACTTGTCGCATCCTCTCTCCGAAACGGGACATTTCGGACCAAGGTGGACCGACAACATTCAACTTACAGCAAAGTAGAAGCGGGAGACCTCAGGGCGCGGTACAATCCCCGTTCTTGTACAATATTACGTGTCCGATCCCCCCCCCCTCTGGAACCGGACGAACTGAACTGGCACTATACGCCGATGATACGGCGATACTGGTTAGATACTGAAACGGGGCACTGCTAGTGAGATACCTGCAAGAAGAAATCCGGCTCTTGGAAACATGATTTTCGAAATAGAAGACATGAATAAATGCAGAGAAGACCCAGGACATTGTCTTTAGAGGGAAAAGAAAAATCAGAACCGAAAACCGATTGGTGATCAAAAACGAACAGAGACCGTGCAGCAACAAAGTCACGTACCTGAGAGTGGACGTGGAGAAAAGGCTTACGTGGCAGCCGCACGTAACGAACACTAGAAAAAAGGCGAACACAACGAGGACAATACTTTACCCGATCATAAGGAAGAAGTCATAACTGCCCCTTAGGAACGAGATCACGCTCATCAAAACAGTCATTCAACCACAGCTAACGTATGTATCAACAGCATGGGGTTATACAGCCAGGACACATCTAAAGAATCTTCAGGCAGTGAAAAATATTACTCTGAGAACGGCTCTGGGTGCGCCTTTGTACGTTGGCAACGAAACGATAACGAGAGATCTCAGTTACAGATCAATGACTGACGTTATCAAAGACTATTCAATAAAGACTTTTCAAGCAACAGGAAAACATCCAAACCAGCTGATCTGGAGGGCAACGAACTACAGTCCGGAAAGTGCCATACGGTAGAAGAAACCAAGACATCATTTGCTGAACAACCGATGATGAAGGAGATCTACCCACACCGGACCAAAATGCCAAAAGACACGCCCTACAATGATGGAAGGAAGAAAGCCAGATAGCCATTCTGGAACTTCGGACTCATTATTGCAAACCAGCAACCACCAAGGGGACCGACAGAAGAGGGCGGAGGAATCCCCTGTCGGCGAGGTAGTTCGAGCCAAAGATCGCAGAGGCGACATCGATCACCCAACCAGAGAGGCACACAAAGCCCTAGAGTGATGGTAGAGTAGAAAGAGATAATCCCGCTTGACTTTGTTATCTGATGCCAAAACCAAATAGCGACCCAGAAGTGCGATAAAGCATTCGGGTGCGGGATCGAAATCCTCTGTAAACACGAGGTTTTTAGTGGTTGAAACCACACACAGGCTGGTGGTATGGACTCCAGTACCGTCTTACCGACAAGATTTTTATCGGCCCACCCCCATCCCTCCCCGGAAGGTTTTAGTCTGATTGTGAAGTTAGTACGTCTAAGAAACCAAGAGGTAGAGGCTAAGAAGTTGCTGTAATGAGTGCTTTGTATTGAAACTATTGAAACAGTGATTTATTGGTGGACCATTAGTTGGTCAATTCTAGTAATGGTAATTTGCTGAGTTAATAAACGGTATTTACGTTGAAGGCGCGTTTTCTGATTGCAACAATATCGCACAAGGTGTTCCAGGATTTAATTCGGAAAATTCAACCGACGATAGAGCTCGGAAATATAATGAGGGAAGTTCATGTGAACCTCTACGTTTTAAAGCTTCGTTACCGAATACAGGGTGTTAGAGTTTCAGATTTTTTTTTGTTAATTTCACAGTGGCCTACGTTTTTCAGATATGAACTTGAACCTTTGCAGGTACACTGCTATTTAGAATTTACACGATTTGATTTAACAAGTCGCTGTGAGAATCTACTGGGTGCTACTTCTTCGAGGGTCAACATTCATTTTGCTATCCTGAACTTTTTGCGGAGCGCCATTGATCTTCAATGGCCCATGTTTTTGCATTTTTTAAATCAATTTAGAAACTCCATTGCCTTTTGGATTTTTTTCCTATCTACCATAGCTTCCTCGTCATTTACGAACGTACCAGCAAATGCACACTAATTTTACATTATATTTGACTGACGCAATTGACTATTTTAAAGAGGCATTTGAGCAATCTCAATCAGATCGAAGCAGATTTCCATAGCGACTCGTTCAATCAAATAGCGTAGATTCTAAATATCACTGTACCTGCAAAATTTCAAGTTGGTATTTGAAAAACATCTTTTCACGCTGTAAAATAAAATAAAAAATCTGAAACTTTAACACCCTGTATTTCGGCAATGAAGCTTTAAAACGTACAAGTTCATATAAACTTTCCTTGTTTCTCCGAGTTCTTTCGTCTGTTAAATTTTTCCGATGCAAATTTGAGACACCCTGTATATTTTACATATATGTGTTTTATTCGATATCGAAGGTAAAGCTTTGCATTTCAATCCATGGATGCCCCATATAAAATCTGAAACATCTTCACCCTAAATATTAAAACCTTGTTCCTGTTGGCTCAGTTCCAGCTTTTATGTGATTCTAGTATGCTATTCATCATTGAAAATAAATGGTTTCTGTAATCCCAATATGAAGAAACTAATTCCATCAAGCTGAAATACTACGGGAGACTTGCCCTTGATGGCCCCTCGCCTGTGACGACCCATTTTTTAAATTGTGTTAGTTACTACATTTTATACAATTTTGTTCCTTGCGTGTTAAAGTGGAGATATTAATATCTTGATATGCATTTGGAATATTAACTTTCCTATTAAAAGTAGCGAGTGAAAAGAGTTTTAGCTAATTAGGGACAATTAAAAGAGAGGCAAATTAATAACAATATTCGCCAAGATTTCCAGATTTGTGTTATGAAGGGCGAAGGGCCTTAACACAAATTGGCATATTATCCAAGCACTTAATGGACTGAAAGGCAAAAATCTAGTTAAAACCTTCGAGACCGCGAAGAAGTCAAACTATAAAAAAAAGCTACAAAACAAATATAAAGTAAATTGATGTTTGACCACATCCTTCCAGATATTCCTGTAGGATTGGGAGCGATTAAGTTGAGAAAAATAAATAAACAAATTTTTAGTGAAATTTTTTTCTAAAGGTCACTATTGCTACATATGTTCTCATGGTGAGTCCCCTGGCAGTTAGTTAATTTTTTTTATAAAAGTAAAACATGACAAGAACAATTTTATTCAGAAAGAAACTGTGTATTGCATAAAGCTACCTAATTGATTAAAAAAGACCGACTTGATTAAGAAATAAAGTTAAGGGGGTCATCATGGGAAAGTTTCTTCTGTGTACCGTGCGACTCTAATTTGTCCCCACTGTTAATTTTTAACAAATATTCGTTTAATTCAAAAGCAGCATTATAATATGACTAAAAATACTATCTTTTGACGTTAGTCGATAATAAAATATTGCCTATGTAGGCGGTAGAGCAAAATAGCGGATTTTTAAAAATTGAGGCATGGGTCAAGTGACACCACAAGTAAAGAACATTCAAAATCTATAGATTAGATTTTGAGAAAATGAGGTGTAAATTTGGTAAAAAATGCAATACAAACTCATTTAAATAGTACGTAAATAATGAAAAAACTTGTTTTTTTCATAGGAATTGGACTTATTTTCCATTTTGTGCTCACAAACAAGTCTTTGGTTACAAAAAAATAAATTAATAAGTAACAATAACTAAAGATTGTTTGTGAACGCAAAATCGAAAGCAAACCAATTTTCTATCAACAAACAAGCTTTTTCATGGCTTATACATCATTGAATGGAGTTTTATATCTCTCTTTCTCAAAAACTAATCGATAGATTTTGGATCGCAATGCTGCATTGAATGTAGTTTTGAAAGACTTTTAAGTTGAGGTATCACTAGGTATCACCGGTGATAAAATTATCAAAATCACCCATTTTGTGTTGCTGGTGACGTAAACGGCATTAAAAACGGTTAACGAACTTCAAGAGATAGCATTTTTCACCCTATATAATGATGCATTTGAATTTTTGAAGAGTAATAATTTGTTAATTTAAGCTAATTCACATACAGGAGATATATAAAAACTAAGTTTTCCAACTTATTCTCCAAACAGCGCACATCTTCGCCATCAATGTTTTTTTCCTTGCATTTCTCTTCCTTTTCTTTCTATAATTTTACAACTCTAACTACAGCACAAATAACCCAAATCAAATCACATGTATTAACGGAAATGATATTAGCAGTGCATTAAGGCAATGCACTGCCAAATTAACTGTAAAGTCTGTAAATAAAGTATATGTGGAATAACTGATAATTAACGTTTGTTTACCCACTAATCCTCTCTCAATATATCAGCTGTCTGCAATCCCACATTGGGTTGGAATAATGGATGTTTGCTCTATAATTTTATTTCCATGTAAAACAGAAAAATGTTCAAAATTACATCTTTTCATCTCGCTTTTCATTACCTGTTCACATTGAAAACTGCTTAATTGGCTTGTAAAACGTATGAAATTAGTAAAAAAATTTACCCATTTTTAGAAACGTTCGACTTTCAGTCAATCTTCTCAGTTTCCTGCCAGATAAGGTTATTCCATCACCGGTAAAATTCGCATTGAAATGACTTCGTACCTATAGGCAACATTTATCTGATGAAATAAGACATCTTGTTATGTTATATATAAGCATTTCGTTCCACGGTGTAATTATTTACACTAAGGTAATTTAATTATGTTGTAAAAATTATCGGTAATTTTTGGGAAGTTAACACGAATGTAAACTAAATTGCATGTGCAGGACGTGACCGAATAGTTTTTCACATTAACAATATTGTGACGAACTGAAATATTTCAATGCTGCGATCGTATTCGTCGAGAATGTGATTCATAGAATTCTGTTCGTTCATTCATAGAATTTTTGACAACTTTACAAAGTCTGAATGCGAAGAGTGACAATTGACTCGTCAACTCAACATATTTTTCAACTTAATTTTCATTCGTGTAAAGATTTATAAAATTATCAATAATTTTCGATGCTCTCATGTTATTACCTCTGAAAACTGGACTGAGTGATACAGTGCGGGGTTGTCGCAGCTACCGTGCGCAACCGCACACTGTTATTTTATACCGCGCCAAAATAATGCAGTCTAATCTAAAAATTGCTAATTGATCCAGCGGCAAATGTAACATGCACATTTTTTTGACTCGATTTAAAAAATTATCGATAATTTTCGGTGTAGTTATTATACAGGGTGTCTCTAAACTGTCGATACAAAACTCAACGACAGATTTCTGAGGCGAAAATATGACGGTTTTTTTCTCAGTCCAAAAGTGGACCGTTTTGAAAATACAAAGTGTCAAGGTAAAGATGAAGAAAAGGAAAAAGAAGTACTTTGTTTGTAATACTACTCTCTGAGCAAAATGTCGCATGGGGAGGTTTTTGGGGACGAGAAATCAGAATCTGTTAATATTTCGATGCACACTGTACAGGGCGCCGTCGGCGCTAGAGAAATTCCCTTAAAGGGACATAACTCGGTATAAAATTTATTTGTGACTAAATTTATGTTTTCCTACATGTTTTATGAAAAATAGGTGCCTTGGTGCGAACCTCTACGGACGTTCCTTCTTGGGTTAATCGAAGTTCAAAGGTCGCTGCATGTCTTGAAAAATAATTTTAAAGTGCATATTCATTCATACAGTTAAAACGAAAAAATCCAAACATTTTACTCGTATAATTTTTCAAAAACGTTCATGTCTTTATTTGATTGCACCGTTCTTTTGTTTGTTTATTTCACTGTACTGTAAGAGTAGATATGCATGTACTTTAAAGTTATTGTTCAAGACATACAGCGAACTCTAAACTTCAAATATCTCAACGAGGAATGCCTGTGGGGACGCGTACCCACATACCTTTTTTGCATAAAATATGTAGGAAAACACAAATTTAGTCATAAATAAATTTTATGCCGGGTGATAAAAAAAGTTACGCCCATTTAGAGTTCAGCCAGCGCTGACAGAGTCCTCAACAATGTGCGTGGAAAAGGTAAAGATATTCTTATTTCTCGTCCCTAGACGCCCCCCGATGTGATATATTGTCCAGACTATAAACGAATTAATTATTTTTCTTTTTTAAAATCTTCACTTCAACATCCTGTACTTTGCAAACCGTCCACTTTTGGATTAAGGTAAATTGCACTAAATCGCCATGTGTTCACCTCAGAAATCTGTGGCAGAATTTCGTACCGATCTTTTACCGACTCCCGGTGTTACACATTGTGCGAGGTTGTCGGAGTTCCTATGCGCAACCGCACACCGTTAGGTCTGGTATCGCGGTATAATGGTAAAAAAAGAATGTTAATTGACAGAGAGGCGAATTTTCGATTTTTTTCGTTGCTCAGTACCTCTACGTCGTGGGATGTTAGTAATTGGCCGCTTTTGATCGATTTTAAAAATAAGACCCTGAACCCAACAAGCCCCATTGTTGCTAAACCCAACAATAAACAAAGCGAAATAGCATTTTGTCCGTATGCAACAATAAATCAGCGATTCCCACAAAGGAAATTAAGCTTATCTGAACGGTACTACTCGGCCATTACTGCTGTCATTATCACTGTAATATTTGTTTTGGCGTCTTTATGTATTTAATTGATTCGGATCCATTTCGCGATATCGAATGAATAGGACTAATATATGGGGCTCTGTTAACATAACAATGCTAGATAATTGCGTTCGGTTGTTGGTTAATTTCTGTTTATATTGGATCGAACGGTGCGGTTTCAGCAAAGATAGAAAGTCATTTCGGTAACGTCTCCACACTCACAGAACTCTTTGTAATGCATGGCTGGAAGTACCACCTGCAAGACGCATCTACCATCTCTCGTAATTAATTCAATAAATCCGTTTAAGAAAATGTATCAGGCCATTCTGAGAAACATGGGCAGAGACATATAAACGGTAGGAAGCAAAAAAAGAAAAGATTAAGATTAACGTGTGGTACTGCTTTGGTTTCGGGTAGTGCCGAGAGAGACTCGCTGGCATCGGTGGCAGACCTTGAAAACGAACACTTGTGCTGCATATTACCAAACCGTGTTGCCACATTTCATTGTTCTTGTGTTAGGTAAAAGCGCCATCTCGCATGGGAAAGAACGTCATCATCATCATCATCGCCATCATCATCATCATCGTTTGTTTCCACAACTTTGAGTCGGTCACGCAGACCATTGTCTGCGAAAGGGTTCGTCATTGATTGGGCGAATATATCAACCCAGCGAAAGCTCACCGGTAAAATGGAGGGAAGTACGTGGCAACCTGGCATGTTTTCTTCACGTCCAAACAAAATGATATATTGAAGCCGTATGTTCGAACTGTTTGTACGTATTCAAAACGGTCCAGCTTTTAATTACCTTTCAACATGTCAGCTTTTAATACCGTTTGACGTTGTTTCGTGGAAAAAAAATGAGAACCATTAAGTCATCAGACGTTACCGCGTCGAACTAAATCCAGTCATTATGTGTACATGAGCACTGAGACAATCCTATTTCGTCTAGTGCATAGATAGTTAAATTGCATTAATATTGTTTACCTAAACAGTCTCCAAAGTTCACATAATATCTTCGGCGATAAGAAGACTAATGTAGCATACAGGTCGCAGCTCCGAAGATAACGCACGATTCACGAGGTTTGGGTTGGGGGCTCGGTTTTTGGGTCAAGCTAAAATTACCATCACGCCAATGTATCAGTTTTCTATTCAAATGAGAATTCAGAGTACTGCCTTGTCCTGTTGTACGTTTAAACGCGAAATTGAGATTAAATCGGTTATAATGGGCAGTTGCGGAAAAGGTCGAGCCTTCTAAGTCCCGCATGGAGAATTTGAAGAAGTTTTAATTTTAGTCACTTCTCTGGTTAGCTACCAAATGGCAGACTTGCCTGAGATGAACATTCCTATGTTAGAAATCGTAGTTCGGGCACGATCATTTTCAGCCTATTTGTAAAGTCACGCATAAATTCGTTTTATGTAAAGAGTGAAACTTTTCAAAAAAGTTCTCGAATGCATCAGTTTGTTTAAAAAAAGTACTTTTTCTGACATATCGTTTCTATCGGTGACGTCAGTAGTATACAAAATATATGACGTCATCGATAATTTATTTAAATGAAAACCCCCTGTTTTTTTGCGAAATGTGAAAATACGTCATTTCTAATTTATAACTATGCACTTAGTATGATACACAACAAAAATTTCGGCAAAATATAATTCGAACACCAACATGACAAACATAACAGAGAGACTGACACAAATAGAGGAAAACATTTAAAACAACCCTCGCAATTGGATCTTATTGGGCCTTCTCTACATAGCCAGGCTCACAAACGTCCCCGCTTCCGATTCCCCAACACACCCCTATTCGAACATCTATACCAATAAACTACATAATCCGATACATTGTATATAAATGTACTACCTTCAAGGGCAGAAACACCTAAAGGTCGATAGCTCGGTTCTACTTGTAGAAGCGAAAATTTAAATAAATAAATAATAAAATTCAAAATTTGATAATAAACTACTTCGTTTAAGTTAACACAATGCGAATATTTTTGTCGTAAATCGAAACTGGTCCGTTAACAATTTGAATATTTGGTTCCTGTGCTGAAAAACTTATTTCCGGATATAAACAACCTGACAGTAATGAACGTAAACTTACAGTTTTAACAAGATGCAGCTCCACCACACTATTCGGTAATTATTCGCGAATATTTTAATCAGATATTTCTGGATAGATCAATTGGAAATCGCCGCACCATCGAGCGGCCTCCGAGTCCTCCAGACCTCAATATATTGGATTTTTCTTTGGGACCATCTAGTCCAACAACATTGGGAGTCGTCATTAGATGACGTCATATATATGTTATACGGCTATATGTCATTGAAACAAATGTTACATTACAGAGAGACCTTTTTTAAAGCAAAATTGACGTGTTCGAGAATTTTTTTAAAACGGGTTTCTTTGAAAAAATTAATTCAGGCATGACTTTACGAACACACTGCACATATTCTTATGCAGATAAAATCACAGCACTGGGTGAGTGAGAAAATAAAGGCGGATTAACAAGCGTCCGCAACCGTCAAAATAAAAATAACACTAACTTACCTTTTTATTCTTTTTTTCATGTTGTTTTAGAGATTGTTGGAGCGGTGGAATTGCACACCATTCTCGGTTAAAACTGCCTGAGAATAATATTCACCCTTTACTAAGGGCTCGACGAAACCCTTAACGCTAAAGTGTATGCACTATGAATATGTAAAGTATTCGAAATACTCTGGAAATTCCTTACCCCAATCGTTGAGAAGTGACTGTATCTTTTTTTTACATGGTTTTTTGCGTTAGTGATAACACTAAGCGGAATCTTTCAGTTTTTATTCTCTTTTTTATGTGCCCCACGCTGACTTCTTGCTCAAGCACAGAGAACCAAGTTGTCGATGTTTACTGAACAAGAGGCCTTACGTCTATTTTTATTAAATAAAATGTATGTACCTTCTTTGGTATTATTATTTATATTATATATGATTAGAGAAGTCTAATCATCGTTCCTTAATAACAATACATAGCGTTTCTTTTTCTGCGACCGTTATCAAATGTACGCCAGTATATATTTGACTTGCGATTCTCTATTTTTAGCATAGTTTTGGTTCTTGTTTTAATGGTAATGAAATGATAAAATAGCTTTACTGTGACAATCTTGAAGAGAAATCCGAAAGTGTTTTCTTCCAAGACAATTTCCTGGACCTGCTCCATCTGAGATAATCTGGAGGCAAGCTAAGACTAAAAGTCAATTCCCCTTGATTTTCCTATCTACGTAGTGTCGTGATTTTTTCGCCGTTTTTCAGTTTTTGAACCTTGAAAATGATATAAAATCTGGAATTTTAGTCAGCCCTTCGTTGTTTTTAAGATTTTAGTGAGTCCAAGGGCAATAAACATTTCGATGCACATTTCAACGAATATCTACCATAAATTGACAATCTATACCTATAGATTAATAAACCAAATAGAAACACTGAGCCTGTAATAAATGACTCATTAACAAACTGTTACCATGCTGCGATACTACAACAACTGACTATTATTTAGTTATAAATTGATGTAGTTTCAAGGCTATTCCAATACTGCTGCCAAATTGTCTACTAAGTAATTGTTTACCTAGAGTAAACATGTCTTATCTTATCGGCAATTAGTGCTATTTCCAGTTCGTTATCGTTAGTCTTAATGAGCAAATTTTAAAACAACGTACCTCTTTAATTCGTTTATTTTAAACATCAATTTTTATATTTTGCATCATCATTTATCAAATCATCATACTGCTATGCTAATATGTGTATAAATATCCATGCCCGCCAATGTTTGTAAGTGGTAATAATTTCCACTGATTTTCAACGAGCCTCCGTAAATGGAAACTCTTCGTGCCGGTGTTGCTGAGGATTCTGGTCTTCTCGGATCGATATAATCGAATTTCCTTTGAAGAACTGCGCTTTAAAAATAAAATGAAAAATTTTTCGAATCTAGTCAAAGGATAATTCTTCAATTTCCTGCCTCTCAGTCTTTCCAATAAATGCCGGCAAATTATGTCCAATTTATTTTTCATTAAGGTCGGTCCCCAAATTACCATTATCACATTGAATTGGAAGCCCATTTTCCCGATGGAAAATGCGGACGTGCATTCGTTTCTATTTGTCGAAGCAGCGCGTGTACGGGATAATTCGAAGGTTTTTGAACTTTTCCATTTGTCTGTTCGACATTTGATTTGGTAATTGGATAAAGGAAGCGCTTTTGGTGTTACATGTATGTGTATATAGCATGTCCGTTTCTGGAGATCGACCATGGGGGGTCTGGGTCGGTTAAATTATGAGAGCTATCCGAAGGAGGTGATCTTCCTCTTCCCAGAGCACAGCTCCACGTGCCTTCTTAAATTCTGCACTGATTTTGGCACGTGCCTTTCACCTTAATTTGGTCTTGAAAGTTGTGCGGATCCTCCTCAGATCTCATTAATATCGGCGGGTGCAGATTTATCAATAAGGCCTTTCGTAGTTCCGCACAAATAATAATTTAATAAGGAAGGATATGGTGAACGGGCAGGCCAACGTACATATATTTCGATTACTTGAAACGACCCAATCGGGAGGTTTTTGGGAATTTGAGGGGAAAATGGGAATTTTGCCTGAACAGTGTCCTGATATTCATACAAAACGTGACACTCCGTTTAGTATGTCCTCGTTGCAAGACTTTGGTGGTATGAATTTTAAACGGGTGATGCTTTTTCAATATCCCTCACTCTGCCTGATCAGGTACATTAATTTCTCTTGTTATAATCCTTGTGGAAGTAGTATCTTCTTAGCTTGTAGATTTATCTTAAAGCTATTTGAGAATTAGATTCACTGCCGTTTGTTATTTTAGAGAAGGTTTTCATATTTCACTCATCGCCGGTGAAATTTCCATTTCGTTCCCATTTGGCCTACGAACGGGTCACTTAGGCTTAGAAAATGTGTGATAAATATAGTCAGTACGAAAATATTCGCAGCAGATAATTGTTACACAGGGTGTTTCCTAAGTACGTGTAAAAAATTTAAAGGCGTAATCCTCGACTGATTTAGAGTCAAAAATGTCTAATAAACATGTCCGCAAATGCCTTGTTTCCAAGATACAGGGTGTTGAAATGTGACAAGAAAAAGATATTTTATTTCCAAAATGACTCAATTTGAGTGTTTGAATTTTAGAAAAGACAATTTTTTGGGGGAATGCTTTAATGATTAATTATAAGAATTGCTGAAAATGACCACCATTACTCATAATAATTACTCATCATTAAGGTTTGGTGGTTGGGAGCTTGGCGGTTTGGAAACCTTTCCATGTAAATGCGCCTCGCTGCCAAACACTTACCATCAGCAAGGCCGTAAACAAAAACCATATTGGCCATTTCTTGATTAGTGTAATTAGGCATTTGAAAAATTTTCAAAACTGAGGTATAATCTGATTTTTGGGACACAGAACTAAATTCTTTAACTTTAGAGAGTAAAACACCAAAATAACACTGACTATCTTGTTTATAGTAGTGGAAGTAGCAAAAAAAACTAACAATAAACAAGTTAGTAAATACCACCAAACCTTTAGAAACCTTTTTCAACGTCTTTCAGTCAACACCCTGTATCTTGAAAACAAGGTATTTGCGAACATATGTTTATTAGACATTTTTGACTCAAAATCAGTCGAGGATTACGCCTTTAAATTTTTTACACGTAGTTAGGAAACACCCTGTATAAAACGTGGCATTTCGATGTTTTTTTTTACTTTTATTATAATTTTTTTACAACACCACATTGATCATAAATACTCTTTGGCATTTTAAAAATATATCTTTTACCAAAACAGAAAAAAATACTTTTAGTCGGTACGAGACCGACATGAACAAAGAAACGAGTTGGAGCAGACTTGCAAAAGATATTTGTACACTTCTGTATTTTGCACTTTAAACTATAGTCTAGACACGATCTATTCAAAACAGGTTATTAATAATTAAAAGATGTAGTTATTGCAAAACAAAGTAGTTCCATCAATCGCCGCAATTTTTCCCGTAGAAAACGGAGAACAAGTGGGCAATAACACAGGGTGTTCCCTAAATCAACGATATCGCCTGGAGGGTAGAGAGACCATCTCGAAATAAGTCAATTTAACTAAACTCGCCTTAGCTCAAAAGTTGGTAATAATCGAGATACAGGGTGTCAAGGGTGAAAAAATAAATCACATTTTCTGTAATACGTCTCCACGAATTTCTTGGGATGATAAATTCAAATTGATCGAAGATTTCGGTGTATCTTTTAGAGGTCGACACAGGAGGCCATTAGAACTCGTTTAAACTGCCTAAACTTTTTTGTGCCACGGTGCATGTCATTTCGAATTAGATAAATCTTTTCTCTTGCCTTTCCTGCTTACAAAAGGTATACTCCATTGAAGCCGGTAGAAGAAACGGTTTCCGAAAAAAAACATTTAAGGCTGATGATGCATGCAATTTTATTGTCTATTAATTTTTAAATAATTATTACTATTTTATTTTTTAATAAATGGTTGCGAATTTACTGCTCATTGTCTAGTTATTTCAATTATTAGGAATTCAAATAAAACGTTTGTACTTTCAAGTGAACGGTATTTATTTAACACCAAATAAGAACTAATGGAGATGTGTTTAAGAAAATGTGATTTATTGTTTACCTTTGACACCCTGTATCTGAGTTACTATTACTTTTTAGACTAAGGTGAGTCCTAGACTCGTCGTATGTCGATTTGACTAGTCAAATCGACATACCTTAATTTGGCCTGTCCAGCCTTCAAGGGATATCGTCGACTTACGGGACACCCTGTATTTGGTTCCAACAAGATGGTACGCCACCACATTATACTATTGCTGTGAGAGAGTATCTTTATGAAACTTTCCCTACTAGATGGGTCGGTAGAAGAGGTACAATACAATGGCCGCCACGATTTCCAGATCTTATGCCCCTCGATTTTTTTTGGGGTCACTTAATAGGTTCTGCTTACAAAAACAGGCCACAAAGTTTAGACGATTTACGTCTTAGAATTTAAACAGAATTAGAATTGATAATAGAAGCAACGCTAGATTATTGCATAAAAGAGTGCGAGGAACGACTGAGTCATTGCCAAATTGTTACTGGAGCCCAATTTGAACACTGATTGTAGGAATTTCAACTTTGTTTGATGCAATAGTACGTTACTTTATTATGTATCTAAACATTTTATTTTTTAAGAGAGCTGTTATCCAATTTGAGTCCTGAGCATACCGTTGTATCTCTTATTAAATTATGCTCCGTTTAATATACTACAATGCGTGCTTTTCCATTTGAAAAAAATTACTGGGAGTAGCTGGAAAGGGTGAAAAATTCGAACACCGAAAATAATGTAGTAAATGCCGCTTTTTAACATAAATTTATAAGTGTTTAAGCACTTTTTTTTTAAGATCGACTTTGCGACAGGTATAAACCCGTTTGGTGACTGCAACTGTTTACCTCCAGAAACGGACACCCAAGCCCTCGAGAATCGATTTAATGCTTACTGTGCCAGGATTTAAAGGTCGATGAACCAATTTTAGGAGCATTATAGGAACGGCCCTTGTGTCCCGACCTAGCGAATGTTTCTACGGCCTTAATAAAATCGTTCACTAATAACGTGTAACGTCATTTTCAGTGTCTCCGCAAGCTTATGAATGCGGTACCACGCACCACCTATCAAGCAAAACGCTCTTTTATTTGCCGTGTCAAATTGTCAAATTGAACAAGATCGACTGCGGATTGCTGATTTTTGCGCTTTTCTAGGTCACCCTGTTTTTATGCACTCGACTGGTTTATTTGCTTAGCAACAATCGTTACTGGAAAGGACGTTTTTTGGCCTATAAATTTGCAAAGGAAAAGCTTTCACTGGACTAAACTGAAGGTGTCCGCGAGGCGTTTCTATTGGAATGATTGTTATTGAAGGCGAACGATATAGGTCATTATGCCCGAGACAATTCTGGAAAATATGCTCCAATTTCCATAATTTAGTGTTCGTATAATCAACCATTAAAATGAAAACAGGGAAAACACATTTGGAAAAATTGCACCCAATTATCGCCTTATGAATAATTAATCTCAATTAACGTATCGGCGATGCTCGTTTCGGTGTAAATGACGGAAATTTCTGCGAAACGAACGACATGCTTTCTATTAAACTAGTACGAACGAAGAGAATCAATTATTGGTAATTCGTTATTGTTCAACTTCCTATGCAGAATTGAATTGGAAAAAATTGGGAACGTCACACAGTTGCGGACAAAAAAAAAATCCTAAATGAAATTCGGTCGACAATCTTGGAAGAAAATCCTATACAGCGCCCAACAATAAACCAATTTCACAAATTAGTGATTAGACGGAAAATTGCTTAATTTCCGCTAAAACCTGCTTTGTTCTAAACAACCTAAACAGAACAATAAGGGGATTGTAAAGGCGATTTAATAATTAATAATAAATAGGCCTGTTAATGCAGGGGCAGAGATCACGTTTCGAAGTGATCGCGCAACGCAAAGGTTACAACACCATCACGCATAAATCATTCACTAATGGTCTAGACCATAACGCATAATAACAATAAAGGTTCGATTTTTACGAAATGTAATTGAGAAGTATTGCTTTAGCTAGTTCGTGTGTTGCAAGGTAGCATTATGCTTTAAAAGCATGAGAAAATCGCCGCTTTCAAAAAATCACTTCTATGCCGAATGTCAATAAAGCGGTACCACTAGTGTACAGGGTGTCCCGCATTCGACTCTCAACATGGTGCTCTCGGAAACCGAAGGAGATGGAGAGTCGGTTAAATGGCGACAAAGTCGTGTCTTTTTGAGGAGAGTACTTTGCCTATTTGATTTTTAAAATATTCCAGTTACTTTCGGAAATGTCCGGAAAAAAACTGCTGGTTGCTGTTTTCTTTTTGTTTATTTTTGCCTCAAGTTGCACATAACCATAAAAATGGAGAACCTCTTCTCAAGGCACGTTTTCCCGTGCTGTGACATGAAAACAGTGTTTCGGAGATGCGACGTTTCGATCTTTCAATACCGTCACCAATTTTTTCTTTCAAATAGGCACCTGACGGTTTTTTATGAAATCGGTTAGCCATTGTTAATTGGAAAACAACATTTGCCGATTCACGACGTCTAGATGAAAAATATTCATGTGCCGAGTATGTGCCAAATGTTCACATGTCATTTTATGACACTTTTAAACGTGGTTTTGTGGTTTTGCAAACTACAGACACTTCAAGCACGAATGAAGAAGAAATCGGCTCTAATATCGTATTGTTTTATGTTTTTATGTGTTATATTTTTCCTTTGAATGTTTCAAACTTGAGTTGTGAAAGTTTTGAACTGACTAGTCCCGTTCTTGTACCGATTGAATATTTTTTCCATTTTTGCCTTTTTCCCCAATAAATCAGCCGATAAATTTTCGTTTCAACGCAAGAACAAGATATTACACGAAAAAAAAAAAATTTTTTTTACTTTGATTCTTCGAAAAAATTAAGACAAAAGAATGACTCATCCCCTTTTTGCATTAAGGTCTTCAATCGAGCCTTTACTAATTGCACAAACAAAATTTTAACAATATCCAGCGGACCAAAATACGCATAAATACCTGGAAATGATGCAATGGATCCCAAAGACCTTGCAATTGGTCCAGATTAGATTGTTTTATTAGAGTCATTATACCAAGGTTTATAAATTTTTGGGAACACTGGAAAATTCTGGCTGCAGACCTGGCATGATTAACGCAAAAGCATTTTTTCGGTTAAGAAATCGCTGGCTTAACTCATGCCGATGGAATCGGTTGAATTTCTTGTGATTTTTGCATCTGCTGAGGGAAAGTTCCTTCCAGACAAAGTTGTTTTTGAGAATGATGCGAGTACATTTTTATCAAATCGTCAACACCAAATTTTCCTTGTTTCAAAGTTCCTAGAAACAATGGTTTAATAACAATAACAGGAGATAAGCCTCGCCTCTAGTACTCCTTCAAATAACTCAAGATGTTTTTTGTACTAGAAAACGGCTCAGCAACAAATGTATTTATGTAATATGTTTATTGTAGCAAAAATTTGGACTTTCCGGCTTCTTAAGACAAGGTATGCAGGGCAAAATTGCTGGTTCGAGATATGCAATTCCTGGACACGTTAACTCAGAAAGTGCTTTCGCTCTCCTCTGAGCGATTCTGTTGTCTGATCAACAGCCAGGGACGTTCCTAAACAAGTTGATAAATTGAGATTTTCAATTGATATTTCAAAACTCCACCGCAGGTTAATTTTTCTACAGAATCTGAAATTTTACATGACGAATGGTTTACTGAGTGTAATGATAAGTGCGCTCTAATGCTCATGTGAGTCATGTGGATTAACTTTATAGCTGTTTTATCATGTTTCTCAAGTTTTGCCGCTGCTTAGAAAAAAATTATAATCTAAGGTCAGGATTTTGCCATGTCTGCAGCAGGAGCATATTGAAGAATGAAATTGGTCTACAAGAATTTTAAGAGTTATTTAAAAAGGCTAACCAAAGACCCCTTTAAGGCCTTGGCTCTCGTTATCAGAAAGACCCCCAAACAAAAAACTTCCGCTTATCGTTTTGTTTGATATTCAATCAACTACTAACCCCAATCCCGAGCTATTACGACATATTAAGCAATTCGTCAGCCATCACCGTTTTCAGTTTGACTGAGTTTCTTTGTTCCTTGTTCCTCTCCACACGTTTATCGATCCAGGCCCAACAGCGAACAAAGAACTTGTGACGGAGGGTGCACTCTCTTTGTTTCGGGACCCTGTATATTATGTATATGGCTTGGCGAATCATTTCCATCCTCCACGACGATTGACGAAAAAAACAACACTTAGTTTCCGAGATATTCGAAACGTGCGATGTGTCAATTTTCGAATCGCTTAAATTTTTCATTCGAAAGTCGAAAGTTCCCTTTGATGTTGCATCATCACCGGAGTATATTATAAAATTTATTATTAACATTGCATGATCATGGAGTGCTCCAAAGAAGCCGCGTTTCGGCCACACAAAGGAAGAACGGTTATTTTTAACCCGCAGATGTTTAATGACGAAAATATGGGAGTTTTCGAGCTTCTTTGTGACGGCTTTTTTTTTATTAATAGACGCGTTGTGGATTGTTTTAAAAAGTCCCTGACAAAGTTGGATGATTAATGTATGAGATACAGAGGGTTCTAAAATCTAGACCAGAGGAGAGAATTTCAAAATGTAAATGTAGAAATCGTTTCAATCAATTGTTTAATCTACAGCTTTCCTCCCGCAATCTCCATCCGATTTGATGTGCCTCCAGTAATATCAATTTCCATCCGTGAAACGAACCAATGATGTCTTTGATCATAGTTCTTGAGTATCTCTATACTCCCCAGTATAACGGTGAGTTGTGTGGCTGCATTATGTGATCTTACAGAAGCCTTCGACTATGTTATGCATATGAAGGAACTTGCAATCAAGGCTAATCATCACTTAAAATGTCTTTGTGTGTTACATAGGTGTTTCAAATAGTCTTGCCTCAACTGTAAGTTGAGCTTTAAATTATCTTTGAAGAACACTTCGATCGTCAATTTTAACTGACTCTCTCCCTAATTGGACTTTGAAAAATCGGTCCTAAAATAAAAGTTGCGATATTCGGGTGTGTCGGGTGGATTTGGAGGGCAACACTATTAATGTTGCTAGAGCAACTACTTTGAGAGATTTTAGAATCCGGCATATGTTAACTAGCTCATTTATACGCCCCTGGCTTAGTCCCTAGGTTTACAGCCCCTTTTCACTTAAGAGAAACGTAAACCGCTTTTCCTTGCAGAAAAACAGTGGCCACTTTGCAACCGCAGACACAAATTTGTAAAAAAAATATTTTTTTTTCACGAGGAAAAGCTTCAAAAAGACACCCGACCGGATGTTGCGGTGGTCGGGGAGCGTCGGATTCACCGCAGGGCCTGCCCATTAAAAACCTCGGAAATGGAAGAACCCTTCGCCGACCCGGAAATGTCCCTGAGGGATATATAGACAGTATCTTCTTTTGGACCTATTTTCAGGCTCGGACGGCAGAGATACCCCTTTCGGACTTTGACTCATTGACTGAACACGACTTAGGTTGATCCAAAATTCCCGAATGTTTTACTATAAACTACCTCGTGTCTTAAATTTTTCCAAAAATCTTACTCAAGTAATTTCAATGTATTTTTTTGCGTAGGAGATTAATTTAATCCCCCGCCCCAAAATTGTGGATGTTTTCGAAAAATGTGTGAATTGCTCAAATCCACAAAATTGTTCGTAAAATTGTGTAAAAATTCTAATTGAAAAACTGTGTTGTTGCTTCTCACCAAACATAAACAATTCTTTAGTCTCCGATGCTTTTGGAAAATAAAAATAAAATTTAATACACCCCTGCCTCATTTATGCATTTAAGTTTTATGAATGTTAATAAAGAAAATTAAAATAAAAAACACAGTGGCGTTTCATGCAAATTTTACCCCAGCGATCACGTAGAAAAACCTTTTTGTATCCAAGTTTGCGGTGAATCAAAACCGACTTTAGTACGTTCCTGACTTCCTCGGGAAAAGTGTACGAATTTTTCCCATTAAAGAGATTTACTGGGAGTCTTACGCTGTAAAAATAGAGTGGTCTTTCATGTAAATTAAAGTTTGGAAGGAAGTGTGAAGTTATTTAGCATAAAAATTGTGTCATATCTCTAGGTCAATTTACGGATGTTATCAAGAGATAAATTTGTTTAAGTATTTATTATGTACATATTTTATCGGCATATTAGGAAAAGGAGATCACGACGGACGGACACAACAGTGGCCTCATCAGTCCAGTTCCTATTAATCATGATCTTTCATTAAATTATTTATAATCTTTCGGAATGTCGTTTAAACTTGGTTAAAAAGCCGTGAAATAATTATAAAGTTAATCGATACGCTTTGATGATTCATTAATGTTATCACAAAAGGTGAACACTTTCGGTCAGCCTAGTTTGAAAAGTGATGAAATTCTCATTAGTGTTGATTAGGAATTTTTAATAATACTCAAGTTATTGTACAATACTGGGCAATGCTTTTAGAATAATTTTTTCATCATTTGTCATTTGGTTCTTTGTTAAAGCGTGTTTAAAAATGAGTATTTTATAAGACGATGAAAAATGTTTTCGTAATTATGTTAACATTCCACCAAGAATCGATTGGATGATGTAATGTCGGATGTAATTCAATGTTTACTTGCTTTTAATGGTGTAGATAGATATTTTTAATGTGCGATGACAACAATCAGAAGATATAAATGACCATGGAACGATCATTAATTTATTTTAATGTTGGGTTTAATCAAGTTTACATTGAAATTCAAACATAAGAGGAAAAAAATTAAGACAGAGTACAGTGTGTCCCCAATTCACCGTTGGAGCTTCTAAGAGTTTGTTAAATTACAGCAAGTTTGCAAACGGCATTGTTTGAATTTGTAAAGCTAATGATGCAAGCATGAGTCGAACCGTCGAATGACAACTTTACCCTTTAATAGACGATCGCGGGTCCAGATGAAAATGTCTTATTGCCCTTAATTATTTTTTCAAGTAAGACTAAAATATAATAAGAACGATGTGCAAATATCTGTATTTGTTCGGGTATCTCAGAACCACAGAAAATGTGCTTAATCTGAACAGTTCAACCAGAATTCAACCACTCTGCACCTCTCATAGTTCCCGAGATCCTAATGGTTACTCGAAGGGTTGGGGTGGTTTGTAAAGTTTATGATAGGAGTGAGAACAAAGTTATCTTTCTAAACTTTTAGCGTCAGTACAATATTTTTTATAAACTCACTGATTTTGCTCTAATATCACTGGGGCAAGCTTCTTAAGGAAGCCTTTGTTGTAAGTGGAAGTATTTTGGTAAATTGAGCACCATCACTGGATTTGAATTTGAAGGCTTCCCGAATTGAAATCTGGATAATCTTGGCTGCTTGTTTAACATCATAGATATCAAGGTTGGAATATTTCTCCTCTCCCGGTTGGCTGGGAGTAAAGCAAATAAAGAACATATAATTTTTAGAATTGTTTTTCTTTTCATTGGAAAAACATATATTTGGCGTCTGCCTCGGATTTCATTTTCTTTTTTACCCCGAAGTGCAACCACACACTTAGATTTTTTAATTGGAATTTGGAAAACTTTAACCTCCGAAAGTCAAGTTAAAGGTCAAAATTTGTATCAATCCAAAACTAATATTAAAAAAAATATTTTTTAGTCTTAAATTGTTATGTAAATGAAATTGAAAATAAGTTTTTCCTTCCTTTACGCATGATGCGAAAGTACGAATTCAAATTTTCAAAATGTTTGTCCAGCCCCGTTTCCAGTTTGCACAACAGCGTTACGAAATATCAATTAAAAAATTACATTGATCGTCCAATTTAAAAATCAGGTTCTAAAGCTTTTGGACGCACCAAATTAGATCAGCTCAAGTTATCAAAAAAGTGACGCAAAGAGCAATTTGTTAACAGAACCCGAAAAAACAAATTCGAAATTTATCTCTATGCGTACTTTTTTCTAACAGTTAGTCGAATACTATAAGAAAAAAGCGAAATTGCCGTAAATTGAGGTCGGTGCACAATGAAATTCTGAATAAACGTGTTTCGACATTGTCCAAATCGGCTCCTACTTGTTAGATCGTGCGTCATCCGCCGTACGTTAGATACAACCCAAACCAACTCTTAGAGGCAAGTCTTAACAGGCTCTTAAGGATTGTTTGAGTGGTGATGAATCACCAACTGAAAAATATCGCCTTGGAAATTTGTAAAGCGGTTTACTACATCCCATGGAAACAAAGAAAGGCAACTGTAGGGCCGAGGGCCGCTTTATCGATCCGTCCCATCTATCTGATGCAACCGAGCGGGCAGCCTCGCTCATACATCCGAAAACTCGCTAAAAACAAAGGAAAATAAAGCAAGAAAAGTCAACAGAAACACGGCTTCTGTACGATGATCGTACGATACATCGAAACCGACCAACAAAACTTGAGAACCGGTTTACGGACTTTTATCAAGAATTGCATCATCGAGGATTATTCTCTCTCCGGAGGAGAACCTTTATTTATTAAAATATTTATAGAATTTCTTATTTGTAACATAATTAAAGAAACAATCCAGAAATCTCTAGAAAATCATTCATGAAGAGTCATCTAAAATTATATTTTATAGGTGGCTTTGGAGTTTTGGGGAACAAAGGAAGGCGATGCGGCTCGGAGCCCGAACGCATCAATCGCCTTCGGCTATTCCCGGCACAAAGTAAGCTCTCGCCTATAAAAGGGGCATCAGCTGTTCCGGCCGGCAGTCAAGTTTTAGCATCGAGTGTGAAAGCAACTTGCGTTCGCAGGCTTGCCCCCAGCTGAAGCTCTGGCTTCGTATTCTTCATTGTGATATAGTTTAGGTGTTAGAGTTTTTCAAATTTTAACCATGGAAGTTCTTCCGGTTCAAAATAGTGTTCCACATCATTCGGAATATCAAAATCAAAACAGTAAGTGATCACACTCCTCACATTCGTTTCCTTACACATTCACTAACTTTCGTCTTCCGTTACTTTCAGAGTGGTATTATGACCCCAGACCTCACTTAATTGAACCTTCAAACTCCGCTGCCCACTTTCTGGCAAAGATGCTGGAAGATGAAATCCGATCGGCGAAGAAGACTCATTTGTCCGCTGGGGAGGTGTTACTTCCCACTGGACTCCTCCAGAGGGTGTCTGAAGATGTGTTGGAAGCTGCGGAGTCAGAGTGTTATGGAGTGAGAGGCATGACTCTGCATCTCCTGTATGAGGGAGAGGAGGACTGCAGGAGGATGAGTTGCCTTAAGCTGGATCCATCAACTCCTTCCACCTTTGAGGTTTACTTGACTTTCAAGCAGGCGAATGCCGGTTGGGGGTTCTTGCCTCAGTTCATCAAGTAAGTCAAACGAAGAAATAGTAATTAGAGAAATGGTCTAAATTATTTTTTTGTTGTTACAGAAAGATTACTAGAGGCAACACAGTTATTCTCAGCACTGACTATGAGATCACCAAAAAGAAGTTGTATCGCCCAGTGTCCTGTGAGTGAATCAATGACCATTGTTTGGTAATTTTTTCTGAGAGACTGAAACAAATTTTTCACATCTTTTAGAATTTAAGTACTGTTTTTTTTCTATTTTTATAGTAGTCAGTATAAAAAGATGAAAGAAATAATTATCTCATATTAATACTAAGATGTATAAAGAAGCGCAGCGTGATCTAGATTTTAATTTTCTTTGTGGTGATATAAGGGCTGTTTTTCAGTTTTTTGGCTACACCTCCAGTACAAAATTTTTCAAAAAAAAAAGAAAAAATCGATCCGAATTACAGGAGACTTCGAAAGCAGCCTTTATTATTTTCTCTAACAGTATTCGACTTTTTCGAACTTTCGAAAAAGAGTTCGTTCCGAACGATGGGCCGCCCCCCTCCGCAGGGGGCCCAAAAGGATTCCATGGAATCCGTGATTTTTTTTCGTGATATAACTATTGTATTATAGTAATGCAAATGATATGAATATGTACCTGCATACTTAAAATTATAACTACATATTATTAACTCTTCTTCAAAACGTTTCAGTTCGTCGTGCTAAGGGAGCGATTTTTTAGAGCTTTCAATCTTCAATTATCACCAAAAAAATTCAAAACGACCAAGAAAAGATACCAAAAAGCTCTAAAAAAACCCTTTACACGCCTTTTATTTTTTAATGTGATATCTTAGCTAGTAGACTATAGTCTAGACCGGTGGTAACAATAATATATTCTTACTAATAACCTATCTGTGACTTGGAAAAACTGTAATAAAATCAACCAAAAAAAAAGATAAAATTAATCATACACATGTTGATGTACAAAAAAATTCACAGTAATTTCGTGTATGAAGGAAAGAGTTTTAAACATTGTGAATAATATGTCTATTTAGGTCCTAAGGTTACGTTTGTAAGTTTTTTTTTATATTTGACTAGGTTATAGAATTTATCGATGGCTATATGTGTGATATTCAATAATCGTGCAGATTGATAACTGTACACCATCTCATGCTTCGTAGATTCCTAAGTATAAGAATAAAAAACACTTTTTTTAACCTGAGTTTGATTTACGGGTTTCAAAAAAATCGAGAATCAAGGGGGAAATAAAACGAACCTCGGTGCAAAGCAAATTCTTACGTGCCAGGGACCCCCAGTCATAGTGCCGAAATCTTTACGGTACTTAATATGCTACGTACATCATTGGGGAATCTCAACGTTTTACGACTCAATTTTTTGTCTTCTCTTTACGCTTTGTCCAATTGCTGAATGCATTTTTTTTTTTTTTAATATACGAAGGACTTTCACAGCATGGGGAAAACAGTGGCGTATCATGCTGTTTCAGCATCCAGAAATTATTGTTATTTTCATCTTCCAATTTAAATTCTTGTGGTCGATGGTGAATTTGACCTTTTGTTCGGCACGCCCCTGCGTTTGCAGGATTAAATTTCAAGTTATTCAAACTGCGCAGAACCATAAGTCGGAGTCAGAAGGTTATTGGTGGATTTAGGATTAACAAAAAAAACGATTTCGTTTGTTTTGCCGAATATTTCTTAGAAAGTCCAGAATGTGGCCAAATTTTATGTCACAGCTCTAAATGATCAAGGGCACTATCGTGTTTTCCCGAATCCTCTCGCTTTTGAAGATGTTTTAAGAGTTCTATAAAATTTATCAAATTATGTCGATATTGTTAATATCAGGAGCGTCTCCTGAAAGGTCGCTTACTGAAACTAAAAATCTGAAAAAACATTTTCTATTTGTCTCCTTCATTTGGAAAAATTCGCAGGCGTTTTAACAACCTTGATACATGACTATCTTTTTCAAACGTAATTATGTGTGTGACGCTATTCCCGAATAAAATAAATGAAAAAATAAATAGTCTTCTTCAAACATATAGGACTTATTTATTATTATTAAAGGTGCATTTGCTTATTTGCTCAGATTTGGCAACGAAAATGCACAAATCTAAGCTTCTTAACTATTGCCAAGACTTTTTCATTTGATAATCAATGCATGGTTGTAAACAGGCAGCTTATGCAATATTTAATTATCTCAGAAACGGCTAGAGATAGCTGCGGAGTGTTATTTAGATACGAAAAAAACCGCTTTAAGTAAAAGTTTGACACCCTGTATCTTGAAAACGAAGAATTACCAGGCCTACGTTTACATAAACTTTTAGTTTTAGAATCGCTCAATGAATGACCCTTTGAATATACCCAATAACACCTTGTATGAGCAAGAACATTTTTCAAATCAAAGGAGCGAAATTTTTTCACATGTGCAAAAATACAGACTGTGATCAAGTAATACGTAGAATTAGTGGCATTTTGACAGATTTGCGATCCTCTCCTGTACCTTTTGACGCTGGACTTTGACATTTGACTCACACAACGAATTTGACACGTTGATCCAATAATCAAGTTAAAGCTCGAAGTAGATAATTGTGAGATGTTTTGCAGTGATAAATCTTCGAAGCGAACAGTCATTATTAAAATGTCCAAGGCAGCTTCATATGTTTCCTATGACGTTTTAAGTATATAGAAATCACCATAAGTTAGATTAATGAGTGTCTCTTTTGCTTGAACGTCATCGGCATAATTCGCGCTGTTTATGAATTAATTCAATGCCAAAATTATTAATTTAAACGCGATATCTGCTTGACCGACGAAACCGGATTGCGAGAACGGTATTAATGAAAACTCGTTAACTTTATCCCATAATAATTTAAATCGAGGTTACAACCAGCTGAGGCGCTACTGGAAGTATATCAAACCCATTACCAGATATGTCTAATTTCATTAATAACAGTCGTTAGAGTAATTATTCTTCTAAGGTTCTCCCAATAGAGACTGTCAGTCACTTAAGACTTCAAGTTTCGGTTGATTATATTAGGAGACTGTGGGTCTTGTTGAAGAGGATGGAGAACGCAACAGCTCTCTACCTTAGTAAATGGATCTTTGGGCGAAAGCAAAACCGATTTCGTGGTATCGTTTCATGGTCTGCGGGCGAAATAATGGTCCCAAACCTGTCATTATTTGGTCATTGGGGAAATTAGATATCTGCTTTTTTCGATTTGCTTTTAGGCGATTGAACAATAGATCCGCAGTCCAGAGGAGAGCTAGAAACTCGCCTTTCTGTTGTAAGAAAATTCGGTTTATCGTCGCCTGTAAAAAATGGACCGAGGAAATATTTAATTTCCCTGATAAGTATATTATTATACATATAATGGTTCGCCAGCTAATTACAACGCTTTTTTCCGCATACTTGACATTGAACCGATATTAACGCTCGTTAAGTTTGATTCGTTCCATTGTTATAGTTTCCAATAGGAATAGATAGAGCCGGTTGGCAACAGTCCGAGAAAGAGCAATTTTCATAATAAGGTGCGAGCAAGAATTGTAGGACCACCCTTAGTTTCCACCTAAAACGAATAAATTTTTTAAACGAAATATAGTTTATTCGAGCAAACTTGAAGACATCGAATATACAAATAATTTATAGATTTAGAGCCACTCTATAATTTAACGTTTTTATAATGGCAAAGTGAAAATTCCTGTCCAAAAATATAACACTACATAAATTTTTGGCCAAAATACCCTCACAATCTCAATGTTTCCCCTTTCTTTTGCATGACGTTGAATATTCGATACTCCATACTTTCGATTAACCCTTGGAAAATTTCATGGGGAAGGCCATACCACTCTTCAGCAATTTTTTTCTTCAGGTAATCAGTGCTGGTGAACTGGCGCCGTCCCTGATCGCAGACCTTGCGAGATAAATATCCCCATAAATTTTCCATTCTTCGCGGACTCTACGCGGGTCACTCCATGACGTTGACGCTGTAGTCGGAAAACCATCGTTTTGCTTCTTGCGCCATGTAACTTGAAGAATTGTCCTGCTGGAAAATGTAATTGGGCCCTGCCAAAAAGTCACCAACAGCCAAAGGTTGTCTTTGAGGAGAGATATATGATTGTAGGTGTTCTTTAAATTTTACTCGATAGAAAAGCGATATTGGTTGGATAGTTGAAAGAAAATCGTACCCAAGTCGTTAGCGAGCCTCCACCGTGTTGGCCCTGAGGAAAGAACTGTTTTTCTCTTCACAAGTCGGGTCAGTCGTAAGCCCAACCATCTGGTCCATCGAAATTGGACTTTCTTTCATATGAAAAAATGACTGAATGCCACTCGTTGGATCAAGACATGACTCATCAGCACCCCTCGGTAAGGGGTGGTTTTCTTTGTTTTTTCTTTCTGGTAAATAACAAACTTGGAACGCTTTAACGCGTTACAAACTGCTTGTTTCCATACGTCTAACTGAAATTCAGATATAATTTCCATTGATGACTTATTTTCTTGGACAGAATTCCTCAAAGTTTTGGTAGTTTTACAACTTTTCTCAATAAAATTGGAAACCAATATTTTCGAACGACTTACTTTCAGCAATTTTTCTTTCTGACCACTTCGATTCGAATAAAATTTTTATTTGTCCCTTTCCCTCAGGAGTTAACAAATTTCCACGAGGCATTATGAAATGGAGCGTATGAAAATAATAAGAACTAAACAAGTGTGTACAAAGGAGATGATTAAAGAAAGAAAACTAAAGATCTTGTATTATTGAACGAATAAAATGATTAATTTTTTATTTATTTCCTTATGCGCCCATTAGCAAAATTTAATAAATAATCAGTGTGGAATATATTTTCAACGAATTCTTGTTTTAGTCAAAAATATATCAAATTTATGTACTGTTCTTTCACCTTTATGTATTTTTTTAGCATTTCATGGGGGGTCTTATACTTTTTGGACCCACTCTATGCCCACTCCACGGTCCGACTAACCTGTTCAAACATAGTGTGACCCACATTACAAAATTATCTTCTACAAGAAGCATTAACAATGTAAATCAGGCATAGCATTAAGCATCCTCCGCCAGAACCAGCTGACTCGGAGATATTTTAAGCTGCAATGGGGTATGGTGCACATATGGGCTTTCAAATCAACCCTCTTTCCTTTTGTCGAGGCCCTTTAACTCCGAAACCATTAAAGGGAGTTTTAAAGGAAACAGGTGGACTTCAGCTTTGCCAAATCGACCCACAGAATCAGCCTGGATGTAACAATAGGGCTGGAATTTTTTGGCTGAGGCAGGTGGTAGAACAGGTACCATGCTGAATATTTCGTCAGCAATACTAATTATTAATGAAGCCTTATTCGATTGTCTTCACATGTCCACGGACATTGTTGAATAGTGGGCGACTGCAGCCCTTCCCTCGATGCTATGTTATTTATTTAGAACTTGTGGAGCGAAGGGTCTTTGGGGGATATACCTACCCACCTTTTTTAGATTAACACGATCAGAGCGAACGAAAGTAGCTGTGAATGTTTGATGGAGATAATGTTTTGAGTTGAATCTGAAATCAAATACGTTCAGATAAAGTACTTGGATACAAAATATCAAGGCGAAAAACTGCATTTCATTATGTAAATTGTACCATCGTCGGCATATTAATATTCGAATAATAGAACAATCCGACGCATTGCTTTTCACTATTCTATTGTTAATGTTTATAATGCATAATTCACCGTCTTGAATATTAATTTTATTATCTCTCTTCGACACTCGTTGCTTTTCAATAACCGCTACCGCATTGTAATCGGTATGCGCAATCAAGCCTTATTCTCAGATTGGAAAAAAAATGAGAACTCATTTGATGATAATGCTCTTTCATGGATTCAAATTTCTTCAAATTTTTTTTCCGATTGTGATTTGTGAATCTTGAAAGCGTTTAAATCAGCATTGAAAAAATTTCACCAACCGATACAATTATTTTTATTTTATGCACAAAATAAAGCGAATATAAGAGTACGAGGAGTCGACGCTAGTCACGGAGGCGACAAAACCGAAACTTCTACAGGGTGTCTCACACTCGATGCCCCGTAACTATTTTATGGAAACGGAAAGTTATTTGCAAAAATTTTCTCTATGTGCCTTTAATAGGATTGGATGAGCTCTATTTAAACCTGAAGAAGTGCATTTTTAAAATATCGGAGTAACAAGTTTTGACGTCATCAATGATATTTTTTTCAGAAACATAACCAAATTCTGCCAAAACTACATTGATCCTATTTTTATACACAACTTCCGTTAAAGACATTTTTTTCTTACGTGTTATTGTTTTAAAGTTACAAGGAAAAATGTCTTAGCAATGATCACAAAAATATATCCACTAATATCAAACTAGTCTGATGTATTCCTATATTTAGTTTGTTAAAACTCGTATTGTGCAACATTCGGACAAAATAGGATTGACATTAACGGGCCTGTGCAGTGGCCAGTAAATTTTCCTGACTTGACTACCATGGACTTTCTTGCATGGGGATTTCTTAAAAGTAAAATTTATATAAGAATAGATTTAGAACACTTAAAGGAAAAAATAAAAACGGAACGAGAAGATCCTTTGGCTTTTTCACCAGTTTGCATCCACAAATCACTGCAAACTAAAAGCTTCTAAAAATAAGTGGGATTGTTCCTCGCAGGTATCCCAGAACTTGCTTAACGACTACACAAACATCCAGCATGACCAGTGTTAAACTGACCCAAAAATTGCAGAACAAATGCAATATCTGATCATTTTATGATATATCAATAATTCGATTAGCTGCTGGTAGCATGATTTGAACCCATGATCTACTGATTTGGTACCTAATATCTTTAATATGGATAATAAATTCGTTATGTATGCAACTTGAACTTTCGATTATTTCAGTTGTGTTCAGCTTTAATTCTCTGATTCATACTGGTGAAAACAAAGATATTGAAGAATACTTTTCACCCCCTCTTACGTTGGCAGCAATGGTTCAACTTAATTTTTGCCTCATACATTGTTGTGCTTTCTTTAATTCTCTATTCAGCAATGTTGTCTTAGATTCGAACGGTCTATTTCCACGTCCATAGCTCCAGGTAAGAAAAATACCATTCTTATTGACCTATAATATATTACATGCACCTTTCCTGAGAGATCATCCTCGTAGTTTGAGTAAGACCTTCGGCTACGAATTTTGTCTTATAGCCAGCAGTTTTACCATGATTATCCAGCTTTCTCTTGAAAACTGAATGGATGAGGCGCAGGGAGTGTCCTAGAAGAATCCCACGCTACCCCGTCGCTGAATGATACAGCTGAGTGCGTAGATCGATTCACCCTGTAAAACCAAGGTTAGTTCATGTTAGTAGAGTGTTCATTTCATTATAGAGTTTTGACTGGCATTGACAGATATTTCCTTAATCGTGTGTTACCTTCAAGAAACCTAGTAAGGCATCAATCACGAGCGCATCTACCTCCTGAAGTTCTTCTTCATCTACTACATTCGCTTCTTCCAGGTTAGACTTTCTAAATCCATTAAATAATTTTTTTATGATAACTTCTTAGCTGAGCAAAGAAACCGCGTGAAAAGATATTTTCGCAATTGTAGTATCATATTTAAGCCAATCTCTTAAGTTTAAAAATTCAAGACAGTCTCTAACACGATCAGCCTTGCTGCTCTATACACATCCTACTAAAATGTTGTTGTTGTTCCTATTCTGAAACTTATTCTTTCTCCCCTTTGTAGTGTGTACCCGCTACCCTCAGATGCTTCAAATCAACCATCTCTCCATCGTGTGCATCCTCTGGAGTTTTCCAGGTGGTCTCTTCTTATAATGAGAATGGATTTCTGTTATGAGTCAAAATTTAGACCCCGTCAGTTCAAATCGTCTAACCTTCTGTGCCATAGCCAATGTTTTTCATACAGTCACATTCAATTACGCACAGTCGATTAAAAGTAGAGTTTTAAAAAATTATTATTGTTACTGAATCATGTCTCAGCACGCCGCTGTTTTTTATATAGTCACGTCGTCAAAATTTCATCGCTGCAAGCACATCGTATACTGACTATACCGATGAATTCATGTGCGTGCAGAGTGATTTTATAAATTAGGAATCTCTTAATTGTTTTTTTAATTATAAATCAAATATAAAATATTGTATAATTATGCTTTGGCAGGGCGATTTTCAATTTAACCGTAAATTAAAATGATTGCAATCATACCTCAGTATGATGCTGTTTCTCATACAGGTATATCCACATTTTTTTTTGTCAAAAGAACACTTTGGACAGGGTGCAAGGATAAATCTATAGGTGTACGGGGACAATTTTAGAAATTACAAATAATTAGATTTTTACAAGAATATATGAATTCCAGTCAGTTCAGGTTATTTCAGGTTAGTTTTTTCCATCTCATTTTTTCTCTTCCAGAAGCTCTTAACCTATAAATCACTCATTGCTTAATTCCTGAATATTCCAGTAGTCACTGGCTCGTTTTCTTCAGTTGGTCCTTGCAGTATGGTATAGCTAAATATACAAGGGGGCTTTAAACATAGTGCCATAAATTCAACCACGTCTTTTAGGTCCCAACATATAACGAAAACTTTATGTCGAGATATATTGGAAAGCGCTTCGTTTTCGATTTACAAGATGTGAAATGTTACTGTTTCTGAGGATTCTTTTAATATTTTCGAAACATTTCCAGATAAATTAATAAAAAATTGTACTTTATTATAACTTTTTGTTCCCTCTCTGAATCTTTATAATGAAATTCACACATTTTTTTCAGAGGTTGGTAATAAAAAGCCGGTAATGCTTAAAAAGTACCTAAACCTTTTGGAATTAATTTTAATCGCGATTTTATAGGAAAAATATTAAGTATGAACATTTTTGCATAAAAAAGATACTCTCGTTGAAAAACGAGAATCTTCTTCGAGAAAATTGAGATTTAACAAATCATTTAGGTACTTTTTAAGTACTATCTCCGTATATTACTCATCTCTTTAAAACATGTGTCAATTTCCTTAAAGAGATTTAGTAAGAGTATAAAAAATTATAATAAAGCTCAAAATTGATTTTGAAACGTTTCAAAAACATTAAAAAAACCATCCTCAGAAACCGACCTTCTACACTATCTATTTCGGAAACGAAATGCCTTTCAATATATGTCTATATGGTGTTTTCGTCATATTTTGTTATCCAGAATACATGATTGAATTTATGGTACTATTCTCAGAGGCACCTTGTATATTCCTCATCAGCTGATTGGCTTTTCAGCAGCCGCCAATGTTTCTGACATGGTAAGGATCTCGTTCAAATATTCTTTTACAGTTCTAAATAGATCAAACATGATTCACAACCAAGTTTTAGTTGAGTTGAACCGATTTTTCTATAAATTGGTAGATATATACAACTGGGCTAAAAACGCCAAAAAAGAGTTTTTTTTTCGCCAAATTTAGTTGAAGGTTGTAGCCGGCTCGATGCGATAAATCAAGACCTTTTTCTCTACGAAAAAAACCGATAAGAAGGTAAACATGACTAATATAGGGCTTTTGTTGTGCCCATGAAACTCCCATTCCTAAAATACATTTCTTCTTAAACTTTCTTCTTCGGCTGGCGTCGACTAATGAGGGATAGTCGCCAACCTTTATGAGTGATCACTTGCATTAGCGAGGTTCAGCTAAAAGTTAATAATCAAACAAAAGAGCTTGAAATGAGGACTTTATTTCTCAAAAGAAATAGAGCTAGACTGGACCTATGGGTACCATATAACCATAAATAGATGTGTTAAGAAAAAACAAGGTTGGTCTGGTTCAATCCATTAGCGTCCGATTTTTTAGCGCATTTTATTATTTATATTAAATAGGTTAAATTACAATTTCTATTTTTTTAGGTTGCCTCTTTAGAACAATGAGAGAAAAAAACCCCTAGAATTCCTTTGAGGCAGTGGCACTTAAGTGAGACTCCACTTAAAAAATTAATAGATACACCACTGGTCCGCACAGTACCTACATACGTGACCAAACTGCGGACTAAGCAAGTACCCAGGTACCATTTGTTTCCTTCATAAGTCACAAGAAACTTGACACTTTTTCTCAGAACCTGTTTACGTATCTTATTTAGGGAACCCGTAGAGAGTGCAGGCAAAGAATGCTTTTGAAAGTGGTAGGCATATAGGGGGGTACTCTTCAGAAACCAGTAGCGACCTTTTGATTTGTTGGGTACCACAACTGCCGTTAGATAAGGCTTAAGAAACTTTTGTGTTACGGTTTTGATAGATTTTTTTTAGTCGAAACCAAACTTTTGCCTTCACTGGATATACAAGATGACTCTCTAACATTAACTAAAACTTAAGTCTCGCATTCTCTTGCGAGTTTCAGGGAGGTGCTTCATATAAAGTTTTTCGCTAGGATGCCTCGTTAAAAATAGTTTAACGAGGAGAACACCTCGTTAGAAAAATTTCAAAGGGGAATGGTGTCAAATTATGCCTCATTCAAAAAGGAGTTTGATTTTCTCTACACACTTCCGCTTCGTGATTAAAATTCCATCAATTCGTTTAGAACACACACAGCCTTAAAGTTGCAAAAATTAAATGGATTTTATTCAAGAACTTATAACCAAACTTGAAGCGCTGCAGGATTTTTTCGACTAAATTTTATCCTGGCGGTTACACCTTTGGAATGAACCACCCCGCACAGGGATGGAAATTTTAAGGTGCCCATGGATATTCCTCAAAACACTCGTAAAATAATCAAATTCATAATAGAATCTTATATATCTTCGAGATAGCCAATATCTGTGGCCAGCACGAAGTCCGGATTTAAATCCGTTGGATTTTTTTTGTAGTCGTTGAAATACAACTCCGTGCGGAACAGCAGTGGGAAATTATGGGGCACAATTCCAGAAAGTGTAAATGCAGTGGAAAATAATAACAAAACTGTGTTCAAGGTGCGACAAAATTTTGGATGAACAATGTGTACACGGTTAAAATTGACTTTCTCTTAGTTCACCTGCGAATAAGTACACGTTACTAAAACATTTTTTTAATGTAGGAAACGCGCAGGGGATCAGAATTCGTAGATGATAAAATATAGATAGATAAGAAGATTGACGTTACCGATACTGTTAAAAAAAAAGTTATGCTGATTTTTTGCACGGTGGTAAGACGCAGGTGGCACCACATACCAGATAGGTGAATTTATGAGGCTCAAAGGTCCCCCTAGGAACAATTGCAGGCTGCAAATCAAGAACTGTGACATTTATGGTCAATTTACACAATAAAAAAATATACTCCGACTCCCTGTAGAATGAACACAGGCAGCTTTTGTGTAAAATAAACTCAGCTGAAAATCTCTACTTTTAATAATGATGTTTCTGGGACGCCTTATATAGTTCTGAGACGCCTTGTATAGTTCCGATATCTGGCTTCACATCGGCCAATACATAATTCTCCCAATTATTTTTATTATCATTAGCTTGGCATATACCCACTTTCTCTAGCAAAATTAGCATTATCGCTAACAGAAACCAGCGAAGATGGATGCTGATAATTAATTAAACATTTCAGATCCTTTGACGTGTTTTAGCTCGAGTTACAAGGCCGGTTATTAGTGTCAGAAAGTGAGTTCAAAAATTATTTTGCGTGGTGCGATAATATAATGTTGGCAAGCAAAACTGACCGCATACATAAAATTTGCATTTGTGTTAACCGAGTAAATTTAGCAACAATGGCCAAAATACTCGAACACAGTTTTATATATAATTTTTTTCTTTTAAAGAAAAGTGCAAGCACTACTTGTTTTACGTAATGGTCTAAATTTTCATTTAAACGAGCGGTAAATACGCCCAACAAAACAAAACAAAAATTGGTTAAAATAATAGTTGTTGCTAGGGTGCTTGCAAAAAAGTTTGTTGAACTGTGTGCTCTCCATTATGCAATGAAGAACGGGCATGAGTCACATTCTGAATAAACAACCATACATTTCAATAGCCAACGTGTAATTACGGTTGCGAACGCACAACTCGGTTTTTGTTGAATGTAAATTCGTGTTACACAAATAATCAGTCGTTTTTTTTCTTCTAATTTCAGTGTTTTGTTCTGTTAAGTTGCGATAGTTGCGTGTTGCCGCAGTTGGCCTTACTGCCGGATGCACCAATGGGAAATGCGAACTTTGTCGGTTGGCAACATGGGGTCTGCCCTATACTAGTACCACACTGAAATAGTTTCTAAAGCTGGTGATAAAGCAGGGCCGGCCTTAGCGAGTCTGGCGCTCCGGGAGAAGTCCTCAGTCACCGCTTCCCGATCCCCAAGAAATATCGTGTAGTCCCCCGTCCCGAACTGTCGTCCAATGTCATTTCCGCAAAAATTGTTTTTCTCATTAACGAGGCGCTTTTTGACAACGTTTTTTTGAGAGTCTTGACTGGTCTAAAATTATTTTTCTTTGTTTTTTCCCGAACTTGCCTCGGAGAACCAGTTTAGAATAAACACGATTTGTAACATTTCAGTTGGTACTGAACAGGTTGATTCGTATCAGTATCTGGCAATAAACTTCCTTAGCCGTAACACCCCCTACCTCGAAAGACCCCCACCCCCTTCCCCTCCGACCCTTAAACCCGGTATTGCGGTGAAGGAGTGATTTTCTGTAGATGCTTCAGAGTTATGATAAATCGATTCGCCAGAATCAATCCAATTTCCAAACTAGATCGATTCGATGCGATAATTTCGCTAGAAAAATTGGTTATTTCGGGCATGAAAAAATCAATTTAGTTTTCAGTTACATCTAATCAAAGTAAAAACGTGGGCCTTTTTTATTTTTTTTTAATTGCAAAATCGACTCTAAAAGTAAGAATCTACGGTGGTACTGTTCAAGTTAGTGTCTTAAAAGCGTACCAACAAATTCATGACTAAGAGTGCTTTGCAAAAGACTTACAAGCGGGACTTGCATGTCGTACCTTAATTCATTACTTACAGATGAAAGGTGTCGATGTGAAATATTAGGCAAACTTAGCTGCGACATATGTGTAAAAGACATTACTTGATTCAAAGTACTCTTAGTCAAGATTTTTTTGATACACTGGTTACATCGGTACCTTAACTCGAATTACCTAATACTATCTGCAACTATTAACTTTCGGATAAGACATATTTTGTCCGATTGTCCCCATTTCACGTGTAGTATCGCTAACTTTCGGCTACCCCGTCGTTAATGAATCTCTTGTGTACGAAACATCGAGTTGATATTATACAGGGTCCTTCATATGCATGGAGAAATAGCAATAACTTTTCAAATAATTTTTTCAACCAAAAATGTTTCACGTACAAGTTACAAGGCTAATTTGTTGTCGCTTTTTAATGACACTGAACTTTTTTCCTCTCCTGATAACACTCTAACGTAGTCCAACTTTTGTTTTTTAAATGTGTCACTCTATTTCTGACTTGTTTTATGGAATCAACACTCATACGCGCATACAAACATATCAAATTTTATTAGGATTAGATAAGAAAAATTTCAAGAAAAAATTATTTTTCTTGGTTCATTAAAACAATTTAAATCAAATTGGGAAAACCAAATAAGAAATTACTGTTCACAAAAATTAATTATTTTTTAATGCTCAAAGCATTTGTTTAAAATGTCTTCCGTCGTTATCTAAACACAGTGCTATTCGTTGTATGAATTATCTCTCACCTGAACATACGTGTCTCGCCTCATCGATTGCATTACATTTACAACACGAGCCCTCACGTCATCTACATGATTTGGCCGATCCATACAAACTTGATCTTTTAAATGGCCCCAAAGGAAAAAGTCGCATGGATTTAAATCAGGTGGCCGGGCTGGCCACTCTGTTTCAACAAACAAAAATTGGCCCTGCTTTTCTTTAAATTAAAAATTTGAGTTTCCGGAATGCTATTTGTTTCGTGGTTAAAATACACACAGGGTGTTTTTGCTACTTTGAATAATATTATCAAACGACGGACCCTGTAAACGTTCAAAAAAGCTACTCTTTTAATAACGTCCATAAATTTCCATACATTCTACATAAACAAACAAGAATCCCTGCCCAACTACCTACCAAATCACTCTACTCAATTAACGATTAAATGTTTATTGCTATATAGCTTCGGTAATCCATTAGTAAAACAAAAAGTCTAGTTTAGAAAATATGTAAAATTAAACTCAATTCACCTTGCTTCACCTCTGGAAACAATGTTATGATTATGCAGTCATAATTCCGTGTATATAACTAGATAAAATAAATTGTTTAAATACAATTTTGGCAATTGGTCCATATGTTCCATCCCACAGTTCCGTCTGAGCGCAACCTATAAATTGTTGAATGCATTTGCATCATTCAGTACTTATCACTGACCATCACATCCCGAATTTGCGTGCATATTCACGCTTCAGTAGTTATGATTAATTGCCTAGAAATGTCCATGTTATGACTATGATGTGTCTCTTTACTTTCGAAGCTTTTGCCAAACTTATTTTAGACAAAGGCAAATGGTTTTGCCAAAATCCATGATGGGAGTGATGTTTTGAAAAAATTATCCAATATTTATGAAACCTGTGTCTCTTTGCAGCTTAGCACAGGTCAAAGGCCCTGGCTTTACTCACTCGAAAACTATACACAACTTGGAAATGTTTGCAAATTTCATTTAAATTGTTCCAACGTCCTGTATGCCTAATTCGACTAAAACTCAGCTGGTAAACAACTCATTTGAATATCAAGGACTTTGGAAAAAATGCATTAAACATTGATGATTAGCCCTAGGACCCCTTCTTGGATTACAGATTAAATCATACCTCATTTAAGCTCCTTAACTAAATCTATTAAAAGTTATGATGGAGTTTGAGTTTCCAGTTCCTAAATTTATCTTTGCCATGATTGTGTTCCTTTTATGATGCAACGCTACATAAAAAGCGTCTAACAAAGAGAAATATATATATAGATTCGCAGGAAAAAATATAAATTGTTCTAACTTAATAATTGTTATGTAAATATAAATGTTCATCAGATCGCTAAAAATGATAAAAAATGCTTGTTTAACAAACTATTACTCATTCCCTGATAGTTAATTTGGTATTTTGGCCTTGACCAACTACAGTGTTGTGTGGTGAATAAGTGTTTTAAACAGTAGGGAATATTAATATTTCATTAAGGTTAGCTATGGCGATTACAATAGTTTAAAACTGATTAACGATACAATTTAGTTGAATTAGGCATGAGAGCGATGGTCGTTCGCATAATGCTCAATCCCGCCGAATCAACACAGGAAATTAATTAAACCCTCAAACTCAGTTTACTTACCCCTCTATTTGTTTAGTCGTAATTCGGTATTTTTCCAGTCCCAATCGGTGGCATGTCTCTACGTGATAACGGTGCTAAAGAAACAAATAATCACGCACACAGAGGCGCTTACCGAGCTTTTTATTTTTACACCCCTAGAGTAGGGGTTGATGGGGATCGGGAAATTTCCACGAATTATTTATTATTTGAAAACGTGATTTTCGTATTTCAATGTTACGTCCGATGGGACAATTGCAATAAAATTTACGAAGTACTCTGAAAAGTAATAAACAAATGCTAATTGATGCATGGTCAGAAACGCCCCAATTTCGATATACAGAGAGGCAAAGTTTAGAGGACGGTCGTTTCTGGACCTCAACTATGGGGAAAACGGTAACCACAAAAGATATGAGGTCGGTTAAATCGGATCGAAGTTGAGCAATTTTGAGTACAAAAATCTGCCTTCTTCCAATATGTTAACTGACCGTTAACTTTTGGAATTGAAATTAAAATTTTCAAAACACCTTTTTTATTTTCCCCTTATGTTTTTACTAAAGATGATTCAGATTCATTAACACCTCATCGCTGCGGCTTTTTATGATCTTCAACGTGACGATGTCATATTTGAAATCCTACGTTTTGACCTTCGATAACCATCATCAACCGTGTTTTGCCTTATGGGCGCCATCTTGGATGTTTATTTTTTTAAATTCAGCTTAATTTTCTTATTACTATGATATGTCACGCACTAAAGTTCAGTCTTCCAGCTTGATAAACATTTCAGAAACCGTGTTTTTGCGTGAAGTGTCTCGGAAATCACAAGATAAGAAACGAATAAATGAAGAACATTATAAGGAGGTTCTCCAGAGATTGTACTCACCGAAGGCGTTGACGGGTGGTCATTCGACAATAGTCTAGAATAGAATCTCATAAAAGTACATTTTGGAAACTTTACCTCACAGAATTCTCTTATTGGTGAGAATTCCTTAATAAAAGCCTAACAGGTAAGAGTTTTCACCAATTGGGTCGTGCAAAATTCTCAACAGTTATTGCCAACCCAAAGTAGTTCTGGTCAATTTGCATTGAGGACCAATAGAGTCTTTCGTTACTTTTCCGTTCTTTGAGATTTACGATGAGTCAAGTTATCCTTTTATACTATGTTATAGAATGATTTATTCTAGTTTGTGCGATGGGACCTTCGCTGGGTCAAAAATCTAATAACTCAGCTCGTGCAAACCCAATTTCATGCGCCTGAAATTGCTGCCAGTAATCTCAATCTGCATATTAAAATACTTTTTATGTAGAAAATAAAATAATCATACACCAGAAGCGATGGGTATTAAAATACATAATTACCTACCAGATACCATAAAAGACCGACTAAACATCGACGTTCCTAATAACAAATTAAAGAAGTTTCTCTGAGATAAATCGTTTTATACGACTAATTAATTTTTTGCCTTACCCAAATAATTCAGTTTGATGTGAAGCTACGAACGATATGGACCTGCGGCTGCGCCTTATGTCAAGTGAGTTACCGTGATTAGTAAGGAGGTCTGTATAAACCATGATTTAAGTGTTATAGTAAGTGGTGGTACGTTAGTTTTTAGCATGGTTACTATATGATGATTCATGGGTCGTTTCCCGCATGGTGGGCGAATTTGGTAACACCCATCTGCCAGGTAAAGACAAGGCATTTGTTTATTTATTTATTAATGAAAAGAAGCCGATACTTAAATATATGATTTAGTTTGGTTTTACAAAATATACATGCCCCATTAATTACTTTCTAGCAATTACAAATAAAGAATCATAACTGACGAGCTTTCAAAGGACAATATAAACGAAGGACAGATACGGTAGCGGTTGGTTGCACAAGGTATGGTCGTCCGGGGCGTGGTACCGCGTAGTACGAATGCGTAGGACACGTAATACTTTGAAATCTAAACGTTTGGACTTAAAAAAATCACAACGGCGCCAACCAACCTCACGGCTTTTTAGGAAAACAAATATGCCCACATTTTGAAAACATGCTTTATGAAGCTTGAAATTAGACACTTAACTCGAAAAGTAATGGATTCAGTCATAGCAAAGAGAATTATGGAATTTTTTCGTGAATTTTGCAGATTCAGGATATATAAACAATATACAAGGTGTATAGTAAGAAAAAACGAGACTCGAAATGAAACGAAATTAGGCGGAAAACTAAAGGAAAAGTTTGAGGATGGGCATAAAAGAGCAATATTGAGGTCTAAAAGTGGTTTTAAATCTGCTGAAATACGAATGAAATTAAATGCAAATAAATCGGAGCCATCACAACTGCAACAGTTGCAAATATCAGTTCTTGCATAGCTAAAAAGATTTTTGAACCATTTTGTTTTTTTTTTATTTTGCGATAGTTATGTCACGGTTGGTTAAACAGTGCGACTCTACATTCTACACTCCCTCCCTCCCTTTTTCCCTTACCCTTTTATCCAATTGATCTTTTAAAAAAACCTTAAGAGCAGCATTAAATAGGGCAAAAAATACTATTTTATGATATTTCTTTATTTTTCTAAATGCTGCTTACATCACCGATAGCACAAAATGGAGGATGCTTTAAAATTTCAACATGGGTTAAGTGACACCTAAAATTTAAGGTATTTCCAAACTACATTTAATGGAGTAATGCAATTTAAAGTCGATCGATTAGTATTTAAGAAAAACTGGTATAAATTTGATAAAAAATGTAATTCAAACTCAGCTAAGTACTACATAAACAACGAAAAAACTTGTTTGGTGATAGGAAATTGGTTTGTTTTCGATTTTATTCTGCGAAACAAGTCTTTGGTTAAAAGAAAAAAGAATCAATAAATAAAAATAGCCAAATACTTTTTGTGCGCACAAAATCGAAAACCAACCAATTATTAACAAAAAGATAGCAATTTTCGACCTATTTAATGCTGTTTTTATATTTTTAAAAAACAACAATTTGTGAAGAAGTTAACAGGTGGGGTGACAATTTTAGATAGCGCACGGCATGTAAAACCGTGCGGTATCTAAATGCAACCCTACTGGTTGTGATTTTGAAAAATTTCAACGATTTTTTATTATGGTGCCATGCTGTCTATTAGTTGAAGATTCATGGATCTTTGTTAAGTGCAAATATATAAATTTTATCGCGAAATTGGCAAGCACGTAGCCCCATGTTTAAATTTATTCTATTTACGTGAATAACAACAAAAATTCCCTTATCAGGTATTTGTCAAGCTGTCTCAAGGATTCTTTATTGTTCTTTAATCTCAATCTTTCAATAAATAATTGATTGCTTTCTGGTTGTTTCCTCGGCGTTCGCTAAGCTGGGCTGAAAGGAAGTTTTGGCATTAAGTAGCCCTTAAAAGACTTTGTTGGTTTGCACCACACTATTAACGTTCCTCAAAACTTCCTTATCTAAAGTACCTAAAATTCTTGAAGAAATTAATATTTAGCAATGCATTAGCATTTAACGTTAGCAAAAAATGCAAATAACTTCAAGAGGAAACTTTAAGTTTCCCATTATTTACTGCTTGCTTTTAATTTGAGAAATTTGGCCTTAGAACTGCATTATTAATGTTACTGAAGGTTATTTATCATCAGAACTTTGGTTTTTCAAATTCAGAAATCATGGAGTTCACTAATGGTGTCCTATATGTGTTCAATCTTGAACGATTGGAGATTTGGACGAATTCCAATTCTTCCATTACCCTCCAATTCCAGTTCTTCTCTCACTTTTTCTATTATTTTCTTAACAATTCTATTGGCTGAAATATATATTATAAGGAGAAAATAGCGGGTGGCTCTCAATTACCCTCCTCCCGTTGGCTTTTAACAAATAATTATTTATTCAAAACTTGAAAGGCACCATTAAATAAAACAAAAAATACCATTATTTGACGTTTGTTGATTTTTTAAATGTCGCTTATGTCGCTGATAAAGCCAAATAGTCGATTTTTTCAATTGAGATATGGGTCAAGTGATTTAAAATATATTAGATTTTGAGAAAATCAGCTATAAATTTGATAAAAAAATGCAATACAAACTCAATTAAATAGTACGTAAACAATGAAAAAACGTATTTGTTCTTAAGAAATTGATTTGTTCTCGATTTTGTGCTCAAACAATCTTTGGTTATTGTAATTAATTGATTAATTATTTTTAATGTTGTTTATGAGTTTGTATTGCATTTTTTATTAAGTTTATAACTGTTTTTTTCAAAAACTAATCGACAGATTTTGATTACCATTATATCATTGAATGTAGTGTTGAAAAACCTTTAATTAGAGGTGCGATCTCACTCTTGTTTCAATTTTAAAATAGCGGGCATTTTACGCCACCGGTGACGTAAGCAACATTTAGAATAATAACAAAACATTGAAAAATTGCATTTTATGTCCTATTTAACAGTGGCTTTTAATATTAAAAAATAACAATTACTAAAAAAGTTATAGGGGGGGGGGGGTCTAAAAAATTTAAAACCGCACATTATATTGATTTTGTACTATACCGATAGTAGTTCGATGTAGCAATAAGAGATATTTTTGTTGTAGAGAGCAATATACGATTATCGGCAGGCACTACCTTTGCCCGGGAAGTTTGGTTAGGGGCCGGTTTTTCCCCGATTCTCCCTCTATTCTGCTTCTTTACAAAAAATTATTTCAACAAAAGATGGTTAAAATTTACACGATTTTGCGTAATACTGGCAATAATGAACTGTGAAAATTGAACGAAATGCAAGAATTTGCGAAATTCATTCTATACTTAGCGAAGCGTTTTCGTTTACGTGCCTGGTGGTACGCAAATTTTCTGCAGTGTTGCCTTAAAGTTACGTGGCTCTTAACCATCCTTTTCTTAAGGTGCCTGCTTGGGAAACAGGCATTAGAAAATTAATTTTATGGGTCACAGACCCGTGACTAGTAATGCTACGTTTCAGTATCATGAATTTCATGCTTGTGCCGTACGAATTAATCGGCCAAAGAAGTCTAATTTTCCGAAGCAAAAAGCATCTAATAAAGCAATAAACGCAGGACAAAACGCACAAACCGCCCATTTCCTCGAAATAACTACCAAAAATTAGTGACCATTGTTCGTCTATCCGGGGGGCCTTCCATGGCACATAAACAGCCTTAAATTAGGTTCGACTCTATCATTAAATAGGCTCAGTTTAGTTCTAGAAAGTATAATTAGAGGCCATATATCGAGGTTGGATCAAATAAAACGTTTTGTAATGGAAGTTTTTGCGGTTGGCAGGAAATCGTGGTTTTTATGTGACAAATGCGAACGCACGGTGTGTTCAGTTAACTCGCAAAAAAAGGACCAAATTTCATTTAGGTTTTGACCATTTTTGGCATACAATGAAATAATGTTTCTATGGAAATTGTTGTAATTCAGAGCTGCCTCCGCGACTTTGTTTTCCTTTGTTCCGCTTTATTTATACAGTGTGTTCATTTGAAAATTTCCAACCTCGAATATCGTAAAAATGGAAATACATATAAAAGAACTGGGTTAGGTGGTCTTTCATGTTGCGAGGGAGAACACTTTTGACATTTCCTGTGTAAACTTAATTTTCACCGCTTGCCACCCCGCTACCCCGACTTGAAAATTTTAAATGGCACCCTCCACCGAGTTACATCTCATAATAAAGGTAATTAAAAGTACGAAATATCGGAATTTCCAGTTATCGCTTATTTTTCTTTAAACGCATCTAAGGCTAATTTTTTTACTATATATTACTAATGTTTTCTCCTACGGCCAAAAATGCAAAATTCGGTCGTCAATAGTTTTCCACCACATACATCTCAAGCGTTACAATGGAATTTTTAGAGAACAACACCGTCTATGTGTTACCATAGCCAGAACAATCTCCCGATCGGAACCCTATTGAGCGCATCTGGAACATGTTTCAGAGAGGATTTGTTCGTATGGATAGGCCAAGAGATGGTAGAAGAACTCTTTCTTCAGAACTTCAAGAGACATGGAATGAGATACCCCAACCCCACATCGAAGACCTCGTTCTAAGCACGTCAAGACGATGCCTAGCAGTTTTAAATAATCGAGGAGGGCATACAAGTCATTGAGCTTTCGGTATTTGTTTTGGTGAATCAAAATTTAAATCTGAGAAAATTCTTTTGTTATGTGCGTTTTTATACAATTTCAATGTTTCATGTGTTTTTTTTTTAAATTGCATTTTTTTGCAATTTGTGGTTTTAATGTCGCCGAAATTCAATTTTACATATCTATAATGAAAAACGTAGGATTGAAAATTATATGTAATTTACTAGCATGGTTGTAAAATATTCTTAAATATTGCGGTTGTGCGTATATCTTGATATTCGGTATAATGAAACTACATTGGAAAATTATCATCTCTTTGGCAATCTATAAATATAACAAAATAACGCACGTGTTTGTGCTTAGTAGTTCAAGGTTTCCTATTTCGAAATGCGTAAAATATGCGTATCCAAATATTTGCTTTCAAACTTATCAAGATTTGATGGATTCATCGGCCAGTAAAGGAATTGTTGTGCATAAAGATAAAAATAATATCGGCTTGGAGAAAACCAGTTTCAGCTTTCAATAAAACTAAGTCACAAGCCCATAAAGTCTGAGTTAGAAACGTATACAGGGTGTTTTCTAACTACGTGTAAAAAATTTAAAGGTGTAATCCTCGACTGATTTTGAGTCAAAAATATCTAATAAACATATGTCCGCAAATGCCTTGTTTCCAAGATACAGGGTGTTGACTGAAAGACGTTGAAAAAGGTTTTAAAGCTTTTTAAAAGTTCGGTGGTTGGGAGCTTGGTGGTTTGGAAACCTTTCCATGTAAATGCGCCTCGCTGCCAAACACTTGCCATCAGCAAGGCCGTAAACAAAAACCATATTGGCCATTTCTTGATTAGTGTAATTAGGCATTTGAAAAATTGTCAAAACTGAGGCATAATCTGATTTTTGGGACATAGAACTAAATTCTTTCACTTTAGAGAGTAAAACGCCAAAATAACACTGACTATCTTGTTTATAGTAGTGGAAGTAGCAAAAAAAACTAACAATAAACAAGTTAGTAAATACCACCAAACCTTTAGAAACCTTTAAAACCTTTTTCAACGTCTTTCAGTCAACACCCTGTATCTTGGAAACAAGGCATTTGCGGACATATGTTTATTAGACATTTTTCACTCAAAATCAGTCAAGGATTACGCCTTTAAATTTTTTACATGTAGTTAGGAAACACCCTGTATAAGCGGATGCTCATATGAATGTTATGAGCGCTTCTTCATAGACCTCCCAATCGGATTTTTTTAGCAACTGCCATTTATTTTAAATGGAAAAAAGTGTCAAATTTAAACTCGTTCAGAAGTTTAAATTTTGAATTTAGCCCTTTTGGATCTTTTCTGCATCAGCCCTTCTTGAATAAAAACGAAGAACGAACATTCTAGGAAATTGCCTCACTATTACGCTCGCACTTTCGAGCATCAAGGTCGAAATTATAAAAACATAATAAGTCGATGATAATGTTGAAAATAGACAGATTTTTTTAAAAATAAATTCGTTTCAACAAGTGTATTCGTTTGTTCAGGTAAACTCGAAAGTGTGGAAAGTGAAAACACTGAAATTGTGATAACATCATACTTTTTCAAGCGTTTTGCTGACTGCAAAGTTCTGTACAATGAACAGTGTATTTTTTTGTTTTCGAGCACTCCGAGGCAATTGAGGGAATTGTAGAAACAAGGAAGTTGCGGTAAATAGGGAGATTCAATTGAAGAGGCCCGCAAATGAAATTCTGCTCAGTGAAATTTTTCTCGCACACGCAATTTTTCATTAGTCGACGTTGTTTCTTTTACAAATTTGTATATTTAAAATCAGGACGCCACGAGATTTTTAAAACTGATAAAATTATTGAGGACACAACTCTCGTGAAATTTAAATTCTCGTTATGAGCGTCACTGAGCTTTAACTGCGAAATTTTTCTTTAAATAATAACAATTTTTCTCGAAAAAGGACAGCACTGATGCACTAACTATACAGGGTGGGCCACGAGTAACGTTTCGGAATTTCATGACAAAGCCAAGAGATTTTTTAACTGTTTCTTTTTTGAGGTGTATACAGACTAACTAGAGCTACATTTTAAAATTATTTTCAAAGTATACAGAGTGTCCCAAACACATGTAATCGATCAAAGTTGCATTTTTTTAAATCGGATCCCCTGTATATTGTATAATTTTTGAACTCGACCATTAAAATAAAATTAAGTTGTATTAAGGTTTATGGTATCTAACTAGCAGTTTTTGAAATAAGTCAGTTTTTATCAAGATGCAAGATAATTTTCAACACCCGATCTCTCATCCCATATTTAAGTTTTTAAAACAAAATTTTAATAGGAAGCCATCAAGGGACCAAATTTTGTACTGTAAGTTTCAAAAAGTCGGCGAATTGTACAGAGTGATCTAAAAATCTAAAAAGCTAGATCACCTGACCTTACCCCCATGGATTATTTTTTATGGGGGTATGTAAAAAATGAAGTTTATAAGATTCCTCCTACCACGACTGATGATATGAAATAAGAATTAGAAATGTTTTTACCTCTATAACGCCACAAATGTTAGAAAATGTCGGAAAATCTTTTGAAGAAACAATCAAAATATGCATAGAAGAAAATTGTCATCATGTAGAACATCTGATATAATTTTTTTTAATTATACTTAGTTTTCAGCTTTTTGTTAATATTGTTAATATCGTAATATACAAATATACGCAAGTAAATAATTAAATTGCATGAATATCTTAGCAATTTCATATGGCACAATGTTAAAATTGGGGATTTAGATATTTTTATAAAAATGCATGTTTTTAACGAAAATGAGTAGAGCTAGGTATAGGGAATCCTAATGATATTCGATAGATAAGTAAATTCGGCATCTAACAGTAACACAACATACCGGGTGTCCCATTTAAATTAAACAAGTTATTACCAGTTAAAAGTTGAACGAATTTGGCGCTATTTTTAGAACACCCTATACAATTTGCCGACTTTTTGAAACTTACAGTACAAAATTTGGTCCCTTGATAGCTTCCTATTAAAATTTTGTTTTAAAAACTTAAATATGGGATGAGAGATTGGGTGTTGAAAATTATCTTGCATCTTGACAAAAACTGAATTATTTCAAAAACTGCTAGAGTTAGATACCATAAACCTCAATACAACTTAATTTTATTTTAATGGTCGAGTTCAAAAATTATACAATATACAGGGGATCCCATTTAAAAAAATGCAACTTTGATCAATTACATTTGTTTGGGACACTCTGTATACTTTGAAAATAATTTTAAAATGTAGCTCTAGTTAGTCTGTATACACCTCAAAAAAGAAACAGTTCAAAAATCTCTTGGCTTTGTCATGAAATTCCGAGGCGTTACTCGTGGCCCACCCTGTATAGCACTTGTGAAAAGTATCGCAACACGTTCGTAATTTCATAAACCCTATATTTAAAAAAACTCCTTAAATACACATAATTTGACAATCTGTTTCTATTTCAGTTTGAGGGAAAGTGAAAATATGACAACAAGACGTAGAAATTCCAAATCGTCTTCGGTGTAGCGAATTTTTTAGGTGTGAAATATTTTGGTTTCCATAGAAGTCATTTTGTACAGTAAGACTATTCAAAAAATGGATCGTTTATCTGGGAAGCAAAGAATTGAAATTTAAATTTTTTTGAGGTATAGAGATCGCAAAGGAAGTAATAACGAGGTGTGTCTCATATTTAATGAGAAGTGTCCAGACCGACCTTTTGATTGAAGCGTTGTTTGTCAGATTAATAAAAAATTTCAACAAACTGGAAGTGTGAAAACTGTTCCAAAATGTGAAAAACGATCTCGAAGTGCAACCGGTGGCCATAAAGAACTAGACAGCCTTTTATCTGTCGATGAATATCCCATACAGTCTACCAGTTAACTTGTCGATAAATTTTATGTATTATCTGTAAAATCAGTAAGCGATATTTTAAAATGAGAAAAAATTCATCCTTAGGGAACCTCCCTTGCCCAAGAGTAGACGATTGAATATTTTCATCAAATTTTACTTGGGAAATTAATCGGTAAAAGAGGCGTAACAGAACGGCTGCCACAATCTCCAGATCTTACGCCCCTCGATTTTTTTTCTGGGGTGATTAAAAGGTAGCATTTTCAAAAACGGACTACAAAGTTTAATTTATTTACGTCTTAGAATTTAAACAGAAGCAACACTGGATATTTGCACTAAAGAGTTTGAGGAACTACTGCATCATTGCCAAATTGTTACTGGAGCAAATTTAAGCATTTATTGTAGGAATCTCAATTTTGTTTGATGTAAGTGTGACTTACTTTATTTTGTATCTAGTAATTTTATTTTCGAAGGCAAATATAGACCCATTTTTAATTCTGATTATATAGTTGCAACCTTTATTGAATTACCTTTCATTTGATATACTACAATGGGTACCTTCCCATTTGAAAATAAAAGGTTAGTATGGGTAGCTGGATAAGAGTGAAAAACTTGAACATCAAAAGTAATGCACTAAATGCTTTTTCTAAAATAAATTAAAAAAATAAATCAATAATCATTTCTTCAAAATATCAGGTTTATGAAAGTCATAAATGTGTTACAATATTTCTTGCAGGCGCTATATATCCTGTCTACGAACTAGACGTATTTCGTTAAAGTCCAATTTCCATTTCTAGATCCATTTAATAAGTGGACTGCAAACACGCCAATTTTGTTGGGTGAAATTTACATGGCAAAAGATAATTTGAGAGGGAATTAAACTGCACCAAAAGGGCTACTTGGAAAAAGTTCTTCGGGGAGCTGGATGTTGTTTGGGAATTCGCTAGGCTTGCCGAATTTCTAAACTCCCTAACCATAAAAAATGAACTTTGAACCGATTACGAATCCTTGAAGACCCTATAAAGGGATAGGGTACTAAAGAGATATATTATTTCTTTATAAATCCGACGTACACACCCTCGGCAGGGATGTACGTAGGTGATGCCTCGGTTTTCTATATTTTGGTCCATCCAAGAAATTTTGCCGGTTTCTGCACAGGAAACACTTAAAGGGCAAAGAAGCTGAACATTTTCCTGCTTTACTCATTCAATTCAATGCGACACTCTTAGCCTTTATTACGCTTGAGAATGCGACATAAACACCCGGGATGCAGCAAACAACTCGAGTAAATGCAAAAATAAAAAAAATTTGCCGTCTCCACGGAAACCCAGAGAATTTCCGGAAACTGCTTGTTAGGCCACCTGTCGCTTTTCCGAGCAGCTCAAAAAGTGATCTTTCCAGTGCTGTATCCAAAATGGTGATAGAAGTCAAACAACGGGGCCATTCTGACTAGAAATATGGCGTAAAAGCTAAAAATTTCGTAAAATTTCGATGCTTCTCACGCTTTCTCTTTGAGACCGATTTCAATCTCTTGTCTTCAGTTCTTTCTGTCAGCTTCCGATGTTTCTCAACCCTCCAAGTTTCGTCGAGATTAATCGATATCTGCTACCTGTATCGCGTCTTAACCGAAAGAAATGACTTATTTCGAGATTGCTACGCCACTGCTCTGGCCTCCCTCATCGGGTCGGTTTCACACGGACATCGCAAGAAATCCCAAACATTTCTCTTTCGAATGAGCTCTTGCGACATCTCGTTGCTCAAAGAGACCGGCAATTGTGCCCGTTAATTGAGTAAAAAACATGCCAATTTTTAGTCAGTTACTACTACCTGTTACCAAACGCTTTTCGCGTTTAATTAACAAGGGTGAATAGAAGGGTCATGTGACACGAAAGCGAAGTTTGGATCAAAGCCGATACGAAACATTCTTTTTTTTACAGTATAGTTTTTACGAGCAGTAATACCTAAACTAATTCTTATTCATTCGACCACAATTAAATACTGAATATAAATGTGATGTGTTATTGGTTGGTTTCGTATCTCACACATTAAATTTAAGGAGGCCAATCGCATCTCGAAATGAACTCTACATCCGTTCACCTGAGTAGAATCACATATATACCCTTTCAATAGGGTATGTGCTAAACAGCCGAAGTAGAATTTTTATACTGTTGGGTGAGCATATAATGAAGGTTATCATCCCCTATGGAGGAGTTCGTGCAACGAGCGAAGTAAGCGGAGCAATTCTCCTGAGGGGGTCATTATCTGTAAGTGCTATACGGTACTTTGTCCATGGCTTCGTACTCAAAGAAAATTTATTAAAAACCCCTTTTAAATAACTCTCCGGGGGACTCTAGGTATTTTGTATTTATTAGGAAGGGAGTGTATTCTGAGAAAAAATGCTATCCAGAGTGAATGGCGACCTCATTATTCACACTTGGCGGCATTTATGGCTCTACGTATTAATAGGTCTTATATGTATGTACAAACAGATATGAAGTTCCTATAGTTTCTTCTCATAGAGTCGTAAACAAAAACTATTTTAAGCTCATGAGGAGCTTGTAAAAAGTATTGCAACACGTTTATAATTTTTATAAACCCGATATTTAAAAAAATGCTTATTTACGTATAATTTTATTTAAAAAAAACATTTAATGCAATATTTTCGATATTCAAAATTTTCATCCTTATCCAACTACTCCTACTAAAAGGTCCTCGTTGCAGTATATCAAGTGAAAGATAATTCCATAGGGTATACAACAGTATAACCAGAACAAAAATTGGATCTACAGTTTCTTAAAAAATATATATATAGCAAAATCCATATCCTAAGGGGTTAAAAGTTTTAATCTTAGCTTCCAGATAAACAATTTATTCTCATTTCACTTTGAAACAGGCTGGAAAAATAACACTAAGACGTAAAAATTCCAAATCGTCTTCAATGTAAACCATTTTTTAGATATAAAATATTTTGATTTTCATAGAATTTCTTAGCACTTGAATTCAGTTGTTAGGCATCTACCATAGTTAGAATATCAAAAACATGGGTCCTTATCAGAGAACTAAAGAATAGAAATTTTAATTGTTTTGGGGTGTGAAGGCCGTAAAAAAATTTACAAAGAGGTGTATATCATATTTAGTGAGAAATATCCAGACCGACCTATTGATAGAAGGGTAGTTTGTCAGACTAATGAACATTTCCAACAAACTGGAAGTACGAAAACTATTCTGAAAGATGGAAGGCCTCGAACAGCAATTGACGACGATAGATGGGGCACCAGTAGCTAATAATATTTGGTCCTAACAAAATAGTGCATTACCACATTATGCTGTGACTGTGAGAGAATATCTTGATGAGATTTTCCCTAGAAAAAAGATCAGTAGAAGAATGGCCTCCACGATCTGCAGATCTTACACCCCTTGATTTTTTTGCATGGTCACTTAAAAGGCTCCGTTTAGAAATTATAGATAATTTACATATTAGAATTCAAACAGAATTAGAATTAACAATAGAAGCAACACTAGATAATTGCATAAAAGATTTCGAGGAACGCCCGAGTCATTGCCAAATTGTTACTGGAGCCCAATTTGAACATTTATTATAGAAATTTCAATTTTGATTTATATAATAGCGAGTTATTTCACATCTAATAATGTGATTTTTTAACAAAACTTTCGTTCTGAGTGTACTTTTTATAAGCGCTATTTACTTGTAATAACATCTTCTCCAGGCGATGTAATGGAATTTATTTGAAACGCACGACTAACAGACCCAATTGCAGCGAAAAATTAACTGTTTTCGTCGGTCCCGTTTTCTGGATAGCTTCTGGACACGGCATCGTCCCATAACCAAAAGTGGTAAACAGTCTTAAATTCTTTTGCCGATAGCGATCGGACCGGAATTCCCTCGCAAAATATTGCACTTTCCAGGTTTAAAAGCCCTAATTTTTCAATCCGATATGAAGCAGAGCTGACCTCAATTCTTCCAAAGTCTTTTCGCAACTGCCACGTGTAAATAGCAGCCTTGTATTAGCAGTGCATTTTTAATCCTGGAAATGACCGTTAAGAGTGTATTATTAGTTCCTCTTGTAGCGGTTCGTGAAAAAAAGCCATTAGTTGCCATAATCGGGTAGTTCCACTAAAATGAATATTCATAGGGCCTTAGCGGGTTGTTAATGCCTTTCAGATAGCATCGGGGACCCTAAAATTACTCTGCCATTAATTCTTTCTAGAGTAATAATATTCAGTACTAACACGAATGCCGAAATCCTAGGCGTCAACACTTGTTTGACCTATCGGAGGATGCCGATAATAACGTTTAAATATTCACACAAGTAGTATAATACTTTTTACGGTTTGTATACAAAGATTAAACATTGAACTGCGTCATACAGTTTTACAGCTCGCTTATCTCCTTTGGGTGGATTCGTTGTAAAATGGAACAGCGATTTCGATGTTGCATTTCGCCAGCGTAGTCTCGATCGGTGGGTCCGGTCCTGCATAATAATTGTTTATTCATTCGAACATGAGCGAGGTCCAAAGTGGCAAAAAATGCCGCTACTGGATCCACCATCCGAAGTCTCAATTTCCATGCCAAGACGATTATTAAAGATATACGGTACGAGGGGAATATGAGAGTTCGGGGCTGGATTTTGGCAACCGCAACGAAAACAGAACATAAAAAAAATTACGGATTGTTTTATATGATCTGATGTAGGTCCAAAACAAATAAGCTGCGACCGATTTATGTGTTATCCAAGGTCGAGTTTTGATGCAAAAAAGATTCTTGGAAATGTTGGCCCAGTCGCAGGAACGGATGAGCATGTCCGATTTATGAGCTCATGAATTCACCGATATCGCGTCGGCCTTTTTGATGGTTGTTACGGCGGTTCAATTTTCTTTGCAAATGACAAAAATTATGTAAAATTGAGCCCTTAAAAGTCGTCGACAAGTACTCCAAAATTGAATCGAAAACGATCAAAACTTTGGTTCAGTTGAAAATCAAATCAAAAATCGTTCTCTACTGATTTGATACCGGTGCCTCTTAAAGATTCCGACTTGTCAAGGTTTTTTCTTCATGGCCAGCAGTAGTTTGCAGCTATTGTAACGCTCATACATAATCATACAGAGTATTGGGGAAAACCTTGAAAGTGATTTAAATCTACATTCTGCGCCATTTTTAGGGAAATAATATTTTTATTATATATTTGAAATGAAATGAATGTTCATTGAAAATTTTAATATTTTCAATAAAAATTTATGGTATTCGTCGGGTCTCACACATGAACAAATTAATATTTCAATTCAAGACGTCAACGACTTTTGTTGCCTCTGGACCCATCGGCTGAGAGTCATTCCTAGTATTAAAATTGCTTCTATGCAGGGTGATCCCTAAGGGTGCACCGATATTTAAAGAGGTGATCCTCTGGATTATTCTAAGTTGAAAATGTTATATAAACGTTTGTCCAAAAATGAGCCGTTTTCGAAATAAGAAGAGTTAAATATTAAGAAAAATAAAATATATTTTTTGCTTTTTTGAAAACATCGCAAAATATTTTATTAAAAATCTGTTTATGTACGCAGTAGTTCAAACAGTACCGTTTCCTTCTATTTACAGAGAAGTGCTGCAACCATAGACGTGCTTAGGAATTACCATCTTATTTCTTATATAGGAATGTGAGGTACGCCACTGGTTTTTTCCAAATTGAATTCATTAAAGAAAAAACACATCAAAACAAACCAAAAATATCTCTTATGCTCGTTCGATACAATAAATAATTTTTAAGAACTAAAATAAAATATGTCCTGTTGAAAATTATGTAAGACGTCGTATGGTGGAGTCGTGTGAGGTAATTTGCAGTACCCCTGGTGTTTTTTAACGTTTTCGACAGTACATGAGAAAAAGGATAGATGCATGTATTATAGCAAATGACGGTCATTTTCAACAATTGTTATAATGTATCCAATTTAGAAAATACCAGTGGTGTAGCACCTATTTTCCTATAAGAATTAATGTGGTGACCTCTCCGCGCGTTTCTAGTTACAGCATTTTTTTTATAAAAGACAAATGTACTGTTTGAATTACTGTGTAGGTGTACCGAGTATCAATAAAATATCTTGTGGCAGTTTGAAAATAAGAAGAGAGATATTTCATTTTTGCTAATATTTAACACCCTGTATCTTGCAAACGGCTCATTTTACGACATACGTTTACGTAACATGTTCGTCTTAGGACAATCTGGAAAATCAGCTCCTTAAATAACGGAATACCCTCAGGCATCACTCTGTATATAGTTCCAGCATTTTCAACCAATATCTACAAAACTTTTTTAGATAAAAAAATCGTTTTTACTAGCATTGACACTAGTGAAACCATCAATTGTGAGTTGTTCCGAGTTCGAAGTGGGCCCTTGTGGATGCTCCGCTGACCCTCCAACTGCAGTAAGAAAGTGCAAATAACCTAGTTTTCGGTTTCTAAATTTTTCGGACCGCAATATGAGACAATTTCGTGTGTGCAACAATGTTCATCAGTACCACCACAACAGAAAGCAATTATTGAGAACACAAATCACAGCTAAAAATAATGAAAGTTAAGAGGCCTCCGAAAGCGTAAAATAATATGCACGATGGAGGCAAACTTCCCCTTCATCGAGGGAAACTAATGCGCTTTTAATTACTCAGTTCCACTCAGGGCATACAGGAGGTTAAATTTTTAAACGCTCCTAGAAATCTGGGCCTATTTGTGAAAAAAACCGAAAACTAATTGATTCTTCCAACTTTGATACTTTCAAAAACCGGGAAGTAAAATAACACGGTTCACTACTAGCCTGACAGCAAAAGTAAAGCAAACAATGGAAAATTAACGTCCTTTTGGAAAGCTTGCCTCCCCTTTGGGTATTTGTCCAGAAAGTTTGCTTCCACTTTTTTTATTGAATCTTTTATGAGGCAAACATACACCTCAGCTTTATCGATTTACATGTTATATGCATAGCTTTAAAACACCTGAATATTTTATTTTTCTGTGTTTTTTTTTGTTTGCGGATTATTATTGATGCCTTTTCAATCCTCATGCTATGCATGTTCTGATGACGTTCACAGGGTGACTTTTGATATAAATTTTCACCTCAGCAATAAGATGCTGATAGGTTCCATTAAACCATGCGAACGGGTTTTCCAAGAGCTTTTCAAGGTGTTTTATTGATTCTTCAAATTTTGGATTTTCTAAACATGTCCAGTTCTTATTATGTGTTTCCATTAGTCACCACCTTCATATTTCACCACAAAATGTGGGCAATCTTAGGATGTTTTTTGAATCAAATTTTCACCGGCCTGTTATTTTTAGTTGTTGTTAAAAGTAATATTCAAACCGTCATCATTAAACTATCAACAAACTTACTTTTGACCCTGGACTAAGCATATTCGATAAGTAGTTTCCGAGTTAAAATTAAAACACAATTTGTCGCTTTTGTTTGCCAAAGGCACGTAAATTCCTCATTTTTACTGCAAATTTGACACAAAAAGTTACTTAATAATATATATGCTTATCACTAGCAATTGTAAATGTTGACTAGTTAACAACTTTGTAATTATATAACACTCTCACACCATCACAAGAGATAATATTTAGTAGCGACAAGTTCTTTTATCAGTTAATCGTAGCTATACCAGAAAACAATGTTTTCTAAGAAAACAATGGGATTCTTATTCAATTATACTTAGTACTAGCCGAATCTAAATTTAAGGTGAAAGATGGTAAGAGTCAGGATCATTTTTCTTACTAATGACCATTCGTGTCAAGTGCCTTCTCGTCTTGGATACTCTGAAACTTTCCGAACAAGTTCGGATTTTCAATGATACTTTCCTTGAAGTTGCATCTACAGGGGTCCGAAAATAACTACAAAATATTTTGGGAGACAGTTTTATAGATTAAAATAATTTAAAAAATCTAATAAATATACCCCACAAATTGCTTTTTAAAAGGGTTAGAACCTCTTCGAAAGGGAACTGGAAGCTACAAGGATGCGTACTGTACAGAGTGTCCCACAGGGACCCGCCATTAAACGTTTCGGAAAAACTATGAACAGCAAAATTGCGGAAATTGAGTGGTTTGGTAAAAGTCTTGGGGCGACCTCATCTAAAATATTTTCAATGACGTCACACTTCTGGTTGTACCGGAAGTCAGTACTTGTTTGCTCGTTTTAAATGGAACACCATTGTATTTTTGGATCCTATGTTCAATTTTAATAGAAGCTTATTCGTACTTTGGTTTTCTTAGAATTAAGAGTTTTCAAGATACATACAATTCAATGTTGAAAGTAACACATGCAGATGTCTCCAGAATTGCACATTGTTGACAAACTGAAAAATATTTTGTAATCCTTTTCTGCCACAATACTATCGAAAGTTCATATTTTAACATAATGTCAAGCTTTGTGTAAGATTTTTTTATAGGGTGTCCACAAAAATAGAACCAACTTCAACATAAAAAATGTTTTAATTAAAAATTTTAAATGGAACGCTACTATTATTTAACTGGATTATGAAACTACGTCGAAAAAACGTTCACTTTTAATTAACTAAAGTAAAGGTACATAGTTTTTGGATAATTTCATTTTATGAGTTGATGCAGGAATAATAGAGCCCTCATTTTAAGCTATTTCGAAAATTATTAATTTTAAGAAACCCAACATATTAATAAGCTTGTTTTAAAATTGAACAGAAATCCAAAAGTCCAATAATATCTATGATGTTATAAGCATAGCAATAAGCAAGCGTCGACTTCCAGTACAACAGAAAATATGACGTCATTAAAAATATTTTAGATGGGGTCGCCTCAAGGCTCTCAGCAAACCACAAAATTTTCGCAATCTTGCTACCCATGTTTTCCCCAAAACGCCTAACGGCAATTGCCGGTGGGACACCCCGTATTTATTAAGAAGCATTTCGATATTCATGCAACCGTGCATCGGTTTATAAAAACTTACATGTCCAAAAAGAGGTCTATTCCGACGAGATGAAGAAAAAGTACCTTTTTTACTCAAAAATGTTTGCAATTGAGTAATTGAATTTTAAAAATTAAGATATGTCACAAATCACAAAGGCTGGCCGACATTTACCTAGGAGATCTCCTGTATGTGACTCCCATGCCTAAAATCTGTAATTGTTAATATAAAAAAAGTTTTCCAAGTTATTAAAGTATACGGAATTTCATAGTTTTAGCGCAAACGGTTTCGAAAATATTGCGAAAAAACCATCTTCAGAGTGCCCATTTAAGGGGCTCCAGCTCCCTTTAAGAAGCATTTTTTGGAGTATGTTTATAAAAACTTTTTTTCTTATTTTGATCTATACAACTGCCTTCCAAAATATTTCGACGTTATTTCACGACACTCAGTATAATTCAGACCATTAAACATCCTTTGTTCGGTGCTGCGTGCATGCACTCCAACGTGAAATTATTAATTCAAAATGGACCAGTTTGGCATAAAGTTTTCCCTAACTGCCGCGTGCAGGGAAATTCGTAGGTGAAATCCCTCAGGTCCAAGAAATCCATCTAACCCAAAAATAGGTCTCAACCTCAATTGGCAATTATTTATTCCGTACTTTTTCCTTTTCCATCTCCTTCACTGCCTTTATTGCCTATAAATTTAAGTTTTAAGTCTTGTACAAGGTTTCAGTCACGATCGAGAGGCGGGGGGGTCGGTTCTTGTTTTTACCGCAAACGCATCAGGAGAGACACGATATTGCGGCTGAAAACGAACACGAAGATGACCTAGAAGGTAACTTTAATCGGTCCACTTTACCATGGGTGGTAATTGGTAACGTCGCTATTTTTCCAAACTAAAACTAGATTTAAGAGAATATCTGCAAATATTACAAATTGGTCAAAGACACACGAACATGCTTTACGATGTTTACACCTTCGTATGCCTACAATGCATTAAGCGTTCAACCTTGAAGACCCCCTTGAACACTTGTGATTAGATAATTTATTTGTTTTTGAGACGTCTTGTTTATGGCTTTGGAATGACTTATAGGCCGTTAAGTCAAAGTGGCAAACTTCGTTAAGTAGTCTGTCAAGTTAGATAATGGCCGCAGAGGTTGATCAGTGTGTTAAATCTTCGTTTATAGCTATTTAGACAACAAGTGTGTTAATAGTGGCGATTAATAATCCAGACGGTTTATAGAGTTGAAATTGTCAATTGACCAGTCTGAATCCGGAAAAGATTGACAGTGACATATGAACGCACTCCGCCACTTATGAGAGTACTTTCGGTTCGCAAATTCAAGAAGTTAACTCCAATCACCGTGACATGATGGTGACACGAAGCAGAACGATAGATAACAGGTGCTGCGCATCTTTCAAGGTCACACGGGAAACATTTGTGAGTGTATCGAATTTTCTTGATGTGTTAAAGTTTCACTTTGAGTAATATTACTGTTCGACCCTGATATTTATTCGAGTGTTAAATAACAGAACAATATGTCCTAACAGCTATTAAACAAATTTTATGGAACCTCAGTCCGAACCGATCGGTAAGATTTTTTAAGGGTTTAGAACGCAGTTGCGAGATTTTCTACACTGGCAATATGAGGGTGATGTCAATTACTATTGATGGCTGCGTTCGAAACTCCTATCGCGACCACCTTATGAGATATATTTTTCTTTAAAAATTATTTCATTCCATTTAGATTGATCAAATAAGGTGCAATTGAACCTTGAAACCTAGAGGTTTCACAGATGATATAAACACGAAGAAAAAAACGATTTACGTATCTAGTTACGATACATAAAAGCATTTCCCCTATTTACGGCTCAGCAGATGGCTCTCAGCAAACATGATAGATGCAAAATTGTCAACGAAAAGTTGATTTCACATGTCCAGATATAGCGCTTTTAAGTGTACACACGTAATGCCCTTCTGGATAATCTTCATCATTAGAACTACTAATTGGCCCCTCTTTGATTAAAGCATTGATTGATTGAGGATGTAAGACGGCTTCTCAACTTAAATTTATTTTGTCGAAAAAATACCAACTCCTAGAACACTTGTTGATCGAGAGATGCGAAACTAATAAATTTTCTTGAATTCCAAAGTGATTCAGTTGGAACAGCTTGCAATAAAACCTCATAATACCTTCTAAAGCAAAGTTAAATTCAATGAGGCTCAGCATCATCATTCACAGTTTGTGTGTCAAAGGCTGCATCCAAATTTCTACTTGAAGCGTGTTCTTCATTTAGTAACGGGCCCGAATGGGCATAGCGAATGCATAATTCATGAGGAACAAGGTTCATGAATACACAAAATATAATTTGTTTTGGTTCTGTGTTTGGTTTCTATTAACGAGGGACCGTTTTAGATTCAACGGAGCCGCTCGCTTACCGGCGTTCTGATTATTAATTATGAATAGTTAAAATTTTGAACCGAAGGAAACTGCTGTGTTTGCCAATCGAGTTGCTGATTAATTGTTACTGTTATAATCGTCAGCTTTTCGGTATTTTTTTTGTCGCTTTCTGAGGCAGAAGTTTTCCCATTTCCAGGCAACGAACAATAATTGCAATAAATGAAAATCTGAATTAATTTGAAAAGGAATTTCGAGACGAGCGACCGCTTTCGTGCGGAAACTGGATCTCTATTTACAGCCAAGAAATTGTTTACACCGAAACGGCTCCCTTTCATTCCAGTTATAACTCGAAGGGAAGTTTCCGCAATTAATTGGACCCAAAGTTTTCCTCCATCGGCATTAATTTAATTCAGTCTGTTATGTTTAGGTATTTAATTCGGAATTCCATGGAAAAACTCCGCGAGTGTTTAGATTAAGTAAGATTCATTGGAAAGTGCGCCTTCTCAAAGCTTAGACTGAAGTTTAAATGAGGGTGTTCCACTGATGGGGACATGGAATTGCAGTTCCAAGAGAGCATGTAGAATTTTTGACGAAACCATCGCTATTCAAAAGTAATAATTTATTAAAATTTCCACATCATCGATCAAGTGAAAGTATCATATCTGTCACTTTCCTGCAGTTCTTTGGGCTATTATAATGAGGTCCATTTCTTTCGCCTTTATGTACATTTTTTTTGGATTTCTCGCCATTTAGAGAAAAATTACCGTAAATTTTGAAATTTAACCTCGATAGAATTGTTGATTTCCCCCAAGGTGACAGTTGTTCCTTCCAGAGGACTTCATCCAACCAGGCAACAGGTGTACCCCAACGGTTGTCTCATGGGATTTTTTTTGTTCTTAGATATTATCATATGTCCTTCAAACTCCTTAGAATTCTAAGCTTCAAGGGCGATAGAGAACACCCACTTCACCATTCTTCTGGTCAGTGTTGAAACAAATGTGTTCCATGCAACAAGTGCAATTAAATTCAAAAAATCTAATTTTCACTAAAACGTACTTGATTAACTATCATTAATATAATATAATATCATATATTCGATATAATATCATATCATCGATAACTCATCATATCAATTGCATCGAGGAGATGTTTCGGGATTCAAATTGACAGAAAAGAGAGGGAAAACACGCTGTATCCGACAAAAATTATGCTACTATGGAGGTGCCGGAAATGAAGCACAAGTTACTTAAGTAAGCGGAAACACTGTCAGTTATTTTCTCATCTGTGCAGAAAGAAGATGAGAAAATATGTGGCATATTTGAGTCGCTCTTCAAAAAATCTCAGTAAAAAAAATCTCCATACAGAGTACTACAAATTCGAGGGATCACGTGAGGTTCTGCTAAGGTAATATATCGTTAAAATTAAGGCAAATCTGCGCAATTCACGCTTCATATTGACTCCGCTTTAAGTTGGACAAATTTTAATGCTTCCGAAGAATAGTGCCCAAAAACGAATATTGGAAATTTCGTTTTCCTGCGAATATTTTTGGAAGTTTTAGACTGTTTTTCAGTCTTAAACCGATTTCTGAAACAGCATTAAATACCGTATATTTGCCTTGATTTAACCAATGCTGTATCTCTGAAAAAGACTCGAGACCAAACGCGCGACGCTGCGCCGTGCTCTAAAATACCGCACTGAACTGTACAACTTGGCGCAGATGTGCGCCAACTAGCGCAAAATTTTTAAAAGAAAAACAAATTCTGTGGTGTTTGTAATGAATTTTGCGCACACTATTTTAATTTAAATCGACAATCATTCAACTCAAAAGCGTACAGACGACGTATTTACATTCCATCCCGCTTAAAACAAACGTTTTTCTTTGATATACCGACACTTGCTGGAAATTGTCGCTCTTGTTGAGCGATCGCATTGTTTGGCGCGTTTCAACGTGGCTTACGGTCCAAATCTAACGCTCCGTGTTCCGCGATGCGGAATTTAACAGCGCGGCGCGGCGCGACGCCTTCAATCTGAAGCCACCTTTATGCGTTGAACGATACCCAAAGATTTTCGCAAATTTGCAGATTTAGAATAAAAAAACGTTTGCCGATGAAAGAGGAATTTGTTTAACTAACGGACTAAGATTCGTTTTTCTGTATCTGTAGAACAAAAATGATATGATGATGATAAAATATAATTAGGACAAAGAAATATCAAGATCAGACGAGTAAGAACGAACATAATGCACTAAGACTTGGAACGTTTGAGCATAGTAGCACTTAAAGAAAAAAAACTTTGGGAAATGTTACTTTATTTCTCAACGTATTCTTTGGATTTTGACAAATTTTGCTCAGCGGTATTCTATGGCTCTTATTCCCTGTTTATCGTAAGAAGCTTAGAATGTTTCAAACTAGGCATCGACTTCGGGCCCCACCCCTTCATTATTGGCAAATCTCTTTCCCCCGAGCCATTTTTGCAAGTTTGCAAATAGAAACTAATCTGAGGAGGTTAAATCTGGTAAATGAGGTGGGTGATGAAAAAGTTCGAAAACAAGTCGACTGATTGTAGCTCTAGCTATGAAAAAAGTGTGGACTGGTGCGTTATCTTGACGAAAGGAAACTTTGTTTGTCGCCAAATGCGGCCGCTTCTTCCTAATTTCTCCGCTCAAACGCTGCAATAAATTTCTATAATATTCTCCGTTTCTTGTTTTTCTCTTAGAGAGATAATTATTAGAAATTATCGCATGTAAATCTCAAAAAACTCACGCCATCACCTTTCCTGCAGATGGAACGATTTTCGTCTCCTTTAAAACATCCTCCCGATGCTGTTTTTGTCACATCTTACGCACAGCTTTTTCATATCTAATTAATCGGTCAAAATGCGGTGTGCAGTGCTTTTGCAATGCTTATTATGTCTACTAACTTTTGCAATTTTTGACAACCGTTTTCCAATACAATTTTGTGGATTTTCAACACAATATATATCTGGAGTAGTCAAATCTGGAATTTCATTGGGTCGACCATTGCGGAGTTCGTCTTGGTAGCTCGTACGACCGCGTTTAAACTCTACCACCCAATATTTTACAGTTGTTAACAAAGAACCAGATCCTCTTAGAGTTTTGATGTTGGGTGCATTAAGGCGTTTCATATGAAAGTAATGAATCACGTATCGATGACGAATTTTTTCTATGCTCAGAAACTCTCTAAAAGCCTTCACTAGAAACAGTTCCAAAACAAACACAAATCAACGCAGCACCTTCAAATTTTAGACTTGAGCTATTTAAGGTTAAGTCTGTGTAATATACGCAAATTTTTAACAGCAAATCACCATCTATATGTCATGTCGGATACTTCTGGGACTATCCTCGTACTTAAAAACTAAATGCCACTCGTATTTCACAGATGCCTTCGTTCACTTGTAAACTGCAATCCAGGGAGTTATTTTGTCCAGAACTTTCTAAAATATCGCCTGTTTCCAACGCAAACAGACGCGTTCGTCAGGCGCACCTGGTTTGTTTTACTGGTCCCGAATTTATGAAATTTTAAATTGGCTCCAGAGTTTGCCCAACATTGTTCAACAGCTGTTCTGGGACCAGTTACACTGATTGTATTTCAAACAAAACTTTTCGCCTCTGCCATTTTCTTCTGCAAACTCATGCTCTTTGAGGTGAATAATGGAGTTGTGGCTCCTTTTGGTTTATGCAAATAACCCTTCGACTACCATAGGAAAATCAAACAAACCTGCGGGTGTATATCTAAGGAAATTCATACGCACTGTTAAGTAAATTGGATAAATACATATTGTACGGGCCAGAGAAATTTCCAAAGTCCGTGTGTGTGCGTTAGTAGCTATGTCAATAAGCTTTGTTAATCTAAAGGAGTAGGGAAAGTTCGGTGTTGTACGAAGACGAAGAGGCCGCAAGGAACATAAGCCGTGATAGTAATTTCTGCAGGCATTCTTTGGCTAATGAAGAGCCCGTAGACGACGTTCCCGAAGGGGAGGATTATCTGGAAACCGTTTCCAGAGAGCTGTCTCTTAAATCACACTTAGCGCCCGTTTGCCAACGTGGCAAAAACCGGCGAAAGGGGAGATGACATCACTGTTATCAGGGGGTTAGGAAATAATCCACTAAGCAGAAACAGTTTTCAGGGGGTGATTAAGATTTCGCTCGGGTTAGAAAGATATTGAAGTTAAAAATTTCCCATTTCGACTGTTTGAACACTAAATTACGAAATATCGTCCCTTACTCGTCGGGGGTCAAATAAGATTTTTGGAACTGTGACTGTCGCTCATTTAATTACAAGGGAGCAAATTAAATTTCCCCTAAATTGAGATTAATCGTCGTTTTTGAAGTATGAAATTATCCAATCAATGAAGTAGAGTGTCACTTGCCTCCCCCGAGGGGACCTCGAGTTTACCCTCCTCGATCTCGAATCGAATTAGGGCAAACTAAATAGTTTATGTAATTGGAGTTTTATTTCAAGACACTTTCACACAATTTCCAATGGATTTACATACATTTGCAAGAAAGCAATTGAATATATGTATGTAGGTGTTGTTATTTGCCCAGTCAATGTATTCTTACTATGACCCTCTAAACTAGAGAAAACTCGGACAAAAGAGGAAAGAATGATGGAAGTAGCTAGTAGAAGTGGTAAACAAACAGATTCGGAAAAATTGGCCGCCCGCCGAGACGGCCATAGATTGATTTTGCTTGTCAAGTGTCAACAAACAAGGCCACTGGCCAGATCTCGGGGTAAACAATAGGGGCTCTTAATCAGGGGATGAATCAGGGGAAAAGGCAGTAAGGGCATTAGAGATCCGATTTTTGATAAGAGCGCTTCAATTTAGATTTAACAACTATAAGCGATAATATCAATTTGAGTTCTAATACCTGGTTGAATGATACATCTAGTTCAGTTCGATGTTCATTTAAGTATCTGGAAATCTAGAATTAAAACAATTTTCACATATTTGACAACGCTCAGCAATCTCTAAGAACGGCATTTGGGCATTTTAGTACAATTAAAGTGTTTTAATCTTAAACAAAACCCACACAGCCAGTGCCAGGAAACACGTACATAGATCTGTCCAGCCCATCTACATGCATATTACAGTAACTGTTACATACTACAGCAATAGGTATGGACAATAGAAGGTTTTCCTCTATCTGAAGAAAGTTTTTGGTTAAAAAAAAATGACTGATTAAAAAGATGAAGAAGGGACCAACTGCTATGTGAATGCACACACTCGAGAGGAATAGGATCTAGCAAATTGGACAAACGGGAAACACAATCGTTATATCTGGCTCATCCTGAACCCTCTTTGCCTTACAAGACAAACAAAACAGCCCCGCGCCTCCTTCCTTCAATCACTCCATTGGAGCAATTCCAAATATAATTTTTTTCTTCTCTTTCTTTGCATTTTATGATTTATAATTTATATTTAGATTTAAGTGTTTTTGTCACAAAAGCAGTAATTATACATAGTCGATAGCTTTTTTCTCTAAAAGTAAAAGATTTCTGTATAATATATAAACTGGAATTTTCGATGAGGGTGCCAGAGAAAAAAAAATGCTGTAAAAACTTTCTGAAGAGAGAGATATTGCTTCGTCCATGGTCTATCCCTAATAACCTTTTTTCTCTAAACTAAACTAACCTCTTACCTAGACAATCTTAAAAATAAAGTCACGGTCAGATGTTTACTTAAGCGCTTTTGTCTGCGGCTCTACTCATATAAGAATATGGCAGTTGTACATCTGTTTGTAAACATATAATAAAGCCCATTAATCCCCATGCTGTAGTGCAAATGGTGAGTTCATCATTCACGCTCGATAGCATTTATTTCCTATAATACACTCCATTAGTAATAAACACAATATATCGCCCTCCAGAATATATAGTTCTAATAAAATTTCCCGTATTACGATGAAAATCGCCACAGTGTTTAGTAGGTCTTAAATTTCAAGTGTCAGGGAGCCTTTGAATTTGATGCCGCGACTCGCTGACGCGGCAACAATCGTGAAAGTTCAAAATATTACTGAATTTGTTGTTAATTATTTACTGATTTAAGGCTTCATAGGTTAAAACTTCCTTCCAAAATGAATTGTGTAAACCAATGAAGTTTTAGAAGTAAAACAGATAAAGATTTTGGAAGGTCATGAAAAAATTATTGAATTGTAGTCTCTTTAGGCATTGGGATTAGGGATTAAAAGGTAAAAAATAGCACTCCAACCCTGTGACACTCAAAACGTATGTATCTATTTCTTCTTCACAACACTTTCCATAACAACAATTATCTTTCTCACTCCCTTCCGCACAACATAGGCATTTTCAAACTTAACATCGTAGACTGAGTAAGTTATATTCCGTCCTTGTTCCTGTCCTTCCAAATCAACACAAATAGGTATAAAAGAAAAACGCATTTTCACTAAAACTGCCTTTATTAAAAATCTGGATGTCCGTATAACTGTCTTTTACGAGGCACTGGTGTTAAACAAAGAGAAAACAAACAACGAAGTGCCCCATGAGCCCCCACTACAAGTGCAGTTACGGTATTGACAATCAAAGTCGCTTTTGGAAGTAAAACGGAGCCTCCTATTGGTCGATAGGAAATAGTTTTTGCGACATACGCCATGTTTGAAGACTATATTTGACTGATCGGCGTCATTTTGAGTTATTAATTTGGAATTTATATCGAAATACTTCAGTAAATATTGAACAGTGTGTGCTATATAGTAAGTGCCATAATCTACAACTATATGGACGTGATGCTGTGGAGAACTGCAAATGCGCCTGATCTTCCCGTCAGCTCCATTAGAGACTTTAAAGTAAGATTCCATAGTATGCATTTTCAAAACGAAATTGTCTAAAGGGGTTCAGTTAATTTACGAAGAGCACTATTTTCTCTTCAGATTCCTTGCAAATATATCATGTCATATTATGGCATTATATATTTTGCCTCTTGATATGATCTTGCTTTAGATTTTGTATAGGGTCTGGCTTATACGGTCTGACCTAGGCTGAGTTACAGAACGCCCCTACCTAGCTCCACTCATACTAATTAACCGCAACTGAACATTATCATTTCTAATCAAGAAGAACAAAGCAAAATAAATTATAATAAAACCTCGAGCCCCTTTTGTTCTTGTTTATCTGGCTGACAAAACTAACATGACGGGACCACTCCCCAGTCACGTAATAATTCTCGAGCTCCTCGCCCAACCGAAAAAAAGGACATCGTTTCGAAAAAAAATAGAATGGCCATAACTCTGGACGATTATACGGTTCCAAATTACAGCCTGTCAAACGGCCACTTAAATGCGCTGCCATTTAAGGTAACACCCGAAATTGGATATGTCGTAATGCGTGGGTTAGGTCTTTCGTTTCGATTATCTTTGCCTGTGTAGAGTAATAAAACTAAAGGACAAATAACAATTATTCTTCTATAAGTTTCTAAAACACACAAGAGTTCCAATTTCTGGGCATAATTTGGCCCTTAGAGCCAGATAAAAATAACGAGCTCCAAAGGGAACGATTTCGAATTTTCCGTTATTATTATTATTATTATTATCATCTTCATGTGGTGGCTTTCCAGTCTCTCTAGTATCGACGTTATTTTCCAAATACAGAAGTTGTCCTAACGAACTTAAACTTTATAGGGGAATGATTTCGGTCCTGGAAACCGAACGGAAGTTTTCAATTTATTATTAGTCTGCCGCTGATGGAAAGAGGCTTTGAGCAAAATGAGGCATTTTCTCCCACTTGAGTATACCTCACTTCCTTCACTGTTGAAACTGGACACAAAACGAGGCAAGCACTCTAAATTCATACGGATAATTAATTTTGACCCGGCACAAATTTCCATAAGAAAAACATCTTTTCTTGAAACAAAGATGAGGACCTCTGATTAGTATGCAACACGGGATACATGCATAATAAAGCTCTCTGTGTATACGAAATTTTTATGGCCTACTAATTATTACGATCACAACAGAGACGGACTCGAACATTGGTACCATCACAGTTTCGTAAAATGAGATTCTCAAGTCTATTAAAAACCACCGAAAGTTTATAATATTGGGTTGTGTCCAAGGAATTCATAAGGGAATTTCTTTCGAGAATTTTAACAACTTCGTGATTCGAAAAACTTTCTAACTAGGAAACTTGCCTCTAGTGGTTTTGGAATGTCCAACTGAATTTTTGGGAAGTCACTTTAACTAAGTCTAAACTATGAATCATATTCCAATTTGCATCATCAAAACTACATCAGTGGAAAAGCCACTTTTAAATGCTAATCTGTTGAATACTCCAAATCTATGGGTGTTTCTTAGAGGTTCGTAGACTGAAAGTTTCTCATTAGAAACTTGCGAGAAATTATGAAAATTAGCTTTAACCAGGTTTACTCCACTTAAAACTCCATCGAAAGCTCTATTGAACTAAAGGAAAAATTTTATATTCAGATTTCTTAAATATTTTAGAAATTTGAAATAACCGAAAAAAGGACACTTTCAAACAATGTGTCCACACGCTAAAAATTGCAGTTCTGGAGAAATTTGTAGCCTAAACAGGAATTTCCAGGTTGAAAGTTTCTTATCAGGAAAATATTGGTGCATAATTGACGTGTGGGTTGCGAAGTCCGGTACTGCGTCTTCGTTGATTTGCATTCAGAATAAGACTGAAGACAATGCACCAAAAAGATTAACAGTTCTTATATGGGCTGGCTTGCTGTCGGACTTGAACATCGTAAAAATTAATTAAGCGCAAACGAAACATGTTAGTTAATATGGACTTTTTGATTAAAATGATTGCGGAATTGCGAATTAATGGTATAGCTTAAATTTTCAAATACTTTTCACGCGATCAATACATATGTATATACCCATCGATGATTCAAATAAATGGAATATGTTTCAATCGATGTTTTCAGCAACGTTTCAATAATCGTCAAAGATCAACGAGGTTTATCATCTTAAACAAGGTATCATGTTTTATTTTGAGCGGAAAGTTCGAACATTTCTGAAACAATATATTACACTTTACAAATACCGATTTATGTTTTTAAGTGCAGTATAATGGAATGGCATATTTAGAAAACGTATTGTCAATGAAGTTTATTAACACACAATAAAATGAGTCATCTTAAAGGACATTGGATTTTGATTTCCAGAATACAATTTGTTCTCACACCACCTTCACAACTGTTGCAGCTACTCTTGATCTTATATCGAGCTTTAGTCGTCTCGGAGATATTGTAGATTTTTTTGTCGAGCCAGCTTAAAATTAATTTTCTCTGGCACTGTACAGAGGCAAGAAATTCTATTTTTTTAAATGAGATTAAATATCATAATTTCCCTCCGAAGAACCAAGAATATCCTGAACAAACTTCATGTATTTAAAAAAAATTTCAGCGACACGTTTTCGAACTTGCGTATCTCAATTCTACCATATTTTCAAGACAATGAAGTAATAGCTCAGTTTCAGCTGTCTTGTTGGTTACCATTGCTGATTTGACTACATATTTCTCCCATGGTGTATAAGTAGCTTGCTCAGCTGCATTAACCTAAGTTTAATGGCCACTCAAATGCGTTATGTAAACGAGGCTTTAAAAAGGGTTGCATGGCTGCTAACAAAGACTCTCCTTTGATTATTCGAACAAAGGATGTTTAAAACGAGGTCCCGTGTTTTTAGAGATAAGTCCGCTTGTGATTCGGGCCCAAGGTACACAAACATTGCGAGGAAATGCAAAAACAAACTTCACTGAGAGGCGGTTTCAGGGGGGAAATGCAGCAGGAGGTAATGGATTCTTTGCTTTTTTCTTTTTTTTTATAGATAAGGATTTTTTATTATTAATGAAAGAGAGCCGTTTTCGAGGAAACATTTTTAATTTATTTTGCTGAAAAGCAAAGTTTTTGTCGGGGTTCATTAGCGAATTTCTCAAGTTTTAATGGTATCAGTCAACGTCCTAAATTTTAGGATGAAATTTGAGAAGGACAAGTTTAAGCATGGAAAGAGAGAAGGGTGCGTCATTAAGAAACTGGGGCAATTACGTGCCTTAAAAGGATACCTATACAGAAATACAAAAGAAAATGTGATTTATTGAAATTTCGGCACACCACTGATCTCGATTTGAATCAAACCGCCACTGGCTTAAAATAAGTAAACCAAAGCAAAGTATAATTTTAGTACGTTTCTATTTCGAGGCTGAAAGGAAAACAAATTTTTGGTCGATCATAAAAGTTAAAAAGATGTTAAATACGATGTTTGGACCTGAATTATTATGAGTTTGCTTTCGTGTAACGAACGAGATTGAGGTGGATTAGGGTTTGTTCTTTTTCACCCAAAAATCCTTTTTTCCACCACAAAAAAAAAGACATCATCAATCACTCATTGGGCGTGTTTAAAAAACCGGTTGCACGGAAGGTGGCTTATTAACCTTGTCACTGAACTTGATGAGAAGGGTATTTCTGGATGTTTCCTTGTCACTTACAGATTTGGTCGTTTTTCGATGTTATTTTTAACCGAAAACGTAATTTTGTCTTGATTTTTCAGCTGAAATGCATGAATGTGAGACTGAGCTAACCGAATGCAGTTTTTAGGGAAGCCATTCGCATGCTAATCCTAATCTAGTTTCTCCTGACCTACAGAAAGATTTAAACTTGGTCTATCCGCTTAAGTTGTATCTGGGTAAACGATCAGGTTTACCGATAGCAGTGCAACGATACAAAGTTATCGTGCACCGACCTTTCCCTATAATCATGCCAATTACTTCCAATCTGATACCACTTTAACCACGCGCTGTTGCCAATCCCATATGCACTGAATTCATCCATTATTGCCTCATAGAATCTAAGACCATAATTATTTATCGATATTTTCACAGCCTCAGAAGGTGCTCACTCGATAACACTTTCACATCGCACTTTAGCTTGTTGAAGCTGAGGAAATTTGGTGATGGCTAAACGTGGCAATGCCGTTGGGTGATATAGGCGCCAGATCGATAGAAAAATCCCTAATTAGGAATGCACAACCTATCGATATCCGAATGCGAAAAAGTGCAGTCACGAGCGAAAGAAAGCTGCAAGAAATAAATTTGCATGAGCTCGCCCTGACATTTCGCTCGAACAACACGTTTTTGTTTACGGATTGCATAAAATTAAACACCGGCCCCATAAACATATCGTGCTCGCCTGCAATTATCGATCAGTATTCGGAAAAAACCCTCGATGAAGGAGGAAAAATCTTAATAAGACTCAAGTATTATGCATTAGACAGGCACGAACTGTATGCATTTCTGCATTATGTTTTTCGAATTAAATGTTATAACGTGCATTTCATATTTGAATAAACATTATCTGCAGGTCATCGAGCTATGGATGGAAAAATTTCACCGAAATTCAAAACCGATCAAATCTTCCAAGTTCCTATACATGTTTGGTTCTTCCAAGGACGCTGGACGAACGAATGCCGAATAATCGTCCAACCCCGATCAACGAATTTGAATTCGTTCAGTGACTCTGATCAAGCGAAAGAGAATCGGATGAGAATTTTATGTTCGATTCGTCCTCGTTGCAGTTTGCACCGAGTTTGGTAAAGATGCGTATTCACAGAACGAACGAACGCTGACCCAACATCGAACTTCGAGTACCGAAGGTCGTTCGTTCGGTCCCAATTTGATGTTCTTTGTGAATTGAAGATCAGAACCAAGACAACGTAGATCATGATTTGGTCCCAGTTCCAATGATACTTTAGTATTTTTCAAAGAACCACACTGGCGGCTTTATTTTCGTTGGGAATATTTACTAGGACATTACGGAAAATATCTGATTTGATTTTTGTGCAGTCTACTACGGGAATAGGTATTAGAGACACTGTTTAATCTAGGGTGTAAACTAAATTTGTTGGCTTTGCAATGGCATAGCATTTTAACATTAAACTAATCAAACCTAATGCACCCTTTTAATGGTAATATTGAAAGAAAGGCTCTAACCACATGTTAAAGTAACTATTGTTTTGTGTTTTACCCTGAACCGATCAATATAATTCGAAACGTTCAGTATATTAAGAGTTTCAAACCAGATTCGATTACAGAGTTAAAATTATATGCAAAATATTAAAGTGGTACTGTTTCTCCACGTACACACTCATGTGTAGCCTTGCTCACGAAAATAGGCGATTTCTCTCCGTGTAATAAGGGAATGGGCGTGGCCTAATACAGGTATTCGACGATACGAAAACTGAATAGTCCACAATCAATGCAATTTTGACACGCTTTCGCATATGTGTATATTTAAGAAATCTCTGACAACAATCGTTGTCCATTCGCATGCGGTGTTCGTTGATGGATAGCGAATTCGGGCACTCGCATCAATCAGGCAATTTCGCTGGCGAGAATCATTCTGCCTTTCTACGTGCTGCGGCACTAAGTGCACACTGGTGACGATATCTGAATTCGTCATGTGTCAACTGCAACCAGGAACATTTGCAAAGCATTCATTTTAAATTAAAAAAACGTCATTTTTTAATTTAACTTTGATAAATTTATATTGTAAATAAATTTGATAAATAAAAAAAATTAATCAAACAATCTAAAATTGATTCTGATATTAAATGTTTGACATCCACAAAAACTTGCGGTTTTGATAATAGAACACGACCAGTGAAGTCGCAGGTTCTTCATTAGTTCCATTAATAATTTAAGTCTATGTATAATGCTACTCTATGATTGATTGTCTGAGTTGGAGATGGTAATCTCCGATGCCTACTGATAACTGAAGAAAAGCAGCAGTTTAAGCATTTGTTTTTTAATTAAAAATGAGGTAAGTCGATCACTTTTATTTATATTATTCAAACGTATTATTTTCTTAGAGCTAGATGTCTACTTCGAACTTTACTGGTTCACAATGAGGGTCACTTCGCAATGACCTGCGAACAATAAAAGGACCAAAACAATTTCACCACTCACTACAATTACTTGTTTGAAATATTTTATCTAAGAACTCCAAAGTTTCCCGTTCAAATCTCCTCTTCTGATGAGCAGTCATTGAGCTCATATCAGGCAATAGACAGAGTAAGAATTTCTCATCAGCACTTTCACTAGTCTTATCATAACGCGCTCTTTTCGCCTCAAAGCATTGCTTTATCAGGAATTTCTCTGCATGTATACCTGTATTTTCTCTTTTCCCAGCGATGGAATGATCATTCATTTTTTGAATTGGTTGACCAGTTTTTGGTACATCAGCGCACTCAATTTCATTTAGTTGCGGTGCGGCTTTAGTAACTTCCATTTCCTGATCAACTTTCTGGTTTTCTTGCCCTTCGTTCCCTGCAGAGTATTAGCAGCTATCGTTATTGATCTGGCTTAGTTCATAGTCTCCGTTTAAATTATTCTTCTACTCTCGGCTAATCTTAAGGAATGGAATTAGAAACTGTAGAGTCTCTTTTAAGTGGTATTTTTTCTCGATGACCGCGGCCGAGCCACTCGGTTTTTTTTTCTGAAGATGTCATGAGAAAACAGTCCTTATATTTTTCCGGCGCTGTTTACGCGTTTGCACTGAAACAATAGTTAATTTATTTAGTGACTTATTACAATTACAAGTAAGATAGTTGTAGTTACCATAACCGAAACCATTAGTTTTTTAGTATTTTGCAACCTTTAGGTAAAAACCATCTAATAAGACCTCGTACCTACAGATTACCAAGAGAGCGAAAAAATGCGGAACCAATTTCAATTCCATAGTAAAAGCAGCATGTGTTTTGCACACACATTTCATTCGAGCAAAGCAATAAGGTGGATGCATTCAGCCCAGGGAATTAAATAGATGCAAAACAAGATCAAGTAGCTGTTCCAATTAATGATACGGCACAGCCCCGAATTAGTCGGAATTATCTTGAGGCACCCAACATCACAGCGAAATATTGTGATTATTCCATCACAGCTGGGGCTATACCGTAATACCTTATACCGCTTCAATAATGAAATCACATTGTATAACCAATTTGTTTAAGCAGAAAGTAGATTTGCGTGAAATAGATCTACCTCTTGGTTTCAATGAAAATATCCTGGATTTCGTTGAACGTATTAGGCTAGAGGTTTATGATAGAAAAACTTACCAAGTTCGCACAAGATCTGTGCAATTTCTCCCCGTGCCTTTTCTCTGATGTCGGTACGGGTGTAAGATGCCTTTGTAGCATCATATAAGCATGTATGCGCTTCAATAAGGGCCACAAAATTAAAATATTTTGCTGTCTCGTTTGCCATACGACCGTTCTTGGTAAGTGTCGAAAGCAACTGCAACTGACGACCCCGGCAGCAAGTTGCCTTCTGGTTGCGAATCGCGTAAAACGCGTATTTAGCACCGTGCAGTCGCAATGCAGTTGCGTTGGTGGTTGGCATTAGAGATTTAAAATTATCGATAATTAGGTAGCGTTTTGCCAACTGAATTTTCGCCCAAAAAATTTTCCATTACACCGATTTAAATGTCTAAGTTACCCTTATCCCTTACGAAACTGTGCGCCATAAAATTTTAATTAAAGACGTCAAAATGAGTCCCCCTTGTAGCGCAGTAATATCTTAAAATATCATTTTAAATAGTCAAACAGTCCTCGAGATATCCCCTTCTAATGCTTTAAGAAATTCACCCAAATGAGATAGACCTCTATTTACTTTGCGGTTTTAAAGTGGGAAATTAACAATAAAAAGTGGCTTCATTCCATCACTAGAAACTACAAGTTTATAACAAGATTGCGTGTTTGGTGTCAAAACCTTTTGATAAGGATGATAGTAGCAATTACTAGAATATTTATAACAAGTGTATATAAGATCTTCCGTCATCCGTCTTATAAACATATTATCTCTCAATTTATATAGTGGCGGTCGTAGGTAGAGCTTTAATCATGAAGTACTTTGAAACAACCTGTTGTGTGACTGAAAGGCATAATGCTCATTCCACTATATTTGCTTATTCTCATGTTGTTAATGGGTGATAAAAAAAAGTGTATTGTCACGGGAATATGTGGTTAAAACGGACAACGACACAATAAGTACTTGATCCAAGGGAAGGATCTGTTATCTTACAGGTATTTTAGCATTATTCCGTCTGATAAACTATTTAGTGGGCACCTTTAAAAACAATGTACCAAAATTCTTTGTTTCCCCAAACTGTTCGGTTCCCTGCATTGTTTACAAATATGAGAGTCGCATTTACAATTGTTTAAACTAGTCCGCAATGGAAAATTAATATTGCGGACCTGCAAAACTTCATTCCTGAAATCAGTATAATTTAGCAAATGCATTGAAAGCACCGATTGCAATTGAGGATGAATTAGCACTTGAATTTTTTTCTTAGTCAGATTGTCTGAATAGTTCAACAAAGAATAAAACCTACGTCGTACATAAAAAATTGATTACCACCTAATATAGCTAAATTAAAAAAAAAAAAAGCACTAAAAGACATAATGTTCTCTACGAATGAACCCAAATTTAACCATAAATTGACAAATCAATTTGCCACGTTAAGGTAATAATGTGGCAAAATGCGTTAGTTTAAGGAGTGGACTTCCGTAATTTGATCCAGAGAATGCATTGGACGAATACATTACATTATTTAAGCCAATAAGTACAATTCGTCAGAGAAAACAAATACAATTACATCAATTTCATATAAAAGTTTAATCAAAATTGATAAGTTCTGGTTACGTGGTCACAAAGCAATCAATGGCACTGATGCCATGCACTGCTAACGCTGTTTTAAAAATACTCAATATAAATAAAATAAATAATGGATATTTAAATAAGTAAATTACAGGTTATTGTAATAAAGTAATAATTTTTTGAAGGCAATAATAAGCCACTTTTTGTTCAGTGTACTTATCATGGAAACGAATGTCAAATGAAACTTCACCGTTGATTTTATGATTCAAGACGAGTTCGCTTTGTGTATCGCATTTAACTCATACTTAATTTAAATAAGTTTATTGCAATTTTATCAAATAAACATACACCACGTTCGCTAAGCCTTATGACCCTCGCGTGTTAGATCCCTCAGTTCTGCGCGCTTCGGGACTTAAACTTGACGTTGGAGCCATAATGATGTACTTTACAACCTTGGTTGGGGTTATTATCCTTCTTTGTCGAAATCTCTCGTTATTGGCAAAAGTATCTATTTATTGGCATACTATAACATGCGGTGTGTGGGTATCTAAAATTCTAAACACAAAAGTAAGAAATTAGAAACTATTTTGTCTTGTAACACACAAGTTCATGTGTCTACGTTATAGTCCTAAGCTTTTGCAGATTTTGCATTTATGATATTCACGAAACGTGTAATTTTTTGCAGTATTTTATGCCGTTGAACCGGTTTGCCATTTAATAACAAAATTCAACACTTAAAAGTTATTAGTGCACAGAAAAGAAAGCACTGTTGTTCCAAATATGGCGGGATGAATCAGGTTTAGAAGTGAGGATGTGCTTAAAATTGGGCTGCCATCAACCTTGTCATCTTCGATTAAGTTTAGAACTCAATTATTATTCTTCCTTTTCTTTGTTTGTTCCCTTTCTTGCTTTTATTTTCCTTATTAAATCCAAAAATTATAATCTCTAATTATTATACACATGTTTTCAATTTCTTTCGCCGGAAAATCGGTGACATCATCGGCGTTACAACCCACATGCCACATAGAGATTTTCTGATAATTTTGTTCGAACTGCTTACGACAGTCGTTATTGCAAATTTGGCATAAAGCTTTAGAAGTATTAGAAAATTCTCGGCAACCTCTTGTTCGTTGCCATATAACCGGAATCCTTAAGTCCTAGTTTCTTCTAGAGTGTCCCAATAATAGCAAAATCCGAAGAAACTAATTCATCACGGACTGTGGTTGCTTCTGTTCCTCTTTTGTCAGGCATTTTGAAAAATATTTGAAATTTGGGTTTCAGTCAAATCGGCCGCAAACCTTGAAACCGCTCTTAATTGACGATTCCGTTAAGTGCTTTCTTGCAGCTTTTAAAATAGGAGCAAAATGTCGTTTGGTCAGTTGAAGGTCTTTTCCATTCCCGCACCGCATGTTTCCACCTTATCTTGGAGGGTTTAAATTAAGCCATATTTTCCAACTGCAAAGTTCGGATTAAAATTGTATGTACAGGGTGTCCGGTTTTTGACACTTTTGCAGGGTATCTCCGTTGTCGTTGCTATTCGAAGGTTGGAGTTTTCGCAAAACTGCGTCACTTTTTTGTGAAAAAACGGTGCCGCAAACAGTTTTATCATGACCCTCTTGGTTTTTGAAATACAGGGCGAAATTGAAAATTGTACATTTTCAGACACCTCTTGTAATTCGGTTATCTTATAAGTTATTAACTTGATAGAAATGGAATCTTACACATTTTTTTATGCAGAAAATAGTGACGTACTCAGTATTTCCCGAGGTGTCCCCATTTTTGAGAAAATTACCTAAGTTAAAATTGAAATCTATCGGGAAATGGCCGATTTCTTTCGAAGTAGCTACAAAATAATGAGAGACTATTTTATCATTGCCCATACATATGTAAGATGCCACTTGAAAGCACCTCGCTGCACTGTAAATACTTTACTGCGTGTAACTGTAAATATTTTAGATAAAAAATAAAAAAATGTATTCTTGCATAGTTGCCCATTGAAATATAAATCTGCAGCTCTTTCAGGATTCCCGTCACTTTGTATAAAACATATCATCATGTCATATTTTTCGTAATTGTCATATTTATAAGTCATTTTCGAAACAGATAAACAATTATTAACATTAGCTTTTCGACAATATTATTTTAAAGCAATTCTGAGAGGAAATGAACCACAATATGAAACTTCTGTTTTTTCGCATCGGAGAAGTCTTGGTCAACTACCTATAAGGTATATTATTGTATAATATTATTTCTCAGATACGTATATTTTTAATTGTTTAATTAATAGACGCTAGAATAAGAAGAAATAACCTTTTCCTAATTACATTCTAAGTGGCTTGAAAAGTTTAGAAACAAACAACCAGGTATGTTTAGAAGATATTACATCGATAATAATGCATTTTTAATAAATAATATAACTTCTTGCTGGCAATCTATAGCCTGTTTAAAAAAATGTAAATTCTAGCCTTGGATTTGAAACAAAGTGTCGGCAATTATATATTTCTGGAAAGCTCTTAGTGAGTAGAATATAATTATCAATTAACATACAGGGCGTCCCATTCAAGAAATCTCAATTTTGATAGTTTTCTCAAAAATTAGGACACCTGGGAAAAAACTGAGTGTACCAACATATTCTGCATTAAAGAAAATGTGTAAGATTCCGTTTCTTACCTATTCGATAAATTATAAGATAACTGAATTACAGGAGGTGTCTAAAAATACACAATTTTAATTTTCTCCTATATTTCAAAAACCAAAAGGACCATGACAAATCTGTTTGCGGGATCGTTTTTTTTTCCCCACAAAAAAGTGACACACGTTTGCGAAAATCCCAATTCTCGAACTGCAACAATAACGGAGATACCCCGTGAAGTGTCGAAATCTGGACGTCCTGTACACCGCGGTTATAAAATGCTTCAGACCCCCGCGTCTTGAAACCCTCAACGCGCTTTAAGATTCGAGTCATAACAATGTACTTCAGGACCTTGATGCATAATATACTATGATATTATTTGCAATTATATTGAATTATATTGAAAAACCAATCGGTTTCCTTTGTACTATTAGCAAGTTGGAATTTTGCAATACTTGCAGGTATCAGAGAGGAGTTCTCTCCCTTGCTTGAATTGTCATTGGAAAAAATAAATTACAGTGTCATCTCAAGGGGTGTACGTACGTATTTGCTACAAAGAGACGTCGCAGAGTTATATCGAATTCCGCTGCTGTCATATTTTTATTACTTTTACGTTGAGATTGACAGATCATTTTAGGCGTCCTTTCCTGCTGTATACTGCATATAAAAGACGGTTTTGCCAAGAATAAGAATTATATCAGGGGCGTGCCCACTGCAGTTATCACTTCGATCAAACCAAATCATAAGAATTTAAACTTAATATAGAAAAGTAAGGACATTAACTCTATACAGCAATATTGCAACTTATTGGTAATAATTGTATATAATTTGTAAAAAAATTCAAGGATACACCACTGGCTGCGTGAATACCTCAAAATAAGCCCGTTTCCAGTAGAATATTTCGACTCAGGTTGATGTATACGAGCTTCGAAGGCATTTTCTATTCGGGTTGCGTTTGATTTGGTGACACTTGTGGGAAACGTGACTCTTCTTGCATAATCAGTACGCCGCCTCCAATATCCCTAGGGTTGTCGTAAGGTTGGGACATCTTGCCATTTTTACTATTCGAATACTTATTTGAAAATTTTCAAGAAACTTTGTAGTACTTTTCTACCTCCCCTTCAATGCAAACCCAATCAAATACGAGTGTATCGATACAGTAAGTTTAACCGCAGCGAAATCGATAAATAATTCGGAACGAACAGCAATTCAAGGTGAACAAAAGCACGACAACAAATAATAATCGCAAAGTCGATGATTAATATTACGCGATGCAAATAGAAAAAATTAGCCTGAGTCATTCAGGAAAGCTATTATGATCACCTGACAGGGCAACATCGTGCCTGGTTGGCAGTTTTCAAATTGGAAAGCTAAATTATTGCTCCGATAAATTCGTTTTCCTCGATAGCATTCCTCTGTAATTTTCGATGACAAAGCCGCATGAGTCATGAGTCATGGATATGGAAATGAGTAAATGAACAAAGGTACAAATGGACGAAAATATGCTAGATCATATTGGAGAGCGAACAGTGTTCATTTTGATGGAGATTCAGCACCACAGGGATTTTAGGGTATAAGAAACATAATGCTGTCTGCTCTCTTAATGACTATAATTTCGATTTTTTATTCGAGAAAAAAACACAATTTATCGATTCAAATCGAGGATCTAGATGCATAGAAGGACCACCGATATGATTTTTTTGCATTCCCCACACGTTCAGTTTTTCAATTTTTTCTACTGTACATTCAATCCGAAATTTTATTATTTTTTTAGTCTATAGGTTCAAAAATTATTCTTCTTTGAATTTAACTTTTTCATAGCGACAACTCGAAGCAGAGGTATCGAGAAAGCATTCCAGATCCAGACTTCAAATCATTTTTTTCTCATATGTACTATAGGAAATCCTCATGTTATGTCGAATAAATTTCGTTTGCAGGTATGAAGTTCATTTTAGGACAATATGCGTGAAACCAATCTCGGGTGACAAAAATTTTCAATTTGCATGATGAATACGGCTCTAAAATTATCAAAAATTTTCTATGCACGAGTTGTAGTCGGAGGAGAGTTTTTAGAATTAAGTGATAGGTATATGTGACACTTACTTTTTGTGGCAAAAATCTCTTTCTCTCGAAATAACTTCATTGCGATATTGCTTTTAGATCATAACACAGCGCTAAAATTATCATTTTAATCGCAAAACACAACGAAACAGAAACAATTTCTTTTTGGACTTCTCGCTCATTTGACTTCGGTACATTTCAGTCGTTTTATCCAAATACGTGCACAAGTAAAATGGTAAACCTGTACTTATAGGAATGATTAAGTATTTATTGTCAACGCTAATACCGATATTTTCTAATGGCAACTGAATTCGTTTTGGTCCACTCTGTATCTCCCAACATCATCGGCAACACCGGCTCACGGTACCACATCTTCGGTACGTCTTTAGGCAATAAAACAACCAAGAAGTGGTACTGGGGCCCGCTTACACATTCGATACGAGTAACTCCAGTGGCCCCGGGAAACCGGTTCTTGTTCTTATTGTCTTAGAATCGGGATTTATCTCCCGAGATTTAAGAGTATACAGAGTGAGAGGGTTCCCATTTCACAAATTACTATCTTTTCTAGTAAATTTGATAATTACTTACAGATAATTATATTCAGTGAAGTAAATGGGTATTTGCAGGAGCTGAAAACGTTATTACATGTACGGCATAGGGGAAATGTGTAGTTGGTAGTGCTGAATTGCAAATGATCATTTTTTTTGTCACAAAATTGCATGATCAATTGCACGTAGGTATATGCATGTAGTTATTCGAGTAGCCCGAAACCAAACAGCGATATGTTATTATTACCTTTAATTTTTGAGTTGGAATACTTTCCAAATATTGTGCAGTTGCCCGAAAGTAATAATGATTTTCTGCCATTAGATAGTCCAGGTGTCCAGGTATTAATATAGAGCGTTCACAGAAAATGAGGTGACGTCAATAACAAAAAGTATTTTTGGGACGCAACGAATTCGCGTGGACAAATACTTTTGAACAAAAAACAGAGACAATTCATATGTTTTAATAAACACATTAAATTATTGATTTAAAACATAAGTCAAAGGGAGCTATTATATTCATCCATTGACTAAATTTTTAGCTCAAGAACAAATAGCAAATTCATATAAAAGGTGTTAATTAAGTACATGTACTTACTTCCAGTGGTGAATCATTAACTGATTTTATCACAAAAAGTTCCTATGAATCTTAACCCACAACGTCTTCTTTTAAGAACTAGAGAGTGTTGAAATTTCATTTTTAATTTGTTTGTCTTTTTCCGTTTTCGGAAAGAGACATAATAATCGGACAAAATCATAAATGTATAGAAAATAATATATAATAAATGTACAGAAATTGAAGGGGGTCATTTCCAACAACTATTATAATATTAAATTAATTTTGATAAATTCAATAACTGTTATTAAATTAATTTTATCCAAGTCATGTTAATTGCAAACCCGTTTCTTTCCAAAACGGTTACTTCTACAGACGTTTCCCAAAAGTACCTTTTATTAATAGGAGTAAATGTAGAATGAGCCTATTAATACGAAAGTGGCGTACAGTGTAGCGTAAAACAGTTAGGGCTAATTAAAATGTGATAGAACCCTGTATGTGGCACCTTCTATTAGCAATAAAAAAATTAAGACAATATTTGGATTTTGCGTCATAAAAAATAACCCGTATATTGAATTTTGTCCGATTAATACAACTCTATTCGAAAATATTTAAAATTAAAAAAAAAACAAATTAAAAATTAAGTTTTAACATCCTCCAGTTCTTAAACGAAGATTTTGCGGACCTACATTCACAGAAACTTTCTCCGATAAAATTAGTTAAAGATTCAAACCCTTGAATTAAGTACATGTACTTAATTAACACCCTGTGAGAAAAAGCAAGGCACGCACTTAAATATTGCCGTAATTATCACAATTCATCAATGAGACCAGATGCATGAGTACTCAGAAATTACTCTTCGTTCAGGATCAGAAAAAGGCATATTTCGTTACTTTATGCGAATATAAGCGTTAGCACTTTTACAGATGATTCAGGATTTTTCTCACAAACGCGGTAAAAACCTCTTTGAATCATATTAAATTACAGAAGTTTGGGTTTGAGCGTGGAACGAGCTCTTTGTCAGTCGTTTACAAGCAAAACTAAATGATCAAGATATTTTTGAAAGAATTCGTGTAATCACCGAAATTGATCGCAAAAAGTTTATTCCCAACCATCGTTTTTGGAATATCAAGGAATGAAGTGGAAAGGTTTTAATCTGCCATTTAATACTTCTGTTTATTAATAAAAATCTTAATATTTACTATTAAATAATTTTCTATTTTTCTCTTATTGGACATATCGAGTTTTTTTCCAACTTGACAAGTTGATTAATCATTATATTCATTACACTCAGCCGTTACAACCCGGGTTGTTACTCTTTATCACGTATATCACTAATTTTATCTCTGAAAAGCGTGACATATTTGAACATTCCAATAATAACCATCATCTATGTTTCTATGTACTTTAACGAATTTAGCTCTAATAAATAATGAAATATCTGATTCGCTAGTCATCTATTTTTGTCGAAAAGCGAATCTAACGCAATCGAAACCGGAGTGTAATGAGACCTAAGGGGCTTTGAAAAACTCACCCCCCGGATTTATCGGTTGTCACATTACACCAAATCAATGACGATGAATGAAAGTTCGCTTAGCAACACGCAGTTCTGTATCCGAGTTGTTCAGGGCCGTTGCAATTCGACAATAATCTGCATCCGATGAAAACCCGCTTTTTGTTCGTCCGGCTGTGTGTACGTGCCATTCAATTTTGGTAAATAATGGAGGGATTTTGGGACTTCGACTATGAACACAATTCGAACCGAAGGTTACAACAAAATTCCACCAAAGAAATATGCATCAATAGGTCAATGTCACTTTTTCCTTGGTTTTATCAAAGACCTTTTAGAATGGTGACAACAGGAGTTAGAGTAACTCGATATCTCAGGAACTGTGAACCTCAAAGATTTGGAAAGTTTCTTAAGCCCCAGTAATAACGGTGATGATGATGATGATAATAATAATAACGATGATGATGATGACGATAAAAACGACGCATTTTCTTATGAATACAATAATGAGAACATTACTAGTAATAATCATAAGGCAGTGAAGAGTGAAGTTTTACATTCTGCTTGGGGTGTGACCTCCCAACGGGACCGAGTTATCTGAGTTGTCAGGAGCAAATGGCGACGTACGGTAGGTTATAGGCTGCCCACAGCCTATACCACAGCCTACAGCCTTCTGACTTTCTATTGGACTTGGCGTTTAGCCTTGATAGACTAGTTCTACGGCGTCTTTTCTTTGAACCAAATAATCAATACTTCGCGGCATATTCTTTTCAATAAAATTTCCTGAAACAATGACCTCAGGATCTTCAAAGTTCGCTGACTCTTAACGTGTCAACGTACGAATAGGATAGGTCTTGGAGAGACCTTAAAGGTTATTTACACTGAACACGTCTGGAGGATCACCAATGGAAAAGGTCGCAGAGGTGATTTGCAATGGTGATCCACACGCGAAGCTTTTACATCACATTTTCTTTTCACATTAAAAACAGCTTAGTTGGACATTTACATTATTTATTACAATCCAGACAACCTGTCCCGGTAAAACGGTATTTTCGACTGCAGTAAAGTCTTAAGGTAACTGTATTGTTTTGTCAGAGTTATGAAAAAGATTTTAATTTTAAAAGAGACACTAAGGCACATGTGTGTTCGTTGTTCTACGAGGTCGATACCTCTGGCCGATAAGTCTCAGATAATGTTGAATTAAATGTATTTTTAAGATTCTCTTTGCGCGGAAAACCATTGGTGTAGGAGGAGAAATTGTGAGTAAGAACTTCCAGTAATAGAAAGGAGCTGAGTATTGTTCGGTTCTGTACTGCACCTCTTAAAGATTATGAAAGAGTGCGTAAAACTGGTTTCCTCAGAAAAATTTGGAATTCATAAAGATTTTTGGATTACCATTACGAGGGACTCGAATTCAAGTCCACTGAAAGTGTCTAAGGAAAATTCAAAAGTTTTAAAGTGATGATTTTAGCATATATCGACTATGTAATTGGAGTCTACGGTTTTCAATTTACGCGCTAGACGATTGGTAAAAATGGGAACGATGAGCTGTCGTCGAAACTCATTTGAGATCTCTGTGAGTGAGCGTGTAGGCATATAGATTTCGAACAGAAATAAATTTGAGAATAGTTTAAATTTTCCTAATTTTTGTACATAATAAGGAATTCGCATATAGAAGTATGCATATACAAGAAATTTAAAATCTAGTATCTAGAGCAAAGAACAAAAAATCGATTAAACATCCCAACTCTATTTATTTCGTCAATAGTAACCTTGATACAATGTAAAAAGCGAAACGAAAAGATGGTTCTTCAAGGTTACAGTTATGTATAGTAATAATATCTCTTTAGACACCTACTTACTGTGCGAGCTTTATTTGGGCAAATGACGCGAGCAGCAAATTAAATTACAGCAAAATTGTATTATTTATGTACGATAATTTGTTTATACGCCAGCACTATTTACAATTGACATTGTCGTCGAGTCTTCCGCTTATACTTTAACGGAACAAGTTTCTTTCGTTAAGATTTTTTTCTACCCAGTCTGAGGTATATACATATGTCTATACAAACTGATAAATGCCTTTGCTACACTGATAACCATCTCTCTAGGTTCTAATATGGACCTTAATAGGAACTCAGCCATATACCTGTTTCATTTAATAGCCCCGGTACCCACAGGTTTCTCTCTATCATATTGTAATGCATTTCTAGCTCCTACATAGGCGGAACAAATTCAGGTTTATTCATTGTGCCTCAACAGAATTAATTGCTACTCCCCCGATAAAAAACGACCTCAGGTAGATTTAATTTAGACGGTCTGACGGCCCTAAAAAATCATCGAACCTGAATTTTTTGAGGGCAACATGGAAGATACAAAACCTAATTAGTTGTTATGTATTAGTAAACATTTAAAAAATGGTTATGTACCTACTTAGTTATCATAAAAATCTTCACGGACTGATTTACTGTCCGTGACGTCCGAGTGGTACTGCGCAAAACTTGCAGCACGTGTACGTCCTGTTTACAATGTTGTGTGGTAAGTGATGTATGCACAAATGCCAGGGCACATAATGTATAAATAAAGGGGCCGGTTTAATAAAAATGTGTCATTATCGTATGTAAATATGTCACGAGTAGGTATATAATATGCTCAGTATGTGAGTAATGTTGTGAATTATACTTTTTTATTTTTTGTGGAGGCAATATTTGAAGTTATGCAATCATCAATAAAATTAGACCACTGAAGGTTGGTCGAACTGCAGACTTCAGTCTTTGGTCGTACGGTAATGGATAGTTGAAACATGACATGAGAAATTAATTACTTAATGGAGGAAAAAACCATTGATTTCCAAGCAACGGCGAGCAATGAGGAAACTTTCATATAAAGTATAATGTGCCGTAGAGTTTTTATGCGGTAATTATATTCGCAATTAATGGATAACAAACAGCTTGTCTTTCAATTAACAGACAATTAAGCGCGACAACGGTTTTCCCGTTTTTGGTATTGTTTTACACGGTAAATGAGTAATTTTTGTCTATAAATAAAATTTATTGAGGAAACGTTCGGTGGCTGGAAAAAATTGCTTTCCCCTTTCAAGGAAAACTATTGCTTTACTAAGAAAAAAACAAATACTCTAGACCCAAATTAAATGCTATTTGGTTAAGAATTTCGCTCCGCACAGATCCAAGAGATTTTCCTGTGGTACATGACCAGAAGTCCTTTGACTGCAATTCCGTAAGAATTCTTGACTCAAGACCGCATTATCTCACGTGAAAAGCATCATATGCTGTTATGATATACATATGTAGTTCGAACTTGGAAGATCCTAGGTTTAATTACTCTACGTTCGTAGATTCAAGGCCAGATCAGAATGTTCTCGAAAAGAGGGTGACTCTGAAAGATTCAGCAGTAATCTTTCGAGCCGTTTGGTAGTAACTTATAAGGTAAGATAATAAATTAAGTCATAGCCAGTGATTTGACGATTCTTTCAACCTGCTCGGATGGTCGACCGACAGACGGGAACCACAAAAAATCATCATCGATTGACCATGACGAATCCACGAGCTCAAAGGAATCGATGATGGAAGAGTTCATTAATTACATTCCTGAATCTCACCTTTTAATAAAAAAAAATCTGACGTGTATCATTTTGTGCATTGCGAAATTGCGTCACGTCTAATTAACTTTTGGACTTAATAACAATTATACGTTATCACTGCACGCCAACAAGTTACGTGTATTGGCAGCACCCGAGCGCTTCTTACGTGGTGGTTCCTGGTTGGATTGGCAATCGAACTGAGTCATTCGATCTAGCCAAAGTCTCGGACTTTCTCAATGTTGCTTAAATCGATATCATTAACGGTTTCATCATCTTCCTCGATGATGGTGATTTATTACCATTTAGATGACGCAGCTAAGGAAAACCGAATGTCACCCCAATAGCAACCTCTGTTTGCTCACATTTTAATTAATCGCTTCTAGAAATAAACAAAAAGTAGATCATTGTGCTCTCTCTCTCTCTCTCTCTCTCTCTCTCTCTCTCTCTCTCTCTTTCTGTCTCTCTTTCTCTTTCTCTCTCTGTCTAATAAGGTTTCCGATGATTTCAAGGTTGATTTGCCGGGTAGTAACTGTTATAGAAAAGTGCACCGATGTGGTGCCCGGCTGTCTAGTTCGCTTATTCGAGCCAAGGTACGAATTAGTGTGGGCTTCTGATTTTAATTTGTTTTCAGTGAGCTTTGGCACGTATCACATCAGTAATTATTTTTTTGGAACTCTACTGCAAATTGTGTGTTCCCTAAATGAAATTGGAATTAAATATGGTAAATTTCAAATCGGCAGTACAAATCGATAATCTACCGACAACTTCGTCTCGGGGTTTTAGTAGACCCAAAATATATATAACTGGTTGCCTCAATTTTGGACCCCTATCAAAATCTAGACGATACAAAAATTGGAGGAAAAATAAGAAAAATTCGCATTTAAATTATACCCATACAATTCTTTTTCTAATTTTTGATGATCAACAAAAATCGGTTTAAATATGCGTGGATCATTCAATGACGTACGGCCTTAAAATTCTTGTATACATATGTGCTGTAAATTAAAGAAGAAGCAATGGTTCAGTTCAACAAAATAAGTCATAGCAACATTTTTCGTAAATTATTTTTTCGTACTTCGAATTTTTCTTATGCCATGAAATTTCACTGCTTTATTCTTTTTCTTATGCTTACTTCCTCATTTTTTTCTTTTATATCCGCCATATATTTATACATTTACCTCCTTCCATTTTTGTCCTAGAACCTTTTTCTATCAAATTTGTACTTTTTCTACATTATTTCGATTATATATTCCAAACGCATGCTTCTTGGGTCAATTTTCTGCCTTACTGTCATTAATTTAAGTTTTTTCTTCTCCTACGTGAGATTTCACTAAAGGTTTCTCTTTGAACTCTCATCCACTATGAATATTTTTCTTTGTTTAAATAATCACGTTCTTATTCTCTTCTACATTATTTCTCTTCTTTTTCTTTCCCATTCGTTGAGTTCTTTTAATGTTAAATTTCATCAGTTCATTCACCCTCATGTACTCTCTTATCTAAACTATTATGGAAATTTTGGACCGATCGAGGTTATCAGAAAAACATAAATAAAAATCTATGGAAAGATACAATAATATTGATTCGTTTATGGTAAGCTCTAAGGCTTTTGACAAAAATCCGATCACTTCCGAAAAAGCTCGATCTAGTTACTTTACAACCTGTGAAAAATACAAATTAGTACAAAATATTATTTGTGAAAAAGCTAATTAACTTTCTTTGATTATTAACAATTGGTCTTGCCATTATTTTTAAATTAAGATCAAGCCTATAATAAAACATGTTATGTCTCTCGATTAATAGCTTCGTGAGTGTAAAACCACAATTGCTCTCTTGCATCATTATTTTAATGATAAATAATCGTTCCTCGAATTAGATCAACTTACATAGTTACGAATATACTTTGTCGGATGATGGGCCACATACATGATATCAATGAAAATCACACCAAAGGGGTTAATGAAACTATAAAATTCGTTTTTTCCTACAATATTCTAAACTTGCATTGAAGCAATTCGAAAAAGTCACTTTCATAATGAAATATAAAATTTCGTCAGGCTGAGTGGGTACTTTGGTAAACGTTTGTTCTAAGAAATTGACGAAATTACCTAAAAATAAATTTATTTTTATATGATGCCTGCAGATAAATTGGTATTAATCATTCCCTCGTCATTCAGACACCTAGACTCCGCAGTTATTTTATTTTAAACAACGATTTAATTATGTATTTGGACAAGGCATTAAGGGATCGTGAAATTGTCAGGTGAGCTGATAAGATATTTGCATGATTTATCATTTTTTATTTCTATTCACGGCGATTTATTTTTGAAACATTCAACCACTTGAAACGCCACTTTCTCATCTTGTCTCTAGACGCAAATACGTCTCGATTTTATCTAAAATATGCTTAGATTGATGTACATACATATTTTTATGTACACAGAAGTGTAAATATCTAACGATGATAAAAAAAAAACATCGAACTCCAGCAAAACTAAGAATAGAAGAGAGGTGCAAAACCCGATCGGAACCGATGCACCAACTGATAACGGATTTTTATCGGTTTGCGAGCCAGACTTCCAGACACGGTATATTAGAAAAGTTATCCAGGAATTTGGCACTTAGTTTCCAGGATTAAAGAATCTCGTGTCTCCGGGCAGAGATTATATGTTAAGAAAAGATCTGGTCGATTTGATCAAACAGGCATCAAAACGGTCGAGACGACAAGATTACGAGAATTTTCTGCTTTAGTTATTTTATGATGGTTGAAAAGAGAAAGAAATACAGTATTTTTTGCCCAAGTTTTCCATGAAAATTAAACAATCATATCTTTTGCATTTTAGGGTTAAATAAAAAAGGACTCATAAATAAACTGCTACATTATCCCATAGACAACCCTATATATATATATATATATATATATATATATTTTTTTTAATTTTTTTATTAGATTTATTTTAATTTTAAGCGAAACAGTTAAACAACATTAGGCTAAAAGCCAAATTAAATTGTATACATATATAAACATTCAAATACCTGCGTTCTTTTCACAATATACCATAAAGGTCAGTTCAAGGTAAATACAGATGAACAAAAAACGCATATGGCGCCTCCAAATATATGTTACGTCGACATTCCAGACATTCCACTGCGAAGTGTTTAGCGCCCGCTAAAGGGGATACTCCACTTAATAAAGGGATAGCTCTGAAGAGAGTAACTCATTATGTCACCTTAGGTAAGACAGAGTTTCAAAACGTTCAGACGAATGCCAGACGAAGATGTAATATGTGTAACATAGAGAGAAAGACAGCATGCTAATATTGCGATCCTTTTCTCAGTCATCTCTTTTGTTCGTTCTATTATAACCTCAAAATATTTGTTTTAATTTGGGTTTAGTTAGATCGTTAATATTATGTTATTTACATCTTAAATGTGTGAAGTCTAACTCGAGTATTTACTTTTTACTATGTACTATGTTAGAATCAATATTCCTTAATACCATAATAAACAATGTAGCTTAACCTTAAGAAACCAACCAAATTACTTTAAAGCCGTGGATCATCGCCCCATTGTATACTGTGGAAAAGGTTATAAAATCCAAGAAATATTGGTAAGTGAGCCTGTTGTTGAATTTTCGATTAGGGTTGCGAGGGCTATATGAGAAATGTTCTCCTGGAAGCACACAAAATCCTTATTGAGCGAGAGAACATTATTTTTAACATGAATTTTCAATCAAATGTCCAGTCCAAATTTAACTTTCTGTAAACTAATTGAGGAACTATAAAAAATCGCCGTAAGAAGCCTCTTGCGAAATGAGGTACCTCTAGTGTCCGAGGGCCGTCCTCTCGCCTTAAGACAATGTTTTCAGCTTATGGAAAAAAGATTCTGCTCAGCACCATATACCCTCAAACTCGGATATAACGAACGATCGCTTTTAACGAAGTAAATGTCAAGAATGTACAAATTGTTTATTTAATTCCGTGTGTTTCTTGTTCGAATATAACGAACAATGAATTTTAGCGACCGGTTTTCCAGGAAGTATTTGGAGATCCGATCAATTATATCAAACTAATGACTATTAAAAAGGTCGCCCTAAAGAATTTAATGGCTAGTTTTAGTGTATTTTTTATCGCGGTGTTGTCGACACTGGAGAATCCCCATTTATTGAATCGTAGTAGCTTTTGCATGTTTTTGCACTGCATCATTATCTGCATTTCGTTATTATTGTTAAGAGTTGAGTAATCTACAAATCCATCGATACCCATTTGGCCCTGTATAAAATTAATGTGCATATTTCTAGGTTTAGCTCGAACCCCTAAATAGCCACCCTTTCACTAAACGCAGTGAGCGTCAGCCAAAGTGAACATAGTATATAAATGGACATATAGTAAAATCGGATATAACGGACGCCCGGCTTTAGCAAACAAAATCTCTCGTCTTCTCGTATTCGTTGCAACCCAGTTCGCCTCTGTTTACAAAATTAAAATATCTTAAAACCCATTTTTCCATTAAAAGATCTTATTTTTGACATGTGCACTTTGAAAATTTACTACTGGAAAATTAAACACTCGTTTTATGTAAAATTTTGAAGCTAGGTAGAGTAAAATCGTATAAATTGCAATTGTTTGCGTTTATTTAGTGATATTTTTGTAATTGATAATTTTTGTGTTTTTCAAGGAACACTAAAATTGCGTCGAAAATAGAGAATTGCAGATCAAATATATGCCAGTACGTCTTTAATAAAAGTCATAGAACTAAATACTAAAACTATGATTATTAGTGCTATCAAAGAAGCGTGAAATCGAAAAAAGTGCATATATTCTACTTAATAAAAACTGATGTGTGACATGTTGTTCAGTAAGCATGGATAACACTTGCTTACCTATGGTTGAACAAGAGATCCACCGCGAACACATACAATTTTGTTAAAGTTTGTGGATGTTCGACCGTGGAGAAATATAAGGAAATAAAATGAACACACTATAACTAGTGAAGCCCTCTGAAAGCCACAAATCCTGGAATTTCCTTAAGTAAAGTTTAGAAGTGATGAAGTCAGTTGGCAAACTTTTCAGAGTACTTTACCATTCCCAGAAAAGCACGTACATGTTTATTTCTGAGCAGGAGCATTTTGCGGTTCCTTGATCGTTTCCATTCTTTCCTTGTTAGCTTCGGTTCCCTCTGCGGCACCCAGATATCGCATAGAAGGAACGTTGAATTTGTCCTTCTTTAGTCGTAGGTGGAAACCCCATACTTTCAATCATAATAAACCTTCAAGATGAAAACGTCGTTGACGTAAATTAAATGTGATGAGTCTTTATTATGCTCAACCAGCTGTAATTTGACCACAATGTCAAGATGGATGTCATCAAAAACTAGTTGGTGGTGGGTATCAACAAACTCGAGCTGCTGCTTGCCGTTTCCGTGCTTACCTTTTCCAAAGCCAGCCTTAATAGGAGCTTTCTCGAGGCGCTTCTCGTGTTATACTATGTAACACCTCAAATGTTAATTTTACCGAGCGATTTCTTAACATGTGCCTCAAACAGATCAAATAAATTTTTGCATAAACCGCAGTTTATGAGGATACCCAAACACATTTACCCAGTCAAAATTGAACTAGTTAAGGCTTTTATTACTCCAGTTATAATCGCAATAGATGCGACACGTGCACTTGTAGGAACCTATTAATAAAAAGTGTTACTTTGTTTGTTTGAGATGCTTCGGCAATTAATTCAGGACAAGACTATTTTTTTTGGTTCCGTGCCAAGACGTTGGGATTTATGACCTGGTACTATGTTGCAGGTATTTACATGTGTAAGTGCAGGTTGTGACAAATTTGAAATCCCTAAAACTGAACACATTGGAACTTAAACAAGGAATGAAAAATTTGTTTTCAAAATTATTGATAAAACACCTTAACAATGACTCATACATGAGGTACTATATGCGTTACTTATCTTGGTAATCACAGTTTAAATAACAAATCGCTAAACAACTCATATTTAGGAGCATATAATTACAACTGTTGTATCAGGTTTTTCATTTTTTCTGTCATTCGTCCTTAGAAAATTGATTAACTGTTTCTATTTTAATTTACGGTACGCAAAGTGCTTCTCAGCAGCCTTTCTAAAGAAACGGCAATAACAGGACTTCTAATCGGTTGTTTCGAAAAAAAATTGGTCAAGCTGCATTGCGCCAACAATGTATAGGTCGCGGGTGACCGTTACGCGTGTCCCAATGAAATGTGACATTAAAAGAAATGCATCATCTATTTTTAGATCCACAGGGTGTTGATCGGTAGGTCTCTCCAAAAATCAGACACGTGTTGGATAAGGTGCGCCAAAAATCCTGATTCATGGCCATTTCCTGATCGAACGATATGTAGAAGTATTCGATGGTGTGTGGGTTATTATGGGTCTTGTTCACGAATACACTTTTACTCGTGTGTATGTTTTTAGACTGATTCGTCTTCAATTTAATTGAAGGAAGTAAAGTTATACTATACCGAATGACAACAGAAAGTAGGTTCACGTGACAATTTTTATATGTAACTTTAAACTTTGACTATTTAGAGAAAATTACAAAGTAGTGCTGTAATTGTCCAGTCGGATTTAGTTTAGGCTAGACTGACTGATTATAGATCACTTTTACCTCTGAAGGCTCTGAAGACTGACAGTGTCAATTATTCAGCTCCAGTAGAGGAGAAGTAGTTAGATTCGAGTTTCAATTCTGCCAACTAACTGTACTTGCAGACCATAGATGAATTTTAATAGCGTTTAAAATATCCATAATTATAGATAATTTTAGTGATGTCGTTTTTTTTTTTGATTTTATCTCTCTTAAAAATGAGAAAAGAAATTGTATAAAAAACTGAATTTCTGAAAGTTAAATAGAGATTTTTCATAGTTAGTTACAACGCCCTCTTGAAATAATGGTTTATTTAAAATAAAATCCACTTTAGATCATAGTTTTTTTAATTTTAAATCAAGAGCTAGGAGAAGAAAATCATACGTCATGTTATCAAAGGAAATGTTCCTATTGTAAATCCACTCATGTTCTCTTGGGAAAAGCCATATTTTCGTAACTTGACAAAACGTATTAAACGTTACCGTGGTCTCTAAGGTTACAGTTTCAGGTTTCATGAGTTATTCTTTCCCTAAATTGTTTTTTTACTGCGGGCACCTTCGAAAGGAATACCAAAAAGTTTGGAAAATATGGGGTCGTATAGAAACCTAAAAAGGATCTTTGATAGGAAGAAAATATATGTATTAACAGACTGGGGGACCAACTGCACGGTATAACCTTTTGTCAGACTCCATTTATTTTATGGCCTCGCTAAAGTAACATTACGAAACCAACCTTCATTACAATAAACAAACACTATACGAAACAATAAAACTCTTGCACTACCTAAAACTTGAATTTGTATGCCATGGACAAAATAATTTAAACGTATTCAGTCAAACAAAACTAGTTAGTAGAAGAACCCTTCCAACCAAATAAAATGACTTGACACCAGAACAGGTACGCTCGGGGGCCTTCTTGAAGGATTGACGTATAGGAGCCCCACAAAGCAGAATTACCATATCTTTTAGGGAATGGCCTGAAGTTAACATCTGGGGTGGTACTATAACGATGGAAAGTTTAACGTTTTAACCAGTGGTGTCCCAAATTACAATACGCAAATACATCACAGAAATATTATATATGTATATAGTTACCGTGCAATGATGAGGGTAAAGTAAGACGCAGGTAGTTTTCAGTAATTAATAGGTTATTGTAAGATTAAAAATATTGGCAAAAAATTGAGTCTCCGACACTGCTTTTTTCTTCATCGTAAAGTATTCTTCTAGGGACTATATATATCCCCAGCCACTTTTACGGTTAAAAGGAATCAAATCATATATTTCTTGGGAACAGACGCACTTGGGCTTTTGCGACTCTCACCCTAACACTTCGACTTGGGGATGTACTTTCTGGTATATTACTAGATCTTTTTTTCCTAGAAACAGATAAACGACCTCTCTAGTCACGCCAGTTCCCAATGGAAAAACGATATAATCGTTTCAATCGAGTACTTCATTAATTCCCAATTATAACAGAAATCTGTTTATTTACCTCATTACAGTGAATATTTTAAATAAGTTTGACGTCACTTATAATAGTAGTTATAAATAAATTAACCGATAACGGAGCGAGAGAGAGAACAAACAACAGATCAGATTTGTTCCAGTTTACCGGCATTAAGACTACGTGCTTGTCAGCAGATAGGAGTGGGTAATTTTCGAATACCCTTGCAGACTATTTTTTTTCCACATAGAACTTGTCGGTCATTATCTCACGAGAGATCTTTCGCACCATTATGAAACCTGTCTAACTCATTCGATTAGCCGAGCGGAAATTAGCGGGTGGTATTGTACAGGGTGTAACATATCATCGAGGAGACATTTCAGGGGGCGACAGTACTCTGCAAACTACTGAAAAAATGCTGATAGTCCCACGGCGAAAGACGCACTTTTTTCGATATACAGGGAGGCATAGTCTCCCATTTTTGAAGTATCCTACATCTATTCTCTTTAAGACCCTCTATAAAAAAATGTCAAAATCGACGGTAGGCGTATATATAGTGTGGCATATTTTTGAGTCATGGATTATTTTATGCTCTGTATCATTTTTCTGAACACCTTGTATGAATTTTGATACCAAATATAAATTCCTTCTTCAATTCTTTAGTTTTTTAGGCTCTTACAGTGTTTCCGTATTGTTAATCAATTTCGTAGAATTTCAAAAAATGTTATGGAAATTAAGAAAGTTCGGTCTACTGATAACGGTCTGTAATTTAAGATCCCATGGGAGAGTGTGAGCCATTTCAATATTTTTCTTTTGATATTCGACGTTTTTCATTTTCAAAAATATTACTCAAGGCAACAAAAACGCAAAATATGAAAAAAATGTGAAAATTTGCCACCCAGTATATTCAAAATGGTGCGTGTTGGACCGTGAATCTATAAGTATTTTTCTAGTAGTTTCCAGAGTACTGTCGCCTCCTGAAATATCTCCATTATGACATGTTACACCCTGTATATATAGCTCATGTAATACAGGTATCACTTTAACCACCATTTTACATCAAACTCTTATTGCTTAATTTGGTTTGTTAAACCGTGCAACGTCGCACCTCTTCCCACCATAATCAGGAACCACCCAGCCAAATTACACCGGAGCCCAAAACAAGAAAAAACCGGCTGACCTTGGCCTTCTGCATAATATTATACTCACTTTTATGAATTATACAATACTTGATTTATACATACACAGGTATCAGAAAACTGCGAATAAATCTTCCAAAAATTCGCAATGCCTCCGGCACGCAGCCGTTTTGTTAATAATGTTTAAGGGCAAATTTAAGCACTCAAGATTAAATATTTAATTCGCCAGCTAGCGAAGTGGCTTAACTGTAAGTCGGGCAGTAAACTGGGATCATAAAATTACCCCCAAATAGGGGAATTTAGCAACTAAACCCGTTCTTGCAGATGGGCGCCCCTTATCCCGATCGAGGGTCGTTAGAGGAGATTAGATTAAAATGTTAGTAGTTTGCATATAGATATATTGTTAGGGATTATATACATCCAGATATATCTCGTTGGGTCGGTCGTATACGACCACCAAAAGTATTTTATTAGAGGATTAGAATTATGGGTCTGACCTATCCGGACCATTGTTCGCGATTGTACTTCTCTCATAGGGACCACTCCTGTGTTATTGTTAACGAATTTTTTCGTGGATTTATGAAGATGATTTCCTATGTATTTTTATAGATTCAACGCACAAAGAAGAAGGTCACATTTAGGACCTTCTTGCGCTTTTTGATGAAACATCGGTCGCATCATTTCAGTTTCGAAATATCGAAAATTTTATATATTCAATGTTCTGTTAAAGAAAACCAAGTCTTTGGTGATGCAGGAAGGAAGGAAAACTAAAACAGCTTTATTACAAATTCCTCTGTGAGGCTCTATCTCATGAACAGTGAGCGAGATAGATATGGGGATGCTTACCTTGAAAAGCTTCCCTTTATTAAAGCTTCAAGAAGCACAAAATTATACAAACTGTGTTGTTAAAAAATTTCAAGCTTTGGATCTCAGAATTGCGAGAAAATCGAAAAGGGATGATTTGACTAGTTTCTCTATGCAAAAATTTATATGTGACTCTATCTCCAAATATACAAGATATATTTTACTATAGCTACATAGAAGTCAGGGCTGCAGTGCGCTACGCAACGTAATTGAAAATATATACCCGAAATCTCTTTTTAACAATCCCCTGATATTTGTTGAGAAAATTATAAGGCTCTTTACTGTAGACCTACGGCAATGATTTTTATATATACCTAAGTTGGCTGCTGCGTAAAATCTCGTCAATAAACTGAGAAAGTGCTAAACCAAATAGGTAAACAACAGGCATAGGCGTAGTAATCGCGAAACTGGATACATGAAATAATTATATTTTTCCCCAATTCTAATTTCTCTTGGAGATCACCCTACGCCAATGTTTTCAGTGCACTTCGCTAATATATAAAATGTTCAATGTAATCCTTGAAATTTGCAAATATTTTTAAGGAATAAACAGAGGCACGTCGCGTAGGATTTTGGCCAATCCAAACAAGAACAATTAACAAATAAAATGTTGGAAAATATTTGATTTTTTTAAAGTCGGTGATTTTCGTGCATATCAGCTGCATGTAATAAATTCTGAAATTGTTCAGAACAACGTAGAGTTTTGGTTGGTAGAACCACGAGAAATCAATTAATGTGATCGCAAAATTTTCTGTGCAAAAGATGTAGATAAGTTGGACTGCATTCCACAGACACAGTGAGCTTACCTAAACCGCTTGAATAGTACTCTTTGTAAACGTGCACTTTGTAAATATTAAAATGTGTAATATTTAAACAAAGCTTTTAAGCTATGATATGTGCAAATTGACACAAAAATCCTAAAATGGCACGTAGTGCACCTAAACCTACAATAAATTTGCTCTCTATGTCTCAAATACGAATGTAACTTTTATAAGATACGGGGTGTCATTTAAGTACGTGGTCAAACTACAAGGGGTGATTCTTTGAGTAATTTCAAGGCGAAAAGCTAGGATGTAGACATAGGTATGGTAATGCTTCGTTTTCAGTATACAAGATGACGAACTTTTTTTATCGTTCTTTTTTAAATCTTAATAATCTTTTAGCCGATTTTCTTGAAGTTTCACAGTGTTATTTATGGTTATTATTGTTATTTATGCCTCACTGACTTTTTTAAAACTTTTATATTTTTTTGCATTAAGCATCTAAAAATGCATCATTTTTATTTCTTGCATTTTTGCCGAATCAAGTTTATTTTTAAGTCTCCAATGCGAAAAAAATTTTAAATAAAAAAAACGCAGTGGCGCATAAATAATAATAATAATCATAAATAACACTGCCGAACTTCAACCAAATCGACTAAAGGACTATGAATACTTTTACGAAATAACAATTTTTTTTTTTTAAGTTTGACACCCTCGTATTTAAAACGAAGCATTATCGGATCTGTAATATTATAAAATTTTTGTCTTAGATCACTTAAAGAATCACCCCTTGAAGTTTGGCCACGTATTTACTATAAATAACACCCTGTATTCTATGGGTTCTCTTGTAACCGCATTTGGCAACCATGTCCGGCATAACAAGACCCACACACATCAAGATCATTAATATTGCAGACAGGTTTTTTAGATAACTACCGGACAACACTTTGATGAATCTCCGTGTTACGTAACATTTACACAGCTTAATAACCACAAACTGTTTCTATTAACACTAGCCGTAGCCAATGTGCATAGTTACAATTTGTGGTGTTCTGTGAAAATCTATGAAATCTGTGAAATCTGTGATGATTTCACATGGTGCCTTAGCTGATTTCAGTGTATTCTCAGTTTCACACAATATGTCGGCTCCCTTGATGTCCAGACTCAATTGAGCAATTACGATTGTTACTATCGAGAAGCGATTGTTGTACGCTTGAACCGCAACTTATCTTACCTGAAAAAAGCCTCAGCAGGTTTCCTTGTAGATGTATCAACAAACGTTTCGATTGTATGCAAATCGCCTCTCATACATATTCATAAACCGCAATGTTACTGATTAATTTGCAAACTTATTTTTCTAATTGACCAGCTGGGGTTAAAATCCAAGTACTAATGGGATCGTATCTTGTTTAGCTAAGTGGTTTTACTATTACTACATAGAGAGGAAACTGTCTCTAAATCAGCTAGTTCAAACTAGGACGAAGCACATCATGCGTTTTTATTTATATTCTAAACATTCGCTGTGTTTTGACAACATTTACAGCTTCCTCTACGATATGGAACACACGTACACACACTCGTTTGTTATCTGCAAAGTTAACCAGAGAATATTGTGATTTTGGTCACGCAAAGGGATATTTTTCATGTACCAATGAATTTTCGTTAATACGGTCTCAAGTCATGTTGATCATGTTTACTTCTTGAAGGTTGGAAAAGTTTAATGTTGGCCTTAAGCCGCAGAAACTTGCTTTGTGTATGCAGGTGATACAGAACTCCTGTCTTCGCTTACTAGGGCAGAGGTTATTCCCCTTCAGAAGTCTCAACCCCCGTTCACGTTCGAGAACGTTCAGTTTTCCGGATTAGAGATCAAGAACAAGAGATTTCCACAATCCTATAATCTCAAAAACTAATCTCTACCGATTTTTCTACAAAGCTGGGATAATGTGAGTAATCTGATTGACCTGAATGAAATTTTTCAGTGACCAGGAGTATCGGGAGCAGACTTAAATGAGTTTCACGAGGCAACTTGGCGTCACTTAAAAATGTCAGATAGTCATTTCTTTGTTTTTTCGGTTTGTTGAAGCGACATCTTTTCAACGTCAAGCAGATAGGTACATGAAATTTGGCACACGCGAGGACATAATCCATCTAACAATGATGCAGGTCTTATTGCCAAGATCGTGCTTTTTTACCTTAAGTCGTGTTGTTTCAAATGAAATATTTCGGATATTTTTTTCGATCAACCGAGCCACCGGTAACTAACTTTACAACCAGCCCACCAAATAGTTGACCATCCAACCGACAACACGCACAGGCCCACCAACCGACAACACGCATAGGCCCACCAACCGGCCATAAACAGAGGCCGACCAACCGGCCATAAGTGCAGGACGACCAATCGATCGTAAGCATGGCCGGTCAACCGACGTCGATCAGGCCAACACGTTTAAAATCATTCAATCAGCCTAAAATTATCCAAAAACTTCAAAAGATGGGCATAAATTTAGTAAATTAACCTAATGACTATTATTAATTAATGTACCCGGTGGTCCATTTAAAAACTGGTATATTAACGTCTCAAAGTATCAGCAAATAATACTAAAATATTTACTATATTGGCCTTTAGTATACCGCACTTAATGAAACTTTATATCTTTTCCCGACCTTTTCGCCAACCCCGGTTGTGTTAACTTGTAAACTTTGTTGAAAGTTTTTAAGTTTAAATGAATCAACGACAAAACTGAATTAAAATAATTTTTGCCTGTAACGTGTAAATGGGAGAAATTTGAAAACCAAAATTGGCCTGCCGTGATGCACCCGAAACGTTGCATTTCCTGTCTCGGATGGAAATAAATTCCCCCTAGTTTTTTGGGTCAAAGACTAACTTGTACTGATGTGAATACATATGTTGCATGAGCATCGCATGCACTGCATTTCCGATTATTGCAAATTTCTGCTTAAAAATTAGGTTGGATTTGTACGAATGAAATCTGATCCAATTGACGTTTAGACCAGGCCATGTAATACGAGATCGAATATGGTATATTCCAATCCCTTTTTTTTTCGATAACTTCGTTATTTTTTTGGAAGCTTCATAAGTAGAACTCGTTTTTTTGGCCAATTTACACTGATTTTGGATTGACAAAATTGAGAGGATATGACAACCCGAATTCCCATACAAGTGGGCATCAGAATTCACAGTTCCAGCGGCAACCAATTGCACTGAAGAGCATCTAAAATCAGAAGAAAATACATTCACGTATAACGATGAGGATTTTACTTTGTTTAGCAACGAACCTGCCGTTAACAATAGAATAAGGGTCGCATTGATCCGACTTTTTTGTGCCTCACATGACTAAGGAGAAGCCCTTGTTTGGATTTGTCATAATAATAATAATTCAATTTTTACGACAATTCAACCTCATTCTGAGACGAGGCCTTTGTGTGGCGTTGCCCATTTGTTATCGAAACTTATTATTAATATGTTTTATTATCCCCCCAAAAAGTTTCCAAATTATACTTCGACCTTTATATTTGTATTGCATTCATTGAGGTAAAAACAGCAATAACAAAACTCGGGAAATTGGTTTTGTAAATTGATTTATTGTCGAGTTTATTTTTGTTGCTTCCATAAGCCTAATGGAAACTTCCATTCATATCTAGCTCGCAAACTAATTACTATTACTTACAGGGGGGCCGGTACGCAACCAGATTTATACCGTTTGATTTCGTTTAGTTCACGAAAAGAAAACAATGGAATCATTCGTAGCGTATTCGTTGGGTACCTGGTGCTTGCGGCGATGGAAATTTACCATGGTACCTGCTCGCAGTATAAAGAAATGCTTAAATAAACACTGGTGAAAATGACTGCGAGTTGATGATTAACGCTGACGTAGTTAATCGTAGCTTTGAAAAATATTAATAATTATTGGCGATAAGAAAATTTCATATCAAGGCCGTGTACAGGATTCTATCCAGACTTGCTTAATATTTTAATAGCGTTTTCTTAGAAATATTACTCTAGACTACAAGTATAGATTAGCGCAGGTCAGTTATATAGAAAATTGAATATGACTGTTAAAGTTTGCGACGAAAAAAAAAATGAAATTCAATTTTTTCCAGTAACATTTTTCTTTTCTCTTTTCTTCAAGTCATTTCTCTTACTATGCCAACTGTAGGCCTGAAACGAATGGGGCATTATTCAAATTTGACGAAACGTGAATGGGACTTCTGGGAAACAATTCTCCAATATTAATAGAAAAAATATATGCTCTTTTATCGCGGTTCAAAGACTGAATTTCTGTATAAATTTAATGTCTGCAGGCAAATAGCGACGTTGCAAGTTTGCAGTCTGATGCAACAACCATTCAAGTTGAAGGCGATTTGGTTTCCATGAAATGGTTGGCTGAAGGCGACGTTCAGTCTCGAACTTTCTGGTTGCAATAGTACTTACTTGGGAATATTACTATTTTCGCCTTATGGATATTTTGTTCTCTATGACTCAAAGAATTTATTTTCGAACTTTCCGAAGAAGATATGGGATTTATTAGTTCATAAGTTTCTGGCACTTTTCACACAAGATACTGAGTGATTCTAGATAAATGGTGCAGGCAAATATCTCGAATTCGAGAAGATCTACAAAAAAATTTTGCAGGAAGTTTTTTTTTTAATTTTCGGGAGCTCAACTTTTTAAACTGTCAATTTTTCCCAAAGTCACCTTCACGTGTCTTTTAAGGTCAATTTCGTTTTTTTTTCAAATGGAACACACAAATTTTTTTTTGAGATTCCAATTCTTTGTTGAAGGGAATAATATTTAAACTTGAAACATTTTTTGCTGAAAGTAATAAAATTCAAAATAAAACTAGATACAAAAAAAACTTTTTATCGAACTCTATGAACATTTTTGAGTGGTTTTATTTGTTAGATACTAAATTTTATTGTATTATAAAAAAGAATCCGTCCAATAAACGTTCAAAATGGTGCCCCTACTGTTCAACGCACTTAACAATTAATTTTATAAATAATTGTGCGGTATTTTATAACATTTCAGGTGTGATTTTTCGATAATCGCACATAGCGTAGGCGTGGCGTAACGGTACGTTATAGCTTATTAATATCGAGAACTTCTTGATAAAACTATTACGAGAAATTTGACGAAACTAAATATTAATATATACGTATAATCAGTTTTGAACTAACTAAAAGTCAAAAAATATATTTATATTCTTTATGAATTTGATTGGGAATTAGGTAACTTTATTTTTTGGATCTTACAGAAATTGTATAGGAATTTTCAGAAAATTGAGGTTCTCGATTCTCAAATTTCTGAGTTTTTCTCCTTAAATTGTAATCAATTTACGGTTAACTAAAAACCCAACAATATCATTTAAAGTCTTGTAAAGTACTCTGGAAACCTGGTAATTTCATTCGTTAGATTTTACACCCATTTTATAGGAATTGCCAAACTAAAAAAGCTATTATTCTCAATTTTTACTTTAATGTCACAAGTTTTCAACTTGCTGTGTATTTTTATTATTTTATTCCCAGGATCTTACGGAAATTTTAAACATGTTTTTAAGGTATTCGATTTTTTAGTTGCTAATTTTCTGAGAGCCTCTTGGAATTGGATCAGTGTTCAATTAAAGATATAAAAAAATATAATTGTGAATGTTTCAAGAATGCCATTGAAAAGCTCCCGGATTCCCTAGAAGCTTGGTAATTTTATTTTTTCGATCTTAAAAAAAATTCAAATAAATTAAGAAAGTAAAATATTGATTCCATACACGCTTCTGGCGCTTTTGCTTTGCAATTTAAACAGATTTCAAGGAAAGGAAACAATACCCCTAAAAAATGCTTGAAAACGTCGCTGTGTTATTCTCTGGATCCGAGTCAAAACGAAAAAGCCTTAAAAATAACTCGGATTTCCTATCCATCCTTCCTAAATTTTACTTACCTTTTTTCCAAGAACAATACTCAAATTAGCATTTTTCAGCATTTTTTTTGCATTGTCTTAACCTTCTTTTAATATTTGAAAACAAATCAGAGCGTTAGATGCCCTCAAGAAAAGAAATTACTGAATCTAAAGATTGCACGCAAACGAATTTACATTCATTTCCATCAGCCAAGGAGGAAAAACAATTGAAAATTTACTCATCAACCGTGAACAAGGAGCTCCTGATAGTGAACACATCATCGAAAACAAAAGCAATTTTCTACGGCGTTTCATCATTCCAATTTTCTGTAGGTAATTATTAATCTCGCGTTACAACCTGTACTAACACTATTACGAGGTTATATGAGTAATTAAGACTTCATTTAGCCTTTGTTATCCACTGCCCTGTTATAGAGCAGAATACCCCAAAAATTAATTGGAAGTTTGTTCTTTTGTTTCGTAGTTCCGTCAGTTTATCATAGCGCGTGAATCTCCTTGATACTAAAAATTATTAAACTACATTACAAGAAACAACTGAACGTCATCATTTCCAAACAAAGAAATCGAATACAAAATTACTACACATTAACTAATGTTACATTTTGCTACAGCTACAAACACCAGCTTGAGATCACGTAGGCAATCGGCTCGATCGTTGCCGATGATACGCGATTGTAGTTGGGCAGCCGGTTTCTGTTGCCATGGCTTGATGTCTCGCTGCCTCGATGCTCCGATGTTTGTGCCGGGCATTCGGCACTCGACAGCAGCGAGTGCGAGAGAGATGCCTTATGCCTTAGCGGGGCAGGAACAAAGAAGCATCGCGTTGTCCTGGAAGGGGGGAATGGGGATTTTATAAAAACAGGACACAGCTGATCCGCGAAAACAGTTCTGTGAAAGTAAGGTAGTAGTAAGGAGATTGAAAGGAGCGAGAAAAAGCCGGCAGCCGGTTTTTTGGCCTTCAGATTTCAGTAATAGAAAGTTTTTGTGATATTAATTTTAGTTTATTTTCTTTCGGGAAGTGTTGTATATCATGGAAGTACTCCCGATCAGCAACGAAACCTACAACAATGAAGAAGGTAAGTTGAAATTTATTTTCTTGTTCATTCACAATTTTGATCATTTTTGTTTAAGAGTAATTTTTTTAATAATTTTTGTGCGGATCGTTTGATAACATATCATGTGTCATACAAAAAAAACAGCTTGAAATAATTTAGACTAATTCTGGTGTTCCAGCCTTCTACCTATAATTTTCGCGAAATTTCTAGAAATTCGCCTTAAAGCGGCCCGGTTTCTCCGTATAATCAGCTGTAGTTGCCATATTATGTGACCCTGCACGACCTTCCATGCTCGCTTAGCAACACTAGCGAGAAAATCCAGCGTTGTCAAGTTTACTTTACAAACTTTCAATTTCCCTTTCTAATCCATCCCTGCAACCTCCAATTTCCTCAAAGTGTTCACATATTAAACATTTATTTACGTTAAACCCATATTGCTGAATTGTATAAAGCACTATTTAAATTGGGAAGCTAGCCCAATCCGGCAACAAGGCAAAAGTTTCACTTCTCTCTCCGATCCTCTTATTAAAAAAATCGTTTGTTGCCAATCAGAGAGATAGGTGTCCGATTTTCTTTTTATTTAATCCACGTTGCCATTCGTTATGTTCTGGAAACTTCTGGATATAAAGGGTGATTTAAATTGGAAGGAAAGACCAATCAGGCAACAGGGCAAAAGTTTTACCTCTCATTCTGAATTTCCGGAATAAAAAATCTTTCGTTCGCAATCGAGAGATAAATAGGTGTCACTAGATTTTTTTTCTATTCCGTGTTGCCGTTTACTGTTCTAGCAATTTCTCTTTTCTCGATGGTCCGTCCTTGTTTTGCTGATTTCCTAATCGCTGTTACGTTATTTTATATTCGGAGGCCCAACTATCAATTTAAAGCGTTCGCTCTTAATCGAAATAAATTAAGTCGCGCAAGTTTAGATCTGGTAATAATAATTGCTTTTGTTGTTGTTGCATATACTGTATTCATTTTCAACCGTTTTCGAAATATTGACGTTTGTCGCCTGTCAAAATTATTTTGATCTGCCAAAATTTTCGATATTTTTGACATTTGCCATATTACATATTTAGATGCCTCTTGAAATTTATAGCTGAAAAAAGTTGAAATTTTTTAATTTTGGAACATGAACCCTTTACTTAATGATTAAAAAAAACCTACAAAATTCCCACAGGTTTAAAAGAAAATTTTGAACATGAGAAATTATTAGATTTTCCACCAATAAATTGCGTTGAACCTCAATATCATGAAAATGGTTAACTTTTCTACGTAACAAAAATGCAATATTCGAAATGTTCCATTTAAAATCTGACCTTATTGCTACAATTTTACAAATATTTTAGTCGAATTATCTTAAACATTATTTAGTAATTACAACAATTTACCAAACAACACTCTTCTTCTTTCAGATTGGGATTGTCCAGATTACCCCGACTCTACCGAGCCAGCCCTGGTTGAGGCCCTATCAAAACGTCTTGAAGCCGAGTTGCGGGAGGCAAAAAACACCCATCTGATGGTAGGGGAAGTATTGCTGCCCAACGGGCTAACCCGTCGGATAGCTCAGGACGTGTTCAGCATGGCGGACAACGAGCCCTACGGCCTGCGAGGCTGCGCCCTCTACATTAACTTTGAAGGCGAGGGCATTAACAAGAAAATCAGTACCTTCAGATGTGATCCTAGTACTCCGCCCACCTTCGAGGTTTATCTTACTCTCAAGCAGAGTACTGCTGGTTGGAACAACTTCCTGCCCCAGTTTTTAAAGTAAGTTTCTTATCTTGAAGGAAATAAAATTTTGACATCCCGTAAATGTATCGTTATTATCTATCAAAGCAAGAGCGCCAAATTTTTTTTAACTAATTTATAATTGTTAAATAATTATTTTCTCTTGTTTCAGAAAAATAACGCGTGGCGGAGCTGTAATGATAAGTTCCGAATATCAACTTCAATTGAAGAAACTCTTCAGATCTTCTCTATATTAGAGAGTTGCTTCAGTGAAGTTTCAAAGTGTACCTAGATTTGGAAAGACTGAGATCTATCACAGTGATAGAAAAGTTTATATATATCATACGTTTTTCATCTAATTTTTTGCATCTATGTTTGTTATTATTACATCTTGTTCGTTAAATGTGATCATCATCCGTTTTAATGCGTACAGTACTATTGAAGAGTGCTGTGCGAGTAGTTAATTTTTTTTTCTGAGTGATAAAAGTATTTACGTAATTTTTCAAAAAAAAAATTGCAAACCATTAGTTAGGTTATAAAACAGCAATAATAATTTTTGTGCATTTGTGACGACCAAAATCGGGATTCTAGGGTCACAAAGTCATAACTATGTGACAGTATACATTTTGTGATCTTAAACTCTCGAATGTTTCAGATTTTGGGGAAATTCCCTGAAAGATGTGATAATTCATGTTTGATTTTTTTTATGATGGATTAATGATTAATAGTTGTTGCTAAGTATATAAAAACATTAATAATAGTAATAGTAAGAAGGTTAGTATTTCAGTTCACTTTATTATTAACAAATGTTGTTTTAATTTTTTCCTTTTGTGATATTAGTTTTTTAAAAATTACGAGTCCGCGGTCGAGGAATTGAGCAAATTTGTTTTGCAGTTTGTTTAGAATCAGTATTGAGTTTGCTGGCTCCCGCCCGGACCAAAATACATAGTAATTTGATCTCAATGAAATTGTGTGGGTCAAATGAGCGTTTGGAATGTGACGAGAATGTAAAGCTAAGGAATTTTGTACGTTTTATAGATGTAGATTTATGTTTTTTTAATCTATCGCAAGTGTGATAGTACAGAATCTGTACACAGCTTTTTTATATGGAAAAAAATTATCAAAAAATATATATAAAAAAAATAAAACCTTTATTATTATAACATTCGCCTGTTTTTTTCATCCTTTTCCTGTACCCCAAAAAACAAAATTACGAAAAAGGGTTCGTTTTGGACAGAGACAAAAAAAATGCCGTTAACATACAGGGGGCTTCCTAAACATACGACGTTGATTCAATAGGTTATTCCTTGAATCTAAATAAGAAGAAAATGTCAAAGTATCAACGAAACCGCTTCACTTTCGACATACAAACCGTTAAAGAAAAAACTGTTATTTAATATATTTCAAAATACTTTCTGCTATCAGCTACGTTCCGACCAATCAGATTGGTCCCCGACGATAATCCGCTAATATGGTTGGCTGGAAATCAACGATACGAACCAATCCAGTCCAGATAATCATTTCCGCAAATGTAGGGTGTCCTTAAATTATCGTCTATACAAAAATCTGCTGATTATTCTTGATGTCGCAATAAGAAGACTTAACGTACACAACGCATTTTTACAGTTTTGGAGATACAGCAAATTAAAGGAAAGTTAAAAATAATATTATCTTTCTGGGGGTGTATTTGAGCAAAATCTTGTATTCAGACGTTCCAGTTTGTTATTTAGGAATAATTATTACTGAAAGACAGAAAGCTTAATACGTTTATTAATTAAAAAGTAAAGTGAGAAGAATTTCCCTTTTTTTTTGTAATAAGGCGAGCTCTAGTCTAATGTCCAATGCACAAAACTTTGGAATTGGGTTGGGTACTACATTACATTCCCCACCCTAAAAACACGAAATCTTAAATTCAATACAACAACAAACTAATCAACTAAATTCTATGCTTAATTGGTTTTCTTATGGGTTTGCCAGAATTGGTTTTATGTGCAACAATATGCTCAATAAACTGCTTACTCGCCTGGGTACAGGTTTACTCGCTTAACATACTGGTCTTATCATTACTGTAAGAATTCTCATTAAACGTAAAAGAGCTGGATTTAACCTTGTCATCAAAATCAAATAGTTGGTCTGACTCGACAATGTAAGAAACTGGAAATGATCGTAAAAAGGAAGAGTTTCTTGTGAATACTTAACCTACATTATCCCCCACTAAACGTGGAACACCACACTTCCTAACTCTCTCTCCAGGAACCCGACAGACTTCATGAACATCTATTAAGCAAAAACTAATGCCGCTTCAACTAATCCTGAAGTGCGCATTCTTTATTGCTTAGCGAATGGTTCATAAGATCTTAATAACATGTAAAACCTCATTTGGATCCGCTTCGCGACGCCAACTTTTTCTTTTCGGCTCTTTTCAAAGTTGTACCTGTTTAAATGACACGTAAAATAGTCAGTATAGAGGGTGTTCATTTAACGGTCCCTGGAACTCCTAAGAGTTCATTTGTGATTTAATAAAAAATCAGTTATTGGGATGTATGTGAAGCTAATGAAGGTAAATTTTAAAATTAGTGACAACCCTACAGGGTGTTCCAAAAAAACGAGGCGTCATAAAGTGTCATTTTTTCAAATGGGACCACCTGTATTTTTTCACGTGATAGAATCTTCTCTGGGACGCAGTGACTGAACCATTACGTTTTGAAAATAAATTTTAGGCATTTGGAGTGCCTCATAAAGGAATTAATATCGCAGTTATATGAAGTTAGATGTTGATAATTTTAAGATAGATTCCCATGTAAGGTCAATTTAGCGCGTATGAATACTCATTTAACCAAAAATACATACAGGGTGTTCACAATAACAATTTTAATTTTCACCTTTTCAACTTCAATTTCTTTCAGTTTTTCAAATGGGATGGTATGTTTTTTTATCAAGTACAGTGAGAGAGAATTAAATTTTCCTAATTTTCGTACAGAATAATGTCTATTTGTCTTAAATGTTAGTGGAATTATTAATTATTTCGGGTAAACCTGCATTCATAGCTAAGGGCCTTAGTTTTAATCATGCGTTGCCATGGTTTCAACAGTTTTTGTTTTAAGAGCTGAATAAAGTTTAAAAAGGCAACTTAAAAAATTATACTATGACGCCCCGCTTTTTTGGGACACCGTGTAAGACGATCACTGATTTCAAAATTTACCTTCATTAGCCTCATGTGCACCTCCATAATTGTTTCTTTTTTCTGAAAACACAAATAAACTCATAGGAATCCGAGAGGTGTTAAATGGACACCCAGCAGTGCACAGTAATAACTGAAAATGAGAGGTTCTAAAGCAATATTTCAAGGTTAGCACAGCCCCGGCCCACAACTTCAATTTTTGGAGCTTTTCAATTGCTGATTTTTCCATGACACCTCCTGACTGAATGATACCAAAATCTCTGAAACGGTTTCGTTTACTGGCCTTTCAACACCTAAATACGGTTGCCAAACCCAACTGAGATAATAACATATTCAGTGGATGTGCATATTAAGACATTGGGCATTAGCTAAAGGCAAATGACATGTCCGATGTTTAAATACGGCATTACTTAAAGTGTAGTAATCTATACGGTTGTGTAATTTTTTAGGCTTACGCACTTCCTTGAACCTCGCATATGCATAATGCTTAATATTAATATTTACCCGCAAGCCTAGAGAGAGAGGATATTGGCTTATGGCGATTGAAGTAACCGACCGTCTTCGATAGATAACTAGGAAGTATTGACTTAAGTAATGCGATACAAAAAGGCTCTTTGGATGTACAAGACACAGTAAGCCTCAGTAACTCTCTTACGTACCCGATATTTGTACGTACCCCTCGATTTGTAGCGACATACAGAGTATCTGGAAATAACGCCGAAATATTTTGGGTGGTGATTCTGGAAATGAAACTAATAATAAAACTTCCTATAAACATACCCCGAAAATTGCTTCTTAAAAGGGCTAGAGCTCCTCACGGGAGAATTCTGAAGATGTATTTTTTGTAATATTTTCGAAACGTTTGCGCTAGAAAAGATGAAATTCGATTTACTATTTTAACAAGTTGGAATGGGAAAACTTATTTGTGTTAATATTTACGTTGGAGGCCCCCTGCATATGACGCTCCTATTTAAAATTTGTAATTATTACCGCAAAAAAGCCGAATTTATTAAGTACACTGTATACGTACGCATTTCGTAATTTTAACGTTAATCGCACAAAAAAACATCTTCAGGGTTCCCCTTTTAAGCGGCCCGAGCCCCCTTAAGAAGCAATTTTTGAAACGTCTTTGCCAGAACTTTTTTTTATTATTTCAATCTCCAGCATTACGAACATATGTTTTTCCCAGGACAGTCTATATAGCTGTGTTGTCCATTGGTTTATAGCAAGGTTTTCTTTAAATTTTAGTTACACCCAAAAGTTCTTTATATTTCACATCGAGATTTTTTATATCCGCCCTTATGGGCAAGTAACACAGTGAAACGAAAACAGGTGCCATAAAGTCCTAAAATTTTCCCGATGTAAGCTTGAAAGAGCCGTTGTAATCTGATATATGGGTGTTATTGTTAATAGGCTTTACCAAAAGGGCTTCCCTTTGCCTTAATGCGTAATCTGCAAATTTGCTGCCTTTTCAGGTAAAAACACACATTATCGATTGATAGTTATGTCGCAGCTTTATTATTGGCCGAGTTCCAAGCGAGGGCTTATTTGATTTGGCGAAGACAATATTAATTCCCATAAATCTTTAAAAACGGGGGCACACGTGGCGAAACTACAGGCGCAATTTACCTCTTCAGGTCAGGTTATCAGTCTCCTTTTAGTATTTTTACATTATGCATTTGCATGCATTTGGTCGAAGGAAAATGTACTATTGCACACACCAATCAAATTATAAATTATTTACTTGATTCCCGGAGCGAGACCTCCAATACACGGTGTACTCAAAAAATATAGGCTCTCGTACGTTCTCCAATGACTTTTTTCCCCGCATATCTAAATAAGTGTTGTAAAATGACTTTAATGTTTCCGGTCAAATTATTGTGGCGAATTTATGTTAACGACGTGTTATTAGTGTTGTGTTTAAAGTGCGATTTAATTATCAGTCTTTGTTGGCAAAGCACACATGGAACGAGCTGTCAGTTATTTTATTAATTTAACGAGGACCCAAATATCATGCAGCTGTAAATTTTATTTAAATGTGGTAAATTTATTTCGAACAAGACCAGGCATTTCCGGACTCGCATACCTCGAAGAAATCTTGCGGGGAACAACGCAAAGTTAAAAAAAAATATTTGCAAGAAAATTCCGGGAAAAATATTCTACGCCACTGCACCTTATCTGCAAGTTATTCCATCTCTTTGCATATTTACGTTAACAATTATTATTATCAACTGAACTTGACGACACGCACCGGCGCATTGCGTTTGAGTGTAGTTCAATGCAGATCAGCTCGATATTATTCTTGCTTCTAATTGCTCTTATGGCTCCCAAGATATAGGCACTCAAAGCTTGAAGAAATTGAAAAGAAATTTTCAAATATTTGGGAAGCTTTTTTTTGTTTAAATCCATTGTCTTTTTCCAACATTTTGGTCTTGCCTTTCAACTTTTTAGTAGTAAAAATTTCCTTTGTATGATATAAGTTTGAGGATAGATTTCTTCAGAGCCGCAGCGTGTAGACTAATGTGCGCTACTTTGAGTTATAGAGTGACTCAAAGAGTACCTGTTGTTCTCAGACCCAGATTAGCCATACTGCTGACGTTTATTTTGGGCTATAGAGCAGTTCAAACAGAGTCTTTACCCATTTTTCTGCATTTGGCATGTGACGCTTCAACTCATTCTTCGAAAAATCCTTTCCAAAATTGGCAAAAACCCAAGTTTTTTACAGATTACTTTTTCCTGCCAATTTTCTGGTTTCACTTCTTCAGATGGCGAGGCAACTTTTGACAAGGGCTCAATTTTCGAAGTGCTATTTACAATTCTGGCTGGGCCCTAGATAGTAACCTGCATAAACTGTGACCCTATTGGAGGTCTCGAAAGTCTGAGCCCCTGAAAATGCGATTTATGGGATTCTTAATATGCGGCATTTTCAAATGGGCAAAAATGATAATCAAACTAGCCCCATATCTCGGGCACTGGAAGAGATAGTTACAGCTCGCCTAGGACAATCACGAAATATGTCTCGACAATGCCGAAACTCGTCGAGACATATCTTTTACCAACTCTCCTAAACCATCTAAACTAATTTGTTAAATTATTATCTACCATGCAGATCGTATTTGGTTTACAATTTACACCTAAACCATGGCTGATTTGCTCCACTGACATGAATCTTAAACCGATTCGTTTCAAATGCCAGCCATTTCCTTCCAAATGGTAATTTTGGCCAAAATCATGACGCAACATTGAATTGTTAAGAAATGCGATACACTTTACACACTCTACTGCGTACGGTTTCGAGTTTTATAATAAATTGTAGATCTAGCGGCATAAAAAGCGTTGATTAATAGGAGGTTGTCACTTAAACCATAACGGAGAAATAAACAGTACTGGGAATGGTACTACTGAACTAGATTTCTTCAGTGCCCGCCCCTGCACCTCCGGTGCAGGTACGTCTCGCATTGGGGGCAGAGTTTGCTTCTTTGATGCATTGTAGCTAGGCCACCTGACAGTGTTCTTGCAAACAGATCTATAATAGGATGGTTTTTTCAAGAGAAAAGTTAGTGGTACTCTGGTACCGCTCGCAGGCCTGATCATTTCCATATGCGAGCGAGTTAAATACACATCGCCACATGCTGAGCAGCATTACAAAAACAGTTTTATTTCATTTGGATGGCTTTCAGCCTCTGGCTGGCTTCTCGATTTTTAATGAGGCTTGTCTGAAACGAGCTGAAGTTTATTGTAATTTAAATCCTGGGTCATGTTTTGACAACAGCTTCAAGGTTAAACGGACATATCTTCCTCAAGAGCCAATTCGTTGATTTCTTAGCTTCAGAAGATACGAAGGAAAGTCCAAACTTTCCGTCCTGACACATTTTCGTCTCTTTCTGGGAAGTAACAGAACTTTGTCCATATACTTTAATTTTTGCTACAATTGGAGACAAGTTGCAGTAGTCGAATGAGACTTCCAAGAATCGAACCGTCCACCTTACAGTCCTGACCTGGCCCCCAGTGATTATTTCCTTTTCTCAAAATTAAAACCTGAGCTGCGTAGTGGGAAACTTTCCAATGGTGAAGTTGAGGCAGCAGTTTTAGAACTTCTTGACACTAAAACTTCTCATTATTTTTTCGAATGTTTAGAGATGTTAGGGCAGAAAGGTTTGGACCGTACACACGTGTCTCATCGATGCCCACGACGTTTCGGTGCTAACATTTTTTGGTCACCAACGAGCATAAGGCTATAAAAAAATACGTCCAAAGTGTGTTGTTAAACAACACACGAGCAACAGTTGAAAAGATTGATTTTTTCTCTGCATAGCGAACGGGTCCGTTGACCGAGCGAGGTCTTTCACCCAGCCATTTTAACATATAGAAAAACATTTGCGGCAATATATTGCAGCAAGGTGAAATTTCGTAATATGCGAGCCGTACCATACATGTTACTTCGAAATCGACATCGAATGGTACCAAGATTTAATGGATGATAGCGGTTAGTTAATCGGTTTTCTTGATACCGAACCAGCATTGCTAACGGGTCCTACGGTGGAGACCCGGGATGGAAACTCCTATAGGATTTGTACCAGGCGGTATCCAGGTACATGCACACATACACGAACGTAAAAAAAAATTAAGCTCATCTTCCAATTCTTCAAGCAATAACTGTGTTTCTAATGCGACCTATTATATTGGAACTCGTTTATATTTCCTTGCGTAGCCCAATTTAAGAAGTGCCATCTACGGAACGATGCAAGTTATGCCCATCTGGTACATTTTGAGCTACAAAGCCACTCAACTGGTCCCTTCACCCAAAGTTTTAGATTTGCTAGTCTTAGTTAGTCCTTCCAGCAGAAACAATCTTCTGAAAAACCCTTGCAAAATTTGGTAAAAATTGTAAGTTCTCGAATGCTCTAAGTAAGAGAGGATATTTCCTGAATCATGATTGCCACGCACATAGGATTTATTTTGAACTGTGGAGCAGCTCTGATAATACTCTGATCCACATTTCTGAATTTGCTTTCTGAGCCGTCCAGTAGGACCAACTTTCCAAGTGAGGCTTGACAATGTTGGCGAATTTGTAAGTGTCTTGCAGGGTTTAAGTTTAAGAGTTGATACCTCCTGAATCATGATGACCACCACCATGGCGGTGATATTGGATTGTAGAGCAACTCATACAGTACTCTCATTCACACTTCTTGACGTTCGTTCTGAATCATCTAATAGTTTCAATGTTTAAAACGAATTCATCAAATCTAGTGTAATTGCAGTTTTCTTGCACCTACACGTTAAGTTTGGGAATTAATATCCCCAAAACGGTGTCAACCACTCCCATCAGAAATTTTCTGGATTATAGAGTAGCTCAAACAATACACATTTGGCAAAATGCCAAAATTCCAAAATGAGGACAACATGTATGTGTGGACCTTATATTCTTAAGCGTAATGCAAATAGGAACTAAGATTTTCGAATAACGATTACACTGTTTGTAGGCAACGTGCTTAAATCTCAGTACATTGACTCAAGGAAAACACAATAAATAGCCTATTTTTACTTGCAAATTGATTTCCAATACCAAACGAGGCAAGAGAGCAAGTAGGAGTTTGAAAGCTATTTTCTGTCCATGGGACGTGACAACTCAAATGTTTCTTGTATTGCTGCCGGTATTCAAATACACTTCGCTTATGCTCTTGAATGGTTAGAACCTACGCAATATTCCTCCATAAAAACAGGAATACATATTTCCCTAAGACCATGTTTATTGCTCATGATACACATACGGGATATGAGCGTTCAGATCAGGCGCTTACCGCGGAAAAACAGACTCGTAAATCAGTATTTTTTCGAACTTCTGAACGGGCCAATTTATCGGCTTTCGACACGGATCCAAACAGATTAAAAGATCAAAATTTCGTTTGTTCATTGCGGGTTTAATTGAGATCTTGTGAATTCGCTAAGCAAATAGTCCTGCCTATTTTCGCTGCCGCAGGATTTATCGCAGCTAAGACCCAAATCCAGTTTCGATATGTTTACCCTTCACTATATCCAGTTCTGTTTACGTGTGGTGAAAATGGTACAGCTAAACTACTTATAACACAAAACACATGTATGCATATGATCACGGAGCTTCTGGATGATTTTTTTCTTGGCAATATCCAGAGGCGCAACACATGCCACTGAAAATACCTTACGAGAACTCTTTGTCTGATCGGTTGCGGTGCCTACGCCAATGAAGACACATTGCGTGCAGGCTTTACATTTATTTGAAAGTATTGTTTATTTTTCCAAACCGGATTAGATCAATTTATTTTCGTACCTCTTGAATGTAATTAGTTTGATCTTGTGAAAGATCCCCTTAAATCGCAGTCATCTCGGAAAATTTTCTTGCTAGTTCTCGGGGCCATTTATCGATCTCGGGAAAAAAAAAAAGATTCGTTCGTTTATTTTGACTGTGGTAATCGGTCATTTCGACCCTATAAACAAATGTTATATGATCTATTCAAAGATAAAATAACGTGGAAAAAGCCGGGCCATTATCCGTGCCCCTAAAACAGCTCGGAAAAACGAAGCCCGGTTCATTCCTGCTGGCTGAAAGCAATAAAACAGACTCAGACATGTTGAGCGGATGTACCATTAACATCTCCTGAACGGGACGGACCGGTTTTGCTGCCACAAGCCACAAGTTTTTGTTCGTTGTTTCTTGGAGCACGTCTTTCAATGGATGTAGCAGTTTGCCTGCACCAATCCCATAAGAATCCAAAGAAAGAAACTGAACTCGGGCACTGAAAGAAAATCCCTGTATTTGCGCTCTCTCAAAGCTTCCTGCAAAAGCACTTTTCAGACGGTCTATACGGCATTTTCCCGGATGTTAGAAATAGGGCTGTTGCTCCATTTAGCAGGCTTATCCATGATCGACCTGAAAAAACGTATTTGCGCGTTTCTATCCGTCCCCTATTATTTAGATCCTACTTATCGACGACTTGCTTAGATCCTACATTAACCCGAAATGCCTAATTTGGAGCCCAAAAGAACAGCTAGAGGGCTCTTCATTTAGGATTTAGAGGGCAATGAATCTAGAAAAATTTAAAAAATATGTGTTATCTCCGTTTAGCCTCTTGCGGAAAAAATCAACAAATTTATTTATCGAAATATAAGTTTGTAAGCTACGAAAAGCCATTGTCGTAGCTGTAGTATTTTTGCAGTTTTGACCTCCTCAATAACTTCAAAAATGAAAAAAACACGTTTTTTTTTTAAATTATCACCTGGCCCGCACCTAATTTCCAAATAATAAATTAAAGAATTTTGAAAAGACATGTTTAGCTATATAAAATCATTGGCGTGGTTCATTTGGGGACATTATTGAGTGGCAGCAGTTTTCTATTCAAAATTTTTAACCAGTAAATATATCATAAACTATTGAAGTCATAAGCATCGTATGCAACTCCCAGAAAATTACTGGTTCTTGCAAATATGGCTTAATGCATTCGCCTCCGGCTCGAGCACCAACTTCATATCTATTTTCATGCTCGTCGTAGAATATACAGGATGTCTCAGAATATGTAGGCAATATATGGGATACATAAAGCATGCATCATATCAATATGGCAACTCCTTATAGAAGTTTTGTTTACAGACTTTCTCTAGGGAGGTACAAGATCCTAAAGAACACCTCTGGAAATCAATTTTTCTTAAGTTGATTTTAAAGTACTTACTGTAATTAAATAATGTTGGTTTTCTGGTAAAAATCAATCATGTCCAAAATTCAACAGTCTTTATGTTCTCTTCTAATTTACTAACTGAAAGTGACAAGTTTATTAGATTTATGACTATTTCTGCATTGTAGAGAAAGAAGTGTAAAATAGGATATTTTAGTTCCTTTTATCTACTTGAAAGTAGATCTTTTCTTTTATGTAAACCACATGGCCGAGGTGATAAATAAAAGGGCGCCTGTAGTATTGGTCCCTAATTGCAGTGTGGTGGAAATCTTACTAATCTTTTGTAGAGTTAATTCTTATGTAACTTTGTTAGCGACAATACGGGCGTTTTCAATTAATAAAAGCAGAATTAAAACTATTTTTAAATACTTTTGACCCGTTCATCTTGCTAAGAAGGAACCCGCTTTAACACAAAAAGCATAATTTTTTACACCCTGTATCAATAAAGTTTTCGAAAAAAATGATTTTTTACCGAATATGGTTTTATTTAAATAATTTTGTATATTGGTTCTGTATAGGCTCCTTCTAATCGTATTTATTTCCTGGCTCTAAGAATTTAAAATTGTTGGACTCTCCACAATGCTCCAAAATTACTTTTTACGTCTTCAAAATGAAAAATAACTATTTCGAACGAGATTTCTCTATTATGTAATAAAAATTATTGTAAAGTTGAAGGCACTGTAAATCATTAATTGACGCTAACACACAAGCGATATTCGGCATAAATTATTTTTCGAAAATGGTTCATTTAGTAATAAAGAGCCTTAATACGTTTTTTTAGTCTAAGCTAGGGGCTATATAAAAATTATTTTGGCGCCTTTATTGATACAAGGTGTAAGAAAATTATAATTTTTATGTTAAAGCCATCCGTTTCTGGTAAACTAAAAAAGTCAAATGTGTTTAAACGGTATAATTTTAAGAAACCCAATCTGAAATCCACCATAATAGAAAACTATTTAATTACACCGAGTACTTTAAAACTTATTCCAGAAAAACTAATTTTCAGAGGTATCCTTCGAAGCTTGTATCTCTGCAGGAAGAGTCTGCTGAAAACACTTTTATAGGAACTTGTCATATTATTTTGATGAATTTTGTATAAATCCGAGAGAGCGCCCACATATGCTGACACATCAAAGTATTATTATTGCCCACTACCAGATTCTCCAATTCTCGGGAAATTCCCATAAGAGAACATTCTACTCCTCGAACTCAACAATCTGGAACAAGATACAAACTACGCTTATTATTGATAAAAATTTTTAATATTTGAATTTTAAAACCTTTTATACGCCATCAATATTAAATGTCTAGAATATTATCATTTAAGTATATGCCTGAATTACTAAGTATGGAGCAAATGCTCATTGTTTTCCTAGTGGAAATCATTGACTCTCCTTTGGACTCACAGTTCAAAAAATGCATGTTGGTGCGGACAAGCGAACCTAGCATTTGGTTCCGCTCGATTACATACACAACATATAACTGGTTAGTTAAAATAAAATATATAAATAGTCCTATTGAAAAACAACACGCTGCTGTGCCGAACGTGCTCGCAGACCTACTTCAGACTTCAGCAGATCTGTACAAACAAGTCGGTTTATTTTCAGAAAACTTGCATTTTTGCCTTGTTGCAGGGCCACGTTTTCTGCATCGGTACATCCTTCCTTGAATATTTTTCAATTTCTTATTCTATCGAAAAAAAGCTAAAAAAAACGCTGTGGCTCTCGTGATGGAAAAAGGTCATCAAGAAGAGATACTTCAAATAACCGGTTCACATTAAATCGAATTAATGCTTAACCTTTGACATCATATTGGTCAGCACATATAACATGAACAACGTGTTATTTAACTATAATACTATCGTATCGTAAATTTTACGTCATTCTGGGTTCTTCAGCCGAATTTGTAAACACCCGATTTCCATTTCAAGTCTAGTGTGTCAGTACGAGGATATTCCCAAAAGTATCCGTCCTGACATATAGATGGTGATTTTGTGTTAAAAATTTGTCGATATTACCAAGACCTAACCTTGAAAAGCTCATGCCTAAAATTTGATGGTGCTACGTTGATTTAGGTTTATTTTGGAGCCCTTTCTCGTAAAGGCTTTTAGAGGTTTTGTGAGCATAAAAAAATTGTTCATCGATACATTATTCATTGTTTTGAGTTCGGAGATCTTAGTCCATCCAACATCAAAGCTGAGTTAGACTCTACTCCGGAGGGGTCTGGTCCTTCATTAACAACTGTAAAATAGTGGGTAGCAGGGTTTAACTGCGATCTTATGAACTTCGCAGTAGTCAATCCAACGACATTCCAGATTTGACCACTCCGGATGTTGCGGTGAATATTCACAAAACTATACTGAAAGACCTTCGGCTCAAATTGCGTAAGTTAGCAGACATGATAGGCATTGCAAAAAGTACTGGACATCGCATTTTGACCGAACGATTGCATATCAAAAAGGTGTGCACAAGATGGGTGCCGCGATTACTCACAATTGAACAAAAACGACGCCGTGAGGATGTTTCAAGTAAGTGTTTATCGCAGTTTCGAGTAATAAAGCCGAGTTCTTGTGTCGATTCGTAACCATGTATGAAATAAGGGTCCATGATTTCACATCTGAGATGAAAGAGCAGTCAGCGATGGACTCAAACGGAAAAATCCGCTTCAAAGGAGGCGAAAATTGTCCCATATGGAGGACAGGGGATGGCGTCAGTGTTTTGGGATACACGCACGATAATTTGTATTGACTATCTCCCTACAGGAAAAACAATAAACGGAGAATGTTATAGAAATTTATCGCAGCGTTTGAGCGAAGAAGTTAGGTAAAAGTACCCGCATTTAGCGAGAAAAAATGTCTTGTTTCATCAAGACAACGAATCATGTCCGCACTCCTGTCATCGCGATGTCCAAAATCAATAAACTTGGTTTCGAATCTGCTCCTCGCCCATCCTACTCTTCAGATTTAGCCCCCTCAGATTATTTTCTATTTCCAAGTTTGAAAAAATGACTTGGTGGAAAAAGATTTGCCAATAATGGAGGGGTAGAGTCCGAGGTGAACGCCTTCTTTGTGACATTCGAACCTCCTTACTAACTACAAACAAAGTAGAATATCGCTAGGAAAAGTGTGCGAATCTCAAAGGAAACTATATTGAGAAATAATGAAATACTTTCCTTTTTCTCCAAGTATTAGGTTGGGTACTTCTGAAACTATCCTCGTACCATATGTTCTTACTGCTCCAACCGATTAAGACGAATGACGACAACATATTGCCCGCAATGTAAACATCCAATCTGCGGAGAACACCGCGGGAAGCATTGTACAGTGTGCTCAATGAAGTAAATATATTTTTGTTATAAATTAAGCGAAACTATACAAAAAGACCATATAATAATATGGCTTTTTTTTTATAATAAAAGCAAACTGCGAACTTTTTCCTTAGATGTTTTAATAAAAAGTCGTTAATATAATATTATGTGTTAAGATATAAAAGATATATATAGCAATAATGAAGGGTTAATGGCTATAAGGAAATTGGCGTATGAAGGCAACACCGGATCGAGTAACGTTGGACGAGGATATGAGTATCATGTCGGCATTAAGTCTGATATTACGCCTAAGGCGTATAACATCGCATTAGACAGAAATCGGAAACTGATGTTTGAATTCCTCATTTGCACTTCCGACAGATTTTGCCTTATTTTACAACCCCGAAAACATGTAACCAGATTGCCCCTACATTTATAGAAGAAACATGAATACGTGTTAGTGGCATCGGCCTGATCTGGTTAATTCGATTTCTTCACATTGATATGTCGCAATTTATTTTTGCTTCTCATAATCGAGTTCCCAACGAGAAAAATCTGGTTTAGATATTCGGTTTAATCGAACTTTTGTGACATATCACTTGACGCCTTTGCCAATTCTACGCAATTAAATTGCTCCACAAAAATCACGGAAGTTCACAGATTTTGAGATTGTTTTAAAAGTTGCCGATCATTGTTCACCAAATTTTCATATGCAGGGTGTCTTTAGCCGAGTGCCCATCAGAAGCGCTCAGAGAACCGCAAAAGCACGAAAATCACAATTTAATATTCGGCTATTTGAACCCAACACCTCTTTTTCAGTTGATTGAAAATATTTTCAAAATTAAGAAGAGGTCCGAAAGTATCGGAAATTGATACCAATTTACTTATTTTAGATGGAATGGCTAGGTTTTTTTACTTTTATTATGGTTCTATGTTGAATTTCAGATAAACTTTATGTGAGATACTAATAAGTTAAAATGTCAATTTTTGAAGATAAACATTTTTTTATATCAAAACTGACAAAAATTATCTATCAGAAAAATTTATTATATTGGAACTAATAAAGGTAAAATAACCGTAAATTTTCCCAATAACAAGTCAAAACACTGCAATTCTTTCTTTTCTATTTCGATTTCGATAATAATGTACAGGGTGGTTTGCAAAATAAATTTAAGTAGGACAATAAAAAATGCCGAAAAGTCATTTTCGTCAAACGAAATATTTTATTACATGGGTCAAAAGGCCACTTCATTCTGCATTCATTCATGTAACAATTTCTTATTCTTACATAAGAATTTTTTGAGTAATTGAAATAATTAAGTAAAATAAGCTCAAAAATGTGCATCGTGTCTTAACTTTTGTGAAGCAGATTATTAGGGCTAGATTTTAGTCATACCATCGAGTGGGGCAATGTTTAGCAGATTTCAGCAAAATACGCTAACCACAATCGACGAGTCGACCTGCTGACCACAAGAAAACCATAATATCGCGCTGTCATTGCAAAAATAGGCATGAGATAATGTTCTTTACCTACCGTATGCTAATTTTATTGACTTTGAAGAAAAAATAATGTTATTAGGTATTCAATTCGATACCTTGAACATTTTTATTATAACCAGAGAGAGATTGGATTATTGTTTCTTTATAGATAAGCGTAAAAGAGGTTTTTTATTTCGGTCGTTTGTTGTGCACTTCGAAGCATAAATTCCATTATTTAAGCTCTGGTAATAAATAGATTCCCCAGAAGCCTTCGACTGATTAGTGCTAGCTTTCAGGGCAAAAGAACGCTTCGCACAAGGATTGATTAGATGATTATACCAATATTTACATGTGTCAGACAGGTTCCACTCTGAAGCATCAGTTTTATTAAAAAGTGATCGGTTTTTAATAACTGGGGCTAACGATATTGTTATTTGCTCGAACTGGATCGAACCAGGTATCGGAATGTATTACAGATATATGTCGGTGTGCTAATTTAATATTCATTTCTAATTAGTGAAATGCCAAGAGTGCATTTTGGCCTTCGGGGAATAACTCGAAGTTAACAGGAAATTTTACAACAAATGCAAAAGCTGACACCCGCACATAATAATGGTGCGCTTGTTGGGAAATCTTCTTATCTCACACGGGCTAGATTTAATTACCCGCACATAGACTATAAGAACAATGAGCATTATACAATGTGGCGAAAACTGATACTGTGGGTTAAAAAAACAAATATAGCAGGCTGTTTATACTGGAACGTTACACTGAAAAGGAGGATAGGATTTCATAGTGAGAACTACTAGTTTTTAGGTATTTCTTGGTTAGTAATCACTTCCTAGGATATCGAGGAGATCCTCGATGACATCCAGTGATGCGAAACATATCACTGAAATGATAATCAGCCAGAACAAATAAAACCCGGAGTATGTAGACCGAAGTGGTTATTCATTGCAATGGAACTAGATCTACTCAGGTCAGAGGGTTTACCTGTGAAAAACATTAAATTGTCATAACGTTCCCTTGAAATTCCCTCAAATATCTATGTTAATTTGAGCCTTCCCGAGCAGGTTCGAATAAACGATTCTGACCAATGGTCGAAGTTGCGAAAAAGTGTCGTATCTGCTTACAGAGTTTATCGAACTATTACCTACCTTTTCTATCTCAGGCTTAAAGAAGAAACTGAAACACATTGAGTGCCTTTGGGAAAGTAAAATAAACAAAGACAAAATCTCACCATGTCCAATCAGGTTCCGAAACTCAGCGGCCATCATTATTTGCCGTTCATTTGTTTCATCATGGCAGTTTTTGAAAATATGTATGGCAAATACTGCAAGCTTTATTACGCATTTCCTGATCTGCAAAGTGAGTACGAAAAGTGTCGATACAAGGGATGTAAAGTCAATTTTTAGCGCGATACTATATAGAGTTTTACATTGATGTTTTTTCATATATTCTAAGGAGAAATTAATGTTTCTTGGTGAATAGGAACGTTATTTGACTTTACGGGGTAATTAATGGAAAGCTCTGATATTCAAGAAGAATTACTGTTGTAGTATATGTAACAAAAGATCTATTGAAGAGCGGTTTTTTTGGAAGTTTTTTCAAATACGTATGTTCTACACGTCTGGGGCAGAAAATGAGTTTTTCATTTTATTTCTTTTTCTTCCTTTAATTGCGTTTGGTAATAATGCCTCACTTACAACTCTGAAAATTTCTCATCTCAGCCTAAGAGTAATAACAGGTTTTAACATTATTCGGGTCATCGTTATGGAAAGTTAATTCGCGGTAAGTGATTTTTAGAGCGTTTTACTTACTTGATTTCTGTAAATTTTCGTTTTTTGAGTAATTTTTCGTCGAGCTTCGAACACGGCACCAGATTCGTCAACAAAACGTTAACGACGGCGTCCAAAACCTTAATGAAGGGCAGATGTAGGTCTCTGTTAGTTTCAATTTAGAATCGTGTGCAATTCTGGTGCTCCAACAGCTCCTACTTATCCATGCGGCGTTATGTCCTAATAAAGGGCTTTTACCATGTTAAATTATATTCCAAATATGTTTGAAATTTTTCAAAATACAAAAGTAAACCCTCAGGCAAATACAAATTTTCGACCCCAAACAAGAGAGATTACGAGACACTGTCATACCTGACAGCCTCATTAGATTTATTCCAGCTTTTCTATGAACCGTTTCAGTATGATTTGCGCACCTTTCGGGGCAACTCACATAAAAAATTCGTGCGCGAAATGAGTAGCAAAGTTGCCCAAAAAGAATGTCGGACCGTTCCGAAACCACATGAACCCTAGTGTGGGTCAGAACTAGACTACCATCGAACCTTTTCTGTCTCAAGTTTCAGATAGAAACAACCCGCCAGGGGATTGTGGCAAATTAAAATCAGTAACTAGAACGTGATTGGTCTTGGCGAGAATTTAAGATAATTCTCTCCATGACAAATCATGTTATGGTACTCGGTCGCCATGAGTTTTTTTCCCTCATTTGCTTCGTAATGGCGGTTTTTAAAAAAGTTTAGGTGTCAATTTTCCGAATAGATTTTTTTCCAAATTTTTGCCTAAAATTAAGAAGAAATTCTAGAAAAACTCGAGTTTTGGTTAAATTTTAATGAAGTACAAAACCGCTGCCACTCTGTTCCTTTCATTGGCATTTTGTTGACTTGTTCATCGTGAGAATAGCCCCTAAAAAGCATCGATAGAGGGGAAGTAAAGTCAGCTACAACGTGTCAATGTACAGAAAATTGCTGGTTCCTCAAAAACTCTATTTAAAAAAAAAGTATGCCTAAAAGAGCTTTTCATGCAGCACAAGCGACGTAGACTTTACATTGAGAAAATCTTTTAAATATCGTAAGTCAACAATAGAAATTGTAATGCACAACTGTTACAGTTACCGTAATGGTGTCGTCACGTATAAATTAAAAATAGAGCTTTCATTATAACATCGTTCAGTTTGACGATATCTCGGAACATACATATGTATGTGAAAATTTTTTAAAAATTTTTGTTCTGCAACGAAAGTTACAGGTTTCCCTAATGTTTGAATTTTTATGAAAGTAAAACCCCGGGTAATATTTCTTGCGGCCCGAGTGCTTTACTCAATCACGTTTAATTTGTTTCCTCTTTTTTTACAATACTGGGTGATTACAAAAGGGGTTCAATAGCATTAAAAAAAATTGATTCAAATGCTTGTAAAACTGGTAAAAAAGCAAATAGGCCACATTTGACCGGTAAGATAATAAATCGAATTTTACAAATCCAGTCAGACACGTGCCGAGAACAACCGCCTTGTTCTCGATATAGGATATATATATTCGATTCTGACCTTTTACTCCTACACTACACAAAAACCACGAAATCTATCAAAACTGTCCGGTTTAATTTCCGAACTAGCCAGATTCGAGGTTTTGATATTCAGAAGATATACGGTAATATTTTGACAAATGGGAGAGATATCTACTAAAAATATATGTATCTTTATTAAGCTGACTTAATGGAACTCTAGGGTTTTCACGTACATGTTGTAGAATTAATACGAATGTTTCTTTGATGACTTTAAAAATTAATACATCTGCAGTATAATCTTGCACAATGCAATTATTGATCCTAATAATAATCATCTACCTCCAGACATGTGCATAATAAATAACAAAATTCAGTACCTTGAATCGCGCGTTTGCTCGACAGTTCTTCGTTGCCAGTTACGACATTGCAGGCAATCAGCGATTCAATAGTCGAAGGATATTATAACCGTATATTGTAATAAAGTAAAGGTTTGCTGAGGTCAGTGTTACAGCTAATCAACTGAAAATTGACCAATCAACCACTGATTAAAAAATCAGCAACTATAGCTAAAAATACCGAGACTAAAATAAAAAGGAAATTAGTGGTTTAAGAAAAAATTTAACCAGGGGATTTATAATAAGCTAATCGAGTCAGTTTGTTTCGGAAGCATTATGGTAAATGGTAACAAAGTTTTCGACTCGTAATAGTGAAGACTAGTCAGATTGATACTTTACATATATGAATCAACATAGTATGAAAATTATTATTAAACTGGAGAGGTTTCAGATGAGAATTTAATTTATGGTGATTACCAATTCTTAGTGCAGGTATTTCTGGTGTAAACGCAGCAACCACTCATTAACAACTTAATTACGCCATTTCGTGCCATTTTTCCTGACTTTTTCCACGTCGGCATCAACATCAAACGGGATGCCTTTGTGTTATTATAATGATTTTCTTTTAAAAATACATTACTTTAACGTGCACCGGAAAATGCACGTTTCGAGGCTGTACGGGAATTTTCCCTTCTGATCAGATTTATTGCGAATAGATCCTGCAATTAGATAGTAAGAAAGTCGACTTGTTAAAATAACTTTGAGGAAGGTCGTGCTGCAATTTAAAACATTTTTTCACACATTATGCAGTTCGTATAAATTTTCCAGTTGCGAACGAATGTTGTAACTCTCACAGAGTTTTATTAATTTTACATGGAATTAAGTGAAAAGATAACACATTTGGTGCTTGGGAACGATTTTCCAAGAATTTTTGCAGTATTTTTAAAGACTTTTTTAAACAAATAATTTATTTTGTAGATATTTATTTAATATGTTTTCATACCAAGAAGCAAGTGGTGTGTTTTACGGCACGTAATCAAGTTCATTCCATTATTACAATAATAATTTAGTTACAGGGAAATGATTATTTTTAATCTCAAGTTGGTTTAGAGCGATTGTCAAAGCCCATTTTTTTATTTATTTACTGTCTCGTATATGTGACGAATTTGCCTGAACTAGAAAATTTTGACAATTACTCAATTTGAGATTACAAAGGAAGCGCAAAACAGGCATAGCGACGTGGGTAGAATGCCTTCAAAATAATTTAGGTTAACTACTGTAAAGTATTGAAAGCAAATCGGGTTAGTTCAAATAAAAATTGCGAAATAGGTAAGACCTTTGGAAGAAATTCATCCAGATTAAAGAAACATCTAGGCGTTGGATCCACCTAGTTTAGTGGAAAATAATGAGAAGTACAGCTTTCCAAAAATGTTTAGAAGAAAACCAGGTTTGCTCCGATTACCAAAAAAAATGAAAAAATCAGTTAGGTTAGAGAACAAATTTACTTTCTCCCCTTTAAATTGAACCTACACAACATATCTCACAAAAAAACTTGATTATCTCATCTCGCTGTGCCAAAAGAACATTTCCTCGTATACTTGAGGGCGTTTTCCTCTCCCTGGAAGACCATAAATCCACGTCGTGATGAATATCTAAACAGATACTCTTCTAGATACCGTGGAAACTCAATTGGCATGCGAAAAGGGCCCAGCAAAGCTTTACATTAAATTTGATCATGCCCTTTTTTACCACAGCGACTTCCATGCTTTTCGCCTAACCAAATGAAACTTCAAGATAATTTACGAATTCATGATTTGTCCTTTAGTGCGTCCGGGCATTTACTCCAAGGTGACATGTCTGAGTTAGCACTTATCATAAAGTGCAATTTTTCCACTTAAGCCTCTAATCAGTAAGTAAACTGCCAATTCACGCACTCATAACACCTAATTTTAGTACATGGACTTGCGATGCATCTCATGAAGCACATTGTCCTAGGTTATTGAGGTATGCACGTAATAATAAATTGGAGATTACCTACCTTATCGTGCAATAAACATAATATGTTAAGTAGTTTTGCTGCTATTGTTGCAGGTATTTGTCTATTAGCCATGCGAAAATAACTTTAGCTGATTGACCTGAATGCTTTTTGGACCCTTAGGATTATTAAATTTGGTTACAGGCAGAATTAATCATACTTTTAGTTAAGAATATCTGAACTATTTTCTTCAGGTCTCGAAATGCGCCATAACTTATCCAAACATATGTATATATATAATCGAATTCCAAGGTTGATCCATAAATACTACCTATTTCGTCTATTATTAAATAGAAACATTGTAAAACGCGGAAGATCGTTTTGGCAAAGTTGTTGTGAAAATGATGTATGTATAACAATTTAGAATTAACTCAGCCTAAATAACCACTGCTGATATTAATAATATTCAAAATAAAGACCCATTAGTTTTATGATGTAGAAATTCGAAAATTTTATTGTTAAGACTGATGTCATAAAATGGTAACGAAAAGAGCTGAAGACTTTCAGTTTCTCACGCTGTATATCAAGCTCCTGCCAGCAGAGCATACAACAAGCGTTTCGCACCATAAAGTATTCGACTGCCGCAGGAAGCGAGGGGGTTGATTTATTTTTATAGGGTCGAGAACATCCTGTAGATCTGATGTGTCCCCATGTATGAAAAATTTATTCTATTAAATTGCTGCACTACCGGTGACATACAGTTCAACCTTGAATGCCTTCTAATGTTAAAATTTATAAACTGATTCTTATGAGATTGCTCAAGGGCTTGTCCATGGACACTTACCGCACTCCCAATTTAACCTAAGATGGGCTTTAAAAATTGCCATCTTAAAAGGTCAATTACATCACTTGTCCCTAAATTTAAGCTACTGTGGACATTAAAGTTGCCCATGCAAACATATGACTCTACTGACTGATCATTATAATGTTAACAGGACAGCAAACCGTATCTCAATACGATATTGTTAGCCAAGGATAAGAAGAAATATGTGGGCTGTGTGAACCAATGATGTATCAATTGTGAAGGCTGAACAGGAGACCGTATTCACACATGTGCAGTGTGGAAGGGGGTACAAAGTTCAGGATTCATAAACAAGTTTTATTTCTCACACATGACTCTCACTCGTCACTTGAAATAGCGCTTTCAAAATGGTTCTATAAAACTCTTGAGCCCTTCATGAAGAATTGGAGGCTGAGCTTCTCGAACCGAATTTAATTTGTATAGAAATGAATTCGTTTTACCTCAGAGCTGAGAAGATTGGTGATCGGGAGGAAGTCACGTGCCGTTACGATAATTTCGTTTCGAATTTTCAGTTTTTCCCTGGAGTACTTGGGCCCTAATTCGTTAGTGACTCTGAGAGCGACATTGAAAGTGAGAATTTTGCCAACGCCAAAAAATTTTAATGGCTAATTTTATTGGTCAAAAAATTCGTTCTCCCACACGTGTTCCTATAAAATTGGGTTCCTGGGCTCAGATTCCATATGAATAAGTGAAAGTGAGAATGAAATGTTTGTCGATGTTAATTGGTGATGTTGAGCGCCAGCCACCGCTTAGAATGAAAAGCTTTGAATGAACAGCGTCATCAAGAGTATTCATCTTGCGCATTTTATAATGTCGTTCTCTTAACTATTTTGATTTAGCTTTTGCCAAAATTCAATAACATGTTTTCACTTTCAGGTTTATTATTTGGTATTTATCTATTAATAGCTAATGATGTTATTGTGGCAAAAATCTCCCCTCCTTATTCTTATCCAAACACAATAATTAAAATTGACACAATCCTCTTTTCGGAAAGGATAGCGTGATTCATTGCGTGACTATCGAAGAGCGACTGGGTCCCTCTTGATAAATTGGCTGCGAAAACCGTTTTAATTTGACATTCCCCTCTTCAGATGCAAGTCCACTAATCAAATTGGGATCCATCATTTTTGATCATCCATCCCTGGAGGTTAGATCAACTTTTAGCGTTGGAGATGAACTTTATTACGGGTAAACAGACATTTCTGAAATTGGTAGCTTAGATTTCCATGATATAAGGCTGTAAATAGCGTCTTGATGCAAAGAGAAACAAGAAATATGAATATATTTAATTTTTCGTCTGAACATTTTTTTTTAGTTTTCTCGAGATTCTCGACACTTCAAGCAGAAATATATCTGATACTCACCTTTAGGTTCTGACGTTAAGGACCAATTCGAAGACTTTAATTCACGAAGAGAATAATGACACAATGGCGTGTTTCTTGCCGCAACTGTGGATATTAGAATTATTTAAAATGCCGATTTAACACCATTTCAGGAGATCATTACTCTTTGAATCTGGCTCTCATATGTGTGAAATTGTTAATTTTATTGTGGTGCTCATTTTTTTCTAATTATAAGCCAAAACACCACACTTTTACTACAATTTTTTATTTCGAGCATACTTCAAGAGTTCTGCTATAAAAAAACTGGGGCACATATAAGGGTCCCACAAATATGGGCCTCTATCCGTATCTGGAAAGCTATGACCGGAAAAGAGGTGCAGTTTAGAGGTCATACTAAGGTAGAATAATAATAATCTATCGATATTCATATTTTCATCAAATTACCACCCTCCGTTATACCGAAAATTAACGTCAACTCGCTTATTTTAAATGGTACATCCCATATAGCATTATATCAAATTTCGATTCTGCGGAACATTATGAATATTTTTCACGTATAATGTTCCATATCTAAATTTTATGGTGTTCGAGATATTCGAAATTTTTCAAAAAAAAATTACAAATACAGCCATTAATGTATTTCCTAATAATTCGCAAATTGTAATTTCAATTATTTTGCCATCGAGAAGAGACTTGTTTCTTATGAAAAATAATTTGAGAGATCCACTAATTTTAAAATGATATATTATGCATTTGAGGCCTTTCATGACGGCTGAGTTTTTTCTGGATATTTAATACCAAATTTATGACATGTTCTTGTTAATACTTTATAACATACACCATAAATAATGAACGTATTGAGAAAATCGTCGCTTGCACGATTTTCGAGTGCCGTCATACTTAAAATAAAATACTGAACAATGAATGTTTTTTTAATAAAAAAACGTTAAATTTAAATATTGACAATTCAGTTGAAAGTGAAACCTATTTTTTTATGTTAAATATGTATTCGTTGAAAACATAAGAGGTTTTTACTTAAGAAGTGACCCTTTTTTAAAATTTTTAAATGACATTTTCGAGTTATCTTTTTGAAGATCCGGTATCAAAAAGACATGATTTAACTTACTGATCCAACGGCAGTAAAGCATTTTGTAAATCAGCGTAAAACTTTATTGCAAATTACTTAGCCATTTAGGAATTACTAGAAAATACATTAACACATGCAACTGTATTTTTTTTTAATTCTAAATATATATGGAAAACCGTAAAACTTAGGTATAGAATATAATACATGAAAAATATTCCGCAGAATTGAAATTTGAAATAATAAACAGGGTGTTCCATTTAAAATAAGCGAGTTGACATTCATTTCCTGTATGATCGAAATTGATATTTTCATAAAAATATTTGATCAATAGATCACCTCCATCCACAAATTTCTACATTTTGCTAATGATAGGATTTCAAGATACGGATAAAAACTTATATTGGTGGCGTACTTTGTACATACCTTACCTCAATTATGAACTGAGATGGAAAAATATGTTTTCAATAAGACATTTTATATCCTTTTAATCACTCACAGTATCCAATGTCAGAATTCAAATTGAACCAAAAATTATCGACAACAGAAGCATTTCAAGAGCTAAGAAAAGACGATTCAATACCACATGAAACTTATTCTGCTTCAATATGAACTCAACCATGACAAATAAGATATTAACATGAGCCAATCCTTTTCCTAAAGCATTCATGTTGTTCTGAATATTACCATCATAGTCTTATTGTAATAATAACAAGCTAGTCGTGAGTCCCTATATGAATCTAATATGCAGGGAAGGGCCCTCACGTAAATACAATAAGGCACGATCGATAACTTCATAATATCGATCTCCGATTGAAAAATCGATGTTGAATATTAATGCCTGGTATTCATTATGCTTCTGCAATCACTTGTCGCAATCTTAACATTTGAAATTCATAATACGTTTGGTTGTTTGTCATGTCAAATGAATTCTACCTTCTGGTAGAATATACTTGAGGGTCGTTGCGCTTTTTGCTTTAGATTTCAGAAAATATTTTTTGATCAACTAGAAACTTTTATGCATCTAGTAATACACCTAAATCTTCAGCTTTATGTGTTACATAAACACACTACAATAAACTTCTTACTGACATAATATTCTCCGGTCAATCCGGTCGTAGACCCTAGTGATATTTTTACTTCCAATCCAATATAGTATTGTTTTTTCTTTGTTTGCTTATGAACATATGTCTCAAATAACTCAATTAGTAATGATCATCCCATTAACTCACGGTCTTTTTCAAACTAGATTTGACTAAAACAAAAGTCGACCAGCTGATGGTCAGAGGAAATTTCCATTACCGAACGAGAAGGATGAGAAACACAGTTAGACATGAAAGCTTTCGAGGCTTTATAAGTAGATTCTATTCCAATGAGCAATTTTTTTTATCGGTATCTTATTATTCGACTCTATAAATCAACTTATACGATATATAATGCCTGCAGAACGTAATATCATTTTCCTCATAATTTACTGCTACAAGCGAACCGAAAATTAAAACTTTGATCGAATGAACAACGTCTGTGAAGAGACAGGCTATACTTTTCCATAAACGTTGAAGCCTGCAGGCCAAATCCCAACAAAAAAAAGGAAAAAACTGGTAATTATATAAAATGAGTCATTAGCACTCTTGACTGCTACAAGAAGAGGATTAAAAGGGAAAAGAGAAGAGGGACAGTGCAATATTGCCAAACAGTTTTTTAACTTTTTCAGGGCACAGGGGTGATCTATTTAAGCTTTTTATAAAGGCTTTAATCGAATTTTAATTAAATTTGTCCTCAATTCAGTTCCATTCATCAACAGAAATAGAGGTAAGAAAATAATATGGCAAAACGGCTGAAGTTTGTATCAGGTGTGAATTTTCTACACACATCTAAGTAGAGTAAAATTTAAGAAACTTTTTGTTTATGTCATAAGATCTAATGATTGAGAATCGCGTTACGTAAAATGGCAAGTCATATAAATTTTATATGTTAAAAAGAGATAAAGAAACATTTGAATGTCTAAGCTTAATGCTATTTTTGCGGACGTTTCGTGGTTGACCTGACAGCTGATATTCTGAAAAAGTCAATTTTCGTTAAATTTTGTTATTTTTGGTGTTTTAGACCCTTGTCTACTTTGTTTATTAATTGGTGCGGTGAAAATTTCTTCTTTTGAGAACTAAAATAGTAATTCTGGTTATTTATTATGTGCATTGTTGTTGTTGTTGCTGCTATAATTTTCAAGTTCATAAACGACCAGTGTAAAGACCTTATAGCGTCCTTTGTCAACTATTTCGAAAGAGAATTGAAAAAAAAAATGACAATTGGTAAGGTAAATTGAATTTTAATATTTTACAGCTCAGTATAATAAACTCCCTTCAGCACACAGAAGAGGAAATTTTGGCTTAGTTTAACAGAGAGGGACTGTTTGACGAAGAGGAAATTTCACCTATAATTATTACTGCTAATGATTATTCATGTGAATCAGAAATTTCCTTTAGAGATTTTAGTGATCAAGTATATATATATATATATATATCTTTTTTAATGTGTTTATTCAGAACATTTCCTATCAAAACGCCCACTGACACCTTATTAACCCAACTAATGTGACTGGAGATTTCTTAATTAGTTAGCAATAAGTGTTATTATTATTCCTTTTTTGCCCATTATGATGTGCAGTATGATAATTATTTGCTTTGAACTTAAAATTACTGTTTAGCGCCGCAAAATGCTCATAGCGTTGTACCAATACTTGACAAATTCCTTTCACATATTAATTTTAAAAAGATATGGCATCAGTTCTAATTGGAGGCCTGTAACGTAAATGAAAAGTTACGTGATTTATGCTATACAGTCTCTCCCAGATAAAGATGAACAGCATAGGGACCTTAGTAAGGGTAATAGATACAAAATTATTTCAATTAGGAAAAAGTTGAGCAATTTAAAATAAATTAATAATCGATTTTTCTATCGTCCAAATTCCGAATGGTTACCAAGACATCCGTAGAAAAATGAAGTTGGCGGTTTTCGTTTTTTACAAATAACCCTTATACACTTACAGTTAGAGGAATGAAAGATTTACATTATCAAAACACTCTTTTGAGCACTTCTTAGCAGTGTTACTAACTTTCTTGTCAAGTCCTAAAGAAATTTAGATCTAACTTCTTAGCTTTTCTTAATACTAAAGAATCTTAAATGTGAATTCCCAAAAATTATAAGGAACGAAACACTACCTGAATGTAGGTACTACTGCTCGGTTCTCTTGAATATTAGATTCTTTTAGAGAAATAATAACGTGGGTTGTCTCGCTGTACTAGGGCTCTAAGTCTCGAAGTCCTACTGGAAATTTTATGAGAAAAAGTTCCAAACTAATATGAGATTTTAATGAGAGCACTAAAACAATAAGTAAAAATCTTTTTAAATGTGATTATTTTTGGATGATTTTGTAGCTTAAAGCGTTCCACATTAAGAATGGTCATTTAGAAACAATACAAACACCCAAAGGCAATTTACCACCGAATATAAATCTGTCACAACTAATGAACTAGTTATGTGTTTATTGCTCCGTCTAATGTTGTTTAGCGTACTCGTTTGAAAATAGTACATTACTTTATGGCAAAAATAACCCTGCCATTTATTTTATATGCGATTTATTTTATTAGAGGCCTTGAAGAATGAAAACAACGTAAACAGGATAATTTTAAATAAATATGATACGTATTGTAGTGTGGATTTTTTTACCTTTTGGCGCCGTTTGCATTATTTAATTGTTCTGTATTCATTAACACAGTCAAAACAACTTGCTAATAGTAGGAGGGTTAGGAGTTTTAACGTGTTTTTGAGGTTCGAGAAAAAAGAGCAAAAACTCAATGATATTTTATGTCGTTCGAACAATTTTAGTTCGACAATTATTAGTCATTGCCCTGGCGAATATTAATCCAGGATGTAATTAAGATATTTTGTTTTGCACGTACCTGAGAGAAAATAATTAGTACAACTATTTCCTTCATTCATAATCGCCGTAAATAAACGAAAAACATACTGGTCATTTCCTTTTCTCGCGCAAAGAGCTAATTCCTAGGAATGAATATAGATTCTAAACAACAAAATTGCGAAAGTGGATGTATTATGAAAAACAAAGTTTAATCATTATCCGACCATTAATACAGCGACAATAAATAATGGCTCTTTAACATTAATAATTAAATTCCATATTGAGAACTTGTCCTGCCCACGTATGAAATCATAACGCTGCTACGAGTAGATACTGTATAATAACGACATTTTTATGTTAAACAGTCAATTGCTTGGAATATTATTTACTAATTAATTGGTGTTTTTACGTTGATTACCTTCGTATTATTATAGTAACGTCTGTACTTCATTAAAGAGGCAAACGAAAATTACAAATTGATGTCTTATGCTGGGTGTGTTTTGGTACGTGGCCAAGCTTCTCAGGTTGATTCTTTGAGTGATTCTAAATCGAAAATTGTATATAAACGTTAGTTCAAAAATGCTTCGTTGCCAAGATATAGAGCATCAAAATTTTTTTTTATCGTTACATATTTAAAAAAAAGTCCTAAATAACAAGATCTACACTAATATGATATTGTAACTTGGTAATAGTTTTTGGTCTAGTATAAAGTAATATTTTAAGATATAAATTCTGTATCTCTTTTTATTAGTGGCGTGTACAGGAGTAACGTTGAAGGTTTAAGAAAAATCAAACAACGAAAACGCTTTATTAAAACTACAATTAAACAAATGGTACGCTTTTTTCAGTAAAAAATATTTAACAATAAGTAAATGCCAAGTTTCAACAAAATCGGTTAAAGTTATTGACATTTTTACGTAAAAACATTTCTTTTAAGTTCAACATCCTACATCTTGAAAACGAGGCATCACCGGATCCATGTTTATATAAACTATTCGTCTTAGAATAACTCAAAAAATAACCCCTTGAAGTTTAGCTACGTTCATATATGCACTCTGTGTTTTTATATTGACATATTTTTCACGTTTTTGATCTCACAATAATTGATAGTCGTACTGTATTCAATCCCTCAATGTGACACATTCACTGATGGTCTTATAGTATGTTCAGACTCTTTCCGACACCTCTCTAAACGACCTTAGATCTCCCGAGTTGATTGCTGGACAATTGCTGGAGAGTCGTGGAAAATGTGCTTTACAGGCCATTTCATGTCTTCACTCACCCAGATTCATGATCAGTGCTATGCCGTGTCTTGTTACGAATCACTCAGTAAATTTTGGGTATAATTCGCATCTGAACTATTTGCAAATTTTTTAGAAAAATTTGGTAGTTACACTGGTTTTCATATTCATGTTCAGATTTAGGGAAAATTTTCTTTATGAATCCCTCAGTAAATTGCATAGAGAATGTTCAATGTATAATTTAAAAAAAAATGTAAATATTGCTTGTCACCTGTTTGCTCAGATATTCGATCAGTACTCCCTGCGTTTTTATGACCGCCCACTAACTTTTGTGAATACTTAACTACACAAAATCTTGTAATACTATTTATTTTTCATATCTTTAGTTCGATTCGTGATGGGTACTGCCCGATCTTATTGTGAAACATCCAGTATATTTTATCGATTGCATGCAACACTTGATGTATAATTTCAAGGCCCTTACGGGCACAATTCCAAACGACTGAATTCTATTGCAATTCTTTTACTCGCATCAGGCTTCAACCTCATGGGAATTAACGTCTTCCTAATGTACCAAATGAATTAGATTCATTAGTAACAAGAGTCGTAAACTGCATTGACGTCCACACGAAATTAACATCTGTTCGCAAAATCTAAATGTATCCATTTCCTTGTCAAAAATAGCTCCAAAACAAACAGGCTGTTCGATATTCGCTCGTTTACGACCACGATTTTGTCCACTTCAGTATTAATATTCGATTGTTTATTATTATTAATATTCCACACCAGTATGCGCTAATTTCGACGTGAACCCTCTAAGTATTCGACAAATTTGCTCGAGAATTAAGCACTAATTTGGATATCGACGATTTACAGTCATGTGATGTTTCCACGCTAATTAACGTGATTACAACGTACGTTTCGAAAAGGGAATTGCATTGATGTCGTGTCAGCTTCGCTGACAGCATGAAATGTCGAGGAAAGGTTTAACGAAATATAAGCAAAAAGTGACCCTTTCATTACATATGTGGGCCCATTTCTCTCTCACTCTTCCAGCAACAGACTAATGACTTAAACGTTTTAAGCTAATAGCTTTGGGCAAAAAAATCTAGTTTAACGTAATGTCAACAGCCACGAAACAAAATGAAATGTATTAAAGTTGATGGATTTAGTTTTGTTAATCGAGGAAGAACGTATGTTGTTCCTCGATCCCTTTTTTTATAGTCGTTTTATGCATTTTTTCTGTGATTTTTATAAATATCCTTTCGTATACAGGGTAGTCTAACGAAAACTCTGCACCCAGATATTCAGTATTTAAAATAAAAATGTGTAAAAATGCTTGAGCCCATCGAGCTTTGATTCGAAGGGGAAAATTGTTTATCATATTTTCAACCCTTCATCTTTAACTCTGAAACATGGGTGGCAATTACCTCAAAAATTTTTTTCGATAAGAAGGAGTGGCGACTGATGCCCGATTTTAAAGGTAGTTGTGCCCTGACTAAACCGCCAAGTTCGAACTTACGTCATTGTCCCCATTGATATGACAGCGTGTCAAAGTCCGAAGGAAAAAAATAATTTTCATAATTAATTTCGAACTGAAGGCTTCAAAATGAGGGTAAGAAGACCTTTAAAAGTGAGATACCGCTGAATCGTTTCGGTGGAGGTCAGTTTCCTTCTTCGAATTTAAAAGAATATGTGCCTTCATTTGTATTTTTTTTTTCTGAAAATAGACGGATAAATGAAAAAAAAGGGTCCACGATACTTTTCTGAGCAATTTAATAAATGTTGGAAATGACCACAATTTATCCCCATACAGCAAAATAACTTTTGTTCAAAGCGTTGTCTTACGTTATGAAACATTTCGAGTGTAATTTGATGGCATTCATGAATTATACGATTCGGGCTAAAACTCACCTTCGTCAAAACGATTCAGTGATGTTTCACATGTAAAGGTTTTCCTACCCTCATTTTGAAGTCTGCAGCTCTCATCATGATAAATTAATTATTAACTAAAAGCTTTTGCCCTGCAGATTTTGGCAATCTATCATATCAATGTGGGTAATGGCAGTGAATTCTAACTTGAAAGTTATAAAAAGAGCACAAGCACCTTTAAAATAAGGTATCACTCAATATCCCTTTTCATTAAACATTTTGGGAAAACTGTCATACCTGTTCGATGATTAAAGTTGAAGGGTTAAAAATACAATACAAAATTTACCTCCTCCAATGAGAAATCGACGGGCCCGAGCATTTCTACATATTTAAATTTTAGATACTAAAAATCCAAGTGCAAAGTTTTCGTTAGGTCACCCTGTACATTTAGTAGACATAGAAAACGCAAAATCAATTAAATCGAAGCAAAGTTGCGTAATTTTGAATTCAAGAATATGCCGTTTTAAAATTTGAAAAATTCCAATGACTTTCAGAGATAATTTACAAAACTGAACCTTACTATATACCAAATCATCTTAATAAAAAAAGGTGAAATGCAAATATTTGAAAAGACTATTTTTGGGGTCAAAATAAAACTGTTTCTTCCTATAAACCTGTATCCTAAAAAGCACCCCTTCGGAGCTGGAATCATCGAGAGTTGGGCGGAAAAAATCGATTATGTTAAATTGTGACCACATTTACCGATCAAATTTCACGTAAATTTGCAAGTCCTTGTTTTTTTAGGCATTCTCTTCATTTTTTGCTTCAAAAATTATGTAAACTTAATTTCAGAAGGGTTGGAGGAGGCTTTATACTTTGCATAGCTCAAATTTTGTATTTTCACCAAGAAACTTTCGATTTAACTATCAACATTTAGTAAGCCGTTTTTCTTTTGCAACTGACCGTCTACAAGAAAATCGTTGGTGAACGAACGAGGAGTATTGGCGGGCTGTGAGGGCTGCGACTCATGATACTTTTGCTCTTTTTCTTCTGAAATTAGGTTTACATAATTTCTGAAGCAAAAAAATTATTGAAAAGCCTATAAAACAACGGCTTGCAAATTTACATGAAATGTGATCGGTATCTGTGGTCACAATTTGGCATCGATTTTTTCACCCAACTTTTGATGACTCCAACTCCGAAGGATGCATTTTAGGATACAGGTTTATAGGAAGAAAGAGTTTTATTTTGACCTCGAAAATACTCTATTAAAATATTGTCACGGAATTTCGAAGCACACTGTATATTATATTATTTTTTCTTTCTTATCTGAACTTTATATTAGTACCAATAATAATCTCTGGCGAGGTAAATCGGTAGCATAGCATGGTAGCACTCCCCTATACCTAATTTAACCGAGCACGGACTTTCTCCATTGTACAGCAATTAACCGATTGTAGTGTGTTATTTGGTGTGTCTCTGAGGTCAGGCTTTGCAACGCGCCCTCCATTGTTCTAAACTTTTTTCTTTCAACCGAAAAAAACCGGCGATTCCGCTCTTCGTGGCACAACCATCGATGGGCGTAGGTGGACCTGCAAACCCATCTCGGAGCCCGCAAACAACAAGGCAGAAGCAAAGCAGAAGGGCATTGCACGATTAAATTAAACACCACCCATCGATTTTCTGTCTGATTAGCGTTTCTGTCTAATCCGACAGAAAGCTGATCGAAGCCTTATCGAGTTTATCTATGAATTTATTTACGGTGCTACGTGAGGGCAAACAACGTTAAGAACTGAGTAAACTCATATATTACCGCGGAAAAATCGTCCCCTTAATGGCTGAATATTTGTCCAAGCATTTGTCTGTTTAATAAGTTTCAGGTTTGGCCATATAAATATCCATAGATGGAATGAACTCGAAAGACTTGGGATTGGCCACCTGAGATAATGGAATTTTTGTGGTAGATAAAATTAAATTAGTTTTCTTGCTTATATCAACTAAACTTTTGAGATTTTTTAGTTTTTAAGTGGTAAAGCGTAAAAATTAGGGGCAAAAAATCTCACGCAAACCTTAAATTCTCTGCCACCAGCCTATACCAAAAAATTTAATTAGCGCTTAAAAGTAGCTAATATTAATGATAATATATATGCAAAAGCTGAGTTTTGTACCTCAAATCGTTCCTGAGATATCGCCAAAAAACTGAAAAAACTTTATTTTCAACACCCCGTATCTCGAAAACGGTGTGTTTGCGGACCTATGTTAATAGAAACTTTTTCTTACGATCAGCCAACGAATGACACCCTTGCGGACATATGTTTTGACCAAAATGAATAACGATTTGCTAAAACCGATTTTCGACAAATATCGATAGACATTTTCTTGTTAAAAACCAAGTGCAAAATAAAATTACTAACTACTTTACGGTCCAAAATAAATAGTATGGTTGTATGTAGTAGTAATATGATGTACTACATCGGGATTACATAGGTACAAATAAAACAGAATTGTTTTATTTGTCTTGTTTCCTTTTAATTGGTGTATCAATCTTAACTATGTACATACAAATTAAAAAAATAATTCAACACATAAGAATTTTTAAAGCAACCATGAAAGAATATATATATATATATATATATATATATATATATATATATATGTATGTATATATATACATATTAAATAATATCGGGTGTAACAAACGCGGGACTATAACGAACAAAATCTCTGGGTCACCAGTGTTCTTTACAACCGAGTTGGGCTGTATTTTCCTATTTCTCACTTTTTAGTAAAATCTGTAAAAATATCTATTGGTGCAAAATAAGAATGTAAAGAAAGTAAGGAAAAAAATAATTATCCGGCTCAGTATCAACTATATGAAGCAATTCGTAACTTTTAATCAAATTTCTTAAAATCATCATTTGCAATACTGCTAGAATAGTCGAGAGTTTGTAGGTCTGTCGGGCATAGAGTGGAGTTCTGGCATCCAGGTAGGACAATATTTTCAACAGTTTTTATAATTTTTTGGTTTAGATATATTTTTATTTTAAGTTAAACAAAATTAGACTAAAAGCCAAATTAGGTTGAAAGGGTTTCTTAATATTCAAATACCCGCCGTTCCTGCCACAACCTACCTCGAAGGTCGTTTCAAGGTTAATACAAATGAACGAAAAATGTATATGGCACCTCCAAATATATGTTACGTCAACATTCCAGACATTCCACTGCGAAGTGTTGAGCGCCCGCTAAAGGTGATACTCCACTTAATAAAGAGATAGCTCTGAAGAAAGTGGGTCAATATGTCACCGTAGGTAAGACAGATTTTAAAAACGTCCAGGTGAATGCCAGACAAGGATGAAATATGTGTAAAATACACAGAGAGACGGGATGACAATATTAGAGTCCTCCCAGATGTCTCTTTCGTTTGTCTTATTATAACCTCAAAATATTTGTTTTAATTTGAGTTTAATTAAATCGTTAATATTACGTTATTTATAACATAAATGTAACTTTAATATTCTCTTTTTACTATATACTCTGTTATAATCTATATTCCTTAATATTAATAATAATCAGTGCGGGTTAACCTTAAGAAATAAATTAAATTGGTGAGTAGATGATCGCCCTATTGCATGTTGTGAAAGAGGTTACAAAATCCGAGAAATAGTGGTAAGTGAGCCTTTTGTTGCATTTTCAATTAGTGCTGCGAGGTAGGTGTGAAAAATGGTATTCTTGAAGCACAGAAAATCCATATTTAATGAGGAAACATTACTTGCAACATGAAACTTCAGTTAAATGACTGTACAAGTTGAACTTCCGGCAAAACTAATTGGGGAATCGTAAAAAAGTGGGTAATAAGTCTTTTGCAAAATGAGGTACCTCCAATCTTGGAGGGTCGTCCTCTCGTCTTAAAACATTGTTTTCAGCTTATGCAAGAAAATTCTGCTCAGCACCATATACACTCAAACTCGGTTATAACAAACGGTCGCTTTCAACGAACTAAATGTCAGAAATATACAAAATGTCTATTTAATTACGTACCATTATTGTTCTGATATAACGAACACATTTATAACAAACTATCTTTTTTTCGAATGCTTATCGAAGAAGACTTAAATGTTTATTAGAAAGACCACTCTGAAGAATTTATTGGCTAATTTTAGGGTATTCCTTTGTCGGGATAATTTGGATATCGGGCAACCTCTATGTATTGAATGGTAGTCGATTTTATACGATTCTGTACTGCATTAACTGCATTTTATTAGTATTGGATGATAAAACCTGAGTAATCTATAAATCCGTCGATGCCCATTTGGCCTTCTATAAAATTTATGTGCATATGTCTAAGTTTAATTTCACATCCTTAATCAACCACCCTTTAAGTGGACGCAGTTAGCGTCAGTCAAGGCGAACATAGTATATGTATGGACATATTAACTAGAATCAAATGTAAGGAACGCCCGACTACAGCAGAAAAAATTTCCGGTCTCCTCCAGTTTTTCATATTACTGGAAACTTTGCTGACCGGAAAATTTCAGTAAGCATGACATCATAGTAGATCATTGATTCATTTTTTTACTTCTAACAATTTTTGAAATTTCCATTGTTTAGTTGCAGCTTGCTCTTTAACATTTTGACTATACTGAATTGCGTGCATAGGTACGCCCCTGATTTTTTTAAGGAAATCGAGAAGCTGCATAATCTTTTAAATAAATCTGAAAAGCAGCGGCGTATTTGACTTATTTAATACTTGATTTCATTAATTTGCTCTTCCCCTCTCGGTACCACACAGATTTTCTTTTTTGCAAATTAAAATTTATGAACTATCACTATCCGTGACAATCAGTCACATAGTGCATTTTTCATAACTTTTGCGAATTTTAAATGATTAAGCGAAGATATTTTTCCTTTCGAATTTATTATCTATTTGTACCAATTTTCCAATAACTTGTTCATTAACGTTTCCACATTTTTACCTCAAGGGTTTCTTGTGGATTTCACAAAAAAAACTTATAACTGTAATGAGTGTTCTTCAAGGTCTTTATTTCCATCTAAGTATAAAAATAAAACGGGGTTATGTAACATAATTTCAAGAAACTGAGCATCTAAATTGAGGACCCTGATAAACAAATCAAACAAACGTCCGATCAATTGACCCCCTCGTGCATATATGGTTTAGTTGATTGGATTATTGACGTGCTGTTTATTGGAGTTAATCATGGCGAATAATAACTCGCTATCATCTCTGCAGGCCTAAAAATAGTATCTACATCGTACCAATTTGTACTAAATAAGCACGTATTACTTAATATTGAATTAGCGGTTGTTTGTGATGTGCGATCTGGAAAAACGTTTTTGTATTAGATCTGGCAACATTTTGTGCCAAATCGCGATTGTGGTTCTACCAACCATCATCTTAATCTCGAGTCCGTTTACCTTCAGCGTTGATTTAGAGACGGTACCCAAACATCCCTTATCTCGAACGGTAATAAAAGTCGTAATCTCAAAGAAATAAAAATATACACTCGAAAGTTATTCTCGCATCAAACAAGAAACAAACACGAGAGCGTGTTTAATTGTTTGCCAGCCAAACACGATAGCGAGAAGGTCGCTCTTTGTTTTTAGAAGTCTCTGTGACATCCCAAACATGTTTAAATATTCTGGTCGGGTGTGTCAGCACGTTTGGGGCCTCAAAAGACAAGTTTATCTGATAGCTGGTTCAATAGGAGGACCACTTTTTCGATTGTGGTTATGATGTAATCGATGAAGAAGAATCATTGCTCTTGAATGAAGACCAGAAATAAGGACGAGGAAAAAGAAAAATTATATTTTATTGTTGAAGCCATTAACGTCCTAAAACAAGACAAATTGATCCATTTCCCTGGAAAGTTAACATCCGTCGCTGTTTAATCCACCGCGAAGCTCTTTCACGGAGACCAGATATTCCAAGAACTAAATTCGACAATAAATTAAGCAAATTACGTGTGTTTCCTCCGAAACTGATCTAAAAATCTACCGGGTTGGTAATTTATTAACCTAAAAACTAATTAAGTCAGAAATAGCGATTTAATAATATCTCACCCCAAGTGATGGATCTTGTCAGTGGCGTAACACTGTTTTCAATCACCATTAACTTAGTCATACAGTACCTTCCTCGCTGCTATACACATGAAGTTTCAGTGAGTGCGAAGGAGACAGGCTACCCTTTCCCCTTCCATTGTCAACGATCGACTAACGTCGTTGACTTGCTACCAGTACGCCTTTATCTGGGAAGGGGTGTAGTTCTATATGATTTTGGAAGACACAAATTACGCGCATATATGCAAATTTGAATGAGTTAATCGAAAGCAGATTCCATGATAAATTTTAAGGATACATTTCCTCTATGAATACCACGGTAGATATAGAGATAGAAAATAAATATAAGATAGAATACAGAGAGTAGAAAAAAAGACGTATTGCTTGCGTGTCAACGATGGTAGCCTGTTATCCTCGCACTTATCGATCGCCTAATTACCTTGTACTTGCACCTACTAAAACTCCCTTTGCATAGTAACGCAAAAGATAGTGTATACGTAAAACCATACGACCTGAAACAAAAACTATTCGCATATACAGGAACGTTCAAAAGAAATTGCAAATATCCGATATTTCGGTGAGTTTGCTAAAACCTAGCATGCAACACCCCTGTACATTCTCACACCACACACATGTGCTTCGTCCCCTTTATTTACTTAGGTTAGCTACTGCTCCACGGTAATTTGGTATTTTAAAATTCCATCTTTGTGCTTACAACCAAAACGAGCCCCGTTCCTGTCAAAAGACTCCTTTATTTATGTACTTCGACAAATGAATTTTTCCGCCCCCCAAAGGAACGCCGGAATAATTAGAAATTTTTAATGGGCAGTTTTGTCGCCCTTTTATGCACTTTTTTTCCGAAACCTTTTTCGTTAATGAAGTCTTAGCAATAAGAAGAAATGAGCAAATTCCTTTGTTTGTTCTAACGATCATCGTCAACGACTATGTGAAAAAAGTCATACAATTGCTGGCGAGATATGGCAGAGATACGTTATATAGGTTTGACGTTAATGACGGTCATTAAGATTGTAAATGGCCCATTGAAGCTGAAGTAATCATGCGAAAATGGTTAGTGATGTTAGTGGAAAACCAGTTCCTCGGTTACGGATTAAGAATAGAAGAATATGGAATATAGAACACTTGGATCCAGTGCTACTGCATCGATAAAGTAGCAAGTAAACACCTGCTTCGGTGACTTCGTAACCGCTTCTCTGGTGACATAAGGATTGGAAAAGATTTAGATTAACTTGGTGTCTGTTTAATCGATAGTTTTAATAAATAAATCGACGACAAGATGACTAAAAATTGGCCTTCGTAAAAGACTGCGACTATATAGGCGGCATCGAACTATGTTCCCTTGAAACGACGTGCAATGAACTTTGAAGAGATCAGCTGTTGTTGGGACGCTGCGTTAGGTCCTGGTGCAATTTCAAAGCTTGCATGCACTGCAATTTTAGAACAAGGAAACAGCAGCTTGATTTAGGTTAAAAAAATGAGAACGAACTGAACTTGGAGAAGCTCAATTTAGGGCAGCTTCTAACCAGCAAAAAAGCAAGTTTAATGTTCAGTTTTTGTTAGTAGTAAAACTGACTACATAGTAATTCACTCCAATTTCCAATTTTCTTCATGCTTCCGGAAGCTTTTTCTTACTTAATCATTGACAATTTAACTCTTTTTCTAAACCTCGTATATATTACTGCACAAATAATAATCACCCACAGATATGATGTAAGGATTTCACTGCAATAATCATTGTTAAAATTATAAAAATCAAAACATTTTAATTCAATTTGATACAATATTGAATAAATTCCAAACAGGCACTTTCAAAAAATGCAAGGAAGGTTGCAACTTGAAAATTATTTTAAATCATGGGAATGTGAACGGTGAATCCATCGCACATCCTAGATAAAGAAAAAAATCAATCATATAGCGACAAGCTTAAAGAAGAGAACTAATGTTAAAGAAAGGGACAATAAAATGATAGCTTAAAAAGGATGGAAGGACTTTTAAAAAATTCTCAGTGGGGGCTCAAATAAGCCAAATCTCCCCGGGTGAGGCATTAAAGGTAAGTCAATTTGTTTCGAAGCTTTAATGGAAGAAAATCTAAATATATTTTTTGCAAAAGTTTGAGCTATAGTAGTGAGTGAAATGTGCATTGAATCTATTTGTTAAAAGAGGTGTTCTCATCTACCATCAAGCAAGATGAATTAAAATAAATCCGTTTTGTTTCAATTTTACGTAAGAAAATGTGGCAACGCAGAAAATGAAAAATTAAATTGAGTGCGAAAGCGAAACACCCAAAAATTTGATTTATGTAGATTTGTAAAAATTTGTTCTTTTAGAAAAACAAAGGTTAATCCGCATGGAACAAAAGAATACATATATCTAATCAATATTCTACTGAAAGAAATGTTATACTTGGCCCTGAATCGTTGAGGTCATGCACAGTTTTAGATTAGGTTATATATTACTAATGCGATTTTATTGCGATTTCATTAGATTATAGATAATACGCTTATTTGAATTTTCCTTTCATTATAAACATTTCATGCCTATTTGTGATAAGTGTTATTAAGAAAAATTGTAAATAAATTGTTAATTTTTAAATTCTTATAATTAAATCAGTATCTAATACCCGATACTTGCCTTTATTTAAAAGAAATTAAGATGGGTTTTTGCCCTAATTTTTTGCACTGTGTGGGCTAGTATTTATTATAATAAAGCATGAATTATTTGAATATAATAATTCAAAATAATAATATATTGAATTTAAATTCTGCGCATAAAATTATTATTCGATTTATTTCGTGATCAAAATATCAAAATTATTATTAAATATGACTATAAAGTCGTCTGTTAAATAAAATTCTAGTTATCTCACATATTTTTCTTTCCCGTGTCTTCTAATGTTTGGCTTTCTATCAAAAATAGCGAAGTTATTAATATCGTATCCATCTACATTAAACAAAAATTCTAGAAAATAGTCAAGATCTTTGAAATGTTTGGAAATATTGTGTGAAAGAAAGCAACACGGTGTTCCTTGTTAAGTCTTATTTCATCAAAGGATAAACGTGTTTTTTATCCGACAATAGAGTAATTCTTCAGTTATCTAAACCATTTTTCTATTATTATAAGATTTTTTAATGTTTAATATTGAAGTAATTTTTTTTAACAAAGGTATAATTTGTAATTTTCAGGAATTGTGTACGGCATCACCATCTACGAAGTTAAACCATAAACCACAATCCTCTAATAGAGACTACCATTATTCTCAATTAAAATGAGGAAAATATCATTATTTTTCAAAATCTTTCACACTCAATATCCCTTCCATTTTTGTAGGAAATTTAATCCAGTTTTCAGCCTATTCGTCAATTTTATGTGACCCCGCATCGATTCTTCTGCAAACTGTTACTAATGGCTCATCAAACCATCTTAGCTGATGCTGGCAATAGAAAATGTACTAAGCATAGTTAATATATGAAGTGTCTCTGAATTTGGTGCTATAAATTCAACCACTTATTCTACATAGCTCACGTAATATGACGAAAACTTCATATAAATATTTACATACACATAGGAATAGAAAGATGCTTCGTTTTCGATATACATACATGGTACATGGCGTGAAAGGTTGATTCCTGAAGATGGTTTTTTATTAATGTTTTTGAAAAATTTTGAGATAAAATAATAGAATTTTGTACTTTATAATAACTTTTTGTGCTTTTTCTGAATAGGTATGGAGAAATTGTCTCGTTCTTCTAGAGCCGGGTAATATAAGGGAGTACCACTAAAAAATTACTCAAACTATATTGATGATTTTATAAGAAAAATACTAAATTTGAACATTTTTACGTAAAAAAGGTACTTTTGGTGCAATCCGAAATCTCCAATAGTTTCCGAGAAATCTTAAATTTAACAAATCGGTAGACACTATGTTTTATTAATATCAAAATCACATTTAAAAACTTTCTTTATTCTTTTTCTTCAATAATAATTATAACTAAATACTGTTCAGATAACAACGAAAAATTATCAGATTTTATTAATAAATGTTGTCATATAGAAATGTAAAAAAAAAAATTTTGTTTCCTTTCAAAGCCAACTGGATTTCAAAACTAATTTTTATTTAATAAAATTTAACATCCACTGATTTACTAAATCTTAATTTTTTTTAAACTCTTGAGAATTTCGAGTGTCAACAATAGTACCTTTTTTATTTAAAGATCCTCAAATTTAATATTTTTTCTATAAAATCACCACTAAAGTTAAATACAAAACAGTTTGGGTACTTCCTAAACACCATCTCGCGGTGTTACCTACCCCTGGAAAAATGTTACAATTTCTTTATAGAAAATCAAAAAATGAACAAAAATTTATGAAAAAATACAAAGTTTTATTAATTTATCTCGGAACGTTTCACAAATATTATAATAATAAAAAACCATCTTCAGGAACCAACTTTCACACACTGTATATTGAAAACGAACCGCCTTTCGAGATATGTTTATATGAAGTTTTCATCATATTTTGGGACTGAGAATATGCGGTTGAATTTATGGCAGTATCGACCCTTAAAAGTTTCGAACCTGATTCACCCTTTAAACTTGGTAATACTGTATACCATTCGGAATAGCATGCTACTTATTCCTGAAAACAGATTTCAATTTAGATGAGAACTTCGAAAACCTATCTTTGGGTCTCGCTTATTCATTTACTAAAAGTTCGAAACCCCAGCCGGTAACCCCACATCATAGGGGATCTTTTAGACCTAAGGGTTGAATTTAGGCAACTTTTCCGGCATTCGCAGGCCCATTTTCTTTACCGCCCCACTTAAATATTACTTAATGAATTTCCGGGCCTGAAAGATGTTTTTAAAGTTTCCTCAACAACAATTAATCCAAACAAGATGCAAAGGTCCAATTCATTTAATCTTTATTTTTCAAACCTCATAACTTACGTAATTTAGTTAAAGAGCACTTGAAATAGCTCTTCATGTAAATGGCGGCGTCTTCCTCTAATAACTTAAAAGCCTCTATGAAAAACAGGATGTGGTTTTGTATAGTTCTAATTAAGTCAATTAGCTTGTGCGCCCTAAATAGATCGCTTTTTCGAGCTAACTCCTCAAATTGCGGCGTATTAGGGACAATCTAGAGGACAATAACGGGAATAAGAGTGTCGCTCTAATTAAAATTGCGTTATCAGAGGAATCTTTGACGCTGTCTAACACGAGAGATGTTTATCTGGATGGATTGTGTTGGGATTTAATAGAATCGAGCCAATTATCGAGAGCGGACATGTAAATGAGGCCGAATTAACACAAAAAAGAACCGGCGGACGAAAAGCTTTGTGTCCTGCATAGGCGTAGCATGCAAATCGTTCTAGGGAACTATGTATGAGAGCCTCTAGATATATTTTTTCTAGTACAAAAAGAAAAACTTCACGTGTTTGTATACGAATAAATAATTGTTGCAGATCTAGTGTAACCCATACACGAAGAGTTCCCCAAACTACCAAACGAAAGAAACAATTTAAATAAATTAACTCGGTATTATGTTTATTATTGTGGTGCGTAGAGAGTATGCTACGTTGCGTGAAAATACACGAACAAAATAATAGACTTGACGCATAAATTTTCTACTTTTACGCTCTCGTTTAACACGAAGAGATTTTAAAACAATGCGTTACTTAATATGCACATTCATTCCGGGATATCGTTAATGCAGTGAAAATTTGATAAAATTTATGTAGATTTGAGTACGTATAAATGTGTTACTCGGATAAAATTTTTCCACGCTAAAAACGGAACAACAAGAATTGGACAATTTCTATATAGGGCTAATGCTAAACGCTATACCGACGGTTTTATTGATTTATAAAAAAGCGTTTTGAGGATTTTACCTCTGGGGAATTGAGAATCTAACGCATAACCAACCCGTTTCCAGTCAAAGAGTCAATTTATGGAAGACGAAACAATGATATACAGTATGTCCGCGAATGGGGTTCCCAAGAGATGAATGTTTCTCATTTTTCATTTTACGAGAAAAATGTATTCTTCCTAAAAGTTTCTGCCAGTTCCAAAACGCTTGAATCAGTTCTCACCGTTTCAATTTTCCTTTTTGTTACAGAGAAAGATCGAGGCCCATTCAGTTAAAAACTTTTCAAGTCCCAAAAAGAAGTTCTCATTTTCACGGAAATCGTAATCAAAAGTTTTGTTTATTAAATTTTTTTTTTTATTATTCAACAAAAAAAAAAGAAAGAAATGTACAAATAAACATTTCAGTCGTTCCATTCACCACCTTCTTGGGCGCACAGCTTACTTGAGTTCACTGTTACTTCTTGGGTTGTTTTTGGAGCTGCAAAGACGCCACAACATCTGCGATCTTCTTCTTTAAATGTTTTGCATTCAGAGAAAAATCATTCGTTAAAATATTTGTTTTAAACGGCCCCAAAAGTAAAAATCAACCATAGCCAAATCAGGACTCCTCGATAGCCTATCGGCCATGGACTATTTTTATTACGCTAAAAAAACTAATTTACATTGATCAGACTTGCATCATAACTGCTCAAAGAAAATTATGAGAAAGAGTGACAGTTTCAATGATTAAGACTGGTCCTCTGCCCCTTGGTCCTAATGTACTCCACTTATCCATGGTGACAAGTGTCTTTGCATATGGTAATATGAACATACATATGTGCGATGGGGCAAAGAATGGGATGAAAAGCAGGTGACCATTGGATATTGCAGATGACACAAGGACGAAACATATAGTTACATAACGCATGAAAAGGAGAATTAATTCTTGGTACTTTTCTTAGAAATATTTTCCAACTATAAGAACCTATTTTTCCATATATTTCTGTAGCGAAAAGGAAAATTGACACACCAAGAACTAATTTAACTGTCTTAGAACAAGCAACATTTTTTTAAGACATACATTCTTCTCGTAAAATGAAAAATAGAAAACTTTCTCCTATAGCATACCTATTCGGGGATATATTGTATAAATTTACATACGTACACCTATCTATATCTAGTAACCACAAATGGGAAGAACAATGAACTGATCCGATAAGAATTGATAGAAAATAATTAAAAATTAACAAAATACCAGAAGCAATTAAAAAGCCAAAAAAAGGAAAGAGCCTTGTATAAATTGAATTTTTATGATGGAATCGGGCAAACGCCTTTCCATGTAGTAAATTCACACTAAAAAGTGTGAAGCTCACATTTACAATCAGCACAGAGAATCCAAAAAAATTAATATGCCTGGTGCGTCGTCTAGTTGCAAAAATAAACGCAAATTTTCAAAAACCCGTTCCTACTCAAAATCGTTTCGTAATTATAAATTCGTGCAGTGCTCTGATTTATCAACACAAAAAAAAAAAAACAACAATTTTTTAAAATTTATTATTTACTTAATTGTAACTATTAACCACTTTAAATTATTTTTCCTTTTCATCACAATGGCCTTTCATTGGTGCAAAGTTCACGAAGAGGCTGAATCCATTAAAATCTATACGTTAGAGATCCGGTCTTTAGGGGGCTGTAGGAGTAAGGATAGGTGTAGGGCTTTCTAGTGACATATATCAAGGCGAAGAAGGTACGGAACTTGATGGAGGTTGTGGTAGATGTGTATGATGAAACAATTGTACAGGTGTGCAAAAATCTGGGGATTGAGATTCCGAAAAAGTAGACGAGCCAAAATTCGAATTCGAAGTGGAAGGACGTCTAACATCTACGTTGTCGTATTGTCCCATATCAGCATTGAACAATATGTTATTAATATAATGCTGTACCATGTTCCTGGTTTTCTTAGTGTAACTTCTTAATTTGTTAGCTACATGACGTCCATAGACATTACATTCATCAGCTTTAAGTTGCCTATTCGAAGCGACGCTTTTCAAAATATTGGCAGTCTCATCTACTTTGGAATTCTCTCCTGTTGAATTTCGCCTTTTCCGATTCTTTCGATTTTGAACAGGAACACATTCAGATCTATTTACAGTAGACATTTCAGAAATTTGTGTCACTACTTCATCACCTGCGATGACTTGAGGAGGAGTCGCAGCTTCTTGTTCACCGGCAACAGTTTCTGATTCATCGTGACCTTCTGGTTCTTGTTTATTAGGAATATCTTCTTCCTGAAGCAAACATAGGCATGTAAAGGGGTTTAATATTCACCTGTTACTGACGGTTTTGGTGCGTTTTCAGTAAAATGTTTGGAAAATAGTAACAACTAACGTTGGTTACGAAAATTTTTGTTACATGGAAACATCTCCCTTAAAACGATTCAGTGATATCTCATGTTTAAAGGTTTTCCAACCCTCATTCGGAGGATTGCAGCTCTTATTATAATAAATTAATTATTAACTAAAAGCTTTTGGCTCGCAAATTTTGGCAAGCTCTCGTATCAATGGGGATAATGATAATGACTTCTTACTTGGAGGTTATAATCAGACTACAACTACCTTTAAAATGAGGCATCACTCAACGTCCCTTCCCATTAAAAATATTGGGGGTAACTGTCATCCCTCTTCGAAGGTTGAACTTGAAAGGTTAAAAACATAAAAAAATTATCCCTTTCGAATTAAAAATCGACGAGTCCAAGCAATTTTTCATATTTTCATTTTAAATACTGAAAATCGAAGTACCAAGTTTTCATTGGACCACTCTATATATCCTGTTTTTGATGGAAATTTGATTGTGCTCTCATTGATAACTTGATGATGATATATACATACCTCGACCCAATTCACGGCTTTAACTGGCCCATATCTGTCCAAGAGAAACGCCATACGAGGAAAAGCAAACCATTTCGACACATATAGTTCCTGCTTACCTGTCACAAGAATAAAAATTTTGTTTATTAACTTTGTATGAGAAATTCACCTTTTCCAGTTCCCACAGATTTCTTTCCCTTGGCTTTTTCCCTTCTAAAGCTCGAGAGAATGCTTTCCATCTTCTTCTTGACTTCTTCGTGGGTACATCCAATAACTTCGGCTATAAGTATCCAATTGTCATTCTTTTGAGTTTTATTGTAATATGAACCATGTGTTGGATTCCACAATACAGGGTGCTTTTCGTACTCATCAATAAGTTGGAGACATTTTTCTCTGGTCCACTCCATTTTCACATTAACAAGCCATTAAATTGTTCGCAACGTATGTGTACAAATGCATCGAACACCAATAGATGCAGAATGCGCACTGCGCGGCAAAAAACAAGTTGAACAAGTTCAATTTACGGGTGGCAACGTTCGATAAAGTTCGGCGCGTTTTGTCCTGTTCGAAGCGACGACGACGGCGACGCCGACGTACTCACTCCACCATACCAGTTTTAGATGCGTGCGCGGCGCGTTTGGTTCGTTCGGGACAGGGGCTCGAGTATTCTACGCTACTGATTTTTTTTAGGATAAAAATGCTATAGGTTTTTCCACCTTTCTTGAAGACATCAGAAGGCATCCGCCGGAATTTTAAAAATGTTTAAACTGTGAACCAACCAACACATACAATACTTACAAATAACATATATACAGGGTGTTTCCAAAAATGGGAGCAAAAATCCGGAAATGAAAAATTCTTGTCCAAAGATTATATTTATGCTCATAAATTGTATTTCATAAATTTACCCTTACGGAAATGCAGCTCATCAAAATTTGTTAGCTAAAATGGTATTTTCTAAAAACCTTTCCTTCCAATTGATAAAGTTTCGTTGAATTTGATATTGGTGTATCATACCAATATTGATAAGATAGAACCTGCTACTTCTTTCTACATCTCTCAAGGAGGCGGAAGGGAGGCTACCTTTAATTGCATTATGTGTAAACTTCCAAGGTCTTGTGTTTTTTAACCGTTTTGTGGTATATAATTTTCCCTCGTATATGAGAGAAAAAAGTACTCTTGGTCGATGTAAATAAATTGAACCGTTTTCCCAGAAAAAAAAATTGTCAAGGGGCGTATTTTACGACAGTAATGAATTTTGCGTGGTTTTTTTACTGTTACCTAAATACCAAAATACACAACAATTTTGTGTTAAAATTGTTAAAAATAGATTTATTTACGCCTTAAAATAAATTTATTACATTTTATCAACTGGAAGAAAAGTTGTTTAGAAAATACTATTTTCTATCCATCATATACCAAGTTTATCATAAAATTTTTAAAAGCGATAGGGTAAATTTTTGGAAACATTTTATAAGCACAAGCAGAGTCTTTTAACAAAAACTTTTTATTTCCAGGATATTGCCCACATTTTTGGAAACACAATGTATAATTATGCATTTATTTCTCTGGAGAAGTTGTTGTTCAAAAGATGTAATTTCACACTATTCTTAGTTAAAACTAGCTGAGAATAACGTTTACCCTTTACCTAAGGGCTCGGAAGAAATTCCTTGTTAACAAAGCCCTTAGTAAGCCATTGTGCCTTTAGTTTAGGTGAGAAGTTTGCCTATAGTTCAAATAGGACTCCGGAAACAACCCTAAACCACACAAGCTTTGTCGTTCACTCATACTAATCCCACATATTCAACTCATTCTAATCTAACTCAAAAATACATCTGATTCAAGGAGACCCTTAAATAGGAATAGCCGTAAGAAATGACTGGGGATTGAGTGTGACTGAATATTCATAATTGTCTGCGAGTTATCATTCAAGTTTTCATTATTTTTTTCCTTTTTCGTACGTAGGAGGATGAAAGAATGGGGGGTATATAGAAGGAGGCAAAATCTCTTTTTAACAAAGCCCTTAGGAACCCGCATACTAGCTGTAAACTCACTCTTCCCTGACTTGTTAAACCTTGCATGAAATGCATTTTCGTGTTAGATTAGAATGAATTGGGCATGATATGATTGGTGTGAGTGAACATCAAAGCTCGTATAGTTTTATGTTATTTCTGAAGTCCCATATAAACTATGGACAAATTTACCCAGACATTTTGACCTTCGAATACTAGAATAGATCCAACCAACTGCCGAAATTCCCTTCGCAAAAAGAAACAGCAGGAATTTAACGAGTTCCCCTAAGGTGCTTTCAGGGTAAATCAATAGGCAGCTGAGTATCAGCCCTGCGCCCCACGTGTGACCTTGGCCTTGACAGTGAAACCGCTTTCGTTTCGCCCTTGATGGGGCGATGATGTAATGCTCCCAACTTTTTCCTCCCCCTCGATTATGTTTTAGTTGCGTGAGAAGTATTGTAGGCAGAGGGGTGATGTCGGGACACGAAAGCAGCCCCATTTTTTCAATCCACATACCTAAAATCTGTCAAGAGATTGTTGAGATGTTCATAATGAGATTAGTTTATGTAAATCGCATATGAGCCCCATCAACGAGTTCGGGCATATATTTGTGTCAGCTTAAATAATGCAATAATGTCTGTGGTGGTCACTACTAGTCGTTGATTTATTGTTATTAAGGAAGATTAATGTTGTAAAATCAATTGTAATTTGTTGATAAGATGATCCACGGGAAAACTGAAGCACTGAAGAGCTTGTTAAATATATTAACTTCTGATTAAAATTATGTTAAACAAGACTATTCCTTTGAATATATATTTTTTTGGAAACATCATCTCATTCATATCATTTGATATCATGAGAGACTCCTTATAAAGGGGGCTTTCATGTTTCGATCAGCCAATCGAAAACTCCCTCGTGTTACCAAGCGGGAGTGTACTAAACCGAGCGTCTGAGTTACACCAACAACATCAAGCGATTAACTTTTTAATTTAAAACCAGTTTTAATTTTAGAAACCTCACGCAATGAGAAGAAAACGCACGAAAATGTCGGAACGAAAATGCAGATACGGAGCTTTTGCGTGAGCTTTTCAGAGGGTTTTCGGTCGATAATGCGATGTTTATGTAAATCGCCTCTAAGATTTATTACGTGCTGTAAGGATTTATCGGTCAGTTATGTCCAATTATACAGATGAGGATCTGTAGATCTGTGCCTTTAGGTTATGATCATTTGACTTATTGAGACGACCTTGAAACTGATGGCTTAGAAGATATCAAGCGTAGCACATTAAGAACCATTTTATACCTGTAACCGCCCCATTTCCCTTCCCTCAAACAAAAAGTGATCTAATGATGTTTTGTTGTCAAGTTTCCCTCAATAAGTATTTTTGATTTTTTTGAAAAAAATTGTTATCCAAATTGCGGATTTTATCGAATTTCTCCAAAAATATCCGGATTTTCTTAAATTCACAAAAAGATTATTTTTGAGAGCCAAAATTTGCAACTTTGTCTCCATTTGACCAATTTTGTAACTCTCCGTAGAGGTACCGCTCTATCAAGAGGATGGGTCCGTTTTTTTCTTCACAAAATGTTTATTTTTTTAATGTTTATTATCTCTGTTGGTGATCAGTTTTTTTGCATGTTCAAATTTCGCCTCTTGTTCAAGCATAGGTAATCAAGTGTTATCCATGCTTACTGAACAAGAGGCCACACATTTGGTTTTTTTAAGTAAAATATATTCACCTTCTTTGATTATACGCTTCTTTGATAATGGTCGCTTCGTAACCCGACTTTAACCATTAACAAAGACGTGCTGATATATACAGTACCTTTCTCGCTGTTATGCACATGGAGTTTTAGTGGGTGCAAGCGAAAGGCAATTAAACGATTGATAAGTGCGAGGGAGATAGGCTACCCTTTCCCCTTCCATTGTCAACGATCATTTAGCGTCGTTGACTTGTAACCAGTACGCCTTCATCTAAGGAGGGGTGTAGTTCTACGTGATTTTGGAAGACGCAAATTACGCGCATACATGCAAATTTGAATGCGTTCGTCGAGAACAGTTTCTATGATAAAATTTAAGGGTACCTTACCTCTATAAACGTCACGATACAAATAGAGATAGAAAATAAATATAATATGGAATACAGAAAGTAGAAAAAAAGACGTATTGTTTACAAGTCAACAATGGTAGCCTGTCTCCCTCGCACTTACCAATCGCCTAATTGCCTTTCGCTTGCACTTATTAAAGCTCAATTGCATAGTAACGAAAAAGATACTGAAATTGATCTGTACGACGCACTTTTCTCTAACAACGTTTAATAGCAGTCTAAGGTACAAGACACAAAGACATTTTTCAGGGTGTCGAATGCAACTAAGTCAGCAGCATCTTCCATTTGATTTCCCATGTTTCTTTGTGGCATTATTCATCAATAAAATCTGTCTCTCTCAAAGAATTTATTGCTTCCTGGTTGGAAGCTAAACCTTGAATTGGAAATGTGTTTGCACCTGTAATGGTCAATAATCAACCAGTAAACAAATAAGTATTAAATTAAGTGAAATGCAATGTTTTCTGCCAATTAAAAGGCGCATTTTATATTGTGTAAAGAAATAAATAACTTTATTTATTTAGCGATTACACGTGTCGCTTCTAGAAGAATAACAAATTTTTTTTCTATGTAGTAAACACATCGCTCACTCAACAACAATTTTTAGTGCTGACCCCTAACCTGCCAAATGCATTGTTGATTCAAATTCCACATTTGTTTGCCATCAGTCGGATTGGTAGAGTTCCTTCTATAGGGTTTTACAAAACATGTGTCCACAAGTGAAGGGTGTAATTTCTTGACTCATTGTAAGAAAAAAACTTTCTATTAATATAAGCCTACAAATGCATTCTTTTCGGGATACGGGATGTTAAAAATAAAGTTTTTTCTCAGTTTTTCACGATATCTCAAATATCATTTTTGGTAGAGAAATCAGCTTCTGTACACATATTATCATTACTATTAGCTGCTGTTGAGCGTTAATTTTTCCTTTTTTTTATAGGCTTGGACAGAAAATTTGAAGGTTTAAATTTAAGCTTTATGTGCGATTTTTTGCCCCTAATTTCTCAGCCACTGACACAATTGACGTTTTGAAACCCCCTTTTAAATCGTCAATGTTTTGTACACAAAGGTTGAAAGTCTATACTACTGAAAGAGGAGGCCATTTTCAACCATTGTTAGAATTTGTATTATTCCTTTGCTTAGTTTTGATATTAAAATGTTGCTGCTTTTATCAGGTTTCTCATAATAAAATGTCGTTTTTCTGAAATACGGTCCCCTTTGGAACTTTTGATCAACAGTACTTTTTTGTGTAGGAACTATTGGCGGTTTAACAGGTAGTTTCAAAATGCCAATTATCTTAATGGTGTAGAAATTAGAGTGCAAAAACTGAATATCAACCTTAAAATCTCCGTAACTGGCATATGAAATTAAACAGAACTAGCGCTTAAAAGTAGCAAATATTAATGATAATATTCTCTGTGTACAAAAACTGAGTTCTGTATCTGAAACGGTTCTTGAGATATCGTCAAAAAAGCGAAAAAAAAATTTCAATACCCTGCATTTCAAAAACAATGCTTTTACGGACCCATATTAATAGAAACTTTTCTTCCAATGAGCCAAGGAACCAAAAGGTTCATTTACGAACACATTTTTTAAAACACCCTGTATAATGATAACTCATGGATGCTTTGAGGCCTTTGATATACCTGCACTTTGAAATGTCAACGGCTTTTCCTAAATTGGAAAAGCGGGGCCCCCCGCTGCGCCTTGCGTACACGCACAAAGAAACTAAGCCTGGTTTACGTGCCTTTTGGTGCGATTTATTTTCACAGACCTACGCTGGAACAATAAAAAGTTACGCCTTTTTTCAATTTATGGCCCTAAACAGTTCGAGGGTGTGACTAAAGGGATCCTAAATTTGGGGATGAAATAAGAACGACGAGACTGTTAAATATTTATGGAGATTTTTCGGGGCAATTTTGTTCTTAATTGCCACGGAATTTCAATAATCTTTGTGGGAGATAAAGTGAGTTGGTATCCTCGGAATTCTAATAATAAATATGTTCTATAGATTTGAGGTAGGTTGTTCATTTTGTTGTTGCAAATCTGTCTAGACAAAATAGACCTATTGTATACCTTTTTGAAGCAAACATAGGAGGTATGTCAGACCAAATCGAATGATTAGGAAGTGAATTTAATGTTAAAATAGTTTATAGGATAAAAGGCGACTACTTTCAAAACGTGGAAAGACAAAACCACAAAAAGAAAGTAAATAGACAAAAAACAGGTACATTTAATTCCTCGCGAATGTAAAAAAATTTATTTATATCGACTTTAAAGCTTTAACCTCTAAACCTATAACACTGGATAAACTCTAGACCTTTAAAAAACAGAATTGAAGAACATCAATTACTTTAAAATTAGAGAATTTCATAGGTCAAATATGTATATGCCGGCTTGCCTTTAATAATGATAACAGAATTAAATGATATGACGTTTGCACCATTACCAAGAAACCATTATTGTATATAAAGTTTTTTTTAAGGTTCTGAAAACGGTGACAAATTTGTCACCAAAATGTTAATAAGGTTTTTTGGCCGAGCTCTTAATAAAGAGCAGATGTTGTTCTCAGTTAGTTTTCTGAGAATAATGTACAAATAATTATTCTTCATTTATATTATTTTTTCTTAATTTTTAAGCCCTCATCTGAGATAGATTATTGAACTTGGGTATTCCAATATATCTAAAAGATGACGTCAAAATGACGCCATTTTCACATTCTACGTGGCTGAATTAGTGCTAATTAAATCGTTTTAACGTCATTCCCTAGAAACGTCCGAACTAGTTGAGCGGGGACTTCCCCATATTCAAAAATCCTTTTGGAGACGCTACTGATTTTAACCAAATAAACTGTTGTAACTCAAGTTTTGTATGGTAATTTTCGAGGCTTTAAAACGCTTGCTAAGAATCAGTAATGTGACTTGTTTTCGACATCACCAAACATTTAAAATAAAAAGAGTCTGCGTACCTCATATATTTTTATCTCGTCATTTCGGAATTACTTAGTGTACTTGCATAATGTACAGATCCGCCAAGGAATTGAATGTTTGAAATTCCTAACGTCTTCTATCTAACCTATCCATGCAAATAATCGTTCCTTAGTAGTACTAATACGAACCTTTGTTATCGATGTTAATATGTTTTTTTTAATGTTGACACGTAAATTCGTGAATTTTCCCAAATATTCGACTGCAATTTGGGAATTTTAGTAGCTTTACGTCACCACTGATATAAATTTGCCGATACTAATTAAACTTGATGGTCGTATGTTGATGGTCTATCGATTGTGGTAAAAGTTTTTCGGCAAGCTGATTTTTCTTAGGACTAACTTTCAAGTGGTTTTTCCATAAACCGCAATTACTTTCTTGATAATATGGTGAATACGATACATATACGGAATATAGATAATTTGCAGAAAAATAATAGAGTTCACCTCTGTACAGGGTGATTCCTAAATATTGCAGCAAAGAAATAGATGTTGTATGCAAAAAGCTGAATCGGAACTCTAAAGAATGCATCGATAATTTGCTGAGACATATGTTAGATTGTCTCAGCAATTCATGAAATTTCGCTTCTTTTAATCATTGAACTAACCGTTATAATACTTTAAAATTCTATTTAAAACACTTGCCAATTCGGTATCCGTATTCAAATGAAATTCCTTGTAAGCATGATGATGACTGCATTAATCGATTTTAGTCTTTGTAAAGGTTTTATAGTAATTTTATACAACATTCCTTAACTGGCCATCATCTTGGAGAACGTTTATTTCATACCTCAAGGCCAATATAGCTAAACTAGAAAAATTCTAATCGTAAATATCAAGGGATGTCTGCATTGTGTTCCATTTAGCTAGCAGAGACGCTCAAAAAATTAGGTCGGTGTATTAATACTCGAGGACATAATCTGTTTCATTGCTTTCAACATCGGACATGCCAGAGAAGTGCGAAAAAACAGGCTTCCCCTTTGGTAAATCATACTTAACCAACCAATCTTTGGTAAGCAGTTCGTTCCACAGCTTACCTTACCCTTGACTAAAGTTCTGAGCTTTCGAAGAAAAATCGATCTTTAGAAAAAGATTCGAAAGAAATAATTATTTCTTTTGAATCAAGTACTCAGTTTTTTCTTGTATTGTGTAGTGCATTTGCAAGGAGTCGTTGATGTGTGGCCTTCGGTACCTGAGTCACTATAATGAGATAATTAGTATTCGCCTCGTTGCAGTTATGTTTGAAATAAATTGTACGTTTCAGCCATTAATTAGCCTCTGTTGCATCATAATTTTCAAAAATACCATTATTCCCGATAAGAGAGCCTATTTATAGGAAACAGAAAATATTCGGCAAATAACACATTCGACCTTGTTGTGCGGCGATATCAATATTTTTGCCAGCAATACGTCGAAAATATGTCATTTTTCCTGGTGGTAAACCAATTCTATTTTGAGATCTTCCTTGTCTATTTTTAATCAACAATTAGTATTTGCACGAAATCAAAAAACTTTGCCAAAAATGCACATCAAAAACCATCCTCGCACTCGTCCCAGTTCACACATAAAATTTAAAGGTAAACTTTGAGGGCGTCCCGGCTTATTTCGAAAAAGACATCCAATTCAAAAGTATCGAGGCCGTAACAGTAGATTCCGCGCCAATAAAAATTCGTGAACTTTTTTTAGCTTACAGACAAATAAAACCCTATAGCTCCAATCTTTTAGTAGATAATCGAGAGTTCCCAAACAAGCCCCCAACAATAGACTGGAGCGAGGAGTTTACGAGTCTTTTCCATTCAATTTGATAAAATTAGATTTTTCGTCCCCTTTTCGGACTTTATGTACGCCACCGCATGTGGGGTCACTTTCCGATCCTTTATATTCTACGGCGCTCGTAAAACTTTTTACTGAGCTAGTAAGCTCCAATTTTATAACAAAAGAGATTTAAGGGAACCTCTAAAACACCCAATATCGCACAAAGAAGAGGATTAAAATATGTAACGAATATGATAAGCGTGACCTGCGAATGAATGCAAGAAGATAGGGGAATCCCACCTCCCTCTCCTACATTAAGAAAGAATGGGGTGTTAAATCCGGGCAGTTAAGAATTGTTGTGGAATATTAAACCGTTTATACGGCGTCGTAAACTCTATAGAAAGATGTAAAAAAGGTGTATTCAAAATATGGCCGACAACAGAAACACAAAAACGTGAATCCCTGGGGGGTGGATTTTATGGGGCTCCGGTGTTAGAGAGGGATAAAATAAATTGTTGCTCGTGAAAAATAAATTAAGCATTTAGGATTTTAATAAAGCCGGCTGTTTTGTTACTGAGAATTATCCCGATTTAAATTAAAATTTCCTCCCGTAAAAAAGCTGAGTAAAGAAATTGGACCAAGGAGAGCGCTCTGATGAACCTCATAAAGGGCAAAGCTGTTTCCCTATTCTTTTCTTTTCTGGCTTATCCAGATTTGCCTATACGCCTTCAGCTTTATAGTTTTTTTTATCACCTATAATCAGTAATATAACTGCGCAAGAGTAACCTTTTTTTTGGAAAAAGTACATTGGAATGATCGTAAAAAGTAGAATTTTGTCCCTCCGTTTCTAAGGTGACAATAGAAGGGGTTTAATATAAAAAAGATTTATACGGTACTAAACTAAATTGTCGCACCTTTTTAAATCCTATTGCTAAAACATGCAAAATATATCAACCGCGTAGATTTCATTTTTGGCTTCGACTCCCTAAAGCGCTTTTCCTCGACCTCTGCATCGTTGACCTATTTTCTAATATCTATTGTTAAGTGCATGAGCCAGGGGGTACACGTGCCCCAATTACCAGGACAATATTTAATCGAAAACGAATTCTAAAGGCTGAACCTTCTGATGCCGGGAATAATTGAGATAAGGCGGTCTAGTCGGTTAATTGGTTCAATAAAGTGCGCTCGTGTACGTTTTTGCATTTGCAATTCTTGAAATAATCCCTTTGAATGTGAGTTCGTTAGATCAGTTGACACTGTGCCAAATCGACTTCGAAAAAAATTATGTTTACACGATTTTGCATGTGTTACTGTTACATTATGTTAATGTAGCCGGAGTTCCTGGCTGGCCCAAATTATCGCTAATAAAATGAAATAAAATTAGTAGTTCAATTCAAATTTCTTTTTCTATTGAAATATTGGTAATAAAAGATTAATTGGTTCCTTAAATAGATAAGTCATTCCCACAAGCTTACTGGAACCAAAACATCACTAATTATGAATTTGATTTTTCTCCTTTTAAAAATTTGTTGTTTAGATTTGAGACAAATATTTCATTCTTGACGTGAAGTATCACAATTGTCTCAAAGATAATTGTTTGGCACTATTGTTATTGTTACTTCATCAGTCAATTAAACGTTACGACTTAAGAATACAAAAGTGAGGTTCGCGTTTTCCTTTTTTTAAGTTTTTCTTTTCGATTTGATTTAACAAAAATTAATTTAATAAAACTCAGGGAATGCTAAAGAGACAGCTTAAACTTTTTATTCTCACTTTACATAAATGACCTTGTTGCAACTCACCTTAGCAATTATTAAGCCCCATGCAGTAAAAAATCCAGTTTCTCTAGAAGGTATTCGAAATACAATAATCAGCTCAAACTTTAAAATAGTGCGTTCAAAGAGAAAACACATCACATTAGAAGAAGCTGAACTGTTTTATGAGGAACATAGGCGGAAGTTCTTTTACAATAGATTAATTACATTCATGTCGAGGCATGTATTACAATATCAAGACCTCACCTAATATCATCACTTCCTCTACTTATAGTGGTGAATCAGACTTGTATATACTTGCTAAAGATAATGCCATAAAAGACTGGAGAGCTTTAATGGGGCCTACAAAGGTATATAAAGCTCAATTTGAAGCTCCAAATTCAATTAGAGGGAAGTATGGTCTTTCAGACACTAGAAATGCAACACATGGGTCTGGTGAGTGTCTTATCTGCGGTTTTTATATTGCTAAGCATGGTCAATTGTAGATTCTTTAGAAACCGCCAAAAAAGAAATTGGTATATTTTTTCCAGATTTTAAATATGATAAATGGTTTTTAAATGAGGAGCAGCAGTTTCGCATTGGACATTTAAGGTTCTTGGCTGATAAATTTATGCATTTTGTTGATGTATGATGTTAGAAAAATTTATATGATGCCTTTATATGAAAAAATAAAGATTTATTTCCACTATTGACAACACACTTCAATTTATTGCTTATAATTACAAAAAAAAATTATCATTTAATCCTAATCAAGCATTAATTTTAACATAAACTTTAGGCCTTTGAAACACTTTTATTCCCCCATCAATTCTCTTTAATTCTTCTTCAATTTCTACCTTCCTTTTCTTCATTCTCAGGGTATCACTTCTCACAGGCATCATGTTCAGCTCTTGTATTCTATCAGCATAACCTGTAAATTATTACACATTAATTCTATTCTCTCAGAATAACTCCAAACTTACTTTGTCTCAATACCCTTAAAGTTTCCTTCCTTTCTTCTTCAGGCAGCAATATATGCCCTGAAGGGCACTCAAAGTCTATTTCTGCAGGAGGATCTTCCTTCCTGTCTCGCAAATACTTGGGAACAATGCCTCTTTGATAATTTTCAGGTGCTTGACCCATCACTTTTGCTGAGCTCAGCTTTGAAGCCTTTATTTTGATGTTTTTGTTTCCTTTAATAACGTCCTCCTGAGTTGCTAAAAAGTTATCTTTTAATATAAGTGCAAATTATTTTAACAAAGAATTTACTCAAATTTTCAAATTCCTGCACAACACTACCAAGCTCATCTCCACATCCATTTTGTGGAGATTTAAAAACAGGTGATTCAAGTGATTTCATGATCCCTGGTCTGGGATATTTGATCACTCCTGAGTCATATAATTGAGCCATATCTTCTTCTCTCTCTGTCTGCATTGCTCGGTGAGTTAATCTGATTTCTCCTGCCCTATCTTGTAATTCTTTATTTACTTTTGTTTGCTTAGTTTTAGTGACTTTCAGCTTAACATTTTCCACATTGGATGGTTTATTAGGTGCTTGATATTTCCCACTGTGACTTGTTTGAACCTCAGGCTTGTTAGTGTTTCTCAGTGCTTTATTAGAGGTACTTTCCATAGATTTTGTCAACTGCAGTATATTTCTGTCATGCTCCTGTGCAGATGATCTTTTTTTAGGATGAATGACACCAGCCTCTTGCAGGATCCCTTGCATGTGCTTTATAGATTTGATGTTTTCCTTGACAAAATTGCGTCTATAAACAGGTTCTGCAATACATAAGCTCCTGTTCACAACAAGTGGATTATAATAATTTACTTACTTGGTTCTGGGAAAATGCCTCTCAAAGTTGTTGAATACATACTGATTCATCGATTTTTGTAATTTTGAAATTATGTTAATCCTCGCAGCCCCTTCATAAATGTGTTAAAAAATTTAGCATGACAGAAGTTGGCACCTTTACCTCCTTACCTGTGGAAACACCAGAAACTACAAGGAATGGTCCAGTTATCAAGAAAAGGTACATGGTTAAAAAGTGGGCATTTTTATTGAATTATTCAGCGATTTGTTACTTTTTAATAATAAAAAATATCGATAAATTTGTTTTCGGAATGTAAACAAACATTTTCAAAATGAAAACAAACATATGTTTCCAATGGTAACGGATCACTTTTATATTGGTCGTTGCCATAGGTATGTTTTAAACCAAAGACGTTTCTCATCTTGTCAGGGGAGTTGTTCCAAAGTGTGTCTAATAGAAAGAGAAAACACATGAACTACTTGACACTTGAGACGATCGCGCTTTCACTTTGCATCAGTGGCACACAACATAACCTCAGAATCGTCTATTAGGAAAATGAATACAAATGGGATATTTACAAAATTTAATTTCAAATTTGCATTTACGTCGCTTTTACGGCACGCAAGTTAAAGCCACTATAATGAAATACTTAAACGTAGCTGAGAAGAATGATGCTGCAAAAAATATAGCTGCAATTCTGGCCAGAGGCCACTCTCAAAGGGTAAAGAACCTCTATGCAGTTAAATCCGGCGTTAACAAATTCCTCTATGAAATTTCAGCGTGAAGGCCTATCCCCTTATAACAAAATTTACGAATTCACCGCTCAAGTGTTTGGGGAAAACTGTCAAATGGTTATGACGTCGGTGTCTGGCCATTTACTCAATTATGAGTTTGGTATCATGTATCGTAACTGGCAGAGCTGCAATCCTTTAGTTTTATTCGACGCCCCTGTTACCAAAGCTTGTCCTAAAGATTATGAAAAAGTTAAAGTAGGTATCAGTTTTATATGTGCTTTTAGAATTAAAATATCAGAGTCTTTAAAGAAAACTTTAGAAAGAGAGATTCGATCTTGTCAAGGCTTAATTATATGGACAGATTGTGATAGAGAAGGTGAAAATATTGGGTATGAAATAATCAAGGTTTGCACAGATATAAAGCCACAGCTAAGGATATACAGGGCCAAATTCTCAGAAATAACCTCAGCTTCAGTATTCAGGGCTTTGAATACTTTGGGGCAGCCAAATAAAAATATTAGTGATGCTGTTGATGTCAGACAGGAATTGGACTTAAGGACAGGTGGGTGTAAAATTAAATTCATTTCATATATAAAGAGAAAAGTCATATTAGGGGCTGCTTTTACCAGGCTTCAGACCTTGAGATTTCAACAAGTTTTTCCTAATAAATTGAGCGATAAACTAATTAGTTATGGGTCCTGCCAATTTCCTACTTTGGGGTTTGTTGTGGAGAGATATCAGGCCATAGAGGAATTTATTCCTGAAGCTTTCTGGCGCATAAAAAGTTTGTTTTGTTTAAAGTTTTAGAAAAGTATTTGTTTAATTTTTTGTTTTCAATTAAAGTGAATCATACAGTAAAAGAACTGACAACTGACTTTTCATGGAAAAGAGATAGACTATTTGATAAGAATTCATGTGAAGCTATTTTGGATCATTGTAAGGAGAACTCTTTGGCAAAGGTAGAGAGTGTAGAAAGCAAACCAAAGAGCAAATGGCGGCCTCTACCATTAGACACAGTAGTATGTACTAAAATTATTGAAAGTTTTGGTTTCTCTACTATTGTTGTAATTTAAGGAAATGGAAAAAAACATATCAAGAAAGCTCAGAATCAATGCCAAAGACACAATGAAAATTGCTGAAAAACTCTACACTCAAGGTTTTATAAGTTATCCACGTACAGAAACCAATATTTTCCCCAAAGAATTAAATCTTATAAACCTTGTTGAACAACAACAAGACGACAATGAATGGGGCCTGTTTGCTAGGCGAATCCTTGCTGAAGGCGGCCCAAATCCCCGACAGGGAAAAAAATCTGATCAGGTGATGTCCCTTTAATATTTATGTATTATCATGTGGCACGTAGCATTTACTACAAATTCAAATGTGGTAGTGTTACTTTATTTCACGCTATTCTATTTTTGCTATAATGCGTGGGATTCTTAGCTATTGCCACACTTCTAAATCCACGTTATATAAATATCTCTAGGCCCATCCTCCAATACATCCTACGAAATATGCAAACAATCTTCAGGGTAATGATAAGAGAGTTTATGAATACATTGTACGACACTTTTTGGGGTGTGTTCATAAAGACGCTCAAGGCTTTGAGACTACCGTTAACGTGGATATTGCAGGCGAAAAATTTACTGCTAAAGGCCTGATTATTCTGGAAAGAAACTACCTTGATGTTTACACGTATGAAAAGTGGAATGCTAAAGAAATTAATAATTACGAGCAAGGTGACACTTTCATTCCCACAGTGTTAGAAATGGTATTTTAATTCCGTTTGAATAAGTTCGCGAGGGTAAAAAAAAATTCTAGGCAGAAAGCCAGACCTCACCTCCAAAATTGCTCACTGAGGCCGACCTTATAGCCTTAATGGAGAAGCATGGAATTGGTACTGATGCCACTCATGCAGATCATATAGACACCATCAAATCCAGAGAATATGTTGGACTAAATGACATATATTTTGTACCTGGCAGATTGGGCATGGGTTTGGTGGAAGGGTATATAAATAATTGCAGTATATAAACATTTTAAATTAAAAGAAAAACATAATTTTAAGGTACAATGATATAGGCTTGGAAGTTTCCTTAGCCAAACCTACGTTACGCGCAGAATTCGAAAACAACCTAAAACTAATCTGTGAAGGGCACAAAGACCCTGAAGTAGTGAGACGTGAACAAATTGAAAAATATAAGGCCGTATTCACAACTGTTGCTGAAAAAATGCGACTTATAGACAATACTTTATCGAATAGATTGGGAGATCAGGCTCAGCAGACGCAGGATCCAATTGTCAACGTGGGAGGAAGGGATGATTTCAGACCCGTCTGTAAGTGCCCTAAATGCGGTAGAGATATGGTGTTAAGGTGAGCGAAAGGGTAATGAAGGGAGATGTAATCACAATAGACTATTGCAGAACCAAGAAAGATGGGGTTGGGAAGTATATTACTTGTACAGGATTTCCGGACTGCAAAAACTCAGTGTGGTTTCCTAGTATGGTTAAAAATGTTGAAGTTACAGACCAACATTGCCCACAGGTAATAAAAAGCTTTTTGAGTGCATTCGCTTTTAGATATGCATAAATTTTTACCGTTAAATAATCATAGCCTCAACATATTTTTATCTTTCATATTTTAGTGTGGCCCAGACTGTAAGCGTCTTAGGTTCACTTTTCGACCAAATCCCTTCCCAGGGGATCCCAATCCTAACACATTATGTATATGTGGCTGTGACGAAAACGTAATAGAATCGTTAGATATTAATTTAGTTAACGTGAGTAGGGGTAAGTTAGACACTTTGTTATATTTGCGGTAAAAGATACTTTTTGGAAATTTTTAGTTAATGGTGCAAGAGCTACAACTCGAAATAATCTCCCAGTGAGAGGTAACTTTGCTGACAATTTTAATGGTTTGTTATTCTGAGTTTTCAGAAATTAGTTTAGCATCTTATGGTATAAAAAATAGCAAAAAATTCATATTAACATAGGTCGCAATCGCTTCGTTACTATTAAATATTACATTTCTTTCCATAATTGCTGGAGTTAAAGTTTTGAATTAAAATTTCTGCCGTTAGTTTAACTTTGCTTAGTCAAATTAGCATCAAACTTTCCAAACCTATGTCTTTGGCAGTACGATCTAATGTACTATAACAAATTTGTTTTATTTCCACATTTCTATACAGCAAATCCAGAACCACGTCCTGCAGAGAACCTGAATCAACTGCAAAACCGGGCAAATAATCAACATAATCAATATGAGTCGAGCAGTGCGCCTCGAACTCAAACTTTGAATACTTTCTTCAATAATTCACCGATAGGAAGTACAAATTCTGGTAGCACTGAAGGAGGGACTTTTAGACCGAATTTAGACAACATGCCTGGTCCTTCAGGTATGTAAAAAAGCAAATACTGCAATAGATAAATTAAAGATGAAAATGTTGTTTATTAACCTTCTATGTCTGATATAAGGCAGCGTGTTTATTTTTTAAACTTTTCAACTAAATTTTCAAACAAACGCTTAAAATAGGATCAAATTCAAATCGAAGCAGCTTTGGCAACTTTACAAATCCTGGAGACACCTCTAGACGTAATGACATTGTTTGTCAGTGCGACCAAGAAGCTATTTTGCTAACAGTGAAAAAAAATGGCCCCAACAAAGGTTTAAAACCCATATATATTCTTATTATAATAGTAAAATTCATTTTACTCTCTTCTCATAACATAGGGAAGCAGTTTTACAAGTGCGCCCAATCAGCCTGTAATTTCTTCGCTTGGAATACGCTAAACGATTCCAACACCACACAAACTAGCAACAACCATCAAAATTCTACTCGTATGATGGGAAGTGTTACCGAAATTCAATGCAAATGCAATCAGAACGCGGCACTGCGAACCGTGAATAAAGAGGGTCCCAATAAAGGGCGACAATTTTATTGCTGCCCTAATATGACGGGAGGATGCAAGTTTTTCCAATGGGCGGATGAGGTATGATTTTGTTAATAAATAAATTCAATTATTAAAAAAAAATTCAGGCTGATGACAGAGGAGGGGGTCGTGGTGGTGGTGATGACGGAGACGATCACAGAGGAGGAGGTGGTTGGGGTGATGATGGAGGGAGCAATTTGAATTGGAGTTTTAAAGGTAAAGCTTCGAGGGGCAAGGGAAAAAATCGGGCTGCGCCTTATGCTAAAACGAAGACAGGTGGAAGTACCGGTACGAGGGCTAAACGAAAATGTGGAAAATGTGCTCAAGAAGGTACTAAATATTATTTTTTTTGTTATATAGATTTTATTTATAATTGGAATATTAATTAGGTCACACAAAGAACCACTGCCCCAATTAATTATTGTACAAATGTAAGTTATCGATTTATTTTTAAGAGATTCGCATTGTTAAGGTCATTTTATAGATAAAAAAAAGTTGTATTAAGTATATATTTGTTTAAAAAATTAAACTTTATGAGAAACTCTATTGTTTTTATTCGCATACATAGGTTTGTTGTAACATTAGTAAGGTTATCTTTTGGTCGATTTTCTTACTTTTCCCAATTCCCTTTCCAGTTGTTCCTTTTCAGCAGTAACTTCAGATAGCTAAAATAATATTAAAAGTTCTTGAATTGCAGCAAAAATTTTTCTTAAAAACACACAACAGAAAATAATTAGAGCAAACAAGAAGAAAATCAACTGTGGTTTGGCTGGACTTATTTGTAAGCCCATAAACCATCACTAGTATGTTATCGGTTTAGTTCGAGATAGGCCATCGCATAGGAAACTTCTTTTCACAACATGGCGACTTTACAAATAAGTTTTCTTTTTAAGCTCCTCACTTACCATATTTAATACAAGCTCATATTTAACTTTGAGTAGATTATTTTCTTCTTGCAATTCGTGGTTCTTCTTCTTGAATTTTTGGTTCATCTTATGAGTGGAACTGTTTTTACCTGAACCTTTTCGTATAAAATCATGGATTATAGTAACCTATATGAAGAAATGTTTAGAAGGAAACTTACACGGCATCCATTCCCCATTCTCAAACAGCAGTTCCTGCCCTCCTAGACAAATTTTTACTGACCTATTTTCGCCTACCAAATCATCTAGTAGCTTGTCCGAATTTACGTTCGTTTTACTCTTTCTTATAGGTGTTTTTCTCGGAGAAAATTTATTTCCAAATAAAGGCATAGTCTTTAACGATGCCTTCAAACGTAAATAATCCTCGATTATATATTGCTTAGCGATATTTACATTTACGCTTGGTTTTGTTTGTACTGGTTGATGATCGTGTTGCCATTGACAATCTTTCGGTATGAATCAAGTAATGCTGCAGGTTTTTACAGCGCATAATGCATATAAGAATTGAAGTAAAGGCTATTATGAAAGATCGGAAGCATTTGCTAAATTATGGTATGCATACAGAGTCACTTTTATACACGGGAATAATGGATTATTTAGAGCATGTTAGGGGACTCTGTAAATGTATTATTTTACGTTTATTATATTGTGTATATATAATATGATCTGATCCACACTCCGAAGACTTTAAAAATGGGTTTAATATTGGAATAAAAAAAAAACTTAATCAAATATACCCAGTTTATTAATAACACCTTAACAAATGTTATTTGCAGGCTAAAACTTATATTACAACATATTTCCATAACACCGCTCTTGCCGCATCTAAATTCCCTGAATTTTTATAAATCAAATGCAAATTGTATGCAGCTTCTTGTCTTAAGTCCAGGTACTCAGGATATTCCTGCAGGAACCGATTTTGCACTTTGAAAACCTATAAATTGCTAATTTTTCATCAACTTAAAACTTGAAAATCTCATCATACCAACTTGTAGAAGTGCTCAGCTAAGTGGAACACCCCGATTTGCTGGTACATGCGGCCCAAATTGTAATAAACCTCTTGTTGTGCATTTTTGCTCCGTATTTTGGCGTAGTTAAGAAACAAATAAGTGACCATTTCTACTAAGGTTTTCTTATTAATCGGAGTTGGTTTTCTTTGGCAGTACTGTTGCAACATTACCATACCTAATGAGCAGAGTTAGAAGTTATACACACATTTTATGTATTAAAAATTACCTATCATGAAGGCCGAATAAGAATTTTGCGTGTCTTTATAATCATTCAAAAAATAGCTCAAACACTGAGGGAAAAGTGCCACTGAGCAGTAGTGGTTGGCTCTCAAGAGGTCTGTGTAGGCAACAGGCATTCTGGATTTAGCTACTGCGCTTTCTAAGAAGAAAAGAAAGTAACTTATTGAAGATAGGGAAAAATAATTGAAAGAAAAAAAACAGACGAATAAATCTCACCAAAAAACCGTGTAACTTTAATCGTTTCTTGCGTGTGATTTGCGGTGATCGAAAAGAAATTCCACGCCTTATAGTTATCAGGGTGTTGAATCAGCAAATGTCGGGTTATAAGATAAGCGTGATAATAGTCTTTGGTAAAAATGCATGCATAGCAGGCAATTACATAGATCTCAGCTGCAATTATACAGACTTATTATTCCTATACTTCCATAAAATGCAATAGATCTCACGGAAATATTGCCCAAACCTCTTTGAGGTTAAACCCATGAAACTAAACTTCTGTAGCTCACTGTAAGCCTTCTGTTCAAAGGCAAACTTTAAAATGTCCAGAAAAATTTTGTACTCGTCGTCAACTGTCGGTTCAAATATGCCTAGAAAACTAATAACATGTATATACACAGTTTACTTTTAATTACCCATTACTTTCTAAGACACTATCCAAGTCATCAACATCCCCTTTAATCATTCGCAATCTGGCAAGTTTTTGCCATTTATCCCTGTTTGTCGCGTTCAAAATTACCCGCAATTCGTCGTAATCTTTGAAAATAATGCAATGTCTTGACAAAAGCATTTCACAACATTTCCAGTAGTTCTCCAAATCGCCAATTTGCTTCAACAGTTTCATTTGTTCTACAAGTACTGCCACATGCAACTTTCCCGTACTATGAGTATGCATAATATAAAAAATAATTATTGTAGACTACTAAGAGATAATGTGGAAAAATAAATAAACAGAAACAAACCTGAAATCCTGTGAAAGCACCTTTAAAGCCTCCTCTTTTCTATTCTGTTTGAGGAGAAGCATTGCCAGAGGATAGAGTACTTCTACATGATTAGGAGCCAAAGATATAACAGTTTGGTAGGCATCAATAGCCTGATCATACATATTTAACTTGCTCAAAGTCTCTCCGTGCTTCAACCAAATTGCAGCCAATGAGTAATTCTTGCTTTTAACTAGCGGAAGAAGCAGCGCTAGGGCTTCTTTATATAAATGCAAATTCATTAAAGCCTCTGCAATTTCAAAGTACATAGCCCCAGAAACTTCCACATCATCCTTTTCTAGCATTGAATGAATGAGCCCTTCAATAAGGTGGTAGGATTGGAGGTTAATTAGGCAGACTATGAATTTAGTTTTTATGTCTAACTAAAATAAAGAGCTGGTTAACTTTGTGTGAAAGCTGTAGGAAGAAATAGAGCTTACATGGACATTCTCAGGCATAATGAAATGGTGAATAATAATAGACATATCATCACTTATAGATAAATCAAATTGAAATCCACAAAATTGAGTAAAAATGTCTAGACATTCAGAATATCTATAAAAAAAAAACAATTGGGTTACTCTATAGAAATTAAAAAAAAAACAAAAACTTTTTAAATAAGACAAATCTTGACTAGAAGTAAAATTTCCTTTTTAGGAGTGCCCTGTTTAGCCCATTTATACATTTAAACACTGACCTTTCACTTATTAGTAACAACTCCAGCATCATATTTAACACATCTTGACTTGTGTGTTCAGGGATACGCATGAGACATATTTTCAAAGCTTCAATGGCACGAATGTAATTTTTTGCCTCATAGTGAGCTTTGGCAATTTCTGTACAAACTGCCAAAATCTGTGAGTGTTTGCTCTTGGGTAACACTTTGGCTAAATTCAGCCTTAGCAACTGTATTTGTTTAGTCCGTTGAGGCACTAAATGAGTTATTAAGAAATATATGTCAGATGTTGAATTTTTTTAGTTACATTTTTCTTTAATTAGATTTATTCGCTTGATGTGTAATTCAATGTTGTGTGGATTTGATCTAATGGCTTTGGAATAACACACTACTGCTGCAGATATCTGATTATCCAAGATCTCCACTTCTGCCAGCCTGCTCCAAATATCTGAATCTGAGGGGTGTAAATAGGCAGCAAGCATTAAAAATCCTAAGGCAAATTTTTAATAAAAACCCTCAATAACTTTTGTATTTAAATAATAACCTTTGTACTTTTTCACATTATGATTTTCATACATCTGAGCCAAGGTCAAATAAGGTTCATAAGCTTCAGGAGCTTGTCGAATAACTTCAAAGCACATCTTTTTGGCTAACTCTACTTCGCCTCGGGCAAAACGGAGATTTGCCTCACCCATAAGGCCCCGTATAGAGGGTGGTAATTTTGAGGCAATTTTTTTCTCTTTAGATTTTTCTAAAGAGAAAATTAAGTAACATGTTGATAAAAATGTTGGTACAATGGGAAGTGAGATTTAAGACATACCAGTCTCATCAACTTCATCAACATCCATGTTATCCCTTTCTTCGACATCGTCGTACTCCTGTTCGTCATAACTAGGTATGTTTAATAATAATACCTCTTCTTCCATATCTTATTCTTACTATTTATAGTCATATCATAATAATGTATTTATTTATTTTGATATTTTGTGTAAAAAATAATTTTTAAAATACAAAACACAAATAATGCATAAACAACCAATTTTTAGGTTATTCTACATTATTGGAAATTATTGAGGTTGCATAGAAGAGCTTGTAATCTATGACAAGTCATGTTGGTTGCATAGTGGAGTATGTCATTTATAAAATAATTCTCCAAATATTTTGTTTCTTCTTTAATTTTCAATATTCTTCAATTCTATTAACTACAATAATTACATTATCTACAGAAACATGCTTTAACACACAAATTATTTTAACAGCGACAGCGGTTAATAGTACCTTTAGTCTTGCGGACAAGTTAATAGACTCTATACATAACCTAAACTATTTTCGGTAATTTAATAACATTAAACAAATACAAAACAACTAAATTATCCTTAAACACAGGGTTTTTGCCTAGAAAATTCTGAAAATGGTTAAAGAAACAAGTGCAGGAAGTCCTATGAAAAAGAAGCGGAAAACTGCATCAGTAGAAGCAGGCCCGGAGCTCGATATTTATCAGGTACAGCAGCATTAACAATATAACAATATTCGTCTCCAAAGAACGTTTTTAAACTTGCTTGATATAGAAGGGGTATGCACCTATCGGTTATGGCACTATTGTCATTATTAAGATCCATGTAAGGAACTGCCCAACTTGATTTCAAATTTAGATTTACAAGAAGCAATTTGTTATCAATTTTGAATCTTGGGAATTAGTATGAGCAATTTTAGTTATTTTAATATATATCATATATATCTTTTTTGTGCAGCCTACCTCAGCTACATGTTACTTATTCTGGACAACATTATTTAACCGAAATTTTGAAAAGTTAATTCCAATATTCCTCACCTTTACACACAAGTTATCCATTATCGAACTTCTTTTAGAAAGTATGTGAGTATGAAGAAAAAGAAGCCAAAAACTGCAATCTGGCTGCTGATTCTGCACTATTTGTAGAAGTTATTAAAGATGTTCAAGATCATTTATCTCAAGTAAGAGACCTAAAAAATCAAAATGATGTGAGTTAAAAAAAAAAGTTATTATCAGAAACCTAGTCAATGGGACATTTTTATAGGCCCCCCCAAAATTAGAGCCTTTAACAAGTCATTTGATGGATATGGTGGTCAAAATTTGTATAATGAAAAAACTGAACCGAATGGATAAACTCAGTCAAGTAGTTGAGCGGGAAACATTGAATGTTGAAAAGCAGAAATGTGATAGCATTAAACTGACCTACCAGAACCTTGTTTATGAGCTTTACCATTTGGTTAATGAAACGAACAAGTGCTTGGCATTCAAGTAAGAAACTATTGTTATGTTTTCTTTGAGTGTGCTATAACGTCTTTATTAGATCTGATGACGAAAATATCCAACTAGTGAGCTTAGAGGAATTTATGAAAAACGCTCCTGAGACAGTCACCAGTAAATTTACAGATTTTAACCCAAATGACCAAGAGCAGGCCCATGCTTTAAGATTGGCCAGGCTGGAGTGGGAGCTGACCCAAAGAAAGAATTTAGCTGAAGAATGCAAGTTATTAGAAGAGAAAAAGAAGAAAGTTGTGGCTGGTAAGTTGAAATATTATTAAATAGACATCCTTTAATTATAACGGCTCAACACAGAGATAACCCAACGTAAGCAGAAGCTTAGCGACCTTTTGCCGCTGCTAAACTCAGTAATAAAAGCGACAAAACCACTGCAGGAACATTTGGGAATTTCTGGAGATGTTACCCGAAAAGAACACGCCCTTGCAGCTCTATTACCAGATCCTTTGTACATTTTATATGCAAATATTGTTGCCTATAAGAGTGTGTTTGGTGAGTTTAAATTTCAAAAGATCGGATGGTATTACAACATAGAATTCTAGCAACAACCATTGAGGTCACAATTTTGGGAAATAAAGACGACGCCACTCAGTTTAATGAAGCACTAGAGGTGGCCACTTCCAATGGATTGAATGAGGATTCGGAACCTGAAACTGAACTTCCTGAAGTTGAAGTGAGTGCAAGGGAATTAAAAGTCTGAAAATATGTATTTTTTTATGACTTTATAGGAAGTGATAGAGGTTAAAAAGAGACGTCATAGGAAATCCGTACAACAAGTAGATCCATTGGAAGAGAAAAAAAAGAAATTGTTGGAAGTTCATCCATTGAAGGTTGAACTTATGTTAAAAGTGGATGATGGGCCAAAATTGAATGTTTCATTCAGTTATTATTTGAAATTGAAGCTGGTTACTGTGAGTGCGAAAGTTGATGTTCCTTCAAACATAACTGGTGAATTTTTATTAATTACTCATATGTATAAATTTATTTATCAATCTTTTTTTAGCAAATACTGCCAGAGAAATTTTATCTGGGCACAACATTTTAAGTGAACTATTAGAGAATGATTCAGGCTTGGAAAGCCCTAATCCCGGAACTGGCTATGTCTTAAGGAAAATGGGCCTTAGTTCGTTACAATCATTAGTACCTGATATTGGATATGCTTATGGTTGGGCTCAAGCAGTGTGTGGAATTAATTTTTTGGCTCCAAGGGTAAGTTTTTTTAACTCCCACCAACCCATTCTAAGTAAAATTAATTTAGAAATACTGCGAGAAGTTTAGCCAACAAAACGTAGAAACAGTGTTAAAAATTATAAAGAAGCGGCTGGCAAACAGGACGCATTTGGCTAGGCAAATGCAACAGTTAGGTATGTAAGTAAACTGCTGCTGGTGCAGCAATTTAGATGTGCAATGTTAATGTTTATTCCAAATTTAAGAACGTGTAATTTCAAAAAGTAATAGTTACTTAATATTGTGATATGCTTCAAAGTTAACATAATATTCGTAAACTTATTTGATACCACCAATCTCATTGCTTCCAATATCCTCATTGAACGAATTTGAATATTATATATTGCTTCTTCCAGTAATACGTCATTAAACTTGGAGTAAAAAAATTATTTTTACAGCATTTTGTAATGAATATATTTATATTTAGAACAAAATACCCTGCCTGCAATTCCGGACACCATAGAGGCACCCATAAGTCGTGTGTCTACCATTTCTAAATGGTCTTCCACCACTTATCAAAACTTCTGCCAAGCACAGTTCACACAATCCTTGATTGATGAAGACATTGTCACATCCTCAGATTTGTTTTATAGCGTAAAAATATTAAGAGGAGAAGGTTTGCTGCTACAGGTTTTTTTTTCAAGTTCAATATTTAATTTGATTTTTAGCATCACTGCAAACCTTTGTGGTTATTAAGAACACTTACCCGACACTACCACCGATATTTGCTCTAAATCTTAATTACAAGGGCGTTCACAATTCATCGAATTCTGATGAAATTCGGGTAAATTTCCTTGAAATCTTATTTAATGTTTTTAACATTGTCTTATTTTAAGGATATCGAACGAGTTTTGAACGTAAATTGGGGGAATTATGGAGTTAAAAGCTCAGCATGGCTGTTATCCGCTCAACTAACACATCTTTGTTCGTATTTGGATGTTTACTTGGAGTCGTTAGATTCCAAGATTTTTCCACCGAATGCTAAGTTCATCCGTGGCATAAGGTAATGATTAAGGATTCAACTTTTTTGTTTTTATTAATAATTATTTTTTTAGTGGGAGAAACAGACGCAGGCCATATACTTTTAGGAAAATTGGCACAGGGATTTTTTTCACACAATACTGAGTTTTGACTAATGAGTGATAATGTTCTTATCCTGACGAACATTGAATTGGTATTTCAATTTAAGTGGCAAGATTTTAGTATATCAAAAAAAATCTAGATTAACTATTAAAAATAATGTGTAATATACAATGATGATTATGACAATAAAAATCAATCCTGAATATATATTTTTTTTTCATCTGGTTTCAAATGATACAACGAAGGACTCTAACGTTTGTAAATTTAATAACACACCTTCAAATGTCTTTGAGAATTCTGGAATGCTAATTAAACATACTTTTTGGCCACTTTCACCTAAAAAAAAAACAATAAAACTGCTAATGTCTTCTAAATAACACTATGTGACATTACCTGTAATCATTTTGCTTGCAAATTCAGTTTGATTCCCTGCAAAAACGACATGAGGACATTCACTAATAATAAAAGGATCAGTGGAATAATAAGGAAAACACCCCAATGTGTCTGGAGCTGTGGGAGCTAAATGGTTCCAAATCAAGCAGTCTTCCATTGCTTCTAAATTATTAGTGATTTCAGAGTATCTCATAATATCTCTTATTGGCTGCCCTGAAGTTCCTGTTATTTTCAATTTCCCCAAGTCACAATGGTAAGGATTTGAAACTTGATTGAATGACTTATATTGTGATGACTGGGGAAACATGCAAAAATGCATAGGTTTTTGTGGCAAAATATGATTGGATGGGTCATGCTCTCCTGGCATAATATCAACATCAACAACTTGGCACAGATTCAGAAGAAAACTGTCAAATGCCTTAACGGCCTCAACTGAGTCTGAAGACTCACTGATACGAGAAACCATAGAAATTGTTGTTGTGGCTTTAGGAGGCTCAGTTCTAATACTATTTCCTGCAATTATGACTCGGCAAATCTTGGAAATTCGGTCCACATCCCCAAATAGCCCGCTCACCCAATAGGAAAGCAATTGCAAATTCATGCCATGTTTAGCATGCTCAACAAAGTTAAGTCCACTGAGCAAAAGCACATATGAAGCTGAATCAAAAACTGGACGTTCTACTTGCTCTCGATAACCAGCAAAAACATATTCATCTACTAGAAATTTGCCTTTTCCTATGTCACTGCCTAGTAGTGCACATGTTATTCCAGTTACTAATTTAGTGGCATCAATTTTGCCTTAAAGATCAATTTTCAATTCATATTGATTATCTCAAATTTAACATTATTTTTACCTAAAATCTGGTATCTCTGAACTTCATCTTCCATAAAGAGCACATCTGTCTCGTCTGTAAAATGCATCAGAACAGGTTGGGGCACCAATTGATTACTCTCTGCAAGCTGTTTTAAAACAGAAGGCTTCAACTTCTGATCCTTGAATAAAGTTCCTATCACTACACATTTATTGTCCCCTTCTGCGAGTTTATGAAGCTTGTAAATGGGATATTTATCACCCCATTTTTGCTGCACTCGTTGAACCAGAAGAGCCTCCATTTCGTGTAGCCTAGCCAGGTAGATACTACAGTATTGTTTTGTGTAGTCTGTTTCATTTTGAGAAAATTTATGTGAGCAGTTTTTGTAGTCAAGAAACGAGCGTTGAATTTGAGAAGTCATAGTGGATTTTAAAAAGAATTCTGGTTTTAAAAGTGAATGTTAATGTAATTAAATGTTTCTTTTCTAAATTAAAAATGTTAGGTTAGGAGTAGTAAATTTAATATATGAATAATGAACCAAGATCGTTGAGTTCGGACCTTCTTTTTCTTGTCTTTATAAGTTAAAAAGAGATAGCAATTAGATGGATAGCATGTATTATTTCAAACAAGTACACATACAGTAAACATTATTCCCGCCTTTTTGTGTGTTTGTCTGGTTGCCTAAAGTTAAAATTTTTTCCGTACAAATTTGAATTTTAAATGTGATAAAAAAGTTTATGGTGCAACATATCTTTCTCTGATAACATCAATTTGATTATTAGAAACAAAAATTTATTAATTTTCTTCCATTAAATTCGTGGTGTATATATCTTGAATATACATGGGCCATAAGCATAACAGCATTTTTTGAGCCTGCGGAAACAGGGGCAACGCCTCCGAATCTTCAGGAAACACTTTCTCTTGACAAAAACAACATAATACTAATTTAAGCCCGAAAAAGAAAGCTTCTTAAATTAAGGTATCAATTGGGTGTGCAATAAACAAATAAATATATACATTAAAGTTTATATTTAAGAATTTTTTACATAACAATGCCTGCTAAAGAAATACTTTCAATAAAGTAAGTCAATGCAAGGATATTTCATGCATATTAAAAGTTGGTTTGAGCATTGCAATGTATGATTCATGACTTGATTAGCCAAGAAGGAATAACTGCTACTTGAAAAAAAATGTCATTTCACAAGGTTTAAATTGTCTTACTTCATGTTTTTATGATACACCTTGGTTTCAACCCAAATAAAGCTTAAAGAAACTCTCCCTGGAACTTTAAACAGTTTGTTTGGCATTAACGCTGCTTATTGCTAAAATCAAACGTTAATAAAGTCATCTGACTCTTAAATTTGCTTAACCTCGATAAAAGTTCCTTATGTGCTTCAGAGTCAGTCCTTTTAAGAAACTGTTACTTGCTAGACTGAACTGATCAATTACACAATGGAGAAAGTGCATATTCTTAAAGTGGTATACCTACTAGCGATTATATACTACGCAAAATCGCATGTCAGTATACCATAAGAGTACCATCGCACTAAACGTCTTTTGCGGTCTGTTTTGGTTGGTAAATAAAATACGGAATCGTGGCAAGATCTCTTTTTTAATCGAGTTTTGAATTGTTGGCCATTGGCAATTTCGTTCTGTACTCTTTGTGACGGGTCTTAAACTTAAGATTACAGTTTTCGGTGAAAAATGCCTCTTTGCGCCGACGAGTGGATCAACGAAGATATGGAAATCAACTCAAAGAAAACCAAGCGTGAAGACCATAAATTATCTTTTCCTTATGAAATTAAAAGTGTGGATTCTCAACTAAATTCTCAGCTTTTACAAGATTTTTCAGGTAGGAAAATTATAACAAAAATCAACAAAGTGAATTATTTTCCTTAGGGGAAAGAACTGGATTTGTTCAAGTGGGCCCTAAAAAGTGGTTTTTTCCAAGCGGATTTGCAAAGGAAGCTGAAAATTATTACAATTTTGAGCTGAGAAACGACGATGTTATCGTGATAACTTTTCCAAGATCTGGGACTACATGGACACAGGAGATGATTTGGCTATTGTGCAACAACTTGGATTACAACAGAGCAGCCGAATTGCCTTTAACTGCTCGATTTCCCTTTTTGGAGTAAGGAGAATATTTTGTGGTATTAAATATCCAATTTAACACAAACGTATCTGTTAGATTCAGTAGTTTTGTGCATAAAGATGTCAAGGCAGAGTTTTTGGAAGAGAACAAGAGTGACGTTGAAAATTATAAATCGGTGCAACAAATCGATTATCCGGCGTGGAAAACCTTCTCGCATAGTCAAGAAAGAAGGTTTATCAAGACCCACTTGCCCTTCAGTTTGCTGCCACCAAATTTAACCAAAACCGGATGCAAGGTACAAGTTTTAAGTAGCCTATGTGGTGTCACGATTGAAAGATTTGATGCAGGTAGTGTATGTGGCCAGAAACCCTAAAGACGTGGCAGTGTCCTTCTACCACCTAAACAGATCAATAAGAACGCAAGGATATAAAGGAGATTTCAAAAACTATTGGTTTTATTTTAAAAATAATCTGCGTAAGTTGTACCAATTTTGCTGTATTAACTCAAATGCATATATAGAATGTTTGCAAAATTCTAGAACCATGGACGCCCTATTGGGAGCATCTAAAAGAAGGCTGGAAAATGCGCCATGAAGAAAATGTGATGTTCATCTTTTACGAGAATATGAGCAAGGTAGTGGTATATTGTTCAGCATGAAAAAAACTCATTATAAAAATATCATAAAAATAAAAATACATCATATTTTTCAGAACTTTAGGCAACACATGGAGAAAATATGCGCTTTTCTAGGGAAATCCTATACTTGCGAAGAACTAGATTCTCTGGAAGATTATTTGAATATTGAAAATTTCAAAAAAAACAAATCGGTTAATTACGATTTGATGGAGAAATTAGGAATTGTCTTAAAAAACGAAGAAGGTTTCGTAAGAAAGGGGAAAACGGGCGGTTGGCAGTCGTATTTTGATCAGGAAACGGAAAAAGAGGCAAATCAGTGGATAGAAGAAAACTTGAAAGATACAGATTTAAGGTTTCCAGTATAAAATAGAGTTAATAGACAGTAAACAAAATATATTAATGTGAATATTCGTTATTACTGTGAACTTTATTAAAGTATTTTCTTATGTAAACATATAGAAATATTGCTAAAGGAGATATTTAAATCCTAAAAATAGATGCAATATGTAAAACTGGTTTGTACTGATTCAGTATTGTCTTTGCAGTATACATGGAAAATGTACAAAGAATTATCAAAAAATAATTGATACAAATATATTTGAGCTACAATCAAATCGGTTTCTTTGCAATAAAAACGTGTGAAATGGCCGTTCTTATATACAGCTTTTTTGCAAAATAACTGAACAAATAAAATCATAAAGTCTCAAAAACATATTTCTAATTCTAAAAATAATATTCTCTTATGAAGTCTTCAAAATAAATTCTCTAAAATCTATAAAACCAAATAAAACAAAAACCTTAAAGCTTTGCTTCGGCAGTCTAAAACCGTAACGATTCTTGCATGTAATTTGTATTGCGAAAGTAACTGTTGCAACTTAAAAAACACATAAAATAAAATATTTTTCTATATATTAAAAAAGTCAACTATTATTGCAACTTTGTAAATTGAGATATTGCAGAAACAATAATCACGAAACATTGTTGAGAATTTTCTGAAAATTCTCTTTGTTGCTTTTAAATTTATATTACACAATTTAGAGTTGTGATGAAAAGACACAACTTACTTATCTCTTCTCTCTACTCCTACGCTCCTCAACCACACCCAAAGCCTCCAATTCTCTTAAAATTCTAGTCAAGTATCCGGAATCCGGATAGCTGTGTGGATTGTTACTTGGCCCCATTTCAGTCTTGTGAGGAATATTCCAAGATACTACATCTTCGCATCCGGTAGTGTTGGATCTGGTTATCTGTGTGCATATGTATGGGGTGTTGGCATTGGAGGGACAAAGAGGGCAAAATGAGAAATTAACAAATGAGCAAAGGTTTTTGTCGTTAAATAATAATTTGTAACAACTACTAGTCAAACAGGACCTTTTTATTCTAAATAATCACTGAATAAAAGTCCACTTGTTTGCTATCCAATTTATGGTATTGATTTAGTGAGAAATTATTGATTTAATTTTAGACGAAATTAAAGTACTATTAATAAATTATTATTCAAGAGGTCTTAAGGGGTTTTTCGTTCAGACTAGTTTGGTCAGGAATTTAAAGTGTTAAACCATCCTGAATATAATCCATCTTTAATAAATTTTAAGAGATCATTTCAGAAGTATTTTAGAGCTTATGATCGATATTTTTTTGGGCAGCGTTAAATCAAAATTTTACAAGTGAAAACCACAGTTTGACTAGAATTACGCTTTAAAATAATTGAAGCATATGTAAAAAAATAAAAATAAAAGAATTTTCGTACTAGATTCCGCTTCGACGTGTGAACTATTTGACGTAGTTGCCATTATTATAAACTAATGAGACGTACGAATGTGGTAAATGAAATAGTTTGGGCGATAAATTGTATAAAACATGAACTTACCGTGAATATTAACCTCCTGTGCCACGCCTCATCGAGCAGCCGTAGGACTTTCCGTCCTTTGGGATTGTCTGGAAGATATGCAACTCTAGGAAAACCCACTGCGTAAAATTCACGACCCGGATTTGGATGATCTGGCCCTTGGATACCTGATTGTATGCTGAAAAAGTGTAATGGGCATATTTCGAGTTACAAATGGAAAAACGAATATTTTTATTAAAAATTTTTATTGATTGTAATAAACATTTATATATCTATTTTAGCACCAACACTTAAAATCCCGACCTAAACAAAAAAATTACAACTTACTTATACACAATTTGAATAGTCCTGAAATTCTGATAGCCAGGCAAACTGCGCTCGACTACACCCCATTCCATAGTCCCACAAGGCTGGTTCCCATGCTTCTCCCCATAAACACATCCACAAACTGAACACTGAATGTGTAACTCATCTCCCGCTTCCTGCAGTTCTGTTAAGGAATAATTCAGGCAATCTAAATGAAGAACATGATTACAGGGTAAGGCTATGACCACCAGAGATGGTTTTAAGGTCTGTCTGCATAGAGGACAGGGTTGTCTTGGGGCCCATTCACTCGGTTTTGAAACACGCACAAATCGAGATATTGTGGCACTTGCAGGATCCAAACCTAAAGTAATTTACATTATAAAATTTTCAATATCATAATGATTTTATTTAAGTACTAGTAAGTTTATTGGGAAGGAGAACAGTTTATATAGAAATGGAGTTGTCAACTTAATAGTAACTTTATGCCCTCACTAAATTTTTCAGGATTTTAATAATTTTGTCCTGAGATGAGGCAAAGGGTCATATTATTGCTTACCAACAATTGATGAAACATTGTCAATGCCATCAGCAAGACCATCATCACTCCCACTGCAGTTGATTAAATCAGCAGTGGAAGCTGTGGCTTGGCTTTCACGGCTTTCCTGACTCAAATAAGTCGACACTGTGTCTAAACTAGGACGTCTACCCGATTTTGTACTACTACTATCTGCATCTAATAATATGCTATTATCAATTCTTTGCGTGGACCCTGTAGGGCTAACATTTGCTGACTTGTGTCCTGAAAGATCATAGCTAGTAAATTTTTTTCTTTCTCTGGTAAAAAATAGTTGAGAAAGCTTACCAAAAATGTTTAAATTGCTCAATATAACTTTGGCTAAGTTTGTTGGGGTGTCATTGCCATTTTTGCCATTATTTTTCGTTTTTTTCTTGGAAGGAAGTTTTTTGGTTGTAGGCTCAGAAGACGAATTTAAGGCTGCACTTGTGCCAATTACTTTAACTGATTGATTTTGTTGAGTTTGGGGACAGGATTTTCTAATATCAGCATTTCTGCGACCTATTTAACAAATACTAATGATGGTCAAAACAAAAAACATAAATCTAAACAATCATATATATCAAGAGTAACATCATTGGTGAATTTTGGTGTACACCTATCAGGAATTTAAAGAATTTATAAGAGTTTTGTGGAATTTCAGCCTGAACTAATGATTCAACATAATTCACACTTACCAGTAATGGGAGCTAATTCCTCCAACCGAACTTTAACTAAGGGATAAGGGGCTTGCTTCATACGCCTCACACTTCTCACATACCCATTGGCCAACCACATTTGAGTTAAATTACTGAAATTGATAACATAAGGAAACCCAAGATGGGTCTTACTCATGTCTATAGTCTGATCCCCTTGAGCCCAAGCTTCTTCAATGAGACACTGAATGTCCATATCAAAAGCATGCCAATCGTGGTCTGAGCCTACACATTCCCATTTTGCACCCTTACCTGCTGGACTTGAGGGAGGATAGCATTTGCGACGTACAGGTACAACTACATCTAGATTCATTTATTTACTATCAGAAGATAATAGCCACACAAGAAGAAGCTCACCTGAATATTCTAATTCTTGGGTAAGAGTTCTCAAATTCACATAGTAGTTCTGAAGTACTGGGTCAGCATCAGAAAGTAAGGCTCTGGTAAGTTGTTTAGCGTTAGCTCTCTCAAGGTGTTGGCTGACTTCAGGACTGTAAGGCTTCCAATACCCAGATCTGATCTCAAATTCCCACACAACCACTGCGTGACCAGACATCGTTTCACGCTCTTATACCTTAAGGGCAAGTGGTAAACTACAATTTATTTGTCAATCATTTTTCTGAATTTGAGGTTGATTTTTCGCGAGTAGTGAAGTAAGGAGATGAGTACCGACACTGATTTTTGTATAAATTGATAGCTGAGACACACATTAATTAAGATTCATTCATATGACTCGTTAAAAATGGGTTAAATTAATTGAAATTTGTTTATTTTGCAATAGATGAGATGTCACATCACAATATATAATAAGAAAAAAAGTGACAGTGATATTGACATTGACGCGAAGATTACTAATGCCGTTCAGAACGTTTCACTTTATTGAATGTTAACATGGCAACATCGCTTACACGCCATTTTATTATATGTTTTCAAAAATTCTTTTTAATATTTTTAGGTTTAGTTTGAGTTTCCTAATTAAAACTTTTATCGATGAGTAAGTTATTATCTGCTAAGTTGTGACAAACAGTATAAACGCTACCATAAACTGCCGCGAAATAAATGTAAAGAGAAAATATAAGTGGTAAGAATCGTTGCAAATTTAGATTTATCAGCGTAAAAGTAAAATGATGCGAAATTCAAGTGACGCAAATTTTCGTATCCTTGTAGTGAAAATGGTTTTGGATTTAAAGTAAATTCAAATTTTAAATATTCAATTTTTCGTCCCTTATTACAGGTTTGAATTTAATTTTCTGACGTTTGTGAAGTTAGACAAAAGCCATCAGCTGATTAAACTCATCATGTGTTATTTTCATTAACGGTTAACTTCATATTTGTTATTTATTTACTATTCGTCATTTTAAAGCTCACTTTACTTAATTTTCAAGAAAATGATAAGATTATAAAACAAATTTTTATTTCTATAATGAACTTTCAATATCATTTCGAGTGTTCTGTAGAAATCACAAAACAAAATGTCTACCAAAATCGTTGTTGTAGGCTCCTGTATGATTGATTTTGTAAGGTATCTTGGCTTAAGTAAAATTCTTATTTACATTTATTCATACCTTTCTCTATCTTCTTCACACTCAAAAAGCCAAATATCACTTTTGACCAAGAATAATTAATGCAGAGTTCAAACTGAATTCTAAAACTTTACAGTTACTCACCCAGACTTCCAAATTCAGGTGAAACCATCCATGGTCATAAATTTGTAACAAACTTTGGGGGAAAGGGAGCTAATCAATGTGTGGCAGCGGCAAAATTGGGGGGAACTACAGCTTTAATAGCACGGGTATGTTGTACCATCTATCTTAGCTCCTCTTTCAAATGGTTGTTTAGGTGGGAGATGATGTTTGGGGCTCTAAATACATTGCTAATTTAGAAGCTGAGCATGTTGACACTCAGTACGTAAAAATCACAGAAAATTCAAGCAGTGGCATAGCACAAATTAATGTAGCTGATGATGGAATAAATCAGATTGTAATAGTTGCTGGGGCTAACAATAAGCTTACTGTGAAAGATGTTGAAGAAGCTCAATTTCTTATAAATTCTGCAGATGTTTTAGTCTTGCAGTTGGAGACACCTGTAGAAACTGCTATAAAAGCAATGCAAATTTGCAAAGGAGTATGTTTAATGCTCTGTTGTTCAAATTTGCCTTAAACAAAGAACAATTATAGATTTCCATATTAAATGGTGCTCCAGCTTTATCAAAATTTGAGGAACAACTGCTGAAATTGCCAACAATATTTTGTATTAATGAAACTGAAGCAGCGGTGTTTTGTGGTTTTCCTGTGAATAATATAAGGTAGATATATGTCAGTTTATCAGAAGTAAACAAAATTGTCATATTTAGTGATGCAGAGACTGCAGCAAGATATCTATTATCCAAGGGATGCCAAAATGTATTAATAACTCTGGGCTCTGCAGGGGCAGTATTCCTTACAAATGAAACTGGCAAAAAAATTTTCATAGCAAAATCCCCTAAGGTCACAAGTGTAGATAGTACAGGGGCAGGAGATGCATTTATTGGAGCCTTGGCTTACTTTTTAGCTTATTTTAAGAGTGTAGCCATTGAAAAATGTATTGAAGCTGCATGTTTTGTGGCCGCAGACACGGTCACTCGCTTGGGGACCCAAATTAGCTTTCCAGGGCCAGGAATTCTAGAAAAAGTCAAGAGGATTCTTGGAGAATGATAAGGCAGTAGTTATTTGTAAGAAATTAATCCAAATTTAGTAATAGATGGTTTTTTTATGATCAAGTCTTATATTATTTTTATTTAAAAGCGAAAAAATAGTTAATACTGCAATTGCTTACATGCCTACTGCTGATGAGTTTAATCTATTTCCCCATTTTCGTAGTTTAGGTTATCGGTACAATCAATAAGAAGTAAGTTAAATATTTCATATTTATTATCCCCATTCCTGGATAAACACTGAAAATTCTATAATTAAACTAATTGTTACGAAAAAAATCTTTCATCGAGTTCTTCCGAATAATGTAATGGTGGGGAATTGTTTCGCTGTATTTCTTCGTCTCATCAATGAGCGCTTAAATGACAAGTGCGTTAGGTATGTGACAAAAAATATTGAGGTTAGATTTAATGATCAAAGTAAAATTGAGGTTAGTTTTGTCTCAAAAGTATATTCACAAAAAAATAAATAAAAAGCGTATTTAAAGTCAAATTCTTAAGTAATGAATAAAATAGCTCTTTACATATTTCAATTCAGGCAATTCTGTAGTATAAAGCGACCACAGAAGTTGATTAAACCGTTAAAAAATCTTGTTCCTGAGAAACACTTTGAGTCTCGAATAGACCCTCAAAAGTTGCCTTCTAGGACCAAAATTGACGTCGACACTATTGCGCTATTAGAGCGATTATCGCTTGTAGACTGTGCTAATAAAAAGGGTATTGATACTTTGGAAGCTGCTATAGAGTTTGCTGACCAAATCCAACAAGTAGATACCACGGGAGTTGAACCTCTCATTACAGTTTTGGAAGACATGTAGGTTGCAATTTAAATCTTAATTTTATCATTTGTTATAGGAGTACAGTGTAATCTGTTTAATTTAAGTCTTGAGTAATCCAGAAATTTATTTTTAAAAGTTTCAATAAATTTTGACCTGCAATATCATAAAAAAATCATCTTAAAAACACCTTAGCGTTATTAAATCAAGATGGCAACAACTTTGTTGTAGTTGCTATTTTTTGTTTTAACAACAGGCAACATTTTTTTATCTTATTCATTTACAAAAATAAAAAATATTCAAATCCACTTTTTATCTCTAGTCCTTTGAGATTGCGAGAAGATGAAGTAACTGACGGCAATTGCAAGGAAATAATATTAGAAAACGCCTCCCTTACTGAAGAAGACTATTTTGTGGCTCCACCGGGGAATATTCCATTAGAAAGTAGAGAGGACCTGCTTTTTGAAAGGGAACCTAATGAATTTAAACCTCATAACTCATAAAAACTATGTTCAATATAATTATTAGTTTGTGTGAAAAACATGGCTTTCTAAGAAAAATTGCATCTTCAGGGCTGAATAGTGCCCAGCTGAAGGTGGGCCCCATTGGAACTCTTTTGCAATGTAACTTAACAAAGGAGTGGCATTATAGCTTTGTTACAAATAAGGAAAACACAGTATTTCTTGCAGATAATAGTAGTTTCATTGAAGCTTTTCAATTTGCAAGAAATATCTGTATGGAAAGGCTGCCATTTGGTATTGCTGAAATTCAGAAAAATAAATCAGAACTAAGTAAAAATAATATTATGTGTAAAGAAGTAGATTTCAATAATTGTTTCTCTAATGAAGATAAAGTTAACTTAAAGTGCAGTATGTTTGTATCTTCTGTAAACTCAACACAATTCTATCATCAATGGCAACGAGAAAGACGAATTTGGTGGCGTAAGGTGCAAACTTATTAAAGTCCATACTTTAAACTGTAGTTAGAAAGATTTCAGTTTTCTCCAAACCCTGGTCGCTACAGTATAACAGACATTAAAACTGATGAGAACAATATTCAAACTGTTCAAATTATGGCAACATATCCTTGGAATTCTCAGCTAGTTGAAACAATCTCCCTTCACCCTAAGCCAAAAGAGGCAATTATTGAAGCTAGCAAGGTATTTTACTAACTAAAGAAACTGCAAAATTTCACTAATGTTATGTTAGTTTAAGGAAGGCAAGAAGATTGTTCAAAGCCATTGTGTAATTAGTAACATTAGTTTAAATGCTATGTTCATGAATACAATCTGCGATGCTTATGACGAATCCAACTATAAAGGAAACATGCGTACTTTATTGAGGTTTCATCGCAAGATTGCTCCTTATAGTATCACTTTTGCAATATTTGCTGAAGGTGGTAAGCTGGTCTTAATTTTTTATAGTATTCCACTGATAATTTTTAGTTGCATCAAATAGATCTGAACTGAAAGATTTAGCACTTTATTTAACGAAACAACTTAGATCTAATCATTTATCTACGTTATTGCTACCCAGTAGTTCAAAACTGCCTCTGGAAGTTCAATGGAGGCACTATGACGAGTTAGGGGTTCCTTATAGTGTTTTGTTGAATGAAAAGACTTTAAAAGACGGTTTGGTTTTGCTAAGAAGTCGAGATACTACCTTGAAGGTAAGGGTATTTTTTAAAGGGTGATATATTTGTTTGAATAACGGTTCTCTTCGCTAGGAACAAGTTCATGTTACCGAACTAGTTGCTTACATGGAACAGTTATTTAAGAATTATTGAAGTGATCATTTCAATTAAAATTGGAAAAAGGCATGTTAAAGTTTGGTTTTAATGAGATTTAATTATTAAAAACTCTTCAGTGACTTTCCACACTCGTTTCGCTAAACCCGGATCTTATGCAGTTCGGTAATGATTGACAACATTAGAATAATTGAAACGTTCCTCCGGAAAGTGCCTATTTGCCCTTAGTAATGCTGCTGTACATACTGGTTTGAGCTCCTTCAGCATGAAAATTGCCTTTTATGAATTTTTGATGACAGTGAAGTTAAACTGTCCTAAAAGGAAATTTGTGAGTAAGAATGGCTTAAAAAGTTGGTTTACAAGAGCTTTAATAAGCCATTTTTACTAATTTCTTTACTGAAATCTACAGCTCCGGTATTGTTCACCAAAATGTTTAAGAGAAACAAACTTTTTATTAAGTGATGAATTTTTTTAATTGGAATAAATCTGTTTCTCGGTGGTTTTAATTATCTAGACATATTTAGTAGTTTTCAAAAGATCACGATAAAGCGTTGATTTAACTTTGAGATATATTCGTAAGATATCAGGATACAATGAGTCACATCTGAATGTACATATGACAAAAAAGTTTTGTAGATTTTATCAGGTGTGAGATAATGTTACTGTAGCTAGCTTTAATTTCTACTGGTTAAGCAAACGGATGTAATATAAAGAAGATATTTAATAAGCCAATGACATGGATCAAAAGTTGTGTAGTGAGGTAAGTACTGAAATATTTGTATAGCTATTGTCATTCATACTGCGGTAACAACAATAGTTTGCAAAGATTCTTGTTTGGTATATGTCATATTTGGTATATACCAGGATAAATTCAAAATATAAGAATAAATTTACGGCTTATTTAATCTGATTTCCCACTCGCAAAATCTTTCACAAAATGTCTACCAAGAATATTGACAGTTCGTCATTAATTTTCAGCTTAATAATTAAAGATACAGTATTATGCAAAACGCGCTATCCACCATATCATAGAAATTGCCAGAATTAGTCAGTTTGGTATTGAACTCTGTTGAACTCTCCTTGTGTTGTAATGTAGTTTTTGCAGAGGTAATTCAAGTCCTACGACATCCCCTCAATTGAAACAACTTTATACTGTGCGTAAAGAATAGGGGAATAAGTATTATAAAATACGCCCTGAATTGAAATTATTTATTAACACAAAAACATGCATCCCATGGATTCAATTCCCATCAATTTTAAGCAAGTCATCATTCCCGTTATATCGATAAGATGTATTTTGTTGTACTTTGTACCTACTTATATCTTATTTTAATTTCAATTATGAAATTATTACATTATCTCTAGTAAATTTAGAATATGTTTTGTGGTTTTCCACAACTGTTTCGCCAACTCTGGATCTTCCGCCGTGTTATATGTCTTCACCCTGTGGCATTCATGGAAATGCTCCCCTGACATCTGTTCTATACCTTTGGCTACACTACAGTAAATACTTGTTTGGGCTGCTTCAATGGGGCTCTGTTATAAATCAAATTAACCTCTTATATCGATAATTAAATAATTTCCTTACTTTGCAAAAACACTTGAAGATAATGCCGATGAAAAGTTTAATAATTGGTGGAACCTTTCTTAAAATCTCAGTGTTTCCTATACCTGGGTGCAGAGAATATGTAGTTGTACTAGTTCCTTTAAGTTTTTTTGATAACTCTATGGTGAAAAGAATGTTGCAGAGCTTGCTAAATGAGTATAATTTGGTGTTTGCAAAGCTATCGTATTTAGATTTCGGGAAATTGTTCAGAGCCTCAACATCGAAGTCATTCACATATTTGGCCACTATTGATGACACGTTTATTATACGTGAGTTTGAGGTGTTTCTCAAAAGATCTTAAATGTAACGAATCTTAAACTATAAAGTACGTTCAATTAGCATATATAATGCTTGTAGGTACTAACCTAGGAGTAAATACGTGAGCAAGAACGGACTAAAATAGTTGATTTGCATCAACATTAGCAACCCGTTTTCACTTTTCTCTTTGCCATAAGTTCCAACTCCTGCGTTGTTAACCAAGATATCTAACCTGCAAAAATAATTACCTTTTCTTCTAGCTGAATTATATACTCATTATTGTTGGACCTTTTTTCGGATTTATTAATATCTTCTACGAATTTCCTAACAGACTCCAACGAAGACAAATCCAATTGCTTAAAAAAAACGTTCTTGTTATCTGTAGATTTGATGATTTTTTCAACAGCCTTTGAGCCTCTACCCTCATCCCGACACGCCAGAATGACTTTGGCCCCACGTTTTGCGAAATCTTCCGCAGTCTCATATCCAATCCCTAATTAAATTAATTCTCTTGTATGCTCTATAATTTTTGTACCTACCGCAGTTGGCTCCAGTAACAATGGCAGTTTTTCCGATTAAACAAACATTGCTTGTGCACCATACTGTTGTGAGTTTTAAGTAAAGTTTTATTATGCCCAAGAAAACTACTGCATAAAATAATATGGTTAGTGTTAAACTCATTTTTGCTTTAGTGAACTAAAAGGTTAATAATAAAAAAAGCTGATAAAATGCGCTTAAATTAGATTATCAGCAAAAGAAATATATATATTACAGTATTTACACAAAATTCCTGATAAGGTTCTTTAAGAAAACAATTTTACATTTTCATTGCTCGTTTATTCAAAAATAAAGTCAGGAGTTTCAGCCTCCCAACATTGACTACTAGAACGTTAACTTCACATTGCAAAAAAAATATCGTTTATTAACAAAGTTTTAAAAAATAAAATATCACACATATTTTAATCTAAGAAATGCCTCTTACTTTTGTAGATTAACTGTAAGAATGCTTAAACAAAAATAAAATCTTAAAAGTAATACTGATTCTGAATCAGAACATTGCGCAACCTGTCGGAAATCTTCGACTACAACTCTTTGTCGGGAATGTCCTCCGAGGTATCCGAAAGGTAACTATAGTTAACACAAAACACATTAAAACAATATAATATTAGTAAAAAATAAATGTATAAGTAAAATATATGTAAAATGAGATTTAAGTAACGATTTGTTCATATGGGGTAGAAGTTTAATATCAAATGATAGTATCGCTGAAGATGGGAATATTTAAAATTAATTTGTTACTGACGCGTGCAAGTACTCCGTGACGAATATTCGTAAGATCCTGTTGAGGTTTTCTACGGTGCTTAAGTCGATAATGCTCCTGTCATCTTTTGAAGTGTGCCATTCGGGAGGAAATGGCAGAGGAATCAAGTGCAAGATTGGCACATCTGACAAATAAGTTTCCATGAATAAAATTACTTTTAAGTTCGAATTAATTATATACTTTTTCGTAAAAACGGCAAATGATCGTCTTCGATGTTACCGGTGAAAAAGTCTCTCGGGACAAAGTACCTGTTACGTCTTGGATAGAGTTGAGCCAAGTTGTGAAGCCTATCTTCTGCGTCAACCATTCTGTTAAACCTATCAATATATTTTTTAAGAAGTGTGTGAGATTCAGCATTTTTTGTCGATTAACTAACCATCTAGTTGTGTCGGCGAAATAGTTAAAAAAGCTCGCGTCTTTGTGCCCAATTAAATCTAAAAGTACCAGTATATCAATCTTTTGCAATTCAGACACGGTTTCTCCGGTGCTTCTGGCCAAGGATCGGTCTTTGTGGTATTTTGAAGCCAAATGTCGGGCTCCATATATTGAGTCTTTGGGTCCCCATTTCAAAAAAGCTTCTTCGCCATCGAAAAAGACGAACTTAAGGCTGAGGTCGGAATTTGATTTTATTGAGTCGAGTTGGGAACGAAGGGTTTGCGCTAGATTCAATAACATTGCGCATGGAACTGCGGAGTCTATGGCACCTAGGGCACAATGGCATTTTTTACCAATCACGGTCTAAAGTCAAAATTTACTAAATATTCTTTATGTTAAGCAAAAATATCCTCTATATGCATTTTGTTAATATCAAGGTTTATATGAGTATCATGTAACACTCAAAACAAAGCAGATCACATAGAAAAATACCTTTGAAACTTGCATAACCCAGTGAGTGTCAAGGCAGACTCTGGTGTCTGTTTCAGGTTTGCTTCATAAAAGAACAACAAACACCGGCGTCTGCTAATATTTTGTCGTGTTAAGGCGCAGGGGTGCAAATTGTCAAATTGTTGTATCTGCTGTGGCTTAATTAAATATCTCTGATTCCTTGATTGAAGAAAAATTGTTATAAAGCACTATTTCTATAATAACGGTGTGTGGCTTTTTCAAAAATGATTTAACTTACCAACAAATACTTCATTTTCAAAATACTTGCTATCATAATGGCAGGCAAGCACCAGAAACCTATCAGCATCAGGATTCAAAGCTCCTATTATGTTTTTGAAAGTCAACCGACCAAAGTTGGGAGTCTCTGCTTCAAATTCATCGACATACACATTCCAGCCATGTTTCTCCAGCTCAGAAGTAATGTAGTTGTGAACAATTTCATGGTTGTCTGTTCCCACTACTCTGGGAACGAGAATATTGTCGATTGCTGTATTAAAGTAATTGGTGTCAGATAAGCCTGCTAGGTATTTGATTTCGCTGTTGGTCAAGCGTTGAGGGGTGTGGTTTTGCTGGAAAATATTTGAATGCAATAAGTGGGTTTTTCTGAATAAAACATCCAGGATGCAGTTGTTGAACGTGGATACAGCTTAAATGGATTTTTTACATTAAATAATTATTTTAGTTTTCACCTGCAACTTCCTGAGTTGATTTGCAGTACCAATACCAAACGCCGATATCACAATCACAGATTTCAGCAACGTAGACAACATAATAAAATTACTGGGTTAAATTATAATAAAAGCTGCTAATATATTTAACATTTAGTGAGATTCCCTGTTGCGACTTTCTTTTGTTCTCGTTGGGACCTATATAATGAAATTGTAAGTTAATTTTATTCAAATTTATGGACTTCTTTAACCACCACCCACAGAATTTTGGCAATAATTTAATTTACATAATTTAACAAAAAGAAAACTTGAAACTCCCACCCACGTTACTTTGCGACTTCCGCTGTCAGTTGCCCTGACATGTACTTTAGCAATCTATTAACCGTAAAGATGGCGCCTCTTCATTTTGAATTCTCTAAAATCATGTTTAACGTCATTGAGAGTGTTTAGTTATACATTAGTTGAATTTTAATCGCAAATATTCATTTGTCGTCATCAGAATTTACAAAGTAATTAATACATGCTGCTAAACGCTTTTTTTTTTATAATGTTTGAACAAAAAAAGTATTTTTTTCGGTGTTGGTGCATTTTTATTGTTGACAGGTTGTATTTATTATAAGAGAATTATTTAGTGTTATTACTATTTCGTAATGTATATTTTCATTAATCATGTTTACTGTCATCAACACGACTGTTAATTTAGATTTTTTGCATTAGGTTCACCAATATATTAATCTGGATGATGTAACGAGGGTATTTTCGTTGTAGAAAAAATATATGTATAATTTATTAAAACGTCAATCATATGGCATCTGTCATAGTCATAAGTGTTTGTTATTTACCTTTGAATTTGTTGTGTATTGTATGTTGTTTCTTAAAATATTTATGTTAAAAATAAATAATATTATTCACAGCTTTTAATATTTAAATGCAAAGGGATAGGTGGAGTTATTAAACTAAACTATCATTTTGTCAACATCTCATTAAAAATCGTTCGCTGAACCTTTCATAAACGTGTGAAACGTAAATTTTAACAGAAATTTCTACAATATCACTTGTCTCAAAGTTTGAACGATATTTAAAAATGAAATACTATTAATAATTTTCTTCAAAATTCCTTAAAGAACACAATTTTAAAGCAGAATGTAGAACATTACAATATTGCACGTTCTAGTATACAAGATGGTCATCATACGTCAATTGCTAATAAATGGGAACAAAGTCATTTCTAGCCCAAATAGCATGATTATGGACATTGACGAATTCCTGTGAGACGTAAACAAATCAGTATTTTGCTTTAGACATTTCAGACGTTTGTAATGCTTCCAGTTGTGACACCAGTTGGCTATCATGGATTTTGTTTAAACTCAAAACTTTGAAACAACTCATAAAACAATATATTATATTGTTAAATAGTACCTTAAGTAGGTTTACAAAAGAAAGGAACTAGGCTGACGAAGTCAAAGCCATAATGTAACTACAAGCATAAGAATGCAAGAGAGTAATTTCTCGGTTACAAAGAACTCAAGTACTAAAAGTTCTAGAAATATTGTTCGGCGTATCGTTAACGAAAAGGTGATTATTAGTTAGATCCTTTTCCAACGATCAGCAAGATTGATTATTTACAATGGTTAAAATATAAAAATTCTTGAACAGGCTCTTTTGAGTGTGACTAGTACTAAAACCCATTCATTTTCACTAAATCTAAAAAACAGTGCTGCACATAGACATAAAAAAGGACTATATTACACATTTGAAAATGTAGAGACAGGACATTATCAACAACCCGAATGCAGAGAAGCATTCTCCCCTGTATCTAAGTTGAACAATCAATCTTACAGAACTCTGAAGTGAGAATACTTATTCCAATAGAATGTCCTCTGGCCAAGAAGAGATATAGGGTATGTGAATCAAAAATGAAACATTTGACATAGTAACAAATACAGTTGATAATATTTCTCAGAATGTACAAACTCCCAACTGGCTTCTTGTGCAATTCATTCTCATGTCTCTTCCAGAGCTGCTTTAAGCTGAGAAAAACTCAAAGGAATCTTATTTACCCAGGGTTGGCTCTAATGTTCCCCAGGTTAGGTAGGGAAATATAACTCTCTATGTCTTGTTTTTATTGAGCAGAAGTGTATTAGAAGAAAACTAGAACTCTGGTTTAAATATAACTGTCAATATATGAGTTAACAGCAGAGGACATTATCCACAGAAAGAATAAACTGGGTGACCTATGCTTGATGGAAGGTTTGACATTTTTTTGAAAGTGGAAAGAATTATAGGTGAAATTCGGTCCTGCAGGAAAATTAAAATGCTCTACGCTTCTAAAATATTTTGAAAGTGTTGCCGTTTCTATGGTAAACTAACACCCACTTTAAGATTTTTATTGGAACAGCTTATATATATATTATTTAATTTTTTGTTTTTCATTAGAATGCACAACTTTTTTGTAATTTAACCTATCCTGTGCCTCTTACATTATCAAATATTTCCATCGAGGGTTTTGTAGCAGTGACCTGCATACCGATGCGCAAAGGTCAGCAGTTATCCTAGAAAATGCTCAGCGAATATAAATTATCATATAATCGACGAACACGGTGTTAACAATACCGCCTTAACAACCTATTACAAAATACATAAACGTAAATAATAATGGTTTGTTTATTCCAGAAAGGATCCAGGTCGGCCCGATAAAAATAAATCATTCAGGTTCCCCTATATGCATAAAAATCACTTCCCTACGAAATAAAAGGAAAATTAGCATGAAAAACAGAAAAAAAGGCAGGAATTCATTCGATTTTTATGAAAATTATTTACGCAACACCCCATCGGGCCATTGTAGCCCGTTCGTTGTGGTATACCATTTATTAAGTTTTTGTGACTTTATCGCCCTTTCGTCACGTCATGCCGAGTATTTACCCCCTTGAAAATGTGGGCCGGGCGCCGCTTTAGGTTTCTGTAATTCACTTTCTTTGTTTGCCAATTTTATCTTAATTGAAATGGAAATGAGGTGCAGGAAATTTGTCTCTAATTGAAAATATAATTATTGTTGGTATTACAACAAGTAGGTTGCTTCAAATTCGAACTATATGAGACTAGAAAATAATAAAAGGTACAGGACTTGATTATTGCAGTAAAAGTGGTGTATTTTCGATTTCACAGTTTATTTGATACGCGTTCTACTTTCAAAGGAAACCTTAGAACTCTTAATCAACGGCTTAAAATGGAAATTAAAAGACAATTTTATATAAGACATTAAAGTGCAATTTGAGTTTCAATTCCGAACTTAGTTGGCATCAATTTTTCATTGTCGGTATACTTACGCAGTCAATTGGTTTACTAAGCTATGTTCGAAATTTCATATCTGACTCCTCCGCTGCGGATTCAAAAGTTTATTAAGCTGAGAATGTTTCGAATATTGTTTTAATACGTAGACACTAGAAGAGACGGAAAACGGAGACGAAAACAGACATTTGCAGGAATTTTACACTCCTCTGTTAGAAAATCGTAAGGTTCTTATAATACCCAAATACAGCTCTATTGGTTTTAACATTTAATTTATATTGCAGTAAACCGAAGGATGATGGGTTAATGCAAGTTTATCACTAATCATTTTGTTAAGAAATATATAAAACGATTTATAAAACCATCACATGAAATCAAAGAAGTTCTATTACTACGAATAATTATCACAGGACACATCTATGATGAGAAACGTTCCATGTTACCTTGCAGAAAGAATTCCGAACCATGCCGTTATCGGTTTCATGCTTGTTGGCACTCTGCAGACGGTTAATCTCCTATGGATAATCGCTATGGTTAGTGGAGTCTCTTTGATTTCGAGTATTTCTTTGAAAAGTGATCCAGCCAGACGGTATAGTTCAATGTCCACTATGATACCACTGTGATAAAATGGCTCAGTTGTTTGGTTTAGTATTGTCGTTGCGTACCCTATTTGAAGTACCTATGGACCATAGTCTTTTTGAATTGGGTGGAGGCATGTAAAAATTTGTAGTATCCCCTTGAGATGGATACTTTGAAATTATTTAAAATAAAAATACAGAAAATTAGAAATTTTTGAAACGTTTTGTAAATTGTAAGATAGGGACATATAATAAATAAATTCAAGCCTAAACTCAAGGAAACAACCTATAATAATAAAAAAGAACAACTGAAAAATACAAAAATGATTTAAGTTTTGCAGATTTCAACATCTACATTACAATTGTTTTCTTCCGCATCCCTATAAAACAATTTTGATTTGAAACGGTTTGAAATTAAATAAGGAATTCAGAGTAGCAAGGGAATTTCCATTTTAATTTATTATACAGAGAGGTCTAAAAGTTCCGCAAAAATTCATTAACAATTGAAAGAATTATTTTTCATGAAAATGCTGGAACAGCTCAAGTATTGTTTTAAGTTGTTCTTTTTCTGGTGAAACAGTCAGGTATACAAGGTTACCTATGTAGTAGATAAATGTGCTTTTTAATTTTTCTCACTACTGTAAACTAATGTATTACATGTTTGAATTGTGCCCCGTTGCCTTCCTGACAGGGGGCAAGCCGCAATTTAAATTCTTCAAGAATTTTCGTATCATTTGATCAAGTATTTGTTGATCTTTTTGAGTAATTTATTTTTTTAACTCTTCTATATAGCTACGCAATAATTGTGGAATTTAGACATGGGTAAAATATGTTCCGAATTCCTCAAAGAACTCAAAAACGTCATAATATATATGGGGTTCGATAAGAAAAAATTGAAAAAGTACATTTATCTACTAGAAGGGTAGCTCTGTATACATGTTTGTGACGTCAAGAATGCACAACTAAAAACAATATTTCCATTATTCCAACATAATTTCCAGGAAAAATATTTCCTTCAATTTTTAATGAATTTATGCGGGACTTTTGGTTTTCTCTGTATTTATAGATAGAGCGTTGTTTAGATTTTGCGACAGACATTATTGACTAAAAAATTACCTTTCATTTAACCATTTCTGCGCCTTTCACGGCTTTAGAGATCTCGGTATGTGTACCGAATTGCCTGCAACCCAACTCCCAACTTCGCAAAAACGTATTCGGAGAAAATTGTGTACCAAATTTGAAACGTCCGCCCATAAATGGATTTCTCTCGACAACTCGGAGGTAAAGCCTTTTAATTTCATATTCAACGTTAAAATTAGAGAGATGCGAGAAATAAAGCCGTTTTAACAATGGAAAAGCTCAAATGCCGCGACGAGGGTGTACAGCTAATTTAAAAAGATGAATGTTTCAAGAGACGCTTTATTACGTTTTAGGTAAATGTTTAAACTCCAATTTTTCGGGACTAGCTTAATAATTGACTGCTTTCGTGAATAATTGAAGAGCGTAGAATTTCGTACGATTTATAAATTTTTACGAATAATTTCATACTACCGACTGAGGTATTTTTCCGCCAGGTATATCCGCGTTACCGTTGCTCCGGAAGCAGAAAATTCAATGACAAATTGCATTATTTTCGAGCTCCATAAAATTAATGGCCCGGAAAAACTCCGCCATTTTTATAACCAGAACATTGTCATCCTGCTGGAAATAATCAAAATTGTAATTTATTTTTCGACAATAGATAAAATCGCTTTTGTTCATAAAATACGCAGTAGCGCTGCCGGGTAGAAATAAGCTGTTATTTTAACTCAAATTGTCAGTACGTATTTACGTTTGTCGCTTTGAAAATGGAGGAGCTATGATTTGCTCCAAAGGCAATAATTTACCCAGCTTTATTGCCTGGTTTATAATCTCTGTAAATATGGTGCTGTGCATTCGATTCGACACCAGGAGGGGCATTGTCAACGTATGTAACACTTATCGTATGTGCAGGGCCGGCCTAAGCAAGTCTGGAGCCCCGGGCTATATTTTTAATTATCGGCTCTTACCCCCAAGAAAAATCGCCGGCCAGAAAAATCCGCCGCCCTGAGCCGTCGCTCGACCTGCCCCCTTCCCCGTTGGGCCGGTTCTGCTTATCTGTGTATTTTTTTCAGCGAGTAGATAACAAAAATCGTCTTCGTACTCACAGGGATTTACCAAACCAACGGAACCAAATGAAGGCGATTTTCCTCACCATGCCTCGTTAGTTACTCAAGTAAATAGCACTCGGCTGATATTTTGTGGAGGCAGCCTGATACACCCTAAATGGGTCCTGACTGCAGCTCACTGCCTGGAACGAGATGGTAAACAGTTTCCTTCGTAAGTTCGAGTCAATTTCCACCTAAGCTTATATTAGATTAAAGTTTCTAACGCAATTTACAGCCGGATATTGCACTTGAGATGACAATCAAACATTTATACAACTTCTTCCTTTTACTTTAGACGTTTAATCAAAGTTTCGGTGGGAAGTGTTTACTCAGATCTCAGGGACGGCCAAAGTTTGGAAGTCTCCGATGTATACATCCATGAGGGCTACTTTAGCGGAGGGGGGGACAACGACATAGGGTTGCTGACTTTAACTACACCTGCGGTTATAAGCAGGTAAATTAGAGCAGGCGAATTTAATTTAGCACGTGATAGCCGCGTTCAGCACAGTCAGCAGTTGTCCAACTGCTTCGGATCAATTTTAACTGATCAACTTTTGTTGCGTATCTCGAACGGTTGCATAGCTCTTTCTTCTGGCGAATGCTTCCATTTAGTTATGGTTCTCAGTTAGGTTCATCCAGACAGTGGCATTGCATACGAATAACAGCGAAAACCTCATAGGACAGACTGTCTATTTGACGGGATTGGGTGTTATAAACGGTTTGATTAATATTTACTATTCCTATGTGTATCTTTATTATTTTTTTTCAGATTTTTTGCAAAGGCCCTCAAGGCTGAGGCGAGCAACTCTTCATGTTAATTCAGCTAAGAAATGTCTGCTTAAGGCAACTCATTCTCAGCTATGTTGCACTTCTACGATCCATGAAGGCAAGGCTTGCAAGGTTTGTTGTAAAAATACACAGTGTGACTAAAAAAATATGGTACCGTTTATTAAATTAAGAATAACCCAGAAAGCGAGATAACCTCTTAATACCCTTCTAGTGGATGTTCAAAACCTCGAATTTTTATATTTTTTCAAAAATATGTTTATGCTGTTTTTTCTCCAGCAATTTATTCGTGTTTACCGGAAAAATCTACTCAGGCTTAACAATAAAGAAAATAATAGCGACGCCAAACAAGAATGTCAATATACAGTGGGCACTCGGTTATATGAACACTTCATTATATGAACTATCCGCAACAGTGAACACTCAAATTAAATCATGTCAGCTTCTGTAGAGTGAAAAGCTTTGATTTTGATTAAATGAACAGAGAGGTGAGGTGCAATGTGTGCTTAAATGGTCGTAAATTGTAAGATGGTCTTTCCTCTAAATATCACACTAATATTATCGTAGTACCAGAGGAGGATCTGTGTTACAGAGGTATGATATTCGTACTAATATGGTATTTAGGGGAAATCCCGATTCAGAGTTTAATGTGCAGTCTAATGAGTAGACATGTGTGAATAAATTTACATAAGATGATTTTCATCAAATTTCGATAAAAAAATCAATTTTAAAACGAATTGCAGTAACTTTGCCAGAACCTGTAGCCACATTTAATGTACACTCTTGGAAATAAAGAATCGGACAATATAAATATCGTTTAGTTTTTGTATATCAATATATATATATATATATATATTGCTAAATTACAGGTGCTTTTATTTTAATTATTATTGGAAATTAATTTTTCTAAAAGTTGTAATTAATTTATCATCATACACCGTGGAAATAAGAGGTGCTTTTTGACCTAGATTTCTGAACACCCTGTGGGAGAATTTGAAGCCACCATAACATATCTTTGTCTCCAGTTGCAAAGCTGGACTTAACATTTTTTTAAATTCATAAAAATTCATCCATCCTGAAAAGAATTGCTTTTTTTTACAAAAAGATGGAATTTACCAAAAAAATCAAAACATGTCAAACAAATATACAATAATGAAAATAACATTTTAATTAAGAAATATTAGTTGTTAGTAACTCCTTAGATGAAATGGAGTTACAATGGTTAAATTGGTTTAATAAGGGCTTCCTCGCATACGTGACCTAAACCCAGTTGAACATGTATGGGACATGCTAGGGTGTCGTATTCATAACAGACAGCTGGAAACCATTGCAAATCTTCAAATAACTCTTCTCCAAGAGTGGGAAAATATTCCACAAAGACTAATTTCTAATTGTATCTTAAATTTATTTATCTTTAACTTGGCTTTTAGTTTATATTATTTATAATTGTTTATTTGTTTGACATGTTTTGATTTTCTTTTGGTAAATCGCATTTTTTCGTTAAAAGGTTGTAATTTCTTTCAAAATGGATGTATTGTTATGAATCAAAAAAGAAATGTTAAGGAAACACGAAGCCTTACAATTGCATACAAAGATATCCCGTAGTGTCTTCGGATTTTTCCACAGGGTGTTCAGAAATCTAGAACAAAAAGTACCCCTTGGTTTCACCCTGTGTCATGACAAATTAATTACAACTTTTGTTAAAAGATTAATCTCCAATAATGATTAAAATGAAAACAATTTATCAAAGAAAAAATGATCAAAATCCATTTAAAACTGAAAAATCTATGTAAGATTGAAATTGAATAATGTACATATTGTCTTTTTTTTTGTCCATTAGTTTATTATTCGTTGGGGGAAAGAAATTTAAAGTGCACAATCGATTTCGCGAACAGACTTGATTTGAATTTTTTTACAAAGTCAAGCGCCCACTCTGTTACGAAATTTGCCAAACATAGTTACAGGGCGTTTGGTGGCTTCTTTAGAATTATTTTGTATTTTTCAAAATGCGAAAAATTGATGTTGCCACTTAATCTGGGCGCCAAAAGGGATCGAGAAAGGGAAGCTTAATCGTTTAAAAATTTAGAGGGGAACAGAACGGAATCACGCAAGGGAGCGTTTTTCCCCTATTTATCCGGGAAAAACTGACATAACGTGTGCAGAGAATATATTTTATTTAAAAGCCATGTTTTGTTTATTTATACGAAGGCCTGAATGTGTAGGTGAAGGCTAACTCACGCTACTACAGGGGCATTTTTCTTTTTGGATTTTTTCGGGAAATTAATTATGAATAGCGAAGGTTTAGAGGGCATGCGTTTTGATCCAAGAAAATAGTCTTTTTTATCGCCATTGTTTTGGGAATAAATGTGAATATCAATTTCTTTTTTCAGGGTGATAGTGGTGGACCGTTGGTTATGAAGAGCAAAGGGAAATTCTTTCAAATAGGAATCACTAGCCGTCTAGCAGTTCTGCCTCTGTGCAAGTTAACATTCAACCATTCTGTTTACACGAAGGTGGCAGCTTACATCGCATGGATATCAGGTGTGACTGCAATTAGCTTTAGTAATACATAAGAAATTGTATTAATCTGATCAAAGCGAAGCAGAGAAATGTTGTTATTAAAACATCAGAACCTTGAAGATTCTGCGCACATAGATCTTCCTGTTCTTATCAACACATATTTGAATATCCAATTTTTAACCAGGGAGGGTCCTTTAAAGCAGGGGCTCATAAAAAACAAATTGATGTCACAAAAGATTAATGGTAGGTGTCGAGAGCATAATTTCTATTATTTAAAAAATAGCGCACCCGAAAAAATGAGTGATGGGAATACGTCGATGGCGGGGATCACGGAGAACGTTATTGAAGAGGTATTTTTTAGGTTTAGGCCGAGATTAATGTTGGGGTAATAATTTGAAATCTGTTTGATGGTAACGCTGTGGTATTAATACCTTCGCGTAGATCGTTTTCAAATTTGGGACATGCGGCAATTTCGGGGCGAAACTATTTCTCGTATTTCAAAAAGGGATTGCTGCCCTTGGTGACGCGGGGTTTACCGCTTGTCCCCATTCTAATTATCCTTTAAAGAGGCGAACCGCAGCTAGAACCGGATAGTCGCTAATATTGTTTTAACTGTGCCCGGTGTTTGCACATTAGCGTTAATTCCAAAGCAACAGCAACAAAGGGATTCCTCTACCTGCTTGGAGCGGTTATTTATATGGTTTAAGGACCCTCGGTGAGCTTAGAGACTTCGAATTCCATAAAGTCCATAAAATGCAGTTTAAACAGTAGGGGACGAAACGAAGGAAAATTACATATCGTGACATAAAAATAAGTTATCATCTGTCGAATTTGGCCGCCACGAACCCTTATTATGTCTGACGTTGACCGATTAGGCCTGTATGTGTAACACAATAACGGGGAGTCGAGTTCTAAATGGCGTTACTTGGCAAGAAAAATGGGCGGGACACAGGTCCTTTGTTGCGGCACTTTTTTTGTCCACGCCAAATTACGAAATTACTTATCTTTCTAAGTAATTACCATTTGTCCATGTAATTGTTTCAGCGTCGGACAACACGAAGAATGCAGCAATTTTCTACATTGTAGTGATTATATTAAACAACCTTAGCTTTGGAATTATTCGAAATGGGTCGGATTTGTAAAGCGATCTGGTAATTGTTTTGAAGTGATCTAGTTTTTGTTTCTAATTTGATAAATGTTTTATCGGGGCAGAAACACGTCATTTTGAGGTAAAAGGGCTGGATGAATAGGCGGCCAAAGTTTCGTTACTGAGATACAGAGAGCAAAATATTTACACTTTTAACAACGTTTTAAGTGTCTTACGTCTATTTCAGTTCTTTTGATATCCCTAAGTTCAATTTTGAGTATTTCTACATTGCTTTTGAAAATTTGCAGCGTTAGATGTTGCATAAAAATTGAGCGATGGCTAAATGGTGGGCATCGTTGCGCAATTGGGCACTCAACAAAATGCCTGTTTGATAATTAAAATATAACGAACGGTTTCGGGGATATCTGGAAAAAACGGAAAATTTGCAAAATTGTTTTATATTTCATTTTAGTTACTTGCGAGTCGTGCGGGCCATCCATACAGGATTCGTCGTATACATACATGGAATAATGGCAATATTTTTTAAATAATTTTTCCATCAAAAAATGTTTCAAGTAAAAGCTGCGAGGCTAATTTGTTGTCATTTTTTGTTCACCTTGAACTTTTTTCTTTGCCCCATTACAATCCAACGAAGTCCAACTTGTGTTTTTCAAATGTGACCCTTTATTACTGACTTCTTTGGTGGAGTCTACAATTATTTTCGCATACAGACGTAAAATTTTATTGGGGTTAGATAAGAAAAAGCGGAGAAACAAATTATTCTCTTTATTTTATTTAAAAAATAAAATTTAATCAGAAAAGCAAAATAACAAAAACAGCCTGTGTTTGTTTTAAACATCAAGTAAATAGCATTTCGGAAATTACAATTTTTAATTTAAAGAAGAGAAGTACCAATTTTCTGCTTAGTGAAATAGTGACCAGCTCGGTCACCCGATTTAAGTCCCTGCGACTTTTTATTTTGGAGCCATTTAAAATATCAAGTTAATAAGGATCGGCCAAATAACGTAAATCATTTGAGGGGTCGTATCGTCGGTGTAATGTAATCGATCAGGCAAGACACGTATGTACGTTCAGGTGAGAAGATCATTCATGCAAAGAATAACATTCTGTTTGGATAACGACGGAAGACTTTTTGAACAAATGCTTTCAACATTAAATAACAATAAATTCTTGCAAGCAATAATTGTTTTTTCTTTGCTCTTCTGATTGAATTTAACTTTTTCGATAATATAAGGAAAGTCATTTTTTCTCGCAATTTTTCTTATCTAACCCCAGTAAAATTTGCTATGTCTGTATACGCAAATAAGTGTGGATTCAATAAAATAAGTCAGAAATCGAAGGTCACGTTTGAAAAACACAAGTTGGACTTCGTTGGATTGGAAGGGGGCAAGAAAAAAAGCTCAAGGTCATCAAAAAGTGATAACAAATTAGTCTTGTAGGTTTTACTTGATAAAATTTTTGGTAGAAAAATGAAAAAAGTTATTGTCATTGTTCCATATGACGGACTCTGTATATGTCCATTCCTTAATACCATTTTTCCGTTCTTTCGTGAATTTTTTAACTAAATTTTTTCTTTCATTGTTTTGTCGAAGTTCAGGGGCCAAGCTGAATGCAAGAACGAAGGCAGCTTAGTTCAGATTGACTGCTGTGATATGACATATCTGCGATCCACTCCTTGCCTTGTACTCAAAACATATAGCAGTAGGCACCTAGTGTCCGATATTCATGACTCACGAACTTCCCCTTATTTGCAATCGGTAAAAAGATAAAAGAATTTATCGGGCTAACATCGAAAAATAGGCTGCGCACCCAACCTGTCGTGGCTGCCCCTATTTCAGATATTTTCTAACGTTGACACGTTAATAGACTCATTATACTTTTGACGTTGATAACCATTGTAATAACCAGGTTGGGCTTTATTCAGAAAAAATACACGGCGAATATTCTGTATGTGTATTTATGGGCCCGACTAGAAAATGTTCGCATGTAAAACACTTTTGTCACGTGATCATCGTTGCACCAATTTGCAGGAAATTTACGGGCTCGGCCTTAAGTTGGATTTCCGATCATTTGGACCGATAAAGAGGCGGAGTTTTTTAATTGAGTTATCGGTTGTTTATATTGTTATTGAAAATTTTCAGTGCGATTTGTGGCAGCACGCACCCCAAAGAACTTAATTAAATCGGAAACATGGGGAGTCGGTGAATCGTGAATAACAAAATAAATAAAGGGAAAAGCAATCCAAAACTTAATATAACAATGTTTCCGGCCCGGTGGCTTTTTGAGAGGTGCGAATACGCGATAGATTTTTGTCTCATAAATGGGATTTGCGCGAGTGCTTGAGGAAGGTCTGATAGTCCATTCGATTATTCGCTCTAAAGGCCTCTGCCAAAATCGTTTTATAGCCCCCGAAAAAAAAATTACATCTCCGTCGCCTGTCAACTACTTTTCCCGGAGTTTTTTTTGGACTAACCGAAACGAGAGTTGCATATTTCAGAACTCCCGCCCTCCCCAAATTTCGTGCGGTTGTCGTAATTAATTCTTCAAGAACCGGCAAAACAGAAATAGCTTTAAAATTGATTTTAATTTGCGGATCTGTATTCAATTTCCAGCGCCAGGGCCCGGGGATTAATATTTTTAATTTCCATAGTCGTTCGAGAGCTCAAGTGGCAAATGTGGCGTTTAAAGCTCAATCGTTAGGGGGGTTTAATTTGCACTTTTAACTCGCGTAAGTAAGCCTATAAAAAGCTTATTTTGGTTCTGGTTTCCCGCAACAATGTTGTTGCGAATAAAATTTTAGGAAATAAAATATCAGCGTGACGAAAGAGGCGGCAATATAAAAAGCTCTCATATTGAAGCTAGAATCCTTTCATATACAAATTTCTGGTGAATATATTCATGAAGGGGACAATGTATATGAATTTGGAATAATATTCATCGGGATATCGGGTAGAACCGTCGTTTTTCTCGCAAGGCAATATTGGGGAACGTTGGCCTTACGGACGTTGGGCGAAAAATACGGTGTCGGCAATTGTTGTGAGTACGTTCTAACGAGGATCTCCTGGAAATTATCTTCAGTAAAAACGCTTGATACTGGTCCAGATTTAGAGGGTTCGCAGGGAGTGAAATGAATAATTGCGTTTCCCCGAGTTTAATTCAAATCGGTTTTTGTCTCCCGCCACCTAGCGACGATTAATTAGCAACTTTCGCGCCCCACTTATATTTTATTGCTGTGTCACTATCAATTTTCCTGCCTAAAGCGTAAACAATTAATTCGGTTTAGACCTAAAATGAAAAAAGTTAATTACTAACTGTTTGCAGTAATCCGAAGAAAATCCAATTTCACCGGGTGTAAGCCACATATCAATAAGCCGGAGGTTTCAGAACTTGTTAACACAAAACGTATTCCGATCGGCAAACAAAGCCAAAGATTCAATTTAGTCAACGTAAAGGCAAATATTATTGTTTCCGGAGAGGCCCGCGAGATATAGTTTTGACCTTAAGGTCGTAGCAGTGTTATTCTATATAGGGCAACGATGTTTGCTGGGTTCGCAGCATAGTGCTGGACAAATATTTTATCTATTTTAGTTCTTTTTGAGACTGATAGGGGAAGGAGTTCCATAAAATCAATCCCTTTGTGAATTTATCTCAAAGAATATTGCGACTGTGCATACTGTTGCTAATAGGGTGAAGCCAGAGATGAAAACGGTATAAAATTGGGAACATTTTTCGGGCATATAAGCGGTGGGGACATAAGCGTATAAGTGGTTTTCCGTGCCTCTCGATGTTGACTAAACATACATGGAAATATCTGGAAACTTCGACGAATTTATTCGTCATTGCTCTGGTGGAGCATCGGCGCACAAAGAACGTAACGTTTCAGCCCGTATTATGCGTTGGTCGTATATTTTTCAATAGGATGGACGCTTTTTGTGAATTTCACTGCTACGATGCAAGACCTTCGATGCTATATAGATCTTCAAGTGGGGCAACCACTTCTAAAAGGAAAGAAGAAAGCACTTTGCTTAATTGAATTGGAAGCGTATGCTACGTTTCATGTGCGCAGACGCACTGATCCCCCAGTACCAGAGGAAGAGGAAATGACACCGGTCTGTCAAGCTTGAATTAAGCGAAACGCCCGACTGGGTATGGTTGGGGCAGGGTGCTTCATGGTGACAAGTGAAAGTAAGTTAGTAGTTAAGGCTACGGGAACCTTAAGTAAATTTCGCAGCTTCTTTATTGGTAGCCAAAACACAAAACCTCGTATACATCCACTCGTAGAAAATTGTCGATTATCGTTTTCAATGCCGCATCACAGAAAACTTAATAAATCAAAATTGAAAAATTTGAATTTTGATTGAAAAATCCTCTCAAACATTTCTACTCATTTTCGTTCCGGTTCGGGTTCTAAAATCGGCCAAATTCAAAACATTGATTCACCTTCGGCCCATAAAACTAAAACGATTCCGGTGTGGTTTTAGTACTTACGGTGCAGCCTGCATCTTTGCACTCGATATCCGTCTGTTGCCTCAACCCTTTTGATAATATACTTTTTTACTTTAAGCATAAAGACCTTCAACGCAAACGTTATTTATAACGTTGCGCTTGCGCATAGAAATTCTCTTCGCGTTTGCCGTTTGCAGAGAAACGTTGTAAAGTAACACTAATCTAACTTTACGAATCCCTGCAATCTGTGCGCTAACGTTAAATGGAAGGGTTTCGGCCTGGTTTACGTCTATGTACACGTTTTTCTCATGATTTACTTAAATTTGCTAATGTCCACTGCAATCGTTGTCGCAAGGTCAGAAACTCGTTCTGTTGGTAATACTTCATTAATAATAATTGAAAATAGATATGACTAAACGCTATCAAGTTTCTAAAGCCTTTACTTAGGTCTCATGGGATTCTACGTCTATGTCTAATAGAAATGTAACTCGTTAACTCGAAGCATATAATCTAATCATCTATCATAGGAAAGGTAACGGTTCAACGTCACCATTTCCGATAGCACAATAGAATCCAATTTCGGAGAGAGTAAGAGCAAATATTTCCGATACCGTGGGTCGATTTAATTTTGTGGAAGCCGAACGTAGTATATAAGTCGCTTGTGCAAATTTACTCTCCGTTCGCCATTATGAAACTTCGGAAATTATTGTTATTACTATTATTATTTTAGCAACTTTGATATTAACAACTTTTGCTTTTACCAAATTGTCAACGTTTCCTCCTCTTCAAGATGGTAATTCAGTGTGTTAATGAACTTCAAAGGGCGAATCTTACCTTTCGCCAAACAACTGCATTGTGTCACCATGCACAATTTTGTCAAGAAATTTTAATTGCAAATTTCGTTCGCCGTTACTTCGGTCAGCCGTAATTTCGAGGTAAAAGCTCCAGTGCATTAGTTTTATTTCAGTTATTCTTAAATAAGTGCTATCTACACTTTACCTACTGCAAAACTTCCTTTTTTCGGAGCTTTTTAAATTCTCTTTCGAATATTCATATTCGAAATTAAACAGGAACGTAATCGACCATCAAATTGGTTTTCTTACAGCCAGAACTTTGTTTTGAACCCTTTCATTTTACGATAGTGAAGCAGCTGACTCGCAGTTAATCCCAAGCAATCGCGCAATTCGTCCCATTTTGGTTCAACCTTTCATCAAGAAATAGCATGCACCTTTTCCTTTACCCGTCTGTGAAGAAAACTCTTTAGATTTAAGTTTATGCTGATTAACCCTAAATAAACGGTTTCTATTATATAGTACTGCAAACTTCCCCTTTTCGAACCCTCGTTAACTCTGATTCGAGCTTATTAATCGAATTTAAACCGAAACGTAATCGGCCATCAAGTTGGTTGTCTTGCAGCCAGGGCTTTGTTCTGAACCTTTGCACTTTGCAATGATTATATTTAATATTCCCCTTGATAATGAGGCAGATGATTCGCATGAATCCCGGACGATTATCGAATTCGCACAATCTCGCTGTAATTTCCGTAACACTTCGTGTTGCTACCCTAATGGGGCCATGCTTTTCTCGTGTCTGGAGATTTTGCTAGATGCATTTTATGTTGATTATAGTGGTAAATAAACACCCTTTTTTTTACAGTGAAAAATGTTTCGTGCAATTTTAAACAGGTTGTTCAAGGGACAAAAGCCCTTGAAAAGCTCTTTTTCCACTCGGTTCCATGACAATAAAGAACTTTTGGCCCGTTCTAATTAAGAACGAACCTGCCCGCACGCCACAACTTTTGGAGGCTTTGCCTTGAGTTGCTTGCCTAAATAAATATTTATTTCTTGGGGATTTATTTATTTCGCGTAAAAACAAACGTTGAAAAGCAATTATCAATTCCTTTAATTTAGCTAGATAAACAAATTAGCGGAAGCCCGCTAATTTGTATATCTTCCGTGGTGAAAATTACAAGTTCTGAAAATTTCTAAGAAAATCATAATCTGAGTGCATTTAAACCGATTTGAGAATCATCTGCAGATTATCTAAATTCGAAATTAGATTCTCGAGCACGTACTTGCACTAAGTACCAAGTATAGTACAGAAGTAAAACGTCCGAAGTGCCTACCTGGCAGCGCAACTTTTAATGATGAAAAACTTTTCTGCCACTTAAGAAAAACTAAATATTCGAGGAGTTGAAAAATTAATTATGTAACTTCCTCGAAACTTGCTCTTGCAAATTGCGCTCTTCTACTTTGATTGACGCTGCCGTCCAGCAGAGATTTGCCTTCGACTTAAAAGTTCAGCTTGAGATTTTTATTAGATTAGGACGGAAAGTGTTATTTTTCTTTCGCGTTTGCGTTTATTTCAAACTTTCGGCGAAATTTCGTAGTCGTGTTGGAAAAAGTTACCAGTCAAATTATGGTAGTTATTTCTCGGTCCACGATAAATTCCCACGATTCCGGACTTGAACTCGTTTCCGGGTTCGTGTTTAATTCAACAAAAACGCCTTTTTAACATTCCCGGAATGATTCCGGACGTTATAAATCGGGTTTGCGTATACATGGTCGGGGCCGCATTGCAGGAATTCGGGCTATGGTGACGAATGTCATGGGAGATAAGGGAAAATAAGTGCATTTCTAAAGGCTCTGTTTATCTACTCATCTTAAAAGTAAGTTTGAACACAGCGTTGTCGTAGCGAGACTTTGCTATCAGCGGAAGAGCAAGAACTTCGTTTTCAAAATCAGGACATGAACCAAATATTTGCTTCAGTCACACGGTTTTGCACCTCAGCACATGCAGCTCGTAAAGAAGTGAGAAAAATTAGTATGATGTAGCGGCGACTAAAGCAAATTTGCTCAATAGCTCACATGTTGGCACCAGCGTCTTTGTCATAAAATTTCCAAGTCTTGGCACAAACGCAACATTTTTAATACAAAACGTGCTGCCATTTTGCTCCTTGGTGGTACGAACAGGCACTGCAACGCTACAAAGAGGTGCCCAACAAATTAGTCTGGTTAATATATGTTGACTGGTGGTAATTTGCTGGAATGTACGTGACTGCAATGGGAGTTTTGCCGTGTCATCCAGGCAATTACCTAACATATATCCCAATAAAAGCCCTCTTTGGGCCTCTATATGGGTGTGACATTTTTTGCCCCTAAAAGACCCAGTATGAATTATACCGAATCCCTCGATTGCCTCCTTAAATCCCAGAGCATAGAAAGTTGTGCCTAAGATTTATGCCCGGTTTACATAAGGGTTAGATAAGACCCGGAGTTGGACTTAATGTGTCAGTCACTGGGGAATAGCCTTAATTAACACCGTAACTTTACAAATGAAAATTAATCTCTTATTCTCTGATTAGGCCGAGGAAGATGACACCTGCAGCCATAATTCAGATGACAAAGTTTCTCTCCATATTGAGTGGCGATGCAGTCTTTGATGCATAAAACATCCCCGAAATGGGGGGTGAACTGAACTAAAAATAACTGAAACAAGTGTTCGCGCTGACTAAGAGAAATGCGACTTTTTGAGGTTACAAATGACCCCACGTCAGGAATAAGTCGAGATAAAGCTCGGAAAAAAGACGAGTCTCGTATAAATTACCGATAAAAAGGTGACGGAAACGTTTAGAGATACTGCCCGTCTGTACTCATTTGTAAGTTTACCTGATTTCTTTGCGTGCCTTTAATGTAATTGATATCTTAGAAACTTAAGTAATGAGTAGAGAAAATCATGTTTTGGGCTAGATTTAAAGGAGTGATCTGTGTATAAGATCATCACTCCTATGTTACAGTTTCACGGGAAGTCCTCAGATTCTTGACTTTGGAAAGGTTGCAGATAAGTCTCAAAGTAAGCTCGTACCTTAGATACTAAAAGGGATATCACAATCCGGCTTATGCTTGCAACATAGAGCTCATCGACACGATTAATTTGAGGCACCTCTCTAAGATAATTACCCCAGGTGAAAAAGCATCAGTCTTCGTTATTCCGAAATTGTTCGGAAAATTGAAATTTTAGTTGTGGTTAAGCAAGTCAAGAATTAATAAAGTTCACAAGCAAGCTGTTCCACTGATTTTTCTTCAAGATTAGAATGTCAATTTATCTCTTTAAATATAGCAATATAATGGACTATCAACTTTAATTCGTAAGGGTCGTAATTAAAGGAGATTTAGGGCGGCAAGAGGAGGTGAGAAATTTTACTTATTACAGCGACTTATTTATTAAAAAAATGCGAATTATCTGATTTTTTACACTTGTTTAAATCGCAATGTAGTTTTCCAAGTTGTGGAATTAGGTCGATAGAGTCACTAAAAAACCAATGTCGTATAATATGGGAGTGCATGGAGGTTCTACTTGAAATTTACTCATTGCAAAATCGTCGAAATTTCAACAAAATAAATTCCTCCAGTTGCTTTGCATGAACACATTTTTCTCAGACAATTCGAAACTCGTCTTTCAAGCCGTTCCTCAATTATCATCACAATTTGATCTTCTCGCTACGTCCTAGTAACCGTTAGTTATTTTCGAGGGCCTCGAAAATTTTAAACAAATAAGTGATAAGCTTAAGCGTTAACTAAACCGTCCTGGACACATTAAACCGACCCTTAAAGCCGAATCTATTAAGTTTCAGTGCGAAACAACCCCCATTTAAAACTTCCGATAAGTCTAAAGTTGCCGGCATAGCTGTAAAGAGCTCGGTTAAACCCGGCCAGCAATTACCAACTTTACACTCCGGAACTTTCGAAGCATTTAATTATTTTAATTACCGTCCTGTATCTGGCACTGATTAAATTATACAATGGTTATAAGGTTATACGAGCTTATACGCACTTTCTGTTTCACTAAACAATGTGCGGTTCTCCATTTCGTCAAGAAATAACATTTACTGTGCGAAGTTTTTGTTGGAAATATTGGGTTTTTTCGCAATGTTCAGTGCTGTAATGTATAGTAATAGCACTGTTCCTTTTTTTGAAACATATTAAGCCCGACTCTAATTTAGATGGAAGCACACGTGAACAACAAACAAAGTTTTAATTCGTTTTGTTTGTTCTATCTAATTGAAATGTGTCATGCTCACGTTATATCGCGCTATAATAAAAATATTAAATTAACATTGCAACGGAAGCTTATTTGTTTTCGCTACCTGTTGAAAATAGCTTTCAGCGCTGATTTTTGATTGCTGATTTGTTATCGTTTTAAATAGGCAGCCCGATTGAAGTGCTCACTTATTATTGAAAAACCCCGAGCTTTTATCGCTTTGTATCACGTTAATTGCAATATGTAATTTATATCGGATCGAATTGTCAGAGAAGTGTAATTTGCCGAGGAAAATAACCGTGTAACCGTAAAACGGCGAAGACGATAAAACTGGGAAATAATAATTCATTGATTTTGAGATTGATACTGGGGACGTTTATTTGCCTTTAATAACGCCATAAAACGGCAATAGGTTTTTGTCTGTATCAGACAGAGATATAAAGTAAGGAATTATTATTGGATATTTTATCCTCCTTAATAAAAGAGGGCGTTTCCCTCGCGTATATATCCGGTTTTAAGCATTGCTTTAGCATTCTTTTATTCCAGGCCAACTCTACTGGGATTTCCTAATTCTATGCTTTTTATGGAGCATGCCTTAGGCTGGAGATTGGACGTGAAATGGAAAATTTATCAGCGGTCTTCTACGTTTTATGAGAGCATACTCTATAGAAGGAGTCTTATGAAACTCAGCAAAAACTTCCTGATAACATGGTGAATGACTGTAATTGAGTCATGTCCTTCGTCATTTTGCCCAGTTGAAATGCTCAAATACCACGAAAAGATAATCAAACTTAGGCTTGAGGGAAATTCTCTCTCTTTCCCTCTCTCCTTTTCGAATCCCCGACAATTATTAGTTCTCGCAGCTAAAGCCGATTTAAAAAGTGTCTGCCGCCCTACAAACTAAAGTGGCATCACCCATAAATAAAAGCGAAGAAACGTGTTCTACATTTTTATTGCTATATTGTTCCGCTTTCGAGCATCCCCATGTAATTCAATATGAGCCAACTGTATTACGCTTTTAGTGTAAACACGATAAGAATTTTGGTTGCGCCCGTCTGCTCACTTGATGTCAACGGAATAAGCACGATTACATAGGTATCCAGTGGGGCTTAAATTCGGCCTATGTGTATGGGTGTCTAGAAATCTAAACTGCTAAAGTCTTAATCAAAAGATAATAGAAAGAAAAATCGGAGGGACTTTTAAAATCCCGAAAATCTTTAGGATTGCTAGTTTCGATCTCGAGAACTAAAAGATACAGCGCAACCTTTCTAATACAGGCTGATACAGCTCATCGAGGCAATTAATACGACCTGTACTTTAAAAGAATTTGTTTTTCGGCGGTTAAAATTTCATAAGTCACTGAAATTGGGTATCATTAAAATTAATATTTTTCCGCATATTGTTGTTCACATGAGTCTGCTGTACCCTATACATCTTCCAATCAACTTCAGAACTATGAACAATGGTCAGTTCGATGCCTTTTTGAAAACTACCTTATTCTTTTTCGTTTTGGAGTCAGTTATTTTGAAAAATGCAAGAGCGTTTTCGAAAAAGTATTTTTGAAATCTGTCAAACGTTTTCAAAAGGTTTCACGGCCGGTCAAATTATATTCTGAAACGTTCTCTTTCTGACTTTTCGTGACTGAAGAAGCAAGTGGATCGTGCCTCGTATTTATACTATGTGTAAACGCCCGCTCATGCGTTGGCGTTAGTGGGAGGAGCTTTGATGTACACGATGTATGACGTAGCACAAGCTTGCAATGTGGGTTGAGGGTTTGATTTGTTCAGTTCTATCGAACTTCTTGTCCTGTTTGAGGTTTTTTGTCCTTTTTGGGCGATTTAGGATAATTCCGATGATATTGGCGTAACGTTTTCTCATTCTTGAATTGTTTGCTTTCCCTAACCTTCTACTTATTTTACAATCTACACTCCAGGGTTTACATGGAGGCTCAATATGGGCCACACTGCAGACGCACCTAGGGCGTAGCCCGCTTTAATGGCTTTCAAATAAAAATGTTAAAAATTGCCGGGCGAAAACATACCAATTCTAGTTGTTAGTTTAGTGTTGTTAATGGACCTGTCCCAATTTATGTACAAATGGTTTGATGTTGCACGGGATATGGAAAGTAATGGAAACACATGTATACATAAATAATCATCGCGAAATTAATTTCCGTTTCCTTACAAAAATTAGTTGGCACAATGGGGAATGAAATTCTCTAGTTGTCCGTAATAAAGTGATTTTTTTGTTTGAAAATTTGAAGATTAAAATGATATTGAATACCGTCGTTGATATATGTAAAAAATGATAACCACCCTACTAATTATGAACATTAGTGATTCAGACCATAAATTATTTTTATTGCTGGTAATGACAAATTTGACGTGAATGAGTTTATTATGACTTCATTCTTGGATTTCGTGTAACTGGGGAGCTTGATTGGATATATTTAGACAGCAATTTATTGCGCCTAATTATCATACTACTTCCCTTCGTCTGTATGTGTCTGAGAGGGAGAGAAAGAGAGAGAGAGAGAGGGAGGTAGAGAGAGAGGGAGTGAGATAGAGGGAGGTAGGGAGGGAGGAAGGGAGGTAGGGAGGGAGGAAGGGAGGTAGGGAGGGAGGTAGAGAGAGGGAGAGAGAGGGAGGGAGGGAGGGAGAGAGAGAGAGAGAGAGAGAGAGAGAGAGAGAGAGAGAGAGAGAGAGACAATCTCGATTGTTCCTGCTGGTTAATTTATACAATATTTTGCGGCTAATGATTTTTAATCTATACATAAAAATGTTCTTCGAAAAACATAATTATTAGATTTCTGAGTACGTCTTTCATTAAAGTTGACTGCCGTTCGGGCTGTTAGGAAATTCGAAAAACTTATTAAGGAGAAACTTCAGCAGCGACGTTTTCATTCGGAATTACTCAACCCTTCGAGATAAGTTCCAATTAAATAAAATTTTCTTGCACCCGGGAATCGGACAACAAAACGAAAAACCGGCAGCGAGCTTTCAAAACTTGTCCAGATATCTCAATGAAATCATAAAAATTTATGAGAGATTCGCTCTTCGACGAGGCAAAAATAAAACGATAATAATTACGAATTGGTAGGATGGAGAGAGGTCTTAGATAACGCCAATAACAAGTTTTTAATCAAGTTTGATGTTTTTAGGTTCGTTAGGTTTTTTCATTATTTATCCACATGGTTGCTCACCAAATCCAGGAAATGAAATTTAAATATTTCCGCCTTCTTTTGTACCTGCGGATTATAAAAGGCATCTTTGTGCATTAAAGCTTTGAACGTAGGGCAATTTCATGCCATGCAGAACATGCAAAAAGTAGTAAAAAATTAATAACTTATATTCTGGAAGCACATGTGGGGCCTGACATGTGCATAACGACAAACCGATTTTAATTTAATTTTAAAATTATGTTTCCAAATTGGACAAAAATAGCCAGCTGGTTAGTTCAAGCATGTATGAAATATAAAACTGGGATAACCCTCCTGATAAGGGTGCTTTTTCCATCAACCGTTAATCCGCAAACTACGGACATATATATTTTTTTAGGCTTATCTCTAGTGTTTCTAGAAAAATTCTTGTTTGTAACACGACCCGTTGATTCGTGAACATCGTGGAATAATATTATTTGGTTTTTACGAAAGTGGATATAAACGTGAGTATGAGAGTTTTGGAACCTAAAATGTGTGAAGTAAAGTAGTTTCAAGATAAAGTTATGCTTTTGATGTAATGTAAATCAGGATTTGATGATAAATTTATAAAAATAAGTTTAATCATTTATCCTACAAACTAGCAAAAGCTGACAACGATGTAACCGTTTTTTGTTTAAGAACCGTAAATTAGTTTTCATGGAGTTGCTAATGGCGTTACGTCAGATTCGCGGGAGTTATTGTCGAAACTATGTTGCCAAACTTATAATTCAATGTAGAATGGGTTAAACATTTTTTATATATTCTTTTAAATTAGAAAGTGCATTGAAAATACTAAAAATTTGTTTTTTTATAAATTTATTTTCAAATTGGACTAACCCAATCAAAGATGTCCTTATAGGTACGAAATTTGTACGTTTCATCAAAACATACATTGAAAGTGTAACTTTTGCATTAATGGTAGCTCGCAAATCATTTTGACTCTCGACTTATTAAAAGTTCCGAAGCGAAGTGATTTCGTACGCCTTGTAGGTGGAATTTTAAAACCAGAGCCATAACTCAAGTCCAATTTTACATGGCCTAGTGCATACGAATCGTTCCCATTTCAATCGATCGGATAAATTCAGTCAAATCCTTATTATTTTTGAGTGAACCTGCCTGGTAAAGTCAAAAAAATACAGAAAAAAGCTTCCGCTTGACGGGTGTCGGAACGAAATGTTCTGTAAAAGATATTTCAGAGATATTAGAAAATTATGTTCTAGATGTATTGCGTACGTATGCAGATCAGGAGTGACATCTCGCAAAAGCAAAAAGGAATTCTCTTTATTTAGTCGGGCAGAAGCGCTTTTAAGTTGACATCAAACAATGTTTCTGGGAAATTTGAAATTGAGGATTAAGTTCGCTCTTAGAGTAGCTTAAAGGAAGGTACGCATTTGAGCCTCTTTAGAACTAAATCCGCCCCGAAATCTGTTAATTTCACTGTACAATTCCTCCAATACCTCCAGTAAAACGAGATCTATTAGTAGCGCCAAGTTCGGGTTAGGGCCCTGTAATTACGTGAACCTTTGAGATGCATAATATAATTGGTGGTTATTTCAATTTCCATTAGCCTAAAAAAAGGGAAAGTGATGTGCGCTTATATCATTACCCTTTATCGGTGTGTAGTAAAGTGCATAACGTATGAGGGTTGCTTTGAAACATGCCCGTGTGAGGGCAAATGTCTCTGGAACACGAATTTGGTGTAAAACCTCCCCTGCAGGTGGCCGAACTAACAGTCAACAAATCTCTCCTATCTCTGGACAAATAGCGATATTAACATATCTCATGTAAACATAATGGAACGTTCAAACGTTTTATTTAGATTAAAGCATGCGAAGTTAACCCGGCGCCCTTATTTACGAACCCCGGACATGTGGCAATTTATCGAAATGTATTAAAAGATCTCCTCGTCTCGAATTGATAAGAATGCGACACAATACATTCGCAGATACAAAGCAACCCTCTTATCCTTACTTATGTAGTATCATTTACGGCTGACGCAGTCCTTTATGTAACCTCCATTTAAAATATAATGTCTCGTTATTTCGTACACGTACAGAAGTAATGGGACAAATTGAGATGCTTTTAAAGCGATATATTTGCTTTTCACTCCTCTCATCCGGTTTTATACTGTTAAACTCGATATCGTTTTATTGTCGGTAGGGGAGGGATTATTGTTCGCATTGTCGCCCTATTTATTTATACGCCGATGTAGGGTGAGAATTTTGTAATAAAGTAATCAGATTATCTAACACTTTCTCGTTTCCGTTTCGGACCTAAAAGAATACGCTTCAAAGGTGTCTACAGGTTGAAAATAATAGAATTCTATGCGTTTTCAGGGATTTTAAATAAGCTGCACCAACAAAAAAGTGACGTTTTATAAGATGCAAGATCTTGACTTGAGCCCCCTATAATCTTTCAAGATAATGGCTTCTCGGAAAATTCCAAGAATACCTCAACGTTTATTCTGAGGCAAACAAATTTGGAATAAAGTGCACTCCCCCAATTTCATCCTTGCGCGTGTTACAGGAATACCATTAAAATAGCCATAACAATAACATGATATATCAATTACTGAAATTTATTTTCTTTTTCTATGCAGCTTCTTTATTTTTTTTTTAATGTTTTCGTCAACTTCATGGAAAGATATTTATTCGAAACTACTGCTTTACCCAACGGTTTAAACGATCGAAATATTTTTTAGAGACACAAGGTTGGAGTGAAATGTTGGAATAGTCATTAAAACTGCCAAAATTTCGTTTGAGATGCTACGTAATGCAACATATTAAATTAGATTAGTTGTGTCCCAAGCACAATAAAAGTCGACTTCTCAGTTGTATCTAGATCGCAGTATTGATATCTGCATGAATTGATTAATAGAGTTGTTAAGCAAACTGGAGTTGCACGGCAATAACAGTAAATAGAAGGAGAGAAACCTATTTCTAGGTTAACTTGAATCCAACGGAAATCTAACCGAATATCGATAATGTAGCCCCCAGAGCTTTATATAGAATGTTTAGGAATTGTGATATCAAAATCAAATGGTTGATAAATAATTGAAAAGTAACTACGGGGTGATTAATAAATTATTGTCTGTAAATTTGTAATTTTCGAGATATTTCGAGATACAGGTTACTTGGGATTTATAATAAAATCATAAATGTAAACAATTATTCAATTGAAAGCATTCGAAAAAGGAAATTTCCGATAAAATCCTAACATAACACCTAAATACCAACAATTTTACAGGGCGTTTATGACAAGTGATCAGAAAATAGGTCAAGTTGAATTAGTTAATTTTTTTTAGAAAAATGGCGCATCCTCCATTTTGTGGCCCAACCTTTAGTAACTAACTGCATAGAAAACTTGTTAATTTAAAGACATACACTTATGTCATTCGACCGATTCGATTTTCCCGTGGAAAACTTGAAGCCATTGTTGATTTTCTTCGAACCACGTTTTACCCTACGAACATCGGGCAACAAAAGAAGTTCGCGAAAGTGTTTGACGCAAACGATAATCAAGATTGACAGACGGGAAATAGTAAAAACTTTCTAAAAGCTGAGAAATCGACCTAATGGAAACTTCTTCCATATTCGGGCAAAAATATTTTGTTATTAGCTGTATCGACACACGTCCAAATGAAAACTGATGGCTCTTTTGATCGACGACTCGGTGTTGATTTATTTCGAGAGATTGATGGTTGGGTGGCCCTTTTATTTCCATCAAGGATTAACTGCAGAGCGCAGTTGCTTTCCTGCTAAAAGGCTTTGTGACTTTTTCGAACGCACTTTTAATGGACCGGATATGTTACCGATGTTTAATGGCTCATTTTTCTCTACTTTGATAAAGCCACTCATAAATTTCACTTTTGACGACAAATGCCTCAGCCCTTCGACCTTTTTAAATCCCTCGCTTAATTGGCCAATGTTTGTTTAATGGCGTTTTTCTTTCATCTTCTTTCTGGCACATTAATCCCTTTATAAAGACGTTTGCCCTCAGTTATTTACAGCAGCTCCGATTTTCTAATTTGAATTAGTCACCGGTTATGAAGAGATCTTGATTAATTGATTGGAAAATTGGGTTAGTGCGATTTTTCTCTTGCGAGAAGTTCGCTTATAAGTTCATGGCGAAGTTCCATTCCAATCACGTATGCTAAATTTGTAGTGTGCAAGTATCGCTACGTTATAAAGTGAAATAAGTGCTCTGCAACTTGTGTAATCCAAAAACTGGCTTATAAATTCGCTTGTTTAGCTAGAGGCACGTATTTACAATATGGGCAACTTCGGAAATATCAAAGATATACAGCTTTATCACCAAAGGCAATACGTGTTGCACAGTAAAAGTCGAAATCTGTGTCTATAAATTTTAGGGCGAATAATATTTTATTGGGTCTGTCGATACGTGCTTGCAGAAAAATGCTGATTTTGAAGACGACCTTTTGATTCGCAAACATGGGGTTAACAGTCAGAAAACAGCCAATATTGTTATTGGTTTTATGAGAGACTAGAGAGGGAATACAAAGCCGTGAGCATGTGGGTCTTTGAATTGAAAGTTTAATGGAAAATTTGCCAGACTTAGATTTCTCTGCTGAAAGTTGGTGCATTTTACGCAGTAACATAAATACGATTTTAAGGGCTAAATTCAGAAAAGTCCACTCCATTGAATTTTTTGAGAATTCTCCCATACACTCGAAATAAAACGAAAAGCTTAAATCTAAACTCAATATAATTTGGTATCAATCTTATGTCGCCTCATTCTACTTGACATTATCCCAATGACCGAAACTTCCGAAATCGAGTCTTCAAAATCCTTTCACTGATCTTATATTTCCATTAGCAAGCGTAATTGAAACTTTAACGAAGACAAGCTGCCATTAAGCCCAAAGAACTCGAAACAAATCAACAACTTTTAATTCATCCATGGAAAAAACTATGGGCGCATGTCAAGTGACGTCTTCGCGAAAGCTCAACAAAGTTTCGGTTTACCGTCACGATGCCAGTTTGTCCGTCGCGACGCCGAAGGGAGCACGTCACCAGCACGTGTCTGCGTAGTTTAATAGAAGCGCGTAACTTACGTGAGTTATTATTTCAGTGATTGGCATCAAAATGGGTACTTTCGGTGATTGTGATTGGTGCTTCCGAGGGTTCTGAGTGAAGGGATTCTTAAGCAGCCTCGAACAATGAGGGGTTTGAGAGCTGACGTGCAGGTTGCGGCGGTGGCGCTGATTTGGGGTAAGTTTGGATTTGAGGATAATATCGACAGGGCAATAATTTTATTTGGGAAGTTTTTGAACTGTGAGTACTTTATAATTTAGTAGTTTAAGTGAGGGAAATCAAAGGGGCAATTTGAAGTGTTTTTAAGGATTTGGAGGTGGTGGTAGATTCGTGCCGAGAGAGGCAATAGAGGCAAGCTCAACATAAACTTTGATTTCTTTGTCGTGGATCAGTCTTCAATTTCTTCCATTTCGAAGGGGTTTTCTCTTCACACTTTTCTGCAGGAACTTACTCTATCAAGCTTAAGTTCACAATCTAATTATCTAGCAGTCGACAAAATAGGAAACTTTTTCGACAAAAAATTCCTCCCAACAAGCCGAACTTCACGGGCAAACTCCGCTCTCAAGCACGTAATACTGTCAATTTAAATCGACCTTACAAAGTAATTTACTTCCTGGCAGTATGGCAGTGAAATTGCCTTTTAGAAATTCATTGGAAACTAATGGCTTTTAAAGTGAACTTTACACCTAAATTTTTCATCAAGAAATTGAATTTTTATGTACACAACCTCGTAACTAGCGCAAACGACCTGTGATGAACACGCATAATGTGAGAAGTCCATTGATTTGGAAATAGATAAGCTTCAGTTATCAAAAATTTCTGCCTTCAGACAGTCAAATAGACCATTTTAGACATCTAATTTATTCAGAGAAAGGTTCATGCAGCACGGTATTTGCGTTGGCATAAATGGAGAGAATAAATCCCCCTTGAAACTCACGTTTAGTTTGTGAATTTAATTCTTTTTTTCTGTGTGGAAGTTATAAATCTTATTGATCCTTGGAGAAATTTCCCTAATCGATATAACCACAATTTCAAGGTCTGTAAGGATGGCCATTACGATATAAATCTGATGCATTGTAACAAAAACGTCTGAAATAGGCAACCCAGCATATACACGTAGAGTTAGATATCAGCCAGTTCATCTTGTAGATATTCCTTATTGTGGTTGATTACGTCGACAGGTATATTTGAAGCAGCTTTGAAGCGACGGATCATTTGATAAGTGATTTTAGATAATCCTCATCGTCATCAACAGAATAACAAATAAATAAAGGTTGGTGAACTTTTCATTGTCTTTGTTTACGATTTAAACTCAGTCAATATTGTAGTAAGCAACACCTGATACAGGCAACCCAGTATACATATCGACTTCTCAGAGAACAGCTCTGCGTTTTGTAGTTGGGACTATAGAATTTTTTTTAGTCAAGATAATCGTTTTATTGATGATGTATCTACGCACTGGTGGTTGTCCAAAATCGGCGATTTGCGGACCGCCACCTCAAGATAATCGAATAAATAAAGCAGTTTAGAGGCGAAATAGAGCGGACTTAGAGGCGAAAACCGCGGCCATCCGTATGTTAGGCGAGCCTCTTAACGACCTAACTTCGCCTGCGGAATAAAGTTAGCTACATAATGGCTTGATTAACACTCCTAATAGCTTTTACTAATGCGCTGCGAAGTAGCTACCCGGCCAGTCGGCTAAATTATCCCCATTTGGACTGACTATGAAATATTAGGGAAGTAGTTTTGTCAGTTGAGATGACAAGTTCTGTGTTAAAAATAAGGTCATTTATAAGAAAAAGGGGGAAGCCGTGAATAAATGGCTCAAGTCGAGCGTATAATTTTTTAAGCGTGTTGACATTAAATCGCAACAGAATTTCTGCTCTACCGAGGAAGTTTCACGGTCAAACGAGTTTCGGCAGCGCCAACTTTCCTAACACAATGTCATATTTTCCGAGCAGCCGGATTTTGTGTCCTTTGACTTAAAAGGGTATTTCCGAACGTTCAACCCCTCGTAGTTTCATCATAAAAACTTTCTTTGAAAGCATAAGCGAAGCGATATAACTTCAACCCCCCCCAACCTTGACGGCTCAAACTTACTGGACGGATATTGGATAAGAATTTTCTAACTACATTAAATACACAATCAATAGGAATAATGAAAAAGCTTATTATTTGGATGGGAGGTATTAAAAGGGCACAAAAAGCCTGCTGAATGGGGGCATCGAGGCAAGATATTTGCATAAATAGGGACCCTGCAGAGCAGTGAGCGACAGTTTGAATAAAATTCCAAGCCGCAGGAAAAGATTTCCTCATTATTGAAACGAATAACGAAGGTAGTTAGATGCTCCTTTTCTCCTCTCTGGAGGCTGAAATTATTCTGGTTTGGGAACGAATAAAAAGCTTCGTACCGTTTAGAGAAGCAAAATAAGGAAAAAAACGTTGAGCTTTTTGTTGGCTTCAGCATTAGAGATAACGACTATACGAAAGCTCCGGCTTCTGCTGAAATACTAACTCCTCGCTTACGTACTCACTAAAACTTCCCAGCAGCAGGAAGTGAGTATGTCGGGTACATCCTAACATAATACGCGAGCAAAAATAATTTATTTACCCCAAAACATCCCCGACATTATTCATGCTTAGTGTAGCCATTCAAGGAGGAAAAAAGGACGTATTTTGCCTCGTGGAAACTGCAAAAGGCAGCCTGCTCAAAGCCTCGCAGGAAAATTTGATTAAATAGCGAAGCGAAAGTCGGCAGGAAAATAGTTCGGCTAAAGTTGGGGCTTTAAGAATTTGCTAGTTTTTTCCATTGGCGCGAATGTAATTTGTCGGACAAAGGATGAAGGAAGGATGGAGCCCTTTCATGAGGGGGATAATACAGCAGGATGGTGACCTTTGAGTTTAATGTCCTTTGGAGACATTTCAAATCTCTGCTAAAAGAACTGATGTCCTTTGTATTATCCAGAAGGCGGTTTGTAAGGAGTATGAGAATTGGATCGTTTTTTTATAACATTTCATCAAAATTCTAGTAGATGTAAAATGATATAAAATTAAAAAATAAACTCAAGATAAATGAGATTTCATCACGATGGTTTTGTGAACTAAACTCAGGGAAAATATTCCAAAAATGTGTTGAACAGATTCGCAGTATGTCACCTATGTCAAGTACGAACGATAATAAGCCATATCATGTATTAGAATGTAGGTGAAAAATTGAACACCATTTAAACAATTTCAAGTAAAATTCCGGTTGGAACAAATCAGTGTAAAATTTCATAAGAATGTCCTAAAACCCAAGTGAAAAGGTATTTAGTTAAAGCGGAGCGATGTGGAATTTTGAAAAAATGTCCAAAAAGCTTCTGCAGAAAATATATCTAATATTTTGCTGTCGCAATGAAGACTACATGAGGAAAATATTTGTGGCATATTTTGGAAATAGTGTCGAATCAACTCATAATAGTTTCAATCGTTCCCATACGTAAATGAGGACATACGTGATATCGTCATGCCCATGTGATGTTGCGAGTACGTCCAAAAGAATTTCCATAAGTAACGTGGAAAGCTTTTGAAATTTTCCTGTTACCATTTGACTTGGTTCAGTTTTCATTTAATGACTAATTAAGTTTTCGGCAGTATTTTGTTTGGGAGTAAAAAGGCATTAGAAACGCCCACATTAAGAATATATCAACGTTAGACGAAATTTGAGTTTGATTTCGCTTCTTTTAAGCTTTAACATAGATAAATGAGCTTGGAAATATTTGAGAAATAGTACTTGGGCGTGTATAATGTATTCCGCATAAATTCATTAAAAATTGCAGGAAATATTTTTAATGAAAATGCTGGAACATGTCAAATACTGTTTCTAGTTCTACATTCTTGATGTAACAGGCATGTACAGAGGATTATGGAACCCTATGTATAGTATTTTATGACTTTTTTTAGTTTTTTGAGAAATTCTGAAGATGAAACATATCCATATAATAATATTACAATCGATGGATTGAATGAAGGGAGCAATTAGAGTGGCACGTTCGATCGTTTGCCTTCGCCCGTATGGACTTCTTTTATTGAGTTATCTGAAACGTAGGGTGTATGCTCTATGTTGTGTATATATCTAATATATAAACTTAACAATATAGAAGAGTTAAAAAATAAAATTACCCAAGAAGCTTAACAAATACCTGCTCAAGTTATACGAAAAGTGCTTGAGGAATTTAAGTTGTGTCTTGCCGACTGTCAGGAATTTAACGAGACATGATTGGAACATTCGATAAATTAAATTGTAAGAGTTTGTATTGTTATTTTTTAAGCATTAATAGTTCTATTGTTATTCCTATTTTTTGTAATTTTTTTCGAAAACTGTTGAACTTAGTCATGGATGTGTTCGTGAAATATGTTCTGAATTTATCAAGGAACTCAAAAACGTCATGACATATATGGAGCCCTATAAGAAATAAAATAAAAAGTAACCCTGTATATGTGTCTGTTGCGTCAAAAAATACGGAACGAAAACCAATATTTGACGTGTTCCAGCATATTTATGAAAAATATTTCTCTTAATTTTTAACGAGTTTTACCGACTTTTGGTCTTATCTGTACACAATATCTTTCATGTATCATTTCTGAGACGTTCGTGACAACGACGTTCGAAAGGTAATATTATCATGAAGGTAGAATGTTGTTATGACGTTCTCGTGTAATATCAATGAACTTATTTCATTTTTAAGTTACGTCTAACAGTATTTTAGCACTAATTTCGTAATTTGGCGCGTACAGGGCGCTGTTTTCTGTATGTTAATAATTGTGGCGTCCTATCAACGTTACGAAGTAACGTCAGTTTGATGTCTTTACAGTTGTGATGTATAGTTTCAGGTATCAAAGCGACTTCGGAGTTATTTGTGAGTGTGATGTCTGGATTAAATTTATTAAGAAATAATCTGTTAGCATGTAGGTAAATCCTGCGGGCTTAAAAAGTTATAATAGACTGTCTAAAACTGACAAACAACAAATAAAAAATTCGTAATTTGTTTCTTAGCATTGAGTTAACGAGAAATTTTCCGTTTCATAAACTCTACTCAAAAGTTTATCCCTTCCAAATGAAGGAAATAAATTGCCATTCTAAATGGCCCTCCCTTAAAAATAGATTCTTATAATTTCAGTTTCTGCAGAGCCGGCCAGAGACGTCATAATTTTAAAGAAACTGTCGCACATATTGCCGGTTTTTCCACATTCTCATTATAGAGACAATTTTCTCCGAGATCCCCGCTGCAAATCCTCTCCATAGAAAGAGACCGGGGGGTGAAACACATAAAGTTGTTTCGACTGCCGGTCACGTTTGCAATCTTGTAACACTTTGTGTAGTTGCAGAAAAGGGACGCTTCACCATGGAAAGATGGAAACTAATATTGTTCTCGAATTTCGACGGAATTTTTCGAAAAAAGTTGTAAAACGCGCGTGAACCCTGAAAAAATCCCTGGGAAGTTAGTCTATAAAAAAAGGTAGTAAAGGAATTGAGACACGTTAGAAGGTACACAAAAGCAATAGAAGTCGAATAAGCGGGGAAGAAGTTTTAAACGAACTTTGCAACTTTTTGCGCCCTTCGGGGCGAAATATGATGCGCCATTAAAAAGATATCTAGAGGGCCCTTACTCGAGAAGTCAGATAATTTCGTGGGTTTATTGCCGGGATTTGTGGATTCATTATTGAGTCGAGTCGCCGGGAACCTTACAACCTTTTCAACTAATACCAGCAATTCAAAACTCTTTCACACTCTAGCGAACAGTGGGGGCATTAAATTTAAATCACGTCTTCTACTACCGTGTCCCCGCTATGCCCAGAGTCTTAAATAATTCAAAACCCCCGTCTGCACCATTTAAAGTTAGGACCAGAAAAATAAAGTCGCCATGTTCCTGGAACCGTAAAAATAGCGGGGGAAACCTTCAAATACGACAAACTTTAAATTATGACGAAGCTCTGTGAAACGTAGTGTTGCCAAATTATTAAGAGTATCTCTCGTCGGCTCTGAAAGAAAACCACAGGAATTATTTAAAGCAGGACGTCCCGGGGAGTTGGCAAAAGTGCCCTTAATTTTGCAGTTGCATGAATTAGTTATATAACACTTACGTTATTAACGCACTTTTTGCATTATCCAACATTGATCTCAGGCACAGCACTAATTTAACAACTTACTCCATCATTTTTCCGAGGTATGTATCACCCGGGGCGATAGGGACGCAAGGGGGTGTGCTTCATTAACTAGCGGGTAATCAATTATGTAACATGTTTGTTTGATATTTTGATATACGGATGTTAGTCTATTAATAGACTGATGAGTAATGGCGTGTCGTACTTCTATAGGGAAAATGCGCGCATGTACTTGTAATGGGGAATATGTAGCGCTAACTAAGGACTGATTTTTCGGACGATTTTAGAAGGTTCACGAGCAGGTTTTTTCCGCGACGATCTGAAGAGCGACCTAATTAAAAGTAATATTCTTTCACGTTGAAATTCGAGACATCGGATTGGACGCGGGCTTTTTAAAAAATGTCTCATGAACCCCAAATTTGACGCTCGAAAACTCGTAGTTTCTCCAATTTTCCACCCAATACATAGTTTTGCAAATTAGAGTCTTCAAGACACCAAAACCAATCAGCTCAGTGAGTCAGGTCCAAGCCATCAATCACCTTCGTTACAAAAGCTGTGGGGATATTATTCGTTAAAATCCCCCCTGTCGTCGTCCATATATTATCAGGAACCGCCAATTTCCCTAAAATAGACCCGAGGCAAGACGGGACCTGCATGAGAATCCGAGCAAACTTATTAGACAACAACAATTTGCATATTTACATATGGTAATGGGTCTGGATGCCAGATAACACGGTATACACTAATCCAGTGACTGACTTCGACCCCAATTTTAAGGTCGTGTAAACATAGGACTGGGGGGGTTGAATAAGCTGTGCTACTTACTTCCTCTGTAAGGGTTGATTTTGCAGATTAATTTTCGATTCATTGTCATAGAAATTTGTGTTATTTTTGGTTGTCGAGTTCCGCTCATTCGAATTAATATTAACTCGAGGCGTATTATTGTGAGTTTATGCAAATAATAACTTTGGTCTGTAATGAGTTTCAAGTGGGTCTGTGAGTATTTAAAATGCTCCCAAGATCATAATTAAGTACACGATCAGCCCTCGTTTTATATAATTTAAGCGCAAAGTTTGCTTGAACACGCAATAACTTTCTTGAAAGTTAATAATAGATTTTCAACGCTTGCTCGTTAAACGGGAGTGGGGAAAAGTAAATTTTATTAGTTGCTAATTTGTTTGATCATTCAGCAGGAAATTTACAGACATTGTTATTTCGGGTTTAGATATATTGAAAAACTCTCCCCCTTCATCTATTTGAGAGTTTGTATCGTTGACCCGGCCTTCCAGGGAGTGCTTTAAGATATTTCTATAATTATTGTTGTCTGCCATTTTCGATCCTCTGCTTGAGCAGTTGGTAGTCATGAATTGGAGACCATAACGACGGAGGTAGAGTTAAAAATTTCCCAGATTTATTTCCACCTATTCGCCTTGATTATCGATGTAGTTTTCGAAAACAAATTAAAGTTAAAAATATAGATGCGTCAATGGTTTAGTGTTTATTAAAAGGATTCTGCGTGATATTAAAAAATATGCTAAAAGTATAGTAAAAGCATGGGTGTGGTAGTCGCGATGGTTTTAAATTGAGAAACAAAGCAGAAACAATACAAATGAAATGAGTAATTTCAACTTAAATAGAAGATTTTTTTTTCGAGAAAAATTACTAAAATGGATTAAGTGTGGTAATTATACTGCGTAAACGTAAAAAAAATTCAAATAAAAAAAAATTTAGAAATTGCTGTCTCGAAGAATATCGTGATACTTCAGGGATTTACTGTGTATTGTCCACTATCAGAGTTTTACGCATTTTACGTTTTAAGCCAGTAAAACTAAGGAAGTAGCGAACACAATTTGCAAGAAAAATTGAACCAACAAAAAATTCTATGAGGAAACAAATATAGAGCCACAGTGCAACAAAGATCCCAACAACTTCCTAAAGCATATTTAATCGTGTAAAATTGCTCGGTTCGAAAATGCTATGACACATATTCTGAACTGAACACGACTTTGCTTTGCACCCAGTTTTTTCTAGATCCACCACTGCAACTTTTCAATATTGAGCAAGAAGCAAGTCTCGGACAAGAACCAAATTCGATATTACTATAACTTTTTTAAACTCATTTTCAGATAAAAGATAACAAAGTCGCTTCATGTTGGTTTCCTCTGAGGGCTTAATCAAAGAACTATAAACTCTGATTTCTCTAATGATTTAGCTAGACGAGACTATTAGTGGAGTGGCCTACTCAATTAAATCTCACGGGGACTGAGGTTACAGGATAAAGGAGAGACAGAGAGAGACGGAAAAACAAGGATTAGCTTCGATTCCCTGTGGGGGAATGAAAAACTGCTGCGAATATAAAATAATTGCGGACACACACTGTGGAAACCGATAGCCAGGGTCACATTGTCCGACAGGCCTGACCAATCAAGGGCTGAAGTGGAATTTAGAGCTCTGGCACACACACAGTGGTGGGCGCTCTCTTTTCGCTTCGATTCTTTTATAGCCTCTCGTGATCTAATTGATTTAGGTATTCTCCTAGGCTGGGGCAATCTTATGGCAATAAATCATTCCGATTTCATTAAAATTTTAACGAAGCCTCGAGATAGAGCCGATGATATATTTAAAGAAAATTATTTAGCCCGAGCAAAAACTGCGGCAATTAGTTACTGTCAGACCGGCCCTCCTTTCGAGCGTATCCTTTAATTGTATTCTTAATTTGTGTTTAATTTTATTCCGGTTAGTTAATGAATAATTTCTCCACATATTTCAATAAAACCCGCCTCGGGAACCGTTTAAATCTTTTGCGCAACTATTCCACCCAATTAAGGGCTAATTTTCATAAAATACTTGAGCATACTTTCGTTAAACTGAAACGAATTTTATTAGCACACAGACCAAAATTTAATTAAAGCAGAAATTCCATTATAACTTTCATATATTAGGTGAACGGATCTTATATTTTTTATTAGCCTAGTTAAGCTCAAGGCTGCGTGCTTTCAGGCAAGTAAACTTTTATGGAGAAGTTCTCAAAACGGTTATCGGTCTCTCTGTAATGTTGCTGTAAAAATGCCTGTAAAGGTGGTTTAACTATTTCGCAGATCGCGTCTTTAACTACAACGGGGGCGAAATGATTAAAATGTAAAGTTTTATGACGGAAAAATTTACCGCTTGCATTTTTATGGTAATAATGTAGCTAAACTGAGGCCCCGTGAATATACAATTCTATAAGGGTCTATTCAAACCCAGGGCATATTGATTCTTAATTGAATTTACAAATTTATAACCCTCTAGGCATTCTAGTAGGTATCGAACAATACGTGCTTCATGCATTTACCAGGTACATCAAACATTCATCATTTGGGCTTTTTCGAAACACACGAGGGCGGCAATATGTCACTTCATTGAAAGGAATTCCCTTTTATTATCGGTTAAATAGGAATTACTACTTTCAATTTAATGTTATTGTTTAAAATAGCTAATAGATTGATGAAGGAGAGGAGTTTTATACCGCATATGCTATAAATAAAATATTGTTTTGAATCAGTGGAACGCTTTCCAGGGGATATCTTTTCAGCGTCATTTTCTTGGAGGACTTAATCTTTCTTTTGAGCCGAAATCTGACGCAGGGCCTAATTGAAAATATTTCAGAACGTGCCGCTGGGCGAAACAAACCTTTATAATTTCATGTAACGCTGCCATATGTTGTTTGGATAACTGCAAATTTATAGATATTTACTCATACCATTGTCATAATTGATGAAGTTTCGGCTGAGGTTTTGGCTTTGAACAGCTACTCGAATTCCTATGCAGATTCTCTCCAACGCCCTTAGTTCCCAGAATATCGGAATTTACCTAAGAATGAATTTCAACCAGTTTCTAATTGTCATCTTCGTCGGATTCTACTCATTCTACAAGCCCACCCAATCCAGGAATTCCCTCAGCTTTAAAAGATAATTCAGTCGGTAATTTGCCAGGTTTTCTTCGGAGGCGCCATCCGTTTTCCCGAAGCAAATAAATTAAATTTGATAAATAAAAAAAAAATATATATATATATATATTTTTTTACATCGTTATATAATGTTGTAATGTCTTATACGGATCTCGGTTGTTCACGCAATTAGTAAGGTCTTTGAAGTTAACTCTCACAAGGTACGTGCGGGACCCATACGCTAAACTAAATACTAATTTGTTGAAGGTATTTCGGTTGCTAACGTGGTTCTCCGCGGATTTGGCAATCTGCGCAAATTTCTAAAAACACGATCCCTTTTGTCCCTTCAGCAATCCGCTGTAAAAACGGCCAAAAATGATAAATAGAGCGGCTCTCAAATCCTCGCTGCATCTCGCTCCAAACCTTCACTCCATTCAGTGGACAAATAATTTCATATTTTTCTTTTGAAGCAAGAATGATAAACGAGCGGCTTTATTTCGAGCCTTTATCTCAAATTCATTTGGTCTGGTGTAAATTTTCGTCAGTTTTATTATATTAGGCCGACACGCGGCGACATTGATCCACTTCTGCGGGCCCTCGTCGATAAGTTGGATATTTAGGATGCAAAATTAATCGAAAACTGTGCACTATTCGAACATTATTTTAAATAAATTTCACTCAATTTAATCTTAAGGGTTGAATTAGCAAACGCGGTATATGGAAATTCGATACGATGGCCGTTAAATTTACGGCCCGATTTTAAATTAAAAATTATATAAACCCTATGGACGTGCGGTGTAATCACTTTTACGTTTTACGCACATTCAATTACTGAATATTGGCTAAATTGCCGCAGTAAATTTCGTCCCCTCAAATTTATTACTTTCAAGCTGTATAAATATAAAAATTACAAGCTTTAGAGTATAATGTGAAAATTGACGATAGGTATGAATTAGATCCGACACGGAACGGCAGCAATAATCGTCAATATGCAATCAAGGCGAATTTGCATTTGTAGGCAAATTGCTAAAGTCGTTTCAATTCCTGAAATTAGATTTTCTGAAGCAAATCGAGTGAACACTCATAAAAGTTTGTGTAACGATCCCATATCGATCATCGTGTAAAGTTGCAGCAATTTTTATTTCAAAGGCAGGAACCAGGTCAGCTCTAAAGTGCTAACAGAATAGTATTCCCTAGACAAACGTAAAAGACATTATCAAATAAATAACTCCGACCAAGACCTAACTCAGGAGCAAAGCAATATATTCGTCCCGCCCCCCCAGCCAAACCGTCTTTTTCCCATTTCTTTGCTATGCAAATCGATCCCCAGACCGGACACGTCACATCAGGGAAATTCCCGCTACTCCCTAATGCCCCCGGGGATATTCTAATGTTGTTCATATTGGTGGCCCTTGGATGAAAAGTCACCGAGATAGATTTAGGTTTCAAAATAATATACGAAAAGGACAGAAATGTACGGTTTTGGCAGTTTTTAGGGCCAATATATGAATAATTTTTTTCATATCGTATTCGGAACATTTGAATTTGTAGTTTTTAAAATAGTTTTTTTTGACGTTTTAACATTTCTGATTTTCAATTTGACAGTTGTCAACATTCTTTATTAATAATCCGTATCACCCTGTAGAATGTCATTGGTATCTTTACGTTATTTAAGTTTAATAGTCTCTCTCCGTTTGGGATGATCTAACCCAAGGTAACTTTGGCTGAAGTAACTCTAAGTAATCTAATGAGCATCCTGACTAATGGCGAATTCCTTTTAGCGTGAAACTCGTGTACTGTTGCATTATTTTAGTGAAGTTTGGTAGAAAGAGGTAGGATTAGAGTATTTCTGCATTACTTATAGTGTGTTTAAATTGCAATAAGTGTTAAAGAGTAATGCATTTTTATGTTTCTGACTCTGTCCCTTAGATTAGGACCTCGAATAAAGAAGATCCTCGTTTCCCCATTCCTGAATTGCTTTACAGAGTTGCTCATTAGTTCGTAAATGTGCGATATCTCAGTAAACATGAGTTTTAAAAGGAAACATTTCAAATCAACGTTTTTGATTATTAGAAGGTTGATTGAAAATTATTTTAGAATGTACAAGTTCCGTAATAAAAAGTGTGTTACTACCAAGTTACGTTTTTTAAATGAAACCTCCCAGTTTTCTTGCCATTTTCGAATTTATGGTAAAATTTTAAAATCAGTTTATGTAAAAGGCCTTATGTCAATAATTTAACTTTTTCGAGTTAGTCGGGAAAATTCGAAAAGTTTGATAGGTGCAAGGTGTCCCGAAAATCTGCACTAGATCCTAACCCCTGCGGATGTCGGAATTGGTCTTATGGGGCTCGAAAAGGACCTAATAAACCACGTTTTGCTGCACTTTAATTAAAAAAGGAAACATTTATATAACCGACAAAATAAGTCTTCGAGGTTGCATGACTTCAATCCTCAATACCTTGATTATTTCAAATAGAATGCCACAATTTTCTCGGCGGCATCGTGTTCAGGATCCGAAAATCTATAAACTTGTTAATGCTACCCTATCATTACACTCTGAGGTTTCTAAGTTTCCAGTAATTGCCCGGTAATAATAATAATAATAATAATATTAATAATAATAATTGATATTGTAAATAGATCTTGTCGCGTAATATTTGTGTATGATGATGTCACCGGTGCGGCTTTTGAAACATTTAGACGTTAAAAGGGAGCGATTATCGGGTAGTTAGAAATGGCTACTTTTAGGGATAGGGTAATGTTAACAATAGTTGTAGATTTTTATAGAGCGAGATATCAAGGTTCGAAGTCAAGCAACTTCGTAGGCTTATTTCGGAGGTAATTGAATTTTTTTTAAATTAAAGCACCACAAAACGTAGTTTACCACGTCCTCTTGGAACCCCATAAGACGGCTTCCGAAATTCGGACAGATTAGGGTACAGCACCGATTTCAGTGAGATCTTGCAGGTATTAAAATTTTTGAACTTTCTCGAATAACTCGGAAACGGGAGATATTCGACGAACTACCCTCTATATAAATTGAGCTTAAAATTGCAGAATAAATCCGAAATTGGCATAAAACGAGGGGGCGGAGCAGGGGCGGGGCCGGGGCGGGACAGGGTCGGTAAAGGGGTGGGGAAGGGGGCGGGTTCGTTTAAAAAATAATAACTTGGTACGATCATATTTAATGACGGATCTTCTACGTTTGAAATTTATTTTAGAATACGTACCTCTTAGCGACCAAAAACTTTGATATGAAACATTTCCTTTTAAAAATAATATTTACTGAGACAGCGCACTTTGACGCATCAGCACATTCCTGGACATAAACTTTGAATTAAACGAGAAAAACTTTGTACTCGTCTAAGCGTTTTCGCAATATCTGCTTTTAATCAACATTTCAACACGTTAAATAAAATTAAACCGAATCGTATTTAGCGCTAATGGCACAAAGCAATTTTGCAAAAAAAAAATTAAAACGTAGAATTCAATCAACGTCCGCTGCTCTCTTTTCAAACATTTAATGACAAAATTCGACTTTTAAACACATAGGTGAATGAAATTTGTTCGACACGGAAAACAATTCCGCATGATTGATTTTTGGCCTCTCTAATTCACAAGTGAACAGGAATTTTAATTAATGGCACCCCGAACGGTCAACCTGCATGTCGCATATAAATGGTTTTTACCTAGTTGGACAATTATCTGATGTCGTGTGATTTATGTCAATGTCCAATCAATGAAAAAAATTAAAACAACCACCATCCTTTTTCCCTGTTTTCCCCAAAACTTTACTTACTGCCCATGAAAATATATTGATAATTTTATGTATTGCCCCGACCATCGAGTGAGTAATAATGAGGCATGAAATAATTAAATAAATTATAAATGTGGATCCTCAATAAATCATAATAGTAAGTTTCCGGAGTGTTTTCAGTTCTATTTACTGTTTATTAATAATACTGTACGTCCCATTATGGAAATGTTCAATCCATTATCGGGCGCCATATTGTCTTATTCAGATACATCGGCAGTAATTTCGATGTCTATAAATTTTCCCTAGCGCAACATTGAAAACACTTTTACGTTTGCGGAATATGAGGATTTATATCCCGTGGAGAGGGATGTGAACGAAAGTAACAGAGAGGCTCTGAAATATTATTTAAGTTTCAAGGTATTTCTGAGGCACTCTTTTGGGATGATGAAAAATACATGGCCAGGGAGAAAGTTATAGAATATCGAAGGAGAGAATGTTTCCTTTGCTTTTTACATCCTCTAGAACGTTCTTCGACCAAAAACCAACAACCGAAACTATTCATTGTATCTGTCATATTAGCAACGAAGGGGCTTTTAATAAATCAAAACCTTGGTTCGTATTTTTGTTTTAATGCAAAAATGTTTTTGCGCTTAATTTGGCCCTTTGTTCCAGCCAAGAGAGCCAAAAACGGATTGTTTTTAATTAAGTTGATTTATTATGTTGTTTCACGAATTCAACTTCAAATTAGGTTGACGGTGAACTATGGACGCATAAATTATTTAAAATTTAATTGGCTGTTCCGATTGCATTTAATTAAAACGGATTTTCAAAATAGCATCTCGCAGGGTAATTTGCCAGTGTTAGTCGAAGGCAGAAGAGACTTTATGGAAAATACCTGATAGAGTGAGGTCCTCTCGCAAATTATTACCCAATACCGGTAGAGAATGGAGCTCGATAAAGCCGACAAAATATTTATATTTTGCATACGCAGCCAGTGGGTTAAATTAATCGAAATTGAAATCAGGAATTGTGTGCACTGACCGATATATTCGGAGCGAACACTAAATTCGCAAACGCATTTAAATAAAATTTTACGAGGCGCATGGGCTACGGAATTTATTCGACTTTTTCAGAAATTTTATAACAAGAAAAGTTACCGTAAATGGCGATATTAATCCGTTTACATCCGAAAATTATGGGCCCCATAACACATGGTTAAAAGTTTCTGTTACAGGTGCACGTGAATTTTAACTTGAAAATTGGTTGATTGTAGATTTCGTGCATCAAAGCAACTCTCACAAGCGCTAAAATTGCATTTGAGCCACACATAAAAAAGGACGAAGAGAACGGGTCCGGGAAACGGTACGGAGTAATTTAATTTAGTTCTATATTTTTTATTGGCTGGAGTTATTTGAAAATCCGCCAAAAATATTCCGCAAAATCCGATGGAGAATTGGGGAAAAATATGGAAAACACAGTCAAAATTACCCCCAGTAAACCTAATTAGAACACTGAATTAAAGGCACTAATGAGTCTGATTCTAATTCCTCCTGAGGTTGGTACCGAAGGTTCTCATCAGTCGCTTCCCATTCTCCCGAAGGGTTCTGTACGATCCTGAATATTGAAAATGTACTGTCAAATAATTGAACCGTCAGTTTCCCACACTTACTTTAACGACTAAGAACAAGTCGTGTTCCCACGTAACCCACAACTCGAGATTCAAAATCAAAGAATCCCAGTTGTACCAAACTCAACCTGCGACCGTAATAGCGAGCCTACGTGAGTCGTATTTCATATTCGCCTAGTTTTAAAAATTTTATCCATCAGAGCTTAAAGCCCCAGAATGTAGAACTTCGCAATAGTTTCAATTTAAAAGTTTGACAGTTTTCGTCTTGAAATAAATCTTGGTTGCTCCGAAATAATCGAGGGAAATTTGGAACTCTCATGTGACAAGCTGTGTTCCCACGTACCACTACGTCACGACTTTGGAACGCATAAATCGAACTGCTCAAAGATCGATCGCCTCTGAGATTGGTGGCGAGAAACATGAAATGCGCTTTCCTATGGTGTGGCCACCTCGTGTTTCCACATGCTTCACGACGGTTTAAATTCCGTAGAGGGTTGCGGTCTAGGGCCTTTCGGCCTACAGGCGAGTTTTTCCCAAATCCGAGCCTGTCCTGAAATCAACACGCAAAACACACCTTGTGTAAAAGATATTCGTATTACGATGACGGATCGACGTCGAAAACGCCTTGAGGTCGCAACCTGGGGGAATTTTAATTAAAATATTTCGCATTGTGGCCTTACTTAACGTCATTACCACTTCGTAATATTTCACTTCGAATATTCCGCTTCAAATTCCAGTTAAAGGACGTTTGTTGCCGTTTTATCACGCCATCCAGTAACACTGGAAATGTTTTATGGACGGCCGTACGTGGAACACAATTAGTCAGATGACCGAAAGCGATCAATTTGCATTCGGAACAACTTCACGCAAACAACGAATGACGCCTATGGATATCACTTGTGCGACAATTACGAATGGTCAGTAGGGGACCCATCTTTGTTTTCTTTCTGGGCTATTTCATGTCAAACCGGTTTCGATTTCATCGTGCATCGTACCAATTTGCCGCGGATGAGAGGGAACTTTTTCTTGTTGGTTTCCACACAAAGGACACTGGTTTAAAAAGAGGTATTTCCGAAATGCCTAATTAAGGCTAATTGTCGCCCAGAAACTTTTTACCACCCCGACTCAGATACTTTTATCCGAACGAACTTTTGTGTTAATATGCAAAGTTTATATTTTTAACTCGCCAACGAGAGATGGAAGAGCTCCTCGGATTGTAATCTGTATTTAAATTTGACGCAATTAAATGGAGTCGCGGGAAAACAGTGTTTCTCAAGCAAGTGCAATTTGGTGGAGGACAATCGCGTGATCTCTGGAAATCTAATCAAATATTCAGGCTCAAATCACGGGTTTATGTCCGGTAATAAAACCACGCCCTCTAGGAAATATTTGTTGATAATTATAGAGTCGGGCAATGTTTCGGGACGGGGCACTTTATTGATAGAACATAATGAGCAGGTACACTTCAGCTGGTTAACAATATTAGTAAACGACTGTTGCTATTTGGGCTACATTGTTCGGACCGTCTTGTGTCGTTGCGACGAAAAACAAAAATACAATAAAAATCTTTATTTATCCTTTGAAATAAGTTCCATCGCCCTCGTAGTACGCTGTGCGACATGGAAAAGAGACCGCCCCGTAAAAACGGTTCTATTTAAATAATTTTTGGTTAGCGCGTTTCTTCCGCCAAAGCGAACACTTCGTTAAAAAACCGAACAAATTTAATAGTTATAAATCAAAAAAATTAATAATCTGTTGGTCCTCCGTGATGTCTTACATACATTCCTGTACACGTCTAGACGTGGATCTAATGAGGTGATTGATGTCCTCTTGGGGGGATCTCATTCCAGACTAACTGGACAGCATGACGTAGCGCCGCTGGGATTTGTGAGGTGTGGAGTAAATTGTGCAACCTTCTATCTTCAATATCTCATACATGTTCAATCGGTGAAGGGTTTGGAGATCGACGAGGCCAAGGTAGCAAATTGATTGCATTTTGTTGAAAGAACTTCACAGTCGTTCCGGCCAAATGTGGTCGTGCATTGTCCTGCTGGAAAATTGGATTAACAAGAGTTTCCAGGTACGACACGAGATGAAGGGCCAGGACTTTTTAGATGTGTCGTTGTGCTGGCGTACTACCTTCAATGAAAAGTAAAGGTGAGCTGTTACCACATGCAATAGCACCCCAAACCACTTCCCCAACAATCTGATGGACATGCCTCTGTATTGTAAACTGAAGATCCCATCTTTCACCCCGTCTTTTTCTTACTCTTGCCCGACTATCGTGTATACCCAAACAATCTGGATTCGTTACTAAACACGATATTATCCTATTCCAGTTTCCAATGTGTCCATTCTCTGCACCTCTGCAGTCGATTTTGAAGGTGATTTAAGGTGAGGAGTAACACAAGATAGGGACAGTAGGAAATCAGTCCAAAACTTTTTATCCGGCGATAAATGGTTCGAATCCCAATGGGATTTCGATGCTTAGCAAATCACTGATCCGCCGGCGTTCTCGACGAGACGAACTTATCTCTTAGGGCCATAATTCGAAGGCGGGGATCTTGGCATTCTGTAGTTCTTCGGGATCGTCTAGTACCTTTCTTCCTGTTTGGTTACTCTTCTTGGAACCACTCCTGACAACATTTCACTATAGTGTTTACACTACTGTTCAATTTACTGGTGATCTCCCTAAATGACAGACCACTCTCTCGTAGACTCATTCTCAAACTCACTCAATTCATGAAAATTTATCTGCATTCTGCCTCTAGCCATATTTGGTTAATGCAAAAGCACGGTATGCACCAATAAATTATAATTTGCGATCGTATTGTTCACATTTTATTGTATTTTTTGTAGTAAAAAAACTCTAAAATTCCTGAGAATTCGCAAATACATTGCTAAATATGGCGGAAAATGTAATTGTTTTTTATGTTTCCATATACGAACTTGCATATCAAAAATTATTTAAATAAAACTTTTTTTACGGGGTGCTCTCTTTCATATGTCACGCATGATACTTCCCGCTCAACTTAATGCACTTACGCCGTCGTTTTTTCCAATCTTCGAAACAGTCGAAGAAGTCTTTTTACGGGATGGTTTCAGTACTTTCTTCGGTTCGGGGCGGTCTTTGGAACTTGTTGAACAGTCTGAATTCCAACGGTGCTAAATCAGGCGAATGCGGTGGCTGTGGAAGGATATGGGTCGCGTTTTCGACAAATTGTACTCAAAGTGTGGAACGGTGCACTGTTGGGGCGCAAAAACCAAGAACTGTCTGCCCATAATTCTAGTCCCTTGAGGCGAATAGCTTCACGCAAATGATGCATAACGCTCCATTAATAGTCCGTATTAATAGTTTCGCTTGGCGAAAGAATTTCATAATCCACAACACTGCGATAATCGGAGAAAATTATCAACTTCACCTTGATGTTCGATCGACTTCGGCATGTTTTTTCCGTTTTTTTTTGCACCTTTTGCACGATATTCGCTCGATTGGTCGATTGTTTCCGGGTGACATGCTCAGATCCGACTCACATCTTCCCTAATGATGCGTTTCATGATGTCCCGATAGTCAAAAATAATTGTTTGACCGGTTTCAAAGCGATGCTTTTTTTCAAAAAATTAAGTGTTTTTTGGACCAATACAGATGTAACGCGTTTGAGGTACGAAACGTATTTTAAAATGGTTAGAGTTCATGTAAACGAAATGCGCCTAGTATCAACAAGGGCTCTAATTGTTATTCGACGATTTTGAAGGTTCAAATTATTGATTTCCTGGAAGTGGCTTCCAACGGGAGATATTGATGATCGTGTGGGGCGTTATTCATCTTGAACCCCTTTTCGGCCTTTTTTAAAGTCTTTATACCGTTTATAGACATTTTTTACGACATAGCCGGACCACCAAAAGCTTCTGAAGCATCCTCGACGTCTTAATTCTAGAACAAAATTTAATGCAAATTCTTTGCTCAGTAAAATCAAGCAGAATAAATATCGAACAATTCGCTATTGTTCGTTTATGAAAACACGTGTTGCTCTGCAGAAATCGAATGTTTTGACATGAAACTGCACACGTGTTACAGACGATGTTTCCAATGTACAAAAAAGTCATGATTTAGTAGTACCCGCGAAGTTTAAATGAAAAATTCACATTATCTTTTAACTACAGTAGTATACAGCGCATTAACGAATCAATGGTAGAAATCGCTGGAACCGTCAAATTATAGCATAGAATATACTAGGCTCTTATCACTACTGGGTTTCATTAGTGGAAACCTTAAAGAAAAATTGAGAGCAACATTTGGCAACATTGTTGCACTCAGACCTAAGGCGCATGCCTCTACTTGTCTGACTTTTAAGAAGCGTAATATGTCGCAATGTTTCCAGATTTACTTCGAATGTTGGGAAACTGCGATTTACTGAAAATTAACCTAAAATTATGTGTTACGATTAGAAGAGTATTTTCTCGAACTTGGGAAAGTGCACAGTAACACAAAACACATAAAAATCTTGCTAATGACCATTTGACTTCCTATATTAAAAGGCTAACTTGATGCCATTAGTGCTTAAATATACGATTTCTGGCATATAGGGGCTACGCCTTCTGGTTCAAGTGAGATTCTCGACCACTTTTCCGGCAGCTGCGGCCGTGTATGGGCAATAACCCCACGAATATTGGCTTCAAAATAGCCCAAAGTTTGTGGTTTATCGGTGTAGAATAGCGATTTCACATATCTCTCTAGAAAATAGCCCGTAGGTGTGATATCACACGATCGTTGAAGCCAATTCGCAGGTCCATTTCCTGAAATTACGCGGCCATTGAATGTTTTCTGCACTAAATAAATTGTGGCCTGCATTCTGTTGAGCTCGAAAAAGTCAATAACTCAACAAAATAACAAAACTTATCGCCTAAAATCAATCGTCCGATGTGGGACAATCCGCTAAAATGGTGCCTCTGAATCCAGAAATTTTATTTGTTAACGTAGCGAGTCAACGAAAAATCAATTTTAACGTGAACAAAATTGTTAAAAAAAGAGGTAGCAAGGGCACATTTTTTTCCATCTATTCACTGAACTCATGACGTAAATGACAGTTACGTGGCTTCAGGTCTTGCAATGACTAGATGTCGTAAATCCGCAGACCAAGATCTTTCCGCAAAAGATTTTATCGCCCATCATCTTTTCATGAAGTGTATGAGAAGAGTTTTGTGCACGAAGATTACCCCCTGCACAGACCAGACATGAGTCAATTTCCTGAGCGCAAATCGACTCACTTGAGTTCTGCACAACAGTATGTTCCACTGTGGGAACAATTTCTTCATCGCGCACTGTGCTACTCCTATGCGGATGCAGATTATCAATCAGAGAATAAGTGGCGCGAAATCGGTTTTGTGCCTCGCAAAACTGATTTCCGACCAACCGAAAAAATCAGAAATATACGGAATATCGGTTGAGGCCCATCACGCATATTTCTATTCATTTCTGAGGGAATTGGTTATATTTCCTGTTGGAGAGGTAGAGCTATTATTATTTGTAAAAAGGTGGAGTCCCATGCATTCGATATCCGACGTTTGATGTCCAAAATGGTTGATTTTCATATTAGAAATTTGTCATGTCCGGAATTAAGCTTTAAGTGGAAAACTTGCAACGCTCCCCAATCGCAATTATTGATGTCCATGTTTATACTTACGTTATTTTTCTCGATAAGAAACGCTAGATTAGCGGATCGGCAATTTTGATTCGAACATGATTTCCATGGAAACCCGGAAACTGATCAATATTGTGTACGATACTTCAAAATTTCCATGAATATTATCCTTTTGGTAAAGTTGCCAGAATTTTAAACTGTTCCCACTTAGGCCTTTTAGGCCCGGACGAGTTGCTGTAATTGGTTAACTGCGTTGTCTGAGTGTTTTAACCTCAATTAACATGTAACACTGTCTGCTTAACTGCTAAGCAGTGTGATATGAGGTAATACATTCAAATTGTCTTATGGGTTGGGAAACTGCGATTTGTAAAGTGAGAATTATTAACCTGGAATTGCGAATTAGAGCCAAGCAAACCAATTTCGGCAGCTTTTTGTATCTGGGGGAATGACGTTGATGAGACTGCAGCTAATGAGGATGAAGGAAGAATACTTTTTTTGCAATTTTAACGTCATTGCATATGTAACTTCGTACAAGTGCAGGAAGACTATCCTCAAAGGAAGTTTATGAGCACCTGACTCCGATTACTTTATAGATTCATTAAATTACTATAATTAGTGGAAATTAACGTTTTTAGTTCTGAATAATTTATTTATTTTGGTGGACACTTCGTAGATCTTCTTGATCAGTTCACAAGGGAGAACTTCAAATGTGAGTTGGTATATTTAGTTACTTCTAACTTTAGTAATGTTTGGTGGAATTGAAAGAAAGTTTGTAGATATCGAAAGAAATCGTAATAGTCGCTGAAAACCCTAAAAATGGAGACAACTCAGAAAAATAGAAAAAAGGATCATCAGATGTCAATTCCGATGCGAATAACTTTGCCATTATTGTTTTTTGTTTCCCTAGAAATAGCACTGAGAACGCGAATTCTGCCAATCTGATCGACCTCCCATTTTAGGTTCGATAGAATCACGGAGGAGAATTAACATATAAAGTGCCAAAATTGCTAGAAGAAGCGATATAATTTAGCCTCGAAATCTAAATACCACCTATGGTGTAAATTCAAGCCGTGAGCAAATTCATACGGTTCACAATTATACGAAATATAATCAAGATAGAATTTCAGCGAAACCTACCAGCAACACGAAGTCCGAATAGCTCTATGCTTACAGAGCAATTAATAATTTGGCTCTAGGTTTATCATGCAACATTTATCGCTCTACTTGCCAGCTACGCTTTCTTAAATGCTCCTTACACACGCAGTTTAAAAATTTATTTTTTTTGTTGCCACGGACTAATTTTTAAAACGCTAATTGTGCTCGGGATAGGATCGCAGCTAAATTACACCAACCTTAATCCTTTAAATTGCGTTTCATTTGAATGAGAACCAGAATATCAATCATGCCAGTCAAGCCTCGGCCACGTTATGGTGCTGTTCCATTGCTGGTTTATTAGTCCCTTTATTTTTTTAGTTGAAATGATACCGATGTTTATTCATTTAACCGCGAACTGTCGATCTTTTTGAACGCCAGTGAATAATTAATCAACGTGGTCTTCCCACTCTTGACGTCGCCATTGTTTCGAAATTAGGGTCGGTTTTGTAGTTTTGACGGAGAAATTTTCGTTTTAAAACGGCCGAAGAAGCCGGCAATGTTTTTTCGACGAGGCAAGAGATTTGGGGGCCCTGACTAAGGACGTAATCCAAAGACGTTCGACTCCGATCCAGAGTCTCCAAGGCGGGAATGCTGGAAAAAAAAACTGCGGGGAAGCGGAGCTAGAAAAGAGGATAAACTGACGAAAATCCTTTCAATGAGAAAATTCAGGCCTAGCTGGTGGTTATCCGGGGATATTTGAGAAAAATGCGAGCAAACCGGAATATATAGTCCAGAGGAATTTCAGTGAGTCAAACGCGAAAGCATGAAATTTTACAGAGTGATCGCTTGCGACGCTGTCTGGAATATATAACTAAATCGTTGATAAATTTGTTTTTCTCGGGCCAAAAATCCCCCGGAAGAGCATCAAAGAATGTGTGACTTATTTTTTCAACTTTGATATCTTGGAAGGTAAACGAGATACACATGTTTGTAGGAACTTTTCATTTTAAAACTACCGGAGCCACTTCTAAGACCTCCCTGTGAAGTATTGAACACTCATTCAGAAATTTTATAACTATCCAACACCCTGTATATGGAGTATGTTATGGGAGAACGTTTCCGAATTTAATTCCCCACGATAACACACTGACAAGTCCAGCAACAAAAACGGGGCTTAACTGGAAAAACACATAAAACCTTTTTTTAATTATTCGTTGTGCTCTGCTAATCTTTCATCGTACTCTATTTCTGTTCGTTCACTGTAATTTTGCAATCGTGTGGCAGGACAGGGACGATTTTTTTTTTGTAGGCACTGTTCGTATTTCTGGGAAGTTGACTTTTTTTACTAAATTATGCATTGCACAGCTAGATAGAAGAGCGTAAAATTTGACAGGAGATATAAAATTTAATACCAGTTCTCATTGAAAACCAAATCTTTAGTTTTCTTCATGCACAATTAATTAATTCCCTCTAGTGTGGAAATGCCTTTTTTGATTAATTTTTAGATTTAGATCGAGACGTTCAGATCTATGATACGTACCAATATAAGAAGGTAAATTAAGAATTAAAACCTCAGTTTTTGTATAATTTGCCTTTATTTTGTGTGCCCCGAAACTGCCTCAGCGCCTGATAGTATATTTCTACTAGGAACATAGTGCGTAAATTTTTCCCTAAAACCCAGGGGGCTAGGAAGTAATCTACAGGAAAAAGTATAAATTTGACAGCATTGTCGGCGTCATCATTTAATGGGCCACTACCTTTGACCTTCCTGAAGTAGATGCGGTGTCTGGTACTTGATAGAATATTTGACCGTCCTTGTGCGTTCGGAAGACAAGGAATATCAGTAAATAGTCTTCTGAAATGTAGTTCTCAACATGCGACACTTAACACGAGTATTGCCCAGATAGCTAATGGTAGTAAAAATATGTCTTTCCTCCAAGGGTGCGGGAAAATACCCCTTCCCAGTAAGGGCACGGACAATGGCACTTTCTAGAATCTTAATTAAATGTACGTATGTGGAATGAGTCCAGCGATGAAAAGCATATCAGGATTCATGATGCGTTCTGAAATAAAGCCACATAATTTGAGGCAGTGCGACCTCTATTTTTGTCAGTGCACGCCAATGTGGTATACTAGAATTTCTCCATCGTTTTTAAAACGTAATACTCGCAATTTCAAAATTCAATACTATAATAGAACATTTCCAGTTTGTTCATTTGAGAAGGTAATTCAGTGAAACTTCCTGTTTTATAGAGCTGATTTTTGTTTAAATATTACCAGCTTTTTCAAAACAACAGGATTTTCTGGCAAAATTGTCCACCGATTAATAAAATCAACTTATTTGGAACGAGGCAGAATCTATCTACAACTAGTCAATTCCAGGTATTGCTTATGGCTTTCAGAGTCTAATAATGAAAAGCAACGTTTATTAGACGTTCGAGACGCTTTTACCCGTACTTACACGTACTTCCCTTGTGAGGCGAGGCTGAACCCTCATCAAAACTAATATAGATAGGTAGTGGGATACACAGACCTCAACTAATGTCCCTGAAACCTAGCTCTCGTATATCTGAAGATATAAATGCAGGGTTTTTTGCAAATGTTATTTCATGTAACCTACGAACTTTTTTGATGGTCTGAAATTTTTTTTTTCATGCTATTTTTGTAACAGTACAGGACTTCATTCGTTTCGCAAAATCTCATTCGTTACGTAAAATCACCCATTTCCTAACCGGTTACATAAATAGCCATTTACCTAATGTTGACCAAGAAAGCTTCTGCGTTTGTAATCGGAACCGACTCATTTCGTATGTAACAAATGGGTGCCGTAGCTCTACGGACAGATCGGGAGACTTGATTAGGTAACAACGATTCCCTGATATTGTTATAAAATATCTGAACACATACCGGATTTTCTATTAAAAAAAAAGTTTTCGTTAGAAGCAGAGCAGGTGGAGCCTGCTGTGTTGGATTTCTTAGTCCAAAATCCTCGTCAAGATCCAGCTTTGGCTGAGATATTCCCCTAACCAATAGTTCCATCTCAGAGATTTAGATTCGAGGCAATTCGGTCGATATTGCGATTTATAGATGCCGCAACATATCTCGTATGTACGTGCAATAGTGAAGAAAGTGTGCACACACACACCCACACCGACACCCACACCCACACCTACACACACACACACACACGGGAATAAGGGAAGAACCAGATGCAGGTGGAAAAAAGTCCGTAATGCACCCACTAAATAACTCAGACTAAGACAGTTGAAATGCCTGGTTGTCTGGATGCGGAAGAAAACACGAAGCTATAAATTACTCACCACTGTTGCCGTATCTTTGCATATTTAACGTTTTGGTCCATGGAGAATCGGTACTGGATTCGGTAGTGTGTGACGGCCGTCCGCTGGTGGCCAAAATCTGCAACATATTTTAAACAGAAACTCCCGAACGCAGCTCTAAAATTTAGCGTAAATCAATGTTAAAGTTTCCGCAGAAAACCATCTAATACATTATCCGAATCCGGTCTGTCTTATCCAGGGATATCTGCCACCATTATGCTTCAATAAATCCTCTCTTAAACAATATACCCGTCTCGTCGGAAAATCCAACACACTTGAACATTCTGGAGTATTAGAATTTATGCCTCGATATATTTGGCGCTAGTCAGTTCCAAGAAAGACTTTATGGAAAAATGCTTTTCGTTTCGTTCCAGACGGAACATGTTCGAAACCACCAGAAATCTGACAGGCGAGCAGAGGGATCCGATATTGGATTTATCTGGATAAATCGTCAGGAATGTAAATCGATCTCGGCACCGGACATTATATCACGTCAACCTGAATCCCAAATATCCTAAGGGCTATTCTAATGACCCGGACACGATACGTCCTTCACAATGAAAGTGAGCCTCATGACGCTCACCCTTTTGATTTATCACGACACATTTTGTTTCCCAATTGGGTATCTGGAAGTTTTTCGAACAAGGGAAATGTATTTAGAATGATAGGAAAGTTAGCAAATCAAATTTGAACCAAGAAAATTTTCATTCTTCGGGGATCTTGTGACACCATCACCAGATGTACAGGGTGTTATATGTTAAGTGCGTGGCCAATCCTCAAGGGGTGATTTTTTGAGTGATTCTAAGACGAAAAGTTCACATGAACGTAATTCCGGTAATGGTTCGTTTTCAAGACACAGCGTATCAAACTTATTTTAAATTGTTACATAAAAAAACTCCTAAATATCAAAAAGACGCAAATTAACATGACGTCGAAGCTTGATGACAGTTTTTAATGTACTACAAAGGAATCTTTTAAGCTAGAATTTTTTGACTTCTTTTGCTAGTGCTACATAAAGAATAACGCCGTAAATTTAACAAAATAAAACAAGAAAAATGCATTATTAAAACCCGACTTAAACAAATGATATACAGTTTTTTAAGTAAAAAAACATCTAACAATAAGTAACACGAAACTTACAATATTTGGTGGAAATGTCCTCCTTCAACTTCACTACAAGGATTAGCTGGTCTTAACATCGATTGCCCAACACGTTGAAATATTCTCGGCCTACGTCTTATCTGACTACAAGAAACCCGTATTCGTTGGATAATTCCTTCTGAGTGTTGATTCGGAATTCTATAAAAGAAGGATTTTACATGCCTCCAAGGGAAAAATAATTCAGCGGATGTAAGTTCCATCACCTGATTGGCTCTGACTATATAAAAGTGATAAAAAAAGTTTTAAAAAATGTCAGTGATGCATGAATAACAATAATAACCATAAACAACACTGCCAAATTTGAACAATATCGGCTGAAGGATTGTTCGGAGTTTTAGGTTGACCCGATTTTTAAAGAAAAGTTTGACTCCCTGTATCTAGAGAGTGAAACATTACCGGACCTATGTTTACATAAATTTTTCTTAGAATCATGCAAAGAATGATTTTTTGAAGCTTGGCGACGTACTCAAATATCACCCTCTATTTAAGCTCTGTCTTGTCCTCCTCTCTTCTCTGCAAATGGTAGGAATGAGTTCTTCTGCTACTTGTCGATTCTGTTTTTCGAGAATTAATATCAAAACCACTGGAGGAAATATTTTTTTTTGAGTAAAATATTTTTTTTATTAGTCATGCACGTTGTGATGCAATTTCCATACAGATTTGAGCCTTTGGGATCCCCGATCTCAAATGATACTTTTTCTCTTTAGAGTACTCTCTTCCAGGTTCTCATCTTTTTTTTCTGCCAGTGGTAGAAATGATACGATCATTCCCTCTTTTCGTCTCTGTTTTAGTTTTTATTATTTTTTTATTCTGATGGTGCTAATAGAGGTTGAGAACTCCGAAGACTTCCTCTCCTCCTCTAGGAGTAAAGACTTGGTTGTTTAATCTTAGAAAGGCCCACAGTTGCTTACTGCGGAGTATCGCAGTTGACCTTTAGAGTTATTCAACCAAAACAATGTCGAAAATGCACATTTCCGGTTAACAACAATGTTAACGATTAGTAGTAGATGAATCAGCTGCGTAAGTTTGAGTTTGAAACATGTATCGATCTATGACTGATTGACAGGAGTATTTACAGGGTGATATAACTTTTACACATAAATTGGGGAAATTACGGTTGAGGACAAGTAATCATTAATAACGAAAAAAAATGAGTAAAACATTTTTGATTTCGGAGATATCAAATTGTTTTAAATAAAAGTAAAAGAATCTGAACTTCATAAAATTGAGAATGTATTTAATTTATCGTAGTAATCGTTCGAGTTCGCTTGATACATTTTTTATGTCTCAACTGTGTATGGAAAAGCTCGGAAATAACATCGAACAGTTGCTATGATAAACTAAATCCATTTTCAATTTTATGAAGTTCAGATTCTTTTATTTTCCTTTGAAATATAATTGGTATCTCCGAGACTGAAAGTCTTTTACTTTTTTTTTTCACTATTAATCATAATTTGCCCTGAGATGAAATTCTTCAAATTTTTGCGCATAGGCTGAAAATCACTCTGCAGTTCGAGATGAAACGAGAAGAAACATATTTCGAAGAATATATATTTTTTGCAGTGCCCCTGGCTGGACGAGCATCCGCTTAACATGGGAACATGCTATAAGAACTAGCAGTCAACATAAACGGGATTAGTATAGCTCACCCTATGCGATTCTCAGTGAAGTGGAAAAGAGTAGCTATAGACCCCTGATTATTTCAACAGGGCAACTTCGTCTCAGAGCTCGTAAAGTGCACTGCCTCTTCTCTGACAAGCTTTTACGCTCCCCCCGTATAATTAAATTTATTATTTATAATCACGTTTTATGGCCTACTTAAAAATCTGCGGACGGGAAAATTGGTTTAGCATAATTTTATTCAAAGTACGTTGGCAGCGTTTCGTTCGAACCTCCAAAAAACACGGCCGAGCCTTGAATACCAAGACACTTTTTACCTCAAACCTCGAAAAATAAAATTGTGGAACCTATTTCGGCCATGAATTTAATATTCGAAAATATGTAGTTGTTAAGAAGAAAGTTATCTTATGTCTACATCAAACCTTTGGAAAATAGGCTGCAGTAATAACCACTCAATCTCTATTTTCTCTGGTTTAAAGATGTTTCGAACAAACTCCTTCTTTGTACCAAGTCCATTAAACTTCTTTTTAACAAGGTAATTTATAGTTTGCCGGAGCTTCTTATTGTTTCTCTGGAAAACTCCCGTAGGTACTTAAATTTTAAATATTTTTCCTTGACAAAGTTTAAGGCAAACTGGCACCGTCATTTCCATAATTGCATTATTTTTGAATAGTTGAATCTTTAGAAAGTACTATTTACGTTGAGAGACGCAGTTTTGTGGCCTTTTACCATCTTCGTCAGTTGAACTAATCTGCTTTGGAAAACTTTACGTTAGAGGCAACCTTTAAAAATTGCTTTTAAGGTCCCTTTTTAACAAAGTTAGAGGTCCAATTTATATCGATGCTAAATTAACTTTGAACGGTTTAAATTCTTTCGACGTGCGGTCGAAGAAAAGGCAAACAAGAGAGGGAATGTGTATGCTTTGAAAACGAATAAAGGAGAGCCACAAAAAATGTTCAATAAAGTGGGTCAAAGCGTTATAAGAAATGCGTTTAATTCAAATTGTACACTTTTTTTCACACTTTTTAAAGGAAGCGCTCATAAACATTAATATCGCGCTTTGTTTATAAATATCTGTTAAAAATCCCAATTGAATAGCTATTCAAAGTCGGCTGCTGAAAATAACGAAACAAAAAAATTATTAATTTCGTGAGAGTGCACTCTTTCGGCGGGTAATTTGTCATTCAGAGCATAAAAAGTTTTTAAATTTTACCTGACGCTGTCCTTTAGAACGAAGATAAATTTGTAACATTAGGTTTAAGGTATTAAGTGTCCGAAACCTTGCAAATTAATCATCGATTGAGATAGTTCATTATGTCCCTGTATAAATCGTTCGTTTGCTCTTTTCAACAGTATGGTCAATACTATGGTCCAGATATTAAACAAATTCAAGTTAATGCTTCGGATATCTTGAATGCGTGTATTAAAATTTGCAAAAGTGTAAAAACGATCAAATAAAGGGAAAACAAAACCTCTTAAGGTATTTTCTACCCGACATCAATACGGCGGTCCAGAAACTCAAAGTAACAAATCTGGAAAATATTTTTAATCCTATTAGTGTCGTATAAAAGCGTATCTTGCTATTCAGAAAGAGCTAAAAAAAATCAAATTATAGTAATTGACAAGCTACCATCAAAGAAGCCTCTGTTGGAATAAAATTTATCGTAAAGCTGCCAGCTTATAAATTCCATGCTGTAAAGAACCCAAAGCTTCTTTGGCAAAATGGGGGGTCAATAAGGGTTTAATTTCCCTCCCCACGAGCACAGCCAAACGCTCCATTCTCATTATCTATTAGAATTTTCCTAGGAATTCCGACTTGCTGAGATTCGCCAAACCATCAAAAAACCCCAACATATCATCTCCAATATAATTTAGCTGACATATTATATATATCTTCCATTCGGTGTATTTTCCGAGAACAGATGTTGAGGCAATTTATCGGTCCTCAAATGGATTTAAAAGCCATAAAAACACGGCATTCATCTTTGCGTTCCCCCCTCGGAATGGGGCCCCATGAATTTTACCAGTCCAAATTGTGTGTGTGTGTGTGTGTGTGTGTGTGTTTAAACGAGGAAAATGGATTTTGATTCAAAATTGTTACAAAAACGGGGTCGTAAATCCATTGAAAACGGATGAGTTATCATAGGAGTCAACATGTTTACGATGCCATATTTCAAAGGCGCTTATGAGAATAAACGAGAATCGATACAGTTGGGTCTTTGGGGAAAAATCTGTCCAGCGGCGCTTATTTGACAAATGCTTTGGCCAACTCAATCATGCCCCAGTGGATATCCTGCACACATCAGATCCTTTTCAGCTTGAAAAAATGTAAATAACTGTACGGCTAATGCATTAAATCCGCTCGCCAAACAAAAAAAAGTGCTTTAAAAGACAAAAGCCGGACTCGGAACAGAAACAGAAGCCCTCTAATTATACTAAATGGGCTCCGACAAAGCATCCGAAGTTTCGCTGAATGGAAATTTTCTATTCACCTGCTTTGTGCGATTTTCCTGCTTTGCCGTGTTTACCCTTCCGTTTATAAGCCCCAATTTTGCATTCAACATGTCAGCACTTAATTACATGTAAATACCACCATTTCGATGTTTTGAATTATTTTCGTGTGTCTGCAAGTGAAAAATAAACCCTAAGCTCTGCCTGCCTCTCGGGGCTGAATGCGAAGCATCGTTTAAAAATTTTAATTTAATTTTGCTGCAGAAGTTACCACCATTAAGTGATAGTACGGATGTCGGAAGGCCGTGAAACGATCTGAGGTACACGCACATGGCGGAAGTGTTTAGAATTAATTGGACGGTTATCATACAACTTAAGGTTTTTATTTAGTTTTCTCGTAAAGAACCTTGTTTTCCCCGTTTCAGAGATAACTAATTTCAATGTTGCCCCTCCTCTTCAAGTTTATATCAAACGAAGTTTAATCGATACCATTTTCATTTTTTTTTTTTTTAATTTAATGACTTGCCGAAAAAAGAAGCGATATCGTTCAACATTTCGAGTATCGGTTGGCGGTAACGGCACTAAAGGCATCGCCGAATATGCCTAATGACCACGTTAAACAAGGTGATAGTTGAAACGACAGATGTTATCGGGTCTGGTACGATATATCGCAAGCTCCATCTAACGATATTTCGCAGTACTGGTGCTGCGGTAGCCGGATTGCGTCAGGTGCGAACGACCCATTTTTATGGCATCATTAATTAGTACAAGCCAGAAGAAGAAAATTCGTCGCCTAAAAAGTAAAACGAAAAATGCATAGGTCCTTTTGAGTATGCTGGTGCAGCAGACTTTGTGAAAACAATAATAATTGTCAACACAATGATGCGTATTGTGTTCTTTCATCATTGTGTTGAAAATAATTATTGTCTTCATCAGACGTGCTACACGAGCATGGACAAAAGGCCCTATGCGGTTTCCCTCATAGGAACTCGCAACATTTTAAGTATTTTATAGCAGTGTTAGGTATTTTGAGAATATTATTTTGTCGAGTTTCCATAAGATTTTTCGGGGTAAGATTCAACGTAAATTAGTGAATGAGCCGTTTAGAAATGAGAAATTTTTTAAGTTTTTGTAAAATTTAATTCGTGCTTGTGGAACTGAACTTACGGCTTCTTCCGCTAAATTTGTGCTTTCTCATAAAAGTCACTCGGGAAGCTTTTATCTGAAAGAAGGCACTTTTAACTCAGGTTAAGTAAAGTGAACCTCAATAGAATTCGGGGTTACAAATTCTCAAATGTAAAGCTTTGAGAAGTTTTCTTTATTATCTGGAATTGAGTGCCTTATAGTTTCTTTAGTCTAAGCTCTGCCTTTTCATGCAACAAATAGAGAGTTTTTCCTCGCGAAGAAGATGCTTTCAGTTAAAGTTCAGCGCCAATTGGAGCGCAATTGAACGGCTTCTTCGGAAATTAAAACTGTAAGTTTCAATTTCGGTTATGATTAGGGTTAGAACAAACTAGATTCGCAGGTTATGTTGTAGCAATTGGCAAAGCTACTTTATCCTTCGAGATTTGATCACCTTCGAATTTTCCATGCCATCTCCTTCCTTTCCTAGCGCTGTACACTAGATCTAATCTACTTTCCTATGGATCCTCTTTAGAAAATTTTCATTAAAACAAAATATACAGTATTGGCCATAATTATTGCAAGTTTAAAAATGGATTTATATTTTTGTCCAAATCAAAAGAACAAATGCACCCCCCTGTACATACATACATCCTTTATTGAACTACCTTTACTTATCAGAGAAACGGAACGTGTTACCTCTTCTTATATTCACCGATGTTAAGGACTTTGTTTAGTTTGTTTGTTAATTTACTCGTACTTCTAGCACTTAAGTTACGCCCAGGTACATCGGCACGTACCCTAGAAGGTTCTCAGCCATAAAGGTCCTTTACGGCGGGAAATTACGCTAAGTTTCAATAGCGGTTTTTGAAACTGGGTTAGTGCCGAGATCTGTAATTCGTCATGTTTGTAATTACCCTTATTAAGTCATTGATATATCCACCCGAAGGTTGCACTTTACAAGCTTAAGCTCAAAGCTAACCTATGATGGCTTCTGACAGGAGTGCGCCACTGCGTGGAAGTCCTCAGTTTTTAGTACTTAAAGACGGAAACAGGTTCTCTCCCTCTCTTTTATTATTTATTCCATTCCTCATCATGTAACTAGTATCGTAAGTTTAACTTGCAAAACGCCCATCACGCGAACTTCCAATTAGTGTTTAGGCCGTTTTGTTACAAATAAGTGAAAATTGCAATAAAGTCCATTTTTGCAAACTAAATTTGTGTTTCCATGGTTTCATTTATTGAAGGAACCTTAACAACTGATATGAATAAATTGTGTTTCTGTGCTGCGTAAAATTATTGCCCCTAAATTGTTTTGCTTAAATAATTAACTGTAACAATGAAAAATAAAATAAATGTTTAATATTTAGTGTAATATGCTGTAACCCTCACTACATCTGCCATTCTAGTTGGCATAGAATTAATTAATTTCTCAATTATGACTGGATCCATTCCCGATCAAGCTTTTGGCAGTAATTCGTACAGTTCCGTGACATTTTTAACTTTTTGGTCCAAAATTTTCTGTTCCGACATTTCCCATAAGCTCTCTATCAATTGAATTGAGATCAATACTTTTGAGACGGCCATTTCATAATAGATATTTTTTGCTGTTTTAACCATTCTTTGACCAATTTGGAAGCATGCTTTGGATCGTTACCGTGTTGAAAGGCAAATTTAAGTGGTATGACCTTATCTGTACAGGGTTCCAATAGTCTTTATATATAAATTTCTCCATCTTTCCCTCAATTTTATGTTAAATACCTATACCAAATGACGAAAAGCACCCCCACACCATTGAAGATCCACCGTCATGTTTAATAGTGGGGCAAGTGTATTTTGGATCCAATCTCTGGCCTGTAGGTCACCTCACGTGAACCACACCATCACTTCCAAATAAATTAAACTCAGACTCGTCGGTAAATACGACCCGTTTTCAATAATTTGGTGTCCAGTGAATGCGGTTTGAGTAAAGGCTTTTTGGCAGGTCTATAACTATTTAAGCCGTTTTCCGAAAATCTTCGCTTTATTGTTCAACTTAAAAGGCCAAATGGTCCTGCTTGGTCGATTCCACCCAGATTTTCGTTGAAGATAGGAAGGGAGTTTTTTTCGCAATTTTTAAAAAGCTTTAGGTCCAATTTCTTCTAGGACTTTCTTGGTCAACCAGTGTTTTTTAATGGTATTATGCTACCAGTAAGAACAAATTGTTTGATGATTCTCGACACTGTCGATTTATGAAGTTGTAAATTTCTGGCTATTTCGACTTGCCTTAGACTGTTTTCATAAATATCAATCACTCTGGTTCTAACGTTTTCACTCTACGTTTTACTTCGAACTAAAACGGAAAATTCGCTAAATAATAGTCGAACTGAAAACAAGAACTGAGAAGCAAAGTTTTTTCCATAAAACACGAAAAAATAAATGATTGCAATAATTTTCATCAGCATGGAAACAGAATTTGTTTATACCAGTGAATATAAGAAGAGATAATACATCTCTTTTCTCTGATAAGTAAAGGTAGTTCAATAAAGAATGTACGTATGTCCAGAGTGGCGCATTTGTCTTTTCGATTTAGACAAAAATATAAAACAATTTTAAGTTGCAATAATTATGGCCAATATTGTACATGTAACTAAAATTCAACATAAATCGGAACTAAATGGAATGTCTTCGGATTATCGATTAGGGCTGCATCATCTCTGAACACCAAAAACGCGTGCAAAATTGGTGCGAAATTGCAAAAATTTCTAATATGACTATTAGACCTGTACAGGTAACAACTTCCTATTTGTGTAACATCACATTGCTCTACAGGGCGTTTCTTAAGTACGGTACGTAACTTCGAGAACGTATTCTGTCGCTAAAATTAAGGTAACTTTGTGGTATAAACAATATCCCTAAAATGCTTCGTTAGGGAAATACAGGGTGTGTAATTTTTATTAAAAAATTACGTGATAAACGTGGTAACCCAATGTTCTTTTTCTATATATTTTTCCCTTTTTAATTGTTTTTTTCAATTTGTTAATTGTGTTTGGGAAAAGATCGTTTTTGATTTGTTGACATTTGATTAACTGAATTGTTTTGACATTTGAATGAATAACATTTTACTAGCTGGATTGGATGTGGTGGTTCCCAAACTTGGCCAGTTCGCAGTCCATGCATGAATCCTTTAGCCTTTTATTTATGGGGTTACCTCAAGTCGCTCCTGCATAAGACACCTGTATTAGATGAAAATGACTTGGAAAATCGAATAATTCAACGTGCAATGTCATAAAAAATATTCTAAGAGTTTTTGAACGAGTGAGACAATCAATGACGAGACGATTGGAATCGTGAGTTTTTTCAGGAGGTCATCGTTTTCAACATTTGCTTTGATTCAGTGTCACAAATGATTATTTTTATAATTGCTATTGGTTGTTAAAGAAAAAAAAAAGCAAATAAAAAATGGCTCGCTTTCCATTCGCGAATGGTAGTTATTACATTACGGCGCACGGTAATGCCTTTATTTTTTCATTGAAAGCGGTATGTTAAGGACTTTATGTTATTGGTTTTGGTGTAGTTTGTTTAGTCAATTTACTTGTATTTTTATCCCATAAGTTACACCCACGTATATCGACATTTATTCTAAGAATGCCATCTGGGTGCCAGACCACAGTGCCCATCAGGCAGGGGTTCTTTATAGCTGGGAAATACGCTGTTTCTCAAAAGGAGATTGCTAAGAGGGACTATAGCTGCGATCTGCAATTCATCGGGCCTGTAATATTTCCAGAAAAGCGACTTGTATAGGTATTCATCGGACGGCAGCGATTTATGGTATCCTGCGCGACCATAGCCTGTAACGGCTCTCGGTGGTGGTGCGCCTCTGGTTGGTGCTCCTCGGATTTAGTACTTATGGGGTGAGCGAAATAATTTCGCTCTATTGTTTCTCTTCTTCTAGAAACGGTGTCGGCTCCGAACATGTGTCCGGAAACATACTTCGTAATGCGCTCAACTAAGCAAACTCCCGCTTCACACTTAGACCAACGATTCTTGTCATTATCAAAATAAGTCAAATTTAATGCAGTTCATTTTCTTAAACCAAATTGTTGTTTTCGCGGTTTCGTTTGTCGAAGGAACCTTAACGCGGTGCGCCCTATGGCAAAACGCCAAGAGACGTTTTACCTTCCAAATCGAAAAAACAATGAAATAAGAAAAAATACATTGAAAAAGAACACTGGCGTATCGCGTTTAACACGTACTTTTTTAACGAAACTTTCACGCTCTGCATTTCCGTAACGAAGCGTTTTTTGGATATGGTTTATACAACAAAATTTCCTTTATCTTAGCGACGGAGTACGCTCCCGAGGTTACGTAACGTGCTTAGGAAACACCCTGTATAATAATTTGTCTGTAAGTTGCTTTGTGAAATCCAACCTCCAGTGGAAGATGGAACGTTGAGAGCAAAGAAAACCTAATAACAAAAACTTCCATAATGTCGAGTGCATATTTCCTAGACTGCACTGCCCTACGCCACTCGACAACTACACAATTCGTATCCATTTTCCACTTATTACAACGTCCCCTTTAGAAACTTTAGCGAGCGAACATCTAGTGCGGACTCAAACTTGAACAATCTAATACAATTCCCGGATACAAAGCGATATTGTGCCCGTTCCTAAAACGAAACCCAACAATGGAACTTTCATTTGCTGCGGTGGAGCAGCCGACCGGACCCTGATAGAATTTCAATATTCCTCTGCATTGATGACCTCTCTGTTTACAGGATTTCGGCCATGTATAACTAATGCGATAAATAGGGCATCGGATGGATCAGAAATTGGTTCGGATTGATAAATGATTCACCATCAGTTTCGCCGCTGCGGATGTCGAGTTGCTGTTACTACTCGTGTTTTGCAAATTAATTCAAGACCTTTACATAATTTAAGACCTTCGGTCATAAGCAGGCATGCTTCGTGTAATACGGAAAAATTGGCAGTTCAAGTATCGGGACTACGGAATTGATGCCTCCCTAATGGGCTGCCGTATCACTTACCGCGGACTTTTCGTCATCGTTAAGAATTTGTCCGAACTCTAGGACGCGACATTGTGACGTAGGGCCAAAAGTTCCGCATAAATTCGTCAAAAATCGAAGGAAATAATTTTATAATAACAACTGCATTTCTTGCGGAAAAAAGCAGAGCAACTTTATTATAGCAAATGTTTACCTTAAAATGTATCAAAACAACAATTTACATAAAAAAAAATATATATATTATAGAAAATATCCATTGTTTTTAATTGCAAGATCGCATGTTTTTGTCACGAACCTTACCAATTTGGCCAGGATGACTGGTTGTATGCTTATCAATGCGTCTCTTAAAGCAGTGAATAGTTCGTCTTGATCCCTGTAGGTCCTATCTTCAATTTTTCGATTTAAGTTTTCCCAGAGGTTCTCAATGGAATTTAGATCGGGGCATAGCGAAGGCCGTTCCAAAACGCGGGAACTCCTGAACTATTCTTTCACAAATTTAGACTTGTGTTTTGGACCGTTATTCTGTTGGAAAATATATGTATTAAAGACATAGAATCGTCCACATATCGCACCATTTGATTCTCCAAGATTTCCTTATATTGAAATCTATTCATACGACCATCTATTTTGTAAACGGGGCTAACATTATAGCCGGAAAAACAACCCCATACCATTATCGACCCACCTCCGTGCTTCACTGTAGGACAGGTGTATTTTGGATTGGGTATCAATATAGGACACTTCACGTAGGTGATACCATTACTACTAAATAAGCAAAAACTTTTATTCATCGCTCCTGATCACATTCCATGATGATTTCCAGTTCTGTTCCATCCAATGAAGATGTCGCGCGAAATTATGTCGGGCACGTCTAATTTTTTATATAAAAGAGGTTTTTTGGCTGTCTTCTTACATATAATTTGTCTTAAAGTAACGTGGTTCTTACTATTCTAGATGTTACTTGAACACCGTGATCTTCAGAAATACGGTCCTTAATTTTGTCTAATCCTCGAAGTTGTTCATTCTTCGCAATTTTTAAATTTTTTTTATCGTGGTAGCGATTGGTTTTCTCCGGATCTGTCACACTTTCTTTTTACATCAGTATTTCCAGACATTTGATATTTTCGAATAATTCGACAAACAATGGATTTGTTTAAATGAAATATTTTAGCAATATTTGCTTGTTTTTGGCCTCTTTTATGCAAATTAACAACACGTTCTTTTATTTCCATTGATAAATGTTTGCCTCGAGGCATTTTAACTAAACGATGTATCATGAATGAAATAAATTTTAAGGTAAATATTTGCTATAATTTGATAAGTTGCTAAATTTTTTTCGACAAAAAAATACTATTGTTAAAATAAAATTCCACAAAAAAATTAAAATAAAGAAAGTTTTTTGTCAAAGTATTTGGACATACAGTGGCCTCGTACTAAATCTATACCTAAACAATTTTCACTATTAAAACTCTAGTTATATTAATTCTTTAAAAATTGCTTTGCGTTTTTCCACTAGTGTATATAGAGTATATACACGTTTCCCCCCCAACTTTTTTTGCGCACGGCAATTGTACATTTGTTTTGTTACTCAAATTAGTTGTTTCTTTATTTGGGTTTCTTCATTGTTGCAAAATTTCTATTTAAAGCTTAGTTTAAAGAATATTTTATTTTATTTCCCCCAATATGTGGCTTCCATTATTTATTCATTTAGTTAACTACGCCAGGAAAACGATTTCTTTTAATTGCCCATTATACATCGGGTATAGCACGAGAACGATTACTTTTCAAAAGGAAAATCACCAAATTAGTATGTACAACGTACACTAAGTAGTAAGACGGAAATCATTTGTGTTCCGGAAATATGTTCTCGACGTAAATAAAAAATGGAAGCCACGTATTGGGGGGCTATAAGCTAAAATATCCTTTAAAATAAGCTGTAAATCAAAATTTTACAAACATAAAAAAATCTAGATAAAAAAAAACAACTAATTTGAATAACTAAGGAAATGCACCATTGGCATACGCAAAAGAAGTTGGGGGGAAAACATGTACACAACCCCCATTTTGCCCATTGTTTCTCTAAACGTGTTTACTCAAATCATAGGAAATATGCGCCTATTCGAACTATACATCACTGCAAAATTTTATTAAAATATGTTAAGAAACCCCAAGCTATTAACAACATTTTTTTTTAACTAACCAACACCTTGCGTAATGACTAGAATGCACTAAAGAATAAAGTGTCATAAAGAAAGTCTAATTATTTTCGCATAAGAAATCATCGAGTAACGGATTGGCCTATCAATACAAGATACCCTGTAGAGTTACTACAAAGTACATGTAATAGATAAATCTAGTTTTAAGGTTTTTCTTGCGGAGTCCTATGTATATTATGACGATTTTGAGTTCTTTGAGAAATTTTGAACATATTTCATGTAACGTACCCATGTCTAAATTCAATGTTTACTGAAATATTTGTAACTGAAATGGCCTGCTAAATCGCCTAACTTCATCCCTATGGCATTTTATGGAGTTATTTTGTTATAGTTTATGTTGCTATTTTTAAGTATCAACAAGTCAACCGTTATTTCTATTTTTTGTAATTTGTTTCGAAAATTGTTGCATTTAGTCATGGGTGCGTTACATGAAACAGGTATAGAATTTCCCAAAAAACTCAAAAACGTCACAATAAATATAGAGTTCGATAATAGAAAAATGAAAAAGTACGTTTACCTGCTGCATGGATAATTCTGTATACATGTCTGTTACCCCAAAAAATGCACGCTTAAAACCAATATTTCAGGTGTTTCGGCATTTTGATGAAAAATATTTCTTTAAATTATTAACGAATTTATGGCGGACTTTTGGTCATGTACGTATAATTGGTAGTGGTATTGGGAAATATCTATTAATAAAAACTTGAGAGTTGTTTTTGAATGAAAAAGCTTTTGCTAGTTTACAAAATTGTGACAAACAATGCACAATTGTTGATACAAAATAAATATTTTAATCTAAATAAATCATCTTTGGAATAATAGACTCATAAATCAACGACAACTGTCGACATGGCTCAATTATTGTGACAGAGCGTTTCATTTGGGGGCAGAAAAGGAATTTGGAGGCCGACAATATTAATCTAGTTTCGGGAGAGTTATGCGAAATCATAATTCAATGTTTAGCAGTGGACATAACAAATTGTTCGGTATACAAAATAGCCTTGAAGTTTAGCTGCAGGACTCCTGTTTAATGCAAACATAATCTGACATTCCTGCTTCTATTTCTCGTTTTTCTCAATACCAACGAAATCAGGCAAACCAGACAAACGTTGCAATTTAAACCCCCTCCCCCCCCCTCTCCGAACCGGTACGGGAGAGAAGTTAAAGAAACTTTTCCATTTTGTTTCTGGGGTTCAGACAAAACAATCACAAGCAGAATTCGGAATTCCATTTACCCTAATGTTGTTCGGATTTACATAGCACACATATTTCTCGTTAAAAGCCCGGTCATATCTTCTCTCGGAGGCAAATCCGTGGAAAATTCACCGCAAGCGTCGTCTGTATAAACAGGAAGTCGAATATTTACTGCAGATTAAAATGCTCCGAACCAAAAAGGGAATAAAAGACAAGATAAGAGTATATACAAGCCGGAACAAGGGATGATATGAAGAATTAACTTAAATGCTCCCAGAAGAGTGCTTCCGAGGGCCTCAGGCAGGCAAAAACTCTACCTTTCGCTACTTAAAACGTGATTTCCTGCGGCGGAACGTATTTAACCTGTCCAAAGTAAGGATTACCGTTATTTAGTTAATGCCCTTTCTGGTCGGGATTTAAAAGTGAGATACTGTGTGGCAATTTTATATTGTTCTTGGCTAAGTTGTTGGTTTGTTGTTTCGTTTAACGAGATTCTCTCCAGGGTTTGCGGCTACCCTGTTTTATAGCTCGCAGAGAGCAACGCTTTATCTTTGCAGTTCTAAATTGCCCATTGAATTTCTCGGTATATTGTACGATATTAATTGTATCCCAAAGCATAAAGGGAAAAAGAGCGCTTGGATATCTTGGTTTTGTTCGGAGCACGTGGACGACAGCAGTGATAACTTGCTTGAGGGTGATACAAGTTTGTTAGCACAGTTGATCGAAAAATTCTACCAGATTTAAGGTCAAATCATTGATAAAATTTGTATAAATTAAAATAGAAATTTAACTGAATATGCTTCCATGCGAATAAAACGGCATATTTCCATGTCAATAATGTGGCCCTGGAAGGTTTATAGCGCAATTGACATCGAAATCTTACGTTTATCTGACTTCAACAGGAATTTTCTGTCTCGAGTACTGAACCACAATATATCTACTTAATATGAATAAGTTTCGGTTCAGAATATTTTAAATAAATGGTGCACGTGGATGCTTTCCGTTCGATTTGAGTAATATCTTACCAACTGACGTATATCAACTAACAATACCTCACTAAGAGCTGTAGGACTCGGATATGTAATTTGAGACATCTTTAAAATTGAAATATTGTGACTTAGTGGTGTGACTTCGTTGTAGCGTCATTTTAAAGCACTTTCTAAATGGCGATGTGACCCCATAATCGTTCTTCCCGTAGGTTTATAGAGCTCGTCGAGGCGCTGGACTTGAAGCACACGCGAATGAAAATTGAAAAAGTAGCAAAGTAATTTTATACCTCAGAAGCTGAACCAAATATGACAAACTCGTCATTACACATATTTGTGCATACTAGAGTATTTCGAGATTACTAATCTGATGTATTCGTTTAGCTCTCTTAAACACTTGTTGCCCATATCGTGTTGTCCTGATATCAGTCATCAAAGTTCAGAACGTTCATAGGGTGCATCAAGATCGTCCTTTTCTTCGATTCTTGAATTGATCATTTTCAAGTATCTCCATCTGAGTGATGCAATTTTTTTTTTATTAATCTTCATCGACCTGAACTTTGACACTTACAGAAACCTCAATTGAATGAATGTAAAAAACAGAAAAGCCAGAGTTCCAAGCCTCTTATAGTTGTGACTCACTCCAAATTCATAAAACAAAAGCCAATAAACACAACTACTTTTCGTCTAATTCTCGGTAGGTCCACGAGCCGAGCTTAAGTCTAAAAGTATTTTAACTTCTGCACACGTGCGGAGAATAGGGAGTTAATGGTTATTTAGGTGCCATCGCTCATTTTCAATTAATCATTATGGAGCACACTCCTCCAAAATGTGTTACCACGACGGCTTTCTCAGCCCTCTCCAACACGCGATAAAATTGTTCTTTGTGATGTCTCCCACAGTCTTCATGTTTGCCAAACTTGGTAAACTTTTCTTAGTCGTCTACACACAGGTCTGTTAGTTTGTGCCTCAAGGTACACATGCAAAGTCGACGAAAATTCAACGCATCAGTCAAAAAGCAACAAGTTCTCAAGTCTACGACCTATAAATCTTCTAAATTTACGCTTCATGCTTATCTTTGTGAGCGGAAGAGCGCTTACTCAAAACTTTCCCGCTTGAACTCACATATCTGAACAAATCCTCAAAACCCTCAGACGTTTTTCTTTAATAAACAAAACTGCCCCCAATAATATTATAATATCTCTATTTCTTCTCTATATCGTTCGTTGCCTGTACCTTGTTCTCAGCTTCCTGTATCTTCTTGATCTTGGCTCTAGCCAGGTCAGGATATTTGGCAGTTATCCCTTTGAACATTCGAAGAACTTCTATCTGCTGGGGCGTGGCTTTTTGTTGGTACTCGAGGTACTGCTTGACTACCTCGGTCTTGCCAATACTGAGCAACTTCCAGGACGTATTTACAGTGATGGTCAGCGCCATTTTAGTGATTTCTAATGCGACCGTAGCCGCATTTAAAACTTTGTTGGACATTCTGGCGTGAAATCAATTGATATGACAATGAAACGAGTCATAAAATTGATAGTTTGTGACTTTCCTGACATTAAATATTCTTGGTTAGATTTCCACGTAAACGTGTTTGTTCGAAATATTTTTTCTTTCAGTGTTGATGAACATAGCTGAAGCAGTGAGAATAAACAGGCTGAACGTTCCCGATCTGGTGGATTTCGGAGATGAGGCAATTTTGGACTGTGATTTTACAGTGGGCAAAACTGAACATGATTTGGTGGTTAAGTGGTATTTTAACGGGTCGCAAGTGTATCAATGGATTCCTGGTGAGTTTCCACGGATATCGAATTTCGTGTTCCTTGATAAATGTTATCTGCAGGTACTAGAAAGCCCCAGAGCTTAGGTATTCTCAAGGGTAGGGTCAACTTGGAACCCAAACCCAGTGCCGATAGCTACGGCATCCATCGCGCCCTACACATCTCGAAGGCCGGTCCTGATTTGTCCGGAAACTTTACTTGTTCGGTCTCCACCCTTGAAAGCGAAGATGAGGAAACCAAACCCATGGTTGTCTTAGGTGAGTTTTTTCAATTAAATTTAGCATCGCTTTCGGATTTTAATAAGTCAGGAAATTCTCGTTAGCGTCGAAAGTTCATCAACAGATCCATCATTCAAAATTAAAAGCCTGGATGCACTTTTATCTCCCTGGAGGCTCTGTGGCGTGTTTTCCCGGAGATGCTTAAGTGATTAGAATAATCCTCGGAGTGTAAAAACGTTTTTCCCGTCATTATGTAAGTGATTCTCGTTAAAAGAAGGCGCCCAAGACTAATGCTTTTGTGGAGCGCTTTTTTGCGGGGTCATCACAGACTCCCACTTTAAAATCCGAATTTTTTCCAAAAGGCTCGATTTCATTAAACGCTTTAAGCCGGTTGGAAATTTTAATAAGGACGCTCCGCGGGAAGTTTGATACTCGAGAGTTGCAAGAAAGTTTAATAAACATGAAATCCTCCCAATACTGCCGAAACAATGTCACTGAAGCAACTTCAATTAGTAAGTTCGCAGTGGAACAAAGCGCACTCGAATGCAACGGAGTAATCCGTGTTGTGTCCCTACCACTTAAGGCAAAACCGCACAGTAAATCCACTTCGAGACAATTTCATTCGATATCGATCACTTAACTATTTGCTCCCCGGGGCCTATTTTGGCTTAACCGGAAACCGGTTCGCAAATTATTTGGGTCCCGACGATATTTAATGATTGAAACCTCCGTTCACGATTTGGATTTCAAGACCAATGCATTTGGTATGAACAGAAGGGGCTTTGCGTCCCTCCGATGCAGGGTGACCGCTTTATGAGCCCCACCTTAGGGACTTCGGTTGCTTTAAGAAATACGAGGTCGATTAAATTAGACCAAAGTTGTGCAATTTCTGTTGCAAAGCTGGGCAGTGAAGGTTTTCATATCGGCAATGTCGCCGATATTTTTCCAAATAACTGCGGAAAAATTGAATCCGTTTTCTTCGATTTACAATAACAAGACGAAATCTGGATTTTTCGCGGATAATTTGAAACTTTTTTGGATGCATTGTCGGTTTAATAATGGATATTTTTCAAGTTTGAAATTTCGGAACTTTAATAGAACAAATGCCGGATATCTTCCTACCTACTTGCGGAAGTCTGACTTTCAGCAACAGAAAAGTTCGGTGGAAACCCAAATGTCGACTCTTTGTTTGAGATGACCCCGAGATCCACAGATACATAAGTTGGTACGGGTACGGGCGTTCCCATGTACCCTTTTCCAACGTTTATTTTCCCAGTCGCGACACCTGGAAACTGGAGAATCAGCTAGAAATGTTCAAACTTCAAAATTCTTGACCAGTCTCCCATCATTTTCCATAATCTGACCCTGACGAATCCTATTAATTATATCGACATTTCTATCACAGTTTCACATGAGTTCTGGAAATTACGGTATTATTAAATTAAGCTCGAAAAGTCTTTCCATATTTTCCAGTCAAGTAACGTGCCGGTGAATTTCGAGAATATCGTATATTACAGTTACTGTAGGTTTATAGATTTAATGAGAATTGAAGGATTTGTTATGAATTTCTAGTTCTGTAAATTACAGTTACATAGATGTTGGCATGAATGTTGTATATTGTAAATTCCGGATTTGAGAGAACTCATGGAAACAGGTATTCATGTCAGTAAATTGAAAAAACTTCCTCTTGGTACGCGAAAATGAGTGAAAATCAATGAATTTTCTACGCATCAGCAAAACTTCAAGTTTTCGTTGATTTCATTCAAATGAATAAAAAATTTAACAATTAAATCAGTCTAAATGGTTGCTAAAATCTTTAGTTATTTTATACATATAAATATATATATTGCATGACTGAAAACAAGGTTACTACTTAATTTTTCATGACGTCTGTATTATAGTGTCAAAAAAGACGAAACTCTGACGTTATGATTTGGTCCACTGACGTTTAAGTACCAAACCAATCAATAAATGACGTGACATAAACGTCAGTTTACTGCCGGGGATTGAGATATAGCGGATGGCTTTTGGAGTGGATGTTGATTAAAGACCGATTCTCCCGAAAGGGGAAAAGCACAATCGTCTCACCCCGATACTTTTCGAATAGGCCCTCGGTTGGTCATTTCCCTTATTTATCAAAGCGGCCGCCCCAAATTTCCGGCTTGACCTGTCCAGCGATTACCGCGGCGTTTGCATGTTTGTTTTGCTGCTCTCATTCGATGAAGTTTTATGTTTTAAATAAGCGGTTTCAGGAATTCAAAGCCGTCATAAATTCCCATTCAAATCTCCTTAAAACTTTCAGCAATTCCGCATCGGAGTTTCATCTACTTTCATGAGCGCGTCACGCTCCGCGATAGATCATCGAGGAGAACTTCACAGAAATGTGGGGGCTTTTATTTGTATTTTCCTTTTTCATTCTATTCGGAGCCCATAACTCTTTTCGGAAGTCTAAGAGAGACGACAAATTTTATTTCAGCGTCGTCCTGACGGCCACTTCGTTTATTTTTCAATTTCGGATATATACGAATATTTTATTTATTGTGATATTTATCGGGGGAATGATGGGCCCGGGGGCTTTTTTCGTCGGGATTCACTCCCGCGTTTATTGTGTTAGCTTGATTGGGATCGTCTATCATGTCGAGCACGTTTCGCTCTATTGAGTGCCAGAAATAAAATGATAAATCGGGGGCAACCTTTTGATATCGAAGACACGATCCGAATGAAATAGTGACTAAAACAGGGGATATTCAAATCGGCGGATTTAATGTGTTGTCGCTTTCCAAGAGCAGGGGGAAAAATGCGAAGGGAGACTTTTTGAAATAATAAAGTCCGTTCCATTTGATTTCTTCTGGAGAATATCGGAGAATCCAAAGTTTGTCGCAATTTTCGCGAGGAAATCGCAAGTCCTCGCCCAAACCATGCCCGGCAAAATCCGAAAGACTGCACACCCTCTATCAAACCTCTGACCTTAAAGACGTTTTACTGTGAAATTTCCATCAAGAGTAACTCCGTAACTATTTTTCTCATTAACTCACTTCAATTATTGAAACCTCAAACCGTTGTCGGCCAATTGTAGCTACAGTTGATTCGATTCATTGTCGGTTTAATACGAAACTACTTCCAAGTCACAAAATGCAATTCTGAGATTAAAAAAGTTTTGGTCCATCTCTGAAAACGAATGTAGTCGGGGCTTTTATAAAATAAATGAGGCCCCGCCACAAAAGTCCGCAGTTTTAATTGAGGCGGAGTATCTCGGTCCCGGTTTTATGTGAAATTCAATTATTTCCGCGAGCCGGAGATAATTGCCGATGAAATTGAATTATTAATGAATATATTATTGTGCGGTATAAGAGATAACTTCCGTTATTCAATGACACGATTTTTGCGTTGCCCAAAATTAACTTTCAAACTCCAAATCGATCTTCGCGAAGGTCCGGCCGTGACTGGACCAAACTATTTCTGGGTTTTTGTCAATAAATCTCTTTTCAAAGATAAATCGACTGCACTTAGAAAAGCTGCAAAACGTTTAACGGTTCCAATTTAAAACATAACGGAAAATCGTTGCGGTTTTGCTCGGGAAATTTAAGATAAATGAAGTACGTAAAGTTTTATAAAGGTTACTTCCGTTCTGAGCGTCGTGATGGAAGTTCAATGCGGGATTTCTCGAAAGTTTTCTCTTCGAAAGGTGTTTAAAATTGAATTTCGATTAAACATTGGACGTGAAAAGAGCATAGAGTTTTTATAATTGATCGCTGTCTCTAAGTTTTTTAATAATTGAGATTCCAACTAAAGGAACTAATATCATTTTTGCAGGAAGTAACCGATGCTTCTCGATTTGAAGAGGAAACAGCGAAAAACATAAGATAATTGAATTGTTGCGAGTGGAGCCGCCTTGAATACATTTTATATATTAATTCAGATAAATTTGAGTATTTCTGTATCCATTAAAAATAAATTGGACGGGAAAAATATATTCCCTTTGTGGATGTCTTGTCGTTCATCGTTCGGTGTTTAGACAGAGGTGACTTGAAAAAATTTAAATGTACGTTTATGTCCAAATTGATTATTATAAAGGGCTTTTTATGATATTGTTTTGCAGCCATATACTGATTTACTGTAGGTCCGGTACAATGAACTAAGTGAATTTATAATTCAAGCAAAATAAGGCCGCTATCATGTGTGCTCCGTAATTTGTTGACACAGTTATGGAGCGAAGCTGCCAGCTTTCGTTATGTAACTAATTGCGTAACGAAACTCGTTTGCTCACCTGTTTGCATTTCACAAACGACCAGTTCATTTATCAAAGTAGAAAAAAGTGTTTATTTGAACTTACGATATAGCTATTCGATTACGAATCTATGTATCTAACAGTTATTGAGCTCAGACTCAGAGAGCAGATGCTGCTTTAAAAACAATTATTACGTATTACACGACCAATCCTAAGATGGCAATTAATCACTAACTTCGCTGAACTAATTACATTGCTCGCATCAACCTACTATATCTCAAATTAATTGCACAATAATATACTGCCCACCACGACGTGATATTATTGCATAATACATGTTAAGTCCTTTACGGTTGATCTCTTGATACCCTTGAGCCGAGACACACATGCAATTCAGTAATCTAAATAGAAGAGTGTGAAATAATTTATTTGCTTGATGTACTATTGAAATCTTTTAAAGGACAACTACATGTCACTGCACCTATTGAAGAACTGTTCGAAATCATGGTTAATTAATAATTATTTTATATTTTATAGAACTAAAAACTGGGTGATATGCTTTGAGAAGCCTATTTTAAAATCGATCATTGTATAGTCAAAAGCTATAAAAATTGCAGTGTCATAAATAATTTTTGTTCTCTCTATACTCAAGAGTGCGTGGCACTGCCCTCTTAACACTCATCACTGAGCTCAATTTAACTCGCAACTGAGGGTGTAACAAATTAAAAATCTGCGCATGTCGCATTTTTTTCTAACTAGGAAAGTGAACTTTGAAAAAGTGCACATCAGTTCGTAATTAAAATTCGATATTCGCATGTTCGTGCTGACCTTCACCAGAAAGCTCAACTTGGCTTGGATGATATGAAACGTTGAATAGTATTTGTTTTAAAAAAATCTCACAGAAATTTTCAAATGTAAGACTCAAAAACCTGTAAGATTTTACGCTCTGTCGGGCTTCGACTAGTAGTGCAGTTATTGCAAGATCTAATTTCGAAATGCCGTCGTTAAAATTACGAGCGCGAAAATGCTCCAGTAACTGAAATGTAAATCTCTCAGGATCTTTATGGCACAAGCCTGAAAAGACAAAAAGACGGATTTGGATCAGTGAAATTTATATTGGGCCAGCATGTTGCGAAATTTTTGGTTCCTTCTCGCATACCGAGTAGGAAATTTATTTCATTTATCTTCCAAAACTCTACTTATTAGTGAACTACTAAAAACAGATGTGCAATTTTAATTATAACCACAAACATGTCCCATCCAGTTAGTTTTAATTTCCATTGCAAAGCTGAGTTATACCAGTAAATAATGAATTCCGAGTTCTCCTGTTTTGCCTTTTGTACATATAGACTATTTAAATGAAAACTATTCCGAAACTATTAATAAAGCTTTGTTCCCTTCGCTAAAATGTGGAATGGTATTTTTTTATCTCCAGATTAATAAACTTCCTCGTCGATTTTCTTCCAGATGAAAATCCGGACTAATTAATTGCTGAAGCATCGGACGATGAATAATCGGCATTAATTTATTCGGGATTCTGAGGAATTTTTATTAGCCCGAAATAAAAAGATTACAGCAAAGACCTACTTTTTCACTTTGATTCATTTCCTATTTCAAATTCGCAACAAGTAACAATATTCGATACGTTCAAAGTTTTTACTCTTCTTTTAGTCGCTTTTCGGACATCAAATTAGCTTCATAGGAAAACTTAATTATGTACAATTAAAGGAAGCTCCCTAAATAGGAGATTTCGCCTTTTATAGCACAGTCCGCGCTTTACAGTCTCTTCTAATTAATAAGCGATTTGAGGAAGCAAGCTCCGCCGTTTAATTAGCCCAACAGCACAGAATAGCATCACTTGTAAAAAGGCTTTGACTAATTTGTTGGTCGTTAAAATTGGAACGAAATTCCATCATGGTTCAGTTATTCAAGCCAATTTACGTATATAATTTGAGATTGAACATTATTAGTTTCGAATAAATATTAGAGTGATGAAGGATGTGAATTTTGTAACAGACTAAACATACATTTTCAGGAGAAATACCGGATGTTTTAATATTCTAACCAAACAAAACACAGTGAATTAATAATGAATTTAATTCAGTGAATAATAAAGTAGGGCGACGCTGGTTTGAGATATAAACGAATTAACATTTAGGGTGATATTAAAGCAGACACGTTGCCTTTTTGCGTACTCGGCGAAAGCAGGAAAATGTTAATTAGAGGATTTCCTGTCTGCAATCTAGATTTGATTCCTGCCGGAGAATTGTATGTAAAAAGTATTTCCCAAGCCGGAGTTTAGTTCATTAAAATTAGAGACAGCTTTAGACTATATCCAGAAACGGAATAAATTATACACACTTGACTCTCGAGAAAACACGAACTAAATTAAGGACGGAGATAAGTCGCAGCTGTGACTGCGAAACTTTGATTTCTCAAATTCTTTTGATGGTAGAAAGACGAGTTGGTAATGGCAGAAGATTTGAATAAGTCACGTAACTTTTCGAGCGCCACTTCTTTGTGTCGGCCTGGACTTAGGGTTTAATTTGATGCTTGCGGACTTGCAACACGCCCTTAAAGCCCTCAAGGGTTTTGGGGAAGAGCTCTTGAATTCCGCCACACTTCACATGGGAAACAAGTATCTCCCCAATTCTTTTTTTTTATGAATGGAGGAGAAGTTTGATCATTTCGTGTGAAGCTAAAATTATGAGTTTCTGTTAGTAATGCGAAATTGCGAGGCAAAAATAAAAATTGCAATAAAATTTTATACCAGCGTCACACAAGACTATTATACCGTCTCCGAACTGTATTCGCAAGACATTTTTCCGAAACTGATTGCGGCCAAAGGCAAACATTTCGGGATATAAAGTTGCAAACTCGAGGAAACTTGCACTCTTTATTGTCCTCTATCGAATCGCTTATTGCCATCCGGTCCATGGCATAATGCCCACATACATGAAACTATTAAAGCAGATTTAAATTTCACGCTGGATAATTGTGATATTAAGATCTCCCCCGCCTGCTGGAGCACCATAAAATTTACCTACTTTCGTGCATAACTTGACGCACGAGGGAGCAGCGGTTTTTGCCCAACTTCCAACAAGTTCGCTCCTTCGAGGGCCATTATTCAAATGTTGCCAAAACTAACTTCGTATGCTCTTTTGTCTTTATAACATAAACTTGAGGATTCGTGTATTTTCTTCGGGGGGTTAATGTAACTAACCCCGGAGGGCAGTCTCTGAAGCAGAAGCTCCCGGAGAGTTAGGTTTTGGAAAAAGTCTTTAAATTGAAATTTCAAAATTCACAACCTTCATCCCTCTGCACACTTGTCACCAAATGGCGTACTAGAGGAACTCGAAAAGCTGATGGCCAATCTTGACAATGTACTGAAGATGAAAATTAAAAAGATTAATCTTGGAGGGGATTTAAATAAGGTTTAGACAAGTCTAGTTTGTCAATCTCAGTTCAATTTTTATTTTTGGGGCTCAAATCAGTGTCAGAGTAGCTATTGATGTCAAAAATTTTTACTGTTTTTAACTTACTTATTGCTAAGAAATATTAGCGCTCATCAAATATGTCTGTCTTCATATAAAATATTGGCGCTAATGATTCATTTGTCACCAGTATCTTCGCATATTAAACTTTATGTGGTTAACCATATAAAAAAGTTTCGGTTTGTCAATGAGTGCCGATGATAAGTGGAGCTTAAGCATGTTCTAAATCGCGTTTACAGTTGTACGTTTGTGCGTGTGTAAACATCTAGATTTTAAAGTGTCAGTTAAGTACTGTTTAAACTTTCTGTCAATAATAATATTAAAAAAAGCTGAATATTTTGGCGCGGGAATCATATTTACATCGGCGCCAATAAATCATGATTGTGTGAGCCCAGATGTAAAAGAAAGAAAGCGGAGACATAATCATGTAAGTTTGTTTGTCTGACTTGTAAGACAAATAACCTTGTTTAGAAGTTTAGTAATTGGCTTATAAGACCTTGCGTCTGATAATGCACCAGTCTTTTTAAACAAAGAAAACAAAGCGATGTTTTTCTTGGACGCGGAGGAACCCAGCCATCTATTTCATAGCTACAGCTGAGAAGATTAGCCGACAGATATTTGGAGTAGAAAGTCGATTAATTCACGGAAGACATGAGTGATTGCCGGAATATCCTGTTTTGTAGCGATTCAAAACCTATTATTTTGCCAAATAAAAATCAGCAATAACTTAAAAGATAACTATAAGAAAATACGCTGACGAGGTCTTTAAAGGACATGTCGGATATGTTCGAGAAAGAAACAGATATTTTGCCAGAAATTATAGCTCGTGTGATTCAAAGGAAATGCGATAAAAGCTTTTCGACACAAGAATGAGAACAGATTCTAAGGAGCATATTGGAGAAATGATAAACTCGCACGGCTATGGAGAGAATGCATGGGAATCAGGAGGAAATAAACGCAACGAAAATGCGGACAACACTGAACCGAGGAAGAGAACGATGTAGAAGAAACGCAAAGTATGGAAAACGCTCAGTTGGAACATGTGATTGTTGACGGCATCGGGTCAAAAAATGGAAACAGCTGTGCGATGAAATTATTTAAAAGAAACTCGTCTTTATAACATTGTTCGAATTTTTTTCATTTCAATTTTTCGGTGCACTGCAGAGGAATGAATATCATGAATTCATTAACTGCAGGAATTCAACACTGGTAGGAAACCATCAACTTGTAGATTCGACTGCAATTTAAATGTAAGACAAATATAGCACGGTCTCTGTAGAATATGATATACCACCTTTAGATTTGTTGATGCAGAAAAGAGCGGAAGCAATGGGAAGAGGCAGGAAATACAAGCAGGAGGTAAAAGAGAAGCTTTTGCACAAATGGCAGGCTAAATTACGAAAGGTGGGCGAGACTAATTATAAAGGATGTTGCACAGTGGCAGGGGTTCAAATGGAAGGGAGTGTGCAATTTCCATAATACGCAGGCATGGCGTGTTTCGCACATATCTGAAACGCATAAGGAAGCAGGACACAGACGCGTGTTGTCATTGCGGTTATGGAGCACACGTTACTGAAAAGCGCCAACTTTAACGACATTAGGGAGAGGGCAAACACACTCTGTAATGCCAGAATTTGTAGAGCTAATATTAGTCAATTACGAGTTCGAAGCGCAGAGAAGAAAGGATGCAGATGATGACGGAGACGATGAAAGGGAATAAACGGGTTAAACAATTTAATTGAAGGTGAAAATTTGTAAATTTTCTTCAGAGACTAATATAGCTGACCCCCAAGAGCATCCCGTTGAAAGGTGAGTTATCCGGAATGTTTTTCAGAGTCCAATTAGTCAGAAGCGCGTACTCTAAGCAACTTTGTGTAAAGTATCAGTAAGATGTTTAAATTAATTCCGTTAGGAAAGTCCTGTATTTTCTTGGAAGTTCAATGTAACTAACTTCGAAGTTATTCTATGTGTAAGCTTTTTCAACTAAAAATTATTTGGTATTTATTTTAAAATTGTCAATTTTTACCGGTTTATACAAGATGAAATATTGCTTTCAAGATTTTCTTTTAAAGCAGGTGAAAAAAAGTAAATAAACAGAAAAAGGGTAATGTATCAGATCTTGCAAAGTACTAACAGAAATGGAAGTTTTATCTGGATGTATTAAAATTATCTGTAAACTATTCGCCTTGAATCCTCTTTGGAACGTTTCAGTTTATTTATGTCCGTTAAAGTAGAGAGTTTCTGTATTTTGTTCAGAGTTAAATTAACAGAAAAATGCTTCTTGAAACAGAAGTTTTTCGACATAATATATAAATATAAATAATTTTTATACCATTTCTATTTCTTAATCCTCATCTACTGATGCCATTTAACTAATAGTCGGTTCAACTGTATTTAAAATTTTGAATATATTTAGTCTATTTGATAGTTAATTACCTAGAGCACTATCCGAAACGTGAGCTCTTCGATAATTAGCAATTCAAAATATTTCTAAATTACATTTTTTACATAATAACATACAAAATTAGTTGTAATATTATTGGTCTTGATACCTCTACTGCATAATGTTAGTTACTAAACTTTATTACCACCTCTCTCATACCTGTCTCCAGTTAAATGAGCTGAAAGCATTGAACATTTTCGCCTTTCTGAGCGTCCTTCAAATGCACTTATTGAAATAACACGCTGTGCGAATTACATCGTAAAATTTAATAAAATCTTCTCTATGCCTGTAGCAGAGCGCTATCTTTCGCTTATTAGAGCTTTAATATCGAATGGAATATGGAGGCTTACATATTAATACGGATTAACATTATCGTGGCATGAAATTTCTGCATAGTAGAAGATTATTTGGAAATTTAACGGTAAAACTTTTGACCTAATAAGACAATCAATTGCTCGTTTTGTGGAATACACAACTTGAAATTAATCTTGAGATTCACGACCGTCGAGCCCCTAATCTGTTTTTATAGGGTATATGGGTCAAGTTTGCTTAACTGCTTTATCCGAGGAATTTCAGATAATATTACTGTTTGGTGGAGGGCCGCTTTGAAGATTAATGCGGGCCCCATCAACCTTAGATAGTGTCCTCTGCCCTAAACACAATCAAATAGACTTTCGAATTTATTCGCGGCATATTAAAATTTAGCGTAGGCCTTACTCCACTAAGTTTTTGAAACTCTAATGGGATTTATCATATTTTAGATTATTGACCAAGTATGAATAATCCTTCTGTGTACGTTAAATGCATGTCGCTTGAAGCATTTCCGTAAAAGCCATTAGTGTCACGTCGTATCATTATTTTTGGAAAGCGGATCTCCGCTCCAGAGCAAACACCATATTAAATTACTGGATAGCGTCAGTGAGCAAACTTGACCCACATCGGGGGTAAACAGATAATGTTTTAGGACACTTTTCTCTTATCCTTTTAGCGGTTGAAATGGATAGTCCCCGAACCCCAAATTTAGTTTATCAAGTTCAAATTAATAATAGCAATAATTAGATATTGGATAGGAAAATCAGCAATTTCGTTTACAAATACCCCATAATTTATAGAAACAGCAGAAAAAGCCGAGTGTGGAAATTGGCTATTCGAAACCTGAACAAGCAAATTAGAAAGCTTATTCAAATTCGTATAAATGCTGAACATTAATAAAGCAATGTTTAAATGAAAATAATTATCCGGGGCCTATCATTGCTCGGGTTTGGATTTAATGGAAAATTCGGACTTTTCGCTGTATAACAGAAAAAGAGATGTTTAATTGGAATTGTTTGGAATACGTGTCGTTTCATTAGTTACTTGGGACAGATAGGGATTCCAAAGCCCAACTTAAAATTAACTTTTGCTTTTTTGCTATTGCCGTTTGAGAGAAGTGGCACCGTCGCAGTATTGAAAAAATTGTGACGTAGACTTTCACCGTTTAAAGAGGCAGACACGCATGCCTGAAAGACATTTCAGTAAATAGTAATTTGGAAAATTTTGATCTTCACATATAGACCTTTCATGCAAATCGCTTGTAGGACGAATAATCGCCCAAATGTTGTGAGAATTATTGCCCTCAAAACAGGTATTGTGCGTTAATGATTTTTTAAAGTGTACCTACACTTACAATTAGACAGAGAAACGGTAACTTAGAAAAACTTTATTTTTATTTAAATTTATTGAAGACTATATTTTAACAGAAAAAACCAGATCGCCTAAAAAATGTTTCAAGGAAGGAAAAGTGTTAAAAATTGTATAATATATTCCTAAAAAGGCCTTTACGCTCGTGATTTCCGGAACGTTTCCTGAATAGGTCTCTTATCCCAATAATTTTATTAATAAATAATCAACCAACATGGCGAATCATAAAAGTTTTCTCACATATTGATACTATCCAACACTTTTTTTACCGCATCTCAATGTTGGATGCATTCCGCATCTCTTCTCATGTCTGCTACTTTTCCTTTTCTGTACACAATTGGCTCATTTCATATATCAAACTGAAACTATTCAAAATTATTTGATAACAATGCAAAATGCGTTATAGTGATTCTTACGAAGTAATTTTAGAAACTTAATCACATAAGTCCCAAGATGTTCTCTTGGAGAAATCTTAAACGAAATTGCAGTGGTATACCGGGAAAGTGGCCATATATTACGGATATGTACTCAGACGTCTCGCCGAACACTCGTAAAAGTATGGGGTGCTCTCTTTCTACATCAAAGTCGTAAAAGTTTATTAGCAAACTAGACCTGGCATAGTTTTTGGTGACATTATAGAGCGCGACTCAGTTTTGCAAGCAAATTCGAAGATGGGGACTTTGGGACTGTTTTTTTGGTGTTGGGACAATGCCAGATAAGATTTAATCATAATGTAGAGATGCAACGTCGATCCGAGCTATATTTAAAACTGAATGAAAAACGTTAAACTTCTTTCCTTCAAACCACTACGTGAAAATGGAAACTGCTAAAAAGGTCTCGAAAAGGCAAATGCCTTTTTTTATGAATACACGGACCGACTCCTAAAAATCCTGCCGGGGTTTGTGCTTTTGGGTAATAAAATGTGTCATTTTCTGACGGTTTATGATTCATTTTCAAAAACTATAACCCGCACTATGATATGCTGAGCCTGGAGTCTTTTAGTGAATAATAAATTGCTCTCATAACGTAACAAAACTTACGATGTGAGGAAAAGAACATTTTCGATCATATGAAGTTACATATATGCTGTTTGATTTTCATTATATAATGTTCAAGAAAATTCAAGATCCGTCCGAGCAAAAAACACACGCTATGAATTTCCGAGACCTTGGGTAAACACAATTACATACCTTCTTGGATTCTAACCTTCTTGGAGGGTTCGACCTCTTAAGAGGGCTATTTCCAGTTCATGTTTATGTTAATTTACTTTTCATCGTATTCGCGATAAGGAACGTTTACATTTCTCTTGTGTGAGCGAATGAAAAAAAAATTTCGAAAATTTTCTAATTATTCTACAAGTGTTTACCATTGTATATACAGGGTCTTTCAGAAACATTGGTCCAAATGCGTATGGGCGATATGGGAATAGAGCGATTCAGCTAAATATGCAGTTGCAAATGTACTTTTCTCCCATTTAATCAAGTCGGTATCTATAATCGACGATCCCTGCGTTAGAAATCCATTCTTTGAACACACTACTTATCTGACCGATGAAGGGAAGGAGTTTCCAAACAACTTCCAAATTAAGTTTGCTTAACTAGGCTTAGTAATGAGTTAAATTTTCTTAGTTCCAGCCTAATCTCGAACTCCTACTATAACCCCGGCAGATCAATTTCCCATTTAATCTCACCCGAATCCCGGATTAAGATTAAGCGGAATGTGACGATATGGCACTCGATTCTCGTTTGGCATCGTAGTCGAACCCTGTTCGTACAAACTGAGGTCGAGTAAAAGCAGCAACGATAAAATCCTTCTGATTAAGTTTCACGACCCAATTGGCAAAATGTTATTCGGGGATCGCATGTAGGAGCGGCGTCACAATAGAATGACTGCTCTAACTCTCCGATAGTTTTCCTTTCCGCTGCGGAACCTTTCAAATTGGTTTTTGCTTTTTATTGAAAAGATCTTATCCAATCAGGACAACAAACTCTCCATGCATTTTTTGCTCGGCCCAGATTTCGTTGCTAAATGTGTGTAATTTTGATAATGAAAGTATATGAGGGAGCCACACCCTGGGGGGTCGTATGAGAGGGAATAATGAGTAAACCTGCGTTTGGATAATAACGGACAGAAAAACAGGGAGTATTATTATATGGATTGAGCGGGGGTTGGGCTGTAATTATGTTTTGTCACGAAATCTCGAACGACGACAGCTTTAACGGTCGAGGAAACTCGTTTTGGAATTATGTAAACATGACACCTAGTAAATTTGCTCTAAGTTCGCTATTACAAATATGGCCTTCATGCAGACAGGGAGTAATTTAGTGTTATTAGAGTCCTGTTCTCGCGCGTGTATATTTGATCGCAGCCCCATTTGAAAATAATTTGAAGCAAAATTTCTGGTTCGCAATGTCGCGTTACTAATTTCGGATTCAGAATTTTAAGTTTCAGTCTATTAACCGAAGTCTGCTTATCGAACTTGGAGAGTTGCTTCGTGGGTTTGCCGTTCTCACAACCGTATACAGTGCCCTTTTACAAGGATAGTCCCAGAAGTACCCGACCTGACGTATAGATGGCGATTTTTTGTTAAATCTTTGCCAATATCACAAAGTCCTAACCTTAAAAAGCTCAAGTCTAAAGGCTGGAGGGTACGAAGTTCATTTGTATTTGTTTGGGAGCCGTTTTTAGTAAACGTTTTTACAGATTTTGTAAACTTGGAAAAAAAATTGTCGTTGATACGCGATTCAGTAGATTCGTTTGAAAGGTTTTAGTCGATCTAACATCAAAGCGACGTTAGATTCTACTCTGAGAGATCTAGTTCTTCATTAACAACTCTAAAATATTGGTTGGCAGAATTTAAAGTAGGTCGTGCAAACGTTGCAGCGGCCGACCCAATGACACTCCAGATGTGACCAATCCAGATAATGTGGTGAAAATCCAGAAGACTGTACTGGAAAAGCGTCGGCTAAAATTGCGCGCGTTGGCGAGCATGATATACATTCAAAAAGTACTGGACACCAAATTTTGACCCATAAATTGGATATGAGAAAGCCGTACGGAAGATGAACAAAAATAATGCCGTGAGGACGTTTCAAGAAAGTGTCTGGTAAAATTCCGCAGCAATAATGTCGAGTTTTTGCGTCGATTCATAACCTTGTATGAAACATGGATCCCTTATTTCACACTTGAGATGAAAGAGCAGTCAAAACAATGGACTCAGAGGAGAGAATTGACTTCAAAGAAGGCGAAAACTGTTCCATCTGCAGGAAAGGCGACGACATTAGGTTTCTGGAGTGCAATTTTTATCAACCTAGAGGAAAAACAATAAAAGGATAATGTTATACAAATTTATTGTAGGATTTGAGCGAAGAAATAAGGAAAAAGCGATCGCTTCCGACAAAAAAAAAATCTTGTTTCATCAAGACAACGCACCAGTCCGCACTCTCGTCGTCGCGATGATCAAAACCAATCAATTTGGTTTTGACCTTCTCCTAACCCACCCCATTCACCAGATTTGGCCCCCTCAGATGAGTTTCTCTTTTCAAACTTTAAAAAATGGGTCGGTGGAAAGAAATTTGTCATGTGATGAAGGGGTGGAATCCAAGGTTGACGCCTATTTGGAAACATGCGATGCCGCCTACTGTAAACAGTGTATAAACGCCATAGAACATCGCAAGGAAAAGTGTGTCAATTTCAAAAGAAACTATGGTGAGAAGAAATGTAATATTTTCCATTTTTATTTCTCTAAGTGCTAGGTCGGGTACTTTTGGGATTATCCTGGTATATGCTTCCCAACCTTCCTCTCAAAATTCGTAATTTTGTTTCACTCAAAACCATCTCTACTCCAATTGTTTGCTCTCCTCATGCCCAAATAACAATTTAAGTTTTCTAAAGATTTGTTTGAGTTTCATAAAAATGGTAATAATAGCTTTATGCGGTTGATATAAGACTTTCCCAAATTCCAAATAGCACGAAAAATGTGTTATATTCAGAAGGTTGTTGCAGCTAATGCTTGGGGTCGCCATAAAACTTATTTAGGACCGGGGTCCTTAATACTTTTTTGTCATTACTTTTAATGTAAATTAAGAGTGGTGCGATGAAAAACGTTGTAAATGCGTCTCAGAGGTCTCAGCTATTTTTAATGTTCGCCGGCTGTGACTTGTTCCAGTTTCGAAATTTTTACCTCGTTCTCGAATTCGTTGCGTTAGATGTCAGGATCCATTTCCTTCTATACTCGCAAGACATTTTACCACTCGCCTTTGGCTTGTGTCCCTAAACTGTCTAGCTCATGTGAGGAGTGTTATTTATGGCAAGACACTAAATTTGATATAGAAAAATTATTCGGCAAACTCTTTCGTCATTGGCAATAATCACGAAATAGAATTCCACATCCTCAATGTAGAAAGTAAAATATATTTTCGCGTGATTCCCTCCTGGCGTATTTTATTTCTGAATTTATACCCGAATTCGCTTCTTTGTTGAATATCTTCTCTCCTGGAATTGGCAGTTTTATATACGTCTTGTCACGCTTATCACGGACACACGATTTGGGTTATACGCCCGTTCGTTGTAATAAAGGAACACAGTTTGTCTTTATGCATATGTTTAAATTTCAAATGCATTTGCGTTCAAAACAATACGATTTGCAGAGAGTTACGTGTACTAAATGACTGATTGAGTTACTTCCAATGTTGCGCCAATGCAATGTGTTAAAATTTTATACAGAACTCCTGAACGAGTAATTGTTGCTAATTGATGAAAATTGGCTTAAATAGCTAAACTAGAAGTAAATAGGAAACTTATTTATTTAAGGTAATTAAAGTTACATATTGCATGTAAATAAATTAACAGGATAACGGAGTAATCAACTTTGAATTTATTATGTACCATTCACGAATTCATAATTTCGTCTAAACGCTACTTTATTAGTTCTCATTGTACGTATCAACCTTTGTGTTGCCTAATGAAAGGTAACTGCATTTGACTGTTGAAAGTTGGATTGCATGAAGAAACTGATTTGGCTTTATTTCGAGAAAACAACAGAGTGCAGCTGTTAATAATACCTGTTGCTGATAGTACAAAAAAAGTAACACTGATCTTTCTCATTAATACACAGCAGTCACGTGATTGGTTTATTCACTGCTGCTCTGGACAAAGCTGGAGATCTCACTTTGATCCGTGACAATAAATATTGTATTCACTATATGTCCTGTACGTGATGAGCTAAAGGCGATTTTACGTATCATTTCGCATATCCGAAGCATTTCAATTTTCCGTGTAACACTTGAAACCACATTTATAACCGAATTGCTCGCAAGTTAGTGTGTAGTCCGAGAATTGGACTTGTGCGTGAGTTCCGTAATCAATCGTGATGACATTTCTAACTGGCGACATGTGCTAAATAAGATTTACCTATAATTGCAGGCTAGTTTCATGTTGTGTTTCCATTAGGGGTAGTTTACATTAATGATAAAATTAGACCGGCACTCTCCCGTGTTATATTAAATAGGGCCATACCATTTGAAAATTATGTTTCTCCTCAAGAAAATCTGTCTCGTGAAATATTAAAAATCCTGTTTCTGTAAAGAGTGCCTTGGAAACAACAAAATTAAAAACAAATAAATGGAAAAAAAATTCCACGAGGTGCTGCAGTCCTCCACTTTCCAGCGCAGCTCTACGTCGTTTCTTAAATTTTGCATTGATCTTGAAACGTCTGTTCTTCTTATTTTGGTTCTAAAAGTTGTGACTATCTCCCTTCGCAACTCATTACTATCAGTGGCTACAGATTTATGATTTAAACGAGGTCTTTCATAGTTTCCCATAAATAATAATGTAATGGGGAAAGATCTGGTGAACGTGCTGGCCAACGTATGATTCCATTGTTTGAAATGACACTACCGGGAAATATTTCAGAAAAATAATCACCACTCTCGTAGCGTTATGTTATCTCGAACCTAATGGGGAATTCAATTCATCGCCGTTTATTATTTTTGAGGAGGTTTTAACATTCTACTCTTTGTCTGTAAAAATTCCCCTTCATTCCCATTTGCTCTATGAACACGTCTTTTGGACTTATAAAGTACATTAGAATCAAAAATTTTGACCTGGTTGCTACCGTTGTTCCGTATATTGTTGGAGACATGTTTCCGAAGAAACTTGCACATTTCGATGCGAAGCATAATTCGATTTTTTTAACTTGAAAAGTGCGTTTCATTGATGAATTTATAGTCATTTTGTAGCTGTAGATAATGTTAAGCGACGTGCAAACCGTTTTAAACTACGGGCTGAAATAAGCTGAGGAAAAATTAAAAACGTTTTTCCCGAATTCCCAAAATAATCCGTAAATCGTAGAAACTTTCGAAATTTTAGATCGGCAATATTCTCGAACTCCGAGTTGCGCAGCTTTGTCGCAATGTATCTCACCTGGTACCTTTCAGGTCGCCGAAATCCTCACGGTTGAGGCGCAGAAGCGGACATTCTGTCTTGGCTCTTAGTTTTGAAAAATCAAAGCCTGTGCAGCTCCACCGACAGGATAACTTCCAAAAGAGCCTTGAAATAAGATCGCACCATTGGTTATTTTCAACGTGTCTACACGAACATTTATTACCCAGGAAAGTTGTAAATACTTGGGCTTATTGGCCCTAAACAATCTACTTATTATCATTAATTCCCTCGCTGAAATATGACATTTAATATTCGTCACCATCGCAATGATATTCATACAGGAATTGATTTAGTGAGACATAAAGCGTATTGAAACTGCATCGCAAATTACATCACGGGTCTCTCCATTACAGTTGTACAATATGCACGATGAAATATGTGTGTTCGGAATGATTGAGGGTGCGAGACAAGTTTAGATACATCAACCTATAGGAACTAAGTAGACATTATTGCTGGATGATTGAAGTCTGCGTATATTTTGCACAATACGTAGTCGTCGGAATAATTTTAACAATAAATTAATTTAGTGGATATTCCGTGTAATTTAAATTGCAGGCATTGTTTGCCGAAAAATATTTTCAGATTTCCATTCGCACAAAGTTCATTAGTGATGTTTATATTTCGAGCATACATGTAGTTATCTATAAATGGCACCATTAGCTTCGGCGACTGAATATTTATTGGGAATTTAATTTAGTTAAGTATTACTGCAAAATACAGATTTTAATAACGTGTAAATGGAATATTGTTATAATACGAACGGAAGGTATATTGAAAATTAATTTACGAGTATGTCGAAAAAAAGCTCCAATATGTTGAAGTATTTGAATTGGTGATTTTATACTGCCATTTGGTGATGTTAATGATGTTTTGTCAATTGTTTAATTATTCAATAAGGGTTTTCTAGAATTCACTTCCAGTTGTGTTAATAATGAGGGCACATAACTCAGCAAAAACATAAAATCGTCTCTCCCAAAAAAAGGATATTTTACGTGTCCCTAACGGCCAAGCACCGCAATTTTTTCCGCTGATCTATGTGCTATCCCTTCCAGATCGTAAACATTTTTATGTAAGGTTCTCGAAGAGATCCCCTCATCCTAACTATGTTTACATTTGCATTGGCCCGAATAAATAACTCCCAAACAGACTTTAGAGAGTCTGTAATGGGACAGTTTGGCAATAAGTTTTCCCCAAAGCGAAGGAGCTTTTAACAGCAATCTGCAAAATGATTACTTTTCGTTTTTATAATGCTTCACTATTTTGCGAAACCCCCAACCATTGTTGTCTTGGAGAAATTATTGTGAAAAAATGTGCTCATAATAGAAGCATTGTTTCCCTTTCTTCTTCAGGAAACTTAGCAGGCTCTAATTAAACCTCTAATAATATGAGGACTTTAATTAATGCCGTCTTCATAGGCATCGTCTGGTTTTAATGTTTCTTTTGTGATAACCTTAGAAGCAATATTGGGTTTCGTTTAATTAAAATGCAAAGAGGAAGTCACATATAAGCCGTAATGATGTGTCTATATGTACCTAAATGTAACACTTTGCCTTCGAAATTCAGCTAAAAGTGTGCCACAGTCAGTTAATGTTAATATTAATCTGGAGGAGTAAAACCACATTTCTGGCGTTATTTTTTGAAACTAAACAGTTCCGAACTGACTTCATGTTACATGTTAAATTAAGGTACTCAGTATTTTTCTTAAAGCTATACCATTTTATCAACCAGTTTATTTTAATTGAAACCATACTTTTGATAGTATTGTGAGATGCAGCTATTCTATCTTTGGGGTCCAATTTTATTTCAAAGTCTTTTTCGCCAAATTTATGCTAATCTTCATTTGGAAACTTCAAGCCATGTTTCTGACCTTATTTCGAGACTGCAGTAGCCTCAACTGGCCCTAGAGGATAATGGGGCGAAGTTTTACTTCTCAAACTTGTTAAACCCAGCTTATGATTCCGTGATTTTCGAGAAATAAAACCGTGCGTTCAAAATTATTTAGGGGCTAAAATAGCTCTAATCGAAAGCATTGTTAATTGATGCAAAATCCATTTTAAAGCATGTTAAAGCCCGCTTATGCTAATGTCAATCTAGAGAATCTAAGTTGTGTTTCTGGCACTCGTGGCTTTGACTCTAAACTAGTCTGATCTGAAACTAGAGATTTATTAGAGTCAATTATTATTTTTTTACGTCGGAACATATTTATATCGTTATTTAAAAAAACCATATTGTTTTAATATTAAAAATACTTTATTCTACATACAAATGGAGGGCAGAAGTTTTTTAATAAAAATTAAAAAGTAAATATTCGCTTTAAATTTCAATTTTGTGGAAGCAAATGCTCACAAACATCTCACCACTTTTACTTATATATGAGAGAACTTTAATCAACGAACTCGTAAAGAAACTAGCGACCAAAGACCAACTTTTTTACGAAGAAATCCAATAAGTCTCAAGTTTCTCACTCTGAATACGTTGGGGCCCCCAAGGTAAAAATCATAATTAAATCCAATTAAGCCTTTTCGGGGACAAACCGTTCATTAAAAATGGCCCCGGCTCAAAAAATCTTTTATCGTTAGCAGCCGGCTTTAGTGTCACTCTCGCAATTAAGCGACCTACGGGGCACTCTTTTTTAATTAAAAATTGCAAATTAAAACGCTTTGAAATATGGATGGGGGCCCGTTCATAGACAAGGGGCACCCCTGCGTGTGGCTAATATATTATGCATCAAATCCAATCCCGACCTAATTGCATCTACTTGTAGGCATAGTCTCACACATAAAGGCGACAACAAACGCATAATTAAATCCTCTCAAAGGGAAACACCTGACAAAAATTTAATCTCGAGGAAATTCGATTTACCCTAGCGTTTCCTGCTCGAATTTTCCAGGTAATCCTCCTCTTGTATCTCATATCCGACCCCCTCATTAAATATGCCCTTAGTCGGCCTAATGCGCCTTCCTAATGTCTTGCCTGAAAGTTAAAAACAAGATTTAACTTTGGCCACAGAACTTTAATACGGGGATGACTTTTTCCTCGTCGAAGTTTCAAGATACAAAGTCCTGTTCCGAAGATATTTTTGAGGTTTTCCTGGATTAGGTTAAGATGTGTGTTTTTGGAAACATGTGAGTGAAGGGAAGTGGTTGTTACGTGATGGATGATGGGAATTTTCAAAACATAATTTTAAATCGATAAGGGCTGAGAGTTTTCTAATATAATAAACTCGCATCCGCAAGTCACTGTAGCTAAACTCATTATCATGCCGAATAGCTCCGTGTTCTTTGTGATTTTTAAGCAGCAATTTAGCACTTCACTGAGCCTGAAACAGACGCGATAATAAAACATTCGGGCACTTTGTCTGGCCTCAAGGCATGCTACATAGTCAAAGGCATAAGCATATCAGTCTTCCCGTCATGTCTTCCGACTGGTTCTCCATGATTGCCAACATAACGACGATAAACCCACCTAATCAGCCCTTCCTACTTCGGTGACTCGACGAAAAGGCGCCGTGCTAGACGATGGATCCCTTAAATGTTAATTCGCTTCTTTCCCTAATTAACCCCGCCGCGCTCCGGTGCTCAGTAATTCTAATTTAAATTTAATTCAGTTTATCTTACCCGGTACACTGCGAGATTATCCCTTAAATAATTGCCGGAGACTGCCATAAGTTCCTAAAAAAACGGAGTGGTGTGTGTCTAAGGAAAGAACTTCTGGGTAAAACTGGTTCAGTTCGAAAATTAATAAAATGATGGAAACAGATTTTGATTAATTTTTGGGTAAATTTGGTTTCCAAAGTTCCATTCCATTATGATTCTCTCTGTGTTATTTGCACAGGAGAATAGAGGAGATAAAATTATTGGTGCCGCAATAATTGCAAAGAGATGTTGGATTTTGAAATTTTTTCACTCAGTTTTTTTATTTAATTCATTTAAATTAATTAGGAAAGAATAAAAATGTATATCATTTTTACGGTTGTAATTTTTGAATCTGTCTCCATACAACCTGTCAGGAAGTATTAATTTTTAAAAAATGATAAAAAAAAACAGTTATTTAGCACCATGTAACTTAGTGATGCAAATTCCAAACGAAAATTGATCGAAAAATATGAAAAAATGCCATGGCTCCATATGAAAAATAATATTTTCTGCTGTAAAATTTTCCCTTTATTCTTAGGAAAACTGTTATATAGTTATTAGCCAACATCCAGGGAAAATTGTTGATAATTCACTTTGGGACTTATTGTTGCAAAACCTTATTTAATTGAAATAAAAAAACGAACCGATTTTTATTGTTTTCTATGTTCTTTCAAAATTGGCATTTACTTTTATTGTTTCATTACTCTCTAAATTGTGTCTTGTTTTCGCCGAAATCTCAATTTATTGTGAGAGTGTATGAGATTTCCGCAATACGGAAACGCTCGGTACACAGATAAGGATGTGGAGTGTTTCTCTTTTCTTTTCTGAGATATTGACGCGGTTTGACAATAGCTTTTATGTAGGAGAAGTTTTATTGAAACATATAATTCCAAAGAAACAACCAATTTCGCACTTTTCTTCTTTACTTTTTCAAAAGTTCGAAATTTCATTTGAAGCATTATCATTCTAGTACACTCTAAATCGTACAATTTTTCTGCAACCCAAATGTGCTTAAGTTATTACCGTTTACGAGAATTGTATGACAAGGAAACACTCTACAGAACAGCGAAGGTCGAGATTTTCTAGTAATTTGTAATGAAATTTTTCAGTGGATTAAGAAAAAAATTTACATAGAATAACTTTTGCACGATTTACAAAAATTGTGAGGAACAAACCAATTACGTCGCACGAAAAGAGGTATAGATTTTTTATTAAAAATTTCAAAATTTCTCATGATTTTTCATTAAAAATTTCATTATATTTTATCTTTATTGACGTTGCCAGATAATTATGAGAAACGAGATGATATGGTCATGCAGTGTATTCGAAACAAAGAGGATTCGTGAAACACTATTAGGTATAAACTGGAATAAATGGTAGTTGCACAATTTGAAAGTTTACAAAATAGTGAAAACAAATTTTAATTATTTTTACAGTTATCAAGAAACTAGTATTCCATTGTTTGATGCTCCATTCTCGTTATAGTGATATTCCTATTATACATAACGTAGTTTTGCCCGCAATAAAATCGAGATGTTACGAAAACAAAATTATTGATATTTACGATTGCAAGGAAAAGGTAGTTTTCTTGATTTCCAGTGTCTTATTCCGAATTTGTTTTTATCACTTTAGTGCTCTCTAAAGTGTGAAACTTTGCTTCTCTAAATCTCCCTTTATTGCCGTTTACGAGGTCCCCTGATAGAGAATAACACATTACATGGGGCGATGAGGGTGGAGAGTTTTCTAATTGTTTGAAATAACATTGTACCGATTTTAAGGAACGATTTATATAGCGGAACCTTTATTGGAATAAAAAAATCCATAGGAAACGAACCGAATTCGCAGCAAGAAGACAGAAATAAGTTTTTCATTAAACCCGGACCGCAAAATTATCCATCGAGGCATCGAGGCTGGGAGTTAAAAATAATGGGTTTCCCGATACAGGGAAGACGTAATCCGGGAAAAACCAACAAATCCCGAAATGGATATCGTATGTAATTTGGACGCCTCGCGCTTCGGACTAGTACTGGCCTGATTGGACCCATAATTTACCGGCCTGACCGAAGTATTTTCCAGAAAAGCAGTTTTAATTTGTCTTGCTAAGCTGTGCCACATCCGGGATCTCTTTTTATTGGATTTTATAGGAGTCGTGATGCGGGGAAAAACGGCAGAAATCAATTACTAGGACCGTGCGGTCAATTTACTTTTCAATGGTGATTACTTATAAAATGTTTCGAATGTAAATAAATAGCCATGTAGTAATTGAAATGTGGAAAATTATTATTTACACAACAAGAGAGGAAAGTGCTGTGGCTACTCTCGTGAATAAATTGTTAGGAGACGCGAAGCGGGGGCATCAACATTCCAGGGAGTGAGCGGCACTCTCGTCCAGCAGGGTCCATCTAATTCCGAGCACGAATAATGTTCTATTTTGTAGAAAAAAATCCGGTGTTATTTGAGTAAATGGGATTTATATTAAAAAATATGTAAAAGAAGCATAGAAATGGTACCCCAGGAGATTTTAGAATAAACCAATTTTTCGTCAATAAATCTACAAATCTTGGAATACGTATGAAAAAATACATCGGGTTTAGGAATTGGCCAACGAGATAACAGAAAAACTGATCTCTAATATATTTCGACAATCTCAAAACTCGAAGTAAACTGTGATTTCTGTCGTTCGCTGGCTGTTGGGATGGTCGAGCAGGACAACACTATACAAAGTCATATCGACCAATGAAGAAAAGACATGAATGCGTCACACGAGAACGGAAACGGCATAAATTATAAATCCAGGTTGAAACTTCAATGCCATAAATTTTATAGGCCACACACCCGATGCTGCGAGCCACGTTTTAAATGAAAGAAAACCTAAATATCAAATATTCAAAACAGATAGTTTTTTTTTTAAGACACTGCATAGAATTTCTAAAACAAAGAAAACTCGCGATTTTTTTACATACGGACGTAAGCTGACAAGCACGACAAGTTAAAAGTTAGATAACTAGTTCAGGTTACATAACTTTACATTTTTAAGACTTTATCTAATGAGATTGTATTGTATTCTCGCAGTTTACTCTCACGTTTGGAATAGCGGAAGCCCGTCGATGCGACCAACTAATTAAAATGACAAGAGACAAATTACCCCCAAGGGAATGTTTTGATTATTCTAATTACTCTGTCCAATGTTACGATAAATAGAGTGTTGCTTTTCGCAATGTATAGAAAGTAAGCACTACTTCGGTCATAAAAACACTTCGCACTTTGTGGCATATCTGAAAAGAAAATGTGTGATTGGGATAAGAACATCACTCAGATTCTAATCATGACTGTCCGTTTCTAAAATTTACTAGAAGCACACAGGGCAGTTTTCTAGGACCTTCCGCTGCCCGCCTTCTTGCTGCGGGGCAAGGAGATGTTCTTATGCCTAAAAGGTATAGTGGTTGGCGTTCCGCTGTTACCTCAACGATAGAGAATTATTTATATGAATCCAAAACTATGAAGTTTGAAACGAAATAACGAACCGATGATCTAATTCAGTTGATTCGAGGGATGTACTTCCGATACCCGAACAATAATAAATTTTAACTTGCGCGAACTATGCATATAGGTATACTTAAATGCTACCTAATGGATAAAGTAATCAGAGATATAGAAGGAGAATCATAGAAAAGGATTTCTAACGACATAGCTGATTTTAATAGTGATCGGCTCTACATAGAACGAAAACCACTAATTTGCTTTGTGTAAAGTTGCAATTTGAAAAGCTAGCACCGGGTTAAGTTGGTAAGACATGATTGATGACCTGGAAAAGCCTTAGAACAATAGAAAACCTCAGAAATGGAAGGAATAGTATGTAATTCTCGATTAATTAGACTCATTCTCTGATGCGTCCGTTGCAAAACTCGTCGCTTTGCTACTCTTTTTGGAATCTCGACTGATGCTAGTCGAACGCGAGTAAACGAGTGTGTTCATGAATACGTCGGAGGTGTATGTAACTGACATTTTAGTATACTTTTATTATATTGCTTGCAACACGCGAATGACAATTTTGTAATAAAAAATGAAAGCCTCACTACCATTAATCTCCACTACACTTATGAATTATTAATAAACTAGTTGCAATAATTACAATACAGTACAAATGAAGCTAATTGTCGGCCTCATTATTCAATCGATGGAGTAGATATCTGCCTATATAGAACTCGTAAGTTGAATTATGTAGGTCGAGTATGTTGGCATAATTTATCGCCCTCACTTATAGAATATAAAGCATTCAGCTTGGGCAAATGAAAAATCATCCTCTCCCCTACAATTAAGAGTAACTTAATTGGCAATTTCGTTTCGATCTCCTGTTATCGAGTCTTAAAAGTATGTTACCCCCATAAATAGCGTCGCGAAGCCATCCTAAATCTGTTTACCCACTGTCTTCGCCGTGACGACGCGTATGTTGCCTGAAACTCGATTATCTTCAACACGGAAAAGTACTCGAAACCTCTAATTATTGCAATGAAACCTAAAAATAACCTCTCCAAGATCGAATAAAATATTCAATCGACCTGAAAGCCATCGAACCAACGATGGTAATAATTGAAAATCACTTCACATATCGTTCATATAAATTCAAAGTCTCCCCAAATGGGACAGATTTCAATATGAGCTTTTTAAAACTTGCATAGCGTCGGTTGAATATTCATTTCTAGTCATCTCTTCTTTTGGACGGTCAATTTTATACTTTAATGAATAATTCATTATTTGCACCGAAAAATTCGACGCAGCCTGCAAAGATACTCCCTGAAAAGTTAAAAGGGGGAATAAAGTTTTGTTTATCTTTAGTAATCATATTCAATGTAAACTTTCGGGCAAGGATTTCAATCGTTTCACGCTGTAATTCGAAACGGATGGATTTTTAAGTTGATAAGACGGACAAAGTTTCGGTTTCTTGTTGAACTTTCAAACTAATATTGAATTCTTTGTTCAATATCCTGAATGTCGCTTAGGCGTACATGCACGATATTGAGTTGCCAGAAAGCATAACTTTAGAATAAAAGGTCAATATGAGTTAGCATGCTGAGAGAAACAGTCATCTTGGGGATGCATGCTCTTCCTGGAACGGAATTGACTTTCAATCATGGTTGGGTTCTTAATTTTTGAAAATTAATCAATCAAAATGCTTCTGCATTGTTCTGGTTCTAAATAACATGCCACTCAGGGAAAAATTCCATAAGTGCTCTAAGATTGTTGTGTCGGGCACGTTTCTCAATAAATTTATGCATGGAAGTGTAAATATGTTCTATACATTTCAGGAGCATTTTTTCTTTTATTTTGTTTGAAAATAACGTTTTACAGACAAGTAGGGGTTGTTGGAAGGGCAGAATAGCACACTACTCTCAGTTAAAACTAACTAGAGATAACATTCGCCTTTTATCAAGGGCTCAGACAAAAACCCTCGTTCAGGTGTCGGTTACAGAACGGTCACGTTTTCGGAATTTAAGAAACGAACGTAAAAACAAATATTAACATAACTAAAGTGTACGAATTGTGAATATGCAGAAGACATGAAATATTTCGAAAGTGCGTATTTAATCGAGACCAAACATTTGGTTTTAATCACGCAAAATCTATGCCCTTTATTCGATTTTGAGCTTTTTTGATAAGCGTTGGTAATGGATTAGTAATGGCGCAATCTTCCTTTCATTTAACTCTATAGCCATTATGAAAGGCGTGCTGGAATAGATTTTTCTTACGAGATCCCCTATATTTAATGTAATTTTTTCAATCTCTGTTGAACAAACACAATCAATATATCTTCACCAAACGAAAGGTTTAAAATCGTAATTATAGGTACGATTAGGTTCAAAGTTTCTCATGACAAAATTGCTAAATATAGAACGCAACCGGTTATACCATTGTCATTTCAGACTTTTGTTGATAGCGATCATTTTGATAAGGAAAATAAATCGTTCCTGCATAAACAAAATTTATAATTCTATGGTAGAAGACTCTAAAAGATTTTTCTTGCGTGTGTTTAACTTCCACCCTATACAAAGCAAAAGGGAACCTCAGTATTTCAGTAAAAATTTAATTAAATGGAACTGACAATCCTGCAAGGCGTAGTAAAATCCGTTTATAGTTTTAAAATAAACGAGACTTTGTAAATGTTCCAAAAAATAAATTGACTAATTTGGAGCAACCAACAATTTATAAATCGTTCGTTCTAAAATTGATTTTATGACTTTATTTGGCAATTTTTATGCAAACAGTACTGGGCTCGATCTCCAATTCAGTACAAACGAATCAACACGTGGTTTCAGAAAAATTCGTATTTGTCCTACGGACGGGGCACTTTATATCAAAACGATTTTAGAGGCAATTGCAATGCTTCGGTTGGCAGTATTAAGGACGTCCTCGAGGTTTGACCAGATTTATTAGTGCAAAAGATTAAATTTCGAATGCGAAAGTCCCAACTTACATCTCTTAATTTTTCTAACAAAAAAATTACCAACTGTTGCAATATAAAATCTGTGTTCTCCTCGGTATTTTCACCGTAGGTTTTGCGAACGTACTTAAAATTGACAGAATAATTGAAGCTTGAAATGCCCAAAAGTCAGAATGAACTAGAGTTTCGGACGCGTAAAGATTTTGTTGGACAAATTTATTACTTTCTCTGTAACTACATTATTATTATTATTATTATTTAATTTTCGAAACGTGTTATTAAATTTCTCATGAACTAAACTGTAAAATGTATGTAAATGTATTTAACAAGGTATTGCGAGTGTGTCATAGCTTTTAAAATTATGGCCACTAAAATGCATGTTAACCATATGTATGAAATGAAATTACGAGCGACCGGGCTTGAGTCAATATCTAGATGATCCCACAAGACAAACGATTTCAAAACAATTTAAACGGACCTAAAATCCTTCATGGTCGGCAGGAATGGACGAAGTTCTATTCCTTGCAAATTTGTTCTGTGATTTTGTGGTGTACGAGGGTCAGATTCAGCAGAACACAACTTAAACGATAATTTAACACCTTGGCCTAAAGGATACACCCTGTATGAGTGATTGGAGCTGCGGTGTATGGATTTGCACTTGCTCAGAGGCATAAGATTTTGGGAAAGATAAATGAGTGCTTGACTCAAAAACAACAACCAATCTGCAGACTGTTGGGATTAGCTGGGACGTAACATCGTATAATCCTTCAGGCTAGTTTTCAACCCAACTTCGAACTACATATCTTATGAAGTTAAAGAGCTGCGAAGAGAAGACCGAGAACCAATGTCTAGAACTATGTGTTTCGGTACCGAAATATCGGGATTTATGTTTATGCGTTTGGGTGCAGAGTTAGCTATAGATTTTTTTGAAAAATATTTTATAATGCTCCGCATTTATGGCAGTTTTGTAGAACCAATCCGCAAATTGCTACAGGGATTGGCCTACTCGAAACTAGTTACAACAAAAAACGCTCATGATAGTGTTCACCGTCCTCAATTGTATTCTTCATATGCCGTACGGTACAGTACGCATGTCTTAAAATATTCCACAGATTCAGCAAACAAGCGCTGCAACCTTTTAAAATGATTAAAACTCACCCTGAGGCACCAACCTGAACTAAAAAAATGAGACGCGTTTACATCAGAAATGAGAACACGTTTACATCAGAAATGACCGTACCGTAGGGAACTACACGCTTAACAAAGTCTCCGCACAGAGGGCGCTTTATTATGCACTTTTTGTTTTCGCGCGTCGACAATATTGCGAACCGTGAATGGGGCCGTGAAAAATTGCTCGCCAGTTGACAGTTAGCTCATTCGGACCGGCGAAATTAAAGAGCTGGAAATGGAGTTGAAAGCTGCAATGGAAAAAACGGAACCGACGATACGGCCCTCTGTCCGTGAAGGGCAAACGCATATTTTAAATTAGCCACGGGGCCGTTATTTTTAATCTGCTAGACGACGGCTTCTGGCGTTGTAGCCGTAGTTTTTAATATTAATTGTTGTTTTAGGACGAAATTGCGGTTACCGGATTAAATTATACGTTCATCGGTATTATTCGCAATTAAATGAAAGAGTACTTCTCAATTTTATATAAATAATTTTCTAATTTTCATAATTGCCGAGAGTGTGATACGCACTTATTTTTAAACTGGATACGATTTCCTTTTTTTTAGTCACTTTCGGGTGTATTTGACGCAACGAAATGAAATTCAGACAATCGTCTATTGCATCAAACGCCGTGTGTAATTTCGAATGCGTCTGTGATAAACCTGATACGACGTATACATAAAAGTGCCAATCTATTTTCCGGAAGCATCCATCCGGAGCATAAATTGCGAAATAAAACGCCATAGGAAGAAAATCGAGAGACTTTTATGCTAAAATGTGTTCGAAATTCCAGTCGGGGCGTCACATATTTCCAGAGCTTTGCATATTTCATGTTAAGTCCACAGGAGTGGGCAGCGATGTATCCCAAGCATGAATCAATTTAGTTCGATGAACTATTAAATAAACACTATTATCGGAACTTGAGTGTATCTCCAGGCGTAACTAAGTTTCCCTGCAGAGATAAACAATCGGAAAAGTTCCCTTGTTCTCCTTCAAAACGATCCCGTAACCGTTTCCTGTTTGTGGATCCTTGTCGCCTCCCCAATTCTGAGCAATTTTTATTTTTAAGCAAACTTCTGTGCTCGCCTGATCAAAGATAACCAGATTTGCCGGCTATTCGAAAGCCATTCTGTGTAAATTAATAAATGGTGTGTATTATGCGTTCTAATCTAAATTGATTTCGCTGGAGCGTGTCTCACGCAATGGAGAAATGTGTGTTTGCTTCAGACATGGTATTTGGGCCAAATATGGTGTGTACTGAACGTGAAGTTGCTAATACTGTTTAACGTTGAAAGGAGGCGGTTTCTTGTTTTTTTATTTTTTATTGCGGCAAGAAGAATAATTAAGGTGAATTTATGCGGTCCGGCAAGGATCAATTTAAATGTTTCGCAACTACAGTACATATCATTCGCATGAGCCTTTTCGTTCGCAATTTTCCTATTTATGTTACATATTTCGTTTATTGCAATTTCGTCCTTACTCTTCTGAAAAATAAGCAAGTTTCTGACCTTTTCTTTAAGCCGGGCCGATCCGAAAGTAAATAACGCCACCGCAAATACAACAAACATTTTATCAGAAACTGAGGCAGCCACTATTCGACGAAAGTCGAGGTTGCTGAACACGGAATCCAGCATGTCCCCCGATCGACCTGCTCGATAAGTTCAATCCTACATCTGATAATAAAATCCCGTGACAAAGTTGGGTCCAACTGGGTCAACCCCAGTTTCCTCCCTAAAGAGGACATTTTTCACCCCCGGAAAACGTATTACTCCATTTAGCAAAGCGAATTTCGTTTACGCACGAATTGATTCACAGTGATTTTAGACGACTTCCGCATTAGAATTATTTAATTCTATTAGCAGAATCGCGTGAGTCAATTCGTTGAAATGAAAAACATATTTCTGTGAAAGCTTATGGCTTACACAAGTTGCACGCCATTAATTTCGAGTTCAAAGCCGCGGTACGGGTGGTAGACTGGGATATCCAACACTTGGGTCAGGTCATGCGAAATTGTTAGGAACAATATGAATTCCCGCAATGGAAATTTTATTACGTGAGAAAATGCGCTAGCGCAGTTTGAAGTAGAAAAGAATGGTGTCCTGGTAATGGAGAGAAACGCCTTTGGCAAGAAAATATTTTAACTGAATTTAATTCCTCATTTCTCATCATTTAAACTCAAAGTAGTGCCAACATTAATCTCACCGGGGCTTCCCCGACGGTCGGGCACATAAATAATGCAGAAAATGTAAATTCAAAGCACGACTGTCCGGTTTGGAAAGGTATATCCAATGGTATTTACTTCTCTTTCATATTCAGGTCTATATCTACGAGCAACATGGAGTTGTCTTAAATCTAGAGCATAATGGTTTGGAACTGGATTTGAAAATTTGTAGTTTAGGGAAGCAAACGATGCTATCTAAAGGGCCAAAAACCGAATTCTTGTATCGACAATTTCAATATATAAATCATGTATCATGTATTTTACCGGTTTTGTATCTATTCGAAAACCTGATACACATTGTTTAACTGATACAACCACCACTGAAATTGATTTAGCACATTTCGGCGGTCTCCATTTCCTGCAGCAACACAAAATATGTATCAGCTTTGTTCGCGTTAATATTTTCCCTAGTAGGACAATCCGCTTAATTCGCTCTAAATTATATGTCTGGACGGGCGGAATGAGGGAATTTCCTATCTGGAGGAAGAGTTCCTTATCTAACTCCGCTGATGTCACGTATTTCATTAAACATTAAGTGAAGACGTTGCCCTTTCTCGCTTCGTTCTTTCAAATAAAATCTCGTTTCTCGAACTGTAAGTTTCGTTCTGCTGCTTTATCCAAATAGAATTTTCTAATTATTACACAATTGTTTTTCGTGTACATATCCCGGAACGAAACCAAAACCGAAATAATGATGGAAATTTAAATGTAGTGCAGATGCTCAAATCTCTGACAAGCGAAATATAATATGCATACATTAAGCTTAGCCTGCATCTTGATGCTGTTCCAGATATTTGCGTATTTACCATTCCGAGGTTGTACATAATAAATGCGGTGGTAAATGTGGAGGAACGGAAGAATGGTGGGTGCTGATTTGAATTTTGAGCAGCTGCCGCATATTTTTACAAATCAAAATTGCTGCATAGCTTGCCGCAAATTATTGATGAGCCGAAGAATTCGACGTGGGATGCATTATGCATGTATGTGTCTGAGAATACTGATAAAACTAGTAATTTCAAGGTCTTGTTAAGAATCAGGTATTTTACATATTTTATATTTCGCTCGAATGAGAACTTGGGATAAATATATTATACGTGAGATTCTCGATAATTCGACAGAGATTTCCAGTAAAATCAGTTCGAGTCGAGAAATTCACAACAAAGTTACCATTTCGCGTTCTCCCTTTCCCACAAAATCTATGAAATCTGAAGAACGAAACATAAATTGTTGGTTTTTATTCTTCTTTACATTAATATTTTGCAAAATGCGCATTAATGCCGCATGAGCCTATAAATAAGCAATCTAAAATTGAACCGTCTGCTCCATCTAATCCGCCAGATTAGGGTCCCAATATTCCATAGGTCCCTTAATCAGCCTGCTCAAATTCTAACACCCCCTCGATAAAACTGCTCCCTCCGTCGCAAAATTCATTTTCCATTAAGTACCATAATTTTGCGTAAATCTGATGGGCCCAACCGTGTCAAATTTCCTCCGGGTAGGCGTTAGAATTAATTTCATAACGCGACGAGAAATTTTTGCACCGGAAATTGAAGCGATAGGCCAATAAGTTATTGAATGGCTTCATAAACCAGGGTCGGGGTGTGGAAACATCCCTAAATTGAGGCTTCAAATATGTCAAGCATTCGAGGAGCTTTTCGAACACGTTTCGACGTAACGCCTAGTCCACAAGGGAAAAAACCTGAATGATGATCAGTGAGCCAACCCACTTTCGATGAGACACAAAAATGTACTTCGTTGCCATGAAATTTACAAAAAAAGTACAAAATGTAAAAACTCCGGATGTCGATCTCAGAGACAACGAATTTTGGATAACAATTTCGGTTTTGTGAAGTCGTCACGGATGTGTCAAATTTAGGCAGCACTTCTTATTGCTAATTCTACATGACAAAAATTCCTCACATGTCTGAAAAACTACAGGTGCACCACTGATGTGTCCTTAAAATCGAAAGCTCAAAAAATCATTGTCAACAAAATTCACAGATTGAAAGTGGATTTGGGGGATTTAAGGTCGTTCTGTGGGGATGACGAAAGATAAAAAAAGGAAAAAAAAATATTTGTAAACCATTTTCAAATTTTAGGCCAACTTACAGACTTGGGATTGGTTGACTGTGAAAGTATGAAAATTTTCTACACAATGGAACTATTTGCTTTCGCAGATCTGTAGTGTTTCGAAGAACTGTCTCGAGCTAACTTCAATTAATTTTCATTGCTCACTCCTAACACGAAAAAATAGGCGATCATGGAAAAATGCCGCAATTTAGGCTTTAGTTTTGGTATTGAGAACTCGTCATATTTTGGCGTTTGTAAATAACTGCTATGGATTTATTCCGTAACGACCTCGTTAGGCCAAGTGCTGAACAAATTCTTGAGACATCTCTAGAGGGATCATCTAAAATAAAAAATTTAAATTGGTAAATTTTCAGAAAAATTACCACTTCTTTCATATACTACCGCAATTTTACATGTGGATTTAGAACTGATATCGGTCAGGGATATCTTACATATTAATAGACTGAAATATCTAAAGATCAATATGACATGTTGAAAACAGCTCAACGTAAAGTAGTGTCAAGATTACCCCGCATCCCAGAAGCAAAAAACAAGATAATGAAGATAATGTAATGTGGCATTTTATGGGACATTCAGCACTTAAGGTGCATTTCTATTCATTAATCTGGCTTGATTTAAAAATGAAGAGACAAACAAATTTAGTTTAACAAGAGTTTTAAAACCTACCCAAAAATATGTTTATTACTCCTTTGACCGAATGAGAAATCTACTACACACACTGTTGTTTATGAAGCCGTCCAACGTGAATAATTTGCAACCGACCATGCACGCCAAACGTCCATTTTTATTGATATTAATAGTGAGTTGCAGGCGGAAACTGCGGCCATTTGCATTTATGGTTATTTATCGGTACCCGCGAAGTGATGGGGGGGTGCAACAGCCTTTAGGCAGGAGCCTTGATTTCCCTCCCTCGCGAGGAATAATGCGAAAAAAGCATTACCCTAATTTGCATTTTCTCGATAGAAGAAAACATGGCTTCGCATTTGCTCCACTGAATAGCGAAAATTATAAGTCAAACTGAGCGAAATAGGAAGGAAGTCACTAATTGCTCGTTAAATATTTATGAACTAAGCAAATGTTCAGGTGGAAGATCTATTGTTTCGATGGGAAAATTGCTAAATAAAGCCAATTATTTTGAATTTCACGAGAAATAATATTTCCAATAATGTTTCTTTTTCAAGAGAAAAATCATCCATTGTCGATATTAGTTTCATAAATCTGTGCAACATCTTCTTTTCGGTGGCTTCCAGCTTCACCAGGTCACTTCAAAACCCCAATATGGAATTGCTGTCAATTCTAACCCGCACTCATAATATTTAATTCGCTCTTGTTTCGAAATAAATTTTCATTAATTGAAGTGGACCAGTAAATTGAACGTTTTTCTAATATTTGGATTTGTGTGTTTTTTCAGTTCACGTCCATAACTGAATTGGTCGGATGCACGCAGTAACAAAATTAAATGATACTTCTGTGGTTAATAAAAGTGCACTTATTAAAAGGCATAACACTAAATAAAAAAAAAATAATAATAATAAAAAAAAAATATATATATATATATATATATATATATATATGTGTGTGCATATTTTACACGTCAAACTACGAATTACAATATAATGTCCGGAATTGACTAAAAATTTCATGCAAATTAAACAGTAGTTTTATTTTCCTAAAATTATCCTCTAAAACATTATTTAAATTTGCATAAAATAGAGAGAAGCACAAAACATCTCAAACGGTATTTTAAATACATTCTAGCCCCATGGGTGGTATTGCAATATAATCCTCTGTCGAGTATTGTTTCTTGTATGGCAACAAAAAGTCCCATTCACGAAATAAATCAGGACAAACGGCCTCGCCCCGTAAATATCGTTTCGAAATGATTTGCTTGTCTTAAAGCGACCGACTCTACAAAATTCGAAAGTATATTGGACCATAAAATACCAGGTCCGGTGGAGGTTACGAGGCGTGTAACTCGGCCGCTGCAATAAACTTCAACTTACCGGAGGAAAAAGGTCGAATGGGACCGGAAAAATCTTAAATAAGGGACAAATTTGGATAGGAGGACTAAATGATGGATATTTTGAATGGAAAAGTTGTTTCGATGGGAGACGGGAATACATAAGGAAACTTCGAGTTTTCTTCCTTGAAGAAATGTGCATCGTACCTACGAAAATTATGAGAACGATTTACTGTCTGCCATAGTTAACAAGATTTTAGCTTGCTTCTGCTAAGTACACACGTAAAAAATTAAACTCAAGGCGTTCTCGCTTTTAGCCTCGTTATGTGTGACAGTGATTGAGAAGGAACTAGCCATATTTATTCGAATTATTCTGAATTTACCTCGGCAGTATGTAAAGGCGTAAAAACACATGGAAAGTGTATTATACTTGCAAAAATAATTACTACAAATTACTCTTGGGAACCAGCTAATTTATCTTATATAAATGCCGTTTGGAACTGATCAATGTTGAAGGTAGATATTTTTAACATTGATGTCAAGTTTGAAATATTTGAATAGATAAGCAGGTCGCTACAGCCGTTTACTTTTTCTTTGGTTGTTCAGTTTTTAAAGCGATTTCAACTTTTATCTGCTTCGAAGCCAACTCCGAAAGCGCGAAACAATTTAAGTTTTGATGAACAACTTAAAGTTTTTGGGTCGACGATAGGATGATGCATCAATCTGAACAGTTTTCACTACAGAAAAGAACTATTGATTATGACTAGCATAATTTTAGTTATATCGGTTTGCAGTAAATGCGCAAAAACTCTTGAAGGCTAGAGAAAGTGCCTTTTTAATCCTCAATAAATGACTGATTATCGCGTGTATTTTCGTCATTTGTCAGGATGAAAATGAAATATGATATTCCTCTCAAGGACACACCGATCGCGTGATATTTTTTTAAGCCTAATTGTAGCTTAACAGTGGCATATCCTTCGAGTTGTAACATCACGCAATAGTCATTTCTATTCAGAACTGTCTTAGGCCCTAAAATATAATCCGTGAAATGGAGAACGTTTTAGCTATGGCATGCGATATCGTCGAGAACGAGATGAGTTCGTACAGCCAAATGAGAAAATATGAAAGCAAACATGTTCTGATGGAAAAGAATGAGCGAGGAATTTATTTTATGCTACAATAAGTTTCGTTTTGGGTTCTTATTAAAAAATATTTCTGACCGTAGAGTGGATGATGAAAAGAGGCCATATTTCTCATTGTAACATCGAGTTCTGGAAAATAATAAAGCCCATGTTGCGATATTACCTAAATTAAGCTTAACCCAACTGTTGTGATTTGTTGTTTGCACTATTAATATGAGATAAGAAGAAATACTAGGGCCGAGAATCGGAAGAGAGCACGTAATTGATAATAGATAAGCAGACATGACTTGTAAATTGATCGAATCTTGTCGAATTTCTGAGATATCGACCTTCAATTTTTAGAAAATGAAAGCGTGAAAAATCGAGAAATCGGTTTACGAACTGGTGACGATATACGGTGTCGTTAAAAAAGTACGAATATGTCCAACTTCTGGAAGTGTCGTGATTTCCAAATAATTCCAGTAACTTTTTTATGTCACCACGAGACTGTGAAATCTAACATTTTCTATGCAGCCCCTGTCGTTTTTTGAATGATAATCGATTCTCTTTCTGCATTTCGCGTGAGCTGACACTCACTTGAGCCCTCCCATAGAGATTCCCCTATTGCTGTCAAATTAAATTCCTCTGTGACACCAACGTTATCCTTATGGAAACTCTCGACTGGACTGAAACTTAAGTTGAACATAGCTTAAGCCTTACTTGTACAATGGAGCGTAAATGTTGTGGTACATTTACCGAATATGTCCTTTCTGTAAACCCGATAAATTAAAGTCCATTACAGCAACGACATTAGATGTCGCCACTAAAACCGAGTTTACTCTTAGTTACAGAGAAATTCTTCGAGCTGAAGCTGCTAAGGGCCGACGAGGGATACATAAGGGTGCAATGCCGAGCGGATGGAATATTCCCCCTGCCGGTGATGACTCTACATTCTAAGGAAAGGTAATTTTAACTGTGTTTGCTAATAAACACCTTATAGAGCGCTCTATTGCCTTTATTGAGCACCGAGGGGTAATTGGTTACCGGCGGCCAAGGTGGCTGGGAACGTGTTAAGTGAAGCAAACTCTGGGCATGAGGGCAGTTTAAACTCTCAGTTTATTGTTGAGTTTGCAAGGTACTGAACTTGACAATGGTCCTTTTTTATACATGAAGGAAACATTCAATCAAACTGCAACGATCCATCATTAAATCGATCTGGGTGGCCTCTTAAAAACTGCACTCAGACCTGAAAAATACCGTTCTCGGTCCGTAAATTGCCTCCAGGGCATTTTTCTTGGCCATCGCGTCAATGCTGTCACGAAAATGGAGGGATTCCGTCCCCGGTTCGTCCGTTTCATAATAGTTTGATTCAGTGGTGTGTGAAAAGATAAGGGCCCGCCCTGCGGTGGTCACTAAAAGCGTCCTCGAATGCTCCCCGTAATTTGCGGGGACCGAAAGAGGTGATGTATGGGATCGCTCCTCAAATATTTTCTTGGGACCGCGTATTTCCTTTCGCTCGACAGTCGAGAGAGCTTTATGCGGCTCAGTTTTGCTTTATTTTCCTGCAAGCGCAGGACAATGTCGAGCATGGTCTCAAAGGAAAATGAATCAAAAGCTTAAGTAAATATAACTCACTGCATTAGAAATGTAAACTACCTTAGCCGAGTTTGTCGTTGGTGGCTGCCAAACAATAGAGCCGGAAGTTTCGTTTAACTTTCTCTCGACGTTTTCTACGTGAGCTTGACACGAATAAAGCCACAATAATACACAGTAGCCCAAAGTTGATATCAACATGGTTGGAAATTAACTACCGAAACGTGGCCGACGTTCAGCGAAGACCCATAAATCCCGCCGGCCGCAACCCGTTGGGCCTATGTACCGGATTTAGGGCCCCAGATATTATCTTCGGGGGCCGCTCTCTGTTACTGAACACAGTTATAAAACTGCTGCAAACGTGGTCTACATTATCAGTTTAAATGATTGCTGATTGCGAGAATAACTCCGACGTATTTATGAGTTCCGTTTTCGGACGTGCCGCATAAATGTGATTTAGGAAAACTAGATTTTTATGATCTATACCACGGTTTATTAGACCGTTTGAGTGTGGTTTTATTCTCAAATGGGACAATGCTAGTCATCAAATGTATGGTATTTTTTTATTACGAAGCAGTCCCGGATATCAAGTAGGAATTTTGGATATTTAAATCTGAGTGCCTGGAAAGCAATGCAATTTGTTTCCATTAAATGTTTCCCGGTGGTTAAAGGTAATAGAGAAAGGTGCGTCGTATTTTTGGGAATTATGAGCGTATTTTAGGAAATTTGTGTCACGCGTAAATAGGTTACGGTTTCATCGTACAAAAGAATCGATCAATTTAATGATATTATATGTACACTGTTCGAGTCACCTTTCGGCCAGTCGATACAATTTTTGTTGTGAACGCCATTCCTCAGATTAGACTCTTTCTGACTTCACATTTTTCTTTAATTCGAAACCGATTTCTCGGTAGTGAGAATCCCATCCTCTTAAGAAACGTCTAGCGACTGCTAATGGGGGTTCACTTGATTAGCAGGAAACCCCAGTTGAAGTGAAGAAGAGAAATTAAATCAGAGCTATTTCTTGAGCCCTTAAATCAATTTGACTCAATCAAACGAAATCACTATCACTTCGAACTGTAACACAATCATTCGTTTCGTTTGAATTCCCGCAAAGACCACTGAAACCTAAGAGTCAGGCATCAGCTTCTGGGTCACGGAATATAACAAAATAACTTCCACCAGGCTGGGAAACAGTCAAGGAAACCTAATATAACTTCCATTGCGACTTGTAGACCCAGAAACCTTTACAGTTTATTGTCTCCTAACTACAAAGATAAACGGAACGGCTTTTTGACATTTCAGTGACGTAGTTTCTCTTTCGAGCCGTTTCGGCCGACAGAGATTAAAGTTCAGCAGTTCCGGCCCAGTTTTCGGGAATCGTTCAGCCGCGACTCGGCACAAGATTTTTAACGTCGATCGCGATTTTACGTCTTACCCATCAACCTCTACAGCAACAAAGAGAGGAAACTTTAGGGTAATAATTTCCCGTTTAGCTTCCCCATATATCGGCCATTAATTACTTAATTGGCTTCCTCCTTTCGGAACGTGGCCGTACAGTTTCGGAAGAAATTAAGAACTTCCTGCGAAGGAAGTGGGCGGCCGTCGTAAATAAGCCGTCCGAAGGTCACGTGACGTGGGACGAGAAACGAGAACGAACAGTCGTAAAACTAAAGCTGACAGGACTGGACAGGATTACATGGGAAACAGAAATGGGGCCACGCGTTTAATTGAGATATAAATCTGCGAGTGCGTTCGTCAACCCGGAAAAACGTACACTTGATGCTTGGAGCATACAAAGGAATATCTTTAACAAGGAAAGACGATAATTTTTATTAGAAGATTGTGTTAAGTGCGTTTTAGCGAGTTACACGCGATGTCGCTCACACACCCTTGAATCTTGCACAGAAAAAAATTTACCCTACAAGAATTCGACCCCGGGTCAGCACGGTCAAGTGCCGCCAGTTTGTACACTTACGATTAGTGCATATTATGGACGTTTCCGCAGGTAGTCGTGGGAGATCGTCGGTATTTCTCAATTTTTCATCGACACCTACCGTCTCATTTATTACAAAAAAGAAAACCTCGAGGGAAACTCGATATTTTCTCAGTTCGCTTAACACAAACACCCGACGAAAATCAACAAACCGTCCTCGTTTCGTTTCAGAGATATCCCGAAAGCGGCCGTGAAATCCAAACAGGAGGGTCACCTTTACGAAATCTCGGCTCAGGTGACGCTGCCGAAGTTGGAGGCACCTGAGGAATTCTCCTGCAAGCTGCACATTCCCCATGCGAATTACACGAGACGCAGGATAACTTTATTTTATCCGGGTGAGTCGTTGTTCCTCTCTCTGTGTAATCCACGTAATCAGAATTCAAAGAGGAGATTTTGGAATGTCAGATATTGAAACGAAGAACCGCCGAAGCATGAGCAAAAGAACTATGTGCCGATTTTCAGTTACAAAGTTTCAGTTTCGAGGCAACAAAATTAACGTGTTTTTTTTTTCTCACTTGTCGCCTTGATGATTCTTAAAATTGTTCCTGAACCGCCCAAGCTATAACATGGTATGTAACGAGCTTAATTAAGCCACACAACTATAACTCCACTCTGTAACTTAGATCTTTAACTTCAACTAAAGTATTGTGTAGTATTCACATATTCCTTTGGCAATTTCGCAGTAACCCACCTGCCTGATGTATGAAGATTATAAAGTTTCCAAACACCTACTCGCAGTAAAAGTTTCTAGGTAACTTCGAAACAAAGTTATCTATTCCGAAACAAGCAGACCATTTAATATTTCATTGTCTCCGTTCCCTAAATCCTTCCTGAAAAGTTGCACATTGTCGTTAAATTGCTTAATTTAATTACAGCCGAAACTTCCGAAGCAGAAAGCCGGGAAAAAGTATGATTTATTTTGAGCCGAGGCTATCTCGAAATAAAGGGAGGGTATTAAAAGTTAGGCCAAGGCAAGAAGTTAAAAATTCTCGGAGGAAGTTTGTCTTGCTCGAAGAAACTCCGTAATATGTTTAGAAATATGAAAGAAAAATAGCAGTCCCTATGGGCTATGGCAACTTATCTTTTGGGAGAAGTTTCGTCTTCCCCGTTTTCAAGGCAAAAACGCTGCCAAACTTATCCGCATGTTCCCTAAACCTCCGTCCAAAAGCACTTTTAATAACAGAACCATTAGCCGCATACAAAACAATATAGCCAGATTTTATCAGGTAATTCGACCGTTTAGAACTACGTTAAACGTAAGCTATTTGCCAACTGCACCGGCTAAATCCACGCCGGAAAGTTCCTGAAGCTTTTATTAAAAGCCATATCCAGGGTTGAGGTATGCGGAACGGGGTATCCGCACGAAATTGAGGCAGCATTTATCCTCCTGGGCAATTTATATTAGAAAATCAGCGGGTTATCGCATAATATATTTTCGCATTATGTGGGGAACATGCTTTTGAGGTGGAACAGATTAAATTGTTTCATGTTTGAGTATGCAAATAATTCATCTGCAGCGACGGAAGTACGATCTTTTGAAGTCGCGAGAATGATATGTCGACAATTTTGTGTGCGGAGACAAAAACGTATTCGTGAACGTAATTGACTTATAACATTTCCGTATGTAACAAAATTTTGATTTATTTATTATGCACGGTAATGGGGGGCACGAGTTTCTAAACGCCACTTTGTAATTCCGACACAATTAAGTCTCAAAACTATAAATATGTTTTCTAGTTGTATCGATAGAAAATGGGAACCAATAGAGCTTTATTTCTATAGCCGTCGCTTTAAATAAGTTTGTATATTTACATAGAGCGATTAGGAACGCGAGTTTCCAAACATTACATTTATTATTTCAATAAATCTTGCTGAGTAAATATTCTAAGTATTTACACTCCCTGTTTACAGTCTTCCCCATTTAGGCCTCCCATATTGACAGGCTCATAATTTAATAACGAAAATAATTTCCCTCTCAGACATTCTTGTGGCCAAACAAATTTGTCCTCATCGAAGTAATCGAAAGAGATAATTTATTAATGTCGCAAGCGATATCGCTCCGAAACTAACTCAAATAACATTTGATTAGTGCCTGCAGTGCGGAAATTATCAAAACATGGTGTTGACTCGAACCGAAGATAAACTTCCCCAAGTACGACAACCGAAATTGGAGGAAATAAATTTAGCGTTTCGAACTTGCGAGCGTCAATTACCAGAGTGCGCTCGATAACCAAAAGGAAACTTATAATTTGCCGCTTTAGTCTCCTGAATTATGAATAAATCTAAATGTGCTTCCCGTGTATACCTTATACATTTGAAGTTTTTTCGATTTCTGTGAAATTTATCATTCAGTTATTTACCAGTCCTTTAGAGGAATTGTAATTATCAATTGCTTTTAACCCAGTGTAATTACCTTTAGAAACGTCTCTCTAACGATGATTAGGAACTTTATAAATGCGGTTATTATGGCCAATTTAACTAATTGATGAGTTTAATTGGATAGCGACAATGAGCCGCTGAATAAATCATGGAACAATTCATTTTTATAATCATCCAAAGTTTTGTTTAGTTATTGTATTTGGTTCTGAGAGAAGCGGGCAAGAAATTATGATATGTTAAGCTCTTTGCCCTGCTCGAACTTCTGAAATATTCAAGAACTCTTAGTTGTGGAAATACTCAGAGATATAAAAACTTTCATGTTTAAACTAAGGATTTTCGGAAAATACTGTTTACTTTGTGGAAACTAGAAAATGTGAAAAAATAAACCTATTAGACATCAAAAATTTGTTGAGTTCTCACCATTATAGATGGATATTTTCTAACATTACTATTTCAAAATTTATTTATTTCTCGAAAAACACTGCATAGTTTGTGGTGATATTTTGCTAGTAGTGCAAGTTTAGTTTTCAAAACTGACCCAATTTTAACCACTTTAGAAATATTCTCAATTCTTGTTACGTCATAATTTCTTTATTTTCCCAGACAGGTTTTTCTTTTGAAAATCGAATTTATTTCCCCCTCATTCACAAATGTCTCCTACATTCGGCTCATTGTTCTGACCGTTTTTTGAAAAATTTCCCTTTTTCCGTGCTGAAAATATTTTGCCTGTTATAGTTCACGATCGTTTTCACACATCTACGCGCGGAGTGAGCCTTTCCGCTCTTTAAGTGATGTTATCTATGCCACATGGGGATTTCCCATAAAAAGCTTCCACGCTTCTATATCTTTATATCCCTATATTATACCAGTGGGCCTGTAGTGATGTTTCGGTATACTCGTACTGATGTCTTAGATAATTTTTGTTTGTTCATAGCTTTGATTAGTGAGGTGCTCTAAGTTTTTGTGAGTGTAGATTGTTCCAACACGATCAACGATTCCACGATAAGAGTCTACGTCAGATGAAATTTACCAGAATACATTTTTTTATTATGTAATTCAGAGATAAGGACACCTAACAAAGTAGTACATTATTGAATGAGCATGTAATGAAAAATTTTATCCCCCCTGTGGAGAATTTACCTCAGAAGCGAAGCAAGAAGCGTAATTTTCATCAGGGAAAAATAATGCTCATTATGTGTCATCACAATATTTTGCTTTATGCACGGTTAAACATCTTTACTGTCTGTTAATTAACTAAAAATCCCCTTTAGACAATTCTGTTATAAGAAGCTGTTGTTGTTTATCATCTGACGCCAAAATGCCAGTCCCACAGCATAACCGCAAACACCAAATTTTCTTGGCTTGCTTCTATGACTTTTGTGATTTACACACGTATCATTTTGAGAAGAATTTTTTTGACCGATTACGCCTAACATCACTAAACAATTAACACAATCTATAAAGTTCTCATGTTTCATAAATGCTGCAAAGTTGTTGTATCGACACTTCGAAACATGAAATTCAAGACCTGCCGAAAGCTGACATTTAAAGCCACTAAATGCTCTGGCATCCGTTGTGCATATAGGACCATCATTACGCTTATGTATTACGGAGAGAGACCTCCTTGCAGGACCTTGGGATATTTCGTATTTGTGCCCCAGGGAGTATATTTCAACCAACCAATTTTATTGAGCGTATATGATGAAATTATCATTTATGCTCTTGTCGATTTCTTACTGTTTTTTTTTTTCTGAAATTTATGTTTATTCGCATAAAACTCTTCCATGATTTTGAATTATGTGCATTATTTAAGGATTAGTTATAATAACGACTAGAAAGCAGTACGAAATTTTTATATTCAGAATGCCTTTACATTCAACACATTTCCAGATGTTTTTTAACGCTCCGGTTCGGAACAAACAACGCATATTTGCGTCTATCCTAGCGAGAAATTGTTTTGGGATTTGGCAGTGGACGGACCAGCCGATCTTTCTGTTTTGTTTCCCCGCGCTTGAAATGGGTCCAACAGGGGAATGTGTGAGTTTCAAAACGAAATAAATTGAGAAATGCCCTCGAGATTCGGGATTTTTCCAGGCAAGTCTCCCGGAATTTAAAAATTCATTCCCCGAAATAGGCCATGCGAGAAATTCGACCCCGAAACGCGACGTTATGACGTAAAAAAGGTTAAAACCTAATTTGGTTCATTAGCATTCCTTGGAAAGTCCCTGCGCGGCCGCAAACCGCATCGTTTAGCCGTGTCACCAGGCAAAGAACAAATAATTATTATGGGATTTATGTTCAAGATTTTTGCCCCATTTCTGGGTTTTCTCTCGAAGTCGAGGGCCTGCAAATGTCCCCGGGGAAATCTTGGCCATTCCGCGATGATTAATATTTGGGTCAAATTACTCGCTCTGACCTATTACGGTCATTATTTCAGGCAGTTAACGTAGACGAGACGACATTAATTTTATTAGGAATAAGTGAAATAGTTTAAAATTTGGTCGCCCTTGGGTGTATATCAATTTAAAAGTCGTTTCCACCCTCCGGGAGGAGCAATTTATCAGTTTTAGGGCCTTCGAGATTTAGTAACCTGCAAATTGCAAAATTTTTACGATGAAAATTTCAATATCACGTTCACGTTGGCTGACAGTGGACAAAACCGAAGGACATTTGAGTTCTGGATATTTTAGATCTGGACGGATCATGAAAAATGGTAATGCTTATACTCCAGTTCGCACATAAAATATTTATCGTACTTTTCAATCAACATTATAACTTACTATTAGACGGTCGCCCAGTGTTCTGAGTGTCGGTGCTCCCCACTGCGTGCTATCGGTCGATATTTCTTATCAGTAGAACTGTAACAAAAAAGTAAATATAAGAGGAGGGAAAAGAAATACTACCCCGTAAACTAGGGAGTTTTAGCATATTAAGTGTTAAATTAGTGAGAATAGGAACCAATATAAATAATCGTAAAACTACTAAGTATTTACTGAATCTGCGTTTATAGACTTTAAACCTCTCTAAATTCCCAACGATTTTCCGCGATCTGAAAGTTTTGACAGCAAACTTTTCAACAACACGCATTGGAACGTAACTCACGTCCTGTTCACTGAACTTTGACCATCGGAAATGCGGAATTTTATTGCACTCAATGTAAATGACTGAAACCCCGAAATCTGTGACTTTTCCGACATCAAAGCTCCGCATATTTGCAATGTAAAAATCTCACCATAAAAAGCGCCGATTGGGCACATTCGGGCTTTGCCCCATTTGAAAACTCGTTCGTCAAGCGTGTTTGTAAATAGAGCTGAAATTGCAACTGGCAATCAATTTCGAGCCATTATTCGAATATTTTTGGCGCAATCGGGGTTACGCCACTGATGGGGGCAGAGGGAGCGAATTAGATAAATCCACCCCCCACGATTCGACTTATTACACAAGTTACATCTAAATGAAAACGACTCTTCCAGATAAATTCCCAATCTTTCCCCAACATTAACTTAAAGTAGTTTCAGGCTGTCTATTTTCTGAAGTAAATTAGGCATTCGCGTTAGGAGCAATTTAATTAAAATCCAAATTAAACAAATAGGGAGGCTGCAATTAACTGGAAATAGTCGTTGTAGGCGCAGAATCTTAATAGGAAAATTTGGGAGGGGCGACACCGACCTCAAATCCTCCATATGTAGTCAGAAGAAACCTCAACTTTCCACAGTACTTTTACAAAGGAATCTTTGAATGTGTCTTTTAAGACCTATTTGATATCTATCTGTGACGTGCTACAAACCAGTTCGAATTCGACCTCACGTTAATACGCGCCATTTAAATGCGAAGCTCCACATACACGATGGCTCGGGGCGAGATCGAAAGCGGGCTTTCGATTTAAGTGAATTACAACGGGGTCGACTTAAAACAACAGATTTTGTTAGGGGGCGAATGTTTTTGATACCGTTTCCTCCCTTTTATTCGTATTTGTTTAGGGATTTATTGAGTCCGGGTCCATTGGAACATTTCAATAAGTTAAAACGAAAAACAGTCTGGTTTTTATGGAAGAAAGTCGGTTTGGAACGAAATGATCTGTGAGAACCATTAATTTGCTTTCCGGTCGATCGACTATTGATACGTTCCTGTAATATCTACGAGACTATTCATTTATGACATCCATTAATGCATGATTCTTTTTAATACATTTTTTTCTTAATCTGTGAGTATTTTTCTGGGGCATTTTTAAGAGGATTTAACAGCCCCAACGTTAGCTTAGAAAGTTTAAATTGGTTTGGAAACCTCCGGCCTTTTTTAATATACACCCTCCCCTAAAGTGTCAACAAAAATAAAACAAGTTACATAAAAATGTTGTGATTATTGACAATGGCAGATTATGTTGCTAGGGGAGAAAATGGGCATTTTTTCTACTCAGTCCAGGAATTAGAGCAACTACGTGGAACACAACAAAACCCTTTTATTTCCGGTAACATATGCTTTTTTCCAAAGCAAATGTATCATTGAATCTAAATAATTTATATCCATAACTGATGCAATTATTACAAATAGTTTTTTAATGACTTTACGTACAAACATAGGGATATCTCTCGGAATTTTCAATTGAAGTTTAAAGTTCGGCTCCTAGTAGTTGCCATTTTTTAATTGTTCAGTTAATCAGTTAAGTGTTCAATGCATTGAACTTGGTTATATGACCGTTTTACAAGGGTTGACATTATTGGAAAAATATAAAATACGTACATGTGGGACCGAAATTCCTTCATAAATTCGTTAAAAATAGAAAGAAATATTTTTCATGAAAACGCCGAAAGACGTGAAATATTGTTTTTAGACGTGCATTTTTTGACGTAACAGACATATATACAGGGGTATCCCCGTAGTAGAAATATGTAATTTTTCATTTTTTTAAATGGAACTGCACGTATAGTATGACGTTTTTTAGTTTTTTTTTAAAATTCTGAACATATTTGATCTAACATACCCATGTCTAAAGTTAACAGTTATTGAAATATTTGCAATTGGAGTGGCCTGCTAAATCGCCTAAACTTAACCCTCAGGACTTTTTTATAGGATTATCTAAAACATAGGATGCACTGAAATTAGCCCAACAATAGACAATTTGAAACAGAAAATTACTCGAAAAGCTCAACAAATACTTCATTAAATGATAAAAAAATTCTTGAGATATTCGAGTTCTGTCTTGCGCACTGTAAGGAAGTCAACAGGGCGCAGTTCGAACATTTAACACATTAGATTATATTAGTTTATACTATTATATTTAAGTATTAATTGTTTTATCGTTGTTATCATTTGTTTGTATTTTTTTTAACTGTGGAATTTAGTCATTAATATTTTACATTGAATGTGTGTAGAATTTCTTAAGGAACTCAAATACATCATAATATACATGGGATTCCATAAAAAAATGAAAAAGTATATTTATCTACAACATGGGTAATTCTGAATTCAAATCTGTTACGTGCAAAAAATACACACCTAAAAAAATATTTGACGTGTTCCAGCATTTTCATAAAAAACATTTTCTTCAATTTTTAACGAATTTATGCGGGTCTTTTGTTCCTCTATGTATAATTATCACACGAGTCGTCTCTGACAATCGGTTAACTGTTGCGTTGTGATGATGGCAACGATGAATCCACGTAAATACTTTTACTCCTAGGCGTTAAAGTAGCACTTTATATGCGTGTTCTAAGGTGAATAATGGAGCACCATAAGGTCATTTGGGAAAAATGTAATGAATTAGTAGTAGTAATCGTAATGTAGTGTAGTATACGTTGAAAAGTCAAACATTGCAGATATAAGTAAGTCTTAATGCCCTTTAACCACCTGTATGAAAAAATGTTAGTTTCCATTAAAAAAAAAACAAGTGTTGTCTCTATCGCAATATGTTAACCACCCTGTATGTATCTGGATCAGCTCATAAAATGAGCAAAAACAAATCACAGTTAACGTATTTCAACGATTTTAATAAAGCGAGGAAATTTTATTATTCAAGATTTATTTGATGTTAGATATTTTTACTATATTCATGTAAAACTAATTAAAAAGAGAGGAAAAGAAAAACTCATGAAAAGCGCAAAAAATTTTAAAGCTTCGAAGAAAACCACGCATGTTATAATTACAGTTTTGCATCCAGAAATTCCGTGATATTTTACGAGGATATTGTTAATACCAGTATCTCTATTATCTCTATAAAAATTTGCCCATTCGAGTCTAATTAAACATGAAATATCAATGATCTTTTACAAAGTAAAGCCTCCTATTTAGTCATTAATTAAATAATTAAATACGTATTAAGTCTCAGACATTAGAATCTGTCGCACATGGAACAGGAATAGGTAATCATACGCCACTCTAAGCCAGATGTGGTTCTCTCCTGAACTACTTCTCTAATATTTAGAGCCATTGGCGAGGGTGAATTTCGAATGTCTCACTAAAGTTTCGTGTAGATTTATAACAATATCGTGGGCTTATTGAAATTTTAACAGTTTAAACAAAACTCTAAATTCGGAAGCTATGGAAATTTTCAAGTATTTGCATTTTTAGTTTACCTTGAAAACGCAGCGGCCCCTTGGAGAAGCATATTTCGGCCTTATTACTTTACCTAAACAAAGACTGTAAAGTTCTTTATCTTAATAAGTTTTCTCGCTGCAAGGTGCACTTTGCCTTGTTTGGTCCAAGATTGGAATATATAAACACATAACCCTCTCCCACGAATGCTTCTATTTTTCAGAAGCTCAAGATAGAACATCATCATTCCGGACAAACGCGTTGTATAAATCCTCTGATTACAGTCTGCAGACACATTTTCTTTGTCTCGTCGCTGAATTACACCACTTTAAAGTTTCATCATTGTGAGATTTGATACATGGTCCGGCAACACGTCTTTTCTAGTCCCCAACCGGGACCTTTATTGTGATTAAAGTCTCACGCCGTGTGAGACTGGCTTTGGACATCTGGGAAATTGGGAAAATATAACAAATTTCTAGACTTTTTCGCTTGTCCCTCTTTCTGATGAAGAACAGTACCGGACAAGAACTCGGAGATCAGATTTATTTTATGGATTTTTTGAATACAAAGTCAGATTTGGTTAGAATTTTAAATTGAACTGCGCGGTTTATTGTTCAGTTGCGATTTGAGCCATTCGCCAATCCCGTGATGTCAAAACGACGCATTTTACGGAATCTTTATTAATAATAAATATTCATGCCATATCATATTATGTGGCCACACTATGGTACGGTCAAGCACTATTCACATAGTGACACTGCCAGCAAGATGATGTCATAAAAAACGTTTAATTAATGTTATCTAGCTGAGTAGCAATTAACTTAAAAACAATGAGAAATTCAGTTATTAATAACCTAAATGACTGGCGATCTGTGGTTTTGATATCTGCATGTTCAGTTCAGGACAGTAAGAAATGTCATACTTTCATATTTTTAATTCGCATGTGCAGGGTGTTCTATTAACAAAGGTCATCGCTCATGTCTCTAAAAATCTAAAAGAATTTTGAAAAAAGGTCTCTGATAAGTGTTCCCAAACACGGATGAAAGTAAAATATTTGAACAAGATTAGAATGTGATCTAAAAGTGGATGAAAGGAAGAGACCTTCAAAACGATGCGTCCATAGGCCCTCCTTTCCATTAAAAAAATTACCAAAATTCTTTACAGCTAACGTTAATGTTTCGCAAACATGAAACTACAGCTTTATGGGTGTGTTGCGAATTTCCTTAAAAGAATAGTTTGGCAATCCAGTTAAACGAGAGAGCTTTAGATCTTCGGTCCTCACTTTTTGTAAAAGTAACAAAGCTCAGGCGAAGTTAGAATACAAATTTCCAGTAACAATAGACTATCCAAACGTCGGTTCTTTCATTTTGGAAATTCGCATTATCCGAAGATTGTTATTAAGTCGAAACATCTCAACCACCCCAATTTACTGAAAGGGACTAAGGGACCTTTCGATCTTTTAAACTTGCAGTATTTACTTCGCAGTGTCCTAAAAAAGAAACGTACATCAAGTAGCACGTCTTAAGAAAAGCTGTACAAAATAACTAGAAAATAATTAGGGAACCGGTGCTTTTCCCGCATAACCTATTCATAAGGCAATTATCCGCATTCGCCCAAAAGTGTTCAGGAATTAATTACGCGAAATAATTCGCTTGTAAAGCCCAAAATTAGTTAATATTGTAGCGGCTAATTTAACGCTGCACGGGATTTAAGGTTGTGGTAAGTGCATTAGTTACACATTTTCGAACGTTTATGTCGAGTACACCCTCCAAACAACTGACAATGATGGAGACATATCAGCAAAACTGAGGTCTTAAACTAATCGGCTAATCAGCAATAAACCCGGAGTTAACTACGACAAGGCACGGAATCCGTTACATAATCTAAACGAAATGGCAGAAGATATGTTTTGTTTTAGTGGGCATTAAGGCCGGCGATAATTCCGAAATGACTTCATCAATTCCGGGGGACAAAGAGATAAACATCTGGTTCAATGACACTTTGTTGTTTTCACAATGGAATTTTCGTCGAATCGCTGATTGGAGAAATCCCATGGAGAGCAATTCTCGTATGATGGGGTGCATTTCTGAATTCAAATACACGGTTTGCAATTTAGATTTTTCCGGGTAACTTGGGAAACTCTTGTCCTAGATCGCTCGGAATAGAAATGCAAATCTGCCCGGATTTTTAGCAATCCGACTGTACGAACTTCTCCTGTTATCACCACCTCTTTAATAAAACTTTTAAAATTCTATGAAATTTAAGCCTCTCTTAATTGCCTTCTATAAACTTTAGACCATCCGCCAATTTATATGTAAATGCCGATTTTCCTAGACACGATTATGCCGCAGCAAAGCTCGACTTTTCTTCACGGTTTCGGCTGATTTCATTATGAAATATTGTTTTCTTAGTCAAACCGCATTAAAGTGCGACTTTAAACTTTTGAATACCGACTAATCGCAGGAAACCAGACAGATTTAATATGCCACAAAAAAAAAGGTTTTAAAAGATATAAATTCGAAATGCTTTGCAGCCGGAATGGCAACCTCATTAGGGATGCTGCGGCCATTTCAAGGTATGCTTGAGGAATGTTTAATTTTGGCTAATAAAAGTACAGTAGCCAGGTTGGAATGTAAGTCAAGTAAGTGGGTTTAAATTGGAGGCGATAAAATGATGACTGATTGGCTCGGCTGGGAAGTTTTTTAATTATGCAAATTTCCCTAAGTCGAATGAGCTAATTTTGAGATAGAGTGAACGAATCAAATTTCTAAAGTTGTAAAATATTGTGTAAACTAGTTTTGGTTCCAGTTGAAGTAGTTAGGGATACAAATGTTCCAGCTAGCGACGGGTACCTTAGTAGCAATCAAAAAATGTCCTTGCTGTGAAAACTGGGCAACTGTTTCAAAATATTTTATATGGTTTAAAAAGTATTTATAAACCCCCTAAGAATAGAGAAATAGAATGTAGGGGATCCACACAATGTAAATATAAAAGAATCCTGTGTTAATAAATTGTCTAGCAATTTATTTACAAAAAAATAGTTACTATATAACAAATAGGGTCACTATATCTTAGACGGTCTGAAAATCCGTTGACTCAACAACAACTTAAACAGCAAAAAGTGAAACATTAAATACAACCCAGCATATTCCTTTAGGATAAAGAGCATCATTTAGGCGTCGTTGCTCTTAAACACCCCTTGACTTTATAAACGTTTTATTATAATCTTTTGAGTGAGCGTTATAAAGCAATATACTCTTATTATGGTTCCAAAAGGACATGATTTTAAAATAGCTTAATATTACAGTTTTAACTTTAAGGATAATTGTTAAAAGGTATTTTAAGGACGTTTTAAAAAAAGTTTAAAACAAAAATAAATTGACTAAGTTATTAAAATACCTCATATTCGTTTTAAAAAAATGTTTTACTAACTTTTTGGAGATAATTTTTGACGAGAAAGGCAGACCCTTATATTGGAAACTCGTTATCAATCAAAAGTGAAAATCACAATTATAATATATTGTAATCTGCAAGTCGAAGTAACGCAGACAGTTATTACAATTTATATTTCAAAAATAGACGTTCTTCATGTGCAGTTTTTTGGTTGTTGTTGAAAAAAACTTGTTCAAATTGTTGAGTTTGTAAAAGTTCTGCATAACACGAAAATTCAAGTTATATTGGGGCGTGCAGCCTATGGAGCAAGAATCTAATTTGAGTCAGAAATAAAGATACTCTGAGGACCGAGATACATAAAAACGTCTAATGTATAAATTCAACTTCGACGAAAAAATCAGCAAGGGGTCAAACATCTTTTCATCTAATAAGTTATTAAATTCGTCAACTCTCACAAAATTTGTTGGCTCCTGAAAGGAATCCCGAAAGTCCCACCATTCTTACTATAAAATTAAATCTGCAGAATTTACTTATGGTGACATATTTCGGGATAAATTATAAATTAAATTCCACAATCTTTTAACTCCGGGAAAATACAATTACCACGCACCAAGATGCCATTAAAAATTCACAAGGCTTAACACACCACTTCGGTTTAACACTCTTCCGTGGCTCAGATGACGTGAAATTATTATAATAGAAGTCAGCGAGCACTTTTTAAGATGCCACCAGGAGGGCTTAAAAATTCAAGGGATAAATTTAAATTCAAAAGCACCGCAACGTCCCTGTAGCCCGTCTTCTATACGGAAAACCATTTTAAAGAATACTTTTGAGACCCTCGGTGAAGTTATTCCGTTGAAAGTTTCATGGAATAACACCTGTGCGGGACCAAGGAAGTTTAAGTAAGATGTGGAGGAGTTTACTTGTTGCAAATTGAAAAGAAAATATTGGGAGAAGAGACGCTTTAAAATGTGCGAATAAAGTAGGAGTTGATGATTCATGAATATATTAAATGGAAAAAAGAAAGAAGTTTTCATGTTGTTCGTCGAAAAAAAACAAATGGCAAAAAATTATGGGTTTGAAAACCCATTTCGAAATTAAATCCGTACACGATTTTATTAGAGATCTTTTCATAGGTGGCTAAATTGTAATCGAAAGGGCCACATTTGCAAGCCCGGTTTTAAAATCCAGTTTTGCAATCGGGCATCCGAAAAATTGAAATCCCGGAATGGAAAAAAGGGGCAATGCGATGCACTCTCCCCCTTGAATTCAGAACGTGTCATTATCAGATTATTTTATTCCATGTAAAACTGCAATAACTCTGATTGTTGCTGCAATTAATTAATTAACATATTCCGTGGAAGTTTCTCTATGGCGTATGTTTCACAAACATGTTTTGCGGAATGAAGTATAACGAGGGCAACAAAAGCCGGCAGGGAATAACGTTGCCGAGCAAACACAAAACTTTATTTCCTTATACCGCCGGATAGCAGTTTATATTAATTTAGCAGCGGAGGCATTATTAGGCTAAGTTAATATTTCCCGATATTTAGCACCAGCGATGGTGTTAACCGCTGTTCCCTTTTGTCTATTTCGAACGAGCCTCAGGGAGCTCCAGACGCCAAATTACTTTGCATCTTCATAAAATATTATTGTCGGTAGTTGGATGTTTGCTCCCCGATCGCTTAATTTCCTCCAGTGTCTTTCATTATGCCTCAAATAGGAACTCTTTTCCTCGAATGGTTTCGAGAGATTAAAAAAATATGTAGAGCGTTTGTAAAGGTGTGGCAACACGTTTATAGCTCTAATACATGTGATATTTTCAAAAAAATCTTGAACACGTATAATTTTGTTTAAAATTGCATTTCATGCATTATTCTCGTAGTTAGAAATTTTAACCCCTGTTCAAGTACCCCTACTAACTTTTTATTTTTAAATGGAAAGACATCCACTGTAGCACACCAAATGAAAAGGAATTCAATGGGCGACACAACGGTATACCGAGAACTAAAATTGGATCTACGGTTTTGTTAAAAAATAAAATTATTAGATATAAAATAAAGTCACTCATTGTTACATAGAAAAAATCTCAAATTGGGCACGAGTAATGTTAGGGGCTTTAAATTATAGTTTTTTTTTTTTAATTTGTTGTTGATAATTTGGGTTTGTTATGTATTTGTATTTTATCCCTTAAGTTACGCCCATGTGCGGCGATACTTATTCTAAGCATACCATCTGGATGCCAGACCACGTGGCCCGTCAGGCCAAAACCAAGGGTACGTTTTGGCTGGGGAATATGCTACTACTCAAAGGAGGCTTTCTCGGTCGGGACTATTGCCGTGATGGTCAATTTGTTGGGCCTGCAATATTCCCAGAAAAGGGACTAGTATAGATATTCCCCAGATGGCCGCGAATTATGGGATCCGGCATAGCCATAGCCCGTAAGGGTTCTTGGTGGTAGTGCGCCCCTGGTTGGAATTCCTCGGGTTTAGTACTTAAGGGATAATCGAAGTAATTTTTGCTCTCTTTTGTCTCCTCTTCGTGTGGAAGTTGCGTCGGTGTCGGGATGTGATCGAAATCATAGTGTGTAACCCGTCCAATTAAGCATCATCCCTCTTCCTACTTAAACCAAAACTCTTAAATTTTTTGATATAAGTGCAAGTTAAATACGGTCCATTTTATGTAAACCAAATTGTCGTTTTCGTGGTTTCATTTATTGAAGGAATCCCTTAACAAGTAACCATTTGGCAATGACTCACTTGTTCCTCTAACTCTTTTATGCAATAATCTAGCGTTGCCTCTGTTATTGATTCTGATTCTGTTTGAAATTTAAGACGTAAATCATCCGAATTTTGTGGTCTATCTTTGTAAATGGAACGTTTTAAGTGATCCCATAAAGAAAATCGAGGGGCATAAAATCCAGAGATCGTGGAGGCCATTTCATAGCACCTCTTCTACCGATCCATCTCCTAGGGAAAATCTCATCAAGATACTCTCAATTATGTCGATGAATAAATCTATTTAAGTAAAACGTAGCTTGGGCCGAAAATAAAATTTTAGAAAAAAACCTATTATCCTGAATGCCTTTTTCTAGCACAAAATTCTATCCAGCGATCAAACTCTTCAGGCCTTAACTCGTAGGGTAAGGGAAATTTTGTATGGATGAAATTTTTCTCGTTTCAAAAGATTGCTTACTGATTTTACAGATACATCAAATTCATCGCCAAGTTTGCTGATACACGGTATGGGGTTTTCATCGATAGATAAAAGAATGTCTAGTGCTTTATCGCCACCAGTTGCTCTTTGAGGTTTTCCACATTTTGGAGCAGCTTTCACACTTCCAGTTTGTTGAAATTTTTTATTCGCCCGACAACACTTCTATCAATAGGGCAGTCTGGATATTTCTCATTAAATGTGTGACATACCTTTTCGGGATTTCCTTTGCGATCTTTATAGATTATAAAGATTCAAATTTCAATTTTTTTCTTCTCAAATGAACAATTCATTTTTTGTTTATATTCTAACTATGGTAAATATTTTATAACCTAATTGTGCTACTAATGAATTTTACAAAAACCAAAATATTTTGTATCTAAAAAATTGTTTGCATTGACGACGATTTGGAATTGATGTCTTATTGTCATTTCGTCACTCTTTTTCAAAGTCAAATAAGAATGGATTGCTTAGCTAGGAAGCAAAGATTCAAACTTTTAATGTTTTTCAGATATAGACTTTATTACACATATTTTTTTAAGAAACCGTAGATCCACTTTTATTTCTGAGAATATCGTAGCATCTCGCAACGAATTATCTTTCATTTAACATATTACAATGGGGACCGTTCCTTTTTACAACAAAAAATTAGTAGGACTAGCTGAATAAGAGTGAAAAATTTTAACATCGAAAATAGCGCATTAAATGTGATTTTTTATACAATTATAATTGTTTAAGCATTTTTTTTAATATAACGTTCATGAATGTTATAAATTTGTTTTAACATTTTTACAATCGCTGTGTTTATGACAGAAAATTTGTAAACGAAATTATAGCGTATGCCAATGCTAAATGCACGAAGCTCTAATATTTCGCAGAAGCACACAATGTTATAACCAATCGATTAACTTTTGTTGAACTTACCTAATAGTCCTCGAACGTTGTTCCCTCATATCTCTCATTTTAATGAAATTTTCGTAAAGAGGCACATACACTGCACATGTGACACAGGCGCCATAAGCCCTACGCGTCAAAGATATGTTAAATCATATTATGTTATAGCTTCGACTGATTCTTAGCTCTTCATTTTTTTCTCTTATTGTTATATGTGTTGGAATCGCGGATTTGGGGCTAAAAGGATAAATAATTGTATATTGTTGTCGTCGCCTTCGTCTTTTGCCTTTCAAAATTCGAATGAAGAAACTAATGAAATTTGTGAATGCGAGTTATTGTGAAATTTGCAATCTTTTGCTTGAAGACTAAAAGCATAATTATTTATCTCATTAGAAAAAGCCATAAAATATTTGATGTTTACAGAATTCGTTCTTTAGCTGATCGGTTCGCTTTCCTCCCTTTAAATTTATTGTTACCGGTAGCTCTCGGTACCTCAAGTACAATTTAGCAAAATTGACACATTATGTCGCTTCTTTCACTATTAAAACTATTGTGTGGTGTTTTAAGGAACGTTCCAGAAATACCCTCTAAACGTTCCAGTTAGAACCTCTGTCGTTCATTACTAAAAAGCCCTGGTCGTGAGAGCGGTAGTTGTTCGAGGAAACATCGCAGCAACTATTTGTTTGACCCCGAACAAAAAGAGAAAACAATTTGCTGAAATTTAATCAAGACAAGTCTTCAATTTATTATCCGGTGTGTCTTCGGGGACATTTATTATTGTCACACAAACAATGGCGGGGCTGAAGCGACGATTTCTCAAAACCACGCATTGCATTAAGGCGCCATCCCTCTGGACCCGTGTTTCGGATTCTATGGAGGGTTAAAGAGCGTTTTCGGCCCTGTTCGTTCTGTTTAATCATAATAATGATTGTTGTCGGTTTCAGACAATTTACAGCTTCTCACCTTTGCCCGGAATCGATGCCGAGTTAAAGAAAAGAAGCTTCATAAAGTTATGACAAAGCCCTTATGTCGCTTTTATCGTTTCAATTTTACTACCTTTAGAAATCTGAACACAAAGGGCTTGATTGAAATTTCTTTCCATAAACCTAAGACCTGAGTGCTCCCTCCTCCATTACGGCTCTCTAAAATAGACTAAGGTTTCGATAATAATAATGGATAGACGCTATCCATTTTAAAGAGATATTCATTGAGTTCGTAAGGACTTTTTAAAACCATCGTTCAAATTCCTTTCATGCTGCCTTTTTCACACTTGGCTAAATTTGGCTAATGAAATCGAATTCTTTTCCATAATAAGTAGTTTAATATGGCATTTCTTAGGTAAATCCTTATAAAATTGTCACATCCAACCCCCATTACTAAGGATACGCGCCTCACTAACTCGAGCTAACAAGATTGAAACTCAAGTCGATATGTAATTGAGGCTCATTAGGAAGATATACTATTAAAGCAATAAATAGCGAAGGCTAAAAATATCCACGTTTAATCGGATCTAGTGCCTTCCTCTCCCAGTTTTAAATTGAATTAAAAGTAAATCGAACTGAAACTGGGGGTCTTGATGGCATCCAGGCATGAAAACATAAAGTGGTAATGGATTACTCCATGATATCATTATCTTGCCACATGAAACGTCGAGGGAAAATTGAACAATGGGGCCAATTTAACTGTGCAGAAGGAGGAAACTTTTGCTAGGTAGAGTCGAGGTCAGAGCGGTTTACATTAATTTGCGGAAGACATTGTTAAGGCAAGTCAATAGTTTCGAATCAATGTATGAGAACCTCAACTATGGCTTTGACGAGTAAACATGCCCGGAGTCACGGGTGTTTCTGCCAATAACGTTTATTACTGCTGAAATTACTGTGGAAAAATTGAATTATTACGAACGTTTACATAAAATTTAATTTTTCTATTCCGTAAATTCCTCAGGGAACGACTGGGAAAATCGTAAATCGATACTTAAACTCGGAGTGACCTCATGGAAATTTCATCAACTGATCAACTGTTGGAAGGATTGACGAAATTTACTCAACAATCTCAATTTCTCTCTCTCTCTCAAAATCTTTCTTACGTTCGCTCAGATATCTCTCATCAACATTTCGACGTGATAATGTTGCCGCCTTAGCCAAAGAGCATTGAGAGGCAATGAGAGTCTTTAACATTAAAATATTGCCACGCATTGTGTAGGTATTGCCGGCTATTATGAAGAAAATATCCGAGCAATTTTTCATGTGGCCTTTAACTATATTTTCGGGTTCTGTACGTGAAACAAAACGGTATATACGAGCCGCAGTCCTGCATTTTATTGCCCACTTAAAATTTCCCGACCGAACTTGGCAGGAACACCTCAATTTGTCAACAGGATTTGCACTCAACCCTATCATTTTTTATTCAGGATATCGCTCGTTTTTATAGGTACTAGTCACGAGAGATCCCCGGGTATATTGAAAGTTATTTTTCCAAACATTCATCAACGTTCCGCGGTTAATTCAAACTCAATTAGGAGTCACGCGTTTAACTGAATAGAAATGGGAATTAAGCAACATTTGTTCGGCTGCAGCTGATAAATTATTCGTCAGGCTCATGCGCAGGCCACAATTCATTATTAATTACTCCCTATTCCTAGTGTTCGGTAGTGAACCCAACTTTATGGTTTCGTATAATTAAATGCACATATGTGCTCAAACACCATTCTCGAATGCGGAAATTGATAAACTCGAGTCGAAATTAGCAATTACCGACTTCTCCAAGAAGTCGCATTTCGGCCACTTGTTCGTCCAACAAGAAGCCTTAATTCGGTCTCCCAATCGGAAATGTACTCAAGCTTGTCCCTAAACTTACCTGCGTAATTATGGAGTTCCCGATGGCCCTTTGTCACCGCTCCACCTTTGTCTCCTACTCGAATATTCAGAGCAGGTACGGTGAGCGTTTCGGGTACAAATCAGTTAACAAGGCCTGGATGTAATTCCGTCAAATTGTCAACTATTCCCTGTTCTTATGTCGGATCAGGAGGAATGGCGAAAATGAAAAATTCCACTTGGCATTTCCGCGAGTGTGTATCACGCCCTAACGACCCTTTCCACCGCTAACAAAAAGCCCTATTTACAAAAAAGCGAGCCACGTTTGAAGTTAAAAAGTTTCAAAAGAACTTTCGCACACATTTCCGGCACCACTCAAAAAGGGATAAGGCATTTGGCTTCAAACTTTTATTGCTTCTCAAGAGAGATGGTTTACGCAGTGCGAACTGCGGGACGAAGTTTTTCTAGTCAAATATGATATTTCCTCTTCCTCTTACGAATCAAATAAATCAGAAAGTAGGAACATTTGTGCTTGGAAAAGGGAGTTAAATATTGTAAATACCATTTTGCGTTTGGAGGACAAAACAGCATGGGCGATGTGATTTTAAAGACCCTCAATTTGGGGCATTTTGGAAACAATTAATTTCACAAATTTCCCAAAAATCGGTGCTTTAAGTTTTAAAATGGAACGTTCTATGGATCTGGAAAAAAGCTCGGAAATTCAATTTTTGCCAACACAAAAAAGCTCAATAACTTGAGATTGTATTGGTCTCCGGAATCGCAATATAGAATTTTAAATTTGGCCTACATTTCAATGAATTCTTTATACATTCGTAAATTGAAATTCTATAATTTCGGTCTCTGTCCAATTTATTTTTAATATCTTAATGACTTGTCTATCGGTGGCATAAATATGAACGGACGCCAAAAAACCGCATATTTTCTTTTCCTTTGCCGGATTAAAGATAGGGATAGCATCACATGGCATTTTCCCTTTTCTTCCCCCATCAAATAAATCTGATAGAACCGAGAATATTCGTCCTTATTCCACTCCCATTAAAGAAAGAGCCCCTTAAGCATAAACACTACTTAGTCCCCGAAAGTATCCATAGGGGAAGCTTATAAAGCCGATTCGACCCTTATAGGACATCTGGATTATCCATAACTGTCCATTTGACCGGGCTGGTATATAAAATACGTACAATGGCGAACGCACGGATAAACCGGACAAACTAATAAAGCTAACGATATGAAATGCTTTTAGGCCCACTTATTAAGTTAATATCCTGTTTGGAAATATACGGAGGGCCGTTGCCCATGTGGGCAATTTTAATGCTCTTATTTTAGGCCTGGTTCGAGTGTTGATTAGGGTTTTTTTCCCCGACAAAACGACAGTTTATTAAGTTAAATTATTGCGGTCACCCGTTTAAAACCGTCGGATGTTGACACAAATTCTTTTTATTCAACGCCATGTCCTCGCTTGAAATAAAGTCGTTGAATTAATGCAAATGAGGGGGCGCTCGTCGACGAATATGCAGTAAGAATGGAGGGGCCTGAATTATTTTCAAAAGTTCGTTTCTTTAATTAAACAGTTAGGGAATAATTTTTTTGTCGTTTCGTATGCAGATGTTAAAGTGGAAGCTAAAATTTCCATAACAATGTTCTGGCATATTTCCTTCTAATGGAAGCAGGATTGTTTAGATTAAACAATTAACAGAGCGACGAGGGATGAGAGTTTCCTAATTTTAAACCTCTTTTTACGTTTTGTGTCTTCTCAGTTCTAATATCCGAAGTTTCTCCGCATATAGCATCGTCAACTAACAAACCCTCATTTAACTTCCCTCATCCAAATCTCATGACTTTCTCCAAATTTCAATATTCTCGCTGTACCATTAGACCTTATTAAAGCCACACCTCAAGATTGTATCTAAAATGTCTCAGCCCAAACTTCGATGACTTTTGAACTGCTGTTTGGCAAAGTAGCAGAACTATTGAATTCACTCTGCGACACCTTGCACTACATTATTAAAACCTTGCACCGAATGCTACATTGATGCAGAGCTTCTGATGGAACATTGAGAGTTGCAAAGTGGACCCTTTCGGTCGGGCTTAATGGCAAATTGGTGTCTATTCAGCACAATAGTAGCTGGACTCTTAACCGATAATCGATGAGTGGGCTTTGCGATAAGCGGCGACTGCTAATTGGGTCCTCGAAGTATAAATCAGAGCTGTTGCATATTTAATGGAGTCACAAGGGAGAATCGCAGCTAAAATGTTAAAACAAACTTGTCATTGAAAGACAAATTGAGCACAGTCAGATGAGTAGAATGAGAGTGATGGCCCTTCACTAGCTTGAAACAAGACACTCGGCAATAAAACTCCAAAACTCTTCGAAAGATATTCAGGGCAGTTTAAAGAGTTCTGGGTAAACACGTATAAGCTTTCACGTCGTCCTTCATTAATTCAAGCCCGACGAGCGTTCCCAAAGAAACTGACAGCAACAAAAGAAAAGTTTGTTTGCATTGTTGTCTTTTAATGTTCCGACCCCCGTAAATAGACCCACGAAACACGTCACTGCTTCTCGCGAAAGTTCAACTGCTGATGGAAGGAAATATTTACCCTTCTTTATAAACTTGTCGTGTTAATGCAGGCGTTAAACGCGCCTCTTTGATGATATTCTGAAATTCCGTACTGAAAAGCTCGAGATAAAGCGGGATTATATTTCAATTTTCTAGTAGAGTTGAAGTAATGAGGAGAACACGGGCGGGAGCTTTTTTGTTCTTTCATTTGTTTCTGGCCCGGGAAAATATGTAAAACGTGAAAGGGATTTTTTTAATAGTTGTCAATTCAAATATTGAGAGTAACAATAAAAGCATCGGTCCCGATAAAATTGACAAGTTGATATTTGCATTTATTGCATCAAACTGACCTAGATTTTTGATATTGTTAACTGCACGATTAAGTACAACAATGAAGGACGCAAATTTTAAAACCGCACCAGCCTTAAATCCCACACAATATGACGTAACGGCAACTAAATTTCCAATTAAAAATGAATCATTTGTACATTTTTATATACTGGGTGTGTCAAAATAGTATGCTATTATTCAAAGTAATGAATGTAAGCATGGTTTTAAGTAAAAAATCAAAGTTTTGAAATGCGTGTAGGTAGTATTACGTTATGACAGTGTAATAAAGTTTTAAGTTATGACGAAATTAACTTAACGGGTCTGATTAAGGTAACCAGCGTAATTTCTTAAATAACGGAACTTAACTTTAATTAAGTTAACGCTAACGATAACGTCGAAAATATTTCAATGTAAGGTTAGCGCTTGCTGATATAAGTGCTCTAAAAACTATTCGCGTATTCTCGGTGAGGGGCTATGTTACCCAACTAGGTAGTAGATATTCAGAACTCAAGGACTAGAATACATGTACATAAGAGAAAAATATTACAATAATATAGGTTTATAGCTTCAAACTAAGGTATTTTTTGAGCTCTGTTCTGTCTAAAATTTTCAAGGTATCTGTCATTCCCTCTAAGGAGTCGGCATTTAGGAAGTAAAACTGTAGGAAATTTGTAATAAATACCTTTATGTCTCTAAAATGGGGCATGCATGGCTTTCAGAGAGCTTCCCATGAATTCGGACATATGTGAGAACGCCGTTTGTTTGTTCCTGGTTTATCAAAAATTTAAAAACATACAAATGCTTTTTCCACAATAATGATCTTGTTAAATACTGATACTATGTAACAATAAAAGCATTCATTTTGATAAAATCGACGATTGACAAATTTATCAGTTTATAATTGCATTGAGTGTAACACGCTGAAGTCAATTTTTTTAATTGTACACTCAATTTTTAAGCAAGGCGATGAGGGACGCGAGTTTCGTAACCAAAGCCCGAAAATCCTCGCATAACATGACAGGGCCGCAATTAAATTAGCTCCCAATTAAGAAGTAACGGTGTGAGCTTTGTCAGTTATACCATGCAATCTCTTAAGCTCTTGGTTAGGGTGCGTCAAAGGAGTTGGGCTTCCTGCAAACAAGAAACTTTCCAATCTGGCCTTTACAACAAAGGCTTAGACAATTGACGCCAGCTCTGGCTACCTGTCTGGGGTCGAAATTAAATTTGCAGTTGCGCCGGCAAAACGTGGCCATGCTTCTGAATATATTTCGGTTTGCTTTAGGGACGCTAATTTATATGTAAACGAATATATACGTGTTGCGAGACCGGGTTTCGGTTCTATGGGCTAATGAATGGAAGAGCAGTTTAATTAGTTCAATTTGAGTCGAGCAAAAATACATAATCGTGAAAGCTAATCAAGTAATGGATCATTAAATTATATGAAACTAATCTAAAATTCTGGAGAGGCCTTTACCGTTTCGAGAAACCTTGAACAGCCCTCCGAAATCCCTTATTAAAACTTTTTTAATAACGTAAAGCAAGGTTAATTTAGTAAACTCAGAAGGAGCAGTGCTCTTTTCGTACACAGCAGGGCAAATTGTTATTATGCAAAATTCGCCCTCGTTTTTTATGGAATCGATACTCCCCACTCCCAAGATTCGATCTACCTCACTGACAAGCCGAGTTTATGAACCGTGTTCGGCTTATATCAAACTAATAAACTACCGAAGGACCCGAATTTATCGGTCTTTTATAAAGCTCGGTATAAATTCGGGCCTGTGTTGCATGATTTACTGGAAAAATGAAATAATAAATAACTCCCCAGAAAGGACGTTATAATTCAAGACTCTTTTTGTCGAAATTGTTTCCTCGATAATTTTGAAAGTCGAGCTGCGATTCTTGCTTATTAGCACTGACATCAGAGAGCGAATTCCTCATTCCGGGAATTTGTCTCTCAAACGCATAATTGGTAGCTGGCAGTGGGTTGTGGCTCGTTAGAAATGCAAACTTTCTGACCTCAACCCATTCAAAATGCCGGATTTGAGCCCTTTGCCATAAACAGGGGAAATATTTAGTTAGTATCTATGCCACCGAAACGAAGCTTACCGCAATAATTTTGCACATTCCGTCGCGTTCATGGAATAATAAAATAAATGGGTCCAATGTTTGTTCGATTAAATCGTCAAATTGTGTTCCAGATTATCATGAAAGAGAATATCAGCATGCTTTACTCACTGCGAATATGACTTTTGCGCACAACCCGTAGGCGAGTGCAGCAAATCACACGAGTAAAAATGGCTATTTCGTGTCTACATACTTTTTCTGTCACTGTAACAATTTACGAAGGAAAGATTTACTGGCTTAGAACTTAAACATTTTAAACAGCTGTCACCTCAATGACCTGCCGAACATTTACAGTTTATTTACTTTGTCCGGTCGCTATGAATACCGGTGACAAAGCGATGGAACATAAACTTATTTGAGGGTCGACACTAAATCGAAGATCTCGATAACATGCACGAGTCAGTAAAAATACAATATCCTGATAGTCGCAGAAAAAGTATAATTTTATCGACAGGCGATGTAGATCAATAGGCCAGACTAGTAAACAACAGACGCTGAGTTCATAATTTTCTGCAGGCTCTGTAAAAGTGGCAACTTTATGGCGTATTTCGAAGTCGCAAAACGCCAAATCTAACGTCAAGTATGTACATTGGGTTGTAAAGCTTTATTACGAATGCAGCGAAACGTTCGAAGCCGGCGCCAAAGCGACGAAGCGCTGGCTTCGGCGCTTATTTCCAGAAGGACATCACCATACTTTAACTGTTGGAAAGGTATTGGAGGGAAGAAACAAAAAACATGACCTAACCTGCACTCACTGCTTCGGGGTAAGTACTTGAAATGACATAGCGGTTTAAATTAATCATGATAAGTCCTCGTACTCAAGCCGTAACATACAAATTAATCAATAAACACCTATTACCACTGAGAAACAATGGAAATAATATTGCCTTTCATCATGGAGATTTCGGTGTCAGGTGTGGATATGGTTTTGACGAAACAAAACGTGATAGTTAAGCCGCATTTAGTGGATTAATTTGTTATTTGTCATTACGTGATGTTTCCCCGAAAATTGGCTATTGATTAATGTTCTTGAGTTTATGTGCGAATTTCAACCCGAAATTGAATACAGGGAAAACCGCCGTTTGCATCACTGTCAGTACTGGAAGGTGTCTTCTTAACTTTTGGAGACGACAGTCTAGAGGGTTTAAATTTGGCTAAATATCCATTTGCTCATCTCTACTTGTTTCTAAGTTCCAGAGTGGCAAAAAATCGTGTCGTCGACATATAGAGCAACAAAAACAGTTTTCACAGAATATATTTTTGCTGAGATTAAGAATTTTCTCTAAATGTCGAAAACCACAACTATAATTTTACTCTTGTGGAAAGTTCAAGTTTCAGGCTTTTATGTACATATTTTAAGTCGACGAGTTCGGTATCTTGCAGAAATGTTCAGAAAAATTGAAAAATGTATTCAAATTCTTCATTCTGCTTGAAAGCATATTCACGCCTTCTGGAGCTCACAGTTTGAAACGATGATTAGTGTGAATTTTATTATTAGGGAGCTCACTGAGATCTGTTTGATTAGCAAGATTAATCGTGTGAATTTGGAAAATATGGAAGTAATTTATTGAGCTAAAGTTTAGATTCTTATGTAATCATTTATCGAAAGATTCAGATCCAAATTATTCATACCGATAATCTTTCATTCCATCATTTCTGCACTCACCTCTAAACCTCACATGACACCACCTGTTCCCGTTACGTCAACCTGAAGCATGTTATTTACATTCCTGATATTTTTGACGCTACTAAACCCCTCAATTGCGATTATTCTCGAAGATTCCACCCTGGAACCCACCAACACCACTAGCCAAGAGCAATATAACGTCCACGACTTTGTCCGAAAGCTGAAATTGGAGGTATGCGTGTTTGTGGGCATAGGTCTCAAATACTATGCAATTTTCGTGGAGGTTAAAGTTTGTCACGACTACGAAAGGTACTTTTTGGGCGTTTGCCATTCTTCCACTTTGGAAATATGGCGACTTTGCTCCCCGGAATTGGCACAGTTGAACCGAAGAAAGTGTCAGTTTAAACCGGACCATAGTCGGCATTATCACCAGAGAGTTCATAGAAGATATTGTGATTTCAACTATATATCGAGGAATTATAATTGCCAGTGTATTCCCACGTTATTCGGCAGTGATTTGAAGAAGGTGATTGGAATGCCTACTTGTTATATACCACCGCTGCCGGCAAGTTTGTGCAAGTACAATATCTGTGCTCTAAGTAAATGTGAGCCATTTGAGCAAAATGGGGTCTGGAATTTGAAGTGCGATTGTGAGCGCGCTTTTTGTGAGAATAAAGTACGATTGGGAACTAGTCGAAGACCAATAGTAGTATAAAATCGTAAAAGAAAATTGCGGTGTTTTACTGGGTTAGAACATTAATATTCTTCAGGCTTCGATGGTTTAATTACTGAATTCAATTTCTTTATCGCTGCCAGAAAAAGCTAATGTACAAGAGCAGTTTGAGAGAAATGAATAGCCTTTGATAGAAACCAGCCATTGAATACCTATGGTTTTCAATAAATCCAGAAATCAAAGTATTACCCATAGTTGAATAGAATCGTAATGCATTTCTTAATTAAATTTCCTGACTGTATTGGAAAGGGCACGATGTTTGCTTTTCAGCCAAACAAATGGCAAAATCAATTCCGAGTTTCATATCTTCATAATCGATTCATTTTCCAGGCAAACAACCTTTAAACGAGCCTGCCATTGTAATATTTTTCGGAGTTTTCGAACTCCGCTTTGTGCGCACTGAAAGCATGTAATTGAATTAATACTCGAATAATGAGAAGGAATATGATGACTACTCAGGGCGACGTTTCCTTTCTTAGAAAGTGGGGTTTTTAATAGCTTGGCTGCTGAAGAAATGCCTCTATGGGTCTTAAACAATTCGCCCTTGATAGCATCAGAAACTTCCGTAAACTTAAAATTAAATTTCCTCCTTTGATATTTGAGACGCTTTTTCGTGTTCGCAGTTATCAGACAACGGATACAACTACGACATAGTTGCCAAAGCCATGGAACATTTTTCTGCAGCGAAAAAGCTTTAAGGGCAACGTTTTATAATAAACCAACAAACTCATAATCTCTCCGTTAAATCTGAAACCATTAGTGCTACAATCAATTAAACTTAAACACTAAGGCGGAAGTTTTTTTATAACTATTTGATTAAGAATAGTAAAACCGACGTAAAAGCTGAAATTTTTACGTCTGGTAGATGGAGTGGTTTGATAAGCTTCCGGTGACATACGCTTGAAGACCGACACATAATGTTAAGTGCAGTTTTATGACTGCTCGAGGTTTATGAGGGCCATAGACAAACATGTTATAGTATGATCGTGATGAAAACGCTTAAAAGGTAATACGAGGTAAAGTTGTTGCAGTTTTTTGGCGCCTTTTCCATTCACTTTAATGCCTGATTTTACACTTAAGGGAACAGCGGAGATATGGTTTAAATGGCGGTGTCAGAGCAACGAAGGCTGAGAGTTTCCTAATCGGATTGAAATGATTCTTCCTGGTAATAATTAAACTGAAAGATTTTAATTCCGTAAGAATACTAAGCCTTGTAATGTCATCAGTTTTAATTTATACAGTATGTCCCAAAAGCAGTTTACGAATTGAGAAATACCTCCTATACAGTACGTGCCTAAAATCTTAAATTAGATGGTTGGCGATCCGAGAAATAAATATGAAGAGCCAATAGTTCTAAATTTTATGGCTCTGGCAGCTACCCTTTTCTACGTCGAGATTATTTAAAAATACTGGTCACAACGTAGGGACCAGGCAGTTTTGTTCTCTTTTTCAAAATATCAAGGCAAGTGCCAGTTCTATTCATACTTACAGAGACTGTAATTTTTGAATTTGGTACGCTTCGTCACTATCAATTCGCTGGCATTTCAATGTTTATCTGCATTATTCAGTTGTTAAAAAAACACACAGTCAACTCTCTATTGCTGGATTTCATTTCAGTCCTCGGGATTCAGCTGCATAAGGCTAAAATAAAAATGTGTCCGAGGATTCTCAACGAAGCCCTATTTGATACACCATGATGTTTCGTAAACATATTAACAAAAGTACTAAAAAATGCAATAAAGAAATCCTAACCGTAACTAACGGAAACGTTCCAGTGAAAGGACGGCAGTAGGGGGGTGCAGAAATTGGAAAGTGTCAAAATAAGTAGGCTGAAGATTGAATTTTTATTACATCCAGGAACGAATTTCCATATTGGGGCTTTTTACTGCAACATGTGCTGGCTTTAAAGATATGACGTATTACGTGCAATCTCTTCCAAGATTTTGAAGCAAAAAAAGTTTTTTCCTAACAAAAGTATATTGCCGATTGTAACATATGCGACCGAATAATATACAAGCAAAAACGAAGTTTCTTAAACTAGTTAAAAAATACCTGAAAACTGGATGGAAACCACCATTATTGAAATGTTTCAACTATCAAAACAATAGGATGAATTTAATTTCAACAAATGTATTTAAATAATAATTTATTGGTCATTGTGCTGGAAATAATATCGTAATTAAAATTTTAATTAAAATATGCAAATTGTCTCTTCAACTAAATTAATATAATTATTCTTTAAATCTAGCTCAAATTTATTGTTAGCTGGGTTTGGCAATTTTCCTCGTGGTAGTAAGAAACGTTTGTTTGTACCGAGCTCAAAACGGATCCACACATGCGAACTTCGGCGATCCCGAAAAATGGCTATTTGAGAAACCGTTTGACAAACAATTCGTATTATGATTTTCAAATTAATAATTGCAATACAATTTTTGATTCGATGCATTTTACGAACTTTGCGCGTGTACGGCGAATACCATTATCAGCAACGAATGTTTGCATGAAGCGATCTATCCACACTAATTGGCATTTGCCGAATGCCACATGTTCGTTATTCGGGGGTTGCCGAATTCCGTCGGTCGAGCTTTAGAATAAACGAGTCTCAATTGGTTGAGAGCCTCAATAAATATCCGCATCTATTTCCCTATATGCCTAATGTGTTCATTAAATAGTTTAACCCCATTATGGTATCTGGCAATATAAATTTCTCTAATTAATTGGGATTTTCATGAAATCGATTTGAAAGGATTCGGTATTATTAAACAAACCAATTTATGTTTGCATGTTTTATAGTAATTTGCGATCAATAGAAATGTAATATACAGATGTGTCTAATCAGATTTGTGGGACAGTTCGTTGTAAAAATTTGCTTCTTTAATTCGCAACTCTTTTGCTCGCATTATCGAATGTGCCAAAATAGGCTAACAAATCAACAAGAGGCATTTCCTTGAAAAATTCTGGATCCCATTTCTCCCTTGATCCCATCATTTTCAATTCAAGTCTATTCGGGACGATCTGTCTAGCTGTATATTGTACAGGAAAACCAATATATTTGATACGAGAATGGCTGATGCGGAATGAAATGTGCATCGATCTCTTATGACTGGCACAGCATTGCAACGAACACGTTTCTATTACGGGAATTAGATTTTTGCGTCCGCATTGAATATGGATCTTATATAAGTTTAAAACTAGTTTTGTACGTACAAGCAATGCACAATAATTTGCCCAGAAACCGCATCAATCGCTCTTTTTTTGTGTCAAAGTTGTTCTAGAGGATACATCCGAAGCTTTATCGAACCAAAGCGAATTAGAGCGGTCCAGAGCCTTAGTTTCTCGTCCGAAAAATTAAAACTCGATAAACTGAGCCCCGGCGTAGTTGGAGAGAGGAAAAGAACCGAATTAACGAACGTTCACATGAGTCCCGATCTCGTTAAAACGGAACGCAAAAGTAGTGCTCGGCAATTTGGGAACTATCGTGCAGTTAAATTTAATGAAGGATGTAAGTTGGGCATGAAATGAGGGGGAGTTTGGTACATTTTTTGTTATTTGAAGTGAGCGAAGAAATTGAGTTTTTCTTGTAATTGAGCGATGATGTTTTGTTCTGGTTAAAACATGCCCAGCAGTATTGATTATCGAATACTTAAAAATTCCATCAATTTTATATGAATTTTTGGAAGTTTTGCTGACAGAAATTTCAGCTACGTAATTGGCGCTTTTGGAGCTCCCTAGAGATTTACCGAAAATTCCGAAAAAGTTTTCAAGATTTTCTTAGTGCTTTCAGCGTTTCCAACAAAAATCCTTTCTCTGTGTGAGAATCTCAAAGTTACAGAAGGTGTTTTCTCAATCTCGTGTAGATTTTTGGAAACTTTCCGTAAGAATTTTCAAGTAGTTTGAACTTTCGGAGCTACCAAAGGATCTTCACAAAATTTTCGATCCTCTCAATGGACTCTCAGGCCTTTTTGAGAAACTCACTTTGCCTGTCAGGATCTGAGAATGAGAGATGAATGTTTAAGCAATTCGGGTGATGCAAGGAAAAGTTTTATTCGTGACTAAAGAATTTTGTCTGGAACGATATCTTTCAGAAAAGAATGTCATTTTACGAATTCAAGAACTTGGTAGATTGGGCGTGAAAGAAAAACGGTTAAAAGTTCCTGTTTTCGTTCATGGCCCGTTTATTCGGCAAAAGTGCAAAAAGACTCTCTAACAATGTAAACAAAGGCAAAAAGGGAAGCAGGCAACAAGCCCTAATGGTTTTTGGCACACTCAGCTGGTGTTTTTAATGTGCTACTTATCAACGGCTTTAATGTCTGCCCGGAAAATAAATGTGCCCAGATTGATAGCTTCCGTGGTTATCCGGTGGGAAAACAAACCAGTGTAAAGATACCGAACCCCAAAAAAATTGCCATATTTTCAATTTTCCACGGGGGCACTAAAGTAGCGTGGTGTATGTAAGAACGACGTCACTTCATCCACAACAATTCCAGACAGGCACTTAGCCTAAAACGGTTTTTAAAACCCAAATTGTCTGGATCTCCTGTTTCATCCTTTTAGCGAGAAACTGTGCACCGTCGTAATGTTTAATATACACCGTTGACATGGAGGCGCCATAACGGTTTTTAGCTCCTTTTTAAAGTGAATTTTCGTCTCTAAAGGGCTCCAGATGGAGATAAAATAGGAGCAGCAAAAACCGCACAACCTCAAAGTCTGCTTTGAAATTTTATAGTGTTGTTTGAGGCGTACACGTTGTTAGTACCAATTCGATATGTTATTGAGGAAAATATGAAAGTAATAAAATCAAAGGCGGATTTTGTAGAATATTCGTCACACAGAGAGAGGTCGCAATTTGCGGAGCAAAAGTCCCTTTGATACGTAATCTCCTTTTGTTAGGCATAAAGGCGGAAAATTGCAAAGGAGACTTTGCCAGAACCTGCAGTTGGAAATGTTTGTGAAACGTATGTTGCATATGCCACCAGACCGAATTAGGCGAACTCCCTCTACTTTTAAAACCGACATTATTCACAAATTTCGATCTCAGAGTTGGCTAGTTTCAAATAGTCTTCCGCATTGTTTCATAAAACCGCTTGTTTTCCGAAAATGGAACAAATTAATCCCCGAGAGATTAAATCTCTTTTGTGAGCCCTCTTGATCATATTTTTCTCCTAAACCCTTTTCTTAATTAAGAATTTCCTCTATTCATCGTCGGACAAAGAACTCCGGAAAACTGTCCGAAACCGGAATCGATAATTGCAATTTTCATTATGACGCCCTCTTTCCAAGAATTCGGGCCAAAACAAAGGGATTCGGTTTAAGATATTTTTATTCAAAGACCACCTGAATGACGGAGAGCCTTTATGAATCAAGTAATTCCAAAAAGGGGGTAAGAAATTGATTTTGGGTTCTCGTGAGAGGGGTTTTGTCAGCGGTGTTTATCTCTGAGCTGGCCTCAGGAGAGAAGGTCTCGTGAATAACGAATAAAACAAACTTGGAAAGTTTTCAAAAGAAATGAAAAAGGACATTAGGGATGAGAAGTGATATGTGTAAAGCGACATGAGTCTGCGTGTATTTTGAAGCAAATCCCGGATTTTCCGGCATTTTTAAACTTGACAATGGTCGGCACATACATATGTTACTTAGTTTTCGTAAGGCATTTTGAATATAAATTAGGTCGAACAATCAGCGTAAGCCGAAGTTTCTAATTTCATTTTCAAGTGGAAGTACCTAGCAAAACCTAAATTCCTACGGTTTGAAGTTACTTTTCCTTAACATATGTGGGGTAATAAGGCTGGCTACACATTTTTAGCTTTCAGTGTTCTTTGCGGACGCTTTGGGATTATTAAGTTTTTTTTTCAAGAAAAGATTTTTCTAACATGAGTTTTAGGGGATTATAAATAAAATATAACTTTTCTGAAGCAGATCCACGTGTGAGAACATAAAATCTTTCGGCTCGTCCTAAAAGTACCGTTGTTAACGTGGTGGTATATGAACGTCCCTGGAAACTTTATTACTTCATAAAAACGTTCATATTGGTTAACTTTTCGTCCCAAGATTAATGCCGTAAATTATATATGGCCTTATTAAAAGCCCCTACGTTATAAACCATATACGGACCCTAAATAACCCTCTTACCGGGTTATATGGAATATAAAAATTACCCTTTTGTGTGTGAGTTAATTTTACGAGCGGTGACCCCAGCAATAAACTTTTACAGACTTAATTTAATGTGCTTAGTTAAAAGTAAATCTATTATGTCGCCAATTTGAATGAAATTCAATTATTTCTGTAGCTTTTCGGGCGATCCTTTGGAGGAAACAAAACATAAATTAGGCGGGGAAAACATGGCCGCCGTCTTAAATCCCACATTTTATTCACTAGAAAAAGACTCCTTAAGGTCCAGTAAATTTTATTGTAGTAAATAAAAGCTGGAATAACAAAGAAAAGGACCTACGTACCGCCATAAAGAAAAATAAATCGTCTAAATATATAAATGTGTTCCGAGCCGCTGGTGCACGTCCGAAATTGCTTCGTATCTTTTTGTTGTTTCGTCTCTCTCGATCCTCTTCTGGCATTTAATTTTGTTTGCTATATCGTGTAATTGTTTCCATTATGAGGTAATTATAAAGAGTAATTGGGTTTTTTCCAGGCCTTATTAGGAGCACTGAGTCACTTTAATACGTCCCCGGAGAATTTAATTTAATTGGGTATCTTTTACAGTCAACGGAAAAAAGATGACCTCGATATTCTTTACTGCTAAAACATATTTGAAATGCAAATAATGAAACAATTTCCACTTCGCGCAAAGTTTCCCCTGACAAACTACCGTTTTATACAGTTTGAAAACAGGTTGAAAACTTAGGTTCTAGTTGATCCACGAATTACCATAATCGATAGTTGAAACATTGTAAAACAAAGTCCGAACTTTGCCATGCCTGTTGAATCTATTGCGCTCTACATCATTTATCACGTAGTTTTATCTGGGGACTTTTTATTCTCCAACTGAGGCGAACATTTTAATGGATTTGCTGTTTGCTTGCCAATTATGGAGAACAGTTTCGTTTTATTGTATCTATATGTTTAGTTCAATTGAAATTTAAAAAGATTTCAATCAAGAGAATCGGGGCTTTGCTATCGTAATATTGCAACAAATTCAGAATTTACGCTGTGAAGTAAACTTGCAAGTTGCCCTGTTTGGACGGTTTTCTCGGAAACGTGAGCAGAAGTCCTTTATAGCATTCATTTGTGCGAATCTGCAAGCTTCGTACAATTTAGTTGTTCTTAAATTTCAACAGAATGTTTCGAATTCCTCCTACAAAATTTTCCTAAACCAAATTAACCTCAATTTCTTGACAGCCCCAACTAACCCTGGAAAATAGCAGCGCTGAAACCATCATTTGATCCCGTTTCCACTGTCAAAGTTTTCACGGAATTTTTGGGTTGCTGTTGCTCGTTTTTGAAAATACTTCTGCAAGTTCCAAAATGTATTCAAAAGTTTCTCGCTGTTTAGGAAATTAATGTTGAAAGCCTCTTTTCCCCCGATGTAACATTGGATAAAATTTGTGTTTCTGTTGCTTGTTTCCTAAAATGTTTCAAGGAGCTCCAAAACGTTTCCCAAAGCGGTTCGATGTTTCGGAAATAAATGTTGATTATTCCCACGTGTCGCCGGTTTCCATTTCGGGCGGTATATAAAGAAAATCCTCCCCACAATGGAAAACGTCGCTGCATATCACTGGCACGGTGGAAGCAAAGAAGCAACTGCCGAAAAACGATCCGCTGGAACTTCGAGAATGATGAAAAAATTTTATAGTATAATATATTTGAAGAAAAATATTTCCGATAAGAAAAATATTTGAATGAAGTTCGAAGTGTATTGGGGGTTGAAGTCTAATCTAAAGCTAGGACGGTTTGCTCTGGTTTATCGAATCAACAGTTCTAAAATGCATGGTGATGAATAAAGAACTGCATATTTAAAACATTTGTGACACTAAAGACAAAAAAAGAACGCCGCCTTTCGAAGTTTTGGGAAAATTTGACTAAAGCCCTACTCAGTCGTGAAAATTCATAAGTCCGTTCCGTAAATCATCTTTTTTTTTAACATTCAGAAGTTAAATGCTCCCACCTCGTCCCCTTTCTTGTAAATTCTTCTTCACTTAATATTTGTGTTTTTCTTGGCAATTTTTCATTGAAGATAATAAATATATGCCGTCGCTGCTAATAAAACGTCTTCCATCCCCGTCTTGCCGCAACTTGTCATATATCAATGAGAGCTCTGAGTTTCTCCTTCACAAACTACCACAGCTACAGGTTAGATGTGTCAATTTACAAGTTACTTCGGTGAAAACAAAAAGTTGATATATGTTGCTGTAAGTTTCCGCTATGCGCAACAAAGAGAATCGCAAAGCAACAAAAAGCTGCTATAAGTTGCCGTACTGGGAACGGGGCTTAATGCTTTTATGCGGCGATTACGTTATATATCTACATATTAATTTATGGGCTTTGGTGACACACTTTGATAAAAAAATCAATGCAGCAGTTTCGATGAGCTTCTGAGATTTAATCTTTTGATGAATTCGACAAACGAATTGATTTCCACTCATTAGCAGATACTATTTTCTTTTGTCATATTACAATCATGTTTATTTTCCAAAATTTTTGTGGAAGTTTTAGATATACGTGCTAGATTTTTGAAAAGTTTCTCAAATCCTGAATTTGAACTAACAGCGCCGGAATCGAACTGCAATTACCATATTTTTTACCGCTTTGTTGGCCGTCGGTTTTATACGTTTTGGATGGATACGTAATCCATCAAAATGATGGCCAATAAAACGCTAAAGAAATCTGGTCATTTTACATCGATTCCAGCATTTTTATATTGAGGATTTGAGAAATTTGCAAGAAATCGAGCACCAAATACCATGTTAAGAAAATTTAGAAGAATAATGCAAGTGTCCTATTTCAGGTATGACTAACAGTGCCAGGAGGACAAAATGGCCCACCATCTATACGCTCCTACTCATCTACTCATCGGCTGTTCAGTGGGCCTAACATATTTATGTAAGTAATTATGCTTTTGGAATTTTCCAGAAAAAAGCTTCGTTTTAGAACTCCGTTTTCCGTGTACTGTTTCCCTGTATTTCCATCAACCTATTTGAGCGTACTGTCGATATCATTTGATTGCGACGAATTTTCGAAATACAGTTTGAGGGAACGCCATTTTCAGACGATTTTAAAATTACAAAACAACCAGATAGACTGATAAATAGACAGACAGCTAGACAGATCGATGCTGGATAGTAAATAGAAATCAATATAATGTTTAAGAAGCATTTAAATTAGACTGAGGAGTGTTTCGGACGCTTTACTGACCCGACCAATCGGTCGGTTCGCTTTTATATTCAACTGACCAAGGAAATCGAAAGGCCATGCAAAAATCTTTAAACCGGATTGAGAAGAAGTATGGAGAATTGTGCCTCAGTCGCATTTCTATCATGTCATACCTACTTGAAGTAATGGAACTTTAAGCATGAGTGAATGAATAAAATTAATTTGAACAAGATCGACTAAGTTAAAATTCAAGAAGCATTTGAATCGGAATAAGAAAAAATCGAAAAATAATTTCTGTAAATAGACATGTTTACGGCATTCTCGAACTAAATAGCGTCAATGGAAATTATGTTTAATTTAAACGCTTCTTAAACCTTCTTAAACTAAAGAATATCTCAGAAGCATTTGTGTCAGACCGACCTAAGTTTGTACTTTGTACTTGTACTTTGTTTGAGAATGAAAATTACATATATTATGCAAACACTTTTCCAAACATTTGAATTTAGTATCCTCCACTCAATTCACCATTAGAATTATTAGGTAAAATCATCATAAATATCGGAGACATGTTAAAAATGTTGGTTTCAATGAGAGCAATTCAATTCAAGTTGGAGAAGAATCGAGGTCGGACCAAGGAGGGACGAATGCTTTAGAAGCATTTATATCACATTCCGCTGACGTCTTGGAGCATGCACTTTATAGAATATTTAATAAGTACTTAAATTAGGATAGGAAAAATAAGTAATAAGGTCTGTAATATTTGTTGAATTTTTGAGGTCAGCTCAAGTTTAGCGGACACTATAAACTGATGATATAGAAATGTAATTTTGACCTACAGTTTAAAGGCAAATTCTAACTACCCCGAAAATATTTTTTGCTTTATTTTTGTACCTTGGGTCGCAACAGGCTAATTAAATTTTAAACAGTAAATATGAGCGATAACGACTTCTAACTTAAACTAATTTAGGTGGAAATAAACGTGACACAGAAAGTGTTAAATTAATTTTGCTTGTGCCTAATTATCCCTGTATTTCTGTGCAAATGATCTCCGGTTTATTCTACAATTTTTTGTACAATTCTCTTAATTACCTTCAATGTACTCTCTAATTAAGTTCTTGTCAAAACGCGGACAAAATAGTGCATAACTCTGCAACTGATCGATAGTGGAAATTCAGAAAATTGCTGAAAATACGAAATTTCACTTACTTTTAATTTTTTAAAACCAAATTGTTAAAGTAAGAGAATTCGCGGAGTACGTAATGGGAATTTAAAAAAAAAACGAAATTTCTAAGGTGCTTTTATTCGCATGAATGTAAATAAACTACGCTAATAGACCTTTCTGTACAAACAAGACGAGGGACAATGTCAAAAGAAAACCGTCCAAACATTTCTATCAAAATCGAAAGCCCATAAATCACTCAAACACACAGGGCCCCCCTATTTAAGTCGCTCTTTGAATGAAAATCCTGTAATTTAAAGGAAAATAGGACCGAAAAGTTTGCCCATTGAAGTCATTTTATGTCAGCCATACACCAAATTTGAATGAATTGTCGAGGGATTTTGCATTTTCGAATAATATTTAGAGCAAATTATTCGTTTGAAAGTGAGTGGGAGAGATTTAGAGTGACCAGGTATACGAGCTCAAAGTTCACTTTAAATTGAAGCTACTGTATTTAGATGATTTATTAGGGTGCCCTTATGATAAAGTTTAAAATATATTCATTGAAAATTTCCCCAATTTTGTCTAATTTTGGTATCAGTCCCACATGTAGGTAAGGGAATAAATTTAACTTTGTGTAACCAACTTTGTTGCGTAGAGAATTTTCTTCAAGAGGAATAAGGTCAGTCTAGAATATTCACATTATGCACGTGTCGTTAATCTTGCAAATCACGTCTAACACACCTCCATTACAGGCGTCGAACGAAACTTTATCAGTACCCAAAGGACCCAGCTGTCGAATGTAATCTAAGTTACCTGACTACGTGATGTTTGGAAACTAACAAAGGGTGAATACATTATAATAGACACTCTGCGATGAAATAACTTTCGTATAATTCCAAATTCCACGGTTGTTTTTTTTTTAATTCAGAAGAGAATCGGCGGTTGGAAATTCGGCAAATCCCCTAAATTATTAACTCTTAAGTTGGTTTATCGAACTCGAGACCGCCATATAGAAACCATAGAGCCGTTAGTCCGTTGAAATATTTAACGGTTTCAATAATTCATACCGATGTTCCGGGGGAAGTAATTCGCTCTTTGATGTATCTCCATTAGTTTTGGGAGGATTGGATCATCTTGCCGGGCTCCCTCTTAATATTTTGAGGTTTCCAATAGATAATGGGTTGGGCGGGAGGAGGATGTGATAGTGGAACAGATGGGGTCTCGGTTCTAATCATAAAAGAGGGGTATGTGGTAGGTTTTTTGACCCACAGAATGCGGAAACTGCAGTTTGTACAAGTTCTGAGGCGAAAACAGGCATCGAAACGACCGTACATTTCATAAACTAAAATCAACTAATGATAATCCAGTTTAGTGAGAGAATTAATTTGAGCTTTTACTTACAGCAATTATTTTTCACGAGTTCCTCAGACTCCTACACTCAAAATTTTAAATGTAGTACGAAACAGATACCTCCCCTCCATTGGGGAATTTATGAAAAATGTTCAAATTTTAAAGATTTTTAGGTTTACTCAATTGATGAGGATCCCATATCCCAGCAACTAGAACCGATATTGAAGACTCAATGCACGATTATAGAAATCATCAAAACCAACATTCATTTAAGATACTGTTTTCATGAAATTGCCCAGCTGCTCCGCGAAATTGACTAAAATGATCTCTTGAATTTTATTAGTTAGAACCTCATTCAAATCAATGTGAATGGATACATGCGGTAGGAATAAAATGTCAAAGGAACCACCACTAATTAGTCTCATTTCCGAAACCTTCTCAATTCCACTCCCTAATGACATGAACTTTGCCATAAACAAAGCGATACGAAACTCAATACTGGAACTCCAAACAATACATTATGTGTCTAATTAGCGCGCCTTTATTTTAGTAAGCCGGGAAAGTTCACCTGAGGTAAGCAACCGCCGACAAATGGTGTGCAGACTTACTTTAAATTGCTGCGACAGGTTTATTAAACGCATCCAACCCCCAGAAGGGGTGTAAACTAATACTTTAGCAAATTGCAAAGTCGTGTCGTGTGTTTGGGCAAATATGGCGACGTGTCGACCCAACTTTAGGTATTAAGTTATCGTTGGAGGTACCGAGGAACAAGCTTGTATATGAAATGTGAAAAAGAAATACTTTTTTTACCAGAAAAAATAATTTTTCTTCTGACAAAAAAGATTCGGGCAAGAATTTTTCAATTTGTCTCTAATTCGAAAACGTATAATTCTTTTTTAATTTCAATTGCCTCACAATATTCAACGACGAAGTTTTTTTTATTAAAGCTCTGCATGTTTACTAAAATGCGAAACTGTGGCAAAATAAGGAACTGATTACCAGCTCTTGTCACATGCTTCTCTCGCACATGCAAGACGAATTTCGCTAAAAAGTGAACATTTCTCAAGCATCAGCAAAATTCGTTGAGATTCTCCATGTCTAAAGTCTTCCATGTAATATTTCTTACTCGTGAACAAAATTGTCTTAATTCGCACACCATAACTGCAACAAATTTTCCGTTCCAGAACTTCGCTCTGACCCCGCCGCCCTTATGGCAATATCGAAAACCTCTTTTCGATTCAGACCTGAGGACACCAAAACAGATCCAGAATCGATATCATCGACCGATTTAAATCCCCCATTCAATAAAACTCACACAAAAACGATTTAGGGCATCGTATATGGTAATATTTATTGGGTTGAAATTGTTCCCACAAGAGCGACATCCAGCATGAACGTCCCCGTACATTTTCATCGAGATGCGAAGCGTCCCAGTATACCTTTGGGAACGATTTTTATCTGCACTCTATTTAGTTTGAAACCGATATTGGGCGGCATAAAATTTCCTTGTTTTATAGTTCAGAAAGAGAGAAAGGAATATGTTGTTCCAAGTTATTGGCATTGCAACCGCGGTAATATCAAACATCCTATTCTCCATTACACCCGGTGTTAAAGAGAGTTTTGTTGGGTGAACATTAATTTAGCCAGAAGACAATAATCACAATAGAAGCTGTCACACAAAGCACGAAATTAGTGCCTTTGTTGGTAATGCCTTAGAAATATGCCATTATACCTGGAAATTAATTGACGGGACGGTTTACCGACCTTTAACGTTATTTTATATTTACACCACCTTTGTAATATTTAAACTAAATCCCCATTTTTCTTTTGATTTCAGGTCAGCACTAATTAGAAGGAATTTAGCGCAGATATTAAAACTACCCCAATAAGAATTTATGGATGATTAGCTGTAACGATGAAAAGCAGTTCAATGTTTCACTGTCTGTTGTTAAATGTATTGGAAATATATGTGTTTTTATGGGTCCATTTTCAAGGAGTGAGGTCAAATGATTGACACACCTCCTGATTGAGTTCGAAGAACAATTTAATTTTACACGAGGTTGTGTCTAAAGGGTACTCAAAATGTGTAAATATACTTAAGTGCGATCAAATGGTTCTAATTTTATAGCTTGCCATGTGACGAATGTTTTACACATAAAGCCTTGAATCACTCCTATAGGAAAAAGTGTCTCTGTATGGTCAATGTCACTATTCGTAACTTCATCATTGTACTTAGATATCTCAAACATATACGTAAATATTAAAAACAAGCACTGAGAGGACTGAAAGGACATTATTATTGTAAATAATATAAAGATGTAATAAATTTTTATATTTCTCATCGTAAACAACTGCTTTTTCTATATCATATGTTTTATTTTTAGTAAAACAGTAAATGTCTTCTACAGTGTTGGATAACTCCAAGACTGTAGATACTTCTTTCAAAGGTCTAAATGAGGTATGGATGTTTCATGGATCTACTTGTGATAAATCAATTATTTAATGTTGTAAAATATGACTTTAACATTTTTCTTAAAACATTTTATTATATGTTGGCCTTTGTAAATAAATTATATTGAGTAGCTTAATAATATGAAATAAAATAATTAAAATTTTGGTTGAGCCTTTTTTTTCCTGGAAAACCGCCCAAGAATGATAATATGACAGTTTATTAAAAGCAACACTGATTTTGTTTAGTAATGGAGTAAGTTGATTAATGTAAATTAGCAATAGATGAGAATATTAACGGTGTTTTGGCATTGGTACAAAATGACATTCGTGAGACAACAGAATTGATGTAATTGAACAATCCTGTATTCAGTTTATGCTTCTCTAAGCATTTTCCTTCACTATTATCCTTGAATATATCAGTACTAAGTCTAAATTTTGAAGTACGTACCTGAAACATGGATTCTTTTCCTGGGAAAAAAATCTGTTTTATTCTGTTTTATAGCTAGAATGCAGAGCAAGATGTTTGAGCTAAAAAAAAACAATTTTACATATTATCGTAAATATTCAAAATGCCCGAGTTGCGAAGTAAAAAGTTTTATGCAACTCACGTGTCTTTGTTTTAGAATGAATTTACTTAACAAATGTGAGCGAAAAATTCCAGGTCTGTACCGAAATAATACGATACCTTCCAAGGAGGTAGTGACTCTGCATGGGAAGGTGAAAGGCCAACGTTCCATAGAACGTCAAAAATAAAACTTTTTTCTATTTGGTTATTTCCGCTCACAGCAATAGTTCACGACACACTGAAATTCCATTTTGAATGTTTTGCATATTTTCACTAATGATTCGGTAATCAAAAAACATTTAGTTTATTGTATATTAAACATAGCAATAGCGGTCTCGGATTAATGTGTTCGTCGACAATGACGCAGTGAATGAAAAAGAAAATAGATTTCTCAGCAACTGAAATACGTTCTTCCGGCCTAGAAATATCCACAATTATGTTGCAAAATAATATTTTTTGTATCTACTACAATACATGCATCTAGAAGGACAAATTAGTCCTTAGAAGAACAAAAGTGGCGCCCCATTGGAACGATAAATTTTTTAAAATCAAAATTCCATATAAAAGCCCTCTCCAATTGAAGAGATAATTTGGATAATCAGATTTTACTGTTTTCATTAGTTTAAGCAATACAAACTTTTAAATTTTTTCATTGGACTTCTTAGCTTTAAAGATTTAAAGGAGATCAGTCTTAAAAAAAAATCCATATTTTCGATATCATATATATCATTGCGTGTATTTCGAAACTGAAATAGATTGGGACACCCATTCATACGAACACATTTTCAGACCTCACGTCTTTCCTTTATTATCTCTGTCTCTACGGCATTAAATATTTTACTTAATGAAATGGATGGTAAAAAAAGACTTCGATAACTCAAACATATTTTCAAATTTAATTCGTCCCACTGATCTTTCATCCATCCACTTCTTTTTCAGCCACTTCACTATCCCCCCAAAAACAATCACCTCTCAAAGGTGCCTATACCGACGCCCGATTGGCTCCCTTTTATCCTACAGTAATTCCTGTTTCAACACGTGTGTTCGGACCTCTCGGGGGATTCCTCAGTCCGCAGTTATTCCCATTGGATGATATAAAATCTTAATGGCTTTTCCTGGATACAAAGCAATCACTTTAGGCAGTCCCGAGATCCATATTTAAAATGGCAATTCTAAACCCCATGATTTTTTTCCAATATAAGTAATTGAATTTAATGTTTTTTTTTGTTTCTTTAAGCGACATAATTGTTTTAATAGAGATAAAACTCATGGAGGATTAAATTGATTTTGCCCCGATAGAACCAGAAACCATTATCGCCTTGAAAGGGCTCGGAAAGTACGTGATTCCCTTCCATCCCCTAGGTTTCAAAACCCGTCTAAACCCGATTTCCTTTTGCACCCCCAGCACTAATCTAAATACCCTGTATAAAATCATTTTCTAAATTCGGTTAGAAAACAATCTAACACCTCGCTGGGTAGGGATGTTAGTTCTATTGGAGCGCGGACAACTCTAGGGATTTCGAAATCCACACTCGTTCCCTATGGAACATATGAAACCTTAATGATTTTGAGGGATCCTCAGTCCCTTCGACGGTTTTTGGTGTATTAAGGGCGTCCCGGATAAATCGAGTGTACTGGAGGGATCTCAAGTGTAAATCTTTTTAAGTGTGTGCCCACGGTGAATAATTAATTTATCACGTACCCCTCGAGGAATATCGAGAGATTACTCTTCAACTTTTCCGTTTTTTTTTTTTTTTTTTTGGTGAGGGGGGAGGGGGGTTAATTTCTAGTGAAAGTGCTCGAAACCTGCCAGAACCGTACAATTCAAGTGCTCTATAATATGCTTATTAAAGTTCGATAAAATAAGGTCTGTCTTTTGGAGTAAATCTGTTCCTTTTGGAAATAGGAAATTAGTTGTTTCCGATGGGGTTATCACTCAAAAACTCCAAATATGTTGCGAAGAGCACGGAACGCTGCAGCAACGGATTAGTAAAATATCTACCTGATTATATCAGATTTAATACACAGAGTAAACCTCATCCTGAATTATGAAGGAATCTCAGAAAATGAACTTGCCGAACATGTGAAATTTGACACAGAATAATCTCAAAAACGGTTAGGCTAGTAGGTATAGAATATTCTTCATAGAAAATACTTAGAATCGCAAGTAGAATTCAATAAAAGTTATAGCACTTTGGGACTCTTATTTTAAATTAAAAAGTTCTGCCATCTGTGTGAAGAAGAATGGGCGATTGGTAACATCATTAATTCGGGTGTTATTTTTACGTTAATACTACGTTACGAAGTTCGTAGGTGTTAACTGCGAAGGGGTTTCGAACTCCTATAATTTGACGGATTTGTTTTTGATACTAAAGTATTTTTCGGCATATCAGAAAACCTTTGTATCAAAAGTATGTTGCAAAGCTATAATAAGAGCTACAAAACTAATATAACCAATCCTAATTGCGCCGTCATTGCCAGTATCTTTGTACGCTTTCCTCCCTTGCAAAATCTTTTAATTATATTGTTTCAGTGTGAGTTATGGGCTAATAAGAATGCTAATAGGCTTAGCAATTCATATTTCAGAGCGGTATTGCTTTTGCTTACCGTAATGGGACTTGGGGAGGAGGCGAAACAATGTATAAGCTTCGCTAGATAATGTTCCGAAGATAAGAAACAATGAGGGAATTTGCAAAAATCGTTTTGCAGCTTTCCTCGGGGAACAAGATACACCTGTTTTATATGCGCGCATAAATTTTATTTCAGGTTTTAATAAGAAGCTTACGCATAATTGTGTTCTTGGCATCTGATTGATCATCATGCAAAATGATCGACCCAACGGTTCAATATACCTTATTTAATAAAGAAAGCCGATCAGCATTCCGAATGTTCTCTTAGTTGGGGATTTGGACTTAATCAATTCCCCTGGATTTCAATTTTGCAAGAATCCATGAGAGAAGTAAGCTAACATCGCCTGAGCGCGGTTTTCAATAATTTTCTCTGGGAATTTCTCGTTACACTTTCTACAAGAAAAATCAGATATTTGTATTTTGTGGACATTTGGTCCATGACCCAATAATCCTTTAAGGCTAATGTAATTTGGTCAATACGCCTAATGCCACAATCTAATAATAGGTCTAATACGAATATCAATACGTGTAATTTAATCCATAACATTCTAATACGAATGTAAGTCGTGAATCGAAAATATGAGGTAATTTTTGGTTAATATGCTTCAATGCGATCTAGATTAGAAAAAAGTACTGGTTCGCTACGTGCACTCGTGCTCTTAGACTCACTCGAATTTTGTTTGGAGGAACAGCAACCAATTGCTCTTGAATTCTATCAGATCGTACTACTTCATAGATAGATGAAGGATAAGAGTTTTATTTTAAAAATTACTACGTTCATTCGTGTATTTTCCATGCGTTGAACTTTGTTTTTTTTTCATTCCGCGATGCATGCGCGCAAATTACCCCAATATTTTCGATAACTTTAAGTGCACCCGCTATATTACGCAGAGTTTTCCTTTCTGGAGCTGAACCGTGAGAGTCTGGTTGACCACAACTGACGCGAGGTTCGTCACATTTGGGCAAATTCGCTAAATTTGCAGCTGAAGAATGTGCCATTTTAAAAATTCAAAAATTCCGATGATTTTCAAGATTATACGGAAACCATGGGCACTCTCAAATTTTAAAACTGTACGATCTTGAAATTCAAATTGCGCAATTTTACCCTAACGTAAGCGACCTCGTATCTTTCCTGGTTAGTGACGTCCCCATGATTGAGCTACAGCCACGACCATCCTGTATACGATTATTATTTTGTGATGAACCCCCCATTTCTCCGAGAAATCTTGTCATCTGACACAATCAAGGGCAATTGGCTGTTGTTCCTTCAGACGAAACGCGAGCGTCTTTCTCGACTTCGTGGCAGGTGTGTTCCCAAGGAGAATACAGACCGACCGTTCAGATTGATACGATTATCCCGGTACAATGACTTCGAAAGCAATCGATGCAGATTTGAATTTTAAATATAACACGTCTTGATATCCCGAAATGACTTTTTCCAGAACTCGATCGGATTCTAACAAGTTGGAGTTCGCCGCAGCCCTTAGTCACGATGACAAGGGGTTTTACGAAGTTTAGAAATTGCGATCGGTGCGAGGGAACGAGGTGTCTATTTATTGGTTTTATCTGTTGAATGTGCACGGATTCGTTTTACCGTATACATATTTTGGAATATTCCTTTAAATAAAACTTCCGGAGTGTTTCCCGCTTTCGGTGATTAATCCCGAACATATCATAAAGAAACAATAATTTCGTGCCCCTCAAAAGGCCCAAATTTGCAATTCCTTATTAGGCAAATTAAAGTGCGTGTTCGTTAATTGTGTTATCAAACTCCGTAAGATATTTAGGCAAGCTTTGAAGCAAATCCTATTTATATATGATAAGATAACCTCTAAGCTTGTGTAGTGTTACGATAGGGGATTCCTGCTTTATTTAACGGAGCCGTTAAATATTTACGAGGCTCTAGGGCGGTGTTTTTAATAAGGCTCTGTCTCAGTGAGTAGTTTAATCGTTGAATATTCACCTCCAGCGTTCGTTAATCGCGAAATCGATTTTCGGATAGGCAGGAGCAATTTTCTTCCAATTTTCTTTAATTATGGCTAAATGCAACTGTCACTCAATGTTAGCTTAAGCTAATTCCTTTATTGGTTCGCGTGACTCGATCGAAATAATTCGCCAAATTGAATATCGGGCAGAAAGCGGCGGTTCATGTTAATTTTACGTAATGACGTGGATCCCGTCGAGATGGAGCCATTTGCATGCGATTCTGCGGAAAGCGTGCATTTCCATACTAACGTTATTTAACCCCTCAAAAAAATCTAGTAATTAATACGTATAATGGGATTAACTAGTATGCTCTATATCAACAGCCGTTTATCCAGCAATGTTTTTATTCGACACGCATTTATAATAAATTTTTGAACCCTTTTACTAAAGCCCACTATCGTTTCTCATTTGTTTATCTAATCGCGCCCCCTATAAATCTCCTTGACATTATTAACCTTTCCATGCACGTCTGGCATGTTCTACAGCGTATCAAAATAAACATAATTCTACAATATTCTAATTAAATGTCATATTCGTGCGTTCTACACGGTGTTACCTTTCATACGAGTATCGACCCTTTCAGCGATAGATTCGGTCTTGTTTAAGGGCAAACGGATGCCCTCGGTGCATGCGAGCCCTTCATATGGGGCAAATTTAAAAATGAGCCACGATACCCGAACACCGATAAAACACACTACAATGAGTTTGTGGCAGTCTACACGCTATTAGTTTGTTTATTAAACGAGGCCTTTTTATGAAGTTTTTTCGATTGGTAGTAAACAATGGAAATGGTTAATGTAAATGGGTAATTTCATTTGTTCGTTTGTTCAGGGAGTGGAAATAAATGGTAAAATTCGAATCAAATATACATAAGTCGGGAGCCAAGTTAAATTAAACAATACAATTACGGTGCGTGACAAAAAAAACAGGACCCCAGGCAATAATGGTCGTTTAAATAGATTTTGATATACCCGTTTCTTATGACACGATAAATACAATATTTAAAAATTCGAGTGCTAAAATCTAAAAAAAACATGGTCGGTCCGTTCGTGGCTTGACTTGGGAATATGACAGAGGAAGAAATAATGACAAACGATTTACGAAATCGTAGAGAACGCGAGACACTTCTGATCCGTCTAGAAGACCCTACTTCAGTCTATTTGTACAAGAGTCTAAGGGGCCACTAAGGTATGCGGAAATGGGAGTAAACTTTGCAGCGTAGAATGCGCCAGAGGTGTTCGATGAGTGACAGATCTGGATGTATCGGCGGCCAAAGGTAACGAATTGGTTTCACTTCGTTGAAAGTAGTTCAAAGTATAGTGCGACCAGTAATCATTGAGTTATAGGTAACTACGTTATTTAAAACTGTCAACAACCGAGAGGGCCTATGGTAAAAATTCTAAAAAGATTTTTTACAAATAAGTACTGTGATATACAGAGCTAGAAAATACGTTAAAGTGTCCAAAACTAAAAACACTAAAGCATTAAATCTAAATAGGGGCTGACGTTGAAATGTTTCAACGTGTAGATTTTTATAATGGCTTGAGTAGCCGTCTGAGCTGGAGTGTTATAGAAAATGTATGCAAAACAAAATCTCTTCAATCTCTTATACCTATGTATTTTCGTAGGCAATTTTTCTACGGATTCTCGAAAAACGAGCGGTTAGTACCAAAATAGCAGTCTCGAAAACTAAAAGAAATATTACCACACCGTTTGCGGATCCTTATAGTCTTCATCGAGCCGATTCATCTGACGATAAGAAATTTTTACTGGAGATTTGACTCAGAAGTCAATCAGCCATAAAATAAACATTTATAGAATTTCCCTTTTATTCGTCCTCCTTTTATGCTTTCTCTGTAATTTAAAAACCAAATCTAAATAAACTTTTATCCTATAATCCTCTTTCTCGTTCACTTTGATTTCTACAGGGAATGAGTGTCTGTGACAACCAGGCGCACATTATTACACTATTGAATTTACTTTATATATTAGTGCTAAAAAGATCTCGTTTCCTTTCTATATGTCATTGGGGGAGGAAAGCTTGTTTTATTTGGTAATCTCTCCAGGAAATAGAATCCAATTTTAAAGCACCATCCGAAGTCCAGGACTGATGTGTGAATATTTTTAGAGGGGAATTATACCTTGAAACCAGCCCAATTTCGAGCCCTTTAACGATGGTGTAGTTTGCCAGACAGGGCTTTGCCATAAATTCGGCTCGGTCACGTATTGTGTATTTGCGAGTTAATTTGTATGCAAATACATTGTAGCCATCAGAAAACGCCGGCAACTACCCCTGGAATTGAGACTTTTCAGTCAGTGAATTGTATGGGGAACGATTTAGTTTTCCCATTAGGAAGAAGGATCTACACACCTGCTTATGTTTTGATCTAGGGTGGTGGGATCGCTCAGGTAATTTGAGATTCGGAACTTATTTTTATTTTACTTGGGAATTCAAAATGGTATACTTTTATATCGAACGCCGTGTGCTTCATATGGCTTCTCAAATGTATTATTCGTTGGGGTTAAATGATCTATAGAGGTGCCTATAAAAATCTTACGTTGTTTCCAGGTAATGTAAGGGTTAATAGCACACCTTCCAAATAATTTTGAAAGGGAATATTTGGCATAATTTTCTTTATGATTTCGAATCGCAATTTTTCTACTGTAGCCCCTCTAAATTATCGATTATTATGAACCTACCAATCACTAGGAGCAATTTCTCAATCCACTTTGTTTTAGTTATTTCTAAGATTCTTTTCATACCTTGAATCCTGAGGACGTCATGATGTCAAAATGTTGGCACGCAAGAGCTTTGTGTTCAAATATAGAACCTCCTACACATTAGACGATTATTTATACATGCTGCTCATTAAGGTTAATAATTTACCTATTGAACTACCCATCTCTCTAATGTACACATTATTCATTTATTTCAGTAAAAAATATTCATTATAAATGTTTATATGCATGCACAATACATAATGAACTCGCAGAAACCAATACCGAAAATTCAGTAGGTGTATTAAATATAATGCCATTGCCCTAATACCGCAAATTGTTAAACGAGTACCTATCGGTTTGGGCTATTTGCGGGTGAGCGGCCGTAAATGTTCCAGTTTTATCCAACTATCCACGAAAGCATTGACGTAATTAATGCAAATTGTTCTACATAATGTTACGGATAAATTATTTGTTCACTTTCGGAGATAATGGGATTCCTGCAGGACTCGATGATCAGAATTCCTAAATAGGAGACCGACAATTAATATCGTTAAGAGAATTGTATTGAGAATGAATAAAAGAATCCACTTTATCACAGAGCGAAATTGACACAAAGAAAAAGTTCAAAAAATTCTGAAGAACAAAAATTGAAACTATATGTAATTATGTCAAATTTGAAAACATCGAAAATAAGGCTCTGCAGGATTATATAACGCCCTCTATTGTAAGGACTTCGAGGAGGTAAAAGATACTATGGATTTTCCTTAAATGATAAGCAAAACTCAACAGCGCCCTCTTAGAATATTTAGCGCAGGTAAATACTGGTATTGAGTGATGAGAAGTCGACTTCATTGTTAAATAAAAGTGCTATAAGATGGCGTTAATATTGAAAGTTGATCTTAAAATGAATGATGAACTTATCATGTTCTCTTTCCTCATTACGCAATTTGGTGTGTTTCGATTTTTTTAAAGCTAGTGAAAATATAAAATTCAAAATACGGACATTTTTCAATTTAAGAGTTGTAATAGAAAATATAAATATTTGATGGTCGCTTCAGAATATAAAAGTGTTGAGTTTGTTTGATAATCAAAACAAGAATGTTCGCTACTGCACTTACGTTTTTACAAATTTGAATTGATTCGTCATTATTTGGAATTTTCTTTCAAATTTAGTAAATTTTGATTTTTTTTTTAAACGTTTAGGTAAGAGTTTTAGGTTTGAAATTTAATATCTTAACCTGAACTAAAATCGTATAATTTGGATATTTACCAATTATATGACAATTTTTTATTTTAATAACCGTGAAAAGAAACTATAAAATAAACTTCGGGTAATTTGAGACATTAAATTTTACATAAAATACTTTCTTCGATTTATTTGCACGTCGAAGCGCCTTCAAGGACAACTAAATTTTTCAATAATTGATTCGCGACATCTGTTGTTGTCGACCCCAACCTAAACTAATGTAAGACTTAATCCATATTATCAGATTTTAATGGGTCACTGTAATATTGATTCATATCCCCTATAGTTACGATATCTTGCTTATAGATGGTGCCTAGACAAAAAGCGGAATACTGCAGCGGTATTACGTGACCATCAAAAGAGGGAAGCACGATTTGACTAATTCTGCACAATATTGTTAATTTTAGCCTGACAAGTAATTATTATATTGAGCTAATCTAATCTAATACTCGTTTAACCTTTATACTATTTAAGATTATATAAAATATTTTCCCTGTGTTTAGAGTTGGTGTTTTAATTAAAAATATCCTTGACTTTTTTTGCCTTGGCTTTTTGGCACGAAAGAAGGAAATTCAATTATTTCTATCTTATTTTCATCAAAGTAAAGATATGATTTAATTTGAAAGTCCACACAAATATCAACATAGATTTGTCAGAAATGATAGAAAAGTCCAATGTTCCTGATGATAGCATCTACTTCTGTTCAATGTCGAAAATAAATTACTCGTCAATAGAGGGTGACACTGAAACCACACCACATATAAATAGTAATAAACAATTCAATAATATGTATGTGTGTGATGATAATGTTTTTATTACTCGAATATTAATATGTTGCATACGTAAAATATTTTTTAATTTGCATTGTATTCTACATTAGAAACTTTATACTATTATCATTATCATTAAAATTAGCTTTCACTGAAGCGTCAAAAATTGCTGTGGAACTTCCATCTCGACCGTAATTTCACCAACTAATCTACGAACTCTGGCCCAAAAAGGCAATTAATTTATAGCCCTTTCTAATTTTATTCATAAATTCCAAGTTCCGCAGTTAATCATTTTTGCTTTATAAACAATATTTTAACACTCAAACCAGTACATAAATCATAATTAAAGGCAAATGGCAGCGCAGTACACATATTCCACTCGCGGTGTAAATTGCAAATATTACATATTTGCATAGAATAATATAATGCCATTGGTTATAGAGTTGAACACTCATAAATTAACAAAATGGACAAATTAGTAATAATACCTTCGGTAGTAGGCGATTTCATTATGGAAGCCAAATTAGATCATCAATTAGGGTGTTAGATTTGATCAGGATTCGATTGAACTATCGCTGTAGATCTCAATACATAATGGGTTTTTAATCGAAAAAACTGAATTCCTAGAACATTAAGCAGGTAATTATTCATGTAAGCTAATGTTCTGAATTTGAATTAAAACCTCAGAATAACTTGAAACTTGAACTTAAAATTAAATTGCAACCACTACATCGAATATGCCGACATTTCTGCAATTTGAAGTGACCTCAAAGAATTTCGGCTTACGCTTAGATATTTGTTACTGTCTTTACATTTTGAGCTCTAAATTAAGTCGCATTTAAGTATTTGCTTATTAATTTGAATTTGTGCCTCAAATTTGGGAAATTTTCTCTTTTAAACCCCAAAGTCAAGCATGAAAACTAGGTTTGTAGTATACAAGTGTGCACTCTCAGTTTAAAAGGACAGAATACCAAATCTCTATTCAATTTTGGGCATTTTTTAGTTTCTCAAGCTATAACTAAAACCATAAAATTAAAAATTATTACCTCGAATTTTTCTGAGCTATTAACATTTTTTTAAAACTCGTTTAATTTTACATTTCTCCGTCTATTCACAAAAATTAAAATTAAAATTAATATACCTTAAAGTCTGAAAACACTAAACAGTAGAGTGAACATTTTTAGAAGTATCTTTTTCTTTCCCAGTGAATGATTAATTTCGCGAGACTGCATCCTTAACGATGCAGCATATTTATTGAGAAACTACTTCGGTTTCTTTGACGAGACCTTAAGGCCTTATATCTGCGCAAAACTTGTCGAGAACTTACATGGGTAAAATCCTAAGCTAATTCAGCCCTCTAGTATAGAGCTATTGTATATTATAATTAAAGTTTTATCGAGACATTAGCGAACTTTCTTAACCCCGGGTATTTGTGTTTGTCGCAAACTGTTGCACTAAATTATGCACGTGTTTGCCCGGCTAGAGCTAAAATGTGTTCGAAACCATATTGCCGGAATTCACCCTCTCTGTCAGTCGTCTAAGTTTTGGCCCTAATTTACTCAGTTCTGATCAAAAAGCCGCCTGAAAAAGAGCAAAAGAGGCCTTTGCGGATATAGCTAATAGCGCTTATTGAGCTTATTTCTCTAAGGATTTAGCTTTCGCAGCTAATTGCTGATCATTATCCAGCACTAGTAATTTCTACTGCACGTGACGGTTATTTTGTACTTGAAATTCGTGTTCTGGAAAAATTATTCCGGTACGTGTACGACGGTCCCTTTTCAGGGGAGGTGGCCGAGAACCCCCTCTAATACGAGCTTAATATTTAATAAAGCTGTTCGATAAATTTCGAACCCAATAGTCATTGTGGGGTGCATATTTATACAAAGCGAGGGATGTGTCCGCATCGATACACTTCCAAGTGAACATTTTGTATGTTAATTCAGTCTCAGGATTCGGTACACCCGGATTAGCGCCTCCAGCTTTCCCTTGATGCCTGTTTATTTATACACCCTCGGGTTAGTATTTTATAATGGTGTTGATTTAAGGCAAATATTTGGGAAAGACGAATCTCTTCCCCAACTAAATAAATTGTGAATATAATAAAGAAGGATGGTCGATAAATAATGCACTACAAATTTCCCGCGAGCTTGTCCAATAAACCCCCAAGAATGAAATTTATCTGGAACTACTCGTTCGAAAAAACAGCCGAAACTTGTCCGGAAGCGATCTCTCAAGGGATCTTTCCGTGTTTCGAAATCTAGAACAGCCTGTTCGGCTCTTCCTAATTGATTTAGAGTCCGGTCCCGCGTTTTTGCGGTCAGCCCTAAAGTCACACGCACTGTCTCGCCCTGTAAACAACGACCTGCGGAATTCACACGAGATCGGAGTGGTTGTAGTGCCTCTTGGGAGCCACGTCACTGGATGAGACAGAGGCGGAGAAGATTGTTTTGTTCCACACAATACGGCTATCCACACCTATACACTCATATACGACGCAGACTACTAGTTATAATATTTAAGTAGAGATTGCGGCTATTTGAACACCTTGAAAATGACTACCAGAAAATTTCTTGGAAGTCACATGAATTTTATCGCCGCATTAACAACGATCTGTGGAAATCACACGCATTCCACAGAGTTATAGTGCCTCTGGAGAGACTGAATGAGCTACCCATTTCCTCAGGTGGGGCGCTGACTATAACATTACTAAAATGTAAATAAAAATCTCGGCAATTTAAGCCCCTTGAAGACTAATATCACAAAAGTTTTTAAGAAAGGAACAAATATAAACCCATGTAAAGTTTCCCTATGGAGATCTGCCTCTGCGAAGACGATACTCCTTTGGCATATAAGAAAATAAATAAAAAATTCCTAGACGACAAAGGAGTTATTCAAGTCGCATGGCATAGCCGTTGACGTGAGCTGAGCGCACGCCCCGGTCCGGTGCATAATCGTTGAGCATACACAACTCTAGGCAAAGGTTCGTAATACCCTCGCGTGATAGCAGACCTCGCATGCGGCTCGTGCGCAACATTTTGAGCTCATACCTCGTAACTGGCTTTAAGTGTGAATTACAATAAACTTATGGGAACCAAAAATGAAAAATATAACTGGCCGCCAGTGACTATAGTGGAAACGGACATATTTTTGAGTTGGAAAAAACTGGGGGAGAACGTGCCGACTTTTGTGAGCAGTTCATTTCTATTAATCCCCCAAAGAACTAGGTTCTTGTAATTCAACAACACAAACAGACTCGTCATGTTTGACTCATTACGATGGAAATCAATCTGGTTGCGTGCGCTCTTTGAACCTTCACACACGTAGCTAGGGCCCTTCGCTATCAGAAGGCTGATTCAGTTAAGTGAAAAATTACTTTCGTTGAGAAGGCACGTGGCTTTAAATTAAAAAGCTTTAGAGGATATAGTGAAGCCCGGGCTTGCAGCATTGTCTTAATTAGTCCAGGCCTAACGCAAAATCACAACAGTAATTAAATTTCCCATTTCCGCCTTAAGAGCCCTTCGGGGGCTGCTTTAACATTTGTGTTAAAGCCCCAATAGAAAGGGCGCGAGTTAACAGACTGGCACCTAAGTATCATTTGGTTCGAGAGTGTGACAAGTTGAAGGCCTTTTCAGACCTCGAGCACCTCTTAATGGTCTTGTATGAGCAACAGCTCTCTCGGTTTTTGTTTCTTTTTTTGGGGCAAATAAATGGAAAACTCCTGGGCAGCATTGTTAATCACATTAAGTAACCCGACGGGGTGGCAATTTATAACCTAAATGCAGCCATTATCCTGTGGGTTTGCACGGAGTTGAAATTTGCTAAGTCATTACATGCAGCAGGAAGCAAGAGATTTGTCGTCACTTAATGTAGACGTTTTAATTGGAACGAAGTCAACAGGGTGAAAAACGCAACTCACGCCTTTGTTATCGCTTGTTAGCGCTGATTCTGTCTAAAAAAACATAGAAGATTCTCTATTCATGCGGTGACACCTATGCAGACAGTGTGCTCATATTACATCAATTTAGTGCTTTTTACCACTTTCGAATTGTCAATACCGCGTGCAGCATTTGACAACATTTTGTGTGAAGTGTCGCGATAAGTGTTGCGTGATTATTTTAAATCAGTGAATGTGAAAATCCAGCGAAACTTTTTCGAAAATTTCCCGGCAACGTCAAAAAGGGCTTAAAATTGCGATCACAGCAGGCGCTCGACAATGTAAACGCGCGATAATGAAAATATTGCGTTAGTGTAAACAGAAAATTCGTACTATAAGTTCAAGCGAAACGCGCGACAATGTAAACAATGTGTACGCTCGATGACGTAAGGAGTTTTTAGCGACACACAAAATAAAGCCAGTGATAATTTTAAAAAAAGCGAAAAATTGGCGCTTATTTAAAAATTTTAACATTCCTCATTGATAATGACCGTTCAAAAATTGCTTGAATGACTAGCAGCACATTCCTGAAATGGTTTCATCAGAGCTTTGTCCCTATGTTTTACACATGTTGTCACAAATTTTACACATACTGATAATTTGAGGATTATTTCATTTGTAGGTAAAAATTTCTTTAAAAAATAAGAGCTTCCAATAAAAGCGTTGTTACTAATAGATAATGCACAACACCCAGTCATCGTCCAAAAAACCACTAAGGAGTGAAGATGGGTCAGTTTTCGTCATGTGCACACCGCCCAAAGTAACTCTGTTACTTCAAGCCATGAATCAGAACGTAATAAAGCTCGCCAATCTAACTACCGAAAATGCCTTCATCTGGCTTATTACGAGATGTGCTTAAAATTTGCGTATGCCCTGGGATGCAGTTAATCAGCGAGTTATTCAAAACTGTTAGAACAATCTCTTTTGTATCAATAATCACGATGAAGATGACGGCCTCTTAAGCATAACTAGGGAACTATTGTAATCCAATGCTGATGTTCTTGTCACTGCCTCATTGGATGTTCTTGATTTATTGAAAATAGTGAATTCCAATATTGTCTGCACTCCAGCTAATATTAATTTATGGAACGAATTCAAGGGGATGAATGATGTTAATAAGGAGGAACATACGGACACTAAGGACAATGAGGACGTTCCCATTGAAGTTGGAAGTGTAGTGACTGACGCTAAAGCTAAAGAAATGTTTTACCAAGTTTTAGATTGGGCTAAAAGCAAAGAAGGATCATACATGGATGTTTTAATTCTTCGTACATTACGGGCGAAAGCATTGGAAGAAGCGCCAATTTACGCAGACTAAAATTGGAGATTATTTTTTTTCTAATTAAAAAATACTTATCAATATTACAATATGTGTTGATTTTGTTATATATATGTAACGTGAATGCAAACATTTCGATAATGTGAATCACAGTTGGTTCAAATTAGGTGACTTTATCGAGCGTCTGTTGTAATACCAATTTTACCTTTGAAATCGCAAAAAATGGATATTAATATGACTCCGTGCCTCAGAACTTTTGGCTTCTTATATACGGGCTCTGAGGTTTTGAGATTTTTTTATATACGAACATAGAACACATTGGGATGATTCATTTGGGCAATTTTCTTAAAGCAGTCGCTCTACGCGCTGCCGAGACATCGGCATTGGAAATTTGAAAAATCGTAATAATAGTTCCCTCCGAACTTTGAGAAAAATTTGCAAATTTTCTATGTCCCGTTTTTCGGTTTAATTACTAAATGTCAGTATCAGCACACCATTAGGTTTTCTTTCAATTAAATAAATAGCACTTAAACTTTTCAATAGTTCCTGGGACACTTTCTTTTCAGTTTTGTAATAATTATCCGATTCGCCCGTCCAAGAACGCGGTACGTAAAATTGACCTCGGAAATCAGGACGGGAAACCAAGCCAAGAAATTTGGACGGGGACTATCGGCCAGTAGCTTAAAATTTTGAGAAAGGTGGTAATGCCGTCATTATATGTGTGGTTGAAAATAAAATACGTATTTACTTCAAAAGGAGGGACATTTCTGTTTTTGGATCGGAACTCTTCGAATCCAATCCCGCTGTTCTGAAACAAAACGTTTTGTAATTTCCGATCTCATCCGAGGGACACGGTCTTTTATATAATAGGTTTTCGGTGATCAAACTCAGGTAATAAAGGAAAAAGTCTATTTGGTCGAAATGAAATCTACACCAACAAATTTCCGGTCCGTTCTCGGGACTCGGCATAATTGAAAGTTTTCCGTTGAATGGCGAAAGCGATTTAGAAATTCGGTTTAATGCGAATATCCAGCAGTAAATTTTTTCGGGGGTTTAAACATTGCTCAGTCGAATTTTATGACTGCGAATTGATTTCGGTGGCAGGAACTACCATTAGCGTTATTTTAATTAAAGGAAGTGCAACCGTGTGAAATGGGTAGGCAGTAAATCAAACAGAATCTTCAATAATACAATCCTGCACATTGTATTGAAGTAAGTAAGCTATAACAGCATTCCAAAATTCATAAGAATAGAAGAACGGCACAGGAACTTCTATGGGTGAATTAAGTATTCCCAATGAGAACCAAATTAAAAAAGTTATATAATATACAGGATGTTGAATGTGAAAAAGTGGAGTGTTAACGTTGCAAAAACAGTTTTCCAAAATATTAAAAACATTTTCTCATGAAGGCTGAAGTTATTTGAAAGGTGGTCGGGATAAGTGTATGGAATTTCTAAAATAAATCAACCTTTATGAGTACACAGGGTGGCAATTTGAAAACTTTCCACCCCTATTATCTCGAAACGAGGTAGATTTTTTTTAATCGCCGGAATACGTCGATTTTGTTATCGAGGGGGAAAAATATTTATGTAGAACTCACTGCGCCTCTTTCAACCCTCAACCCCGCAGAGCCACTCTCTCCAATATCTTCAACAGTAAAGGGGGTTAAGTGCTACATCGCTTTAAAAGACTTTTCATTCTCTACATTTTGGTGTCTCATTTGTTACATTCGACTGTTGTGTTATCAAGTTAGGCGTCTTTGATCATTCTAAATTAATTTTTCCTATTAGTATTTTAATAGCGTTGAAACTGAGATTTTTTAAATTTAAATATATTTTACGATTAGAAAGTTGTAATAAATCAATTTACTAGCCTATTCGCTTATTGTTTGTCGAGACGACCATCAAAAGAAAAAAACTGAATTTTTTTTTTCATGGAGAGCTAAGACAATGCGTAAGAAGAACAGCAGAAGCTTTTAACGCTAGAAAGTCTAGTTTTAATGTGAGTCAGAGAGCCGTTTTGGATTTAATTTTTTTCAAATTCTGAATCGGGTTCAATTGCAAAAAAGGCCGTTCCGCGTGTTTTAAATGAATATGCTCAAACATATAATCTTAAGAATCGGCGTTTCAGAACCTCGAAGGTCACACTGGAATATCACATGAAATTACACGAGAAGCACTGAAGTTAAATAAATTTCATTCTTATAAAATGAAAACTCTGTAGGAATTTTATAATGATCATTTTGATGGAAGAGTCGAGATTTGCGAAATTATATCAAACTTAATTAATAATAACCAACATTTTTTTGTAACTTTTGCTCCGGTGATTAGTGCACTTTTTTTTTAATGGCCTACTCAATGAACTGCACTGCCCATATCGAAGAGGCGAAAAATTCCACGTTTTCAAAGAGAGTTCAACACAGTGGCTAGAATAAAATTCATGGTGTTCTCCATCACGCGTTATGAGACCTTTTTTTATAGGAAAACTTAATTGGAAAGCTGTACTTAAACTTACTTAAAAACGTAAGCGATCCGTTAATAACCACTCATTTGGAAGATCAAGTTGGTCGAAACATTTTCCAAGAAGACCAAATACACTTTTTCCAAGATGGCGCTCCACCGCATTATATTCGCTTGGTGCGACAATAGTTGGGTGACAAATTTCTTGATAAACGAATTGTTAGAAGGGGACAGGTAGAATGGCCCGCAAAATCACCAAACTTAATGCTGTCAGATTATTTTTTATGACGATATATGCTATCGGTTGTTTACAAAACCCAGCTTAAACATAATAGCCCTGCATCTAGAGGCAAGCAGGGCTGTTCTAGACGCGATGTTTTTGGAAATGTCAGTGAAGAATTTCAAAATAGGCTTTATTATCGTTTGGAAAAAATGGGGAACATTTCAAATATTTAATAAACTAAGCGTTGAAAATAAGAATTCCAATTTTGAACGTGATTTCTTTTTAAAACCAGTAATAAGAAAAATTATTTGTTTTTTAATTTGAAACGGCAATGCAGAAGTTTCCTAGTCGCAAGATATGCTGGAATAAAAAAGTCTTAGTTTCAACGGTATGAAAACGCTAATAGGAAAAATGAATCAATGACGCATAACTTGATACCGCAATAGTAAAATGTAACAAATAAGGTAGCAAAATGTAGACAATGAAAATCCCTTTAAAGTGATTCATCACGTAACCCCCCCTATTGCAAACAGTATATTTGAGAGGGCGGCTTTGGGAGGTAAAGGGTTGAAAAAGACGTAGTTAATCCTTAATGAAGGTCTTCCCCCTCTGTAGCAAAATCAATGCACTCCGGCGATTTTTAAAAATCCATCCCATTTCGAGGTAATAAACGTAGGAAGCTTTTTAATTGAAACACTGTATACATATTTAATAAATTGAATAACAAGATATTTACTCGGTCAATCTACAAGTCTATACTATAAAATTAGCTAATTCCTTCAGGGGAAAACGTACATTCCCTCAATTCCAGCGGGTTGAAATTGGTTGCAAATATTTGCTTTTAAAATACCTCCTTTAAACAAATGAATGGAAACCTCAATTTTAATGGCTGATTCGCATAGAACGATCTTCTCGAATCGCGTCCCCATTAATATCGTGGCCCCGAAATGCACTTCCTGCAGGGATTTAACTAATTGCCGATCATTATCCCGGCGCAGGACTCTGGTTTACATTGAGCGAAGTGGTTATTTTACATTCCAGGGGCATCTGTTTGGAAAAAGATCAGTGAAACTGTAGATTTTGAACTAATTACTAATTATCGAAGGGTGTAATTTCGGCCGAGAGTAGTTCATATTCAATTACAACCTAACTACAGATGTACACTCTAATCTGTTTGCCCCTGCATCCGCCTAATTGATAGTCTGTTTGCGGTTACATAATTAATGCAACAAATGGTGTAAGGATGTTATTGCTAATTTGTCCATTTTGTAAATATATGTGGCTCTAAATGCCTAATGGGGTAGTTATAAACAAATGCTCGGGCCAGGGAGAGGGTTAAAGAATTATTAACCGTAGAATTAAAACACAAATCACTTCCGGAGATGTTGTTTGCTTTAATACGGATTTATCTAATATTACGGCTGTTGAATCATTTGTATTATTTTTGCGAATATCCGAATACAATTAGCAAGCAGGCGCATCAAATTAATTACCGTCTCTGAACACAGTTTGTAGATTAGTTCGGGGGTGGAAATTTTGGGAAGTTTGGCCAGGGTTTTGAGAATAATTTTTGAGGGTTTTTGTGTAAACGCAACTCTTAATTGTGTGATCATTCAAAAATCGCGAAAGACAAGAACAGAAATTTAATTAAGTTTCTTAAGAAAATCGAGAGAAGAAGAGGACACCCATTTAGCACAAAACGGATATTGCAATTTTATTTAATAATACTTTATAATGTAACTGTATCAGAAAGCTTTTAAACCGCGCGCAACATATTGCGAGACATAACTCGCAATAGAGTGTTTTATAAGAGCTTTAAAGCCTCTCGTACAGGAACTTTATGTAACATTTTCATTACAAGAACAGCAATATTACGAGTACAAATGATTGACCCTTTCGGGTATCAACAAGTGATACGAATGTGATCAACTATCTAGACATGCGAAAATTTAAATGTTGAGAATAATGTTTCCTTAGTATCCATAGCATCATAAAGCCCGTGTTATACAATGAAAAATATATTATTTTATATATTTTAATTTGGGAAAACTACAACTTAAGAATGTTTTGTTTTGAAACTAAACAGGAAACAAATTGAAGGAGAAACAGAGACAGTCGACGTTTAATTCCGGTTCTGATGGAACATAGCGAGACATGCCGCATGTTTTTATTTAAATTTATATGATCCTCCCTTTTACTTAAACCAAAATATGCACCCTTGCAATGAGAGAAGCAACATGAAACACATCAAATGTGAAGAGCACAATACTCTTTTTAAGGGTTTCACCTTCGTATTGCGTGATTCGTATACAAAACACCGTAGTTTGAAATATTGCGCTTTTTTATTTGAGTATAAAAATTTACGGTGAGTAAGATAATTGCTAGATTAAAGAAAAAACACGAACATTGGGAAAATTTCGTATAAATGTTTTATAGTAAAAAGAACAAAAATCCGACGAACAAGTTCCGAGATATCAACTAAAGCCACTAAACGACATCTCAGCAATAGTTTTGAAGTGTTTTAGCTGCCAAATGAGAGAGGTTGAAGGTTATTGCATAACACTTATCAATGGCCCATGTTAAATAAAAATTTTTTCCTGCGGATTTCCGACACTGAGACAACGAAAAAATCGTTATTCCGACAATTTCTTTCATTTCCCACTTTAATTAATGCATGAAAATGTATCGAACTGGATGTTTTGCTATAACCTAATTAGAAAACCAGCACCTTGACACGATTTCAAATATACACGTCAAACTTTTTGTAAACCCGCGAATGCATAATGAGGCTCTCAAAACGGGAAATTGCCCGAAGGATATTTTTATCGCACGCCCTACAAAATACTAAAAATACTCGCTGATTTATCGACTTTTTGCCCGTATAACATGTGTGTGTAAAACAATTTAATGAAATATTAATTTTTGTAGCGACCGCAAGATTGCCGTGCTTAACTTCGGCCTCCATGAAAAATAATGGAGCCCTGTAAGCACCCGTCTGGTATGCGAGAGAGTTATAGTATTTTTTCCGAGCAGAGGCGGACCTACTTTAAAAGCCCTTTTTTCGTCACGAAAAATATGTCAAGTCGTGAACAGATAAGTTGGAAGGAAGAACATCACGAATTGAGATAAGCAGAATTTGAATACAAAGACAATTTTCTCGATTTTGCTGTTATGTTTCTTTTGCACAAAACATTCAAATTGAGGAAACGAGAGTCAAAGGTTGAGTACTGGGAACACCACTGATTGCTCTAGAATCTGAGCACAATGCGTGTTTGTCCGGCATCTGATAACTATGATACATGAGTTTTTCATATCTTTCGACGGACCAAAATAAATATTCCTTTTTCTGCGTCCTGATTGGCCGTATCATAGCTACAAGGTGCTTTATTACCTTCTAACAATTACTTAATGAATCGGACTTCTTGTATATTCGTGCCTGGTTCACCGCTAATTATAATACGCCATGGTATTAATTATATTCGTCTCGCCACACTGTGCATGGTTTATTCATGGAAAATGAAGGTAAAGTATCAGTCCTTAATAATTTTGTTGTGGATTCAAAGGAATTTTCAAATAGCAGTTTTAATTCATTTAAAATATGCTCCCCTTTTGATGTAATATTATTTGGTACGCACCAATGTTTGCCTTTTGAGAAATGAAATGAACAATTTTCTTACATGTTCGTGCTTTTTACCACTTGTAAAGCAAATCTATAGTCCGTGAAGAGAAAAAGCCAGATTACATGTCATATTTTGTAAATCTATTCAAATTTCCATGGAACGAATTTACAACTTCTTCCTTCCAAAATAGTCTTGGTCGCAATCTAGCTCTCCTTTTCGTTCTTGAATGGAATTACGTATAAGAACGGAATTTGATTGCTCTTCGGACTAATTCTTTCTTAACTGAATTGATGGCGGTGGAACCAAAATGGCAAGCTTGACATTCTCGCATGTTCTCAAAGGGTCTACGCGCCTTTGAAAGCTTAAATAATTTGTCGCTCTAATGAGCAACGAATTAAAAAATAAAAGATCTAGAAACCCTGATAATATTCTGGGCTTTTTGTTGAAAAGAATAATCCCTTTTATTGTGGATCCTTTGAGCTTCTTGGTAAACAAATCGTTTACAAGTGACTGTTTTCCACAGTCTCTTAAAACTATTAAACTTACCCCATTGTACAAAAATCGGAGTAACAGGCTCTTAGAAAATTATACCGTGGTTATTTTTTATTAATCTTTTTATAATTTTTTTATCCAAATATTGTTTGTAAGCATGAAATCGAAAACAACCCAGTTTCCTATCAACGAACAAGTTTTTTTATTGTTTACATCCTATTTAAGAGGGGGGAGGGGGATAAATTTGGAGCCGCGGTGTAGACGGGCTTCCGTAGGATCAGACCTTTTTTTGAATTTGTATAATTTTTTTTGAAGAAATTAAAAAGACGGAACATCATTATTTTGAAGCAGTTTCGACTTCATATGAGCTGATCGACCTCTCTTGAGGTTGATAGTCTTTTAAGCTGAATGGCAAAGATTTTGAAACCAGATAAGTGTCCTGTTGGGGTCTTTTGTCGGCTCTCCAGGGCAGTTAACTCATCATTGTGGCCTTGTTGATAATTTGCAGGACTATAGAGTAATGTCGTCGTTTTTAGGACATTAGGACAAGTGTGTGAGTCTCACTTATGAAACTACCTGGAATAAGGCTCTTGTTACATTTGAGAGGGCCAGGATTGATACCAGCGAAAAGGGAGCTCTTACAGTATTTTCTTTGTCAGTAAATGATACAATAAATATATATGACAACAGCATCAGTGCAAGTTTTTATGCTAACGGTGCTTCATTGATATTTTCAGATTCTAACTGACTAACCTTGGAATGTGAATGTGATATCGATCTTCTGCTTCTTAATTATCGGTTAAGTGTAACATTTTACATTTCAATATTTCTAAAACTATGTCGAATTTAATAATAGAGTAAGTAGAACAAACTATGAATCAACTCTTACTTATCTATAATGTGCAAGTTGCATGTCGAATGAGATATGGAATACTGCTTTGGGGTTCATTGTCTGCAGACGCTCAGGCTTTTGTTCAGCAGAAGAGGACTATAATTGATTAAGTTGAGCACACTGTTAATTGCAGAATTCGTGATTTTTATATCCGAACTAACCTGAAATTTATAAATGCTAAAGAATTGCTTGACTAAAGAAAAATAAATTCTAGAACTTAAAACATGGAAAATCTGTTATAAGCAAACTGGGAAAAGCTTCTAAACAGGAACGTTTCCTCTGTAATTATGAACGTTGACAATCGAATTTGTTATAGGTATATTATATTGCTCAACGAAAGGGCGCGTACAACCAACCCCAATTCCATTTTTTATTAATGAAAACGATTATCTTGGGAATATATAGAGAAACTATATTTACAAGTAGGTCTCACGCAACGTCATGCGGCCTGTAACGAATCTAAAAGTCATCAGAATGAATTATTTAATGACGCCGAGGAATCACTCGAGGGAAAATTTCGCTATACCTAAGAGAGTTAAATACTGGCGTAAAGTAGCAACTGATACTATCATGGAAGCTTTTATTTTCCATGAAAGTACGTTTCGCCTTAATTTCCGGTGGGAAGGCAGCGGGACCCTCAATTTATTCGCCGAAAACCACCACCTCCCCTAAAGTGCAACCAAGTCAAATATATCATCGTTATCTCGAAAAACGCTGCACAATGATGACGTCGGTCTTGCTGTAATGTGTGTCTAAGGTATTGGTTTTTTTAGACATTATCCCGATCAGAGGGGAGCAAAGACCACATTGTTATTTGTTACTTACACAAACCACCCCTAGTAATTGGATGAAGGGAGGGAGTGAGATGACGAGTCGAAAATTGAAATTTGTAACTGAAGGACGAAGTAGGATTTGTTGATTACAGATTGAAGTTGCCAATGTCATCATTTGTAGAAAACAATTTAAATTACCAAACATTATATACAGGATGTTTCCTAACTACGTGTTAAAAATTTAAAGGCGTAATCTTCGACTGATTTAGAGTCAAAAATGTCTAATAAACATATGTCCGCAAATGCCTTGTTTCCAAGATACAGGGTGTTGAAATGTGACATGAAAAAGATATTTTATTTCCAAAATGACTCAATTTGGGTGTTTGAATTTTAGAAAAGACAATTTTTTGGGAGAATGCTTTAATGATTAATTATAAGAATTGCTTTTTATTAATTATAATAATACCACCAAACATTTAGAAACCTTTAAAACCTTTTTCAACGTCTTTCAGTCAACACCCTGTATCTTGGAAACAAGGCATTTGCGGACATATGTTTATTAGACATTTTTGACTCAAAATCAGTCGAGGATTACGTCTTTAAATTTTTTACACGTAGTTAGGAAACACCCTGTATAAAATCAATTAAATAGGCTTTGGAAGGTAGTATTTTATACTTTACATGTATTAAATTTCTTGAATTCACAAAGATTTTCCTTTCTCGAATTTCAATCTTGTACTTCCATGTTTCTGTCTAAATTAGAATTTCAAATTTACGGTTTTCCTAGGGAACTTGGGGTATAAAATAACATTAAAGTTATAAACATAGAACATCCCTGAACGCAATAACAATGTTTTAAAAAAAAGCAAAAGTTCGTCTTTTTTATATTTGGTTTTTCCGGATTTCGCTCGAACGCCCATGTTTTCTTCAGCATGAAATCTTGTGAATCAAGGTTTATAAGGACTCAGACCTGACGGCACGAAAATAAAATTGAATTCAATTTGAACCTAAATAGTTTAAAAAACGGAGAGTTTGATGATCTTTTTTGGGCATTTTAACTTCTTTGGATTTCCTTTTTGTGGGCATATATGGGCGTTCCTCGTTCAATTAAATCGTTAAAATTCATATCAAATTTATGTTAAAAAATGTCGGCATTAGTGAACTTAATATTAATTCATTATTTTTGCTTTTCTGTGTTTAGTGTTACTAATATTCAAACGAATGTTATCATTTGCTAATAAAGATGGTGATTAGCATTGAAATTTTTACATTTAAAGTATATGAGCCTAAGGAATATGTTTCTCCTCATTTAATTAAGGATTACACCCCAAAAACTAAAACCCATAGTATAATATGATACATACTTTATAAACAATGTATCAGCATAATAAACATTAATTCATATTATGCAAAACAATATACTAAGTGGGCAGGGATTCGATCGTTTTCCATTGATATTTTTGGGAAATTTGCATGAATGCAAATTAAGCTGAAAAAAGGGCACGCGTCCCTTTTCAGTTGAAGTTGCTTTGATGTAAACTTGTCATTACTGCAAATAATTTTTTTTTTCGATTTTCCTTCTTCATAAATACGTTTATAAACCCAATATAAATTTACTTAATTGTTAATGCTACCAATACCAGCTATTTCACACAAACATTATACTTCAAAAACGTATCCAAACGGTAAGGTACTTTGCATAAAGAATTTATAGAGCTATAACCAAGGAACCGTTAAATGACTTCATTTATTATTTTTCGAATATTAAAACAAATCACTTTCCCTTCCATTATGAGACAGAATTCTCGTTATTTCAATAAATATTAAATTTAGAATAATTATTATAAGAACCATATTTATGTAATGATTCAGCTTGTCTATTGTATCTCCAGGGGCACTAAAGTGCGTCGATATATTATTTGCCATTATCAATGTGTCCAGCAGGAGTCAGACCATCCCCTATAAATTGAGTGGCAGGGAAAACCCATTGCTCTGGGAACAGTGGCGTGTACGATTCCATTAGAAATGAAAATAAATATTATTAATTTAGGTCGATTTAACTAGTTTTGTATCTTGGGGTTAATCTAAGATTATAGTAAATTTTCAGGTTTACAAATGAATGGCAAACGGACAGAAAGCTTGAAAAAATAGAATTGTGGTATACACGATGTACATAAAGTACGGAAAAAATTTATTTCGTATAAAGTTACATATATTTTTTTGAATCCCATTATATGTATACTTTTATTCGAGGTTTTTTTTATACAAACGTAAAAAGGGGTATACTGTAATAAAGAAACCGCGTCATTAACTATTGTTTACAATTAATTTCCCTGTACAATGCACAACATTTTTACTCTTCTTAAGACGATTCCAAAACTCCAACAACACACTTAAGGTCAACCTTGTAATTGAGGAGCGTGAGCCGTGTGAAACAAAAGCAAAATTACAAGTTTTTAACTAAATTATGTGTGTGAATAACAAAAGTTACAAAAAAGAAGAAAACATAAATTTAAAAAAAATGCCAATTTCTTCTTTCTGACTTACTCTGTACATTTCACTTTTATGCAGTCCAAATAAAAACAAAAATAGACGTCTAAAAGGACTTTTTCAACATATTACCTAATTTAATACATTAAAAAGTTATCCCATATTTACTGCGGAAGTTGTAAATTCTCCTTCTTTAAAATCAAAATTTATGAGCTTATTTTCAAATTACATGCTCCCAAATTGTAATTTTTGCAGTGTCCTATTTACCAATTTTTCCACTGCTGCCAATAACATCCAACCTACCAATTAAAATCCTCATATAGGCCAAAGAATTTACAGCCTTTTTGGCCATATAACACGTGACTATTTCGTTTTTAATCCCATTCGAAATGAGCAAAACCGTGTGACTGGCCCGAGGATGCTTAAAAGCTTTATAGTGATCGTCACGTTGGCTGCAATAAAACGAAATAGGCTTTAGGGGTCGAAACAATTGCTGATGGAATTATTGACCGCATTATTAGATTCAGAACCGCGAACCAAAACTCATCGGTCGTTCGTGTCATTAACGTCATCCCGTGGGGATCCCTTCTGATAGATAAATTTGATAATGCATAATTAAATCAAGATTTCGTGATTTGTCATTGGGATTATTTGGTGGAATGCAAACTAAAACAAAGTTGTGACGATGATCTGAAATATTTCTTTTTGTAAAAATAATTGTAATGAATAATTTCACCTTCACAAATTGATTAAATCTATTTTCCTTAGTCATCAATCACTCAATCTGAAACTTGATGCAAATGAAACAAATCTTCAATAGGATACAATAAGAGACATGAGATTACAAAATGTTTAAGAAGGATAAACACGAGGATAGTTTCAGAAGTATCCGGCGTAACACTTAAAGCAAAAAGAAATTCTAAAGGGGTTAAATCTGGGGAGTAAAGCCGATGATAAAAAAATTCGAACTAAGTCGATTGATTTTGGCTATAGCGATGACGGAAATGTGGATTAGTGTGTTGTTTTTATGAAACAAAGCTTTTTTTGCCAAATGCGATCGCATTTTCCTAATTTCTTCGCTTAAACTGTGTAATACATTTTTGTAATATTTTTCTTTTATTATTATTCCTTTAGAAAAATGGCCAAAAAAGATAGTAAAAACAAATTATCCCACATGCATCTCAAAAAACTGACGCCATCACTTTTCCTGCAGACGGTTTTTCCCTTCTATGTGATTGATTTTCTTCGTTGAGTCCATTATTTAGACTGCTCTTTTGTCTTAAGTGTGAAATGGTAGACCCATGTTTTAGCCATGGTTATGAAAAACAGTTATGTGCAAAAAATGTGTTTCATTGAGTTATCTTATTTATTTTCAAGCTAGAACTTCTTGAAAATGTTCTATTAACATGCTTATTTGAATCGCGAGTTTAGACAACACTGGATCGGATGGAAATTCCGCGGCCCCCCGGGTCACCGGATCCAACATCTTTAAATTTCTTTCTGCGGAGACATGTAAAGTCCCTGATTTATTAAACGCCAATGGAATCAAACTAAGACCTTATTGCACGAATTATTGCGACATATGTAGTCATTCGAAACGATTATCAAACCAATTTAACCAAGTTAATAGAAATCATATACGTTATTTAAACAGGTTCATGCAGGTTTAAGGATGACATTTTGAACCATTATTTTAGTGTTATGCTGTAAAAATATACTAAAATGAAATGTACTAAAATTCCATAAAACACATTTTTTTTTCATAACTGTCTTATAAAATTATAAGGCCGTAACGCCTTAGAGAAACATATTCGGGTATAAGTTTTAATACTCAAATGTAGCCTATCGTTCCACTGAGCAATCCCTAGAATTTTGTGGCCATAGTTCTGAAACACTCTATAGAAAGAACTTCGATTCAAGCTTCTGGAACGGACTTTCACATACCCTTGCAAAATCTAACTTTGAAGGGATAATCGAGTTGAATAGGGCACAGAGTGTTGACGATAGTTTTAACATTGTGAAAATGAACAAACTAACTTATGCAGAAATCTTCGACATTATTGACTTTCTCAGGAACGATTTGTTGTACTTTCCATTGGTGCCCGCTTTCAATGGGTTCCAATACTTTCTGTTGGAAATTTGTAAATTTAAAGACTAAATAACAGATATAAATATAATCAATCTTTGTCCATATTCTCCTTAAAAATTTCCTTAAGAACATATCTTGAGTTGATGACCAAATTCTACAAATCAGTCCCAATTAACCAAATCAAAGGAGACCGCACCGAGACCTTAACTGAAGAGCTGGCCAGCTCTTGGATTCGTTATGTGGGAGATTCCACTCGCGTCAATGAAGCCACAACGATTTTTGCTTTTATTCGTTCTTTGAGCACAAAATAAACATCAATACAATATACCGTAATATATAGCAGACAATTATTTTGTTTGCAGACCTCATAAGAACATCAGAAACATCATCTATTGCAATGGCATTCGGCATAGCACCAACGGTGAAGATTTCGACTAATTGTGGCAACTTTACGGTGACACTTAAGACTCGAATGGAAAAACGATCATAATGAGAATTCTGGGGACGTGGAAAATCTCTAAAAGTTCGGAATTTTAGCATCATTAAAAAATTGACAAAACATTTCTTTGTAGAATTCTTCTAAAGATTCTAAAAGGAAATTCAGTCGTAGCAGTCTACAATGGGTCTGATCAAGGCGTGATAAGATGGCTTTATAATTTCTCGTTGAGAATTTTAAGGTGATTGTAGAGAAGAATTCATCTGTGAGTGCTCCGTCGATTGTGATCAAAGGCGATGCCTGATAATTGAATACTAAAGAGTAAACTGAGAAAGTAATGATATAATTCATGCGATAGTAATTCCTGAGTAGATAATTGCAGCTTAAATCACTCATTTGCACGAATTCTAAACATTGACGATTTGATCTGAAGAAATTAGGCGATGAAGCTTTAGAGTTGGTTCAGTCCAACTTGGATTGGATTAAAGCTGATCAAAAAGCTTTGGAGGAATATTTCGGAGTTCCTGCTGAAAATTACGACAGTAATTCTGAAGATCGTGGAGCTGCTCTTAAAATTGCTCGTACTATTTTTGCAACTTTAATGACCGTGATTGTAATGATAATTACTTAAAAAACTTGTCTACCCACAAGTCTATTTGTAAATACATTTCCATTTGTAAAGCATATTTAAGACATTAAGAGGCCTTTAGTAACAATTAAGTATTCAATGAAATTGAAATAATAAAGGTGTTATAATTGGTTTTATTTATAAACGCAGCGATTGTATTTACAATTCGTTCAGGATCGATTTTAGAAGAAATTGGCTTTAATTACCCAATTATTACAGTTGCTTAGTTTTGTTATTGATTAACAGGAAATATTCAATATGTAAATTCTATATTCATCACGACTAATATGCAGCTAGTGATGCGAGGCTCGTCATGTAACATGGCAACAGCAAAATTTGTAGTAATTAAAATGAAAATAACTGAAAGTTTTCAAATTTTGTTATTCCTCTAATGGTAAATTCTTTTGTGAAAAAAAAATGCCTTAACAATGTTTTCTTTGATCGCTTTGTAATATGCAGTTTTTTTTAGCGAATTCCAAAAAATAAAAAATGTATTTGCTTTTTTTTCCTCAGTTATTCCTTCCATTCTCAGACACAAAGTTGAGGTATCCTGAATATAGACATAAATATTATAAACCATTCCGTTTTTATTGGAGTCTAGTGACAGGTAAAGGTATTGGTTTTACGTTGCTGCGCTCTATTTTTAAAAAGCAATTGTGTCTGTGATATTTCACGAAACCAGCGCTTCAATTGTTAATCAAAGCCCAGCAATTGAATCGCAATTTTCCGATTTGAGTTTATGACATTCCGAACAAAGCCATATCCGTATTGGCCTTCTAATATAACCATGTCTGAAAATTCCGAAAAATTCTCTTAAAAGCTATTTAATTTCCTCGAACTATTTTCCTACAGACAAGGGATTAGTTTGCTCCACTAAGCATCCAGGACGCCATCGCCAGGGCATCCAGGAACAAAAAAGAAAATATTCATTGTGATATTCCCGCATTTAATCGAGCACTCGGAGATGATTATTCGGCTTTCAACGTAATTTATCAACTTAACAAAGCGGCAAGACAGCTGGCAAGAGTATAATGTAACGCTTCACTAACACTTCACATTTCCGAAGGACTAATTTTGCCGGAAAAACGACTTTTAGGTCCCGCTTCTCTCTATTAACGAAAATGTTTTTTTTTTTTTTTTGACAAAAATTTCAGGCGCCAAGGATAGGCTCCCGTACTAATGCCACAAATTCTCTTAATAAATGTGGTGTTTTGGCTGCGGCAATCCAGAACACACATGCAACATGACGGCCTTATCAGGCCCTTATTTATAGACCTTATCTCGGAAATTTGCATGGATTTCATTCGGAATGGCAACTTATTGCGATTGGGGACAGTAATGGTGTTGCCTGCATAAATAATTCGACTGCAGCTCTAATATTATGTAAGTTTCAACAGGGCATAAAGCTAATTATAACCGAAGTAATCCTTTAGGGCTCATGCAACAACTCGCGATAAACCAATCTGCGAATTAATAAATCACTTTAAAACAAGACCTTCGGTTTGGATATGCGTATGTGTTTTGCATGTAAATCGGTTTTATTTTCGTGTCAACACTGACTTGGAAGGGGTAAACGAGTAAAACCAGGCAACCATGTCTCTTGCAAATTTCAATTTTGACTGATTACCGAAGGGAAAGCCGCAATTATGGATTCTTATCGAGAAAGTTCAGGTTGTTTGCATTGCCAGTCAGCTCAGGGAATTTCCGACTTTTGCGCTCCTGATTTGGGCAAACTTGCGTTTAACGTTTCGATTAAAAAGTTTTACTTTTTTGCCCTGTCGGGACTTGAAATGCCATTCAGGAGTAGCTTTCGTGCTGGTAAAAACCGGCAATTTTTGTTTCAAAATCGTGTCGGATGACGGACAGCTTAAAGCGTACCGCTGCCTTCAGATCAACACTTGATGCATAAGAAAATTCTCCCCTTCGCACGGGGACAATTTGAAACAATAAACTCCACAGTGAACAACTACAAGCTTCTTCACGCCTCTGAAGGGCGGCTACGTCATAAATCACATCGCCCTTCGAGCAATATTAATAAATGATAAATGGCCTGCTTCAGAGAGGCCTGGCTATTATCTGAGGGACGACTTGGGGCAGTCAAAAGTCAGGTAGTTTATTAATTGAGAAAATGAGGGATTGGTCGCGGCTATAGATTATAGATTATAGATAGAGTCATTGAACATTATGTGAGAAGGTATGTGTCGCCTAAATTTAGATTCAGATTATAGTTTTTAAGCTTTGCATTCGAGGTGTTTCCTCAATGTTTTTTCATTGATTCAGGAAACTAATCGCCCTGTAGGTTTTTCAAACATTGAGATGTTCGAGATAAGTGAAGATTTGATTGAAAAAATGTAATTTAAATTTTAGCACCCGCACATCGAAAACGCAGACTTCAATATTTAGAGGAAGAGCTTGATTTTTGTCCATAGAATTCGCCCTATTTTTTTTCTTCTTTTATCTTGTTTTAAATTCATTGCATCGTGGCGTGACACGCCTTACGTACTATGCCTTTACGTTAGTTTTCAAGTTCTTCGAAGTTTAAACTCCCGAGAGAAAGGAAAAGAAAACAAACCTTGCACTTTGCCGTATTCTGGACCAACTAAAGTACATTTTCATGATCCACATTCCCAAATAAACGAAGTAATAATATCCTCGACCCTCCCTATTAGTAGCAGATGACTTCGTGGCAATAACCTCGCAATATTTTCCTTTTATTCGGCCATTTCATGAGAAGACGTAATAAGTGTCCTGCAAAAGGGCTAATGCGTCTGACAACCCAAATTACACTTCGATAAGGAGGGGGAACTGGAAGTAGCATTATTCACGCTACATTCGTAACAAAAATCATTAGTTTTGTATGCAATTGCGTGTATAAAATGATTCCAGCTACACATTATAATTGGCTACAGCTTGCGGTTTGACGGGGAATCCCCAGGGATACCGCCACCGACTTAAATTAAGAAAAGTTTAAGATCATCGGCAAATATTTGAACTCCCTTAATTCATCCCGAAAACCCTTTTCCTTCATTAAGGAGGCTTTAAATTATTAAAGGACGTCGATTGCTTTAAGTGGAAGCTTAAGTGCTGTGCCCTTATTATGCTTTTGGACTCGTCCATTATTAAGAAGAGTCAAAGATTATTTTTTCACAAGATGATGATGAGGAAACCATTTCAAATTTTGAAACAACAAACGAACAATAGTGCGGCTAGTTTACCCACAATGGATACCTCGTAGATATTTGTGTAATGGGTCTATTATTGGACAGTTTTTGCGGTTTATTGAAACGCCGTTAAATCCGAATGCAAAATGGAACAATGCTTGGATGGTGACGGCTATTGTCAGAGTAATGGGATTTGGATTTAATTAGGGACTTTTCTATTGTATGACCGATGTCAGTATAATAAGATTACTTTGTTGATAGAAATTATTGTTCCACAAATTATTATAGTCGAATTGTTTAATATCTGTGTGTTTATCTGTCTCTTTTTCTCCCCCCCCCCCCTCTCTCTCTCTCTCTCTCTCTCTCTCTCTCTCTCTATCTCTCTCTCTCTCTCTCTCTCTCCGATTTATACACAAATACACATAGAAACAAAGCCATTTATATTTATTACGCTTTTTCTTAGTTTGTCTCAAAACAGTTTCGAGATAGTACAGACTTATCTATCGAATACTTTAATATGTCTTCGGTACTTCAAATTAGCAAATTTTCTTCAGGGAAGGTATAAATGAACGAATCTCAATCAACTTCTAATAAGTTCTCCTTTGACTTTAAATTACTGCAGACGGGGGGTAAATAATAGTTTCAGTTTCCACACTTCCAGCTTGTAATTATCCATCAGTGGCGGGTTATTAAAGATAAGCGTTCCTTAGGGCCATAATTCGCGCCATGTCTAACACCCAATATCCGGTACAGTTGTACCCGGGAGCGTGCCATAGATTACCACCGAGCCCCCGAAGCGACACGGTCTAATAAGGGGGCTGATTTGGCCCCTTTTCGGAAGTCCGCGGGGTGCGAATGTCAGCGGCACGAGGAAGTTCTTCGCTAGTTGTCACCGAAGCGAAAGTTGAACTAGTTGGAAGACAGAGGCGTAGAAGGAGACACGGAAGAAGAGGAAACATGAATGTTTCTCTGTTAAGTGGGAATTCGGAGGATTTAAACTCGAAATTTTTAAATAATAAAATATTCCTATTTTTTTATTCTGGTAATAGGATTTTCAAGCAAGAGGTACAAACACATAACATAAATTATTACATCTGTAGGTAAAAATTTAGAAAATATATTTTGCATACGTCAAGACGTCAGAACGCATTAATGAAAAATTTTGCAAAACACTTTTCTCTTGAGGTTAATGGAACAATTTATTTATCATTTACCAGTAATATATTTATTACCTTTAATGTTTATATTACAGTTCTATAGCAAAGCCTCTCTTATATATACACCCCTGGCAAACTAAAACACACAAATTTACTCCCCTTATACTATCAATTTTAATAGCAAAACCGCCTTTTTTCAGACACTAATTCTCATCTGGGATATATCGCATTAAAAATACATCAGTCCTTGCTTTTTTCGTTTTCTTTTTTTGGGGGAAAATTATATTTATTATCCACTTTAGGAGACGAGGAGGTTCACAAGATTTTCAGAGGGGAGGTTTCCTAACTCCCAAGCATTTGTACATGGACTAAACAGACAGCTTCATCTGAAAACCACCAACCACGAGTCCCTTAACGAATTTATAGCTATCTGGGATTTATGGCACTTTTATGCCCGAACTGAATGTTTTTTCATTATAAGCGCACCCCGGCATAAATCATACAGCCTGTCTGGCATGGATTAGAATTCGGGATAGATCTTTTATATACCATATGTGTGTGTGTGTTATTTTTGCGACACAAAAATTAACGGGAAGAAAAACTCGTCTGGATACGAATATATCCCAGATCTGGCACGATGATGGATAGGGGTTTCTCCATCGGTTTGTTGGGAAGTAAAGGCAGTGGTGTTATTTTTTTGTAGGTTGATGTATCTATCCCACTTGATATTTATATCCAGTTCTGTCCAGTAATAATAAGGCTGACAAACGCATTCGATATTTCATTTAGGAGTGGTCAATGTAGGGAGGGTTTTGTTGGTTTTTAATTTAAGGTGAATTAGGAATGACGGAAAATTGTGAGTCTGAGGACCAGTTTCATTAGCTTGGATCAATTAAAGAGTACATGAAGAATATTGATCTGTTGCCATTCAAATCCTGGAATGGAAAAAAACATTTCTAAACAATTTCCACCGAATATGCTCACACACCCGGAGCTACCTATCGCCAGTAAAACCCTTCAAAGCGAATAAGAGCCTTGAATAAAAATTGCCCCATATTTAAGGGGTATATAGAAGGGAAATTACTCTCCCGCCAACAAAAAAGCCACTCGACCCTTTCGGACTAAGCCTGACCAACGAGCCGAAGGGATTTTTACATATATACCCTTCCTTGTTATCACTTTATTGGAAAGTATAGCTTTAACCTCGAGCTTAAGCAGATATAACCTTCTCAGGCCTGGAATTTGTTTGGATACTCTATTAAAACTTGGTCAATTTGCACTCTCCTAAATATGTTAGGATCGGGTTTTAAATTGAGTTTTGAGACGCCTCTGGTTTTCATCGTCCGGCCCATACAAATAGTGGCGTGCACCGTACTGTAATTTCGAAGGCTTAATGAATTATAGTCAAAGATTTACGAGCCTCTGTCCCTTATCTGAGGGGCCAGGGGGGAATGAGAGACCACCACACGAAAATTGGGATTTTATTGGTTTTAGCGCGACATGTCGGAAAATTAACAAAGAGGGGTGGCTCTAGCTTTAGTGTGAGCTATGTGCAGGCTTTAGCTCTTTGACGGGGTGTCCTGGATAAGTTCGGTTCATTGCACGTCAACGCTGTTAACCTTCCAGATAAGCCCGACCAATAAATTTCCCTGTATAACAAGTCCGATGTCTTTTGTGAAATGAGTTAGTGCTGCATGCAGTGCAACGTGAAATTTATCCAGAGTTCGCGTGACCAGCTGTCAGGGAGTCCAGAGTTTTTTCGTCTCACCGCGTATTCTGGCAATGCAGGTTTTTAATTATTACGAGTCCCGCGAGCTCCACATAGTACATATAGTTCCTCCAATCATATTTTAGCAATTTTAGCGACGTCATCTGTTTTCAACTTAATTATGCCATTAAAGTGAGTTACACAAGTAAATTGCGGAGCGATGTGCGTTGGTAACGACCTGGATAATGGCATTTAATGGGTTGTTAACTGCATATATGATCCCAACGTGTGCGGTATGGATTTGGGGGAAACTCAATATAGATTAGGAAGAAAAAATAATGGAAGAAAGTACCTTAGCCGAGCGACGTGAATCATTAAAATCTTGCAACCCCCGAATCTGAAGCTAATGCAGTGAATTTATTAAAAATAGCAATAGAGTATCTAGTCCAAAGGTTTTAGGTGACAAATATTGTCGAAAAGTACAGGATTCCCCATATTAAATTATGCTTCGTAAGAGGTAAATAAAAACTTTCCAATCAAAGTAAAAATATATTTTATTTGCGTAATATACGGCTAATTCTATGGGAATTATTACTAATTTAGATTGATTATTCAATTTTTTAAAATTCTATATTTTAAATGCCCTCCCTCCCTCATCAACTTCAGGGCAATTTTGAATTCAAAGTTCAAAATTTTGTATTACCTCGCGCAGCAAATCTCCATCTTGATCTTGATCCGTGCAAGAAAAATTCATCAATTTCGTTATGATTTAAATTATCAAAATTAATAATTCTGTAACCGTATTTTTATAAATTTTTATTCCTGCTTGTTTGTCATTGGCGCGGAAATTCTCGCAAACTGTATACCAAAAACCTACATAGTTCAAAAGTCGTTGTTCAGTGCAGTGTAGTAACAACTCCAGAAGCAAAAGAGCAGATTCGAAATGAAACTGCAAAAATAAATTTTCCCAGTGATACAAAGTTTCGAACTTCCAATTCAAAATTGCACTGAAATTGATGGGGGACATTTAGACGGCATGATTTTTAAAAATTGACTAGTTATCTAATTTAATAATAAATCCCACAGAATTAGCCATACCGGGTGCCCTAGTGAACCCTGGATGTAGGAGATTAACATATGAAATCGGTTTTTATTTTTTTGCGTCTGCATGGATTATGCAATTTAAAACTTTTTACTTGCAGGTTATAGTAATCAAGATCAATCATCATTTCGCAATTGTTTCCCTTTTTCAATTAAAGCAATTTTGTGGCTCAAAATGTCTCCAAACTTCAAAAATTTTAATGTCCCCCTCGTAACCGTTCGACGCCACGATGCGTCGGATTGGCCCGTGTTGCATTTGAATAAAAGATTCAATTAAGAAAAATAGAGAATTCATTTGAGATGAGGTTTTATACTTAAGTTGTTGGCAACTTTTTGTTTGTTTAATTATGATCTTGACTGTGACCAATTGTGGCTTCGAACGGTTACGCGGGACATTGAAATTTTTGAAATTTAGTTAGGTTTTGAAGCAAAACGGCTCTAGTCGGAAAATTGAAAAAATTGCGGATTGATGAACGGTTTTGGGTCCTATGACTTCCACGTGAAAGTTTCTCAATTGAATCACCCGCATACGCGTAAAAAAATAAAAATCCTTTTCCCATGTCCCAATCCCATGTTCGCCTTGACACTCGGTATATAGAACGATACTTTCGAAAAGCTCAATAATTTTTTTTACTTTGATTAGAAAACTTTATTTGACTTTTAAAGTGCATAGTCCGTCTGTTCATTTCCTATATTGTAATATGAGACACTTCGTACAATTATGTGAATAAAATCTCTGTCTCTGGCATTTCAACCACCTACAATTTACTTCTAAATCACAACCTTTAGAGTGTAAATAGTTTTATAAACTTTCATGAACGGTTTCTGGAAGAGTAGGTTAGATGCGGATTGGATTATAACGACAATTAGCCTGATACGATACTAATCCAATTTCCAAGGCAGTCTTTATCTACAGAAGAATGTATTATGAATTTACCCTACGAAAACTAGCTAATTTTAATTTTTTGTCACATTAGGGACATCTTAAGGAACCTCCATTTTGAGGCATTACAAGAGAAATGTATAGATCTTTGAAGTTTCTCTCAAATGCGGCGGTGTACGCATGTAGGATATATACAGAGTGGTACCAATGAAGCTGGTGGGATAGATTTTACAAATTTCTATCTATAAAAAATAAATTGGTAATTGAAGCCTAATGCATAATATAGTTAAAATAACTAATCATTAAAAGACAAGAAAACATTTAAGGGCTGTTGAACTACAAAGTAACGGAATATTTATCAATCAAATCCCAATAGATTACTGCAGCCGTCAAAGATAATTTAAAATAACATGAGCCATAATCAGTCACAACCCACGTGTCTGCAGGTATCGCTGCTTATCAACTAATGCATTTTCAATCTACAGATCGAACTAAACTTCTAAACCATCAGTCATCGATGTTATCGGGTCCAGCTTCATCAAAGTTACCACGAAATCAAGCAAACTTCCATAAAATAGTTTTTAAAACCGACTATGGACAAAAAAAAATAGGAGGGCGCTCATCAACTGATATTATATTATGTCATAATCTAACCGAATCTTTCTGCCTTTTCTGACTCAGACACAAAAATTCCATTATCAAGAGGATCCCAAGGTGTCCCAAGCGGCCAATTAAAATCCCATACATCACCGGCCACAAATATACCGAGGGTTAGTGCAAAGTCATCCAGGAACAAAACAGCCACTTAACAGAGTGACAAAATATGAGCCTCTATCTGAGTTTGAAGGCGCAAGCGCCAAAACTGTTGCTCAACCCTGTATTCCGTGCGGATCGTGTGTCAGTCTTTTGCGGACGCTCGTTCTTGCTTTTTTAGAGGGGACAGAGCGCGTTTTCTAGGGCGCCGAATCGCGGAAACTTCACGAAACCACCAGGAAGTTTCAAAGTTTTTTCCATAAAACATTAAAGGAGTTAATTTATGCAAGTTAAAGTCTTTTTGGTATTGTGGACTTAATACTGAAAGTTTGCCCCCAAATGACAAAAGCTCTTTAGTGGTTGACAGTTTATTTACAATACAAACTCTATGGCAGTTATTGTTGCATGAAGCGCATTATCTTGTGGTGGAGTTGATGTGGAATATCGTCATGATGGCGCGAGCAAGTTTGATATGGAGTGTCGCTTTAGTTTTCTTTAAAGGTAAATTTGTTTTTTTTTTTTAATTTTCGCTTCGTTGGATTTTTTAAAATTAAGGTTTTAATACACCTATATTAAATCTTTAATGTGAAAATGAGATAGATGTAACGGTAAATTAATTTTTTATCGTCGTTTTAGGCTAGCAAATGAGTAGAAAAAAAGGTGGAATATATTGAAACAGTTTCAAGGAACCATGACATAAATATCTTAATCAGTATAATTTCATTCTAAAAATTTCCATGACTCGTGGAAAAATTTCCTCACAAAAAGTTCCCGTCAGCAAAAAAGTATTTTAGTTTATTAGCATTTGCGGGTGGGTGTACATAACTGGGAAAAAAGCAAATGATAGATCGGAACCTTGCATAGGTTTTTCATGTAATCAACCCTTAAAAATGACAAAAAAAGTGTACTAAGTATATGGAAATTTTCAGGAAATATCCGAACTTTTTCATAAGCGCCTTTCTCATTTAAATATAAAAAATGTATTCCTTTTCCGCCTAGATAACGCAATAAAGGGGCAAAAATTTCGAGGTGCAAACTAAGGAAACTTTCACTGGGATGCTCTTTCAAAACCATAAAAACAATTAATAAACTAACCCCGCATCTGGATAACTTTTAAGGCGGGTTTTAGAGAGTTTCTGAAAGGCTTATAGAGTTGGTTCGAATGTTTAATTTGAAACGCCTCTTAATGCCAGTTCGGTCACTCAGGAATAGTTGAGATAGAACTGTCGAAGTTTATACCAAAAAAAATACCGGAAAATTTCACCGATCTTGTATCTCGGAAACAAAAAAAAATTGTTATAAATGGGACTTCTCAAATTATATAAATGATGAGTGATAAAGAATAATGGCTTCGTTTCGTCAATAACGTCATTCAATATAACGAATATATATCAATATATGAATAGAATACATAAAAGTAATCAAGTTATAAAAAATTACAAAAATAGGTGCAATTTCTGTAAAATATTTCATACGAAAATATATTATGTGAAATGTTGATATCAAAAATTCCGAGCAGTTTGCCTTTGTTGGTTGGACTGATTTTCCCATTTTCCAATTTTTCCCTTAGAGAAAAAAATTATATTGAATTCGTCACTTTCCAACCTCTTCTGCTTGCCTATACTAAGAAAAATATACATACAAGCAAATATCCCTCTTAGATTGAAAACGTGACTCACTTAACTGTTATCGAAATCGTTGTTTTCGGTTTACGTTTATCTTTAAAAAATATCATTCTGCTCTGGCAACATGTAGACATGATTTTCGATCCTACAACTTGCATTTAAATTTATATAGATTGTATAGATAATAACAATTTAATTCTTTTACATTTGAATGATTGATGATTTGTTGATACAGACCACTATCGTCTGTAAGAACTCAAGACTTTCTTGTTTTGTTTTTTTTTTTAACTCAGAAACGCTTAACTCACATAATAGTTTTGTATTTATTATAAGAAACAAAAGACTGCACGGACAGCCATTAAGTGTAATAGGTCATGAGGTAATAAAGGACATTCGTAAAAACCTGCGAATATTTACATTTTTCATTACCTCCATATTTCAAAATTTTCTGTCCCGATAATTGTCATGTTGGCTCATATTTGGTGACGTGTAATTACAGCAAAAGTTCTACTTGACAATTTAATATCATACACACTTCGGCAGGATTTTGCATTATAATTACTTATTTATATTAAATATAAACTAATTATCAATTTCTACTCATTAGCTAATTTAAAATTCAACAATAATAATTAATCCAATTAGTTCTGACAATGATTTGCCGCTTTTGCACCTTTCCATCATATATATCTAAAACAGAAAATTTCCACCCGTTTGCCCCCTTGATTAAGTATTAATGAATTACATGCATCTATATTTCAAGTTTTATTCGTTGTTTGAGCTAATTTTAACAAACGGCCGACCGGTTCCATATGCATTGTCTATAGTATATTTTGCCTAACAAACAAATTAATCATAATTAAACTTTTGCCAGTATTGTGTTTAATTCGGACCACTGTTTTCCGGAAAATCGCTCCTCTGCTCCGACAAGGGAGCAATAAATTAAACATTTATTACGAATGGGAGTCTGCAAACACTTATATTCAAGATTATTTTCCAGTTAATGGATTGTTAAAGAGAGAGATAGAGAGAGAGAGAAAGAGAGAGAGATAGAGAGAGAGAGAAAGAAGGGGTGGGGGCACATTTGCCAAAGTTTCCAGATTTCATTATTTCTTGATTAAGCAGCTTTCTACTGTTTACTGCCGGGCTCTAATTATCTGTTACGAATTCGGGACTTTTAGGAGTAATAATTGGAAGTCTTTTAACATACCGGTAGCCTCAAATATCAATTCAATGAAAGTTAACGTGGCGAACATCCGGAACGAAACTAATTTTATTAATCCTTTTAAATGAATGTGTCATATTTCCAGCTGCAATAATAAACTCCCGAGTTTATAACCATGTCTAAATGCAGTTTATTGTTTGTGAACGGCGGACACTGTGTAATTTTTAAAATTAATGTCTTTTGTGATACGGGGCCGGGCAGCTCGTTATGGGGGCATTTGTAGCTAAACCAATTAGAAAAATGAACTGTAAAAACAATTTATGGAATGTCCTGCTCTAATGCACTTGCAGTGAATATGAGAGTTGAACGATGGTAACATATCACCTATACATATTAGGCTTCCACAGAACGGAATCAAAATTCGGGACACAAGCACCTCTTTTGTAAGCAGTTGGAAGTCCACGAAACTTCTTAATACGTTAAATTAAAACGAAGTTACGTGAGTTAAAGTTAAAGTCGTGGGAGTGAAATTAAAAACCAGACATCCAAAAGTTTGCTTATCTAGACTTAAAAAGCATGACCGATCCAGACGGATTTTATGGATTATCAGTTGAACTTCGATTCGTAATTGCAGAAGTTTCCAGACTGACTCGTAGGTAAATTTTCTTGAAACCGCTCATTTTACGAAATAATGTTCGGTGTGAGTTGCTATATCAATTCAAACTGCGATAAAAATTTAAATTTAAACAAAAAAAAAATTGTGAACAAAACATCAAGAATTAACAGTAAGAAAACTTTTTTTACTACCTCAACTATTAATACTAAAACCAAACTCGGTGCACTATTACTCAATGTTGCCTCGTTCCTCAATTTTGCATCAATTTGCCTGTGCAAGTCCAAAATCTTCTCGGTCTGCTGTTGCAGATTTAACCTTTAAAGCTTTAAGACTCGGTTTTTCAATAAGCTTCATAGTAAAACAAAATGGCAGGCACCACGAAGATCAATTTTATCTAACTGTTATTTATTGCAGGCAGCTTAAAATCCAACAACCGTTCACTGTCTATTACAAAAAATTCAAAACTTTTCTTACGAGAAGCTGGATTGTAATAAAATATTTGACATTTGACTGTTTTCCAGCATGATTAGCTTATTTGTTCTTTAATGTAACATAAAAATTGATTTAAAAATTTTTTCATGTTCAATTTTAATTTCAAAATTTCACATACTTCAAACGAATCAAATATAAAATTTTGTACTATTCATATTCATTCGATTTTTAGTTTTGAAACACGTTTTTTCTTATTTATAATTTTAACCAGAATGACCTATTTTTCATGTATCAATATTTTCGGGTTAAGCAGTAAATGTACTCAGAAAACAAATCATCCTGTTTCTTCCAGTTCATCTTTTACAATATCAACTAGTGATTTTCTGAAATAAGTGTTTTTTTTCGTCCCGAATGTTTCTGTTCTCGTTACCGTTTTTGTTAAATTGACTTAATTTTGTCTTTCTACAGATTGAGATTATTTGTATCTTTTTTTGAGCAAATCTTTCCTTGCGTTTAAATGTGTCTTCCAGTTACAAATTCATTTCTTATCTTTTTATATAAATTTCGTTGAATAATCAAATATTCCAATTTTTGAAAAAAAATATGCATGATGAATATAATAATTCTAAAAGCCTTTTGTTGCATTTCAAATCGGCTTCTTTTTAAGCCGTGGACTTAAAATATCCCAACTCCCGTCCTCCCTAACAGGACAACGACCAACATTAAAATCGTAATGGACTTACCTTGTCCCTTTGCCTCCGAATTGTTAGATTAAATTAAATCATAAAGCCAGCCCTACGTTTCTGACCCGAAGAGGACATTTTCACTTTTGCATTCAACCATACGCGATGTGAATGACGGTTGCCCCTTTTGATTTTCTCCATTAAAAGTTGCAACTTTCAAATGGAACTTCTCGTCTGGAGAGTTATTAGTATTAGGCAGATGATTAGTTGGAGTATTTAATATCTCCTTAATCCGTGCAGCAGGAAAAACGAGAATCACGATAAATACGACTGAGATATTTTCATAGCTACGTACAAACGAGCCAGGAAGGTGCCATGAATATTCAATTCGTGTTTCGCTGCAGGTATACAAAGTCCTATTTACAGCTCTATTTGGGGCTGACATGGGTGTACATACGAATTTTGATAAGGAATATTTACATTGGTAATGCTCGGTTCGCTTTACATAAAAGGGTTTCACTTAGAGGAACGATTCTTGGCGAAGGGGCCATCTTTAACGACGATGATGGTTGAGGAATAATTTGGGATGCTGTAACTGTTGAGTGGCAAACGAACATTATTTCGAAAAATTTTTATTAAGGATATTTAATCGATATCGACCTATGAACTTTCATAACAAAATTGAGTTTTAATATTGAACAAGTCATCAACTTTCAACTACATATCAGCATTGCGCATTCGGCTGGTCTATGGGGAAAAACCGCGTGTGTGACGTATACAGCGAAAGTCGTTTTGCGTGCTCGTTGGGGTGGAAATGGCTCCAAATGCAAAAACAAACTTTCAATAAAAACGAAACAAATAATAAATCTCGCCGCTAAGCGTCCAGGCATTATATTACTTCCCGCAAACAACACTAAAACGCGGTATAAAAGAAAACTTTTATATGGCAGATGTCCCAAAAACGTAGCACTCTATTTGGCGAGGGGATTTTTATGGGGCCTACATTGTGCCCAAAGTGATTCTGACAATGGGCGGTAAAAAGGACGACGAAATGATCATGTTTGAGTTTCGAATCAGTGTCTTCGTGAGCCTTTTGTGTCGTTTGATTGAAATATCAGGGATGGTTTTATGGAGGTTCTTTTCTTCGTGATAATATGAGCAGCGGTTCCCTCCTTTTCCATTTTTTTGAAATTTTTCGGGAATTTCTTATGCACTCATTACACACAAACGTATCTCCTACTATGACGCCGTTTTCGTATTCCAAATTTCGAATTGATGATGTTAATAATTGTTCATGTCTTGATAACGTCTCAGTTAAACACAATTAAAAGGCCATAATTTCTTTCTTAACTTCAGACGACGAAGTTTAAAATTTTATTAATGCAACTGGAAAAGTTTTTAAAAGTGCAGCAAAGACTGAACAACCATTAATCAAAAATCTCAAACAAAACTTCCTGCTGCAGCCCTAAAAAGCCCTTAAAAAACCTTGTATACACTGCTCGAGCCGTCAGTGCTTATAAAGTTTTTATAAATCTTCCGGATTAAGGCTCGCAACGTTTTCTAATTGCCTCGCCAAGATTCCTCAGCAAAAACGGGCCCTTTTAATTAGTCTTAATTCCAGCCCTGCTCCGTCGCTTTGTTTCGCTAATTCCCGGGTCAAAAGTCTTCCTCCACAGTTAATTGCCCTTAATGACAGAGGCTTATTAGCTGATGTCCAGGACCGAAATTCAAACGGGCCTACTCTATATCTGAACAACGTGAAGTATTTCAAACTAATTGAAAACATATATTAATTTTATGAAAGGCGGCGAGGCTGGAGTGTTAAGATTAAAATGGGAGAACTCGCAATTAATGTCGTCTATAAAACCTTAAACAACGAAAGGGAAACGCGAAATCAGCGAGGATAATAAAATAGCAAATAACGAAGCTTAAGGTGGATAATAGTAAATACTCGAATATCATGTCTATTTTTAAATTTTAACCTTAGAGGATTTGTTTTGTAGATGGAAAAAGGTTCCTCGTGAGGCGAGGAAGGGCCATTGAAAACAAAATTTATTGTTTGAAGGACGTTTCATGAATTCGTTTATGTTGGAATGTCATTAAATAAGTCAGGTCAGATTAATTCGTGTGGTTTAGTATATTGTTCCCCAGCACCTTGCAAAGACGTGTTAAATCGGCATTCTCGGAAAAACACCTTTTTAAGAGATCACACAAATTTAGATAAGAAGTTATTTGTGAGTGTGTGTGGCTCAAAGCGTTTTAGAACTCACGGCAGTGCAGTTTAAGTAATTTTCATTTAGAGGCTCTTTCAAAACCATGGTATAATACTATCAGGACGAAGAATGTTTCAGTTGTGATTTGAATTTTACAAATAAACAAAACCTATACTTTTCAAGCCATCTTCAAACGTTCATTTTCGCTCAGTTTCGGATTTCCTTATGATTTCACCGTCAATGAAGCTGAACTTTATACCTTGCCGATTTTTCATAGGTACCGGAAAGCTCGAAATTCTTTAAGGAAAACGCCTCGAAGTGTTTACTCTATGCAAATCGACTGGAAAAGCTGCAATTTAATGCTTCTAATACTTCATAACACGTGTCTCAGTTGACTTTAAAGCCCAACAAATAGCGGCATTAATGCCTCATTACAAGTGAAGTAATTGATTTTTTCCGAGGGCAATATTGTAGGGTTGTGCGAGTCCATTAAGGGTGATCTATGCTATGTGTTAGCTATAAAAACGTAAAAGTGACATGTTTACGAGGGCCTGTCAAGCCGTAAAATCCCTATATTACGTATTTGTTTTTACAACTCATGGATATGGGCTTTGCCAACGAGATTCTCCGTTTGGATGTCGAATTCATTATCTTCTCAATTAAGGATTATATCATTGAAGTTTTGCTGAACTACAAGTTGCGGTTGATATGGAAATAGTGGCCTTCGTTGTCCCATTTCTATGCTCTCCCTAAGGTTAGCTGTATCTCAGTAATTTGGTCGCTATCCCAACCAACGCGGAAGTACATTAATCGGATATAAACTGAGTTTCTAGTAAGACCGAATCGTTGGTTGAAACAAGACACAAATCAGCAGAATAAACATTGGTCGGGTTATCCGTCAAAACATCGGAATCATGGATCTGAATGTGTCCCCCAATAAAAGCATTTCCATTAGTGATACATAAAATGGACATTATTATCGCATTTTCAATGGGTTACTGTTTTATGCGGGTTTGTTGTTTATTGCCTTTTAATTAATAGAGGATGGTGGATGATGGTAAATTACACAATTGGGATTAAGTACCTGTTAATATTTAGTTTTTTGAGTTTCAGGTGGAAATATTGTGAGGTGAATATGGTCGTACATTACGATTTGAATCACATTTGCAGAAGTAATCTTTACATGCCCACAGTCTTTTCGCGAGGCGAATTGAATTTGGCCCTTCAGTATGGATTTTCACCGATTTTTCCAATTTTTATATTATTACTTTTCAATAATAGTTGACTTGAACCAGACTTTGTTCTTCAAAGTTTTTCTCATCCAATATAACAGTATATTGGAGCTATGTTTTAATTTCTTTTGTTATCTTTACACTTGACCGCCAGTGCTCAACTCTTCCCCTTGTGGATTTAACACGCATGCAACTATTCAATTTTCTTCAACCTGGAGTCAACTTCCGAACTAATAAAACAACAGTAAAACTTCCCTCATCGTAAACCATTAAAACCGCCCTCCGAAACAAAAATAATCCTCATCTAGAGTTTACGTTCATCCAGTCCCAATTTAGGATTCCATTTAATGTCGAAACTTCTAGGATTCGCTTATATTTCGCGGATGCATGGAGAGAGCGCCCCATAAACCCATAAAACTCTTTGTTCCTTTTGCGCGACTGACAAAAGTCCTAAATTGCCTTCCAGTTAACGACAGAGCAATGGAAAAACAAAGAAAAACGAGCGAAAACTGACAAAACGCTATGTCGGCAACGGAACAAATACATGGCCGTGACGTCAAAGGGTTAATGCAGCCCTTTCGCGAAATTGGTTGCAGATGACGGTTTTGATGACGTTATTAGTCTCTGCTAAGCATCGCAAAAACCGCTAATCTCTGTGGAAGCAGCTTTATTCTGTCACAAGCCAAGTATGAAGTGGTCTGCATAAGGGAGATTTATCAGGGATTTTTTATTTTAGAAGAGATAAAAATAAGCTATATAACGCCATATCGAACAACTCTTCGAGTACAACGTTGAATTCCCCAAAAGTGCTTTCAACTCTTGAATTTTCGAATTTTTTCAAATCTCGACATGAACAGTTCAAGATAAAATGTACGTTATTTTAAGGTCGGAAACTCGACCTCATCCAGATAGGAAGCCCCGTATATTTTAACGTTTTCAAATTAAACTATACTAAAAAAACAATTGCGCTTTTTCGGAAATTATGAATTATTTAACGAAATAGTTGTGAATTGTTTAAATTTGAAAATGTACTTCTATTCCTTACTATTTAGCAATAAAAATGGCTGCAATTTGTCCCAATTAACCAAATTATCTTGCCTTTACCATCCTCGCAACTGGATACATGTGCTATTATGAGTTAAATGGACTTAGTTGTCCATTCAAATTGAAATATTTCTCTTCTACTCGTTTAATTATCTTAACGATTTTTTAATGACTAGTATGTCATTAATTAGGCCTCCTCCCTATTAAATACAATGCATGGCGAAAACAATAATAAAATGTACTGAATCCAATAAACAATACGATCCCCCCGTTGCCGAGAATATTATTTGTACGAAACAAATAGCCGACAGCATAATCCGAACAATTTATTTTTATTCACTAGTGAATATTTTATTCGTCGGTCTGTGGTATTAAATTGTAGTTTATGAAACCAACATTATTAGACCATTTTTATTTAAATGATGTCGTTTGCATAAATGCAGTGTAAATAATTTAGGCTATTCACCCAATTTGCACAATTTAATACAAAACGCCAAAAAAAACCGGCTTGTAGATATTACTCCCAAGTAGATAACTAGATTCAAAAATACTGATATTTTATATTAGATATTGCAACATTGCACTCGGAATAATGTGATTTTGGACTGTCTTAAAAAGTCGTTCGTTTTCATTCCATACAATGTCAAAGTAATATGTTTTTTATCTGTAAATTGGAAACAAGTTTCACACTCGTATCTCTAATGGTTTTTCAGATATTTTCAGTTAAGCGATGCTGATTCTTATTATTACTTTCTTGATGCCGCGTGGCCGCTAGGTACAATGTGATAACACCAATAATAAATCATGAGGAGCTTGAGTATAATAACGAATGATCGGTTGAAAAAATCCTCCCAGTGTAACAGATGAGTAAGACATGCTTTTAACGTTTACTTCAGGATTTTTAAGGAAAGCTCATGAGAACTAAAAAAGGATTTTCGTAGATAACTGAAGAATTTGGAAAGTTTTTACTTCCTTATTTAATAAAATAAATATTCATATTTTCATTTTTTACATGGACTATAGTCCTTTAAGCGCCTTAACAGCTATAGAATTCTACTGAAATCCTCTTATGTACAGACATTTTTCAACGCCTCGAAATTAGAATTCTTGATAGTAAGAATATTTTTGGAATGTCTGAAAGATCCTTAAAAAGTATTACTGTCTGAACTGCATTTTATACGTGTAAGTGTAAATTTTGAAGGATTTTCGAGAAGTTTAAAGCCATCCGGAGCTTAAATTTTTTTTTATTATGAAGGAACATTCCTTCAAAATAGGAATCCCAAAATTGGGGAATCTGAAGAGGGTTCTGAAAGGTGCTCGAAAAAAGAAACTCTTGCCTCGAATAACACTGACTAATGACGTTAGTTTGTAGTTTAAAATGTTGAATTAAGTTCGAGAACATTTCGAGTCTTCTGTAGGCGTTTCTTCAACGATTTTGCCCTAAAAATTTCTTCGAAAAATTAGTGTCGCATAACGCCAAAATTTCACTACCAAAAACGTTAGACTAGATTGCAGTACTTTGATCGTTTGTGAAAACTGGCCGTGTTGATTGCTGATTACTCCAGATACTATTGCAACAATTCGCTGTTTCAAATGCAATTTTCAATCTGATCAACCGCATCAACTGGATTAAACAAAATTGAGTGGCGATAAGTTTTGCCCAACATGTTCGGCAATTTTATAGTGCCGGGTGACACGTTAGGTTACAGTTGTTGTTCGAGTTCATCAATGCGTGTTCAAAAACAACTTATTTAATTAAAAATTCCCATCACAATTGTTTTTATGCGAAGCCGCGTTTGTAGCGAATCACATGCTCCAATAGGAACACGCTTAATTGTGAGTGACGTTGAAAAAAAGGCTGGAAATTTGTGTTTGTTTGAGTTTAGTTGAAAAACTAACTTTACAGCAAAAAACTGCAATTGGCTTGTCTAGTTAACAATGTTAAATTGATTTTTGTAGGTCGAGTTATTTTTATATTGCAGGTATTGCTCTAAAATTAGTTGGGCGGTTGCCGTTTCCACGAAATGGTAGATTTAATTTACAAGCACACCATTTGACGTGTTTAACGAATATTAAAAATTTAACGTAGACTAGATGCCCATCGTGGGACTGAAAACTATGTTCTAGTTGGCGTAAATTATATGTCCCGACGACAAATCCAGAACGTGCGTTTGACTGATGGAAATTGTGACTTTCCAAACAGGCTGGAAATTCCCTCTCGATTTCAATAATTAAAACGAAAATTTCGTTCCCTAAAATTTCCTGGATGCGGGTGAATCTACTTTAGTACTTGCACGATTGATTGCTCTTTGTCTGGTTTCAAAGCGGTGACGTAATCCTATTTACCAAAATAATAATACGAAAGCAGCGAATCCACAGAAATATATTGATGGACATATTACGGAGCACAAAAGAGAGTGTTTTCCAGAGCCCTGCGTTTGGAAAACAAGTTTTTGTGTTGCTTTACTTAAAAGTTTTTCAAGTTTTCATAATAGCGGAGTTTCTGACAGCGACTTGATATATTACGATACAGACTAGTCTTATTGGATTACTGTTGGTTCAATGTTTCAATAGTTTGTTCGTTTCTCAAGAGAAACGTATTTTATATTGCTGATGGGCAATAAGACTCAAGATGATGTTTGAAGTATTTCAACAAGCAAAGTTTCAAAAGGACAATGTCCTTTGCGATGTTATGAATGTCCAAGCTCTCCGAAATAAAAAAAGTGTCAAAGCATTGTTGTGAAGCTACAGCAAATAAATATTCCTTGCATTCAAAGGGCATATACATACGTAGTTCTGCCCTGCAGGAGGCAACATCCCAATTCAAACTCTCGCCCTTTGTGCTACAAAACTAAATTAAATCTGCCGGAAGAGGTGCTGCTAGTTTGTTATTTTAGCAGAAGCACAAGAATAACACTGACACATCCAACATGTTTCCTCGTAGTGAGTTCAAAGCTCCCTGTTCGATGCATTTTTAATGGCATAACCCCAATTTACCCTGATAGCATATTATCTAATGGCACATTACCGAAATATGCTGTCATCTTATCAACTAACGACGACATAATAAATCACAGTCTGGCAGCCAACGCAAGATGTGGGGCCATTATGAATTTAAAGCCCTGTTTGATGTCCCGACCAATTCACATCTGTTTTGAGACTTCTGAGTATGGGTGGGTGGCACGAGACCCAGGTAATTGAGCCTATTTTTGGGTTGAATGGTTGTTGATAAGTCGAGAGGAAACCAGTTTTTATATGGCCAGGTGACGTCTTGTGACGAGGTTTTGTAAGCTGTTTCGAAGCAATTTTAAAACAAGTATTTTAAGGACTGTGCAAATATGACGTTGCCTACGGTTAGGCTGACTAAAAACTGAATGAAATCAATGTCAAATATCAACTAAGGCTTTATTTGAAAAGATCATGGAGACTCAGACTTGTAATACCACTGAAAAAGAAAAATTTCATAATCCTTTGAAGTAATTACAATGTCTAACAGATAAATATAAAAAATGTATACTCGTTCGTAAAAATGAAGCTGCTTGCTTTCACAGATTTTCAATAAGGCGCAGTGAGGTAAGTGTGCACACGGTATAAATGCTTTACCGCATTCTTTCTATTGTAATGAAAGTGAAAATGTATTAGTTAATATTTAGAATTCTTCGTAATAGTGAATTCAATCCAACGACGTACTTGTAGCGCATTATTTGTAAGTTTACCCTGTGTAAATAAATTAGTTAGGGTACGTTTTAACAAGTTCGCGTGTACAAGTTCGGAGTCCCAATTAAAGTATCTTGTTTTTCACTGAAATGTGCAGTTTCGAATTGTAATTTTTAGTAGGTATAAAGATTTTTTTAAAGTTTACGTTTAAAAAAGAATCGTCGATTGTTTTCTAATATTCTTCGAGAAAAGCACTAGTCTGCACATATCCGGAATTATTTATACACGGGTCAAGTGCAGACTAGCCGCTGGGCAAGTGCATATTAGTCCGCAGTCATTTCAAATATTTGGTTAAATGCACGAAAGTAGAAGATAGCATGGGGAGCGGAAGTACTAACTATCGTACAGATAAAAGAAAAGTTAGTTACAGACCAGCAGCCAAAGCAGAAAGCAGAATGAAGAAACCCGTAAACATAATTCTGATGATGTTGATAACGACGATGATTTACGTAACATCTGCATATACGACTTTGGATTTTATATTGACCATCGACAATGGATTCAGTGCGTTAGTTGTATGCGGTGGGTGTGCGGAATTTATAACAGAAATTCAAAAAGGAAGCAATATGAACGTGAGAGATGTGTTGACACAGATTAATAATGTTCATGAATATGCAAAATTAAAACTAACAATTTATATTTAAAATTATAGCCTTTTGCGCAATAAAATTATTAAATATATGTTCCACGATGTTTTAACTTATTTCTCTAACTTTTAAACTCTTCACCTAATAATTTAAAAAAATCGTCTTTTATTTAGAAGTGTGTAACTTGTGAACTAAACTAGACTTTTTAATGCGGTAAAAAGCAATTTGTAGATGAATTATTACTAATTCTTCTTTTGCCCCTTAACCTATGACACACGGCGTCACATAACTTTAAACAGGAATACACACACTTGTCTCATTTCAGGGGCAAAAGCAGAGCAGCTGGCTTTTTTTATAATTTCCTATAATATTGAATTTTAAGATGAAAATTTGACGTTTTCGCTTGTTTTACTTGAATAGCAATAACCCCAAATGTCATTCATATACAAAAATCAGTGTAACTCTGAGTGTAACAAATATCGGCTCGCGCTCACTCCTCTGCGCCTTATCTGGAGGCATTGTTGTAAGCTGACTTAAGTTCATTTTCGTCACTTTATATGAACGCGATTGAGTTTCCCTTAATTTCGTCTCAACCTCGAGCTATTCTCATCTGGCCGAAATGAAAGTTTACCTTAAACTTACAACAAAGGGTACATTCAATATGCATAATTCAGATATCTACGACCGAATCAACAATCCGGAAGAAATTATATCCTTCGACTTGTTTGTTCGGAAATTGCATGTTAACGAGGAATTTTTCAATTCGCCTGACTTCATTTCGTCCCATTTTAGTCTCAATTTTTCACCCACCGTTCCACTTTCGGGGTGGCATTCCTGTACATTTCTCATCACGGATCCGTCGCATCAACGACCCGAAGAACATATATATGCATTAGAGTTCACATGGCCACGACAATTTGTCACACCAAACTAATGCCAAACCGGCACGCTTGTGACAAAATAATATCCTAAAATGGCGGGACATTTTACATACGCTCATACCGAGGTCAGTTCGATAAAAGAGCGACCAACACCTGCCTGTAGTTGGAGGGTAACAAACGATCAAAGAGTCCGACGAAGCTTTTAGCTAATAAATCTCCATAACAGATCATGTGCCAAATAAAAACCATTAGTTTTGGCCGCGGTGGCATAAATATATCACTATCAGCTGCGCTCGGACAGCGGAAAAATAATAATTAACCTCACCCCAAAAAGGTGTGACTGAACCGAACGCACCCCCGAGCAGTTCGAACCGACCCTGGAACAAAACCGAAGGAACGTGCCTACGCATTCGATGGACCGGATTAGCACTGGGTTAATGTCACGATTTATTTTGATCGGAATTATATTAATTTCGGTTTTAGTTGGGCTCAGTCGGGGTTTATTGTGGGCTGACGAATAAAAAATAACTTCGTTTCGGTTAGGGGGTGGATTTGAATAATGCGGCACTGCATGCGTCAGAGATATGCAATTTGCATATCTCCATATCACGTGCTTTTTCATAGAAATGGGGTGTTTGCGAAAGGTATCCATGCTGGTAAACGTAAGGTTCACTGATTCAGAACAAGCCCCACAAGCAAGCACATCAGGAAGCATTTCAGATGGGTACGACTGAGCCCATTATTTTCAGTTACCAGGGAAGTCTGAAAAAAAATATTGTAGATTATTCGGAATGCGTATGCTCTTCGGGGACATTTTAGCAATGCATTGTCGAAAATTTCGAAGTGAAGCCAAGTTGTGAGGGTTATTGGGCAATTAGCATGTCCAAAGACGCAACGGTCGACAAAATTATTAAGTACAAATATGATCAAATCATGAAGGTAAAAAAGCAATCTAGAAAAAGATGAAACAATCTGAAAGCCCTTCCGGACTTATACGATTTGAGGGTAGTTATTTCGTGCGTTGCTTGGTTCAATATCCACTCACACGAAAAAAATTATTGAAAATTCAATTGGAATTGGAATATCACAGGAGAGTGCAATGAATGTTGAGCAAAAATCACCGAACACATGGGATTCTGTAGGTTCGAATTGATTTGTTATGAAAAAACGATAATAACAAGAATGTATTCGAGTCTCTTTAACTCGATTTTTTTAAACAAGATACGCTATATTTTACTCGATTGATGTGTTTAGGTCGATACGAATATTTTTAGTACAGATGTTCTATACTTTTCTCTTGCAGTTTGTGAGTAATTCATGGATTTACAGAAATTTCCTGCATACGACCATTTTGCTTTACATAGCAATAGCCCTGTTATATGTATTATGCCCTATTACATATAGCAAAATATTGGAATATTTTGTTTTATGTAAGCTTGTTTCGTGACGTTGTCCATAACTCGAAACACCAATACTATTATTTTGAATACAAATGTTCTATATTTTTCTTCAATGTTTCCATATTTCATTCATATTACTGAATGTGTATTGCATAATATTTTAAATTTATGTTCTACTGTTTTACATTTTAGAATGTACATTTGTCGGGACACCAATAAACAATCTATTCCTTGCAGTTTCGAAACAATTCTGTGCCTAATCTTGTGTGATACTGCTTTTGTCTCAAAAATATTTCATTATTTATTTTCATATTTCCTTATAACCCCCCTCTCCTTCCGACTCAGGCTCTTTAGGCACAAAATAAAAATAATTCCATGCAGTTTATGGAGAACAAGCTGTTATATAGTTATCGCTTAGATTGATGCGCTTGTACAATTATTATCGAAATTGCCTAATGAACAGTTTCCTTCGAAAACACACCATTCCGCTTAACTTCGTGTAACCATGCACTTAAGCAGTGGGGCCGCTTACGTCTGAAAGGAATCTCAAGACGTTTCCCACATTTTCGCCGAGTCCTGATTGGTTAAATCCCTTTTCAATTTGCCAGATATGGAAGCGCTCCAGGAAAACGTTCGCCGTTCCTAGTTTGAAATGTTTTGTACGCCCCGCGAAACAATAATGCAGATATCAGGCAGCTCTTTCGCAAAGACTTTAAGAACAGACGTTCGTTGATTTGACAGCTTGTTTAGATACATCTCTAAAAGCATTTCGAAGGCTGAATAAAGCCTATTGTTTTAACGGGAAATTCTCGGGATCCTTGGAAAAACAATTTTTAATTAATTATCTTGCGGAGAAATTTCAAAATGCAACTGAGGCTTCTAGCACCTCTGTAAGATAACCCTTGAAAGCCAGACGCGTATCATTCTCTAGAAAGCAAATATGCAAAGATGGAATGAAATATATTCCCGTTCAGATGTGGAAATTTCATTGACGTCAAAACGTCAGGCTCATTGAAGACTGGTGAATAAACAACTTCTTGGGCTGTCGATTTTTGCTTGAAGGGGATTTGAGTGAATCGTTCCAAGGATAACAGAAAAGAATCTGTCGCTATAGAACGACAACACTTACGGAAAATTGTCAAAGACATTCCCACCTGTTTGCAAATCTCCCCATCAGTATCAAAAGAACTTCCCCCCAAAACAATTACAGCCACGCTCTATACAGGAAAAGTTATTTAAAATTAAACCTCTTTCGAAGGTAATTAATTGAGCCTCATCGCTGCGAGCCTTAAAGGGAAATCAATGTTAATACTTAAACCTGGCAGCAAATTAAATAGTCGCTCTAAGGGATAAACCACGCATAAATTTATTACTTCAGCGTGTCGCTGCGATCTCTTTACAAGTTAATCCTGGAAGTAAGCTGTTTTTAGTCCTGCCATTCGGATTAAAACCGTCTGTGATTCAGGTAAAAAGTAATCATCTAATGGCGAAAAGGGACAACTAGTAGGGCTGGGATTAATACCGAAATGGCACTGGAAATTATTTTTATGAAATGTGAGCTCCGTGAAGATTTGTCTTAGTTTTGCCTCTCGGCAGAAAAATCTTTAAAAAATTGAATAGTAAATAATCACAAAATCCTTATTGCTGAAGTAAACAAGAAAACCCCCGAGTTTAGACTGAAGTAGTAGCTGAAGGATTAGCAATGTAAACAAGGCTTATTTAAAATTCCTAAGTTCTGCGAAGTAGAATTCAAATGCGTTCAGTTCCTGTTCTGAATATGTATGCAATTCCTGCTATCGGGATGTAAGACTGATTTTGAGAAGCCTGATGGCATCTCAATGGATTTATATTTGTAATATAGAAGGGAAAATATTATGCATTAGATTTGAAATGAGTCACAATAGATTGATAAACATAATAAGGTTTGAAGGAAGGGGACGAAAGAAGGGCGAAGGTGAAAATGGATTTCGATTTCCTTAAAAATTTTAATTTTCAGGTCTGATTTGTCCACACACGTGTTCGTCTAAACCATGAGTAATATGATGATGGAAATTTAGAGTCTTTCGATGTAATTTTTAAAGGCGGTAAAATATTACACCCGAGTCTCATTTAAACTGTGTCCTGTGTAGAAAATCGTAATTATAATTAGTTGTAACATGGTACAGTAAAAAAAAAACTACACCATTAAATTATACGAAGAAACTCTACGTAAAACTTATTAATTTTTGGCCAATTTTCTTTTAAGGAGTCTCGGAATGAAAAATGTCTCCAAATTTTCTCTAAAGATTCACAAATTCATATTGTGGAATTAATTTTATTACGGTGCAATTGCAGAGTTCGTACATATGTGCGGCAAAGATGAAAAATGGGGGCAAAGTAGTGCTGGCCGATCAGACTTAACTAGTTTTCGTAAAATGTTATTCGAAGGTTGTGGAAAAAGAAAGGGTTATGGAGATTTCTTGATTTGTTCAAATTGGTATTACTTTTATTTTTAAAATGTTGCCGGTTCTTGTTTCTTTTCACTAATAAGTAACGAATTTTCTCTAATCCCGAACTATGCAGACTTCAATACACTCTTATTAAAGTTCATAATTTGGAAACTTTTTTTATTAAATTCGAGGCGAATTTCATGCTTGACGGACCCTAATAAAAACCCTCTTCTCGAACCCGAACTAACTATAAATTATGTTATTTAAAGTTGGGCTGCACATTATTTATTAACTTTCCCGTTCTGCTCGAAAAATATTTACCGCCATACTTTAAGCAAAACCGGTGCGGATGACTCAAGTGGAACTAAAAGTTTTCCAATGATCCTTGAAGATTTTTAAAGGAACGCTCCACTTTTCGATAGCGACACGATCGGTTTTATTACGTTCCCGTGGAACGATATGATTTTCTGAATTTCTTAGTTTCAGCCAAGTTTTACTCTTAAATTTAAAGCTTCGGAACTTCAACAAGTATTGTAAAATAAACAACTGGGACTGCGAAGTTCCAGAAGCCGAGTCGCATTTTATCAATTCGAAAGTCGCGGAGATATTTTATAAACCCATACGTCTTCATAAAAATAAACAAAGACTGTAGTTGGAAAGACAAAGTGCTAGGAGAGTAGCAAATAAAGAGGAAAAAACCGAGCCATAAAATCAAATACGAGGGCTGCGTCCCTTAGATAGCAGTTTTATTGTCTTCCTCTAGTTTGGATCAAGGGCACTAGCGGCTCACACAGAAGTATTGTAGGTCTCACGCACACACATAGCAAAGTTATATGAAAAATTACAGAGCTGTTGGTAAAACCTAAACCTTGCATGATAAATTGCACGGAACAAATGATTTTACGCTCCCGAAACTTTTGTATCCGGATTTGGCGCGATACAAAACACGAATTTCCCTTGTCGATTTTTGTTTTTCATGGCCAGTCGATAAAAAATTACGCGTCATAAAATGGACATTAACTTTTCCGTCCTGGACGGCGGTGTTTCATTAAATTAAGCGATTGCCCCCCGGACCAAAACGAATGAAATCGGACGCCATTTTTACGGAAAAGCACATTTTTCACCGGGAAACACCCTCCAGGTGTCGTGCATAAATTAACGACCCATTCAGTTTAGTTCAGATTAATTTAGTTCGTCCTCTAAAAGATTATAGGAGACGATCGGTTGCATATTTGAAAATTTCTCCAATACCTTGGTATCTAATGTTAACGCATGTAGGTATGAAATAAAATCTGGTTCCTTAGAATTTTTTCCAGCTCTGTGTTCTACAAAAAAAAATCACTCGTGCCGTTTTATGCTACTTTCTTACGACTTATAAGATCAACATTTTCACTTGTGTGAAAAGTTATCTGTCCACTATCAATTGCATGACTTCAATAAATTTTTGAATGATTTTCCACGTTTGCGTAATAGTTTTCTCGCCGTTTTATGCTTCTCAAACAAACTATTAACAAAACACCTTTAGTGGTTAAAACACATTTCGCCCCAGAGAAAGAAATCCATTAAAAATTTCCATTGATAATGAGCGAACAAACATAATCCAACTTAGCATAATGGAACTTGTAAGTGCTGAATCCAGAGTTGCCAAAAGCTATTAGAAATTCAGGTTCGCGTGCCAATAAAACTTAATGGCCTCCTTTTACCTCTGTTCTAGGAAACTGCTACTGGATTTGCAGATATTATTTTTATGGGAATCACTAAAAGTTTTCCGATATTGGGATGGTTCCAATTACTGGGAATCAGTATGTGTAATGAGGAAGGTTTTTGTGCCTTTTGCTTGAGACATTCGAACATGAGAAGCAAAACTACAAAGGGAGAAAATTATTCCTTAATCATGTTATAACTATAACCAAAATACCACAAAATAAAATGATGTTTTAAACAATTTGAATGGAATGTCCTTCAAACTGTAACCACTAATGAATCACGTTTCAAGTTAAACAAATATATTTCCCTGCAGTATTATAAAACTACCCTGAATTTTCAAGTAGCATGTCTAGGTGTTTCATACGTAAGCCTCTAGTTTTATGTAATGAAAATGCAAATTCAGTGGGCTTTTCTACTTTAAAAAATATAACACATTTAAAAATAACTCTTGACCGATCTTGTAAAGTTTCAACTACTATTTTCAACTACGTCTAAAAGTTTGGATCCAAACTTCGTTGTACAATTTGACAAAAACCAAGAAAATGCGCTCTTGATTGGAAAAGGAAATCGTAAGTTCTACAAACATCTGGTTTCTCTTCTTTTGCTCCCTATCACAATTGGATATTGCATAAAGAAATTCATAATAAATTTTGCCCCAATTTCAATCGAATAGAAACTACTGTTACTATGCATCTAAGCTCAGTAAATCAACCGATATTGACAATGTTTGGAATTGTATGTCATGACAACAGTTAATAATAGCCAGAATTTACTTGGAACATACCAGTTCCACAGTCGGCCAAACTGATCATAATGAGAACATAGCCGAATAGCATCAAATCTCCATTTCTCATTATACTGAATGAAACTTTATAAACATACATATTAGTACTACTATATATTTACTATCAGCGACTAATTGACACCTATTAATACAATATTCACAATTATTTAACATCCTAGAAACATAATATATGCATTTAATGTTAATATGCAAACACCGTAACAAAGCAGGTATTATCTGCGATTACTCTGTCTTCTAAACACCCTAATTGGATTTACAAGTAGTATGCATAAATAATTTGCTTGATGGATTATCACTAATTTAGTTGTCTGCCGAGCGTCTAGATGATCGATTTAGGTTCCCAGGACCTCGTTAGTTAAGAGTTTTCTTGAAACTCAGTTTCAACAGTCAAAAGATCCAAATAGTGTGTGTTAAAACGCGTGTAGTTTTCTTAATGAATATTTCGTATGCTCCAAATCCCTATATTTGGCTACAGACCAAAAAGGGTCCATGGAAAGCCAGGGATTGTATAGGGAATGCTGCCACTTAGACCTTAATTGCTAGCCGTTAATTAAAGTAAGTGTGAATATGTTCGTTGTTTTGAGAGTGGTTTCCCAGATTCACCACTGGATTTTTTTATAAGTGCCGAAATTTCTTGGAAAATCTTCTAGATTTGCAACTTTTTACAAACAGGGCATATCAGCTTTAACAGGCATAACTTTAATATTGTATTAAACGTTTAAAAATAGTGTAAGTTTGCTATGAAGTAACGTCCAATGAGGCTTTGTTTCACCGATACTATTTATTGCAGACATAAGTGGTTCAAATTTAATTTAAAAATGGAAAATATTAAATTATTTCAAAAAGGGCTAGAAAGTCTTTAACAAAATTTTGGAAGTGTTGACGACTAGAAGACCCATATGTTTTATGGAAAAAAAATATTGTTTTTCCAGTGCTATGCCTACCATCATGTTAGGCGATATTTTTGTAGAAAAAGTGATATGCAACTGACTTTTCAGAAGATAAAATATTTTTTTGAATTCCTTGTTCAGGGTTATTTCTGTAGAAATAATCTTTTGAGATATTTTCGACCGACCCACCGTTTCCAAGTAAAAAAATGTAATTAATTTTAATACATGTTTAGTTTGTTTAGATATTAATTTTAATTTGAGACCTACTTACATTGATACATAACGAATAATAACTTGACAGAAAAATATTTAAGACTTATCTTTACTCTTAAAAAAAATGTCGTGAGTCGTTTTTGTTTTCTTTTAAAATTTCCAGTAAAGTGTTGGTATCATTACGTCCTAATTATTAGCTTAAGAGTAAAGTTTATAGCCGGCAACATCTTCAAAATTTCGTTAAAGAATCTGTAGTCCTTTTTTGAGGTAATTTTATATTTTCTATTTTTTAAAGTAAATTTGAACCCCCCGTATCTGCTAAAGGAAGCCTTATTGGACGTTGATTTATATAGCAAACTGACATTATTTTAAGACATTCAATATGCCATTAAAGTTATTCGAGTGAAAACTGAAACACCCTGTATTTGGAGCGGGTTAGAAGACTGAGTTTTGGCTCTTCAGCGGAAGAGGTTGGAAACTACCTCTCTGTCCCGGGAGGAGATTTATGTTTTTGAATGGAATATTATTCTCAGAGAATATTTGAAAGAGAAAAGGACCTACTACTACTATTACTACTACTACTACTATTACTAGTACTAGTACTAGTACTACTACTATTACTACTACTACTACTACTAGTACTACTTCTACTACTACCATTGCTATGATAATCTCTTGATATTTGCGCGTTTTTAATGGTAAACATAACTAATCTAGTAATGATACTGTAAAGCAACAAATACTGGAAGTGTTCCACGCACAGATACATGGAAACTGTTTGTTTACATCTTAGTTTCCATGGCGAAAACAATGAGTTTGCGACCTAGCCGGTGCTATTTTATTTTTACGGTCCGTCGCTCACGGCAACGGACCGTAAAGTTACAATGATGCTCGTCGCTCTTAGTAACGGGTCATAAAGTAAAAGTAACGTCTGTTAATTTTTTAGCCACTTTTATTCAAATAACTAGCTATTCTAGTTGAATGTAGAATATTAAAAAAACATAATTTGTGCCTCTGACCGAATTAAGGAGGTCCAAGTTTCTTTCAACCCTTTTCACGTATATAACTATTAACGCGTAGTATCTAAGCTCATTTTTTTTTAGTATGTCTATAGAATTTTAACAATTAACTATTTATACCAGGTAAGCTTCAACTCGCGTCGTAGCCGTCCACGGCTTCTTCACAGCAGGTATGACATAATCGATAAGTAATAATCGAAGCTGCACAGCCTAATCTGAGCTCGTGCTTATGCCGCTACATTGAGTCGCGAACAGGAAGCAGTCTTGCATTATTTATTATTGAACTTCATTAGCAAATACCTCTAACGCACTCACGACTCCATTCCGAAGTTTAATTACCGCTCACGAACGCTAAAAGGAATTGTTTCTGTTATGCACCCCGGGGGATCGTATACAAATTCCGACTTAAAACCAATTGCGCCCCACATCTGAATAAAGCACTCGCCTTGTCCACTACGACCTTTAATTAATTACTCTCTCTCCGCCTCTGATTAAGCCTCGCTTTTTCTACTAATTGCTTCGAAAATATACGCTCTTCATAAAGATAAAGATCATCCGGGGCCGTTCTATTTGCATTTAAAAAAAGGATATAAATCTACGACAACGTTCTACAAAGGGGATCGGTCACTTGAGACCTCGAAACGTAAAAGTCGCAATTTTTAAAGAGTTTTTTCTTCCCACCTATCGAGGCTTCGAGGTTAGAAATGTCCCTTATTTATGTTGTCGAGGGACCTGTTTTCCTTGCTTGAAATTAGATTCTCTGTTGTTGGGGACATGATTTTATTATTCCTCCCGCTTGATCGGTTTTTAAACGCCCTCTTCCAAGAGGCAGATAGAGCACGGTATAATTTACAATGCACCGGAGGAGTGGCGTAAAATTAAGGCCCATACACACATACACACTCGTACAAATACAATCCGAAAATTTAACGCTCCTAAAACCGCATGCGGTCCTAAACAACTATCCGTGCCATAAACGGATTACATCCAGTTTCTCGCATTGTTCCTGGGGTGCAATTATTCGAGTCACCCCGGAGGGGTGGCTCCAACCCGGAAATGCTTATTCATCGAGCACATGTTCCGGCACGCGACCCCGGAGCGAGAACTAACAGATTGTCGTTTGTATTATTTGTTCGACTGTCGAATATTACGTAGATAGCTACGATAGGCATCAACAAACTTAGCTTTGCATGTTTTACGAAGCTCGAAAAACACAAGTACCCATCAAAAATTCAATTCGAGTCCCATCAATGTCGTTATTTTGTATATTTTTACGGAGAGCCGTGTCGTAAATAAAAAGCGAGCATCATTTATTTATGTAAAATGGAAAGTTGTAGGGATGGAGTTGCTGAAACTCGAACATTAACGTCAGAGTATCGGGTATTTCTCCGAAGTTAAACGGGGCGATATTGAAAAAGGGCGCCTTTTTCTTCCTGAGATCAGACAGGATGAAGGTACTTTGCAATCAATCAATATTTCAAATCTACTTAAGTAACTGAAATACCTTTTCACAATTTCAATAGCTAAAAATATATTGCTTTTAAAATTTTATAAGTGACATGATGTCGAGTTTGGGAGTGATAAGACAGCTTTAAAGTTCATACAATTTTAACGTTCCAACCCACATTACGGCCTTCTTCACATGTATATAAAAATTCTAAAAATACAATTCAGTGGCATAATAAAATCGATTACCAAGCAGAATGGACAAAACGTATATTTTATTTTATCTGTTTCATTTTATATACATGATCCTACATCGGCTGTTTTTGTTGTGTTAAAAGGTGATTATTTATCTACAAATATATTTCAAGGATCTAGGTAGCAATAATTTATTCGAAGATATCAAATTTAATATTAATATATATATATATGTATAGGCACTTGCCTCCATCGGGCTATCCCTCCAACCGTATGTCTTTGTATTTTTTTGCTATTATTTATGAGGGGGGTAGCCAATATTTCATGGTATATGATGAATTAAACAAAATTGCGTAGACTATGACCTGCAACTAAGTGAAAGCCAGTAAAGCTCGACATTGAAAAATAGCATTTAAAGCAGTAGCAGTAGGTTACAACGGATTTCAATCTTGGGAAATAAATGAACCAATTTCCCTGCACCATCCGCTCGGCAAGATTTTTTCCCTTTTCCTTAATATTACGTCACTTTTTCACTTACACCCTAGTTCACCCCAGATTTTTGTATGGAACTGTTTCTCTAAAATTGTAAATTAACCTAAGAAGCTCTAAGCTAACTTAGAACAGTTCTGCTTCAAATAGAAACTTCAAGTCCTGGGTGACAGTTCAACTATTTACTACACATGTCAATTTTCCTTTATATCAAGCGAACTTAGCTATAAACTTAGTTCAGGAAGTTGGTCAATACATATTCAAAGTTAAATAACTAATTTGGGATATCTGGCAACGTAATCTAGGCTTTGAACTTTTGGAAGTAGGTCAAGATTGATTATATTTGGTTATTTAGTAAAAAATTTAAATTTGGTAATTATAAATTTCAGGCAAGGCGCTGGTTTCGATGCGAGAAAAGCTATTAAGAAATATTATAAAATTCCCGTCCCTCATCGCTTTGTATAAAAGAAAGAAGTAATTGTCTAAATTAGTATTGGGTTCTCTAAGGGTTTCCTGGAAATCTCGAGAAAACAATTCATTAATATTAAATCTTTCATGAATCTTCGATTTGGAGAGTTGAAAAAGATAGTTTAGGAGGCAATACAAGAGATTGAAAAACGTGCAAGGTTCAGTGTGCAATTCCGTGGAGTTGTGAATGCATTCTCGAATGCATAATAAAGATATGAATATTAAAGAGTACGGAATTGATTATATCATATGAAGGGTGAATTTTTCATGAAAATCATACAAAAAAATAGTCCAAATCCCTCCAGATTTATCCGTAAATACTTGCATAATCATAACACAATCTCACAAATCCACTTCTTTTTCATTTCTTCTGGCAAGTTTTCTAAAACGGATGCGGCATTTTCCTTTCGACATTTTCTGACATTATCCTTTAAATTGTCTGGATTTGTTTGCGATTTGCACGATCGCTAAACTTCTGCAAGCGACGTATTTGCGCTGCTTTCTATTAAATTACCACTTTTAATTAAAGCGGACGTGGCCGGTTTAAAAAACGAAGACCAGATGTTTATAAGGGATTATTACGTCTGTAAATAACGTTAGGTGCGGAAAAATTTCTTTAATTTCCCCCGGGGGAAATTCTTTTCAGTTTTCTTTTTATTTTCTAAAAATTTCACAGTGTGCAACCTAACATTCAAATATTACTATAATGATTTTTAGTAGTATCTTCACCCTTCTACCACTGAGATCTCAACACACATGTATTTGACGTCTCTTCGGGGAAACTAGAAACGTATAAATCTCATTACTCTTCATGGACATGGAAACACACTTCGCTAATAATCCCCCATTTTCGTCGGGGGTAAAATAAGTTAGCCAAATTTATGTAAAGTCGAGTTAATTCCTTTGGTACTTTTCCCTAATATACGGAGTGTATAATTTCTTTAATTATCCTTTTTTTTATGAAAGGTGATAGTGAGAGGAAGCTCAACAGGCGACCAATTAAAAGTGCTTGGTGGATCAGACTGAATTTACGACTAGAAAAAAAGTGTTAGAAATGGACTGAAATTTTCTATGAAAGCTTCTTTGTAAGTTGCTTACGTGATGTTGATAGCAGAAAGTAACATTTTTCTAATATGTGGGACATGCTTCTCCTTAGTGGGTTTGCCCTCCTAAGTAAAATTGGGACGCCCGTCTCTTTCCGCCACTTTGCACCCAATTTAGAAGCTCATATAGACCATTTTCAAGCCCATTTCCGGAATAATAAAATTCAGACTAAGCGTCTCCTGGCTCCTCGAACCACCTTAACTGGAAATTTTAAAAGAATTTAATTCGCCTCCAACCAGCAATAAAAGTTAATATGTTCTTTGTCATCCTGGATTTATTAGGTTTAATATCCACTTAATTTACTTGAAACGAAGTTCTTGGAAGAAAGGAGGACGGCAGCAAACCCAATCACTAATTCCAAATTCTGTTGCTCTTTATGTTGGGATTGTGGCTTTGATTTGAAATTAGACACTACGGATTTAAACTAAGATAGATATACTACTAGTTTCCGAAATTATCTCAATTACGGCGGGTCGTTTTCCAGCCATTTTAAAGGGTTTTGCGAGACCAAAGATTGATGGCTGAGGTCGGAGTTCGATAAACTATTAGATGGACTTCTAACTAGTTTCTAGGGAGATAATTTCAAACGGGACAGTGTGATTAGAGTGACGGTTTAAATGTCCGGTAGCCGGAGGAACAAAGAGGTTTCCACTTACAATTCTTCGATTGCATTGGCTTAGTGGCGTAATTCACTCAGTTGGATAAATTGGATTCCGGATTAGTACTATAATCAATTTAATTGTCAAAGAACCTATAATGTGGTGTTTTATATACATTGGAGCGTTCTAAAGAAACGTAGACAAAATGACACTACCATCTTCATTAGGCGAAAATAGGCTAATTTGACTGAAACTAGAGAAGTGGCAGCATGGCAAATCTCCATGAACAATTTTCATCGTCCTATCGTTCTGGTCATAGTTATAGGTTTGTCAAATAAGTCGATCATATCCACATTACCCAAAGAGTATCGTCATGTTGTCAGAGTATGGAATATTTACAGATTTTTAAAAATTTTTTTATAATACTAAAGACTAGATTTTTCTATTGCTTGCTAATTAAAGATTTTAATTTTTAACAATATCAAGACATATTAGTCACATATTTAAAAGACAGACACCCTGAAAATTAGGGTAGGTATGTTTTGGTTAGTGTTGGTACCCAATAAAAAACGTTTTGACATCTAAGGAACATGATAAACATTTTCTACATTCGTACATATCTGAAGGACAAAATTTTACTTCAAACTGACTGTGATGTGGAGAGATCTTAACCATTCCATCACCAATCCATGTCAACGATCTATATTGGGCTATTATGTATTTTCTCTAACCCAAACTGCATTGTTGATGTTAACGAATTTTATTCAATATTATATGTACCATATCAGAAATTGATCCTAAGTGATTGTTTATAATACTGAACAAACGAATATCAGAATGTAAAACCATAGTGAAGTCTAAAACTGCTGCAATTCTTTGTTCAAGGTATGTTATCATAATGTTTTATACACATCTATAGTAACGTGTATAATATGAATATGCAGAACGACCATAAGTCTTAAGAACCATATAGACTGCTTCATGTTCTCCGTTATAATAATAACCTTTATGGAGTTCGTACATAATTTTTTCAAACTGTAGGTATTTTTCAATTGCTCGATGATCTGTCAAGTATACTCAAACTTTAGGAAATTTCTGTTGATTGAACAACCGTAAAACAAAATGAACATTTTTCATGAAGCATGTAACACCTGAAAAATCTTTTTTCCGGTGTCGTCTCACATTGTTGTATAAACATATAAAAAAATAAATTAAGTGAAATAATGAAGGAATATAATTATTCTTAACAACCATAAAGATATCTGTTGATGGTTTCGAATTGGGAATTAAATCAATATAAAATACCAAGTTAGAATTTAACACTATCGTTTTTCATCGGTATATTACAGCACGTACGATAATAGCGATAAACTTACCTTTTACTTTGACTTTAATGGTCGTTGAATTTTCACAAAGTATGTGAATAATTAATACCTTATAGATAGACACTATATACAGTGCTAATATTATATTTATTTTGATTTTAAAATATTTTTAGGAAGTATTTCCATAAAGAAGTACATATGGACGATAAATAGTATGAAAAAGAAATATAATTATAAGCTGTCAAGTTTATGTTAGTTCCGATTTCATTTTAATCGTCTTTTCTATTTCCTGGTGTTTGTTAATAGTTTCATTATATTTAGTGTACTGAGTAGTGATGCTGTAACACACGGAGAAACGTCCATTGTTTAAATACTGGGTAGTATTTTATTTTCATCCAGATTCTAAATCAAAACCACCAACATAAAGCTTTACGGCTCGTGTTCCGTTACGGGACGTATTCACACATACACAAAGATATCTTCTCGTAATTCAATGTTCATAATTTTTATGGCGCTGCTAAGCATTTGCTCCAAATTTTCTATAGAAAAAAACTTTTAAGAAAGTTGTAACACTTACCAGGAATTCAAGCTCGCCAGTTTTCGTCATCAGTGTTTCTGAAAAAATAAAAATTAATTACAGAATGTTCAAGCTCGACTTATGTAAATAAGATGGACAGTAATTATTGACTCGGCTGCGATTCAAAGAAAATATAGTTACAATAATTAATACCCAACATTCATTAAACTCATTAAACTCATCCCAGTACCTTGCAGCAACTAACACTAAACCAAAGATATATTGCCAATTAATACCCCTTTATTCAGGTAGCTTGCTACCTTCCTCCAACCCTCTAATACCTGACTTATCCCTTAATATAAATTTGGAGCTTGCCGGAGTTTATCTAAGATTATCCAAGTTTTAGCAAGCAATTTTGGGATCGTTGCTTAGAGCAAATGCTCCCGGCCAGACCGTTAGTACAATACAGGTGGTAATTTTGAGGCATGCTCCTCGATAAGTACATTTAGCCAACTTAGCCAATTAGCCAATAAAAACCACCCTTTAAACCGATCTTATCTAACCAACCGCATATCTGCCAGTTTGGAAGTTCTTATTGTGCCCGGAAATATATGTTTCCGAGCACTGTAGCCGTTACAGAATTATGTAATTGAATGCACGAGAGAATGTTTTGTCTTTAAGTGGCTTGTTGGTAACGTTGTTTGGGTTAGTTGGGAATAATTTGTATGGCTCTTGATCTTGTTTGTTTGCCCCTAATGGGTGTATTAATTTCTTATTGAGTCGGGGGAATAAGTGGCAACTTTGCGGAGAACAATGCAGAGTTTCAGTTTTAACTTCAGTTTTCACAAAAAGTTATCGTACAGTAAATATCGCGGTTTAATGGACTGATTTATATCGTTCTGGCTGCGCAAGTGCTTTGCCCGGACCGCCCCGGGCCATTATTTTTTGTTTATTTTCCCATTAATTTAAGTCTAACATTCGGTGCTCGAAAATGGCCTTCGGATATTGCTGGTTTTCAAAGTTATGGCTTTCTTTATCTGCTGTATTAAATGGCCGAAGCCATGTAGTGCTCAAAAATGACAAACAGCTAAACAAATAAACCGCTCGTAAACAATGTTGTGAATATTTAATAGAGTTTTTGTTCTTTTCGTCCAGAAACTTTTTTACAAAACCATCAAGGGCTAATTAAGTTAAAAAAACATTAACGAAGTTTCTAGATTAAGCGCTTAGGAGCAGATAACCTTATAAATATTAAATGTACTTAACTACATATAACGCATGCCCTTGAATTCCATATAGGGGATGTCTAAATTATATCGTTTTGTTTGCTTCTGTATAGTTCATATTTGGTTTTTGCAAAGTAAAACTTTAGAGACCATTATTTTATTAAGTAATTTAGAATGCGTCCAGAACAAAAAGGACTTTTAAGATAGAAATTCAGAAAACACAACGGAATTTCTTTAAGACTTCATTGAGATTAGACGAAAAATCGAGCACGTAACATGAAATTGAAAGTATATAATGTTGTCTAAGTAAACAAACAAAAAGCACCTGTATAAAAGACACACAACATTATAAAAGCTCAAATTCTTCCTCTCATCAATTTTTCATCTTCCCTGATAATTAGCCGATTGAGCTGCAACGTTCACTGTATGATAGACCTGTAAATATTTACAGGCAAACTCTCATGGGCGCCCAATTTAAGCACCAAATTATTATTTTAGATCCCTCTGCTAACGAGATATAAATTTTCCGATTAAAATGGCAATAAAATTGATTTAGGAAACTCCATTTTTCTCCAATAGATTTTTGCTTGCATCTCGCTAGAAAACTAGCTTATTGAGCTCGTACTTTCAATAGATGCGCAAACATACAAGATGGGCATATAATAAAGCATTAATTATTCCAGTATGTAAGAAAGTGATCAATTTAAGGTCGAAAATTATCGACCCATAAGTCTACTCGGTCAGCTTGCTTATGAGAAGCAACAAACAACATAAATCTGGAGCTGTAATTAAAAAACTTTTGCATAAATAACTTACTGAAATTTTGGCTATTATTAATATATGAATATGAATAAAAATATATATATTGATAATGTGATTTTGAAAATTAATAAGTTTCCTAGAGTTCTCGATTACTCAGCAACTGTGTTAATAATCAAACGGAACGGGTGATTTATCATGCAAACTTTGAACGTTTTTAGTAGGAATAATTCTTTAAGGTTAAAGCACGAATTTTTGTAAAATGTTCTTACTAGAGAAACGAGCCATGAGAGTAATCAATGGAATGTAGGTGAAGCATAGCTGTAAGGATATATTCAAAAAACTCGAACTATTAAGGGCACCAGCTATATGTATACAGAGATGTTTATTGTTCTCTAATGGATCTTGGAACGGAACACTCAGGAACAAGTTACGAAGTAATTTATTTCACTGTTAAATAATGAAGAGCTCGGTTAATGAAGTACACGTCAACATGACAATTCGACCCAGAGTTTACAAATATTGCGAAGCTTTTAAGTACTAGTGCTGAAAGCTAACTCATATAAATGTATTTCGGCTAAAACGCAATTATCGGTTAATTCATTGCATATTTTTTTTATAAAAAAAAATGATATTATATTATATTGAAATCCTTTCTTTCTTAAATACGTCAAATTACAATATTGTGTAAGCACATTTATAAATTCGAGAGTGAGGAGAAGGGAATAGTTTCGGAAGGATAGAAAGAGACGAAGGTTGAAACAACAACATAAAATATTAGATTATTTTGCAATACCGGATCATTGAGCATGCGCAATCAGAAACTTTCGTTCGCAATTAACAAAATTTTAATTGTGAGAGAAGCTATTATTTACTGATTGTTCCTCAAGAGGAAGAAAAGGCACTTCACCAACATTCTGGTCAGTTTCTGTTGATGGTTAATTGTAAGTCTCTGTGATTTCTTGTTCTTCCAAATAAGTTGGTTGTGTTGTAAATTATAGATTCAAAATACCTTCTGTTCCATAAGTCCCATATTTTCCACATCGTCAACGGAGAATCCGCGAATAACGTGCGAAGTTCGCGGCATTGTACACAAAAAATATATAAATGGACACTTCACGCGCTCAAAATCAAAATTGCGAAGGCGACAATGACAAACGTCAATTGTTAGGTTGGCCGAGCCGACGACCAATCAATGCGATTGCCAGACAAAGATGGCATGATATTAAAATGAAACATCCGCATTTCGATAGGAGCGCTATCGAGGCGGTAGGCTCCAACTGTTCAACGCAGATGAATATACAGAAACAACGATACGCGGAACAAGGATAATATTAATTGCCAAAAGTGAACCTATTCGGTGATTTAGCTTTCCGTCTCTATTATCTCTGGAACTAAGTACAATTGACCTTGTCAATTAAACCTTCCCCTTCGAATCTCGCGTTATATGATATGAGAGGGACAGAGAGATATCTTTCTGTGCGGAGTTTTCTCGAAATAGGCCAGTCAGTTTTACCCGCATTGTTTAATGCTTTGGCTGATATTGAATTGTACAGTTTAAACTAGTTTGTTTTTTCGTCGAAATTAATACGTCTTATGTCGTATACCTACTGATATTTGTGTTCAGTATTTCTTTCCTAACATATTATTATATGTTATTACTATATAACTTTTCATAAAAAGGTTATCATAATCATCATCTTAAATTCCACATGCACTTAAACTGGATATTTTGACAGATAAACAATGAAACATTTGGAAAATCTGAAGGTTCAACTCCAGCTCGCGTTTAAAACTAAGGAAAAGTACTAGACCTTAGTAGATAAACTCGAAAACTATGCTGTGTTTATCTATATTTTTGCTCGTTTCGTTCCGGTACATATTCTCGTCGATTCCATCAAATTTGATGACAAAGACAACATTTACAGAACTTTACAGAATTTTCATTCTTTACTAGTTCCAACACATTTCTATGACCTGATTCCACGTAATGGATGCGTGTTGCAGACTCTCAAACCGTCAATAAACATTTCAAATTAAATGGCAAATCATTGCAAATTTCGCACTGGAGATAGACGTATTCGTAACGTCAGCCAACGTAATTACAAAGCAGGATTCGCTTCGATATTCCTGGTAATCCATTGGCAAAGCTTTATTTCCATAACCAGTAAATTCTGGTGTTAATTCGAACACAGTGGAGGTTGCAAACTATAGAATTCCTCCTACATTTTCATACTAATCACACGAAGAATTCTTTTATAGAACTAAACTAATATGTACCAAATTACCCAACATTCTGAGACAAGCCAAATGTTATTTGCAGAGGAATTTCGTGTAATTTCACCCGATATTCCCATATTTGATGGACTAATATCATCCGTTCAGGCAAATTCCTATTATCCCCGATATTGCCACCCAATCACCCAATACAGTTTACCCAACATGGGAGTTAAGAGCTATTATTTTTCCTTGCAGCATTTAGTGGATGCTAAAAATTCATGGGACCCTTAAAACCGCCCCATAAATGCGAAATTTAATGGTGTTTTCCGTGGAAGCTGGTGAAATATGTCGGTTATAAACCTGTGGAATGGATCTATAAGTCTCGTTTCGCGTCTTATCTTTAGCCAAACGCTTGTTTCAGATGGTTTAAAGATTTCAAGGACTGCTTCCGTGGTCGGATACACGTCCATCACCTTCATATCTTTGCTTTTATGAGAGAAAATATTGGCTGAAGTCTCTATATTGTATAGAGCCGTAAAAAATGATCCGTAAATTAAGGATTAGATGTAATAAAGCTCCTAAGTTACAGGGGAGGAAATTAAATTCTGTTAAATTTGGCCTTTAGAGTCTACAAGGACCCTAGAGGGGCTTAGTTTAAATTATGGATTTATGAAAATGGCCTTTTTAAGATGCTGCATGAGAAATAAAACTGCGATAGCGAGAGATAATGAGAATTTTTACGATCTCGAGTATCAGAACTTTACTACTTTCTGGATCTGGGTATTTATTTCCAGGTAACGACATAACTTCATTCTAGGGTCTTATAACATTCATTCCTTTTTTGACCTCGAAGTAGACAAGAAGACTTTATTAAGTTTTTTTAAACCAAAGAATTTTCGTATTCTCCTCAATTGTGTTAAAGGCTTGATCGACTTTTTCTCTTATCAGAGCAAGCATCCAATTCATAAAAAAGTGCCGAAGTTGGCATTTAATTAAAAGGGAAAAACCATTACAATAGACTGGGGAGGTGCTATCAATTGAAATTTTAATGGTAAGGAAGAAATGAGGAAACTGGTTGAAGGACATTGAGAGGTCTGTAGGGAAATTCTAAAAGCCCCCTTTAGAGCTGCGTCCTTTGGGGGATGGAAACGAACGCTTCGACAAAGTTGTTATCGAAATTAGCTTTTAACGGTAAGTAATGGGCAAAGTGTTAATAATGGTAAACAGAATTATAAACGTCGGGGTAAAGCTAATGAGGGCACGTGGTTTCATTTTCTTAATGCCTGTTTAGAAGCTTATAAGCTTGTAAATTTATAAAAGCTACTAGAGTACTCGTAGAGAGCCCATTATCTAATTTGTTTTGATGGTCTAAGGGGACTATGGTAATATGGATTATTGCATGATAAAGAAGGGTAGTAATTGGAGTTAGAAGGTACTAAACTAATTTCTATAATGTTGCGCTAACGCAAGTAGATGCGACATGCAGTCTGTTGCAGCTTGTGTGTCGCAGACACCTCTATTGACTCAGGTGAAAGGAATATTATTTGTGTTATAATATATCATGTTATATCTTTGAAGTTATGTAATTTTAAGCTTCGGTGAAAAGTTTATTCTGGTATCTGTATATTGGATTATACAGGATATATAGCCTACCAAGTTGAAATTCTATAAGGAAGATTGATCGTTTCATCAAATTGGCCCACCAAAAGCATCACAAATTCAGTTTCTGCTGGTCTGAGCTCATCAACCCCAAACCTATCGGAACTAAATTACTCAAATTATATAAATTTTTCGTGTCCGGATCGAACTTCTTATTCGACGACTCAATTTATATGATAAACTCGAGACCTCTTTCCTTAATTGAGTAATCCTTGCAACATCTGTCGGGGTGATTTAAAGTTGTGTCAGTGCGCTACTGATCGCCTGTGTACCCGGAGCCCTTAAACTTTGATTAATCCCGTAATGAATCCATTAAAGGAGATAGCTGAGAGCGCTGAGAAGACGATTTTCCAACGAAATTCAATACAAAATTAATCGCCTGTTTAAGAGGCACTAGCATTCTGTCTCTTTATGGCCTTGTCCGGAGGTGTGATTGATTATTCTTCGTGTTCTCAGTTTTTTGAAAACATCGTTTGCGTTTTTCTATCGAAAAAGTGCAGATAAAGGAACGTGGGTTTAATAGGTTCTCTATTCGACATCTTCCCTGGCAGGAATAACGGAAATTTAAGGTTTTTTTTTTGTTTCAGGTATGATGTTAATGAAACTTTAAAGTGCCACGTCGGGTGAGTATTCGCAGTGCATGAAACATAACATAAGAATAAAAAATAATGACGAACCTAATAGAACCAATTCGCAACTAACATTTGCCTTTAGAGCCAGACCCTTTTCTAAGTAATGGCCGATTGAAAGGTTAATTCACGCCCCATTTCTGCTGATTTCCCAGGCAAACGTTTTATTTTACGACTGAATCAACGATTTTATTACACTTTAAATCAAACTATACCTTTTTTCAAACTTGGGAACAACTTGACTCATCTGATAAGGAACTTGGCTCTAGCTACCTTGATATTCAAATATTTTAGTTTCGAGAGTCTAGAAATCAGTGAAAAATCCCTTTGTAAATATCGAGGAATCCTAATTCACCATTCCAGAAGGATCTCAACCTTTTTGCTGATGACGGTCCGGAACACAAATACTATCCCACGTTCCTCAAATTTATAATAAGGACCTGGAATTCAGGATGGGATACGTAGATACGTTATTGGATTAAGGGCTTTATGGAAATGGCTCGGAATTAGACAGGGACGAACTGGATGAGATTGACCTTAGCGGCAAATTCATGGTTTTCGAATTTGAAAACACAAAATTTATAACTTTTTTCCCTCGTAAAATTTTTAAGTTTCAGTATTGGCAGAAAAGTGTCAAAGTTCTTACTCAATATCTAGTTCTTAAGTGAAATTTCTTAGGTTTTACTTGAAAAAATATATAAACGTGGTTCTTTTTCAAACGTTAAATATTTAACTCTCAGCATAAAAATTACAAGTTTACATTCAAGTTTTTACAAGTCAAATTGTCTATCTAATCTAATCTAATAAATAACCCTAGAAGGCTCTGTGCGCGCTTAATATCAGTTTTTCAAATGCAATAAGAAGATTCAAGAAGAGACTTTGGGACAGCATTTACTCCAGAACCGTCTTCTCGTATTCTAGAAGTGAGAACAAACACTTGCATTATCATTTTAAATTGGACAGACAGTTATTATTCTTACAGGCCCTCTGAACATCTTTCTCCAACTGCATGATCAGTTACCTGGCATAATTCTCATCACACAATTACATTTTTGCGCGGCCCAAAATGTTTGAAACCAGTCTCTATTGTCACTTCCTAATTTTTTTGATATCAAACTTCCGCTAAAGCTGTAATTCTCTAATGGAATATCCATGTGTCTGCATCAACTACAGTTCTGACATTTTGTGGCTTTTTGTTTCCGACGACAGCACTCTAAACAAGAATTAAACAAAGAGAACTTCCAGATGAAAAAATTCGAGAAACTTGGCCCGTATCTTTCCAGCTAAATGGAACATTTGAGCAGGATAGACCATCTACGAGGCAATTTAACTTCGCGGGCCAACAGCTCAAAGATCAAGAGAAGTTTAAACCCTGTTAATAATTAATGAACTCGGTTCTTCGCAACTAAAGTAAATGAATGTTAAAAGTCTCGGTGAAAGTTCAAAAAGTTTTCTAGTCTCCGGGTTCGTACCCGGATTATCCATCATTATTATTTGCCCCTCTAAGTGGCCGGGGTGACAGTAAATTAGCGTTAATTTATCGGTTTATTTGCACTTATGTCGCAGTTTACTTAACCAATAGAGAAAATCTTTTCAAGCATCGAACTGTGTCATCAGTTTTCTCGAAGTGGTTTGAAAAGAAAACTCCTAAATTTCAGCCAACTAGAAGGAATATCGGCGTTTTAAACAAACTTCATACAATAAATTTTCATCAAAATTCTTCTACTAAAGGGCTAAATTTCTGAGATATTGAGCATCGATATTTTTGTGGCATTTCAACTATCAGATTTCCTCGCCACATCCCGAACTTTTTCTCTTCATCTCGTCTTCCGCATCCGTGTCCTCGCCTCGTTTCTTTTTCACCCTGCCAACACCTAATTCAAGGCAACTCGTTAGTGAACTGCAAAAACAATGAAAAAGAGAGCGGAATGAGATAAATCGTTTAAAATAAGTTGCGAGACTTTGTCCAATTCTAGGAACTCCTCTTTGTGTCCTCTAACTTTGTTTTTAAGGGCTTGAATAAATTTTGCACAGATAAAACTCCTCTTTATAGTGTTCTTCTCTTATTTACTTACATTCAAAATAAATTTTTATGGTGTCTTATTTAAATGCCTTTAAGTACTTTTTCCAATGATTCAGTTGTCCAGGCCCAATGAAGATAAGGTAAAATGCAATTTTCGACCGAGATAAGGGCTGGAGTTTCACGATCCGTTTCCGTCAAGAGCCACCAATTGCACGCAAACGAAACCACCTCGTAATAGAGGAAGTAGTGTAATCCGTTTTCCGAGTGAAGGGTTTATTTCAGTTTACTTCACCTTTAGACTTTAAACTGGAAGATGGATTGGGATCTGGATAGCTAAGGCAGTTGAGTTTTAGACCCGGATGCCGCACCAAAGAAATTTCGAAATAAAATGCTATAATACAAAACAGTCTATAGCACGTCATTTTGATCAAATAAATAGTGTATTTTCAGTCTTTTTAATTATTTTTAATTATTTTCTTATACGCCCCCATTGCCAGATAAAGAGTTCAAAACAGCCAAGTTTTTGTTTAGTTGAATAACTGAATCTAGCTTTCGAAATGTCGACAGTATTCACTGAGAGTAATAACTTTCGTTTTTTTGCCAATTTTTATTTTTATTGCGAACACAACTCGAAGTTATTTTGTTTTAAGATTATAAAATGAAACAATAATATATGTTGTTTTTAACAATTTAAAAGGTTTTATAACTGACTTTTATGAAAAGATAAACTCAGAATGAAATCATACGAGTTTTAAATAGGAAGACAACGTTCAGGTTGTGACGCTGAGTGACAGCCTTTGAAGTACCTGATAACAGGAAGAAACTGAAACAAAATTGATATTTTAGCGTTCCTGTCCAAACAGAAATTTCACGAATTCTTTGCATAAGCCCAATTATCTTATTTATGCAACTTTGTTGACAATAAATTAACAAAGTTAGGAAACTTCATTAACAACTGATTAAAGGGCTTCTGCTCTTTGAAGCTTCACTCCAAAGGTGACTTTTTTGCTAAGTTAATTTAAATTAAGTATTTTTTCTATCTTTGATGAGTACTTGTCGCACAAATTTAATTTTGTTTGGCCCCAAATAGTCGCATTTTCCTAGAGCATTTCCAAGCAAACGACAGCAATTCTCTAAAGAGCGAATTGCAGACAATCCAAAGTACTTTCCAGAGACGCATAATTCGTAGAGCAATCTGTTCCCAGAGGAACCCATAAAAATCAATATGAGAATAAAAATATCCGCTCCAAGGGAATCCGGTTTAAGGATGAAGTGGTAATAAAGGCTGCAAATGCCATAAAGGCGATGTTTCTTAAAAGTTGCTCGCCGAGGGATCTTTTTGTTTGGAAGATGCAATATCCTGTCAAGAACAGTCTGAATAATAATTTGTAAAACAAACTCTCGTCTTGGTTGTCTTTGACGTTGACTAAAGAAGATTGAATTTCCTCAAAAACAGAAACAGGAAAAAATTTTGTGTAGTAGAACAAACTACAATAAAGCAAAGGGTCGTTAGTCGAATTCAAATCCGAGGCTTTGAATAATTCATAAGAGCCAGTTGGTCAATAGATTGAAGGGAAAAAGCGAGAGCCGCCTAATCCGGGCTGTCACTTGCCGCCCTTATCCGACCACTCGGGCTAATGCAGTGCACCCCCACCCTCCATTAAAAGGGCATCCGAATAATTGCGAAATAAAGTGCATCCAACTGTTTCTTACTGCGTGTATCCATATAAAACACTCGATACACAATGGGAAGTGTCTATTGTCCAAACACGGCGTGTTTAATGTGGTGCGCTCGATATATTTTCAAAAGCCTCCTCGGGGGATTTCATATTTGTCCCCCTTTGTGACGAGGAAAGGGCTCATTATTCTTCTTTAGAATGCCAAATTCTTCTCGATTTGTCTGTTCGACGTCGAAATATCTGTCATTTACAGGCTACGCGAGTCGGATTGTTTTTGTTCGATGCGTGAAGGTTGTGTCGTTGATGGACCGGAAATTGAAACGTGAAAATTCGACGACGGGGAATGATTTATGCATCTGATAACGATGGTACTAAGTTGTAAAATGTCTTTAGGGGAAAAGTTAAAGATAGAAACGTGAATTCCTCTCACCTGTTAAGTATGGATTTGCATATGAATGACCTAAAAAAAATAATGGATATACATCGGGAATTATTAGTGGCCGCAAATGTTCACTGCCCCCCAACCGATGCAATGATGTAGAAAATTTATGTTAAAGAACTTCCTTACATACAGTGTGTTCCAGGATGGATGCAGCAAGAGGACAAATGGAGCCAAAATTTTAAAATTTTTGAGTGACGTTTGGGAATTGAGTCCTGCTTGTTGAAAAACTATTATTTACAAAAAAATGATTTGATTCTGTGTCATACAGGGTGTTTTAGAAACCGGTTTGGAAAATCGTCACTAGTGTCTTTATTTTTTAACATTCGAAAAATTCGACTAAATAGTGGTTGACACTGCAATCTTACGTCTCCCTGCCAAATTTCAAAGATATGAAAGAATTTTTCGAAAAAAACATTTAACTTTGAATTATACAACAAATACCGCGTAACCATTATAACAAATAATAAATATGAAATTTAACACATAAGTTTTATAAACAATCTGATTAGCAATTGTCGTAGAATATTGTAATCGTTATTTAGTCTATGTAACCACCACCCCTAACAGCATATCTTTCGATATTTCGTCTGAATTTCCTTAAAACTGTTTTGCACACGTTCCAACATTAAAAACGTCACAGCATTTAAAGTTCTTCACTGCAATGTTGCTGCATTATGAGGAAGTGGTTCAGCATAAACCAATTGTTTGAGTCGACCCCCCACAATAAGAACTATAATATCGAAAAGTCTAGGGATCTCGGCGGTCGCTGAATTGGTCCATTTTAAGAAATATAATTTTCTCCAAAGCAAAAAAAAATTTTTTCGAAAAATACATATATTTTCCTCAAATTTGTTACGGAGGTGTAAGATTACGTTCTAAACAATTTTTTTAGTCGAATTTATTCGCATCTTGAAAAATGAACATACCTTGTTGGTGACGATTTTTACAAATTTGTTTATAAGAAAACTAAATCAAAAATTTTTTTGCATACCATAGTTTTACAATAAGTGGGACTCAACCCCCAAATGTCATTCAAACATTTTTGGTCTATTTGTCGGCTTGTCGCATCTATCCTAGGGCATATTATATATAGGATATTCACCAGAACCAACATTTCACATGATCCAAAAACACTGTTTTGTAAAAAGTGTCATTATAAAGGTACTATTTAAAAATAGCTGACTTTAGTGCATTAAATATTTATGAGCCATTCCATATATTTCAAAGAGAATCCAGTATCTTGATCTTTTGAACTTTCATACACCTAAACTTTTCTTAAATGTTTTCAAGGTTTTTAGGAAAGTATAATCCTGGATGGCTGTAAATAAAATCTAAGTTCATGATAAGCTTGTTTATTTCACAAGAGTGTCAGAAAAAATACGGATGGTCGGGATGCTACCATTGCAGATAGTAATTATTGAGACCACTATAAGATCACTTAACGAATATTTTTTCTACGTATTTTTTTGTTCTATCTGGCTCATATTTATATGATTTGTATAAAACACAATTAAATCTATTCGCGGTTTTCTTCCAATTTTCTACATTACGCTTTCCCCTTACCCAATCAGCCTTAGCTTAACATAGACACCGATAGTAACAAATAACTTATAATTAGCATAAATCAATGCAAGTCAGCGATAGCCTATAGGCCCATAGCACCATAAGCTGCCACCCAGATATATGAAACAATGGATCCGTACTACAATAAATTTATACGGTTAATGATCATCTGTCGCTATTGGAACATAATTCTTGCCAATTATCGCAGTAAACCGGCGATGATAATACCGGAATTATCTTTTTGCCTGCCCAACTGCAACTGGGTGATTGTGAATTTGACAAATTCGATTTTGTTTTATTGTGTTAGTGGTCGGGGCAGATTTCACAGTATTGTATTGATAATTTGTATGCGAAAAGTCCCTGTATATTGCCTAGCTGTAACGTTGAGTGTTAGCAAAATTAATAGTTTCTCAAATCACAGTCCCGCTATGAAAACTCATTTCCTGGTGACTTCCCTATTTAAAGCCACATTTCAAGGAAATGATTTGCGTGCTTGGTCGGCCACATTGCATGGAAAAAAACCTTTAAAAAAAATACGAACCCCTTTGCTGTTAGTGCGTCCCGCAGGCTAAAATATCGCGTTGACCGCAGGGGGCCGGTTCGGCAACAAACCGCTTTAAATTACGGTAAATTTGCACTCCAGGGGGTACTAGTCACATGTGTGAAGCCACATGCCCGTATTCATTATGACGCCACAATGAAATCAGGGTCGGGGATTATCAGAGGAGTCATGAAAATGAATTTTTATCGTGTTTTATTAGTTGAGAGTGTCTGCGAAATAAAGTTTCTCCAAGTTTCCATAGAGTCTCCGTTCATTTCCAGCCCCGAAACTAACCATTACAGAAGGGGAGGAACTTGCTAATGAGCGGCGAGAACTAAAACATGCGATAAAACGTTTCAAAGGAGTTTGTTTCCTTTGAAAAGTTGCGCTTTTATCTCAGAAACACACAAATTTGTAACTCAAATTATTCAGTTTAAGTTCTAAGGAATAGATGCAGAAATTTTCACGATTGAAGCGAAGTGCTTCGTGCAAAGTTATTAAGTTCATTATTATCGATTTCTTCCTGGTGTAGCTCTGTTAGCGGCCCTAAATCTACATAAACAATAAGCTGTGTATGTATCCTTTAATAACAACATTAGCCCCTGATCCTATTTACCCGTCAACCAAAACATAATACCCTTCTCAAGGTTTTAGTTGTAATGCCCGGACCCTTCCTAATCTTGATCAATATACTTTCTTAGTATTAAGTTGAAACTTAGCATGTCTCCCCTTCAAACAGCTTGTCATCATGCTGAGGCGTAAATGATAACAGGATTTTTAAATGGAGGAATAATTAATAATTTTGCATAAATGACCAGAATTTCAACAAGCAGAGAAATCAAGTTTATTGTCTTTTTACTGTGACGAAATGAGATACTAGAATTTCTCCGTTTTTAAAGTGATACGAAATATCTGGCCCTCGATTTTTCTTACCCTCATCTCGTTGAGAATTCAACATCGAAAACTAATTTTTTAAAAGTTTTCTTTCTTTCAATTAGTAGAGATCTTTTAACCAGCAAATTTCGGATCGTTCGTATGGGATAATGTCACCTCAGATCTATTTTTCATTTCCTCTTTCGTTTCGGTCTGTTTGGAGTTCCTATTTTGTTTAAAACCGAAAACTCTTTTTGGACAAAACCGAAACAATTTTTGGAGGATTTGAAGAAATTATAGATGCTATAGGTCAGTGTCATATCTGGTCTTTTATTATTGTTACACTCTTGTAGGTTCTCAAGATTCCCACCTTCATAAATATCATTTTCTAGAATCAAGTGACTTTCATATTCAACTTCAATTTTGGAGTGTTCTTTTAGTTATATTTTCTGTGGCAGCCGGTACGGTAATTGTAATAAAAGACGAATGAATTATATATGCCCTCAGTTAAAGTCATTTCACTGGAGCAGCATTTAATGCCAAGGAATAATAATTTTATTGAAAACAGCTTGCACGACTAACAATTTTATTAAATCATCTAGCATTTTCGGATTAGGCGGACAGGTTGTCATCTTTTTTTACGAGTAAATAATTTAAATCTGGTACTCAATAAAAATGTAACTCAATATCCCAAAATATATTTAAGTAACAACCAAAGTAATATTAGGGCAGTGTCCCTATAAAAAATTAATAAGTTTAAGGAAACTTCGCTTGAGATGGAAATTTTGAATTCAGCAATACACTTCAATGTGATACGTCTAGCAAAAAGCTGAAAAACCCAAATAAACGAAACTCTACTAAATTCCTCATATCTAAAATGTGTAATGATTTTTAATTCACCTATAAGTGATTTTTGAAAATGAAAAAGAACTGAACCAAATCGGAAAATAAATAAGTCTCAAAGCACATATCCATCATATTTTCTATATTACTATTCGAATGTTTAAATGAGTTGAACGTTGGATTCGGGAACGTCAGTGATAATCCTCATGTTACAAATTTAAATGACGCTTTTTCTGACAAAATCATGCAAGACAATCCGAAACGTGATACAAGATTTCGAAGCAAAGAAAAAATATCTCAGATAGTCGGTGTTTACTCTAGGGGCAGGCAACTTGGCATTATCATTCTTGAAAACCCGAAGCAAAATATGTTTTTGTATCTGGTATTAAGGTTTCGCCGTCGGGAATTCTGGATCAGACGCGCAGGTCATTATGTACGGTATTTTTTGTTGACAATGCCTTGTTTCCCACTTCTGAAGAAATTGTTTTTTGAGAAACATCAATAATCTTTATATCGAGCTCTTCTTTATGATAGATTGACCCAGATTTTGATTTTTTAAATCAGAACTTGCTTTTGTAGTCGCAGAAACCTTTCTATTTTGTATCTACTAATCAACGTTAATTACGTCATTTCAAACTAACATTTCTGAATATTTCATAAGAGAAGCCGTAATATTTTAAGCCCAGCTAGCGCTGTGTGTTCGCTAGGGAAAACTAACACAACAAACTGTTAGCCGAGCGCACACACAAACTTTTTACAACCCCCTTTGGGGAACTTTTTTAATTTTCATGGAGTGCCCTGAGTGGTGTGCAGTAGCTCGTTAAAATCGCGAGAGCTCTAAAACAACTTTCGAATCGAAGTTGTTCATAATTTCACGATGTACGACTCGCGTTTCTTAACTTCATTCTAGACGGCCAAAACGAGCCAATTACGGTCCTAAACCGTCGGTTGACATTTTTAATTAACCGGAATGGAGAATTTCCTCTGGTGAAATGTAAAAAGTGTCTAATTTGTTGAAACCATCTGTTACAGCTGTTGGCTTTTTCACTTGAAGCTCCTGACGGATGGAAAACTGAACGTGCCAGGTTTTCCAGTGCAATGGGGATTTTCTGCGAATTTGAATGGAAAACAATAAACTGTCCGAGCACTTGCTCGATGTGAACTAGGTGTTTAATTGGAAATTCGATGTTTAAAATTCGTTTAATGGAACACGACAAATTCGGGATGAATTATTTGTATAATTACAATTTCAATTATGACAATTATTTGTAATTACAGACCGTGTGAGTATTTGTATAGAATTCCAATAGGATACGAAAAAAATATCACCTGAAAAGTTTTTCCACAAAAAGAAGATAGAATGGGGAATTAGAATATTGATTCACAAGAGAGGACGCCAGCAGAGATAGAAACCCTCATATTTTATTGAGAGACAAAAGAACGCCATTATTACTGCCATCTTCAATGGAAAAGGAACGTTCAAGGAAAAGGAAACAGGAAGTTTGCAACAACTTTGGTTGTAGCAAGAAATATAAAGATATGTTACAAAATCGTATCAGGAGCTTATTATAAGATATCCTCATAGTTTACTGTGCACTTCGGATATTCTATCACTTTTCGAGGCTAAATTGGGAAAAAGTAAAATGAGCTTAAAAGTTGGTTTTCTCACATTTAAATGCCGGAAACTGGATTCATTTTAATCACTCCCTGATGGAAAGATGATGACCAAGAAAATTTCCAACGTGAACGTATAGTTTTTAAAACGCATGAATTTTTTTGTAGGAAAGTAATATTAAATATGATTTTCTTTAAAAACTGCTGTATACCTTCTTAATTCGGACACCCTATATAGGAGGATTTTTCCGAGATGCCTCGTTGGCAATTTCCTCATTTTTTCTTCTAGTTATATGCCGTACATGTCTTCTCACGAATTTGTAACCCGAAATCGAATGGATATCCGAAAACTATCAATTCGCGCATGACTCATCAATAACAAAATCCTAGAGGTGATCAAACTTTTATGTCTGATGAATAAAAACTGTCTTTTGTGGAGAAACATCAATGTCGCAAGCTAACTGATCCAGTTCTGTTCAAGTTTAAGACATAGATTTGATTTTCTACATTATCAAATCAAACCAAAATTATTAATTTTATCTTAACGAAATACGTTCATTTGGCATTTCCTTCTATTCTGAAACTCCTTTAAATTCGTCCTACCACCCTTCTGGATCGCTCCTGGTTGTTTTGGACTTTATTACTCTTTTCACCCCGACGTTCCCTAATTAAAACGGGCCTGGTAATTAAATGGAAGACGCAATAAACGATTTTTAATGAGGAGCAAACAGTTTGAGAAACCTTAAATCGATATAAAGACGTCTGGGCTAAAAATATTTTTTAATTACTTACAGAGAGGAAAATGTACCTTACATTCATGTATTATGCTGCCTGAGCTAAATTAAATAAAGTGGAAGAATCGCGTTTCTAATCCACGTTTTTAATTAGCCGAGTCGATTTGGTGAATTTCTACTTTGATGGAACAAAAACATTTAATTTACCAGGGCTATTTGTCACACACGTCAATCGTCTCGAACAACAAAAAAATGAGACAAATTAAAAAAAAATCGACAAATGGAAAAGGCGCATTGCTGCTGCGTGTAACCTGATTCTATTAAAGGACAAAGAATAATCTTTAAGAATCTTTAAAAATCTTAATAGTTGAAACCGCAGTAGCAAATAGTTTTGAATAAACGAAGTCACGTAATGCACCAAAACTATGCCTGTCGCATAACGTCGACTGACTGCATTTCGCACCTTGGATTTCCCAAGGCAAATGATATATCACCTTGAGACAGTCGCTCGTTCATAAATCAAACAGACGTAAACGTTGAGAAATCAGAACAAATTTTTCATTTCAAGTTGGTTGGCATTAAACATTGATTTATTGTCGGCGTCATTTATGTTGCCATACGATCTGGAAAGTAATAAGTCGCTTATGACACTCGGGTATAAAATCTTTATGGATTCTTCTGTGATTGTTCTTTTTCTAATATTGCTGGCTAATCCCAAATTTATATCACATCTGGCAACAAGGACAAGTGCCCAACGCCAAACTGAACAAAAGCGAGGCGAGCTGTTGCCACACTGATCCCTCTCCTGGTGTATCGTGTGGTAAGATTCCAAGCTTTAAAACAAAACTGGCAACACTCTCGAGTGTAATAAGGCATATGAAATAAATGAAAAACGTGGTGTTGTGAAATCATCTTAATTATTTCTATAAGGGTTCTAATACTATCGCACTAAAATTAAAATCCTGTTAAATGACGAAACTCAACATTTTTTCGTCTCTTTCCCAAAACAATCCTGAGTACCACCCTGACGCTTGCAGTATTACCTTCGTAAAATTGTCAAAACAGAGTGCAGGAGAATGCCCATGAATGATTGTACTAATTTTGCAAAATTAAACAAGAAGATAATCAACAATTCAAACAATCAACTTCTCATGGTGCAATCCTCATATTTGTAGCATCGATTTAAAATTGACAGTTTGTGGGCAAACTGTGTGAACTTTAATAATTAATGAAAGGCAGTGTCGTAGCTGGCTTTTGCAGTTTTCACGCATTTTCCAGAATAATATATGAATATCTAACGTTTTTTGCCGTTTTTTTATTTTGATTTCAAATCCTCGTGGATACGAGCCTTATATTTCTGATTCCACTTTAAAATTCACAGGTTTAATCGAAATTTATTTAAGCTTTCATAATATACGAAAGACTAGTGTAAATAGTTAATGTGGATATCCAATATTTTTAGAATTTTCATTGAGATCAACTACTAATTTCAACGTCAGAATACTTATAAAGTTTTAACTAGGTTTAAAAACATTAGCATTGTTCAAAGAAATTGTAAGTGTCGTTTATACAATGTCCAGTTAGAAGACGAGAGTTGTCAGATAGCAACTAACTAGCAGATGAATTGTTTTTCAAACTGATCCAAAGCTAAACCCCCATTTGAAAGGACAGCTCTATGAAAAATTAATTGACTGACACGCGCTGAGTAGATGATTATCTCTTTAATGAAAAATTTAGCTTTTATATATTTGACTGCATTTAATCTCAATCAGCATAAAGCACTATCAAGTAAATGTGTAGGAGCCATTATATATTAAGTCCTATTTGATTATTTGAAAAGTTTAAACGAGTTTACAAATTCTGATTGCTCCAGACAATTTTCCTTTTGGGTCCGCTCCAGGAGGATTAAATACGCTACGCGGTTATATGCTCACTTGGCGGCAGTTGTTCTATGCAGATAAGTTTCATGGATACCAAAAGCATGTGAATTGCATACAATTTGCAGGTTCATACGATGAATATTTGACTATGCTTACTTTAAGATATGTCAGTTTTATTTACCATGATATCTTCAATTCGACCTCGTGAGCTAAAAAGCGCGATTCTCGTGGCGGAAATCTCAGCAACAGCCAATTAAAGTAAACGTAATTAATCTTAATTAATTCGGAACAGTTAAAACTCTTTGGCTTCACGAAAGCGCCATCCTAATTGTCAACAAAAGCGAAATATCTGTATAAACCGAAACGTAGACAATTACTAGGAAGCGGGGAGAAATTCAAAACGCAATTAAACTGGAGCTTATGCAAATTGCGAGAGGGTCGTTGGCAATTGGTCATGAAATTTGGCATTCAATGCCGAAATATTACTCGTTATTTTGACTATCGAAAAGGGCAGATATTCATTCAAAATTTAGATCACTCAAGTTCAATGAGTAAATTCAACGTTGTTCAAAATAAAATTGCGTGTCCTACACCGATCGATTAAGCAATAATGTTTCCAATATTACTTTTTCCAAATTAGAAATTATGAAATTGTTTCATTGTTGATACAAAATAATATGAGTCAAACATCTATGGATTATGCAATTATTTTCAATTTATTAATTTTGACTTACGACTCCTGTGTCAGAAATAAATATGTCCGAATGTATAAATGTAGCTCACGTTCGTAGTCAACTGCAGTACATCAAATGTATCCAATGCAACTGTCAGGAAAATATTTCAAAAATCTATAAAAGCAATAATTTCGCTTACAGTTCATGTGCTGCAGTCTTATTTGCTGCGAGTGTTTCATATTTTTCTTTTATCGCTAAAGATAAGTAGACTAAAACGATGCTGGTTTGATGCCTGCTAGCGCAGATGGTTTACGAACTTGATTTGTGTGGTGTTCTATATTGGTTTTGCTGCTGCACATTCATTTCAAGAATCTTTAAAATTGACAAATATGTAAGTAGGTGAAGGAGATGCCCGAAATTTGCCTTACTTTATTATTTCATCGTTGTACATTAATCAGGTTTTTAACTGAGATGAAACTTGATTTTAATTTTCATTAAAAAAAAAAAAAATTAAAAAAAGGTACTAAAATGCCAAGAAACAAAAAAAATTATACTTTAGGACGTAGAATTATCCAAAAAGTGTTAAAAATCTAAATCGTGAAAATTTGGTTCAATCTACCCACTCTAACTAATGTTTGTTGTATTTAAACGAACTTCTACCTCTAATGATTTAAGCGATAGCAAATATGTAAATGATAGCTAAAGGTAATGGATAATTGGTAAATTCAGAAAAAGAAATAAGGCGACAAGAATTACATTCAATAAAACCATTGTTGTTAATTGAATACGTAAATTACCCTAAGAAACATTTTTAATTATAATAAGAACTTTAAAGAGCCCTAATGGCTACCTACATCAAATTTGACCCATAACGGATTCTATTATTCTTTATTGTAATTCTTACTTACTGTTGATAAATTGTAGATAGTATTCACAATATATCCTAGTTTCCAAAGAAAAAAACGATCGAGTTATTTCAGCTATAAGGAGTAGGGAAAAGTGCATTGAAAGTGGGGATTCTTTTAGTGTGACACAAGTAAAGTTAAGGAGTTTCTCGTGTTGGAGAAGTTAAACAAGCGATTTGAAACTTTGTAGAGGACGAGCACAATTGAATTGAACTTTTACACGAGCGTGCAGGAAATTGAACTCATTTCATTTTATTCTTTTCTAACAAAAAACAACATGATTGTATTCCTTCCACACAGAGAAATTAATAATTCGTTTTGCCAATATTTCATAAACACCTTTGTGTTAAATTCATTTTTCTCGTTTATAACGAATAAAAAAACATACGTCCTTCCAAACACATTTAGAGCTTTGGGATACCCATTTTGGGAAAGTTGGAGCTAAATCCCACTTAAAAAAAATATTCATTTTCAAACATTTATTCCGACCCTAACCACAGAGATATACAAATTTCGAAGCTTTACGAGCTTTTGCGGGAAATTTTTTAAAAAGCAATATCGAATAAAATTTGACACATGTTTTTTTTCCAGATACATCGAGTTTTTATCCTGGATTACCGTTTTAAAAAAATCATATATTTCATCCATAGAATTTTGCCTGTGCAGTACCAAATCCATTTTAAAAAGCTGAACCATACATTACTGTAAACACTAAAAATTTAATATCGCTTTATTAATAGTTCTTCCAAATTGAACATTTTTCTTAATGTAAAATATTGCTCTAATCAAGCACCAAATAACTCGAATGAAAATATTAAAATAAAATCTTAATTTACTCAACAATTTTTCGAGACAAAAGCTAAATTGGGTCGTGACACGTAAAACATGAATGTTTCTCTATCGGTATTTGACATCAATTTTGAATTTAATACTCTCGCACCATGTACCCGGAAAATTAAAAACTCTTTTGATAGTGACAAAATTATTAGAAAAAATTTCGAGCCAATTTTTCAAATCCGCCATAGTTATAATTGAACTAGAGCAGTTCATAATCAATATCTCCTGGATGGTACACAATTAAACAGCTTTATTCAGTAAGTTTTGAGTAAAGTTAACAATAACATTTGCTGGAAAAACGGGTTTTAATATGAAAGTTTTGGGCTGACACATGGGCCTTTTCTGCTTTTATAGTAGATGTTTATACATAATAAAATCAAGAGAAAATGAGGAGAAACTTTCTCAGTGTTTGTGCAATAAACGCGTCGCTTTCAGTATGGAAACTGACAGCTTATTTGCAAGAAAATAGATTATTATTATTATTATGGTAAATTTCGTCTGGTTGATTCTATCCTAAAATCCTACTAAGCAGGCTTTAATAGAAATTTTTGGATGTCAGATTATCCTTTTCTCAACCAAAGTCACTTTAGGGTATATTCAAATGATGTTTTAATCCTTCAGTAGGGCTGCGAAGTGAACGTTAGATGCATTATATTCATTACTAAATTCTTGAATCCATTAGCGGAAATCCTCTTTCAGTTTTGAAGTATTAGTTGCATGATGCTCTTTCTCGTTGTCTCCTTTATTTGCATATCAACTTTTCATATCAATAGAATTTATTTCGCTTTAATTATATTAAATAACACATATAAAACACAACTGTCAGAAGAGGAAAACGCATTTTCAATTAGCTTGGTAAACTCAGGGGTAAAAGCCTAGCCAATATTGAAATAACTCACACGAAAGATGTGAAACTAATAAAATATAAATAAACGTGTCTGTCAATAACTCGCTGTAAATTAACTTTGTTGTTTTATTATCGAAATTTATATACAAAAATATGTGTTAAAATGTAAAAGGTTTTTAATTCCCGTTATGGTTTTGATGTGTAAATTTATTTCGTGCTTCTGTTTAAATTATCGTAAATCGCGTATTAAATTATTACAACTTCCAAACAAAAAAAAGATTAATTCATAGTGATATTGTTCTAGTTACCAATGAGGGGGGAATGCACTTCTGACCACGAATGGAATGAGCACTACAACTTCGATTTTATACAACAAAAAAAAAGTTTTTGGCGACACCCACTAGCACGCGCGATACTATATGACACTTATACGACATGCATTTTTACTAACTAGTGACTTGTATCTCGCGAGTCTTTGATATTAAAGTATTCCAACCTTTCCCGATCAACAGTTCCACATTACAAACATCTCGTTCTTTGCTAGACTGTTAGACAACTGAATCATCTAAGAAACGATAGGGGCACAGAAATATACAACAACTTCACGATTTGCTTTTTGCGAAAGTACTAGTCATAGGTCCAACGATACCAGCGATATAATAGATTTCAAACATTCAAAAATGTCCACAGTCCTTTTGTAAGCGTACAGTTCACCGATCGAATAACGGTAACAATGCACGACACGAAATAATATACAATGTGTCCAATATCAAATGTGGTAAACAAATGTTTTGAAACAAAATAAACAACACAACATAATGATCATATCGCGGTGAGAACAAAAGAAAACTCTAGAACACTATAGGGTCAATAACATTTTTCGGTCTACTACCTTGAAACGACAATTTCCTCCCTTATTCTAATTACTTCATTTACTTTTGAACCCAAACTAACCTTACTAACGTCACAGCAACTAAAATTAACAAACACAGATTGTTTTACTTTAAGACCTTAAGATCTTTTAGGCTCTATGCTGACGTTCTCGACTAAGAGAATTCGCCGTAAATTAAGACTAACAATTTCGGGCCCGGTTTCTGTCCATGTTACTCAGGATTGTCAGTGTTCAATTTTCAGTTTTGGCCTCTGACGACCCTCAACCGTCCCGATCAAGACAGACAGAGAAAAGACAAATTCCCTTAATTCCAGTTAAACACATTTAACCTACTGTAACTTGAACTTTATCAAATTCGCTTGGGACCAATGATATTTCAATGTCCAGGGAGAGAACGACAGCTGTCAGTTAACAATTAACTGGCAGATGAAGTGTTTTTCAAACTGAAATGAAAGCTTAACCATCAGTTGAAGGATGGACAGCTATATAAACCTCTTTCGTAATTAATAGAGACACACGTGACTAATGGTGACTCTGGACTGTAAGTTCGTTCACATGTAGTTTTAGTAGGAGACTGAAGGACCGCGCCTTAAAGTGAATCTTTACCACCATTATTTGTGATTCAATTGCAATGATTAATGAAGCAAGATTTGATGCAACCTGAAGTTTTTTTGGGAATCGTTTTAATATCTAGACAGATGAGGACTGAGGCTGAAAAGTTCTATAAACCGCACGTGTGCTAGCCTGAATTTTTCCAGTGTACCCATATAGCGGGGACCGTAGTGATACTTCCATAAAGGCAAGCTTTTAATTGATTATGTACTGCGACATCATTAATTTCATTTCTACAATATAACAATGAGGAGACAAAAATGCGGAGATACGATCAAGAAAGTTTAAAATTGTGCTATTATTTCTAATCTAAAATATTTTAAACGTTACCGCAGGTGCATAAGCTCGCGGGTATCAGGGAAGCTTATTCAAACGCAAAAAAACTTTGATCACTTGAAGTATCTAGCCAGGTCAAAGAAAGAAATTTATCTTCGTTATAAAGTCAAAAACTAAAATTCCCAACTTTCTCCACAAGAACTCACTGAATGAAGCTCCCGAGAAAGATTTCTTGGAATGAAAGGTAATTGATTGAATTTTAACTAATATTAGAAGATTATACTGTTCTCTGTCGTCATTTTGATTTGTTTTACTACTATGTCGCGATTTTTGCTCAGTCTTATACTTTTTAATCTTTCATTCAGAAAAGCACATTTCCGTTTACTGTTACTGCGTCAAAATTAAGGACGTACATCATTATTTCTTAACACACAACTATTAATCGTCTAAACAAATTTAAAATGTTAACGATCCCGAAACAATTTTCCAAAAATATAGAACACATTATTATCATCTCTTATTTGACAGTAAAGATTTCGCCTTCCTTGCGCTTTATTGTACCTCAATGAGTCCGTAACTTTGCGCCAATATTCCAAGAAGTATATTACCTCCGAGTCAACATTAACACAGTCCTAACGAAGTTTATTTTAGACTTACTTACGTCTTAAATATTAACCAGCTTAATACATTCTATTGCAGTGCTGACTCTAAAATGTTATCTCCCGGGAACAGGTAAATCCAAACGGGGTTCTTTGGAGCTTAATCTCCTGGAGTGGCTCAACTAATTTAAACTTTTCTAATAATCAATTCGCTCTTAATACATGCGGAGTTTTTGTAGGCAACAGTTTCGGAATTAATTCTGCTTCTAGAAATCCGCAACAATCCGAGTGGAAGATTCGTTGTTGTAAGCCCCAATTGCGAATGCATGCCGGAACAAGGACCGCAGCGAGTGTTCATATTATATGAACTGCAATTAGTGGATTATTCGCTTAATAAGCAACACTCGATATTATGCACATAATATCGACTTTTTCATCACCATAACAAACTTTAATATAAAGATCTAAAAAGCAGTCGGTTCTCGGCAGCGCCATTTTGAATTTTCCACCCATTAGTTGGATATTACTTAGTTAGGGCATGCTAATTTGAAAATAAGCTGGGTATAGTGCAGGTCTGTTCCAGAAAATTGCGACTTGGATATTAAATTGCAGCTTCTGCATCTGGGTCAGATGGAAAGGGAGGTGAGAATGCATTGTCTGGAATGGGGAAATCGTCTATGTCTCGGGTGCGCTCAGCACGATTGCTTTTGAATGCAAAATTTATGTTTGTGTTCATATTTGAAAGAGACTGCTGACTTATAAAGGAATTTCGAGGAATAAAAGAATATCTAAAGTTATAATGAAAGAAAGATAATTGATGAATCCTATTACGCTCTTATCTTGTCCGACGATTTGCAAACTAAAAATATCCTTAAGGCTTGTTTCTGTAAGAAGGCTTAAACGTTTCAATCAGTTCTCTTTTCTAATCATAGCAATAAGACATATTAACACATTCAGCAGCTGACTGCACACTGAGAGTTCTACAGAAAATCACAAAAAAATAAAAATAAAAAGCATAACGAAGTGATTAAGAGGCACCGATGTCTTCCGTGACTCTATGGTAGAATTTCCAGCAAGAGGGCCAGAACAGACACGATTTGCAGATATTAATGATGGGTTGAAGTGGCCATTAGACAGTACAGGCAGACACTTTCATTCTACCAAACACGAATTTTCACGAGGAAAAACGACACGTTTGAACTTTCTGAGAGTCGTTAATAATTTTTAGCTGAATGTCTAGTGTCGTAACATTCACGAAAGGTGTCACATTTGAGAATAGATCTTGACAAGAATGTTTGCTAAACCCAGATATAAAAATATACCATACTAGTCCACAGTAACGAATTTTACACTTCCATCTTTAGTCTTTCCGGCCTGCCACACCAAAATTTTAGAGGTTGATTGTGCCCTCATGAAGCACACCTGAAAAACACACTACATAGTATCTGCCACGGCACTGAATGTGTGAAATCCCATATAATTAATGCTCTTAAAGCAATAGCTGTAACAGTACCGTACGTCGGTCCTTTATGAAAGGACCCAACTGGATTTCCATGGTTTTAAGCTTTTGTATAAACGAACAATAAAAAAAGAACTACAAGCATGGTTCTTATTTGTTTAAAAACCTGTAAAAATAAGATGTTTTCATAATATATTTTAGTGTTTTTGAGTTTTTTTTTAATTTATTACAGAAATGAAGTGTGTAACAGGGATTTACAATAAATTTCTCATTTCTTAAATACTCTCTATGTATTATGTTTGGCTCCAGCAGCTTAGTGGTTACATTTCTCGATAACTTGGTGTATGAAGAAGTATTCTGAAGAATATCATTTTTAGAATTTCTCTTTTGCGCGTTTAATAAGTAATAAACTTAAAGAATTTTACAAGAATTCAATATTAAGAATTCTCAGAAGTTCAAAGCGAAACATCCGTTTGATGGAAAATATTTTCTGCTTTGAAAGCAAAGCAAAATTTCCGAGATAGTTCCTATACATAAAACACCAAGTTTTTCCAAAATTTTAAAATATTTTTTTTTTATCAAATCATTTTGACCGAGTTTGATCTTTAGCGTGAACAGTGATTTTCTTCTGATAGAATCCCAGCATCAAATAGATAGTTGACACCTAAACACTAAACACTATTTTTTTCCAAATTTTTAGCAAATTGGACGATCATTTGAAATTATTTGTTTATAGTCGAAAAGCGAATGAAATTATCTATTAAATGAGACAAAATAGATGTTTCGATGACGTCAATGTAACATCCGACACTTGCTTTATAACCTATGAATTATTGAAATTTGTTGGTGCATTTTAAAAAAATAAAAATTCCCTCTAGGGTTCCAAAATTAAAATTCCCGGGACCGACGCCTTGTAAACCCTCAGTGGCAGATTTAACAAAAATGCTTCTGGCATCTAACGCGAAATAAAATTTCTTAAAACCCTAAAAAATGTTGTAATTGCAGGCATTGTAACAATAAAAAAAATCTAAATTCCCTTTAGTAAACATCAATCTTTCTTATTAATTTTTAAAAGAACTTCAACAACAATAATGAAATTCTGCCGAACTGTTTTGGAGATAGGGACTTATAAATTTTATAATAGTAACCATATCAACAAACAACTACCATAAGGGAGAACATTGACTTACAAATACAAGTTTGCAAAACTAGAAGTAAACCGATGAATTCGTAATGCATTATTGCGTCAATGGTCTTACGAAATGTTTGCCTTATGTTATTTTTTTCTATAGAGGTGAAATAATTATAATACAAAGCCCAAAAATGATATTTGACCTTTTTGGATACAATTTTCTGAAATTGTTCTTTTAGATTATATGCCTTAATTGTAAACAACACAACAGGGAAAAAATAACGGTAGAAGTACCGTAATATTGCCTTATAATCAAAACTAATCGAAAGCTTTCAAGAATATACATTATTGGAAGCTTTTTCGTTTTTTTCTTCTTTTCATGCTAATATTTTATGTACAGCCGCTTTTTTTCGGTCTGGCCTTCGGCAATGTTTTCAATGTGCCTTCATTTCGACGAACATTTTACTGCTTCCAAATAAAAAATATCTAAGTAAATTGATTAATATTTTATAAGCGCAAAACATCGTTTGTTGGTTTTTCATATTCCTTTATGTCGAAAATGTAACGAAAACAACTTTATTTGCGGCGAACAATTTCTTGGCCAATATTGAATTGGACAGGTGGGTGTTGGTTAGGCGCGGTCTTTCCAACTAAACCTCGGTAGTTTTTAGAAGACAAAAAGCCACGAATACTGAGGCACAAACAACACTAAAAGCTCGTCACTGTACTGCCATTGTTTACATGCTTACTTTCACACGTCAGAGCTTGTCTATTCTCACTTTCTTTTCAGCCCCATTGGTTACTTTGTTTGTCAAACAAATTACTGCCCGATAGAGTATAAATGATTAATAACAGTACTGGGAACTCTTTTTAATGAAATTCTGGCATAGTTGGTAAAAGAATTGGTAGTGGCATTGAAATTGAAAAAGGGCCACTACAATAACATTCTAATTTATTAACTGTTATTTACATATAGAATATATGTTTGATTGCGGATAAATTTTTCCCGCAGCGCAATGTTTACGTTTCTTGATAGTACGGGGAATGAATATCAATTCTGAAGAATTTCAGTTTTAGAATTTCAGCATTTAATGAGCAATAAACTTGAAGAATTTTAGCAAGAATTCAATACGAAGAGTTCTCAAAAGTTTAAAGTGAAACATTCGTTTAATGGAAAATACTTTTCCCTATGACAACAAGGCACATTATCCGGATTAGTTCTTACACGTGAGACATGAAGAAGTTGCAAATTTTAAAATATTTTTTTTAATATCAAATCATATTTTATAAAAAATATAATAACAAGTGTTTAATACCTAAATACATTAAACAGTATTTTTCCAAAATTTTGGCTAATTAGTCAAAGAGTTGACTATATCGCCGAACGTAATTAGAATTTATTGATATCTTGAAAATGTTAAATATTCTTCTCATCACGATTCGATTTTGTCTCTATTTAGCAGATTCTGTGTCTTAGACGTAAATAGACATTAACACTCTCTCACTCACTACTTGTACCTAATCTTTTCAGTGATTAGGGTTTAACACAGTATTTTTTCTTTTCAGGGACACATGCTAATCCCCAACATAATGAATACGACATACCCTCAGGAAAGACACCGACCTTCGTAACTCCTGGACAAACCTACCGGATTGCCGCAGGGGCCACTGTTATCTTGCCGTGCAGGATTACGCAGCCAGGTAAGGGTTGTAATACGTGGACGTAGGGCGGATATAAATTAGAAAAAGTCAGCCTTTCTATCTCGGGAGGGTCCCCAGGGAAAACCTTTCTTTCTCTTTCAATATAACAAGAATTTCTATAGAACAAAATTTTAATAATTCCAGGAAGTTACGTGTTGGCGTGGAAACGCAATATTGCAGTTTTGACCGCTGGACCCATCAAAGTTTCTCCGGATCCTCGACTCCGAGTCCTACCTTCGCCTACTATCGAATCTGGATGTAAGTTTCGTTTCGACAATTTCAAGAACCATTTCAAATTCTATTTAACGCTATATTGGAAATTTGTATTTCAGCATCCAATATCGGGGGAGTTCCCGAACTTTCCGGGGGCGGCTACAGTCTCGAACTTCGCGATGTTCGCCCTCAAGATGCAGGAGATTATATTTGCCAATTGGGTACTATCGAGCCCAAGGAAATCGTTCACACTCTGGAAGTCCTTGGTAAGTTTGTGTTTTCTAAGTCGGACATAATGGATAACAAAGAAACTAATCGAGAATAAACCGGCCAAGCAACTGCACCAAATTATTAGTTGTAGTTATACCTTACGAAATAATTTAAAACATTTTAAATGCTTAGAAGTCAGATTCAATTAAGTTTGACTTAGACCATGGCCAATACTTCACGATACACTCTGTATATCTCTACTAGTGCACTATATTGTATTTTCCCCCTGCTAACTTGAAGAACTTTTGGGATATCTTTTTTTGAAAAGTTTAGGTTAATAATAGAAGATAAAAAATATGCCAATGACAGGGAATTGACTGCTATCGATTTTAATATAGCATTAAAGGGCTATTTTAATTTCATTGGCGAATTTTAAATTAGTTTTTAAGAGGATTAATCCCGGTATCAAGTCAAATTTCCTTTACAAAATGTATCAATTATAATAACGCCTTCATAAAAAATTAGTCAATTGAATGTCATGTCAAGTAAACTCTAAATTCTCCGTTAAAACTGAAAGGTTCGAGATTAAATAAAGATCAGCCCGTCTCATAAATTAATTTTTCAACAGGTTTTAAGCTTCTAATATGAATGTGTTTCTTTCAGTTCCTGCAAGAATCCATTACGTATCCCATTCGGGGACTTTGGAAGTGACCCAGGGGCAGATGGTGAAAATGGAATGTAGGGCTTCAGGAAATCCAGTTCCTACTATTTCTTGGACGAGGAAAAATAACGTAATGCCAAGTGGGGAAAGGAGCGTTCAGGGAATGATTTTGGTTATTCAGCATGCCGACAGACACACCGCAGGTCAATATCAGTGTTCAGCTGATAATGCGGTAGGGGAACCAGACACGAAGCACATTATAATCAACGTATTATGTAAGTGTTACATAATTATATGTCGCGTTAAATAATATTTTATTAATTCTGATCACCTTCACAAAAACTAATTTCGTGACTAAGTTGTATCAAGAAAAAATGAAAAAAAAATGGCATATATGTGAACTAAATTAATTGTTGATTAGAGAGAGAAAAATCACGTAAAAGAAAACTATCACGCTCTCTCTCTAGTATACACTATGTCGCGGTTCCATACTTGGATTCAAGATTTTTCCAGAATTATCGTGACGGCACTACCCTAAATTATCTTGTCAAACGAAATACTATCATAGCGATTATAAAAGTAGATACTTTTTGTGACAGTTGCCATCACACGAAAACAACTACCATAAAAATTATCACCGTAAAAACGATCACAGCGAAAAAGTCTCACTTTCATTCGGTACTTCCTGTCATAATTACTGAAAAATGTTAATGTCGTGAAAGAAAACCATAATCTCCATAACAATTTCAATATAGTGCTATAACATCATCTTGCTTAACTAGATAGTTGAGACTGGGATAGTCTTAAAAATGGATAAAATATGATAAAACATATATAAAAAATTAATTATTTGTTTCAAACATCGATAAGAACATCATGAAAAATAAATAAATCTTCCTACTAATAGAAATTCATGAATGGATTATTCATGACATGAATAATAGATCATGGAAGTTATGATATGATCAATAAATTCCCTCCGAATCCAATGTTAAAAATTATATTTTAAATGTGATTAAATTTCGAGGTGGTCTGTTAATTAAAACCTGATCTGTGACAGGGATTTATTATTTATCACACCTGCAACAAATGCAATTACAGAGTAGAATCGAGAGGCCAAACAGCAGAAATTATTAAAACAATATTGCATCTAAATTCCTTTTGTGTTCGAACCGAAAAAGAAAATAAAGTAAACTGAGAGAATTGTTCTGAAATTGATATAATAGCTATTAAATTTGTTATAATAGGAACAGGAGACTAATTATGGGAATATTTGCAGCTGATTGCAAAACTGATTACAAAGAAGACATAACTAATTACTTACCAGGAGATTAATTTTCAATTACTTAAAATTTTATGAAACAAAAAGAAATTATTTATTTATTGATACTTATATCCATTTAACCGCTCCCTTTACTCAAATTCCAAAACACCAATATGAAACCAGCGTTATTCATTTATTAAGGCTACTTGAGGTAGGTAAAACTTATAATAAATTGATAAATAAAATATTCCCACAGCTAAATAATTATTCAATATTACCTAGATCGTGTTTATTTTATCAATGTGGAAATGTGGACATCTGTCTGACATACTTTTGAAGAACTGCTTCAGGAAAAAGGTTATGTAAAAGGAGACAAGGTGCATTTGGATTGACACAAATTTTTCAATTTTTTTAAAAGTTTTGAGCATATAAATTAATTTCTGTAAATACCTCATCTCCATAAATCCGCAGTCTTGCGCCTAACGAGAAACTTCATTAAAAAAGCAGTGCTACAAACAGTCTTCCGTGCTTCTTCGGAATTATTTTAGGTAAATATGAAAGAAGCATTGCCAGCTTTTAACTAAGTTAAAAAGTTGAAATTAAAATATTTTAAAAAGCAGTTGGAAAACTAATTTGCGTCTCGTAACGTCGTTCGGAATGAATTCTGATGACGAACGTGGCTTCTAGAAAGTAAACAGCAGATTGATGCTTTTTCTCTTTAAATTGATACTCATTGCAAAGATGAGCATTTCATGCTTTCTTTTCTAATAAATACTCTGGTTTATTTATTTTCCAGATCCTCCAGAAGTGGAAGTGGAACGAGCAACAGTCCACACGGGTATCGGTCTGGAAGCGCAATTGGTTTGCATAGTTTACTCGGAACCTCCGGCTCAGGTAGGATTTTTCTCAAATATTCATAACCTTACGTGGACCTTCGTAAATATTTTTAAATATTCAGTATGCAAAAGAATGACCCCTGCGGCTTTTTAAATCAGGAGCAAGTTCCTACCACTTTATTCTAATGGTTTCAGGGCTATCTGAAATAATAATAATGTTGGTCAAGCTGGAAGTTAGAGTACGACAGTTAAGTTCTTCATTTTATACATCGTAAAAGAGCAATTTACGGTTTCGTCCTGAGTCTATTTAAATTTTATTACTCTTATGGATATATTATGTACAATTTTATGTTATTCAGGTTTATGGAAGCAACAGTCGATATTGCACAATGCTAATGGCTGCTTTAAACATACGAGTCTTCTTGTGTGCCATCAAATTTTTATTGTTGGCGAATGACTATTGGCAGACATAAACCTTTATAAAATTATGTTAGGATTTTTATCTTATATTGATCCTGTACTTTCAACCTTATTTTCTCAGACTTAGCTTTGTTTTCTTAAGATAGTTTTCCCTCATCTCAACACTCAAAAATTAAACTTTAATTCCATGAAACGACTCGTAAGTTTGTTGTATACGAGTACTAGTCTGTGAAGACTTAAATGTTCAAATTTAATGCGCTTCAAAAGAACTGTACAAAATTTGTAGAATGCATTTTGTAGTTGTTTCCTAGAAATTTTAATGATGAAAGTTGTGTCTCTAAAAACTGAGGTTTTCGAGTTTATTCCTTAAAAATCAGCATCCCACAGGAAAAATTTCGAAAAAAGTAATACTGGGGCTTAGCTTAACATACTACTTAAGCTCTAAATTTTCATATAAATTTTCAAAGCCGTGAGGGATTTCGACGGTTTTTAAGTTCATAATTATATTTATGTTTCAACTTCAGATTTTGGAACTTATTTCTCAAAAGTGACGATGTTATTGAACGAATTTTGAAAGGGGAAAAGTAAAATCATTTTGCAACGATACGTACAGTAAGACAGAAAAATGTCTATTAGATTTAGCACATTTTATGGCATACCCATGGTGTGTAAAAAATAACAGCGTTGGCAATGTTAAATTTTAGTTTCAATCTTGACGTGTTTTAAGCCAATTTTGTTCCACAAGCTATCTTTCCTTACATGTCAAGTTTCAACGTCAGGTTTTTTAATGGAACGCCCTGTATGTCTGATAAAAATTGAGAAATTACCACTCGTGATCACAAATTACTGTATAGCAAAAATACATTTCATAGCAAACCACTTATTTAAAATTAGGGAATAACACTAGAAAATTTTACATTATTGTTGAAATAACGTACAAAAATGAATTGGCTAGATGGGTAGTTCTACATAAAGCATAAAAAATTTAACATTTACTGTTGACTATTTCTCCAATTATGGTATCTGCATTATTTTTGGTTCAGTGACTACATTATCTGTGAAAAACGCCGAGGTAATCGATTATTTCGGTAACATGAAACGTAACATTTCCCATTTTTCTAAAACCTCCACGTAATACTTTTCCAATACAATCTACCGTTACACTTTTTCCGAAACAGTCGCTAAATGAATATTTAATCACTTAAGAAATTACATCTCGCAATGAATTTGTATTAACACCTAAAACGCTTTGGGCAATTATTACTCGTCACAGAACTAACACGAAGTAATAAATTTTATTCTTTTGACAATAACTCGCTTCCCCACAAACAAAAATGTAACATTTTCCAACGACTTTTCATGACTTCTGCTTTGTGTAAGGATTTCTTTCAGTGCTGCAAAACAATATTTCCTGGCATTTGTTCATTGTTTTCCGGCGCAGTTGCAGAATTTAATTGAATAACATGTTGACGACATGTCCAATGCACGTGACATGCGAAAAGCATTTAAACAAATCAAATTTGAAAAAAAAAGTTGTTTAAAGAACTTTTCAGCCAAGTTCTGGATTTCATTTTATTAGATTCGCTGGCGTGTTATGCCACGTTATGCTGGAATTCCACGCCAGTGACTTCTCCCTGACGGAATGAAAATTATTTTTGTGCTGTTGGTTTTGAGGGGAAAGTTTTAGTTTTCTCTCAGCAAAAAATTTTATTTTCTACGCTCGCGAATGAAAACTTTGATATACACTCAGGGGGATTGTTTAACAAATTGCAGGTGCTGTGGTACAAAGAGACAACACAATTGGGGGTCACTGAACAACACGCCACTCAGGCCAGGGGTAATCGTTACACGTTAACCATTAGGAATGTTTCCTTGATCGATATGGGCAACTACAGGTAAGTGTTCTTTGTTCGTAAAGATCACGATCTTAATTTTTTTCTTTACTGAAGCCATTTAGTGAAAATTAATGGCAGAGTAATATACGTTCCAAATGTTTTATACCTGACCAACATCTGTAAACCAAAAACTCTGTACAAGTTGCAAAAAAGTGTTTCCAAATAATCACCTAGAATAAGAATTAGTCTACGTGACTATTTTTTTTTAATTACACTGGAAAGAAAAGTATTTTAAATCCATCTTAAGTTAACACAACTATTCTGTCGCAAAAGGGGATTTTATTCCGTGCAGAATTGGCCTAAGTTTATAAATTATTCTATGCGCATTTTATAGGTCGACATAAGCCAGTTCGAGTAACGACATAGGTGGTGAAATGAACTCATTTGCTAAACATAGGGTTGTTTTGATTAAATATAATTTATTCCTAATTTAGCGCACACGTAATAAAAATGGAGTTGGATTGGAAAAGGGACAAACTGGACATAGAATGGGTTAGAAATTGATTTTAGTACGACATATTTCTTGTTACTTTTTCGTATTCGAACACATCGGAGTCGACGATAAGGATATGGGTAAATCCGCGTTCATGTTTGTTACAGAAACTGCTATAGATCACAAATTATTTCCACTATTTATTTATGATACTGAGCCGCGTTTACAAATCAAATTATTTTACGCACGAATAAAAAGTTTATATAGAGGTATTGAAGATTTCTTCCCTCAAAGCAATATAATATGAAGAATTTCTGATAATGTAGAGTCTTCTATCCCAAATGCAATTCAAAATTACAAAAGCGGAAAATAACTGATAGAGTTTTCAAACTCTGAACGTAAAGGGTTCTGATCAAAAAATATAGATTGTTCTTATAACATATGTAGATCTCTAACGTCAAACATTTGTCTAATTGTAAGGCATGTCGCGTACCGGAAATACATAGAGACATACAGTAATACTGCTTATGGAAATGTTCCAGAGAGAAACATTTATATACCGACACTGGTACGCGATACTTCCTACTATATACATTTAAATTAATTTGATTTACGTCATTATGTTTCAAAGCAATATTTACTGTTCATCTCGCGTCGTATAATTGTGTGCTGTACTTTTTACATGCAGGACAAAAACTGAATATTGAAATACTTATACCTTAACCTAACAGCATAACAAAACCTTCTCCAATTTTCTAATACAAATACTGAAATATGTACCTGTATCACAGTGTTTATGAGGTTCGAATTCAGTTATTCAATAAACATTGGCGTCTTTTTTTAGGGCATATGTACTGTTCGAATTAATAAAAGTAACGTAATAGATTTCAGTTTTTTCTGCCTCATAAATGTCCTGAAAATTTCCGTGAACTTCGCAATCTTAAAACATTAAATTTCGTAAAAAAATAATTGATCTAGCAGTTCATGTTAGGAATGAATATCTCAGTGATAAAAAAAAAAACGATCAAGGGGGATATACAAGTAAAAAAACAAGAATTATATCATTGTCTAATATTTGAGTTGAAAAAACATGTAATGCCCCTTAGTTTATTTTGAATAAATATGAGAGTAAGAAGAATGCGATAAAGGCTGCCACTCTGGTGGTGATTTGACATCAAACCTCTCGAAGTCGCTTTTGTTTTCTAACAGTTTTTACCACCCTTTGGTTATGATAAGCTTAATACTCATTTTAGAGATCAATTTTCTCAAATATGCTTAACTGAAAATTTTCGAATAATTTCCAATACTTTGTATTTTGAACCTGTTACAACGGTCAAAATTATAACTACAATTTATTATTGTATCGAGTCGCGTTGTCCATTATGGAATTTTATATTAGGCACATTTAGTGAGGTGTGATTGCGAGATCATTGTGTTGAATAAAGACATTTTTATCGTATTGAGAAGTTCTCCCTTAATCTCACTAGTTTATTGGTGACGGTGTGATTCTGTCATAAATTGTAAAAATAAGTATTTCAAATTATTTCAAAACTATGTTTTTACACGCAACAAAAAATAGTTTTATTTCTCATCAAATAATAAAATAAAACGAGTTGCATTATGGACGTTGTCAAATAGCTGATAATTTTTTTAGTCAAAATTCGTGATTACAATATGAATTCTATGTGCTCGTTTATTTTATATTGCATTACACACAAAATGTGTTAAAGATGAGTGCCCTGAGATTACTAGCATAGTACGTAACTTGAATAACTTTCCGAAAAGCCCTGGTGATTGAATTCTAATTTAAATGTACCGCCAAACCTTACATTTCACCTCGACCAATCAGAACTCGCCATTCGAGAACAAGGAGCTTCGTAATGATTTCAACACTAAAGTTTTCCATAAAACAATAAAAAGTCCAACAGGTATGTAAGACAGACCCAGACACATTAGGTAACATACAAAACCACCGGTAATGACCGAATTTAACATTTATCTTATATGAAAAAGCCACAAAGTGCCGGGTGATTTACTTTGGCACTTGTTACTATGAGAATGCCAGTCTTACCTTTCCAGCTCGCCTTGAAGGTAGTCTCTTGTAAAAACACGTACTTAAAAGTTCTGGAAACACTACACAATACTTAAGTTTCACCAATTAACGAGAATTTTAACTAAAAACACGTTTAAAAGAAGAAGCTAACCAAAGCTTCTCATGACAAACTGATGCGAGGGAAACTAATTTAGAATGACTGCCGCTTGAGGGCACCACCATAGGATTAATCATATTGCCGCTGTTTACCGTTAACTGGTCTAAGTTGGCCCGTTAATCTAATAAATAAATAAATAACATACAGAATTATGAGCATACTCCTAAAGCATTAATTTCTGAGAGTGTGAAGTTTTTACCTTAACCATGGATTCTTATTTTTCATGGAGGAATTATATTCGAAATGTTTGGAAGCCCCACTGTATTGGATTTATCCACCGAGATATCCAGAAACGAGAAACAGGCTTAGTAGACGGACATTATTTGTATAAGTAATTTCCAAATTTTCACATGAAGACTAATATTAAAGATCCTCTTGGGCTAAAATTTTAATTTCCATAAAAGCATCTGCAGGAAATTTCCAGAGCGCTTTTTTGATAAACCTCTGCGCTGCAGTTCCTATTAAATTTAAATCGGCTAATTCTCTCGACAAATAAGTGGTTTAAATCATTTTTCAAAAGAGCTGTACTTTGAATTTAAACAACGCCATGATGATAAAATATCCCCATTTCAGAAAAACGTAAAAAGAAACATATTTTCTCCCAACGGGGAGAGTTCTAGTTAAGAGAAACAAGCGCTGCAAATAAAAGTCAGATAAGGGAAAATTGTTTTTGCCCAAAAAAGACGATACTGGATTGTGTACAAGAACTCTCTGTTCCGCACAGTGAAAGCTTCGGACTCTATTCTCTACCATACGAACAATAAAAGCTGTACAGACGAAACGGCTGCCCAGTTCTAGGTCTGACGTCGGCTTGGTGTTTTGTGAAAACCTTCAAAACTGTTTGTTTCAGTTTATGTTTGGTAAGTTTACACAACGCTGGTTTCTTAAACTACCTAATTCTCTATAACGAAAAGTTTTAAGAGAGCATACGACATAAAAACTGTATGAATTCATAACACTGATTTCCTCCCTTCGATCCTAATCAGAAGAATTCATCGAATTAATACCTAATTAAAATGAATATGAAGGTTATTTCAATCCAACAAGTACGACGGCATTTCAGCCCTTTAAATTTGTGTCGATTTTTTACTTCCATGAGGATCAGTAAATGCTAGAAATATGTATTAAATTGAGTTGCCTGCTGTGAGTTAATAGGCGAACCTTCTAATAGAATTAATATACATACTTTATTATTTAAATGTTTTTATGACTGAAACCTCGTTTGAATTTCCATGAGAAATCAAATGCAGGAGCCTAAAGACCAGAATTTATAGCTAAGAATATAGAAAACTGAGATATGCTAAAGAAACTATGTGTATGGAGGGTTGAAACATTCCAGTATTTTTACATATATTATTGGGTGGTTTATAGCGTGACTGTTAGTCATCGTTACGAGATGCAGAAAAACTTGGAAAATAAAGCTTAAGTTACCTGAACGTAGCTCAAGGAACTTCTTGTTGCCAAGAATCAAGAAACGTTCCATTAAGGTCACTTAGGATAATTCAGGATAAAAAAGATTAATTTACTTTTAAACTTAATTTGCCCAGCACCAAAATCTCTTTCATCATTCGAAATAAACCTATCGAATAAGAAACTTCTTTACGTTATTCCAATCTGTAAATGAAAATGTAGGTTTGCTTATGTTAAAGGTTTAGCCACATATCTGCGATACGGGCACGGGCCGGATGCGGGACGAGTGTTCGATGGACCACGCACGAGGCCCGTTCCAAAAAGAATACAGTCATTTGTATGTTTTTGTCCTCACGTCAACGGGACGAGTCCGTCACAGACACGAGACACGTTTGTGTTCCATCGACAACAATTGATGGACGAGTTTCATTTAGTTTTTCCCGTATCCGTGAGATAGTAGGTGGAAATGCTACGCTGGTTTCTTTAAAATTTTTATCAAAAAGAAAGAAAATCGGTGATTTTATTTCATTGTATTTAATATAATGTCAATTTTTAATTATTATTTAATTTTTTTAATTTATAGTCATTACTGATTTTCTTTCTTTTTGGTAGAGAAATCAATGTTGAGAAACTTATTGAACAAGAAAAACTTTATCCTGCTCTTTATGATCTGAGCAACGGAAAATAATATAAGAAGAAATAATGTAACAAATTCTCCTTCAGTTGGTCGACTTTTCCATGCGTTATGGACCCATATTTTCTTATTTACTATTTTTTTCTTTTTCCTTTCTTCACCTACAAACGCTATTCCCACAATGGCAAAATCAGTATTACTGATATTTGAAATTGTTCTTCCCAACAGCTCTTTATATACCGAGTGTCCAGACGCCCTCTGGGCATAGGAGATTAACATGAGAAATCGGTTTCTATTTTTTCCCCTGGAACAGATCATTCAATTGAAAAACTTATACATGGGGGTCACAGGGTTGTTTTGACATTAAATGTTTCCAAATTTCAAAAATTTAAATGTCCTGCGTCATTGTTGGAGACCACAATTGGTCAGAGTCTAGACTGTGTTTTTTTAATTCTAACCTTGAAATTTGGAGGGGGTTTTGTATCAAAACGGATTTAATTAAAAAATTGAAAAAAGTGCAGAATTATGGACTGCCTTTAGTACTACCTCCATGTAAACTTTTTTGAATTGAATAATCCGTGCAGGGGCAAAAAATAAAAATTTCCCGTGTTAATCTTCTATGTCCAGGGTTTGCATGAATACCCGATATATAGAAACATACTGTTGAAAAGCCCGATAGTATGACGATGCCAAACACGTGCCTACTAACCTTGAGCCAGTGAGATCTTGACATATACTGAACGGAATCACTACGATTCTAGTCTGTCACTTAACTTGCACCTGGCCCGTGCTCGTATCATAGATACGTGACCAGACATTTTTACTAATATTGACCACATTTACATAATCGACTTTTATCCCTACACAATAAAAATTCCCATCAAAAATAAACTTTGAATTAAGTGTTATCGAGAACTTTCTATCTGGTCAAAATTCAGGATAATTATCATTAAGTTCGATTCTGATATCTTAGGATTATTGAACGGTTATTTACGTAAAATTTGGCGAGCTGTCATTAAAATTAGTATATATTATTCATGGCTTTAGGATAGAATATATTTCCATTTGAAAGTTCTCAATGAGGTAACTAAATAGGAAAGCTCACAAAGCCTTTGCGATAAACATGGCCCAGATTAAGATGGATTACCTTCCTGCAATCTGTGAAATCAATGTGTATTGTAGATTTCCAACATTCAGCTGTTATTTGTTGCAATATTAACCACGCTTATTACTTTGATGTTCTTCTATTGCAGTAAGAAAAAAATTTAGGTTTTAGAAGTTTGGAACAGTGTTTATTTGTTTCTGAGATCCAGAACGCTAATATTTGATTTTTATATGTCGTCCATTTAAAAACATAAAAACAATAATTTAATATTGAAGTATGTGAGAGTGACTATGAAACAAGAATGGTGGTTAAATGTGGCTGACATTCGTGTCCGTCTTGGAGTTGGCAAACCTATGCATGAAACCTATGTGGACGCAGGTGTCTTGTCCATCCTGATGATGAAAATTGCGTTAAAACAAATGCTTTAAGTTTGATTGATTTTGAGGTATTTTCCATTTAACTGAGTAACCTGAGCTAACCTGATATTGATTCCTTTTATTTTTCACAGAAAGAGGTTCCTATTCACGTTAACCTGTACTCTTTTTATGGCGAATTTTCTTGACTGTTTGATACGATATAGAATTTCGCAACTAACTTACAGGAAATTCTCTGAATATTAAGAGAAACAAAATATGTTCAGAGAGATAATAAAAAATTCGTATTATGGCAGCCAAGGTTAGTCTTAGTTTTAAAAGAGAATGTTCTTTAAGGTTAATTGAAGTTGTTTTAGGTTTTAGAACCAGCCCTTTCAGAAAATTCGGGAAATTGTCTTTAAGCTCAAATTAGGTTATTCAGGGAAACAGAAAGCTCTCTCGAAAGCCCAAACCATTTTGATTTACTGTTTCTGTGGGAGGTTCCAATTCCTATTATTAAACGAACTAAAATTCCAGGCCTGACAAGTAAAAAAAAAATAACTTAATTAAATATCCCGCAGCAAAATGAGAACATTTAATTCTGGTTGTAACAGCGTGACACGAACGGGCCTCGAAAGAACCGTTTTAACTAAAAGGCTTTTGCTAAAAAAATCCCCACCTCGCCGGCCATTTTCTCAAAAAAGCACGGGAAAACATAATTTAGAAATACGTTTCCCAGGGATCCTTTATCTTTATTAAAAGTTAGAGGAAATATGTTGCTGTCTGCTGTTTTGTCTCTCTTGCGGGTGGTTATACTAAAAATTGAGATATAATGAAAATCCGTTGCAAAGATTTCCAACCGGGAACTGAGTCGTGCTTTTCGCTCCCTCGTTCCTTTGTTATCGCCGACTTTTATTAGCTTAAAGGAAACTTTGTGGGCAGTAGGTCAAAAACTTTTTATGACAAACTGAGAGACTTGCCAGAAAACATATTCAATGAGAGAATGGATTTCAAGCTCATCAGTCGAAAGAGCAAATATTGACTTTAAAGCGAGCAAATCCAAAGTTTACTCAGGATTGAAATTTCTGAACATTAGCCCATATTTAATTTCAAATTAAAAGCCATAGAGAAAATACATGCACTAAACTCAAACGCGTATTCATAACACATATTTTTCAGCGCAACTAAATTTTATTTGCGCTCTATTACGCTTCACTATCTCCTTGTTTGCCTCGCTCTATTTGTTCTAAGAACGCTGACTGCAGCAGAGCGAGATCGAGCTCAAAACAGTTTACACACAAACAAAAGATTCTTAAATTTCACATTAAAATTACATACTTATTGTTATCATACGTGAACGCAAATCCCGCAACAAAAACGAACAAGCAAAAAGTCGTTATACATAATTTAGATTACGTTCCTAGCCTCGGGGATTGCGAAAATTTCGGTCCAAATAACATGGGCATATTAAAACATCTAGCAATAAATATTCATAAGAGTTATTAAGCGGGTAATTAGTTATTAGATACTATTTAATAGTTCAGATCAGTACTTAGTGTCCTCCAATATAGACGAGTTGCAATTAGAGAATAATTCCCAGGAGTTGACGCAAAAGCTTTAAAGGTGGGTTATTCGGTTTCATGGAGGAAACGAATGACCTCTTCCGCCAAAGGAATGACCGTACAAAATGCCGTCGAAAATCCAGAGAAAACCTTTAATTAGAAATTTCTCAATTTTAAAGGCCCAAATTTTGCACCCTCAATGAGATATAGCACAACAAACTCAAAAGGGAAAAGCAGATATGCTTCACCAACTCATTTGGATAGAAGAACTCGTTAAAACTAAGGCAGAATGAACACTGAGTGATTGTGGAGGGTATGGAGGTAATGGAGATGGTTTTTTCTCTATAACTGTGACAATTAACGTTTTCAAAACAACTATGAAATTGATAAAAATTAGCAAATTGGATTTTAAAATTCGAGTGGATGCTCCTGAGGCTTTCAAAAGGATTCTAGCAGTATTTCGTGGAAGTTAAGGTGCCTTCAAATATTTTTTCAATGAAGCGCATCTTCCCATTTTCGACTCGAGTCTATGAATTTCGCTTCGAATATCCTCAATTTTAGTTTCAATTAGACTAAATTGAACCATTTGGTAACTGATAGTATCATGAAGTGTAATTCTGAGGCCATGAGTTACCACTGCATTTTTTCCATTAATGATAATCTTTACCTTCAGCAAAAGAGCGCATTGACCAGTGGTCTGCCCCTGCTACGAAGTCACTTGCATGTATGCATCCATAGCCATTCACAAAAAAGAACGAAAAAAAAAATGGTATCTGGAAAAGTTCCAATAAAGTGGTTAAAAGAAAACGGAAATGGCATTGCCTTCTAAGGCTAAGAGGGTCTGGAATGAATAGAAATTGTTGCTCCCTTTCGATGATTTAGATTATTTTAGGTGACTCAATTTTGGGGTATTTAACGATTGACGCCAGAATAATTTATAATCAATCTTCATCACAAACTATAGCCACAGGATAGCCACAGGATAGCCACATAGCAGCATAAGGGCCTTTTGCAATATTCAACAGGCACGAAAGCATTGCAGGGAATCGCTCGTACGTTGTAAGCCCCCTTTGAACTAATCGAAAGGTGCATTATGTCCCTTTCCCTTTGGTCGTAAACATCCCTGGGAAGTGATTGACCGAGACAATCGGTGTATAGCTATAGCTATTCTCTGCCCTTTGCGTTCCACTGGCTATAGCTGATTGTCCATACATAATTTCGTCTTTGTTTTGCATTAACGACATGTAAATTTATATAAACAACTAGATGCTTGACAATTTATGTTCATTTTTATTGAAAAAGTCCTCAGAGATTTGTTTCTTTATTTTCAGTTGCATGGCCTCAAACCAGCATGGCAAATCGCGGGGACACATATACCTCACTGGAACAGCTACCACTGCAATCTTCGATTCGCCTTTAATGGGCAACGAAAGGGACAAATACCAGCTCACTTGGGCAGTAAACAGCCACTCCTCAATTATCGAATACCGTCTGTTTTACAGATTACAGCCCAGGCACCATCAAGGGCACCACCTTTCTCACAGACAAGAAGATGAATTTAGGGCTTCCAGAAATGGAACCCGATTGGTTGGCATGAAGCCCGAATGGATTTCTTTGGTGAGGGACGTTACTCTTGACCTTGATGGATGATTGGAGAAACTGATTCTTGTTGCAGAGCATTCCTGGGCCTGGGGTGGTGAACACTAATTATCCACAAGCAGCCCCACCTCCATATCCGGGGGTAACGAAGCAGAAGATGACTTATACTTTGCAGAATCTGATACCAGCGACTACGTATGAAGTGAGGGTGCAAGCGAAAAACGACCAAGGGTGGAATAAGTTGTCACCAGTATTTCATTTTACAACTAGAGCCAATGGTAAGTTTTTATAATTTTATCGTAAAGTGTTCTGTCAGGATGGCCATTTAATATCTGTAGTGTGACTTCAAATAAATAGTGATGAGAAGGGGTGATTTTTTACCTCTGGGTAAGGCAATAGCACAGATGACCACAGTTAATTTAAATTGACCACGCGTAAGGCACTTGACTTACATTGAAGAATGGGGCCATGTCGTCATATTGCCGTAACTTTTTTCTATTACTTAGGATTATTAATATCGGAGACCTGCCATTCCTCATGAAAACGCAAATCGAAATCGTAGAAGTGGCCTATTTTTGCAGGTCTCAAATTTATTTTCATTGTCAGAGCCGGCTGTTCTCTATTCTCTTCTTCGCATAATGTGACCATTAAGTGCGAGGATAGTCCCAGAAGTACTCGACCCGACATATATTTGATTTTTTGGATAAACACTTGCGTATATTACAAAGACCTAACCTTAAAAAGCTTATTTCTAAAGTATTAGGGTACTTCGATGATTTGTGTTCGTTTTGGAACCGTTTTTAAGTTAACGTTTTTAGAGATTTTGTGAGCATGGAAAAAATTTATCACCGATATTTGATTCAATGCTTTGATTTGGGAGGTCTTAGTGCGTCCAACATTAAAGCTCTGAGGGAATTCGGTTCTTCGATAACAACTGTAAAATATTGGATGGCGAAATTTAAAGGCAGTCGTACCAGCTGCCGAGATGAACTCCGCGACCCAGTGGTCGACCCAATGACACTTCAGATCTGTCCACTCTAGATGTTAGTGCAATCCACAAAACTGTACTGGAAAACCATCGTCTAAAAATGTTCGTGTTAGCCGACGTGATAGACATTTCAAAAAGTACTGGACATCGAATTTTGTCCGAATAATTGGATATGAGAAAGCTGTTTGCAAGATTAGTGCCGCGATTACTCACAATTAAACCAAAACAGCGCCGTGGAGATATGTCCAGGGAGAGTTTGGCAAAGTCTCACAGTAATAAAGCCGAGTTTTTTCGTTGATTCATAACCATGGGTGACACATGGATCCATCATTTTACACCCGACACGGAAGAGCAGTCAAAATAATGAACTCAAATAGAACAATAGGCTACAAAGGAGGCGAAAACCATTCCATCTGTAGAAGAAGTGATAATTTCAGTTTTTTGAGATGCAATTTTCATTGTCTATCTCCCTAAAGGAAAAGCAATATTGGAGAATATTAGGCAAATTTATTGCACGGTTGGAGCGAAGAAATTAGGACAAAGCGACAGTATTTGGCGAAAAAGAAAGTCTTGTTTCAAGATTCTACTTCGGTCATCGCGATGGCCAAAATCAGTCAAACTTGGTTTCAAACTGTTTGCTCATTCACACTGATTGCCAGATTTAACCCCCGTTGATTATTTCCTTTTTCCAAATCAAAGGAGACTGTTTTCAAAAATGTGAAATATTGTCTTTTTTTTTTCTTTATCCTCTAAGTCGGGTACTTCTAAGACCATCCTAGTAGAATGTCACGATACGACCTAAACTTCAAGCTACTTGACTTGAAATTAAATAGTTGAATAATCAAGTAATGTTAAATTTCATGATTATCCAAAGGGTTCTTTCTTCCAGACATGGAAAACCTCATCGAGCCCTCAGCTCAACCAGCAGTATACGGTTCCACCAACCAAGGCCAAGGATTGAGTAGCAACCAAATTCGTCCACTTTTCACATACGGTTTGCATTGTGTCTGTGTCGGTGTTTATTTCCTCCTTAATTAAAACAATTTGGGACCCAAAGGCCTTCGTAGATAGAGACGTAACAACCCCAACACTAATTTTTCTTTGACCCTTTGTGATACACCGTATAATGGCTGGAAATAAGTGGGTTTGAACTGTGACGCGAGTGTGTATTGATTAGTGAGACGGACCTTTGTTGTTCAATATCTTGTAATGTGTGTTAATGCTACATTTGAATGTGTAGTACCCTATTTATAAATTTTTACACCGTATAGTTGTTCACTACTTGCATTACGCGCACCTATCGGTTACTTGAGGTTCATTTTTGTAATTTACATATTTTCAATGAATACTCGAGATTATTACTGTTACCAAATACAGGCATAATAGGCACTGATTATTACATGTGAATGTATAGATACTTATTTCCAATTCGTACCAAATTGTCGGATACTCAACATATAGCTCGCTGTCTTTAATTTAGCGAAACCGCCCTAGAGAAGATCATGGTATAGGCAGCTTTTGTTGACGCTTCTACATTTTCCTACAATATTTTTAATATTAGTGCCATATGGCTTTCATGATTTTGTTAACGCTTCAAATTGGAGCCTTAACGGAGCCGTGAAACTATTTTCGTTAAAAGTCATTTTTGTAAATAAAGACTGAGCTATTTTTGTAAGAGTGCAATAAGACGTATGAATCGGTTACGTGCATATTTTGAGTCGATATTAGGCCCATCTAAGTGTAAATACAGCTTAATAAATTATGTATAGATACCCTTCCGGCTTTTCATTATCTTGGTTCCCCCCTACAGGGCTAATTACGGTGGAAACCTTTCGCGTGTAATCCTGACGTAATAAACCAAAAACCTCTCCCGATAAACACCAGCTTATTAGAGTTCTTTGGACGTAATCTCCCTGGAGGAAAAGGAGAAGTCCATAACACTGTGTTAACTCTGACAGGCAGCCGATAATTGGTTTGTGTATGTGTGCGGCCGGCTCTTCAATAAAAAAGAAAGGGATGAGAGGTGCAGACATGTGCGTGCAGGTAAGTAGGTTAATAGAATGGCGTTTAAGGGCTGTTCAAGGGGTTGCCATAAGGTTTGTAGTGGTAGTTAAGCGAAAGTTACAACTGAAAGCAGCGTGGGCGGGTTGTAAAACAGCAAAGAGCGACTCTTGTTTCAATTACGGGGGGACTCGGAATGATTAATGAACAAACACCAAAAGAGCAGACAAGTGTTTTTTATTGATAAATGTTTGCTGTCCTTTTACAGTCTACGCAGAAGCACATTCGCCGTATTTCCTTTTCTCTCCGTAACACTTGTGTTAGCCACATTTTACTGGAGTGCCATCTGTGACTTCAATTCTATGCTCCATCCAGCTGGAAAGAATCCATTTTTGCTGAATTTTTTACTTAGGCAAATTTCTAGTTAATTTTTCATTTGAGCCAATGGGCCATTCAGTCGTGCTCTGTTGGGGTTTCCGCTGAGTGACATGCTGCCACTTAAATAGCATATTTAAATAGGAGCTGATATAATTTTTATCCCAAATTACCAACAGGTCTACAGCAGATACACAATTTTTACCTTCGCTGAGCGAGGCCATTGATGAATAAAAAGGTGAACTGAAGTATCACAATTGACACTCTCTGAATAACAGAAAGATCACACCTGTCCATAAAGAAAGAAGTTGAATTAGTGATTTCACACTCTACTTTCAACGCGGACCAAAATTCAGGAAAATCCGATCGATATTGAGGGAATGACTCAGGGTTTGATCACAATTTTTGCTTTAGATGTTATACAGGGTTTATACAAACTTTATACGGAGTGTCGGAAATCACCTTAAAATATTTGAAAACCGATTCTATAGATTAAAATAATAAAAAAAACTTCTTATAAACATACCCCAAATATTGCATTTTAAAGGGGCTAGAACCCCTTAAAGCTACCTCTGAAATCGGTTTTTTTACAATATTTTCAAAACGGTTTTGCACTAAAATTATGAAATTTGGTGTACTGTAATAGATTAGAATCGAAAATCTTTTTTTCTGTTAGTAGTTGCAGAATTAACCAGTGGCATAACATAAAGGAGACCTACGTAAATGTTGTTCTAGCTTTATTGTCGCATACCTAGATTTTTGAGACTGAAATATTGAATCGCAAACATTTTTAAATAAAAAAGATTCTTTGATTTCATCTCGTTAAGATAAACCGTTTCCAGAAATATGAGTTATATATTTTATAAACCGATGCAGGATTACATAGGCATTGAAATGTGTGAGGAAAAAAGCTAGAGCATCCATTGAGACGAACGGAGGCAACTGCCAACATTTGTTGTGAATAAGAGATCAACCCTTAATATTATCTTTGTTATTGCTTCCTAATAAAAAAATATTTTTATAACAAGAATGCCTACTATGTTTATTAAAATGCATTTCGATGTCCACGTAACCGTGCATCGGTTCATAAATACCAATTTTTCTGGAAAATGGTGTATCCTAACGAGATGAAATAAAAGGACCTTTTTTAGTTAAAAGTATTTCCGATTCAATAATTTGATTTCAAAAACGAATAAATGTTACAAACAAAAAACTAATGGCAACATTTACGTTGCAGACCCCCTGTATGTCATGCTCCTGAATAAAATTTGCAATTACTAACACAAAAACAAGTTTTCCCGTTACAACTTTTTACAGTACACCGAATTTCATAATTTTAGCGCAAACTGTTTCGAAAATATTGCAAAAAATTATCGTCACAGTTGTCCCTTTAGGGGATTTTGGCTCCTTCAAGAAGCAGTTTTTCAAGTATGTTGGTAAGAATTTTAAAAATTACTTTGATCTCTAGAATTACCTGTCAAAATATTTAATCATTATTTCTGGACACCCTCTATGTGCTCATGTGTAAATAGCAAAGCATAAACACTTACTCCACGTTAAAGACTTTGCGTTAAATATATTTATTTTGTTGGCTGAACCTTGTTATTTGTTGGTTCTTGATGGTTTTCTCCTGACTGAAATTTCACTGCTTGATTAATTTGAAAAATCTAAAGGTGATTGAAAGCCATAAATATCTCCCGAATGATCCTCCTTTAGTCTCGTTAATTTATTTCGGATTCAAAAGCTCCTTAGCATAAACCCGGGGCTAAATTACACGGCAAGCACACCCACTCCGGACTTTTTAAGAGTTTTCTGTCATTCCGGAAAGGCGTCTTTAGGAAGAGCGTTTGTTTGATATATTCCTTAGCAATAGTCCCCGGTCCTCAGTATTAAAACTTGGGGATGTAATTTACATTGAAAAAGTTGTTTTAAAATGGCGCTATATTAAAGTTTAACGGTTAAATTTGGGCAGTTACACAGCGAGGCATACGAGCTTTACGTTGGGAATTACTTTCGGGAAACAAGGCAGCATTTTCGGTTATTGCAGCAAAATGCCTTTTTTATTTCGGTGGCGGAATGTGCGAGGTTTTTCGTTTATAGATAATAAATTACTGAGCGAGGGAGATAATGGAGGGTGGAAAATCGATTAATGGTTTTAAAGAGATTTCTGTTTTAATATAATGCTTCGCTTTGCTTCAGATACCGATAATATTTTGCGAGCAAGTATTGAATAACAATTCAGCGTTAAAGCGCTATTTATATCGCCTCGGAGTGTGCATCAAACACATATTACCCACACATGCATACATTATTTCTGGATAACATTCTAATACGCAGATCTCTCTAGAGCATTCGATAATGTTTGAACAACGGAGCAAAATTTCATCAGCTGTGCCCCATGTTCCCAACCCTTTTGGAAAAAATCCCGAACTACCAGTGACGTTTCACAGTTAAACTCGACGACTTTCCCACACATTTTCGACTTTATTTTACTTCCAAAATTTATATTTTACTTTGAGGTGGAAATGACTGTCGACGCACGGAATGATAAACCGATGAGGAGTGCTCTCGAGGAGCGCACAAAATGGAAAATTTATTTCATACATTTTAAACGCGAAAGCTCGGAATTGCGATAAGGCGTTTTGAAGGGTTGTTTTCTTTAGAGGATCGTGGAGCAATGAAAATTCGAGAGATCTTGATTTTAATTCTCGAGTTGTTGCCGCTCCCCTATCTGCTCGACTTCCGATATTTATGACGACATCTTTAAGTATTGTTTTCAAAGTTAGTCGCAGTCAAAAAGAGCAAAAGTGAGGCTCTATAAATATAAAAGTTGCGAGCGGGGCGGATGGGAAACTGATCAGCCTAAGCGATCCGCAAGCCGATGGGTTCTTTGTATTGAATTCGGCTTTGCCCGGCCAAGCAAATGTAATACGTTACAAATTTATTTACTTTCTCAAAGTTCCAATAAGGGAATGTCTAATCTTTTGATAGGAGGCATGCCAACTTTGCGGAGCAACGGGATGCGCTGTGATATTGGAAAAGGCAAGTTCCTTAAAGGAATTTGCAAGACTTCCCTTAGAATTAGGCAGGAAGTGGGCGGATTACATTAGCTTAAATAGAACTTGGCCCAAATTTGAATAAGATTTCTTAAGAAGAAGAAACAAAAATTCATACTTAAAACCCCGCTTCTCGCACCAACAGAAAATTTATCACTTCTCAGGACCACAAGATTTAAATTGAACCGCCAATCTAGAACTTCTCGCGGCAAGCCGAACCAACCTTTAATGGCCCGATCGAAGAAGGAGAGACTAAACATTAGCCAGAAAAACGGTATATATAATAATTTTTTAGAGTCACGGGAGATTTAAAAGCAATGGAAATGTTCGAAAGTAAACATACCGTCTTGTTTAAATTATTTTAAGTAATTTCAAAGTGATGTTTAATAAGCGATACCTGTAACAACAATTAACACCCCACCAGGGGTGATATCCAATACAAATAAGGCGGAAAAGATCTGCTTGTAGCGAGGGCATCATAATTTTTTCGATGCACCTCGGATGGCCTGAAGTGATGAACCGACCGCGATCACCGACAGACATGTTTGGAGGTGATTACAGGGTGAAAATATTTAGAAAGGTAGATCTATGAGTGTAGCAAAAATATCAGGGAAGCTGGCGAAATACGAGGATAGTCCCAGAAGTCCCCTGTCTGACATATATATGGCGTTTTTTTGTTTAAAATTTGTTTATATTACCAAAAACCTGAATATCAAATGTTTACGTTTAAATTTTGAGGGTGCTACGTGGATTTATGTTTGGCTTAGAAGCGTTTTTAATGAACGATTTTAGAGAATTTAGAGAAAAAATGGTCATCGATACGTGATTCAATACTTTCATCTGATACGTCTTAGTTCATCCAACATCAAACCGGAGTTATATCGTACTCTGGTTCCCTGTTAGCAGCTGTAAAATATTGGATGGCGGAGTTCAAACGCGATGGTATGAGTTGCCGAGACGAACTCCGCAGTAGTCGACCCAATGACACTTCAGATCTGTCCACTCTAGATATTGCGGTGAAAATCCACAAAACTGTACTAAAAGCCGTCGGTTAAAATTGCACAAGTTAGCAGACATGATAGGCATTTCAAAATGTATTGTACATCGCATTTTGACCGAACAATTGAATGAGAAAGCTGTGCACAAGATGGGTGCCGCGATTACTCACAATTGAACAAAAACAGCGTCGTGAGGATGTTTCCAGGGAGTGTTTGGCAAAGTTTCGCAGCAATAAAGCCGAGTTTTTGCGTTGATTCATAACCATGGGTGAAACATGGGCCCATCTTTTCACACCTGCGACGAAAGAGCAGTCAGAACAACGGCTTCAAAGGGGAGATTCTGCCCTAAGGAAGGCGAAAACCGTTTCAACTACAGGAAAAGTGCTGACGTCAGTTTTTTTGGACGCAATTTTTAGTGACGATCTTCCTAATGGAAAAACAACAAACGGAGAATATTATACAAATTTATTGCAGCGTCAGAGCGAAGAAATGAAGAAAAAGCGTCCGTATTTGACGACAAAGAAAATGGTGGTTCATCGAGACAAGGCACCTGTTTGCACTTCCGTCGACGCGATGGTCAAAATCAAACAATTTCGTTTCCAATTTTTACCTCATGCAGCGTATTCGCCAGATCTTGCCCCTACAGATTATTTGCTACTTTCCAAATTAAAAAAATAGATTGGAAAGAGATTTTCCAATAATGAAAAGACCGAGTTCGAGGTTGATCCCTATTTTGAAAAACTCCAAGTTTCTTACTAGGATATATGAAACCATAGAAGATCGCAGGGAAACGTGTGTCAATCTTAGAAGAGCCTACGTTGAGAAATATGATATTTTTCATTTATGTTTTCTCGAAGCGTTTGGTCGGATACTTTTGCGACTATCCTCCTATAATATCTACTTTATTTCATGGAAGAGAAATTTGAATTGTCAAACTTAATTACATACATATATATACAGGGTGTCCTCGAATTACGTGGCCAAAATAATACCACAGATTGTTTGAGTGAAAATAAGTCGATTTAACTAAACTTCCCTCAGTCCAAAAGTTGATAATTATGGAGCTACAGGGTGTTAAAGTTGAAAAAAAAAATTACATTTTCTTTAATATCTTTCGATTTCTTTGAGTTAATTTCACGAAATTTCATATTTGAGGGTGTTTTAGGATACGAAATTCAAATTTATTAACGATTTAGTTGTTTCTTCTAGGGGGCGCCACAAGCGACCATTAGGACACATTTAAATCTCTGTAACTTTTTCGTGCCACGGTGTATATTATTTTGGTATTTAAAAACCTTTTTCCCTACCTTTTATACTTAGAAAAGGTATACTTTATTGACGTCGCTAGAAGCAACGGTTTTGGAGAAAAACGCATAATTCTAATGCGCTGCATATTTGCGTTGGCGCTTTTAAGTAAATAACTCAGTTGGCTATGTTTTTAATTGACATTTTAACACTTGAATTTGTTTCTCAAATGTCAGTTTTTTTATTTAGCCCTCAGTTTTTCTTGTCAGTTTCGCTTCTTGTTCCTGTAAATATCGATAAGTATGGCCAATAAATTCACTTATTCTGAAATGGAGGATATGCTGTTAGTTTATGAACTTTTGTTAATTATTATTTTTGTTTTCTATTTAATAATATCTGATTTTGAAAACTTATTGTTATACCTTTACTAATAATTATTTTTGAAAAACTTAATTTTTTTAACGGAAAATAATTTTAAGGTAATTTGCATGCATCATCAGGCTTAGATGCATTTTTCTCCAAAACCGTTGCTTCCAGCGACGTCAATAAAGTATACCTTTTCTAAGTATAAAAGGTAGGGAAAAAGGTTTTTAAATACCAAAATAATATACACCGTGGCACGAAAAAGTTACAGAGATTTAAATGTGTCCTAATGGTCGCTTGTGGCGCCCCCTAGAAGAAACAACTAAATCGTTAATAAATTTGAATTTCGTATCATAAAACACCCTCAAATATGAAATTTCGTGAAATTAACTCAAAGAAATCGAAAGATATTAAAGAAAATGTGATTTTTTTTTAAACTTTAACACCCTGTAGCTCCATAATTATCTACTTTTGGACTGAGGGAAGTTTAGTTAAATCGACTTATTTTCACTCAAACAATCTGCGGTATTATTTTGGCTACGTAATTCGAGGACACCCTGTATATACGTATAGGGATAAGGGAGTTTATCGACTTCTGAGACGTGACTACTTTCACTCTGCAACAACAAGAAGCTGACTTTTGTTTTCGAATTTCGCAGATATCATATTTCGAATACTCGTAAAGTATTCAGTTCTCCAGATATCCTTCGACTCCCCTTTGTACAATTCCGAATTTAATACATCTTTAAGCAAATTTATGTAATTGGACTACCTCGCTTTTCATCTTTTATCGTACATAAATTGAGCGTATTTAGAAAGTTAAGCGTAAACTCGGCAAACAGCGGACAAAGGCTGCTAAACAAGAAAATTACAACCTACATCAAACTCGGCCTAATTGATTAAATTCCCCGATAAATCCCGCCTTTCTAATTACGCAAATCCAACAAGGCTTTATTGAAAACTGTCGTGTATTTTACTGTTTATTTACGCGGACCCACAATAAAAACGTAGTTTTACAGCTATGAAAATACGACTTTGCGTGTCGATTCCGACCACAATTTACATAAGAAAAAACGTTAACGGACGAAATAATACCGAAATCTTTTTCCTACTAATTTAATTGCCATTGTGCTTCGTTTCATTCGTCGACGATAAGCAAACCGAATCTTGTACTTCATTATTCCAGACCCTGCTACATTCGAAATTTGCATTTTTTCTGCTTCGCCTGGATTTGTCTTCGGACTAATCAGATTGTGTGTGTGTGTCAACAGCGGCCCTGATTGGTTATGAGTAAGATTGATTACACCGAGGGTGTAATGTATTACCTAGTTAGTTTTTTAAACAAGTCTGGCGGGAAATTACCTTAATTAATTCCAAGGCAATGTTTCGAAATCGAATATTGGACTTACCCAAGTCAAACTGTTTTGATTTCAAAGCATCTATTAAGCTGCGTCTTATGTCGATAGACGACGAGAAACTTCATAGCAGTGCAATGATGAAAACCAGCCGCAAACTAGATAATGCCCTTAAAGGCCTTTGTGGGAGGATTTTCTCTTTGTTTTGATTGCGCAAATTTAATATCGCGGAGAAATAAAAATCGCATTTGTGGACTTATGGTTTAGAAAATCCATTCTAGCAGCATAGAAATGTTCTCTTTTTAAAATTATTCATCATATTTCTGGAGTGTGATTATCTCGGAACGTTGAAAAATTGAGCAACTGAACGCTTATGAGAATAGTGATCACGACCTTTAATGAATTTCGAAGCTTTGATCTTCAGCCATGAGCCGTTATACCGTACTAAAGATGTCTATGCCCGTTCCTCGCAGAGGAGAAAATATGAATTTTGTAATCAACCTGCGTTACCATTAATGTCGTCGTTTAAACGCACAGGGTCACTCAAACTCGACGTCCCACGTATTTTATACGAAAACTGATGGGCTTAGCAACGTCATTTTTCCACCACATTGAATGAGAGGACGTGAGATAAAATAAATGTTAAAAATATTAAAACATGTAAAGCAACACTCGGCGTCGCGACAACGACGCTGTCTTTTTTCAGAAACGTTTTTTTTCGAAAATGTTAACATCGATACATTCTAAACAAGTTCTGCATAAAAAGTTTTATTTACCTAGAATGTTAAAATGCATTTGTAATTACATACCTAATAATAAATGTAAATATTTGTTTATGTTGGAGCTTTTACATGTTTAAAAATTTCAAAAAAGGATATGTTTTTGAAAATAAAACTTTAACGTTGGCACCGTTCCACAAATTTTTATGTTTGTAACATTTATTTTGCCTTACGCCCTTTTATTTTATGTGCTGAAAACATTTCTTTGTTAAGTCCATCTGTTTTCGTATAAAATGGGTGGGATGTCGAGTTTAAATGACCCTGTATTTTCAAAACTACCTATTCTTAAAAACCGCAATAAGCCGATGGTAGATTGCGATGAGCATATTATTCTATCCAGACACGCTATCAGTAACTCGATCTTTTATGGCTTTGTGCTGGATAGCAGTCGACGGGGTGTCTTTGAGTAATCAGGACCCTAGAAAAGGCTTTAATAAGAAGCACAAAATTTTATTTCTTTATTTCATGCTAAGGACCTCAGCCAATTTATTCCCAAATTATTCAATTTTCTACTTCATTTGACCTTTATCAGTTTTTTACTTTGTCCTAAGAAAAATCCGTTCATCCTAAAAGTGCAGGCTTAGAAGACTAGAAAGTGTTTTTCGGAATGATGGAATTCTCCGATTTCATTTGAAACATTTTCCCACAATTTTCATGAAAATCATTATCAAAATTCTTGCATTCTTTCGTCCTTTTGCTTTTCCAGCTTGATTAAAAGCCTTTTGAATGTATCCAGAAAAGTGCATGTTCGGCATTGTTCGATTATTTATCATCCAGAATATTAATTCTGAAGATTTTGTGTTCCCTTCCTGTCTTAAATTTTCCAGAGGAAATTCTAACGTTCCTATTTGAAAGGTATATTTCAGGTGATTTAAAAGTTTTCCAGATGTGCAAATGAATATATCTTCGCTGTGATTTAACATTTCTGAGTCCAAGTTGTCCGAGTTATTTCAGGAAAATGCATTTTCTGCTTTCTTGAAGTTCAGATTTAAGGACGCAGAAATTTTCTCTCATGATTGTAAGAGTTCACGTTTTACTTCGTATTTTAACGCCATTCCTGATTTATGTCCTTGGAGTTGAACTTTTTAGGAAAGCCAATATCCAGGAATGGCAGGTAAAATTGTTGGTTTTCTGAGTTTATGATTAGTTATATCAGCAAAAAATTTTCTGCGCTTGTTTCGGTTGTTTAGTTCAGCAGAGTAAACAGTTGTGCAACTGTTTTGTTGTGCAAATTTTTATTCCGAATTTCAAACAGTTGCAAAAATTTTGATGCTGCTCCTATGTCCATCGGGACGGGACAGCATAAGAATTCCTCAACATTAACAATTTACCGCAACACTGGGTAACTAAGGCGATAAAGATTTTTCTAATATCACCAAGCACAGAATGTAAAATGGAGTTATAATAATTACCCAGGCACATGTAAATGTAAATTTTAAATTACGCACTTTGCCTGGGGTTCTAAGTGCATTTAAATTACAGTCTACGTCAGGCCGCAAACAAAACAGGAAAAGGGCTTAAATCAGCCTGCATTAAGCTCACCCAAGGAGGAATGGCATAAATTTCGCGCCTTGGAAATGCCGCATGATAAATGCAGAAATTCGGCGCATTTGTCTGGGCGAATTAAAAAAAAAGCTCGCCTCTACCTGCAGCTCTAAGCTCTTCTGTCCTTTTTGTGGCATTAAATTAAACACCCCCGCTTAAGGCGGGGGTTCGGAAGACGTCTAAAGGGAGATTTACTGCGTCAGTTTCAAGTTATTATTAAACCTCTTTAATTAAAGCCTACGCGTAAATCGACACCTACTGATAAGAAAACATCCATTGTGAATAATTCGAGTTGAGTGTCGAAAAAATCCAATTCGAGCTTAAAATACGGAGCTCCCTAGCAGGTGGCGCTCGTAAAAACTCGGTGAAATAATAAAAACGGGATCTCGAGCAGATTCTTGCCTTTAATGAAACATATTTTTATGATATATATGCATTCTTGAAGGAGCCAACCACCTGGGTACAAGATGAAGCGAGCTATCGGTGCTTTCTGGTGCGTTTAAAAATGAAAGAGCCCAAATTTATATGATGGATATAAATAAGGAAGCGAACTCGGGGCCAGCGAATGGAGATTTAAAGGTGTATTCTGATATAATCTTGAAGTTAACTAGAAGGCTTATATACGGTGATGTAGAAAAAGTAATCAAGAATGGTCAAAGTTGCCCTACGCAGACCGCTCAACGACTTCCGGTAACTTTGGAAAGTTTGCCGCAGAAGAGAAGTTTGAACTTGAAAATTCACCCTTAATGCAGAGCCAAATTAGAGAACGCGGAAGAATGATGGAATGAATTAACATGGCATGCGCCTTCTTTAAAGATCGAACTCGGTGGAAGGACTCGAAGAAACGGGAGTGGGAAAGCCCTTTTCCTCTTTGTTTGAAGTAAATTAACTGAAGTTCAACTATTTGCCGATGTTAATTTTAGGACTTTTTTCTGCTTTACGAGCACAATAATATAGGTCGGTCGGCTTCTCACGTACTTCCCGGAGTTCGCAGTTAACTTCCAGGTCGAAAACTCCTCAAGTAGTATTCAATTAAACTAATTTTACCTTAGAACGGAGAATCTCCATTAAATAATTTTTTAAGTAAATTTAAACGTGAACCTGTTGTTTGGTGGTGTTATCTACAGGGTGTTTGACAGTTGAACAGTGGGGGAGATTTCGCTAAGTTAAATGCGGAAAAAAGTTCATATAAACAAGAGTCCCAAAATGCTGTGTTTCCGAGATAGAAGGTGTTAAAAAATGTTATCGAGGTTTTTTTTATTAATACCTTAAAAATGTTTTAACCGATTTTAATGAAATTTGTATGGTTTATTGAAACAATTATCAGACCAATTAGATTTGACCCAGACTTTTCAGAAGAGTCGCCCACGAGAAAGTCGGTTGCTTTTTCGCGGGAAAAATATCACCCTGTAGTTTTCTTGCAGTTTTCATGTGATATTCATATAAACGCACAAAAAATATATTTTTTTAACTAATAAGTGGTAACAAATTTACAAGAAATGTTCAAATTGACAACTTTTTGCTTCGATGTAGGTGAAAGCATGGTGACACGGTGCAATCACCGTGTCACCATGCTTTGGCTTACTCTTTCGAAAATACCCGGAGTGTTCTGAGTATCCCGGCAAGAATCGAAAACTCTTTGATGCACAGTTCCACTGTTTCTACAGGGCTAGCATGCACATGGTTTTTTATGTAAATCCAAAGGAAAAAATCTAGGGATGTTAGGTCTAGGGAGTGAAGCGGCCATGGAATGGGTTCCCCTCTACCCATCCATCGTGCAAGGCAAACTTCGTTCATATGATTTGTTACTTCTCGGTAAAAACTAGTCGGAACACTATCATGCTGATATATCATTTCCCACGTGGTATTCAGTGGAACTTTTTCTAGGAGTCCTGGAAAAGTGTTGCTTAAAAACCTAAGTAGTAATTTCTATTTCAATATTAATAATATTTCCTTTTATAAAAATAAACTTAATATCTTGTATCTAGAAAACGAAGCATTTTCAAACCCATGTCATATGAACTTTTTTCCATATTTTGCTGGGTGGAATCTCCCCTTAGCTTTTGTTATTTAAACTCTGAAACACTCTGTATGAGAGAATAGCGATTGAATAAAGAAATACATCAATATTCTTTAGCTAAACAACTCAGCTTTATCAGAAAGACTTTAGGTTCATGGCATAAGAAAAGCCATTTTCTTCTTTGTTTGAAGTAAATTAAATCAAACCCTATCCGAAGTTGAACGCAGATTTTTCTTTACGGCGGTTCCAACTTCAAATGGCAAATTTAATATAATACAAAATGTGTATATCCGCCAAACTAAAGCTAAAACCAAATGGCAAAAGACGCACCCAGTGCCCTCCTTCAGAGCCTTTAAAGCTGCAGACATAAATTGACACGAATTTAAGAAGGTTCGAAACTGCCGAAGTTTTATCCGTCATTAAACCCTTTATATATAAAAGGGACGTCAAACTTTAGTTTCGGCTTTAGTTCGGGGATATATACTGGCATATTATGATGGATAACTCTCGGTCAAATTTCTCTGGAACTTTTATGTCCCATCCGTTCGCATTTAAGGCTTTTAGGAAAAATGGGAGTTGTGTTCGCGTTCCCGTTTAAGGACGTTGTCCAATGGATGTGAAAAAGAGGGAAACTTGGTATAGAAAAGGAACCTGGAAGGAGGAATTTAATTTCTTTTGCTGATGCAATAAAGAAGAGGTTTAAGAGGCTTAATCTCTAATTTATAGACTATTTTTTACGACCAGTAATATTGCAAAGGGGCGAAGACCCATTTTCTTAGCGATCTGTGAAGCGACGCCTTATTTGGGTTTTATAGGGGAGCGAAGTCCAACGTTACTGTGATAACAACGAGTTTAAGTTTATAAGGTGCGGGGGATTATAAACCAATTATAAGTGTCGTTTTGTTGAGTTTGGACTTTTAAAGACCATGGGGGAAACTTTTCATTAAAGACCTTATTGACTGTAAAAGTTTATTCTCCTGAAAATTAGCAGGTCCTTGTAGATCATCGAGTATTTTCATAGAAAACTGTTTCAGGACCAGACAATTTATAAACACAGACTTTCTCAAAAAAGAAAATTTTATTTATGCATCCCTCAGGTGGTGAATAGGAGAGCAATTTCCCTTTATTTACTCGTGGTCATTTCAAATCTCCAGGTTCACTTGCAATTGCCAGTCTGGAAAATGAAGGACTTTGTACGTAATTCCGGACGTCTGTGAGAGGAGCATTAACGTCTAAAATGTCTTGAGCTTCCATTTTGCTCGTTAGTCGAGAGGATGAAAATAAAACATACGGAGTTTTTCTTGAGAAGACCATAATAATTACTGTACAGACTTTAATTTAATTAACAGTAATACTTGGAATTCGCTGGGGAAATTCATTGGTATTGTGAGATTATAAAGAGAAGCGAATTGTGGAATTCTGAACTGAATGTGTCTTTGACGAAAATCTCAGACCTCAGAATTATTTCAGCTAATTGAGATTTCCTGAACGATGCATCGAAGTGTCCTAGGGTAAGAAGAAGTTCATAGACCTTGGAAGTAGTATGTTATAATATCGAGGGGGTTGAATATTTAAGAAAATCGAGTTTCCAGTCTTTCGCCGATGTTTATCAGATTTAAGTTGCTTTTTCCCAGAAACCACGTAAGGTCTCGAAATCTGATGGAGATACATATAGGACTTTTGAGGACATTTCAAATTCAAACCTCACCATGGGGATCTCGAAAATTAGAGGAGATACAAAGAAGTTCAAGTGGAGGTAAACTAGCGCTTGACCAAATGTCATATTCAAAAATTGAATTTTCTAAGTACTTCCCACGAAGTTATAAAAAACTAAAAATTGAAGATTTAATTTTTTTTCGGTACCATTTGACAAGGAAGCGCAAAACACATTTTCACTGCCACTTTTTCTCAGTTACGTGACGAGGTTTTTAGATTTGCCACCCGACGTTTCGTCTTTCGGCTACCATGATCAACTTTATGTTTTCTTAAGGAAGCCAGAGTGGATTTTTCAGCAAAAAAATTGTCCGATGACAAATCCGAAGACATCTTCGCGCAGCTGTTAAAAAGTGGGACTGAAAATGTGCCCATGGTTTTGGGCTTCCCTGTCAAATAACGCTAAAAAAAATACAAATGAATTCTACAATATTATTTTTCTTTTTCCAATTCGTTTTTTTCGGATAGCTTCGAAGCACTCGGAAAATTCAAACTTTGAAAACGGCATTTGGTCGAGTACTAAATCACGCAATTATTCACCCATTTAAACTTCTTCGTGTCTCCTCTAGTTTCCGAGGTCCCAATGGTGGGAGTCGAACTTGAAATGCCCCGTGTATCAGCAAATATTTCCTATGTGCTACTAATTTCTTGTTTCTGACAGACGTATAAGCAAAACCACGTAAATTTCGCTGTATGTGTTTAGACTAAATATTCTAGGCTGCAGGAAATGGATGCTACTAAAACTTTTAAGAGCTTTTAGACTTATTAACTTAAGCGAGTGCGTGTCAGAAAACTTTTACGACATAAAGTTGCCTGTCGCAAATACGTCTCCAGGGCCTTAACATTTTTATACTGCGTCTCTCCAGACATTTTACGCTTATCTTTTACTAAACTTTGCAGTTTTTGGAAGATACTAATAAACACAGAATAAAGCCTGCGAGCTATTATTTAGAAATAATATTTTAGCACTTCATTTGTCAAGGAAGTTTTAAAAGCCAGAACTGTTGGAAACGGGTTCAGAATTTACGCGAATCCACACGCCCAGCTCTCCTGGCTCGATTCCGGAAGCGAAAAGGACAAAAAGAAGAAGAACCCCAGTAAGATATAGCCGAAAGTTCTTAGAGGCTACAATAGTGGGCCGGCTGATTTATACGGCATTTCTATTACGAATTTTTGGCGTATAATAGATATAATTTGGAGATGTCGGTGTAATATACGGGACCTTGCAGAAAGTTTGCCTAATTTAATATTTGTGAGGTTACGGGAGCTGGAAGCTAAGGAAATTGCTTTAGGAGAATTTCAGTGCAGCAGTTGAGAAATGAAATTGGAGCTCTAGATGGGGTGTTTTGAAGAAATTATTTAAAGACATGCATTAGAAGGATATGTTTTCGAACGCGGCAGAAAATGTGATGGGTTTGAAGTAGATGAAGTGGCTCGGGATCATTCATCTTCCTGTCGAAATATTCCCAAATGGCAGATAGGTCTGTAATAAATGACGTAAGGGACTAACTTATGTTTGGAGAATATTAAATTTCGTCAAGATCTTCACCTCCTTTACCAACCCATATATGGTACTAATATAGGAACATTTCAGGATAGAGCAGGACCTTCGCTTCCCAGACATTGTTTTAAACTGCTATTTCTCTTAATCTTCCGCATATCTATTGAAACGTCATGTTTATTATTGTTGTTGTAGCAGAAGTCATCGAGTGCCTCATTGTTGGAAGAAACGGAGATAGTTCCCATATTAATTTATATCACTGTCGACTAAAACTCCGGCAACCCTGAAACATCCCGAAAAATATCAAATTTATTTCAAAATACTTTATATGAAAATTGAAGGAGTTTAAAAATTTTACCGTTCTGCGGCATTCAGAAATATACTACCGCGTTATAGTAGCAGTGAATTGAAGTTAGGTTTTTTGGTATGAAATGGCAAACTTTTCTGAACATTGTCTAATTCACTCTCGCATTTTGAACTCATTTAATATAACATGTCTTATGCAACATGAACTAACCCAAACTAACCTGAACTAACTCTAGTGAGCCAGCAGCTATTGCAAGACGAAAGAAGAAAGAAAAAAAAGAAACCGCTCTTAAATAAATGAATTTATTTTTATTGAAAGAAGTGTCCGATGAACTACTTGATAATAAACTAAACTGCTACAGAATTTCTCAATAACGTGTTCCAATATTTCAACAGTAATGCGACGGCATTCGTTAATAATTCTTTTTCTTAACGCATTTAAATCTGCTAGTTTCGTATCATACACCTTACGTTTTAAATGACTATAGAAAATAGTCAAGGGGCTTCAAATCCTGTGATCTAGGGGGCCATCTTATTTCATCTCCACGTCCTATCCGAGCTGTATAATAAGCAAACTTATTACTGGATAAATTCGACAAAACAGGACAGGCCATTATCACCCTTTTTAATGGCTTTTAGAATGAACTTATAGATCATCAGATTTATAGCATCTGTACCTTTTGAGCTCTTGATCCAACAAAAATAAGATAATTTGGTTTTCTCCATCCCTGCAATCGCAGCTGAATTGCTAGAAATAGCCCTAGAATATGTTACATAAAATGTGTTCAGACTGTGAGAATGAATCAGAAAATGCCAAATAAAGTTTTCCATTCTGTGAAAAAAAAACATAACTTCAGTTCACTGCTACTTGTGACGCACTTTGTATATTTGTGAATACAGCAGAATGGTGGAATTTGAAACTTCTTCAATTTTTATATACTATGTTAGTTTTTAATAAATGGTATATTTTTCGAAATAGTTCCGGGTTGCCGGATTTTTCGCATACAGTATATTTATTCGGCAATAATGTATGAAAACCTTTCCAAATATCACTGTCAGGGGAATACAATATGATCAGCTCGATTTTTCTATAACATCAACAACTCCGCATTCTTTCCAATAAACTCCTCAATGCCTTCATACTTATCGGATAACAAAGCCTCGAAATGCATTCGAGCGCAAAACAATCTTAACGGCACTACTATTACCGCCTTTTCCAGACTGGAAACGCTCTTGTAAGCTGTATAATACAAAATTAAGAAAGTTCCTGGAACTCGATTCAAGAACAGCTAAATTCAATAAAACAAGTTAATTTTGTTTAACTTGAACTCGACATCAAAGTTGCTTATTGCTTTCACCTGGCAGGCTTCTGGATCTGAAAACGATTTGCCACGCGTTGCCTGTGTGAACTTGTTCGTCCAATTAACGCAAAAGGGCTAAAGTGAAATTCTTTATAAAGACTGGTTACATAAATACCTATATTTCTTTCCGGCCATCTGTTTTCCTTATTTCCGCCAATTAACGAAATAAAGAGCAACGTTCAGCCAATCTGGTCAAGTCGATTAGGCAAACAAAAAGCGGTAACGATTCGCATTCGGTCTTAACGCTATGGCGAAGAATCACATAAATTACGCTTATTCCCTTCTTTTTTAAATAACGAAGGCCCTTTGTGCTTGGCAGATAAAAATAAGAATAATATATAGCCGAGCCCTAAATCGAAATCAATATAAGGACTCTGTTTCTGCGAGATTTACCAGGGAAAATCAAGAGACAATATTTGCGAAATCCTCTACCTGCTTTATTATAGGATCATAAAGTGATAATTGATACATCAAAATGCATCAAAAAACCGAGCTCTGGTATGGCGATTTATCAAAGCAAGTTATTTAGCTGGGAGGGCCCATCTATTCTGACCCCAAATCTTTTTCAAATGAGATGATATTGAATTTTCGAAGTTAAATAATGGGATTGGAAGTCGCTGGCAGTTAAAAACAAGTTTGTCAGGCTGGGAGTGATTGAATAGGAGAGAAGATTGACTTTTTTCCATCGGGAGTGGGTGAAATATTTCCTTGTTGGGTATTGAATTTATGATTTTCCTTGAAAGGGAAAATTGTATTTGACGCCTGTTAAATGAAATTTAACATTTTTTTCCAATTTGAGGTCTTCAAAAATTTTTGATTCTTGAAATTATGAGAGTTACGTGAGAACGATTCCGATTTTGCAGCCTCTAATAAACCGAAATAACCTTAAAGAGAATCCCGTGCTTTTTCATAGATTCGTCTAATTTTAAAAAATTATGCCATTTGCCACTTTCAAAAGGTGCATTACTCAATTAATAAAATATTACACTTCTTTTCACCCATGACATCGAAATAGTCTCAATATCTTGGGAACTAATTTCATTTATTTTTCCTCCATTATTGAAAGAAATGTTATGCAGCGAAAAACCATAAAATGCTACGTCTTTTATTGGCCAGTTCTCAAACATAAATCATCAAAGCATCGATAAGCTTTCAAGCTCTTGTTAAAATATCATTTGAGTTACGGCACTGGGTCCATATATACAGGGTGATTTATAACCCATGCAGGAAATTTTACGATAACTGACGTGGCTCTAATTAAAGTTTTTTGCCTGATCATCAAATTAGGCAGAACATCAATCAAAATGCTGCTGTATAAATAAGTTTCAATTATTCCAGTTTTAAATAAATTTACCACACACAATTGTCATTTTCATTTCAATAATCTCTTTTTATACAGAGTCTTACAATAGTGCGGCAGACTTCTTTGGCTTCTATGCCAATAAAATTAACAAGTTTTTCCTTACGCAGTCACATAGCTCATGAAGGTGTATTTCCAGAATTTATTTTCTAATGTACAGGTTGATACCAAAACCCATGACGATATACAACTTCTATATTTTAAATAGAACTCCTCAATTTTGTTGTCATTATCAGATTTCTCGTTAAGTTTTAAGGTCTATTTATGGAAGATTTCCTATCTTTAAAATTTACCGTTTCCGGATTATTCGGAAAAATTTCACAGGTGCAAAGCTCCACGCAAATTGGTATTGCGCGCTAACCGCTGTAAATTTCAGAATCAGTCTTAAGAGCTGAAAAAAGACCTAATAAGCAACGTTTTGACGGGTTTTAATTAAAAAAAAAAATAACCGCAAGCACCGCAAAAAGCCTCTGAAGTGGCATGACTTCAAATCTCAATAACTTGCTTATTTCAAATAGAATCTCGGAATTTTCTTGACGACATCGCGTTCAGAATTTATAACTTTTATTAACGTTATCCTCTTTCTAAACCCTGCCATTTCTCAATTCCCGAAAACTGCCCCATTTTGGCGTTTAGAAGTTTTGCAGCATTGCAAATAGTGAGCGGCGTACAACTATTGCAAGATCCTGTATATCTCTGTAGCAGCTTCTTGTTCCTAATATTGTACGTGTAGAGGTCTGAAAGAAGAAGATTACGCCCGCGGCTGAAGTTTGAGCTGTTGTTTGTTCGGTCAAAGGCCTAATCCTGCTGTCGCCCCATGACACGTACGAGGTATTACGCTCAAATAATATTTTTTAAGCCTTCTACATGCAAGTAGAATAAAGGTATACCTCGTTATTCGATTAAAGGAGGTTAAAACTTTACTTCAAGGTCCATTGTGCAGAGCGATGGGCGATATGTAAATTTACGGCCCGTTGCCGTGAGCGATGAACCGTAAAAATATAACAATGACCGCTGGTCGTAAACTCATTGTTTCTGTCATAGTCACTAACATGTTAACACATAGTTTTAACCTATTTATGCATAAAAGTACCGAGTGATCATAAAAAAACTCGCATTACGGGGTGATACGTAAACGTAGGGCGTTGATTAAGTTATCTGTTATTTACCGGTCGGACCCAGACAGCTGGAGTTCTACTGTCAGTTTTTCTATCGAAACTGAACCGTGGAGATTCCTTGGTCGATCCCCCAAGGACCCCAATTGGGGTCCAACTATTGGATCTGACGATTAGGGTCCGCCAGTTAGACCTGTACGTCCGTAGTGATATTGACCCTATATTGAGCGTGAATATCTCAATTGAGGTCCTGGAGCCTTGGGAATACATTTTAGGTACCTTAATTGTCTGTGTTCATGGGCCGTGCTGGTAACTGATAACAAACAAACTTCGAGGCCCACTTCAAGTTCTTTTAATAATCATTTACATCAAGCTTTGGCCCATTTTTCCTGGCTAAATAAAGCTGTTAACAACGTCTGGCAATGAAAATGCTAAACGGGCCTTATTTTACATGCATTATTCGGATATATTTCATGCTCACCCGCTACTTCGGGAAACAAGGTGGTATATTTTACTGCTCTACATCCCTTTGTATACACTGGGGTATTTTTGGTGTAAATGTTTGCGAAATATTTAGAAAGTTTTTGTCTGAATTAGACCGAATCCGGTTACTTAGGGATTTGAGTAAAATGGTCTCAGTGCAGAAAGATATTCTAAAGAGGGAGTATGTGGTTTTGTATAAAATATATTCAAAATAAGTTTGAAATTTTTAAAATAAGTTGGGTTACATAGTTGAAATCAAGATGCTGAGGAGTGCTTGCAGTTTTCAGTAATTCACACGTTTCTCATCATGAAAAAGACAAAAGGTTTGAATTCATATAAATGAAAAAATGGTCATCTAGTGTTAAAAGTCGAAAGGGAAATGTTTAAAAATTGTGAGTGAGAATTGAAAATTCAGTAGTTTAGAGTTTGCCCACGTTTTTCCAACTCAACTCTACCGAATAAACTCATCTAAATTAACCATAACCAAGTTCACAACCCCTTTTACCAGCTTTCCTCTCTAAAGCAACATAAATCGCAGGTAATCCTTTAGTCGAGAATATAAATTATAGTTTTTCGGACCACTTCTTGCCTTTTACTGGGCCAGATTACAGCTGGTGACAGGTTTTTGCCAAAATCTGGGCTCGCCATTAATCAACTCGAGGAATGTGAAGGGAGCCCTTTCTCGTACCCAGAAACTGGCCCAACTCTGTTTCGGCAAGTATATTTGTCATTGGATGGGGAGATAATAATACATCCAACTATGTGAAGCATTCTCCAACCAGGAACGATATTTTATTGTGTGCTAAATTTAGCTTAATCCTCTCATTTGTTAACGAGGGGGTTGATTGATGATTTTGTTACATTTACGATGACAAATCAATCTTAAGACTAAAGAAAAAAAAGTTCCCGGTCCACGGTATCGATAACCATCTGACTTCGCTTGTTTCGCAATTCTACACTTGAACATTTAGATGCGTGCAGGTGACCCCTTTTCCAGGTCTGAACAAAGAGAAAGACAATATAGGGGATGTAAAAGGTTTTCGGAGAGAGGTTCGATTTAGAGGCACCAGCGATAACAAGGCGTCCATCCTTTGTCCTAAGAAAATGTTTTCTTAGGAGCTTTGGTTTCCGGCACGACAAAAATTCAGCGACAGAAGATGTCGAAACCGGGTTTTACATCAGGCTTTAAGTGGATATGTTGTAATATTTTTGCACCTCAAACAAAGTAATTTTACCGTTTACTTCACAACATGTCAGGGAAATAGAGTGCGAAGCAAAAAGTTAAAACGTATTACACGAGTTTAACTCTTAAGATTTCACCCTTATTAACTTCAAGCAACTGAGTACGTGATCTGGGGCAAATTCGTTTGGCTTATGTCTGTCATTAAAGGGTGGTAAAGCGTTCGCATAATAGTTGCTTAGCTGGAAAGTTCTTATGAGGCAGAGCTCAGGTGCACTGTCGAGGAATTTTGATGTGTTCTATTCACAAGTTTAATTAAAATCACATTAGAATTACAGTCTTCAGTAGCGCGTGAAGAATGGGAACAGCATCAATAATGAGTTCTCGACCCGCAACACTGATAACCGGCACCAAACCTCCCATAAACGTTTCAATAGCCTTTATCACCTGATACTAATTATCTGACGAAAATCGGTAATCAGACTCTGTTGATGGAATGCCATCCACAAGAGCTGGCAATTAAGTGTCGTATAAAAGTCAAATATCGACTCTCTCCGTTTCCAGTGTGAGTTAACACTATCATAAATTAACGAAAGTTTGATAAAGCCTCTACCTAACCAATAAGGTTCGAGGAAGCGTCTAGTTCCTTGGAATATGCCGGCAACTTAATATCGGAATCCGTTAATATAACTTTCGGGGGTGACAAATGTTGCCATTAATGAAAGTAAATTTGGCGGAATATATTAGCAGCGGTGCGACGAAGTTATGGGGCGTAATTTCGGGAGCGGGATGTATTTACTGAGACTTTGATACTTTAGCCTGGATGCCAAAATAAATTCCCTCCTTTACGGGGGGTGTGTTACCTAGAGACGCATAATTAACCGCACTAGGTATTGTATGGGGTAGTTACTCCTAAAAATAATATGCTGAGAGCGGTGAACGCGAAATGTAAAGAGCCAGCCCTGAAAGTTAACTTCTTTGGCATCGAATAAAGAAGCCAATGATATGCCTTTATTTCTCCATTTTTATAGAATTTAACCTCTTGGAAAACTTACCATGAAACTGATTTCTTCAACGTAGATAAATGCTTGGTATGGTCAAATATGGTCGTTCCAGACGCATTTGGATTTGCAATAAAAAAAAAATTACTACTTTCTCCTAAGCCCCAAATAAGACATCTTAGTGTCTAAAAATCAAAATCGACATTAGTTTAGCAGGACAGTTTTCTTTAAAATTCTGGAAATGGTTTCAGTTTATAGAGATTCCGAAAGTGCTTAAAAACCTGCTCTCACATAAGACAGAGACGGTCTTAGGACTTCACATTTCCATAATCTCTCTGCAATGAAATATGCAAAAATTTTTCTAGCGCTTATTCTCCTCTACGATGTTCTTATAATATTTCTGTCTCTCCGTCAGATTTTTAAGTAATTTTCGTTGAGAAATTTTGAATGTGAAAAATAACGAATATTTTCAAAACATTTTTCACACATCGACATATTAATTATGAAATTCTTAAATGAAGTTAAATGAGATCTTTTACCATTTTCCTCGTTTTCAAGAAATTCCATTGAAGCTTTTCGGAATTCTCATGACATTCTCAAAAGATATTGTCGAAATTAATTTAATTAATTTGAAAAAAAAATTATTTCTCGTTTGGGCTTATCACATGAACCTTTCTTGGGGGAAAAACCATTACATTCAAGCTGCCAATTTTAAAGAACCGTTGTTGAAACTGAGCGAACACACTGAGTTATATTAAGGCGTTACCGTTTAGAAAATAATTGTGAAATACGATTCCCAGTCGAGTAATTTAATGGAAATTTACGATTCGGCAGTAGCGTTTTAATGCGCTTTTATCGGTAATTAAGTGTTCTGCATAGTTCTTCTCTCGGCACTGCTAAAAATTAACAAATGCGTCCGGCTTTGTTAATAATCCATTCTGGGCAGAACGTCGTGTTTTTGAATTCAATAGAAATGGAAACGTATTGTAGTGGCATACACAATTCTCCATTAAGAGGGACTTTTACAAAACACAACAATTGTGAAAACAAAGTTACTGTGTTATCATTACAGTGGGCCAGGGACAGTTTTTGTGAATTTTTGAAAGCATAAAGTAATTTTTTTATTTTGTACATTTTATTTAATAATAATATTTATTTCTTAATTCGAAAGCTCGCAATGTGAAAAGTATAAAGTCCATATTGGCTTTTATATTTCTCCTCTTGCACTTAGTCTAGTTCTTGCATTCTACGATCGAAAATATAAAGATGCTGTTTCTTAATTTCAATTAATTTTTCTTCACTTTTACATCACTGAAATTCACTAGACATATTCCTTGTGATTTGGAATATTTATTAAAACTTTTTTATGACTCGAAGCGCGAAGCATTTCATTCTCATTCTCTACTTCCTTACCAGCGATTTTTACTCCTTCAAAAGTAGAGCAAATAAGCGTTGTGCACCAGCCGTGTAAATAAGGTTCTGAAAACTCTTCTAGTTTTTGAGATAGCGAGACGCTTTTACACCACTCCAATGTAATGATGTTGAAAAAAGTCGATGTTAATATACACACTTATCATGGTAAATACAAAAACGAAAACGCTTTGCTTGCTTGAAAAGCAGCAGTGAGGTGAAAAGCCGACAGCAAAAAGAACAATACGCAGAAAGAAGCATCTTGCATCTGCCCTATGAATTTTAAAAAGCGGCACCGACAAAAGGAGACACGGAATTAAAAATGCATTTTGCAAACACAAGGCCAGTATTCGCCGGAGTGTTTTCATCTGGATTTTCCTAGCTGGCAGATTAAAATAAATAATTTAATCCCCGTCTGCGAAAAAAGAGGCCATTTGGCGCTTCCGGTTTAGTTTAATGTTCATATAAGGATTGCGTTTTTAAGTGGCCTAGAAACCGTAAAATTCTCTGCCAAATAACTCCAGATCTTCTGAAAATAAATTTGTAAAAATACCCCCCTTTTTTCTCCATTAAACGCCATTAAGGGAGGAATATAAACGGAAATTGTAATTAACGAAGGTGATGCTTTAGCCGGGGCCATCGTTCATCCGGATGCCACCTGTGTACCAAAAAATACACAAGTTTTAATGAACCCCTGCCTCATTAACTCGCTAATTACCCGCTGTTAATCCCTAACGGTTATTACGAAAGCTACTTGCCCCCCTCAGTTTGGAAACTTTCAGTTTTCTGGTGGTTTTGCTGGAAAGTAATAAAACGCGTGGCCTAAAAATTTAAGTGGATACTCCATAACAAAGGATTTCACTGTCTTATTTAATTTCATGAGTACCAACAGGTGAACAGCTCTCCAAATAGCTCGAGGATAATTGGAAGAATCTAATGCTAATTTAGGTTAGTCTCATTTAGTTCTAACTAGAAACCAGAATAAGAAACGAAGCCACATAAACGGCTCACAAAAGTTAGGGGCATTATCTTTTTTGTAATCCCTGTCACAAAATAAGTAGAAAATTATTGTTGATGATGTTTTTAATTTATTTAAGCAAATGAAGAAAATAATACAAAAACTTGAGCAAAATCGAAAATCTCATAAAAACTGCATCTGGAAAATTCAGTATGTCGCATGACCTCTCCCAACGTATATAACTGCTTCACATTGTCTCGACATACTTTCAATGAGATGGTATATCTTGCCTTTTGGTCAATTTTCCCATAACTGTGGAAGAAGTTCTCGTAGCTACGGCACCGTTCAGGGCGAAGTTGATGTTCTTCAATACTTCTTTACAACATGTTCCACCTACGTCCAATGGGGTTAAGTTCAGGCGATCTTAATGGAAGCAGTAAATGTTCTACATGCATATTTTCAAACACATCTATAACGATCGCTGCACGATATAGTCGGGTATTATCGTCCGAAAACCGGCAATTTACTCTTATAGCAGCTTGACAACTTAACACGTTGTGGATGATTTCCTCATATCTATGAGGAGGGGATCATAGATAAGCATATAAATACACATATCTATAAGCGTTTATGTTTCTTTCACATATGAAACTCCTTTTCCTATCATAGCAAATTCCGCCTTAGACCATTATCGTGTCCCCCTTAAAAGGAAGCCCTTCTTGTACAATTCTTAAGTTTCTGCCAACTCCAGAGTTTTTCCAGGCACGAACACGCCGACTATCAGAGTAACGGCCAAATCTGGACTCGTCCGTGAAAAATACAGAACGCCATTCTTAACCTGAATTGATGTACTCTCTTGTCCACTTTAGTCTTGCAAGTTTATTTTTTTAAGTTATGGGAACTCTTCTTAACAGACGTTTCTAGGCTATGTTTGCTGCTTTCTCTTGAAACGAATTTTTTCAATGGAACATTGGGCCCCCGGCCCTATGCCGGCATGTCGACAGGGGTTCTTTTCATGCAAAAACTATAGTAACTCGGTCTTACGCAACCATAGTTTTCTTCGGTAATCCTGTGCGTCGCCTTTCTGCGATGCTTCCAGTTTTTTAAAGCCTTGTTGAGAGTCTGGATATCATACTTTGAGAAACGTGGAACAATCGAGCAACATCCCGTTGTTTTTAATCGGACCTGCAGCATACCTATAGCTCAGTTTTGTACTAATGTATAAGACTACCGTCTATAATATTTCTTTATTTTTCTATCTTAATGGTGAAATAAAACCTCTTTTTGGTAAACTACCATATGTTTCATATATTTTATCAAAACTAATGCATAATAAAATATAGAATAAGTGAATAAATCTAATTCCACTATATTTGGTCATGTAAGGATGAAATCTTCGTTTATAAATAGCTCCGTTTCTGTTGAGTAATTTGTCAGCAGAATTACTTTGGTAACCTCAAGTCGTTTGAGTAGATGATAGTATATATTGAATCCTTTCTTTCCCAAATACGTCAAATTGTAATATAAATACGCTCATAAATTCGAGAGTGTGGAAGAAGGACGGGAATAGTTTTGGAAGGATAGAAAGAGACGAAGGTTGAAACAGCAATATAAAATATTAGATTCTTTCGCAATATCGAAGTATTAAGCATGGGTAATCAAAAAAATTCTTTCACACGTGCCTTTCCTCAGTTTTCGAACTGAAAATTAACCATAACAGAATTCCAATTGCGAAAAAAGCTATTATTTACTGAATGTTCCTAAAGAATGGAAAAAAGAAGTTCACCAAGAATCTGGTCAGTTCCTGTTGAAGTTAAGTATGGTTCTTGGTCCTTTCTTGTTTTCCCAAGTAAGTTCCCACGTTGGTTATATGTAAAGTATAGACTACAAATACCTTCTATTTCTTAAATTCCACATTTTTCCATATTTGTAATGGAATATCCGCGCACAAGACATAAAATTCGCGACATCGTACACAAGAAATATAAAAGGGCTGTTTACCGGGTTCAAAATCAAAATTGCGAAAGCGACAATGACAAATATTAATTGTCACCTCAGCCAAAGACAACAACCAATCAATGTCATTGCCAAACAAAGATGGCATGATGTTAAAATGAAACTTCCGGGTTACGATCGCAACACTAGTTAGTCGAAAGACCCTAACTGTTCAACGCAGATGCCTATATGGAAACAACGATATGCGAAACAAGGAGAACAATAATTGTCAAAAGCGAACCTATATAGTGATTTAGTTTTCCGTCTCTATTGTGCCTGCTCGCTAGTAGTACGGCTTAATCTGAGGATGGATGCAGTTCTACGTGATTTTGGAAAGACGCAAATTACGTGCATTATGCAAATTGGAATGCATTCTGCAAAAACAAATTCCATGATATATTTTAATGTAGCCTTACCTTTACAAACACCACAATAGAAATGATATTTTTAGAATTTTATAATTGAAAATCAAGCCCTTTTTGCGACATGATACGTCCTCGGATTAAAGCGTACTGCTTACGAGGGTACTACGTCTCGCTCGCACTTGTCAATCACCTAATTGTCTTTTACTTGCACTCCTAAAACTTCAATATATGGCAGCAAAAAAAGTACTGTATAGTAACTACTCTTGAATTAATTTTGATGAATATTTGAGATCATTGTCCTGTTGCACGTAAAAAATCTTTCCTAGTACAAAGTTTGCAACACTATTTTTTAAAATGATTCCCCAAGATATTTTTATACAGGAATCTATCCATGATTTCCTCAATAAAAGTTACCCGACCCACACCATTTGCTACCATACAGTCCCAGACCGTCATGTTTTCTCCACCCTACTTACTCTTGGTTTCAAATTGAGCTTCTTCATTCTTTCGCCCGGTTTTCTCCACACTGTCTTGGCACCATCAGGTCCAAATAAATTATGTTTGTTCTCATCAGAGAAAATAACTTGTGCCCATAACTCTACGGGCTTTTTTGTATGTTCAAGAGTGAACGCAATACTTTTCATCCCTTTCACTTTATTTATCCAGAGCTTGTTGGCTGGTCTTCTCCCACGGAATCCCATTCTCCTAATATGGTATCTAATGGTGTCTAGATGAATTTTTTGCCTAACTGTCTGTCCTAATAGGGCAGCGAGATACGGTATACTTACATTAGGATTCTTTTTAAACTGCCGCAGAATTAAACTTTAATTTCGTTGCGTTATTTTTAAAAGTCCACCAAAACGTCTTAAATCATTAAGGGATCCTGTTGACATGTATTTCTCTATGATGCACTGCATAGTACCGTAACTTATCTCAAAATATTCTGCTATTTTTCTATAAGATTTTCCTTGTTGATGATATTTGATCGACAACTGCAACATCTTCGCTAATTTCTTTTCCTCTTTGCCCCGCAACTATTATTTTTAACTTTAGTTTACACCAACTTGCGTTAAAGTGAACCAGTGAAGGTTCATTGTAATTAAATGGAATTTGTAAATAGCAAATTTGGCAAAAAAATCAATTTATGAATACTTTTTTGAGCACATCTAATGACATTTTTCTTAATTTTCCTTGCACAAAGAGATGGTTTCCTGATTATATTTTCAGACATCTAAGTAACGTTGCCTTACTTGTGTGAATATATCAAATTTTTAAGTTTTTAAGTCACGAAAATTGCAATTAAACGGAATTCGTCTGGGTGTATGGATACTTTTTTGACGTACTACATCTATGAATAAAAGTAATATTACAAATTTGAAAAAATCAACAAGAAAGTTATCTCTTTGAGGGATGAAGCCGCCATAACCGCATCGATGATATTATTCAAAAAATGTCCCCCAATAAATTTTATGCAAAACGAAGCATAATACCGTTCTCGAGAGTTCCTAAAGCCCCTAGATTCCGTCCTTAAAGGCGGAATTTAATTTCTTTATACAAGTATTGGAATATCAGCATCGAAGGCAATGTTTCCAGTAGTTAGGCACGCAATTTCTTTACCGTTCAACGAAGCGTGAGGAGACATTAGTTTCGTACTGCTTAAGACGAAGGAGGAACTTGACCGAAGCTTGAAACTTTTCCTTTTGCCTAGGGAAATATCATCGGAAACAAATTGAATTTATTCTAGGTGGTTCCACGCTAAATTTAGTGATGTATTGAGATTTTTGCGAGTTGCTTCAGTTTTAAGGCAGCAAAGCGATTTAATTTTCTGATAAGCATCGCAGGCTCATTGTGTAAATTTAGCTCAGCCCTTAGCCGGTTTTTGCATTTATCTCCATCTTAATTACTTTTTCGGCTGAGTTAAATAGCTTCAAAAAAAGTGATTAGCAATTCAAATTTCCTTGCTTCCACATAAGCATTGCAGCCTACCCCAGAGAGCGATCCATCTAATCCATAATTTACCGATGTTAACCAAAAATTCACTCGGATTTTCACGCGAGACTGAACAGATAGTTCAATTGCTGTTCTATCAATAACACTCCCAGGGCATTTGTAATGGAGTCCCAATTACATTTTTAACTGCCTTTTGTCTGACTGATGTTATTGGCCGGAGGCCAAAGTGGCTCCCGGATTTAATATAAATTGGCGTTATACAAGAGCCTTTTGGGTATACATGAGTACGTCATTGTAAAGAGTGGTATTCTCTATTTTCTAGATTGAAATCTCTGCGCGTGATTCTAGCTGGATAAAAGGGAAATCCGATTATAAGGACAGGTCACGTGTCAATTATAACAAACTCGCTTCGATTGCACGTGTTTGAGGCGTACGTTGAGCAGGGTAAGGATAATTGGACTGGAATGAGCAACGAGTGTTATCTGTATCTGTTTATTTTGAGCAACAATTAGTTGAAGTTAAAACAACAAAGAAATTCATTCGTTGGGAAGGGTTCCTTGGAAAGTGAACTTCGCTGTCTTTTTCGTGGTCGGGAACGAGTTTTCTTCAAGTTCATCACATGCGGAACCACAAATAGGATATTACCGAATAATTTAATACACAAAACTTAATTCATTTAACATGGTATTCCAAAAGCATTTAACCCTGAAATAAGCATGCTCGTCATCCGCTTAAGGCGTAAACAATATAAACTTTCCAACAGAAACGCTATGCAATACATTCGAGGAGCTTGTTCAACTAAATGAGCTGGACCGTTATATTTGACTCTAGAATTTAACTTTAGCATGCCTGATGGTTTATTATCCGTTCCTGCATTTTCATCGTTTAAATTAAATTCCTCGGGCTATACAGGAATTGAAATATTTATTTTGTGTTATTAGTGAAGCAGTACGTTTGGAGACAATTTTGATCTTTTAATTATTGAATCGCGTTGTGATTACAGGAAAATTTCCAAACATGCATGTGAATTACTCTAAGTTTTTGGATGATTTTTCACGATGTACTGCTTATACAATTCTTAAAATTGAGGATCCGGCCGTCAACGCAAATAAGATAAAAAGCGATACGGGAGAGACCCCACGGGGTGTATCCATTGGGTGGATTTTTGGCATAATCTAGAGCCTAAAAATCGGACCTATCATCATTTTTCACGAAAGCGATTTATTACGGTCTTGAAAAAAACCGCCCTGTAGAATCTAATCTGTCCTTCAGAAACATCGATTTTATTTGCATTTTCCGCTTAAAATTTGAAGAGGAAAACTGGCAAAAACGGTTAGAGATATTCGTACAGGCGCTAAACTATTTCTTTCGAAGAATATTTATCCGACGCCGTTGGCAGTTTCAACGTTGGATACTGAACGCGAAACAATCAAAATGTTATGTTAAACTGAAAATATTAAATTTCAACTTGAAGTTATTTCAATGTTGAAAGTTTTAAAGATTTAGTGAATAGACTTGAATATTTCGGAGAAGGGTGCACCTTTTGGATATTTAATTCATTTAAATAAATTTCCTGTCATTTTCCCGAAGTGCCCTAAATTACAAATTTTATTGAGAGCTCGAGGCTTTCTGATAGCTCTGGAATCATTGTAGAATCCGCAATGGGAAATTCCACAAAATAGCAAACATACAAAGTTCGATTTCTGAATATGGAATTTTAAAATGTCCGCCACAATTCAAAAATTTATCCAAGCTCATTCGTATTTACTAGACTTGATCCGCCAGAAATAAAGTCCCCCTGGAAAATGTCGAAAACATTTCACAGTTAAACTTCTACAGATACATAGCTAAAAGTGAAGAGACTACAAAAAAACAAGCATAAAATTTAAATTTTGTTTAAAATAAAATAGATCGTCCTGTATAATAGATGAATTACACTACAAAATGTGCTATTTGGTTTTTTTGACGAATTCATTTTGTCACATAAAACAAAATCTTTTCGCTAACGCCTTTTTGGAAAAATGTCAAAAAAGTATTGAATGATTTTTGTCTGCTTTTTATGCTGCTACCTACACGCTCCACACATAAACATTCGAAAGGTAGTCCAGAATTTGGCACTTTTAGAGATTTTTTTAAATTCAAAAAATTGTGCATAAATTGTCTCTGCAAGCATTCAAATTTTGACAATTTTTAAAGCCTTTGCACTTCATCATTAGTGACGCTCATAAATGGATTCAATTCTACCCAGATACCCCTTGATTTCCCAAAATTCATGCCGATCAATTAATATTCGCTACTCATATTGATTGATATATTGTTCAGTTATATTCCAACAAATAGTGGACTTCACAATGGCTTGCGTGAAGCTATTCAAGAAACGTTTTTTCAGAAAGAACTGAAATTTTAATTTATACACATGGAAGAAAATCTAAAGATATTTTTATATATAGATCGAAGTTCTCCTGAAATTAATAATAAAATTAAATTATGCATTTGTAGTGTTGGAAAGTGTTTAATATACAACAAAACTAAGTTTTTGTTGATAGATTCTTAAGTTATATTGGTTTATTCATAAGATGTAAATATAAATAACTAAAATCGCCTATCTTTTAAGTTAATAAAATATACTCAAGAACCAGAAAGTAGGAAGTCTAATACAAAGTATGGCGTCCACGGTTATTAATTACAGCCTTAATTCTGTCAAACCGACAAACACCGTACATATTGCACATATGTGGCGAAACTCTTTTTTTAGCACATCCCAGACCTACTCAATTGGATTCAGATCGAGCGATCTTGCTGACCATGATAATGCGACGATACCTTCGTTGGTCAATTAGTCTGTCACAATGCTGGCGATGTGTAGACGAGCGTTATCATGCATCTGGCGAAAGTTTTAGCCAACAACGCCAGCAAATGGTCGAACTGTAGGGTTGAGAATGGTATCGATATACTGTCGAGCTGTTAGAAATGGATTAGGAAAGACGGAATCGTTATTCCGACCCATGCCATCATTATACCACTTCTATATGAATAGACTTTCCAAACATGTCGTAAACGTTCAACATTTCCAGAGCGTCTCCACGTTCCTATTCGATGAACAAAATCCAAATCTGAATTCGTCAGTGAATAAAACCATTCCAATTTTGGTATTTTTGACACCACCCTAATCTTGCAGCGCGATTGCCTCTGGAGAGAGGTGGACATCTCAGTGGTCTTGGACTATGAAGACTGACTTCGTGTAGATGATTTTGAATAGTATCTCGGCGTATAGTCACGCGACGATCCTGCTGTAAATCTGCAACTAGCTCAAGTGTCGTAATTATAGGTTGCCTCCTAGGTGTTAAATTTGGAAATCAATCTTCTGCTGCAGTTGTAATACATTCACGTCCCGGGTGTTATTCGGCCAGAGTTTCAGGTTACCTATAGCGCAGCCATAATAGACAGATTTGACACTTAGGGAAAACCCATGCGTTCATCTACTCCAATTTGTTTCTAACCAGGTTGAAAAAGGCATACCAGTCGATTGGTCTCATCCAGAGTTAAAAGTTGTTGTTCCATGATGAAGCACAGGATTTTCAAAGCACTTCTTAAACGCCAGATATTATCGAAAGAATTAATTTGAATCGACCCAATAATTTACCGGAGTACAAAATTCTAACTTGATCATAGCGGCTAGAAAGTTGCCTATTTACTTTTAGATTTTTTCAATTGAACGAAATATGTATACTGAGTGAGGACTTGCCCTAATATAGTACAGTATAAACTACAATTGAAATTACTTGTCATCGATTTTATGATTTTTAAGAAATATTTTTATACTTTTCAATGTGCCTATTTCACCCTGCATGGCATCAGCAAGCCTCAAGCCTAAACTAATCTCAACAACAGCTATTTTTATGTTTTCCAGTGGGTACTTACTATTCTAATTCTACAGAAAATGATTATTTCGCCCATAATGAGAACTAAATTCCTAGTTTATACCATTTCAAACAGCGATGCAAAGCATTAAAACTTTAGAAACTGTAAGTTATTGCGCTCTCATCGTTCTCTGCCTCTGATCTCTGTCGGAAGTTCTCCTGATGATAAATCGACGAAAAAATCACGATTTTAAGATGTTTATTTAATGAACATTCTTATGCGAGGCAGTCACGCCGACAGAGGTTTTAGTCAAAACGTGAAGGTTCTGTTGCGGTTGGGGAAGTTTCACTTTGAGAAGTTACGAATATTTTTTTAGATTCTATTCCTCCATGTAGGACAAAATATACGTAGTTTTATAAATTCTAGTGTTGCAAAACTTGAATAAAAATTCCCTTTTCACGATGATATTTTCACCTGCGCCTCGATAGCAAAGCGGCTCATTAGCGTCACCATTACATCTCAGGGTAAGCTCTAAAACCTAATCTCGGATGACTAAATTTTATTTACTTCCCTACTCTAAAACAGAACAAAGACTGACGGCAAACAAAGTACGTACTTACCTAATAAGACTAATAGAGCGTCTCTCGGGTTGCACCACCTCTTCTTGTCGCCTAACGAAGTCAATTTGATAAGTTTGTCGCTGCTTCTGGCATCTTCGTAGATTTTGCGACAACAAATAGCAACGAAACTGGCTGGTTATGAGGCTAATATTTCAATAGTTCTTAAAATAACCCGTAGCCAATTTCGAATTCAACCTAAACAAAGACGTTAAACTGAAAGTTTCCATAATATACCTTCGATTGAACGGGGGCTTTTGCCAGTTGGGAAATTATAGAATCTGGCGAGACAAAGAATAACATTCAAACGGTTGCTTTTCTAGATGAGTTAATTAAAATCCTTAATAGATTTCCCAGTTATGTAACTGCAGGCTAAACTGGCGCGGACAGACTTCTTCCGAAACTTGCTACTAATTTAAGTTCGTCGGGGCATATTTCAAGTTTGGTTTTATCATCCAGACACGACCGGAAACCTGGAATTCTGTTGTTTTAGTTTCCTGACGGGAAGTGAGACGTTCTATTTTATTCCTTTCAGATCATTTTTTCGTCTCTTTTGGTCGTCAAAAAAAAAAAAACTTTACGTCAGCTTGGAAATATTGGTTCTAGGTCAACCCGTCTCTGTAAAGAATTTAATATTCAAGAGAGAAATAGAGTATTTACTCAGTTGCCAATGAGTCTGGATATAGGCAAATGTGCCAGGCTGGCGTCAGCCAATTGAAAATATGACCTAATAAATTTGAACTCGCATGCAGATACAACGACATCTAAGAAAAGCCGGATACTGTTATTTGCAGTTCCAAGTTGAGCCCAAGTTTTCGGGTGAAGATGGAATTTGCTTTGAACATGAAGATGGGTAAATCCTGAAAACGTGCAAATGAAACGCTAAGCAACTCCTAAAACGCGCAATAAGTACAACTTGAAGTAATCCGAAGTCGCACTTCTGGTTACTTCAAGTTGTGGGAAATCTGAAAGATCAAGTTTACTTAATGTAGATTGCGAAACTCCCAGATCCAATTCTAAGCCACTTTAAATTATTTAATCTTAAGGGAAATGAGAAAAATTGGGCTTGCTCAGATTACTACTAACTCATGACTGTTCAAAGAGTTCAGGTTTCTATAAGCGTTGTGCGTGTTTTCTTTAGCGGCTGCAAAATTAACAGCACCCGCCATAAAATTGGCGCCAATAAAAATTCAAAAGTGGTCACTTTCTAACACTTGTTGTCATAAATCATGCTAAAAAATATCCTCCGGGGAAAGACACAAAGGTGGCCTCTACGTGGCGAAACATATAAAGAGGGAAGGAAAAAATCATTTTTCAAATGAAGACGTCTCGATCAATTTGCGGTAAAATTTCTGACAACAAAATTGAAACCAAAAAAATTGCAAAGTGAATATTTGACGACGTTTGCCTGTATTTACTCACTGCAACGATAAAAAAATATTCACCTTTTGTGAAATTATACAACATAAATTTCAAAAGATGATTGTTAAGGAAGGGCAGAAAAACGTTAATTTTTTTGAACTCGTTTGTCAGGAATTTTGCGGTGAAGTAGCTTCCTGGGGAAGATACTAGCATGGCATGACGGAGTAAATTATGTGAGGCCAAACGGAAAATAATTTATACTTTTGTGTTTTCTTGACAGTATCTAACAACAAATGGCCCAAAATGATGTCCAAAAAATACAAAGGTGATTATTTCGTGGCACTTGTCATAGCCTTTGCAATTAAGTGATTTCTTAGGGAGGGTACAAAGATTACGTACCGTGACAATTACAAGTTAAAAATGTGTGACAACCAGTAGGAAAATTTCCCTTTTTCTCCTTTTAATGACAACGTCTTTACCCAAAATTTTCGTGCCTCTGGTATTAACATCATAGAACTATGCGTTTCACAGGTGCTTAATATTCAGTACTAGTACGTTTCCAAAAAAAAAGTAGGAGGATCCCTTATTTTTCAAAGGAAAGTCAAAAATTAACGGTGGCCATTTTCTGGAACTTGCTCAACTTGGCAACTTCTGCAATAAAATTACTACTAGAGAAAAGCACAAGAATGGTCATTACATCATAAAATATGTGATGGCAAATAAGAATAAATTTCCCCCTTAGTGCCCTTCTTTTCTGACTGTCGTGCTATAAAACTTACCACAACGGATTCCATAAAATAGCGGTCAAATATTATTTTTGGCACTTGTTAATAAATGCTTTATGGCAAAATGACTACTAAAGAATATACATTGTGAAATGCGTGACAAAAAATAAGAAAATATGTCATTTTTATGTCTTTCTTTCGCGCCTTTTTCTTACAACAACTATGTCAAACAACGTTCCAAATGGCAAAATAAAAATATAAACACTGACCATTTTTGGCGATTGGCATAAATTTAACGGAAATAAAGAGAGGCACAAAGATGGTCATTCCTTTGGCCCCGTTCTCCATCCACAGGAATTAATTCGACGACCCTTCAATGTTATAAATTTATTAAAAAAATGTCTTTATTGCCCATTGGTTTTTTTACAATTAAACCCTGAACATAACAAATTTATAATACATCTCAGTACTTGACCAGAGAAATTGTGCTTTAACTGGATATTTCCTCGAAGGAATCGCCGAAACCGAAATCTCCTCCCAAAGGAAATGTCAAGAATTGGTCAAGATCCGTGCAGAGCGATAGTTAAATTAGTCTGGGGTTGAAATTATAGTTGGCAGTATGGCATGTGAGTTTCAGGTGCATGGGATTCTTAAGGGGATATAACGCAATTATACAAGTGTCTGTTTCAGGCTTGACGTGTTCTAATAACGTGGATCTGCCTGCAGACTCTATAAATGCTATGGTGGACGTGTCCATTAGTCTTTAGTTAACGATTTAATATAAATTGGATAATTATTGGTACGGGCCATGGAAAGTAAGCCATATAATAGCCCAGCTTTTTCCCTAAGTTCTAGCAGTTTTCTAAACGTCCGGCAACATTGCTTAGAAGATGACAGCATTATGTGCTATCGAGCACCAATAAAAATTGTTGCAAGCCCAACGTGAGACTCAAACAAGGGACTGTTCCAATGTTGCCATTTCCGGATTGAGCACGGTTTAGTCCTAGTTTCAGTTGTATTATCGACAATAAAATCATTCTACTGAAACACTAAAGCGTGGGTCATGCAAGGATGTCACTCACCTTTAACCGAGAGATATATGAAATTCGGAAATGGGCTTTAACGTCCTCGGGGCCAACGTCTGTCCATTTGGATAATGCTTGTGGGTGTGTGCGTGAGGCGCCAGTCTAATGGCCACGTGAAAGTGGACATTTAATGGGTCGCGAAGTTGCCATGATTTATCATTTGGAGGCATTTCAAATCATTGAAAAAAATATTAAATAGCTATTATGACAAAAAAAAATAGGATTTTACGTAAATCCAACCTAATGGAAATGTCCGTGTATTTCAAAGCCCTTCATATCGTATGCAACTGAAGCTGTATTAGTATGGATAATGGGGTGAGCTTCGCAATCGTAATTTCCGATTCAATGAGTTATATGAGCGCCCTTTAAAATTCGACTTTAATGTAATATACGTATTAATCTAGGGGCACATAAAATCATATAAACCACGTCATTTCCAGTGATAATTTTAGTGCTGATTGGAGTTCCATTTGTTTATACAACTCACCACAAAGGATATTTATTAATAAATTATCAACTTACGGTGTTCCCACAGCGTTGTCACCAGAAAGCCCAAAGCTCCGACTTTACTTCCGTCAAACATCGGCCGAAAGCCATTCAGCGCAGACTGGGGCTGCCGCAACAAGGAAGCCCTTAATTAAAATATTAATATTATTGCGGAAATCTAACTTAAAGTCTCAATATGACGACGGTACACCTTCGTCTAATTTCCTTTAATCCGTTCTGAGAACGAAACTGTTGGGCTCGAAATTTAATAATGGTTCGGCTGCTTCGATATTAAGACCATCGGACCTAATAATGGAAAATGCCACTTCTAAGACCTGTACTTTGTTATTGTCTGCCTGGATGTGAATGGGGATAGATGAAATTATCTGGAAATTTCTTAATCTTCCTTCAAAACTCTCTTGTTCGCCATTTATGTGCATAATTTTCGATTTTAATCGAGTTTAATCGCCCTACATCTTTTGCAGCCTTTTTATTTCGTTTATAGTTGTCAATAATTCTGCACCAAAATGACCGCCTAAAAACGAGGTAAAAGAGTAGATCCTTTTCCACTTACCATTATGTTGCCAATAATTAGACAGAATTCCACTCAGTTTATTAAAATTTTGAGGCTCGATGGCCATTTGAGCATCTTTTTTTAGCTGAAGTAGAACCAGGGAATGATGTGCAAAGGGGGTCTTATTGTGCTAACAGTTATCAACAAAAGAATAGCCTTTCCATTTCGAAACCAAAAAGAGGCGATTTTCGGAATCTCAGAAATGGCTGGATTTAGAGATAGGCTGAAGTTATCGAAAGCTCTAATTTTTAAATTCTGAACACGATGACGTCGAGAAAATTGAGACATTCCATTTGAAATAAGGAAATTATTGAGATTTGAAGTTGTACAAATTCGGAGGCCCATTTCGGCAATTCTGGAGGACTTTTTAAAACATGAAAGCACGTCAAAACATAGCTTATTACGTCCTCTTTGAGCTTCTGGGGGCTGGTTCCGAAATTCACAGCAATTAGCGGATAATATCGATTTCCATAGAACCTTTCAGTTGCCAAATTTTTCAAATTTTTGACGAATAACTTCGAAACGGTACATTTTAAAGATAGAACACCTTACTTGAACAGACCTTAAAATTTAAGAGAAATGCGAAAATGACAAAAAAAGGGGGGGTTTCATTTCAAACAAACGAAGTTGAAAATCGTCACATTTTTGAGGTCACCTTGTACACCAGAAAATAATTCTGGAAATATGCCTTTATGTGCTGTGTAATCCTACATAAAAAAAAATGTTAACTTTAGGGGTAAACAAGCTAAGGAAGTCTGATTCACCGTTGCAGGACCCTTCGTTTCTGAATTTAGGATAATGACGTTTTCACAAAAATAACAATTTTATTAGTTTAGTTTCCGAACTTTCCAAGCGTCTCAATATAAATTTTCATGATATCTACAACTTTTATCACAATTGTGATCTGTGATATGGATATGACTGATGTACACAGTTCAAATGCGCTCAAATGCACTAGAATAATAAATCACAGAAATCAAGCTAACGGCACAACGGTAACAAGTTTGTAAAATATCAAGGGGCGCTATTAGTGTGTAATTGAGCGCTCCAACCTCTGAGAATTATTGAAACAAAGCGTCCATTAAATACAAAAATGTATATCTCCGGAGAGTAAGGTTTCACGCCCATGTCTTTAGAAGAAGTATTAGACGTGGCTTTAAAGGTAAGCTCAATATTTTATGATTCAATCCTGTTGAAATCAGAGGCGTGCTAAAATATCTACGTGTCAATACTGATACTTAAAACAAAGATATTTTTATATAAAAAAAAACACTTGGCGTCAAATAGCCAGAGGCACGCCTATGCATATTAGGGAAATATTAATCCTGGATAATAAAAAAACCTAACGAATTCTAAATTCATTCGTGTTGAAATCAAAAACGCGCTCTCAAAATATAGCGTTAACACCAAAACTTGGAACAAATATATTTGAAATAAAAAAAAAATTATATCCCAATATCCCAAGAAAGTAAGCTTGCACGCCTGTGAACTTTGAGATAGTAGTAGTGGCTTTTGAAACAGGAAGCTCAATAATTCGTAAGACAAATGTGTTGAAACCAGGACCTACTGATAAAATTTAATGTCAATACTAAAACTTAAGACAAAGACGTCTTGTAAATAAAAAATACATTAATTGAAAGCAAAGTTACACGAGTATCTATTTCGGAAATATACGAGTCCTGGATCTTCAATACTAAGCTCAATAAATTATAATGCAGGCTTGATGAAGTCAGAGGCGTACCCATAAACGCACAGTAGGCAAGTTCATAATTTTAAATGAAAAATATGATTTAAATAAAAGTATTTATATAATATCTCCACGAAACAAAGTTTCCTGTTAAGTTTTTTTTTTTTTAAATACTAGCAATAGTAGATTTTATGAATGTGCTCAAAAATGTATCATAGTGTTGGTACCAAGGACACAAAAATAACAACAGCACCAAAACATGGACTAAAGATGTTATCATTAAAATGCGAAAAGAGGAGATTTTTGCCGCTTATTATCACAGGTTTTTAACTTGAAATTACAATTAGATGTAATCTTCGCCATTTTCTCTGGAAACAATATGACGACAAGTACCGCTAAACAATCCCATTTGTGTCTCTCTTTGGATACAAGGAACTAAGACACAAGAGGGGATATTTTTCCCCACTTGTTTCACAAATTTTGTTACATAATGACCCCTTTTTTCACGTCATTCGCCAGCTAAAGAATGGCTTAAAAAAAGCACGTTTAAAGATGTCGATCTTGTGGTTTTTACGCGATGTTAATAAAGGCATTCTGCATTTTCTGAATTTCTGTTTTCTTTTTCATTAACAATTTCTTGTCACATATCTTCCGACATAATGGTAGTCTTCCTGTCTTTTTCCCTGACTAAAAAGAGGAGCTCAATTATTGTCTCCATGCCATAATGTCGTTTTGCCTGACTTTAGCACCGTTATCCTGAAATCTTCGCCGTTATGCAACAGGAGCATCTAAAGTTTAAATTAGCCACGGAAGAAATTAACTTTGGGATTCACGTTTCGCGTTCGGGGAGTAAATCTAGCTGTCCGAAGATATGCGAGTCGTATACAAATAGATTATAACCAAAAAATATATATCACGTACACACGGTTTCGTTTGCGGTTTGTTGAGGTGGGAGCGTGAGATTTATTTGAGAAGCGTGAGTTTTTAACTTTTGCCCAGAGAGAACAAATGAATCGGTCAAAAGACATGATCATAAATCTACAAATTATTGGACAATGTGAACCTAACTTTAATTGGCAAATGTATAAATAACGAAATCGAACACGCACACATGTTCTAAATTGAGTGAATTTGAAATAAGTTCGTTCCTTTATTAAGTTCCCCATCATCCAAATTCCTTTTCATGAGAAATTCTACAGACAACAATCAATTAGCGCTATATCTTCATGTGTGTAAGTACATTACCCGAAATTGAACATATTTCAAGTCGGACAGTCCAAAAAAAAACGAAACGTCTTGATAAATTACAACAGAAAGCGGCGCCCATTAGCCACGTAAATTTATGACACCGATAGAGGTGCGGCTCTATTTTTACACTACAATAGTGATAATAATAAAGAGGACAACATATTTCAGTGATTAATTGTTGAAAGTTAATTTATGTGTGGTTAGCGTGCAGCCTGAAGTTGGACCACGCTATATAAAATGTAGTTTTAGAGCCGTAAAAAACTGGAATATGTTTAGTGTATTTTTTATTTAAACGTTTAGAGAGATTGTTATGTTCTGTCTTTTTGTTCATTTCGAGCAGAAGTAAATTAATTAGATCGCTTTGCGGGCAAATAAATAAACGCGACCTATCAACCGTAATCTAATAAATACGTCCTCAGGTCTTAAAACCATCCATTCTCTACCAGAAATGACCGTAGTATAAATGCACTAAATCACCGTAAGTGTCCAATTTGCTCGACAAAAATGCCGTACTTTCCGGCAAAATAAATTTCCTTTAAACTGCGAATTTTTCTTTACGTCCAGGCTAACAACAGTTTTGTTTCAGAATGGCGTCGTATAATACGTCAGCCATCGGCTTTTAACTGGAGGATTTATGTCATTCTTCACCTGCGAAATCGACATTTATAATAAACATCTTTGCCCTAGCCGAAACTGAACTCTAACTCGGCATTTCCTGTGAGAAATGTGAACCCACCCAGTTGAGAGTCATTCAGTATAAACGTCTAAAGAATGTTAGGGAAGTTTGGCAACAGGGAAGTGACAGTTTAAGTGTGATCTAACTTTTGTTTGAAAGCGAGGGAAAATTGTTGCTTGACAACAGACTATTTCAGCGTTGCCAATATGGTCGCGAAAGCACGAAGCTTTTAATTGCCGGCTTGTAGTAATTTAGAATGCTGACAAAGTGTCGAATACACATTCACACATTAATCCGATCTCTTCGAAGTATTATGATTTGCGCGAGTTTTCAAGATAGAAGAAGTTTTCAAACCATAGTAAAATTGCTCGTAATCTAATAATCTTACCGTTTTCCTGGGTTCTATCCAAAAATTGCCAGATTGCGTTTGAATGACTTATCAGCTGCAACCGAAAATTGGATTTCTCCCGTAAAATTTCATATTATAATTTTCGTTCGTTCACTTCACAATATTCGTGACAAAAGTTACTAAGCCGACCATAGGTAGCGTATTTGTTATCGTTATCATGCCAAGGGTCGAAACTCGCCCCCATGTCCCAGTCTCCTGCTGGGCTAATCCGGCCCAGAGAGGCAAAAATAGAAACGTAATACGCATACAATGTCAGGCGGAAGATATTTATGGCTAGATTTTACCTTTGTGTATAAGACTTAGGGAAATTAAGGCGGGACATGTCATTGTTTTAGCTTCGCAACGAGCTCTAAATCTTGTCTATGTTAAAAAATGACCTGTAGGTAGTTTCGCCGATCAAGAAAAGATATGAAATAAATCACCTAAGAAATAACAAATATCCTGAAGGATAGCCGAAACAAATGATCCGAGGAAACCTATAATAATTCAAAACAGACTTTGCCACCAAATTAATGTGTTTTGGCCGGAGTTTTTGCGGTCCCAGGCAAGTCCTGCAAAAAACTTTCGGAATGAAATTTATAAGATCTAATTAGTGTGGAGGTCGTTTTTGTTCGGCCTCGTACGCAACCGGTTCCATGGTAATAAAATTAATAGTATTCGGCCGACATGATTCATTTGGGACGTGTTCACAAACTAGAAAATTGCCTCTCATTTTTTTTCATCTGAGACCCAGTTAACAGTTTTGCAAAGTTGCCGCCATGCGGACGAACAAAATAGTGTAATAATAAAATATAATTATTCATGCTTAGGAAAGCAAAGAACTATGGATTATGTTTTGTGGACTCGGTTATTTTCTCGACAATTCATCAAAGTTAAATCTTATTATGCGCGTTAAATTCACTTTTAAAACATATATAAAAAAGTTTCAATTTCGCCACTACGTATTGTCCATTTTCAATTAAAGCTCAAGCCATCGACATAGATTTTGCGGGTCAAGAATTTGGAATTTTATTTCCAGAAGAATTATTCGTTGTGATGGAAACTCGAATACTTTACATTGTTTTTGTCTTATTGACTTAGTTCCAAATTTAGACAGTCTTTTACAGCATAGTCGTAAGGACATGTTTGCGTTAAATTTAAAATCAAAACAGGGGAGCAACGTGTTCTCAGAGCGTTTACTTCACAATATATTATGCATACACGCTATTTACGTTCAGAGCTATCCTAGAATAATATTATTATCTCTCTTGTAATTGCCGTTCTGTTGCCGGAAATAATTTTGAATATTCCGAATTTTTTCCGGTCATTCATCCAAGCATTCTCCCTTATAATTTGATTAACTTTATCCGGTTTAAAAATTAACATATTTCTTTTTTGAACATCTCTCGGAAGCAGGTATAATGAACGAATGTAATTATGAGCCCTGAAGGATGATGATTTAGGAATAAATAAAATTAAGACATTTACTAAGCGGACAAAAATGTATTGCATTTATCTTATTGTTGAGTAGAATTAATTGAAAGTGGTCCAATTATCCAAGTCCCAGATAGATAACCCTCTCTATTGTTCAAGGATATACAAGGCAGACAGGCAATTGATCACTTCCGGTCGATTTTCGCTGCTTTTCGAGTTCTATGATCCGTAAAGAGCACGTGATGCTTGTTATGGGCTGTCTTTTATTTCCTTTTTGTTGTCGTAACTGGGTGACAGCTTTTAAGCCCCTTTAAGCTCCAACCTATAACGCATCCAGTTTATTACATTACCCGCGTATTAAAAGCCTTTTTTTGATCAAATCTGATCAATCTCGCCTACAAACAAAACAGCAACATAATATAAAACAAACAACAATGTACTTTATCAAAAGGTCGTTATACCCGTCATTCATAGATCCTCTCGAGTAGCACCTTCGCAATACATTATTCATGCGGGAATTGGAATAATTGCATGATTTTATGGAATACGAGGCACACTGGAATATATCTCGTCCGAGAGCTGCAATATTGTTTATGGCTTCATGTAACCGAAGCTGTTTTCTTCGTATTGCATTGTTCGGGTTATTTTGGTGAAAAACAAACTTTAAAATTTCGTTCCAGGCCCGTAAAACCGATATCGGATATCGAATGACTTGCTGTTCCTTGCAATTTTAGCCAGCAGTAGATAACGAAGATTATGGATTCAGAGGGGCAAGGCTGAGATTGCTCATTAAAATTTCACTAACAAAGGAGTGCTGTAATGAGATAAAGCGCTCTCTAGCGTTCCAAATTCTGCTTACAAATGTCGCGGCTCGAATGCAAACAGGGATGACATCAAGCCTGTGATTATCTTTCCTCTTCATCTTTAATTGCGCCAAATGGATTGATTACAGATACGGACTTTGAAGCACATTTCAGCCCAACATAAAAGGAAAATACATGTTTAAGTATACGCCAAGCGTCGCGAGAATGTTATTTGAGCTCTTTAGTATCTTGTGAGAATTACATTTGTTAGTAAAAAGACTGATAAAAATAACTTTATTTGAATTATGGCGAAAGTAATTTCACTGATATTTTATAAGAATTAATAGTTCAAATAAATTTAATTCTACGATATTATAGCGCACAACTTTTAATAATTGAGGACCTATCCACTTATGAGATATTCTGCCTACGTGCCTTTTTCAATGCACCTCGTATGTTTGCATTGCAAATTTTTCGTTTAAAGTCCTGTTCTGTCCAATAGTACGTATTTTTGTGCAAGAAAAAAGTTATTTTCTGTCTGTCTTTTACTCCTTGACATCCGGAAGACCCTCCGCATTGATTTGCAATCTAAATATGGCTGACGAGGGGTCGAAAACTGTGGGGTTCGTTATCTGTAAGTTCTCCATTGGATTAGTTAAAGATCAAACGATCGCATTACTGACTGACTAATGAGGAGAAAACTCGCATTGAATTCTGAGTCAGTTCTTGTGATTTTTCCATAATTTTAACTTTCTTCTTCAAAGGATTTTTAACTGGAGTGGTAATTTGATTGAAGTCGGAATGGCGATATCAATTGTGTAGTCGCTATACATCTAAGGACAAAATTCTTATCGTATTTTATGAATGAATCAAAGATTTTAATGAAATGACTTACTGCTGAAACCCACGAAAAAAGGCTGAGAAGTGACTTTACTGTAAAATGCGAAGCAGAAATAAAATTAAATGTCAAAAGAGAGCAAATTTGAAAACACGGAAATAAGCCGCAAAATATATTCAAAATTTAACAATTAAAGATCATTAATTAAAAAGAGATTAGGAGACACTTACGTCTCTTAGAAGCAAAACACAGTAATCGATTACTGGTATATGCAAGAATAATAATACAATAGGTATGCCAGAGACGTTACTACCTACATTTTTCGTTTATGCCCCGAAGCATTTTTCTTTCTATGAACTTGAAATTTAATTACAACGGAACGCATAATATAAGTTTCATCTTCATGTATCCTGTGAAATATAAATATTTAGTAATTAGGCGACTTCATTTTATCTTTTGCTGGTCTAGAATTCCACAAGAATGTGTCCGATATTGATATGGACACATGTTGATATCAATTGAAGAACTAACTTGACTTTAAGGAAAAGGTTTTACAAGAAAAGGGTGTATATGGATATAAGTTATTTATTTTTTCCAATTTGTTTTTTCTTAAACGGAAATTTTTCAGTTTCCCTTGTTTCCATTCTATGTTCTACCAGCTCCAAGTAAGCTTTTTCAAATTGATTTCATCTGCAAATCTTCCAAGAACTCAACTAAGAAAACGTTTTCGTCATCTCATTTCCGATTGTAAAAATAATACAATTTTTTAACGCTGCCTAAAACATCAACTCCGAAGTTCTGGAACATCATAATTTCGTGTTCGATGCGTGTTTTGTATTATATAATTTTTTTTTTTCGATGATTCAAGAATCTTTTCTATGAGCTGCTTCCAATCACTATCGAATGAATCAGCTGATAAATGCGGGCAACATTATCCTGACACATAAAGCCGTCAATTAAGCGAGGCGGAGCCACTTTTTCCCGGCACGAACCGTTTTAATCAACACGAAATCTACCTGAAATCAATTCCGAATCCTATCTGGACGAAAGCCGCGAACGGAAGGATAAATGAATCCAGAAAAACTAAAATCAGCCGGAAAAATAATGTAGCCTTCCCGGTGAATAATGCCATCCATATATCATGCCAGCCGAATTCCTATAACGAAATGGAAAATACCAATTTTTGCTAGACATAATAACTCAGGCATTTGGGTTTTGGATGTCTTTTAAAATGCTGATTTATGTCTAGTTTACCACCTATATTTCCTCTCGATATTATCTCCTATGAAATGTGTTTTATTTATTAGCTCCAGTCGAACACAAAGCTCTAAAGCCATAAGTAGGAGCTTTATGGGTTTGCTTGTGCGGCCAAGGCATCGGAAACGAAATGTGTTGTGGTATTGAAGAGGTTAAGTATTTGATGAAACTTTAAGATATCCGGGATATATTCTCTTGCAATGTCGGACATTATTTGCCTTCTTGCTACCGCAGCTAATCTCGCTTGATCAGTTTCTGCCCATTCGGCAAATTTCCAGTCCATCGTAGTCAGCTTGAGCAAGTTTCAATTCGTCAAAATTGCTTGGGTAAAATATTTCTCAGCCGGGCCACAACTTTATTAAACGACACCCAGATATAAATCTGCTGAATACCTAAAATGAATTCCGTGCAGCACTCCACATCAACAAATTGCGAACTCATTAAATATGGAGTAGACTGAAAACTGGCTGAATGGATTTCCTCTGCGTTACCGAGAAATGTCTTTACATGTCTTAAGTACGGCAGAGCTGCTTTGTTTTTAAATTGCAATCAAATTTAGATGCCGTTTAAACACTGAAGTCTCCCAATATATTCTATTTATTCTTTAAAGCGCTTGAAAGGGAAAAAAGAAAAATACGTCAGCCAGAGAGGGAACATACATCGGGTGTTTCATAACTACGTGTAAAAAATTTAAGGGTGTGATCCTGGATGTACCTGAAGCGGAAAATATCTAATAAACAAATGTTTGCAAATTCTTTTTTTTTCCAAATACAGGGTGGTGAAATATCCCAAAAAAAAAAAAGTTTTTCTTGAATATTTCCATTATGACTCAAATTGGATTTTTTAATTTTATCATGTGAAAATATAGTAAAAAGGGCGATATTTACATGTACTCCGAATTTTTTCCATGCGACAGTGGTGTGCGCTAAAGATATCTTTTTTATTCTATTAACACGCGAAACATACGGCACTGCGTTTGCTGTTAGTTAAGATCGATTTTTATTCCCTTTGTTCCAAACAGAACGGAAAAAATTGCAGGAATGCATTAATGCATTTCTCACTTTTTTAGAAAGTTCTGCTGTGTTGCGTGTCGTATCGCACCCCGCAATTACCCCTTCTCGAAGATTACTAAATTATATTGATTTTATTTATTTGTTTATTATTACATATTGATTGTTTTTGGTACATTTAACACCCTGTATTACGATAACGAAGCATTTCCGCGCATTTGTTTACCAAACATTTTTCTTTTGAAGTATGTCAAAAATTGCGTCCTTAAATTTTCTCTGCGTAGTTGGAAAACACCCTGTATACGTGCGAGTGTGTGTGTTCATTTTTGACGAACAGGGAGGAAGACACTTTGAGCCTTTAGCGGGAAAGTGTTCGTCTCCATCGGGAGCAAAACTACGGTTTTTCTCCCGCAAATCGGGGAGAATAGCCTATTTTCCCTGAAGGTCTTAGATAGAGCAATTTCTAGCATCTACAAGGGAAAGCTGAAATCTGAGTTCCGGGCCCACAAAATGTTTAACATGGTGTGACATACCTTGTTTAGGTCAGTGATGGAATTCAATTACCTAATTCTCCCGTACTAGTAAATGGTTCATCTATAATAATGTCGACAGGTAGTTTGTTTATAGGTGTTTAGTTGCTGAGATGGTTTTATCGCAAGCTTTAGCAAACCACCATTTATTATTGTATTTTTTAAATATTTAGAATAGTTAGTGTATGTCATAGATTTAGTTATATTAAGTTTTTGAACAATAACAAAAAGAGTAGTTATCAATAAACTCTCTCGTCTTCAACATCCTTTAATATAAAAGATTTTCTCGTTCGTACGTATTACGACAATGGTATGTGTTCTGATTGAAAATGACCAAACCGCAGCTAATCATCTGTGAAACATTTTAAACTTCGCCTTTTTGGCATTTCCATATTCAGTTAGTTGCATAATGGTGTTATTTTTCGCAGAGGCCAAAGACCCACTTACACTCACGTGTGGCATATCTGCATTCATTTCAACTAGCTGATTTAAAAATTCACCACAATAACGTAAAGAGCTCCTGCATTGTGAAATAGGAAATTCAGCAACAACGGCATCCTGCGAGAGAGCTACTTTGATAATAAAATTTCCAGAGAATCATCTTTTTTTAAGACCGAGTTGTTTCACTGTTTTATCGCGGTTGCAATTTATGCCTCCTTAATTCGAAAGAAGTGCGGAAGTTTCAGTTTTCGAGTGCAAAGACATTTGAATTATTTAGGACTCCGGGCTCTGATAAAAATTGGAGTAATTAAAAACGCGTCCCTTTCAAAAACCGAGCACAAAACAGCTCACAAACAAACGCCCCTCGACATTTCCTACGTTTATTTCCATCTCGCTCCCAGATTTGCACATCAAAGGCCTGAAGCGTACAACTCTTGTTTTTTAAACCTGACGTTTTACTTTTTATACAGGGTGCCTTTGAGTGCTTATTCGAAAACTCTTTATGTGCGGAATTATGCCTTTGTTTGTGAATGTCAAGCGCTTTAGGGGCGGTCCAAGAGCTCTAAAATCGGGCTCAGGTTGATTGCGTTTAAGCAATTGTTTGAGTTGAAATGAGCCAATTAATTTAGCTGCATTTTTCTCAGGAAGTTGGAAAGAAAAAGTTATGCCAAATGGAATAAATCTTGAAAGTTCCGGACAAGGTAGCTTGCCGCTATATTTTTCCAGGTCGCAAAAGTTGTAATCAAAGAAAGATATTTTGGGAAGTTCGAGCCGTACATCATCTGGACGAAAAAAGCCGATAGAATTAAATTACCCAAATATGCCGTATTTCATGTACAGACATTTCCTGAGGCTCCCCAGTAAAATATTTCTTCATACAAAACGAACAACTTAAGTTATGGTACGAGGCGGTAGATTTATTCGAGGTTTTCTTGTACTTTTTCGCTTTTTTGTCGAAAACTGCTTTGTATAATGCACTCCTCGCGTATTATTAAGACTCGCCTATTTCTCAAAGGCGGGGCCATATCTGGCGAAATGTGGGTCCACTTTTTCGCCCGCTTTCGCTTACGTTATTGCGTTTAAAATTTCGGGAGATGTCTGAAAAATAACGAGCTGATAATCACCCTTTAATGTCTGTTTGGTCAAAAATAAAACATAAAATCAAAACCTTCACGTAACTGTGGGGGTCCTGTAAGTATTGCGGACTAGGTACACATTGCATATGGCAAGATTTGGTTGAAATCGATGGTATTTGGGCACAGACCTGCATTAATGGCTGATTTTTGTAATGTTGGCTGAGATAAAAGCAGGCGAGTAAATAGGTATAATTCAATTTTTCCGGCATTTTTGCTGATTTCCAATGGCTTTCCTACCGTTGTTGTCGGTGCGTGACACGTCCACTAAACCGGATGGCCCCGATTTTGTCCAGTCAGCGCTTAATGGTCCAAGCACCGCTTTTATTTCGTTTTTGATACGTGGAAATCATTAAAGGTTTTATTTTTAGCCGTTAACACTTAGTATCAACCCTCTTTCTCTCTCTCAGATTTACGCCGTTGCCTCAGTATAAGTTCGTCCTACCTACCTTTTAAAGGAACTAAATTATTTGATAGTTTAATGTTGAGAGAGTACTTGAACGTATTCTAAGCTATAGAGAGAAACTGAGAAAATTCCGTGCGGTTCTAAAATGTGCATTCCCCCTTCCTCGCCGTGTTTTAACTATTTAACAATCATTAGATTTTAAAAACTCAAAATCAGCATTAAATAAAAACTACTATCTTCTGATGTTTCTTTGATTATTTAAATGATGATTACGTTCCCGGTAAGACAAAATGACCGATATTTTTCAAATGAAACACGTGTCAAGTGACGCCTATAATTAAAGGTCTTTCGAAACTACAGTCAATACTGTATTGCGATTCACAATCTATCGATAAGTTTGTGAGAAAAACAGGTTTAAATTTAGTAAAAATGCATTACAAACTCAAGTAAAAAGTACGTAAATAACGAAAAAAACATGTTCGTTAATAGGAAATTGGTTGGTGCTCGATTTTGTGCTCATAAACAAGTCTTGAGTGAAAAAAAAACAATATATAAAAATGACCAAAAATTGTTTATATCTGAACTTAACTGAGCTTGTATTACATTTTTTACACAAATATATTTTTGTTTTTCTTCAAAAAATTATCCGCAAATTTTGAATCGTAATAGACTGTTGAATGTAGTTTCAAACAACTTTTAATTTGGAGTCTCACTTGACCCGTGTTAAAATTTAAAAAAATCGGCCACTTAGCGCTATCGGTGACGTAGGATACATTTTAAAATAAACGAACTTCAAAAGACAATATTTTTTCTCTTATCCAATGCCGATTTTAATTTTTTTTTAAGCAATAATTTGTTAAAAAATTTCAAAAGATGGGGGGAACAGTTGACAGCCGCACGCTATACAAAAATTTAATATCCATGATAGACATACATTCAGTAATTGAAATTTCAATTTCATTAATATGTTATTGATTAGAAAATAAATAATTTTTGGAGAATTTTATAGAAATACGGTGCAACGTTGGAGTTAGAACAGTACAAAATGATTGTCGATGTTGCCAAAAACACAATTTAGTTCCTACTAGGACGGTTTACTCAAAATAAAAGCTTGTTTGAGGTTTTCTGACGCCCTACTGTACCAAAAAAGTATATTCCTTCAGTAGGTTCCCATCTAAACTGAATCACAGTTAAAGTAGCGTAATTCAAATATGTGATTTTCAAACAGTTTGTTTACTCGGATAGAAGTGTCAGCACTCACTCATAAATTACACGATTTGTCTTAGTGACAAACTGACTTGGCAAAAATATATATATTTTTGAGAAACGATATAATGTTATACTCCCCAAATTTACCGCGAAATTTAATAACTCCACACCTATATGGCATTAGTATCGAAAGCACTTCTATTTTCCTCACCCTCACATTTCACGATAATTCCTTGAATGCGTTCGCTACTTCTTGTTCGAACTTGAAGCCTTGTATTTACACAAAACCCACCTAAAGCACTTTCCATGAAAATCAGAAACAATACGAAGTCATCAAATTCTCTTGCAGCTACTAGCGAATTTGTCAAGCAGACAAATTCCAAAGAATTCTCTCATTTTGATGGAAATCAAGTTACAACGAGCTTTGTCTGCGAAGAGACCTAAGCATTAATTTAATTGGGAAAACTTTGAACTTTGGAGTTAACAACACTCCTTTCGAAAGTTTAAAAAAAAAACTTATTTTCCCAAAAAAAATTCACCAAATTACGAACACACATCCAACTCCTTCTACTAAAAACTTCATCAAACATCTCAATTACCATCCCGAATATACTGTACGTTAGTAAACACGTCGTTTCGTTCAAGCCCTTATCCAGAAAAGGCAAATTTCCCAAAACGAAGCACCCTCTTGTTGTTTGCTAATTGCTAATTTGAACGAAGGTTCTTCCTCGGTTTAACTTTTTCTATGGGAAACTTCGGCTATTGTCTATAAAGAACTTACGGAACAAAGACTCTAAGGGTCTTAGGCTTCATCGGCATATAATAAGACGTTTTGTTATTATTAAACATGCTCGACTTAGAGCTATTGTTAAGGATCGTTTTGTGTGCATAGAGGCCCTTTTTAAAGCGTCGTGAAATGAAAATTTATGAACAGAAACAAGGACGATCGCTCTATCTATTCTTCTCAAACATATTTCCATGTGCCCTGAAAAGCGTTTCCCCATAAACGTCCGAAATGAAGACATATTCGTTCGGTGTAATGAAGCGTGAGTGAGATAACATGATGGGTATTTTTGAAGCTGGTTTGTGTTTGTTTTTTTTATTAACGCGATAGTAACTAGCTGTAGCAGTGGCGTCCTGAGCCGTAATTAGTTTCCAAAGGTAATAAACGAGAGGCGAGGAGATTCCTTCTTTGAAACTTTGTGCTAAGAATTTGCAAAACAAACATTTCGTTCCGTTTTACGATGGTCTTAATTATCAGCAACAACAAGAAATTACAGAGAAATTTACTCGAGGAAGACTGTCCCTACAGCTTAATGCAATTCCACTTTTTATTTTGTATGCAAATTTACTTTCATTCCTTAATGATCTAATTTTGTTTTGTTTTTCTTTTGCTGGGCGAAACATACATAAATACGTTGCCATTTTACGAGTGCCCGATATTTAGAAACATCTTTCATTGAATTTGGGTAAGTTCTACTCGTTAAAGTTCATTCCAGCTACGCCTAAAAATATTTTAATCAAAAGCAATATCAACGAGATAGACGCAGCTTGCGATAAAAAAAATTCAGTCGACTTAGCCACGTCTATTTTACTAAAATGGATTATAGCAGTGTTTAAACAATAAATCAATCGTTGAGTGAAAATCGACGAGAGAAACGTACTAATTGAATAAAAATTGTGTATCAGCCAAGATAGTATAGAAGCTGCTGATATTTGGCACTAGTTTATGGTGTCGTTCACTAAGTTTATTCTGTAAGAACAAATTCCAGCTATGTTTGAAGAGTAATCAAATCGATAAGAAAAAATTTGAAAATTTACCATGCAAATTTATTCAAGAAAAGCACACATTTGTTTAGGCAGAATAGATCAAAGACATACATAAACAATAAATTAAGCAAATAAATCAAAGATTACGAGAGAAACGTCCTCATTTAATAAATTTGTCCGGCGCGAGACAACAGGAGCTCCAACTCATTATGAGTAGGCTATAGTTAACAGACTGGCTACGTTTATTCCGTTGGAAGAGCCTCCAATTATGTCCAACCAATAATTCACTCGCCAAGGAAAAATTATTCAACAGGAACATGTAAATGTAATAAGAAAAGTTTTTTTTCTCATACAAATTAACTTCCACTTCCTAATAATCCTAATTTGCTCTATTTTTCTCTACCTGAACAAAACGAGTTTTCGAAATCTAAATAGTTGTCTATGTGGAAGCCCCTTTACCTGAGTAGACGTGCAAACAATGCATTATTCATAAGAATTTTGGAATAATTGCATTATTTTACTGGAATAGCGCATTGTATGTATCGAAGACGGCCTAAAAGCAGTCTTTATAACAACGTGTAGCAAAGATCCTTTCCATGTTATAGGATTTTTCCGTTTGTTTATTGAAATTTTATGGAAATCAGTTTATGGAAATGTGCTTCGATTCGTAACTGTCTGAGGACGTGGATCTGGGATGAACTAGTTATTCAAGGATATTTGTTAATATTATAAAAGTAATGGGAATTCTGATTATATTAGAAAACTCCCGCCCCCGAGCAGTCTGAATTATATGGCTATTCTAATTTGCTAACGGTTTAATGCGAGGCAAATGTAAATGGATGTAAGGATCAGGAAATTAATCCAGACTTTCGGGATAACATTATTGGTGGAAAAAATCCGAAACGAGGCATTTAACAGTCTCGCGACAGATTGTACAAAAACCGTTTAATTAATGATTCATCGCCTAGCTGAAGCTGTGCAGCTATTGTAAAAAGCTGGAGTATCTAAATTAGTGGCGCGGCCAGTTAATGAATCATTCACGTCGTATATCATCCCTGAGGTTAGCCGGTTTGGCTCCAGTATTTTTAATTAAAACGCTACGTGTTGTTTGGCCCTCAAAACTAACTTTAACTCGAGTCAGCTCCTTTGCCAGCACGTCTGTTTATTGTCCGAATTACTCTGGATGATAACTGAGATCAAAAGCATTGTTCCTACTTGAAAAATTATACGCGAAATGTGTCTTCATCCTGTTTAAGCTCATTTCGGAGAATTATTATTGCACTCTATCTTTACACTTTTTTCACTTATTACACCATTATATCCTTTCTTATACTTTATACTTCGCGAATATTGCATATTTATGCAAATTTGGAAATAACTCGGCTTTTGGCTAATAAAGATCGTGGGGATTTAAAAATGACTGCCGCTGGGAAGAATTATACGCCCAAAAACTGCTTTAGGGGAGAAAGCCTGGAATATTGCGTTGAGGAATTTTTGGGCCTTCAAATTGATATTAACCGCAATGGTCAAACGCGCGGAAATGGAGACAAACACGCACTATTTTGCAAACAACAATAGTGTTTCAGGAACTATTATTTTAAGCAAATCTGGAAATTGCTTTGTTGTGTTCCCCATTTGTTTGTAATATGAGAATTGAAGCAATGCCAAATAAATCCTCCATACAGGGCAAATGTATCTGCTTCCAAGATATCAACTAGTAGTGCGAAACGGTTCCCGATTCCTCCCTAATCCCCGAGCCTTTTTGCGACTTACCCTGATATAATTATTGTCCTTACCCACACAGTTTTGCTAATCTGGCTGCAGCGGCGGTTCTCAAATATACAGCCGAGGATTATGCAAGAAATATCCTTTGGAGTCCGCATTTCACTGCACGAGTTCTCAGAGTTAGAATCCCAAATGTGACCGAAAAATGCAGAACTTTTACTCTTAAGATGGTTCGCCCCCTCTAGAATAGCGAACCGTATAGATTGAGGAGCTCAAATACGAATGAGGATATCTCAAGGGTATGCCCTTATTCGAATGACAAAAACTTTCCGAAATGTTCTCGGAACTCTTCCAAATCTCGACATCAAACTCTCAATTTTAAAAGACCTCCGGAGGCTGCTTTCACATTTCAATTGTCTTAGAGTCTGGATAATCCAGAGCAAAAGTGAGGCGGGCAACAAGGTTTTCGTTTTTTGCCCATTTCTCTGAAAGAACGTTTAATCCACAAACCTGGAAGTTGCCTTTTGAAGATTTCAATTTTAAGCAACTCAAAGATTATTCCTTCAATGTGATTTCAAAAGTCAAAAATCGATTTGACAGCTCCCAAAAACTTCATGAATCTTCAAAACTATTAGGGAACTTCTAGAAACGATAAGAATCTTTCTGATTCTTCTGGAAGCACGCAGAAAAAATTTCCAATAGGAATCTTAACAGAGACATCTTGGAATTTTTCAAAAGTTTAGAATTTATCTCTCATAGTGATCTTTTTTAGTCTAAGATAAGTGCTTAAAAAGTCTCAAAAAACTAATTCATATTCCATACAAAGAGCATTACGTCCCGTCAAGCCCACTGTCATTAGCTTTGTGCAAAGTGGATTTCCTATGGCCCGCATAGAGATTAATACAGGATGTGTCAAGAAAACACATAACTTAGGTATTTATGAGCGGATTTTGATGAACTAAAAACCAAATGATATTTTTCATACTACTAAGTAACATTAAATTTGATTTATTCCAAACTCAACTCCTTCTGCTTCAGGTGTCAACTTCAGAGTTTCAAGTGGAATTGCATATTAATTTTTTAATAGAAAATATTTGTTTGAATACAATGACGTAGGACAGATTAATTTTAAAATATTTTTTATTGTTAATTAAGTTCAGAAAGATGCTTTCAAACAAAAAATGAAACAAATATATATGGGGTTGTCTTTGAAATTCTGAAGGTGGCGCCTCAAGCAGACGAGGTTTAGTTAAAAAAATGAACTTTGACGTTACTTGGCGATCTGGAAAATATCATTTTATTTGGTTTTCAGTTAATCAAAAACCGTTCACAAATAACTGAGTTATAGCTTCCTTCTTTTTGTATTTTGAGACACCGCACACAAACTGTATGCCCTTAACTTCATTGCTAACACTCCACATGATAGCTGTAGGCCGCGGCAGCTTGAACTCTTCTGGATGAATCCAGATATCTCAATTTCTAACCATACTCTCAATTTTGATTAGCCAAATTTATCGGAATATCCGGTTCCTCCATGATTCCCCCAGGATCCAATATCGTTTTCGTTAACACTTACCGGCATCAAGGGTACGAATCTGTACGCGTCACTTACCGTCTTTTCTTCTGGACAACATTCTGATCTAATAAAAGTCTGAACTCCACGTCTACAATCTCGTCTATCGTCTCCAGACTTCTGCATCAGTTCCAAATAGAGGTCTGCTGAATCAGCCCTGATAAGAACGACGCAAAACATTTAGACTTGTGGTACATACTAAATGCTTCCTCTGCTGCAAGTTAAATGGACAGAGATCCAAGGTAAAGAGGGTTGTTAGACACAATAAGGAGCCCTTGAGCGCACCTGTCATTTGTGCAACACGTGAGGAACATCCTGGCACGCTAAACTGTAGCAACTTTAGTAGCCGTCACGGGGAAAATATATGGACTGGGAGTTTCGAATTTAAGTGATGGCTTTTGGTGTTTCCCAGTAAATAAGAATTATAGCCGTTTAAATCACGTCCATAATATACTCCGAATAAGTCCGATGCATTTTTATGCGACCCACTTTCCGACTTTCCATCAGCAAGGTAGGAATTGTTTGGGCTTTTTGCGTCGAAGGAAATTGAAAAATAAAAATACACGAATAAGAGATTGTGTAGAGTTTCCTGTTTGAAATCAATTAAATTATTCGCAGGATTTAAACTTCTCCTTTAAGAAAAGTTTCTTAGAACGAAAAGAGAATTCGCAAAATTAAAATGTCTGAGGGCATGATTTAGTTACAGAGTCGGTCTTCATGACTGTCAAATATTATCGGTCCGCATAAATCCCGGCCCGAGTTGGAGGTTTATGGGGTTTTAATATTTTATTTGTGCCTCGAAGGTCGTGTTTTTAAGCGATCTGAATTATTGACCGAGGACGAGATCAGAATGTTGAATCCTGACGCGTTTTGTTGCTGAAAAAATGTGCCCGGGAAAACCAAAGCAAAGTGTACATAACTGTCCACTATAAACATGTTTACAGGCTTCATGCTATAAAGCCTATATCATTACTTCTAGTCCCATTTAAATGCATCTAACAAACCTTGCTAAGCTCATAAACTCTGTAACACAAACATTCCAGATAATCTACTGGCACATTTGCTTTCAGCAATCTGGGAACAATGACGGAAGCGATGTTTAATCCTCTATTTGATATGGATTCAGGTTTACTGCTATTTCCGTACTGTTACATTCCATTGGCTAGGAAAGTTTTAGGGAGTGTATTCAGTTGATGAAAATTGTATATTATGGAAAACGATTCATTATTTATTGATATCGATCTTTCAACTCAAGTAGATGGTAATATTAAATCAGGGGGGATTTGGATTCGCTACCCTTATTATCCCATTTGAATCGCTAATTTTTAGCATCCCATTTTGCATTCCCCGCAGAATTTACTGGGACTTTTTTTTCTGCAAATTCAGTTATAAACGCTCTTCCTGCGCAGAAAAAGAGCGTTTATAAAACAAAAAAAAGAAACTCCAAAAGGCCTAGAGATTGATATCCAGACGTATGTGTTCAACGTAATCCCAATGATGCGTGGTTCTAACTATAGAAACATATATAGGTTGGCCCATTGAAGAACACTGACTCTTTGCTCACTAAACGGTGCGGCCACACGTTTTATTTCCTGCAAATACTGCGAGAGGTTCTTTATTTTAGACATGCTGATATTTGGTGAAGCGAAAATTCTAAACGATTAGAGATAGCTGTTAGCAAATGCATATTTGGAACGTTCCCTACGATAAGTAGTTTCGAAATACGCTAAAATATACAAGGTGTTTCATAAACATACCAACAAACCTTTCGGGGCTATAGAGCGTATACAAACAAATATTTAAAACCAGGAAAGTTAGGTTCAAAATGGCTTCGTTTCTAAAATAGAAAGCCTTTAATTTCTTTTTTTTTAATTAAATATTTCAAAAATGGTTTGGAATAAACAGGTGAAATTAGGAGCACGCTATGGCGGGTCAAATGTGCATGTTCTGGAGTAGGCAAAATATTTTAACCTACACCAGTGGCGTGCACGCAGCCATTCAGTGGGATGTTTATAATTAAAAAAAAAACGCCATTGACTTTATTTAATAAGAATATATTTTCTTAATATTCCATCAATTATTAGTAAAAAAAAGATCTCTTAGTGTTTTGGTTGCTAAAGTAGCGGTTTTCGACATAAAAAATTAATTCTGATTCCTGTGCCCTAGCAAAAAACCGATATAGCTTCAGAGTGCGAATTTTTAAAATTCTTCCTAATAAATTCATTTAATTTCCTTGCAGTAGAGGTAGCGGACATGAAGACAGGAAGACAGACACGTGCGGAACACGCCTCGCCGCAAAATAATACTCTTCTTCCAAAGAACGATTCCGTTAAATTCTGAGCCATTTACACATGTAGAAATGTTGGATTGACGCACGGACGTCACTGGCGTGGGTGGAAATATTCTGCCTGCTGCAGAGTATGCACATTTTTCCCATTATAGCGTGGCCATAATTTCTCGTCCTTATTCTAAACCGTTTTTGAAATATAGAAAAAAAATTAACATAATAAATGAAACACTGAATATCTTGGAAACGAAGCGATTTCGAATCTAATTTTATTCGACCTAAATATTTGTTTATATGAGCTCTAAACCTCCTTAAAGTTTGTCGGTATGTTTATTAAACCCACTGTATAGAGTTCCTCGTTTAAAACATCGGTTTTTTGGCTACCGAAAGACAAAACGACAAAAATTACATTTCCAGCAAAATATATTTGAATGGCTCCACTTTAAAGTTCTGAAACTTAACAGAAATCGAACGGAAACAAAATGGGAGTCACATCTGAAATGATCACGATGCTGCATTGAACCAAAAATGCTGGGTTGCAAAGTATTATTTGAAAAGAACAAAAGCAAAATATTGAATATGGTGAATAGTTCTGAGACGATTTGGGCAAAAGAGCGTATGTGTCAGGATAGCACATTTGGATCTTACATCGTTGTCCACCCAGTTCCAGGAGTTTGCCGATTTGGCGTCGAATGGGCGGTTTGATGTAGTTTCGGAGAATTTGGTAACTCCTCATATGCTTTCAATTTTCATTACACTAAATCGATATAATCTCCATCGTTGGGACAGATTTTGAGCTAGAGAATTAATTTCGCTGCATTAAATCGCGGAGGTATTAGACGATTTTAACGCGAAGCTACTAAATTTACATTACCCAATTTCTGAAGCTCTTGATACCTTAACATGTCATGGTAGAACTTTAACCCTCATTACATTTCTACCATGACTTGTGCCAGGCACAGTGGAATCATGCTCGTCGCATGGGTGATAAAGATCATATGGTGAACATTCTGTTTCTCTGCGGCTCCTATCGTGGAACTTATTATAATATAAGAAACGCTGCCAAGACGAATATGCAGATAAATCCCCTGAGTCCGGGGGTCACAAAAGGCTACCTAACTTTACCTTTGCGTCAATGTGTTGGGTAAAGAGTGATGGTTGAATTTTTTACGAGCTCAGGAGAACCGCATTTGCGTTGAGTCGAGAACGTTTCGCTAATCCGAATGTGGAAATTTTGAATTCTCTCTGCTTATCTCAACGGCAGGTGGTATTAAAATATTAATAAAACATTTGTTTCGGGAAAGTCGATTTCCGGACTCGATGGCAACGCAGAAAGTTAAGAGAAAATCGACGCCATTTGGGTAACTAATTTTTCTCTCTGTCCCCCTCGGTGACGCACTTCCCAATAAACTGTTGACAAACATTAATTTCTGGGCTATGGCAAATGCAAAAAAAATGTTTCTGCTATTTTCCGTAGTCCACTTGCTCTGGCGTTAAATTATATTTTTACAGCACATATCGTCCCAGGTACGATTACAAGTTCAACTCCTTCATGACTAATCCTGACAAAGTACGTGATGAAATTAACTGTTTCGTTCATCATCTAACCCCTGAGTAACATAATAAACTGCTGCCCCAAGTAGAACTACTTTCCATCGACCTAGAAGGAGCTCTTTATATGTCCTCATGGAAAAGTTAAACACAGCGTATCTGCTTATCTCGAATATATCCACCGTTCTTAAACAATGACGCGATAAAAAATACATAAAGTGATTAATTAAAAAGTAAAATTTTCCACTGAGGGACAGAGTGACGATAATTTAAAACTTTGCGTTCAGAATGCTCTCTTATAGCGCTGCGAAACTTTAAAACGGTTATAGATGGCTATAGGGAAGTTAACGAGGTTGAACGAATTTACAAAAATTTTAATTATGGCAAAAATTCTGCTACAACTGCTCCAACTCCAACAAACAGTTCTTTCGAAAACTCAATTGACCTTCAGTCTTGTCCGCAAAGGAGCAAACCAGCCATATTTTTCCCCAACCCGGTATTCAGGTCCCATAAAACGAAATTATCAAATAGTAGCGGCCACCATTGTCCAATTAACAAGTTCTATCTCGGACATTAGAGCCATCCAGCTGAGACCGGTGGACCGCAAAAGGCTAAAATGGTGTTATCCCTGGCAAAATTTAAATCTCTCTAGTTCTATTAATTAGTCACGATAAACGCGTGACCGCAACTTCTGCTATATCTATCCAGATTTCCCTCTTGATCCAGGGCCGGCTGGAAATCCATAATTTACGTGTGCGTACCGAGGATTACATGTCCAGTATCGAGTAACTATGTCGTTGACTAATGTTGCCTGAAGGTTTTATTACCTAATTACGTTGCAACGTAATGAAGTGATGGCTTAATGGTGAATTTGGGGTGCTGAGGATCATTAGAAGTAGTGTGAGAGAGTGATGGCACTTTCGGCATCTCGATTTAGTAAAACTAAGCTTTCATTTGCATAAATCTCCAGCAAACTGCAAATTGGCCAGTTAAGCTAAACGATTCCATTAAGAAAGCAGAAAATTAAATTAACTCCCGTCTTTTTCGTTTTTGCACCCCCAGAAAAATAAAGTATGGCTGCCCGCCTTTGGAATGATAAAAGTCGTTAAAACATACACTGCCGTTAATTTCTGGGCGGTTTAAACTAGTTTTTAGAGAGAAAATTGAATTTTAATGTTCGTTCATTGAAATGCTTTTAGGAGAACTTAATTAACATTATTTCTGCAGCTTTTCGATGAGAACAGCCGGCATTTCCACATTTCAGTTGCTTATTACCAAATGAAAGTTCCCTAAAAGTAAATCTATGTTACAGGAACATCATCTGGTTGCCTGCCCCCTACAAACAAAGTACAACAAAACGCTTTTTCTATGTAAGTGTCAATCAACTTCAGGGGATACCCAGCGTGGGGAGGATCCACCCCGGGGAGCTGCGAATAATACATAAATCCCGCTACACTGTATAAATTTCTGGTTTGCGAGAGAGCGATTTGATTACAAATAAATCTAGGACAAAGTGAGTTTAGAAAAAGGAGCAAAGGCGAATTAAATACAGAACGTTCCGGAGGAAGTTAACGAATTGTAAATAAATCCGCCGTTGGGTAAAAGTAACCGACGACAAAAGGATAAGTTTCCTAATGATCCAAACTTGGGAATGAAATTCTCTGCTTTTGGCAGTTCGTTATTACGCCTGCATAAAATAATGTATTGTCTCTTATGAAGAATTCCTCAATAAGAGACAATACACATTGGCCAAGATAACTATAAAACAAAAGGAAGCTGCTTCGTTAAACTTTTACTACTGAAAATGAAAGAGAGACTAACCGCATAGCTCGAGCCAAGTTTACGGCGCAGATCGCGAAATCGCACATTCGACATTTACCGAGGCTATATTCCAGGACGTTTCCTCAATAAAACTTCTTATTATAGGACTTAACTCGAATATAAATTCACGAAACGCGGCAGTCGGGAGACACATTTTCCAAACAATGGGAATAATATCGTTCCCAGGATCTCTGTTTTAAAAACTCACTGAGAATGCTTTATAAATAGCTCCATGACTCCATGACTTTGTGTGGTTTACGACATGTAGTTGATTTGTAGTTTCACGAATTTTCATGAAAATGCTCTTTTTACATTTCCTTTTATGTCAAACAATTAAATTATACGTATCCCTTGCAGCGTAATCTTAGAGTTTTCAAGAAATGTGTATCACATTCTGTAAAATTGTGCCGCCTAAGGTGTACCGCAGCTTGGACCGTTCTGTTCGTTTCACCGCTTTAAGGAGCTCAACTGATTAAAATTCGCGCCTACGCTCACCATGTGTTCCAGAAAAAAATTTATTTTATGATTGAGCAACAAATTCTCAGTAATGGGCAAAAAGCGACAAAAACTTAATCGCGACAAAATTTCTGTCGGCAAATTTAATCTCGTTTAAATTCCTATCAATGTCTGCGAGTTAAAATTTACACAAAATTGGTATAAAAACGGAGAATTTGGTTCATGGAATTCCGCTCCGAATATGACTCATGCAAAAAAATTAATAATTTTATATCAATCCGTGCAGTAGTCCATGGGTGTTTTTTTCATCCGAAAATGCATTTATTACATATGACGATGTTGACATTTTTGAGCATATTTCATTGCATATGAAAAACTTTAGAACTTTAAAATATGATAGATGCAAAAAATCTTTGAGAGTTCTCTGCTACGCACTCAAGTGTTTGTGTTACATTTTGACGAGATATTTCATATAGTAAATGCCCCAACTGCCGCATCGAAGCAATGCGTTCGGATTTAAGTATCTAGTGTTTTGTGTGTAGAAACCGGCAAAGTTGACTCGCAAAAAGCGAAAATATGAAAAATGGGCATTATCTGTGGTTTTTGTTGAAATCGCAGAATTGCTATGTCAGATTTCCCTAAATAAGAAAAAGTAAGTGGCAATCTTTATAGGGAAACTGCGTGTGTTACGCTACTGATATCGCACGATATATAACGTCCAGATATAGAGTAACGTGAACACATTGCATTAGAACAAATTCGTTACATGTGTAGGTTAAATTTGTATTTACAAATATAAACAAGTCATCAGAAAGATACGTAGTAAAAGAAAACAAATTATAAATGATACTTCTAAACACATTGAGTATGGAACTTAAGTGTGTTCGTGCTCATAGAATGTTTCCCATAAACGAGCAAGAATCATTTAAAATTCTTATTACGAACTATAGGTATATCGTATCACAAGAACGTGTACGAGTTCAGTAAATATGTACTAAAAAGCGAAATCTCACATGTATTTTCCCTACTAATCCCAATCCTTAAACATTAACTAATCTGCATCAAAGGCCATAAAAACTGAAATATGGATCCATTGACCATTGTAAAAGAGAAAAAGCAAGCTTTTTAATTATGAACGAGGCTTACGTATTATTACAGTATATGGTTTTTTTGATCATAAAAAAATCATAAAATACCAATATTAAAGAGGACACGCAAAATAAAAGTTTTTTTTTTATCATTACATACTAATACCGTCTTAATATAAATATGTTTTGCCATGAAAACCTTGTTTGGATTTCATTTGATTCTTCGAAATACTAAGACCGACATGAAACACAATAATATTATGTTAAAAAAACCACCAAATAAATTAAAAAAATTAAAACAATCCTATTTCTAAATTGAACATCCTGAATCAGTGGTATTCTACTGTGAGTAACGTCTATTTAGAGGATTTATCTTGAAAATATTATAGGGACTTATAGTCTTCAGAGCCGTACCGAAAGATATTCCGTTGAGAAAAGCGCGTTATGATAGTAATAGAACTACTAAATAATTGGCAAGTTGAAAATTTCCTCTTTTGCTTTATATTTATTACGCCACTGATGTAATGGATTTATGTGCAATTTTTTTTTTAATTCAATGCAACTCCGAGGTATACAGTTTTCAGAAAAAAAATTAAAAAAATAATAGAATTATTAATACCTTGAAAATAACAATAGAAACTACAATAAGCCAAAGTAATAAATGTTTGAACTAACACTGGACAAGTCGCACTTCGAATTTCTCGAGAACGATCCTTATCATTTGAAAAGGTATTTGTTGAGCTTCCCGAGTAATTTTGTTTTTTAACTCCTCCATATTATTCTCTTAACATTACTTCTTTATTATTACGTAAACACACATTATGTTCCATATAACCTCATAAAAAATTCTATAGGGATGAGGTCAAGCGGTCTAGCAGGTTACTCTAATTGCCGCAAATATTTCAATAACTGTTGAATTTAGATATAAGTTTGTTACATGAAATATGTCCAAAATTTGTCAGAAAACTCAAAACCGTCAAAATATGAATGGAATTCCGTAAAAAATAAATTAAAAAGCACATTTATCTACTACATGGGTAACCCTATACACATGTCAAAACAATATATGATGTATTCCAGTATTTTCATGCAAAATATTTCTCTCAATATTTAATGAATTTTTGCGGGACCTTTGGTCCTCTATGTATAACAACTGAACGTAGGCTTTAACTAAAAAGATTCGGTTTGAAATTTCGACACGCAAAAATCCTTAAGTTCACTAATACCTAAACAAATCACGAATTGCTTCGTTAGAGCACAATACACAATTAATTCACCAGAGCAAAATATTCTGTCACTAAAATATGAATTCTATTGCATTAGATTTTGTTCGCACAAACAGACACAAAACACATTAACTAAAACAGAAAATTCTAGTGGTTAACTTGGCCAATCTGTTAGATAATGAAATAATTCTGCATTTCACTAATATGCAAAACTCTTTGGTAACTCCCCTAGAACACAATAAACAATTAATTTGTTTGAATAAAATATTAGGTCATTAAAATTTGGATCGTATCGCGTTAGATTATTCTCAAGTGCAAAATTGCAACAGTGTTAAGACTAAAATGGATCATTTTAAAGTTTAATCCGGTGTCTAATTGAAAATTCTTAACGCCACCAATGCTCTAAAAACCCGGCTCGTTTCTCAGAGCCCTGTAAGCTGTCTGGTGAATAAGCTTTGCAGGAATACGTCGCAAACACCTGCCGCTACACGCGAAGCCTAAACAGCAGCTTCATCTCCATACATTGCAGGAAAAAACTTTAATCTCGCCGTCCTAATTTGGTTCCCTTCGATATGTCGTGTCAGCCCTGTCAACTTTTCGAAAAGGGTCTGAGGTTAAAAAAGCACTAAACGCTAAAGAGAAAACCGTTGTTTAAGCAGGTGAAATGTGGAACAAAGAGGTAGTTTCCAAGAAATAACTCGTTCCTGTGAGGCAATACTTTCCAGGCAAACGAGTAGAACAACCGAACCGCGGACCTTAAGAGCGTCTCAGGCTCGTTTGTAGGATTACATTGTTCCAGGAGAATTTGCATTCCAACGAGGTTCGCCTCGATTACTTCGGCCAGGGATGTACTACAGCAATTACGTTCACGATATAAATAGACGTTATTAATGCCCCAGACTTAAAACAAACGGTTATTGCTCCTACATATTCAATTACGATGCTCTAATTGAATATCCAGAAGGCAAAGTTTTTACTTAACAAGTTAGAAACTTAATTCCGAAATTCCACAGTGACCCCCGAAGACGATCTAGAACCGAAACCGAATAAATCTACTGTAAAGTGGGTGCAATTTGGCCGAGTTTCTCGCCACGAATAAATGATATTTGCAATTAGGGAGGAAGTTGGGTTTTATTGGTCGGGAATTAATCGGCATTATAGTTCATTAAGAATGGAAGTTATGGCCCTAAAGGGCGATTATCTTTCAGTAGAATGAGACGAGCAGCTTGAAATGATAATACGATGCAAATACCTATCAAAAGTGGTGTTAAGAGGGCACTGGATAGGCGATAACTAAGATAAATGGAAAAGTTCTCTGACCTCTTGTTTATCTCTTGGGTTTCATAGATATCGTATTTTTTTCTGTTAAATGGAAGAGAAATATTCCAATTTTGTATAGCACGATCGTCTCATTTCATCGATATATGAATCAACAAGTTCCCAGATAACGACCAATTTCTACCACATTCATTTCTCTCTTTGGCTTACTGTAAATTATGTAACCAACTATATATATTCCTCATTCTCTGATAAAACCAGTGGGTCAAAATTGTTCACGTCTCGCATTCGCATAAATATGCATCGCAAGTATTTCCAAACAATCATTGTTTGTGGAATATTTCAAGTATTCATATCTCAGCTTCCAATCTGTCAACTTTAAAATTTAATATAGATAAATTTTTATGGAATTCCAAAGGAACTTTACCGCCCAGGTACTTTTTATTATAGATGATTGGAGACTTTGCTTTCAGACATGTGGACTTGGTACAAGGCGGTCTTGTGTGCCCACACAGTATCGAATTGGTGTCCCTCAAGATATCGATCGATTAAACTCTATCCCAATCTTAACTCTGAATCTTCCCCGGGACCAACACTATGCATTTCCTCGGAGAGAAGGTGGATCTCTTAGTAATTTCTCCATTAAAAAATAATTCCATTCTTCATCTAGCCCCGAACTTGAAAATCCAAAATCCTTCATCGTCCATACATTCCGATACTCCGATCCCTCATCCATCCACATGTATGATCACATATCCGTCATCCCGCCATTCCGTATCTCTTGACATCTGTCCATTCACCTGGTAATTTCCTTCCTCACTTCCTTATTCTGTTCTGTATGTTCATCCTTTCAAAAGAGGCTCTCCTGTGCAGGATGCCTCCCCTCATTATATCATTCAAATACCTGATCTCACCTGGTCTAACCTGAACCAGCTCATCCATCAGCATCATGCTGACCTCGAGTAAGCTTGTAATGTTGACAGTTTCTAAATTTTTTTTACAATGTCCAAAAGTCTCTCCAATGTAACCGAAACTACTGACGATCTCTCATCACTGCCTGAAGAGCTCTTACCAGATAAACGAAAATTGAGCTGGAGCCAATCGGAAAACACATTAGACAGCCACAAAAACGTAAAACACAAATCTCTCGAGAAAGTCCTGAGTAAGGTAAAATCCTGGAGTTCCAGCAACGACTCAGAGATCAAAGAAAGAAATATCAGTGTTGAGCTGGATTTAGTGAGATCTCTCACCAAATTGGAAGTGTTAGAATCAAATGAGGATCTTGCTGGAATTCATTTGCTGAGAGCTCGTGATAGTCTGGATATTATGGTGAAGGATGAGCAAAACATGCCGAAATCTAATCTGGAACGATCGATTTTACAGCCAAAATCTCGCAGCATGCCTGATTCGCCAAAATCATCACCACAATTGGGAGGAAACTGTAAAGCGGGTTCAACGAAGATGATCTATTGGGATCGGCATGATAGACAAGATAAAAAGAATCGAAAAGACAATAAAAGGAACAATAAGGACAAAAATACTGATTCTCTAAGAAGTGATGGTTCTGGGTCTATTTCAAGCAAGAACCATTCGACATTAAAAAATGAGACCTCAGATGAAACCACAGAAAAAGTTTATTCTTTAGAGGCAGAAGAAGATTCTCCGCAGTATCAATTTTTGGCTAAAAACAGCAAATCTGTGGAATTTACCAATGAAGCTATGGTGATCTATTTTAATAACGACAATGTAGTCGGTGAGAGAAAGGAACCTTTGAAGAAGGAAGTTGATCAGCAGACTCGGAACAAGGAGATGAGGCGAATTCATCTAAATAAGACCCAAGAAAAGTGCAACCTGTGCCTCTTTTGAACCACATATTTATTTTCAGGGAAGATGGTACTGTGATATATTTATCATCCTATTTTGTATATTTATTAATATTGATTGTAAACTCATATTTATAATTATAACATTTTATTTTGTGGGCGTAAATGCAGTTACTTGCATAATTTAATTCTCTAAAAGAGCCTTGAATGGAGAAAAATGGCATTTAAAGCTTCTTTTTTTTATAACTTGCAGGAAATTTACACTAATGCATAAGCTCTGGATAAGGCGAGAAAAGTGTTTCGCGGCTCACACCAGTCTTTACACAGCACGTTTTAAAATTAAGCTTTACTTTAAGTGTTTCTAAAAGAAACTTAGACTCTGAAAAATAATGTAGTGGGTACATTTAAATATTTAACAGGTTGTAAATAAAATTCTATTTCAATTCTATAACAAAACTAACTTTTTCCAATATTGTAGTACTGTGGTAATTCAGTCATAGAACCGCCAAAAATTGGGGTTATTTAGAATAATATAAATTCGGGATTCTGGAAGGAAAAACGCAGAATAATCAATAATGGTTGTTACATTTTATTCCGCAAACAATAAATATAGTTTTGTCCCATTCCTTGTATGCGACATATTTTATTGTATATTATGATGTGTAACTATTGTTTACTTTTTAAATGAGCTAGAACATAAACAATCATGTAGGTACTTACAGGTAAATAAGCGACACTGCTTCTTACAAACTTACAGTTATTTACACGAGGATTAAACTTTGCTGTGAGCTTACTACCCAGTTATAGTAAACTATTCTTCTGTAATAGTACTTATTAAATTATGGGTATAGTCCATACAACAATCACCTAGCTGTAATCTTTATAACAAGAATAAAAAATTATTACCTAATTTGTCACAAAAATATTGTTTTGTGGCAAAGCTTTCTATATTTTATACCGTATATACACGCGATACTTTCTTGCTCAGGGAATTGCAGAACTTTATTGTAAATTTAACATAATACTACTTATATAACAAGAGTGCCTTGTGACCTATCTTCAGTTGCAGTTTCAGCTTGAATTACTTAAAAATTAGTATATGTATTATTATGTGATGTAACTTCGTGGCAATGCTAATCCTAAGTTATTTACATTGTATATACCACTATTTGGGCAATTCTGAGTATAACGCATTACATCAGCAAAGTTGATATGCAAATATACCATATTTAGTAAGTAAAACACCATTCTTTAATTATTTATTATTACACTAGTACAAACAAACATTTAAACAATTGTAGCGCCATCACTTATGCTTCTCTTAAACCAGACTATCTAAATGTACAGGGAACTGCCAAGATTGGAAAATATTGCAAGATGCGGTCGCTAGGTAGATGGTGACAAGTACACTTCATTGCCATACTCAAAATCATGAAACTAGTTTTATTAGTCAAATACTGACGACTTCATCAAGAGCATAAATTAAAGTGAAGCATTTCCAGGTTAACACCAATCATTAATATAAAAAAAATCGGGTTCTCAGTAATCACTGCGAAACACCCCATCAGAACAAAACTGGTTCCAAAACATGAGCAAAAAACCTAATGGTATTTCTGGGTGATCCACACGATATGAGATGGCTTTGCAACCGCGCTGATTTCGCAGTTAACAGTCCTGGACTGTCCATTGATGATAAAAAGAGCATGATTGCTAGGGCTGGCCAGGAACCCTCCAAATCGGCCTGCTGTCGTGATTGGACGAGCTGAATTGTCCCAATTTGACATTGAAGAGGCGATTCCCACTCCGGTGATTATTTCCACTTTGCCTGAGGTCAAGGAATACGTTGCCGAACTTATGCATTTTTGGGAAAAAGACGCAGTTACCTGTACTTAAATTCACAAACAATAGATCCTCTTTATTTTGACCACTCGCATACAAATCGTAACTGTGTGTGGTTTGGCTGGGGTAAAATGTGATATCTGAGATATTCAAACTGGTTTTCACGTCAAATAAAAATTCTAATCCATGTGCTGCAAGGAATATTTCATTAATAAATACCCCTCAGAGCTCTGAAGTTAAGTAACTACCTCTAATCTCCTGTACAATCAAAGTAGCCCCAGAGGGAGTTCTGTTAAAAGTCACCAACTTTCTTGAATCTGGAGAAATATATGGCTTTCCTAGTAGAGTTGGAGCAGTTGACACCACTGCATCGGTCAAATAATCCAGGACAACTTGACCAGTAGCCTTGCCTGTTACTGGTTCTTTACATTCCATGAATACAAACCCATCTGCAAGAAATAGTTTATTTCTGTCACCATAATGCTCAGAAACCTTACAGAGAGCTGAAAATTGAATCTCTTCAGGCACACAATTGTATGGAGCCAAATCTACTGAACGTGTATATCTCAAATTCTCCAAATCCAGTTTGTAAAGACCTCTTTGATTTGTGTGAGTTACGTATCCATATTTGAACGTATAGTGAGATATTTCCTAAAAAATTTTAATGCCCACACTACTCATGTTTTATTGAATATTTCTAAACCTGAAATGATGTGGGCAAGAACAAGTTTTTCACCATATCAAACTGCCCATCAATAGGCTCCGGATGCACAGTATGATGCTTTCTCTTCTGTGCTGCATCTCTTATTACCTAGGGATTATCGATAAATCAATAAACCAACTCAAAACAAACTTAAAACTTACTTGCACAGTTTTAGCTCCAGTGTCATTACCTTCCCTCCAACTCAACAACCATAGCTGGTCCAGATGCAGCACTTTGAACAGTTCTACAGGAACTTTATCAGTTCCCACAACATCAACTACAGCCATCTGGGCTGTAGATACTATAAGAATCCTGTCTAGTGTTGGTTGGGACGCATAAATGTATCTGTTGGAGACTGAAACTGCTCTACCCCAGGAACAGGGAGTTCCATGATCACCACAAACATATTCCTATGAAATTACACTTTTTATATATCTACAGGTATGCAAGAAAAAGTTTAAAAAATACTTGTGTTCCCGGGATTATATCAGTGCCCTGTATCATGTGATGTAGTCTGCAGGTGGTGGGTTCATAAACTGAAATCCCCCAATCGTGGAAAGCAAAGAATCTGTGCTCATCATCCGTAGGACCTTTAAGGTCTCTTATTATCATTTTTATTGGGGAATTAAGGGCTAATACTTACTTTGAGGAGTTGGTTGCTCCTGGATTACTAAAGAACTTATGTCCCTCGTGAGACCTCCTGTAAGTAATAGAACGATCACGGTTGGAAGTATTGTAATTCTTGAATTACCTATATTCGTGGCTTGACACATATAAGCCCCAGTGTCGGCAAAATCTATTTTCTTAATGTTTAGTGAAGTTCCATTGCCTATAATCTGGTATTTTTTAGAGCTGTCTTCTATCTTTAATTCCTCATCATTTTTCAACCATTGAACCTATATAATTAGATTTAAGTCTTAGAACTTTTGATTATCATTACGCTCTCAGCACATCATATGAAAAAGTTAGATATACCTAGTTCCCATAGCATATAGAGGATAAGAGTTTTCCGACCTGATAAACTAACCTGTGGAAAAGGCTCTCCAGATACGTGACAAAACATCTGAGCATCCTCTCCGGGTCTCTTTGACTGAATCTTGGGCATCACATGAACTTCTGGTAAAGCTGCAATAAATCTCCAATTTATTTCAATTCCCAAGAAAACACCTTGAAAAATCATACTATGAACTGTAAGCACATGGGTCTGCACCACATGCGGATTTCTTTGAGCACTACACGTGTAATTCCCAGCGTGCTGCAACTGCACTTTAGTCAAATATAAACTGCCATCTCCATAGACTTTTATATCGTCTTGGTTTAAGATTGCCAAATCTTGCCCATGGCGCCGCCATAATACTGGAGGAATTGGGGAACCCGTAACGGCACAGTGGAGCTCTACATTGTCTCCTAGACAAGCTGACACTTGATTGACTTCAAGAGCTTTGTCCAAAGTTACCACGGAGACGCCTAAGTTAAAAAAAAAACCATCTAAATCAAATTACTTTCAATTTTATCTACAGAATAACTTCGATTGTATCGAAGAAAGAAACCAATTTATTTCATGGTTTAAGTTGCGCTATTGAGAATGTTACCTCGATTTTGAGTCTTCGGAAACCGTGGAAACCCAGAAATTAGCCAATGTCTTGCTTTGTTTGCATTATTTCTTTGAAAAATATTTCGTTGGTAAAGTAATCACCAGCTTGATGTATAATCGCCGAACAAGAAAATATTCCCATTTCGAATAAAATAGTCGCGCTCTTCTCAAATGGTGAAATATTTTAGATTAAAAGGAGTCATAGAATTAATAGGAAAACCTTGAGTTACAAATGAATTAGTAAATGGTTTTCGATGCAATTTCTTAATGCATGTCGGTGTAAACTCACTGACTTTGCGTGACAACTGGCAATTTCCTGCCATTTAGCCACAAAGTTATATTGCAAACTTCGATTCTTTTTTATTTTATTTCCTCTTAAATTCAGGCTCTGTACCAAATCGATTTTCGATGCTACATTTTGGTGTAAATACACTCACTTGCCTCTGCCAAACTTACTTTCCTATGCAAAATTTTTCTTGACAACTGGTGAATACACTTTACTATACACACATACATATAAACATCGTTCAATTTTACATGTTTTTTTTTGTAGTATTTTACCATTGTTTCTGAGATATTTTCGGGACCACTTTAACTGTATTTCCATATAAAAACAACCATAATCTCTGTTAAATAATGACTTCTTTTGTATCCTTTATTACGAAAATTAGTGATCACGCTTTTAGTAAAGTTTGACTATTTTTTCTTGGTTTTCTGTTAAATCTAGTCATTGTTTTTACAAGCTTTCAACAGAATTTAGTACTGTCGTTAATAGAGACATTAATAAGCGGACTTCTATTGACAGGCACTTTCTTGGTATTTAATGAATACTCCGATAATATATTCAATTATTTTTACTTTTTTTTTTTCTTTAAAATCAACCTCTGATTTTCAGAAATTTTCAAACTCACTATGTCAGAGTATTTTCATATATCTAGATATGCACAACTGCATTGTGAAAAAGTTATTTCACAGGCGTTTTCTTGACAATTCGTGAATGAACTTTTGGTAAACGGATATACATGAGGTAGCCAACCCTTGAAGAAAATTCCAATAAGTAAAACCCTAAAAATGTGTCATTCATTGAGGCCTTCTTAAGAAATTATATCTCAAATTGAAGACATTTTTCTATTTTGAATTTAAAATTTTCGGTAAAAATCAAGAAACAAACAATTTACTCTAACATGTATAGAAAAGTTAACTTCTTAATACAAATATCTACATTGCTATTTATCAGCTCTACAAATAATGTAACAAAATTCTGATAACTCAAATGAATTGCTTCTATTGACAATATATTTGTTCGTTAGGTTGCCAGAAATTTGATATATTGATCTTTAAGGGGCTATTTTGTTAAGGAAACTATTCTTACTGTATAATTTGCTCATTGCTACTGAAAATTCGCTCAAACTAAGCTTCCGATCCTTGTCAGAATCATCAAATTCGATCATGCTAGAAAGAGAGCAGCCACTGGTCAAATTGATGACGTTGACCAAATCCTGGTCTTCTGATGAAACTTGATCAAGTTCAGATTTTTGCAAATATTCATCATTGTTTTTGTCATAGTGCGAAAACATCATGGACAGCAACGAGTCCTTGCTCTGATCCTCTGACATCAACTTGGCATGGTTGTAGAGCAACAAATTATCCTGCAAAAGAAGTATGTTCAATAAAATTTTAAGCAGTTTCAGTGGTCCTGACCTTCATAACTTCATATTCCTGCAAGGAACATTCGTCCCTTCCATAATAGTGATCTTCGATCTCGTTGAGTAAATTACTGAGATCTCCAGATTTTAAACTGGGTAGCACCAACACTGACTATAAAAGCAAAAACTGTTAAAATCGATTTGCAATTTATTGCTATTGCCTTTGCTGCAGCAAGAGATTGCTTTCGCAGTTTGCAAGGTAGTTTTGGATGCTGTAATATTCTGAGTTCCTGAGAAGTGAGTTTTTTCAACTAAAAACCACAGAACAAAAAAAAACTGGCAGGATATTATGTAGCCCTGAAAATTACTAGAAAAATCCCCAAAATTTCATGTTATAGCAATAAATTATGACCGCAGTTGTAGGAGCAACAACCACCAACTAAGAAGAACAGGCGAGCATTATAATTGCAAATTGGCTTTTAAGACCTCTTCTCATTGCAATTTATTGCTGCAAATGAATTATTAAAAAACTTGCAAAATTGCAAAAAAATTCGGTTTTTCTGATTTGATTCCAAATTCGGATGCATTTAATAAAAATGCGAAATTTCTTGGAATATTGCAAACTGTAAAACGAACTTTAGAAAACTCCCTCAAGAAAATGAAACTTTGCCATTGAAACCTAATAGAGGTAAAAGATTCGTAAGTAATCCCATTTATATTGTTACCTGAACGTTAGATAATCCTGAGGCACTTAATCCTGAAGAATTGTTCCTGGATTTGCGATCCTCAGGCGTTTTGCTTTCCAGCGTTTTCTCCTGCAGCCAATCACGCTCTGTAAAAGGCGTCTTTTAGGATTTAAGCTCATAAACCTGCTATAACGTACCACTTCTCGAATTTTTCTGACAGAAACTCATGTCCATTTGGGAAAGTCTTCTTCTGCTGCTACACGCAGTGCTGTGCATGTGGCAATGGCTGGGGTAAACCACCCCATCTGAGGCACATATGGGGTGGTGGGGCACACACATCTTTGAACACTCACATATCGGAATGGAATTCCGCATTTTGCATTCCCGCCCCGAGGGACAATAGTGAGAAAGACATGGATCTAAATAATGAATCATTTCAGAAATATTAAATTAAAAAAGTCAATTTTGAAAAAAAAACAAAAATAATAGCTCTTTATATAAAAAAAAATTAGAAGTTTGAATAAACTGTTAAGTTTAACTTAGTTTAGTTCAAAAATTACCAAATTTCTGCTTTTACATTACACTAAAGTTACCATTTTCCAAGAGGACGGTGGTGGTTTCCGGCAGTTCAGTGGAAAACATCTCCCGATGATGCCGTTGCGACCTCAAATTCTGCAAATTAAAATCCATAATTAAATCTCCTCCAGAGATTGGCAACGTAAAAGAGCTATCTAATTATAATTTTTGGGGATAAGAAGACTCGAGGGTGGCCTTTTAGGAGTCGAAATTTTAGGAGTATGCCTGGAACTCGTCTAATTTAGATTGAAATTTTAATTAGTCCGTCAGTTCGGCAAAAACAGACTCGAAACGAAGCTACAAAGGTAAATATTTACTTACAATTTCTTCTAATAAAAGTCGAGTTTTTGTTTCGAGTTTCGTCGGGTTGCTTCTTCGCTTTAAGGTACTTTTCATAAGCCCTTTCGACGGGTTGACTACTCAAGTCAACCTTTTTAATAGGACGCCCGCAGGACCTCCGGAAAGAGACTCAGAATTATCTGAAGATCGCACTTTGTCAATGCGAAGAAAGATGAATTGCAATTTTTCGTATTTCGCCGGTTCCACCGTTGCACCTGAAGACCCACAGACAGGTGGACGGACCAAGAGCCCACCCCCTCCAGCACTCAATAGAATATTGAATATTAGCAACAATTAAACGTGAGAAGAGTACTGCTGAGTTTATGCAGGAAATGAGATAAAGAATGAAATAAAAATAAAATAGCAAAGGATGATTAATTTTATATTTCTACAATCCAAGTAAAATAGGAATAAAACACGATTCTTAATGTCTTAATTTGCGGTTTTTGTGTTATATTCTGATAATGTTGGTGGTATTGTGGATCGAGGTAAGTAAAAATAAATTGTGGATTTAGAAAAGCAATTGTAAAATTAGCGAAATGAAATAGAAATATTTGAAGATAAATTTTATTTTTGTCGATGAATATTTGTCGATTAGCACCTCATATTTACAAGTTTTATAGCGCATAATCCCAGCTTGTACCCTTCCCAGTTTCGCCCGATAAATTTTCCGATATTCAAAAAGTTCCTCCTTTAATCAGTCTATTGAATCGAGGTTACATTGAATTCTCAAGAAATGCCTCGTATCGGACGTGCGGATGCTTAATCAACAATTCCGAAGCTAAAACCTTCCGTCCTAATAAAATTTATATGGCAGCGGGAATATCAAATATAGAAGGGAAAATATTTGAAATATGCGCTTAGGAAATACACATTTATTCTCTTTACAAAGCCCCAGCAGGAAATTTTACAGGAATTCGGATTAATATGCGCGTCTATGCCAAATTTAATTCCAGACTCCAGATAACTCTCTAAACTGGGTCGGGCCATTAAAATAATATCAGGCATCTGCAGTATAATTAAGCATTTTTAAAGACACACCAAAACTGGCCAGGCTGCAACTAAATGGTTTCGCCCTGTTGATTGAAACTTGCAACGTAATTTTATGGGATTTCGACTAGCTCCCACTAGTTCCATATGGCAACAAATTGGTTCACAGTCTCCAGGAGATCTAATTTGCATAATCGATTGAGTTAAACTAGTTTCCGGTCTTTAGATGCTCGACATGCTTTATTGCCTTTGGTAACACGATGCTCCTAGTTCGCCATGTTGTATGACGAATTTGGAACATGTTGCGTGTCCGAGGAGGAAAACTTGGCGCATTACGTGGGCAGAGTTGGAGATTGCTCGTGATATGGTTTAAATGGAGTTTAAGTTATTGGTTCACTGGAAATAAGATGATGTTAAAAGTGGATTAAACTCCAGGTGACCCATCTGAAACATAGTAGAAATGCCTGGCATTAAAGTCTGCTTTAAGCCAGAACCACTGGAACAACCAAAGGGAAGGTGCCATTTCGGATCCTTCGGTTTTCGAATTTTCGCTTGTTTTTTGCAAAATCTGGAATCGAACTTACACGTTCTATGTATGCTTGAAGTGATGACTGCTTAAACCCTTCTCCAACATTTTTAATGAATATCGCATAACTTGTGCCTTCACAAGCCCAAGTTTTTAAAATTTTGAAAATTGTCATTTTCGCGACCTACAGAGTATCCCAGGGAAAAGCGTCCACTCTGAATATGTACCTGTTTGTTTGGTTGGGAGGGGGGCATCATTCGGTGAAATAGTAGTTTTTGAAATGTCGTTCCTCTACCTCTGGAAACCGACCCTTTGATATTTTTAAATTAAAAGAGGGGTTGTATTATATCCCCTCTGAAAGGTAGTTTTTTTCTTTACATAGTCAAGCTTTTATTTTGTTATTTTTGTACATCGGTGTACAGTTGGCCTCAAAAGGTCTCGAATTCCCAAATGCATCAATAACAATGACTTTTCGAACACTCCATTTAAAAAATCGATAAACCCTAATTTTTTTGTGACGAACATTTTAATGATATATTCCTCCGCACCTAGTGATTTAAGCACTTCGTGGCAAGACATCACTTTGCAGTTCGTTCAAATTTTAATTAAATTAAAATGGTTTACACGTTACAAGAGAGAATCGAGATTGTGAGTCTGCATTACAGTAACAATCATCCTTCAAGAGCAGCAGCTCGTGTCTTCAATTTAAATCATCCCGAGAAAATAGTACGCTCCCCTTAAGTATCTAAATTGCTAATGAAATTCAATGAGACCGATTCCGTCCAAAGTAAAAAAAAATGAAATTGACTGCTCCATGAGAGATGATGAATCGCGGTTATAGGACTTTTCAAATGGACAGCAAAACGTCTGTACGAATGATTCCGTCATTTCAAAAACTACTGTTCATAGAATTTAAAAAAGAGAAAAATTCCATCCTTGTGTAATTAAATTACTACCAGCTACTAAATGGGGATGATTTCGACCGTCAGTTGAAATTCTGCGAATCTTTTAGTAACATGTTACATTTAAACATACATTTGTTGTATAATAAAATATTTTCCGATAAATATTCGTTCGATTTAAATGGTAAAGTTAACATATAATTGTCGTTACTGGAGTGACGTCATTCCTTAGTTGTTCCGAGAGACCCGCACTCGACAACCTCAAAAATGGAACGTTAGAATAAAGATTTTGGGTGATCACGTTCTTTGGCCATTTTACATGCCCGGAAACTTAAATGGAAGAAACTATCTACAACTTCTACAAGACGTCGTATCTCTCAGGATAGCTGAAATACTTGAACAAGATTCCCACTCCTTAGAATAGAAATTCACTTTTCCACAAGATGGAGTGCCTCCACACTACGCTACTGCCATCCGACTATTTCTAGATGAAGAATTCCCTGAAAGATGGATTGGCAGAAGAAGTCCAGTAGGATGGCCCGCGAAATCCCGCGACCTTAGTCTCCTGGATTTTTTTTTGTGAGGACATTTGAAGACCAAAATCTATGAACATACAATCTGATTCTCTCGAAAAGTTACGTGTCCAAACCATCGAAGAGAGCAGGTCAGTAATACTAGAAATGTTAGATCATGTGCGATAACGTTTTGAGGATTAGCTGTACATGTACAAGGAACTTAATGATATCACTTTTAATATTTCTTGCCACCATATAAACCAATATACAATTCTTACCACAATAGACCACCAAATAAAATATCTACAAATGTGATTAAAATCAAGTATTTTTTTTAATTTCTGTGAGAGAGACTTTTTCACCGAATAATATCCCCTGCCCTAACAAAATCGGCGTCTTTTATCATTTTTTTTAACAAGAAAAAGTTGAGATATTCAATATGGACGTCAACTATGGACACTTTCCCCTGAGACACCCAGTCTATTCTTACGGTGAACCTCAGCTTTTTCACATATCCCATATAAGTCCAGGGAAACGGGTTGCTATCTTTTTCCCAAAGAAATTTTAATGGCGTTTATTAGAAATTTCCTACTTTCCATGTCTCCGCCCAACGTAATTTCCGTGTCAGATTTAAAAAATTCTCCATGTCACTGAAACCTCGTTAGCACAGTAAAACTTTCTCCATGACATCGTTTGGTAAAGTTGGTAACGAACTCCTTGTCTAGCTCCATATTCCGATGAAAATTCCCCAGACCAGCTTATTACAGGAAGTGTTAATACCTTCCTTACACCTTTTTCAACTTTCTGAAAAACCGCATAAAACCTTAATTAAAGTTTCGGAATTGCAAGTTAATTTTCAGGCTTCGCATCCAGCTGGATATTAATTTTTCTGCTCGGACTTTTCCTGGTCAGAAACTGGCGAAATTCCCGGCATATTGCCATATATTACAGTTTCCGGATGGTGGATAAAAGGGACGCAAAAGTAATGGTGATCTCTTAAATCCACCGCCTAAAAACAAGGGAAAATGAGACTAAAAACCCTTGTGACAACGTTTTATTAGTTGGAAGTCGTCTGGTCATTTATAAATGCCTACTTCTCCAGATACTCTCACGAAGACATATATCGCAATTTTTCCACTTTTGATAGGTCCTGATTTTGAGCGTATAACGGCAATTATCATATTTCATATGAAGCGTTAATTCATGAACCAAATCTGAACGTCACATCTACAATATGAAATATCGAGATAATCGAATCATTTCGTAGTTTAATATTCGTTATGTGCCATTAATAACAATGACCGGTTTATACTGGGGTGGTAATTTTTGAAACGAATGCATTGTTGTTTGCAATTTCAACGCGTGTGCTCCTATGAAACTAAATTCGATTGCTGAGAACGGTTTTATTACAAATCTGCATATACAGCAGGGTAGATTCGATGAAAATTTTTACATTTTTTTATTTGGGTTGGAAAACTTCCAATAAACCGTGTAAATTCCTGTTGTTGTGCTGGATATTACTAGTTATAATTTAATCTTCGTAAAACAATGGTGGGTATTTCTAAATTACAGAAATTAGAGCCAGAAGGATGCTACACGATTTCTAGGTCCATAATAAAATAATTTTAGTGCCGTACGTACTCTCCGTTGAAAGTTCGAGCCATGGGAAGTCCGCTAAATTTGATTTAGAAAATCTCGGATCAGTCATAATTTGAAAGAAAACAATTTTTCAGCAAACCAGCCTCAATTTAAAACCTTTTGTGACTCATAAATTTCATTCATCAAACAATAACAATCATCATTTCATTCAAGTGGTAAATGATTGATTATTATTGGAAAAAGAAGGTTCGAGACCTACATTACCTTCCATTTATTGTTTTCTGCTTGAATGCTAAAAATCGAAATCATTCTCTTTTATTGTGCACTTCTAGTTTTACTGCTTCCACCTGATCCTGCTTACCATTTATATTTATCTAAATCACTAGCTTACTGTCGTCTGCTCCTCAACTTGATAACACGGCAAAAGCCGATGTCCCGAACCTCGAATACGAAAAATCAACCGCTGGCCCTTCAAATAAGGGACATACTTTTACAACCTCCTATATTTTATATGCTGCATAGCGGCAATACATGTGACTACTTATACAGACGCCCCAGTAGGCTTTCATGGAAACATTTCCGGGGAAACACGAGTTGTTGACGTAATCGAAAAGATTCGAGATCGTTCCGGAAAGATCTCACTAGTGTCGCAATTCCTGCTGCATATATCAGGACAGTGCTAAGGATTGTTTAATTAATCCGTCGTTGCCTATGTGTTTAAAACAAGTTCTTTTAGTCTTATAAAGTTCGGAAAATAATCTCACTTATCGCCGAACTCACAAAAAGAGTGAAAATATTAAACAAGTTGAGTTCCTTTTCAATCTAATTGTTTTTCACCTCTTTCTGCAAAGTCTTTCTTTGCCGCATTTTTTAATATAAAAATCTAAATTGAGGATGGAACAGAAACTTTCGGGGTACCAACAAAGCAGTTAACTCAGGCATACCTTGCCTGTTGTACCCACCTAAACTAACCTGACAATTATATTTGTGAAACATGCTATTGGGACTCGGTGCTTATTGATTCCAATCGGGCAATTTAAGTGAACAGCTCAACATAGCTCAGAAATATTTCAAAAAAAGCTCAGAAACAGTTTTGTATCCAATCGATACTTTCTAACCCTTTCCTCAGACCTCTGTATTTATATGGTGTAAAAACGAAAACTTCAAGATTTGAATACAAACTTCCAGGGTGTTAAAAGAAAACTCATTAGATTGGCGCATCATCGTTTTTACAGTACAAAATGGAACTTTGAAAGGATTTTTGCGGGTATGAAATGGGGCTCATTGTCACATTTTAGTGCTTCTAACGCTGACAAATTATCAAAAGAACATGTGGAACCAAAAACCTACTTTCGCATTCGATCGATGAATTCAAACCCCCTCAGCACGCCTCTGTACTTTTATAGTGTTATAATGGAATCTCCAGAATTTGAATAGAAGCTTTCAGGGCATGAAAAGAGGCTCATTGGCACATACTGGTTCGTTAACACTGACAAATTAGGAAATTATTTTGAGATTAAAACCCTGTTTCATGCCCGATCTGGTTACTTTCAACATTATACGTCGTGCGCCTTTGTATTTATATGTAAATATGAAAACAAAATAGAAAATCCAGGATTTGAAGACCTTTCGTGGCATCAAAAAATATACAATTTGGTATATAATGGACAACTTGTTGGTCTATCTTGGTTCTTTTCACCCTGAAAAATTTACATACTTAAAAAACAGTGTTATTGGTATTTCCAAGTACTCCTTTGGGAATTTGATGCGGCATGAGGTAAGGAGTAAATCGAATCCACATGTGCACTGGATTTTGAGTTCTTGAATTTGAACTTCTTCTCAGCAGTTTCTAAAAAGTGCTCAAAGTAATATGCGTAAAAATTGCTCTAAAAACTTCCTCGTTTCAATAGCTATCTAATGAGGCATATTACACGTCCAACAAATCATGTGCGGTTCGAAAAAAAATAGTCGAAATGCTTTAAATAAACAATTTAACTTAGATTTAATTAATAATTAAATCGTCGATTAATGCAAATTTTTACGGACATATTTCTCTCCCTACGGATGATCGCAGTGTGAGACAAATAATCGAGTAACGAAAGTTAAAAAATCCAAAACGGATTTTTTAACGAATAAAAAATATGAAGTACCTCAAAATCTAGTGAGTTTTTGAATGCCCTATAATCTCCTCAAAGGGACATTTCAAATTACCAGTAACCCTGTACAGTGCTCCTTATCCGTGTATATGCTACTCATTCAGGTTCACTTTCCCACAGGAATTCCCATTCCTCTTAGTTTCCACGTAATGAAAGCAGTGATACCAGAAGGTTTTAAATACGCCTTAAAAGACTTTCGTGGCAGAAAGCTCTTTATGTCCCGAAAGCTCACTTCTTTTTCCACGCACCACCCTGTATGTTACGGAACATTATGAACTTAAAGCTGTCACAACGAAAAAATCACTTTGCTAGAGCTCTGTCTGTAGGTTTTCGAGTAATTTAAATCTTCTCGAGGTTGTGTTTCTTTCAGCAATGTGGCTCTCTAAATTCGGTTTTCATTGAAGTTAACACACGCAGTGATTTCAACGCAAATAAGCTCTTTATTCACACAATTAAACTATGTATATGAAATGTCTAAAAGGTGGAAATAAAGGAGCAGTGTCTCGAGCCCAATAATACTGAACACCACACCACTTACAACCCGCATAAAATTAATCACTTAGCTTTAATGTATCGCCCTATGAGGAATTCCATAGTTTCAACCTAAATTACGTGCAGTTTTGCTGTGCTGCTTTAGACATTCGCATAAATAACGCGAATTTATACAAAGTTGCCCAGAAACGTCTAAATTAAGTGCACCAGAGAATTCATTATTCACACTCTCGTGACAGTTCTAGGTTTTTCTCATTTGCCTAATTTGGCAGAAAGCTCAAGTCCTTGGAATTTCCTGTTTTCGCTTAGGGTTGATTTAAATAAAGTGGCGTCTGTTTACGCGATATACGAGCTGCATTTTTCCATAGGTTTCCAGGCAGTTTGTCGCCTAATCAAATCTGTCTTCTCCATTTGCCCTCCAAGTGCTCGTTGTTTGGAGCGAGCCATAAATTCCGCAAGACTCCCTCCTTTAACTGCGTTTCTGTTCGATAACATTTTATGTAATGCAAGTTTTATTACTCCGGAAATCCCATATAGAAAGGGGGTATTCCAAGCATCAAAATCCTCTAAAATCCTTAATGTTTACTTGGGACTTAAGTGCGGTAATAAGCATCAAATGAGATTGCTTCGAAGAGGTCTCCCTTAACTCCCAGCAAACTAAATTTTAAATCACAACTTCCACTTTTATTAATGGGAATAGTTAAGGGCGAATTTATTCCCAACTTAAGTAATTATTCATGCGAATTGGTTTTGCGGCAGTGCAATTCCTCAATTTATGCGAATGTGTGTTTTCCTAGAGTTCACTTAAAGCATGTGCCCGGAATTCCGTATGGATCTAATGAGCATTGAGAGTTGCTTCCAGGAAACTCTCAATGCATGAATTTTTAATACCCGGGGTCAATAAATCTAAAAAAAACTGCGATACGTGTAAGCGAAGCTCGGTTTGACAGGCAGATAATGAAATATTGCCCCATATCTCCCGAATATGTGTCCCACATCATGGCTCGTGAATAAAATACTAGTACAAGAAAAATATGTCGAAACCTGACTTAAAAAATAATAAATATGGTGTCACTGAGAGGGGCTTTGTCTAAAGTTGTAATAAATTGCAATGCCGACGGGTTGTATTAATGATTTAAAGCAGGTATGCTATTGGGCGAAAGAGAAGGGGTAAGATGAGGAAGAGGGGCAAGTCCTTAAGGTTTTTTTGGCATAGGAAAGAGCCGGAAAATTTAAATTATACCGTGCGGCTTTAAATTGTCGCCTCTTGTTAACTTTTTATCAATTTTCTTAACGCACAAGTAGCATTAAATAACACAAAAAATACTATATTTTCACGTTTGTTTATTTCCCTTTATATTGCTTACATCACCGGTAGTGTAGAACGGCCGATATTTTGAAACTGGAACGTGGGTCAAGGGACACCTCAAATTAAAAATCGTTCAAAACTGCACCCAACGGTGTATTGTGAATCAAAATCTATCAATTAGTTTTTGAGAAAAACAGGCATAGGTCAAAAATGGAATACAAACTCAGTTAAATAGAACGTAAATAACGAGAAAATTTTAACGTCTTCGACGTGAGAACAATTGCTTTCCGACATTTTGGAAATTTCCAATTTTCAAGAAAAAAAAAGAACAAAGCCTGAAGAAGACCCAAATGTGTTAAAAAACCGAACGCCGCTGATCTCGAGGTATTAACCGTTGTTCCACGACGACCAAATTCAAACGTTCGTAAATTTGATTTCACTCTGTAAAACGTGTCTTCTTTTCAGTTTTATCCCTCGATATCGACACTCGGACAATTTGACCGAATTCCAAACCCTTCACAACTCTACGGTCTCACTTCCACTTATTGCATCCACTGTTAAAAACTCATTTCCGATTTACCAACTTTGGCTTTCTAAACATGGACCCATCTCTTCGGTCCCTGAAACAACACTACTCGTTAAAAAAAAACCTCCCTGAATGAACCCATTAAACGATGCCATACTGTGACATTCCCAAACTAAAATTCCCCTTTATTCCCGATAAGCCGACACTGGGGTAAAAGAGATCTCATAGCAGCGTGAAAAGGACAGAAAGCGATTTGCGTCTGAATGCGAATGGGGGGTCAAGCCGAAAAGAAAAAGTTTATCATGTGAATGGCTTGTTTTGTTGTTCAATCCAGACAGATGGGTTTTGTTCTTCTATCTATGGATAGGACGAACAATGGCATATCGGAATAGAGGGCTTTTTGATTGTTTTGTTAGCTTTATAACTTCAGACGAACAAAAAATTTCGGATAATGATGAAAGAAGCTTTAACGCTTTGGATATTTTGGGAACGATGACTATGGCAAAGAAAAAGGGAGAGTTAATGGATTCTATGTAAGAAACGATTTATTTCAAAATGAAATCATAAGGCCTATAAACATAACGACTGCAATCAAAAGCTCGAATCCAATAGTGAAAATAACCCCTGAATCAGTGTCTGCAGCTCGCATTCTATCCCCCTCTAGCAGCACGTGATTATTGTATAAGTCACTCCTGCATTGTCTGCAACTCAAACTCCCTCCATAGCGATTGTGGGGCTCTACAGCGCTTCCTATTAACTCGCACGCAGATTGATGCTCCTTGTCAACTGGTATTGAAGTAAATGTGCGCAAAGTATGAGGATTTTCAGCTAAAGATATATCATCCATTAAAATAATATATCAGAAGTATTCGTTCATCTACTCTGGTAGTCACAAGTCTCTCCTCCCAAACAAGATCACTCAAAGAAATATTTAAAAAAATGGGTTTGGAGTTCTCATTAAGGGCATTAGCCATAATTCTTCCAAGGGGGTCTGCATCTTCACCATCAGACATGAAGCTGCAAGAACACTGATATCACCATTGTACTTTTTAAGGATTTTTTGCAACACTCACTTGAAACCATTACAAGTGGCTTTTCTGATATCTTCATGAGAAGCGTCATGATCGGGCTCGTGGCAGTGTACCCGAAGCATCGATGCCAAGTAAGAGAAGATGCTGAAAACTTTTCGTTGTAGTCTTGCTTTAAAACTACGAAAAATTCTTACCCAAAGATGGCAAACTAATTGCTAAGACCAACACTACGAAACACTCATGGTGATGGTCAGGTTGGGTCAGCAATTACTAGCACACTAAAAGGGTCGGCCTGAATTGTGTTCGAGTGTCATAAAAGTAAGTCCGTGTAATAAATGACCAGAGAAGGTTTTAAGATAAAGTTTACATTTCGCTCTTAATCTATTTATAAATTGTAAGCGTACGGTGACTCTAGATAGCGACTTTGTTGCACATTCCAAGAAAAAGAACTGTATTGTCAAAAGGAGGAAAATTATTGTCGGACTCGTATGTACATGAACCATGAAGATTCGGGATACATAGAAGGTATAAATATCAATGGAGAAACGCATCATCTCTCATATGACTCATTTCGATTATAGCTCAAAAATTATACTAATAATGGAGATTGGAGTGCATGTTTCGGTAAAAGTTTTCGTCAGTAGAGATAATAAGTAGATTAGCAATTAATTATCTAAGAAATTTTATCTAAATCCCAGCAAAATTACGAAATTTTCTTAAAAATTATAAAAATTTTGAAATAAAATGAAATAGCAACATGAATCGGGAAGAAACTGAATATTAAACGACAGTATTTTTTTATCAGGAGATCTAAAGAATCCCATTGCGTTCTAGGTAATTCATATTACTTAGCGAGAATCATCTTGATAATGAGCTTTTTGATTGGCTGATTTTTTATTCATAAGGATGACTGTTATTCATAAGTAACGATATCGCAAAAACAAGAAGTGATTCTTAAAATGATCTGTTTTGCTTTCGTCAATGGAATTACTTATCGTACCGTACAATACTGATTCAAATAGAAAAAAAAATTAATTGGAAGGATGACGCTGGTTCCTCTCATTCAACGTTATTGAGAGAGATTTTCTTTTTTAAAAACTGCTAGGTGCTCTTATTGAAACAGTCAAAACCATGAATTAAAACCATGCATTCATAGGTCCACCCCTGTTGAAATATTATTGGCGTAGATTGCCACGGGAGGTTCTAAATTTTCCTAATGGAACGGAGGTTTTCAGCTTTCTTCTATTAATTTTTCGCCCCAGAATTCATACGTCGCAAGACACTCTTAAGCAGTAGATTCAATTATCAAAATGAACAAATAAAAATACAGCATTAAAACAATATGTCATTAGATTCTGAGTCGTTTTTGTCCATATAAAGCTATAGATGACAGACTACAAACTTAACTTTGTAACACATCTTCCTTGACTTAACGATGAACAACTTTTTACATTGGTAAAGGCTAAAAAGGTCCCTGCGCCATGTTCGAACTAAAGTACGTTCACCATTATGTCAGGAATGCCGAGTTTTTTTTTTTTAATTCTCTATAATTATGTTTTCCTTGTATATTATTTCGCATAGAAAATTTTGTCAAAATTATCTTTATTGGTTTTTCTCATAAAATAAATAAAAACTTGCTTTATGCACATTTGACGTTCCAATTCGTAATCGATAGTCAATCACTATTTACATCAAGGAGACTGCGTTTCATCGACAGCCAAGCTGCGAACTATTTCCCCTCGGGATTTCCCAATTTTCACGGCATTCGATATTACATTTCTGCTTAGCAGTTCAATTAAAACGGGCTGTTGTTATTGTCCCTAGAGGTACACTGCCGTTAAAAAAGTTAACTAAAATCACACACATGTATTATTAGAGTTAGCGCTACTTTTCCATTAGAATACATTATCAGTACCAGAGAAATAAATTAACTCAGGAAGTTTTAATCCGTTTGAAGCACAGCTTAACTTTCAAATCGAAGCGCTTTCCGGTGGTTGTTGAATCAAACTAAATTCTAGTAATTTTGAAACTTCCTACAAAAACCCTAGCTCGTCTCTCAATTTTCACATTTGAAGGCATTTTATTTTTTATATTTAAAACAGGTGTGGGATTTATTTGAACTGAACTAAAATTCTTTTTTCAAATCTCGGCAGGCGAATAAGGGGTTTATTTTTATGTAAATCTACTCCGTGCTTTTCAACGGTGAAGTTTGTGCCTTTACCGGATTTATCCTGTATGAGGAGAGATTTAAAATTTGGGCCGGAGATATCGTTTTGAAGAGTTTAGTCGCGATATAGTTGAAAAACCATTTTGTGATTTTTCAGTTGTGGTGAAAATAAATCGCAAAATTTTTTTTAAAACAGAATATATACATATCGGAAACACAAAAAGTTCTCGAAATGCTATTTTACCATCAGAAGAACGAAAAATTTGACTTTAAACGAAACCGTCATGTGGGCAAAATCGATAAGCGGAAAAATGCTTTCCGTAGCTTTAGTTACCTATAAAGATTATACCAATCTTTAAAAATGTCGTCGTAATAAACTGCGATATAGCTCAATTCAAAATAATATTTAACTATAATTTACAACGTTTTACAACTGTCTGTAGCCACTTGAATACCTCGTTCGCATTACATCAGATCGTATTCCCCGACAATACATTAAAATCGAAACTAAAACAAAATGATTTATAGTGATTTCAGTCCCATTTTGGTGTAAGCATTCACGGCTTTTCACCCGCTAATTAGTCATTCTCATACATTCTCTCTTGCTAGTGCAGTCCTGCGTTATGGACGCTTTGGATATGGTTTTTGTCATGATCCTCAGCATGCGGAATTTGAGTCAAAAGTAGCCACCATAAATTGTGCTAGTACAACATCAAGGTAAAGTTTACATTCACGAGAGAATGAGAGAATGAGGGAAAATGAGAGAAACAAATTGCACCCAATTTGAAGAAATTGATGACGCTAGTGACCCATTTAGCTCAGATGTGAAACGAGCTTTAGACTCATACTACAACAGGCATTTTCAGAGGAATCATTCAAGTTCTAGGGGAATTGAGACCCAATACTGCGGCATTACGGCCAGGATCGATGAGCGTAGGTTGTCAGTGACGCAACGTAAAAGTATCTTAATAAAATAAACTTAATTGCAGCCTACAATAATTATATGTACAGAAACAGCGTAACTTTAATCCTGGACACCGATAATGAAAATCCCACTCAGTGCGAATTGATCAATGAGGTGGTAGAGCCTCAAAACAAATATGGTGAACCACTGAATTGCAGCGATTGCAACGATCGTGATTTATGTCATAGCGAGGTGTTAAATTATCATGATGGGCTTATTAACCCTGATCCAGAAGATAACTCTGATGTATCTCCCGCAGGACAAGTTTCGATGATTATTATATTGTTAAGTGTGATGATATACTCTTAGATTTATCCGATTAGAGCAATCTTATTTTTAGTTTCACAAATATTGATTATCGTTGATAAATAAGCTGGTTAGTGCCAAGTAATGTTCGTGGATGCATTTGACGTTAATTAGTATTGAAACTAGCCTGGATCCCATCAATTTTCTGTCGGATAGATAACTGACTTCATTAGTAAACTAATGGGGTTTCGTTATGAGCAATCATGAGGGTCAGTAGCAGGATATATGATATGTCTATATACGACTGAGTAGTAAATGATAGTTTACTCCATTACTGTGCCCAGAAATTATGGAAAGTACAATTATTGTCTATTAAGTGTTTATAACCATTTTCACAAACGTTCCAATAAATAATTATTATAGCTGCGATAAAATGAGATTATCTAAAGATATTGATTAATTTATAATATGCAATTTCATTTAATCATCAATTATTGATCTGAAATGTTCAATAACCTGAGGATTAAAATATCCCTTTTCCTGAAGCTAATCCAAATGCAAATACATCGAACGATATCAGCAAAATTGATACAGGACTTCCGATTCTCCAATTACTGCCATTGAAACGTGCTGCACAGCACCACTGAATTGTTAATACCCGAGAAATATGGGTTATTAGAGCAGAATATTTCAGTAGGAAGAGAGAATAACAGCACGACAAGGTAATGCAATTAACGAAGAAATCATTCGCTCTCTAAAAAACACACCTTACGGAAAAGAGTACATGACGCAATTTTATATGGTTCCAGGCTAACAAGGCGCATATCCGAGAAAAGATATGGAACAAAAATAACAAGGATAACGCATCCAGTTGCAATCTTTTTGTACTGGATAAGCCAGAACTAGAAAAAAGGGCTTGGGGAAGCGTGAAAGGGATGGAAGGCAATTTGCGTTTGAATATGAATGGGGGGTCAAACCAAAAGGAAAAAGTTTAGCACGTGGATTGCTATGTGTTTTTCGTATATCAGAAATTCTATATGAGTTTTATAGTAATGTAGTGTACAGAGAGAATATTGGACGTTATGAAAAAGGTTTCTTGGCACTTTTTATTAAAGCGGCTTGCAATATTGCCTACCACCGACTTCCTGTCCTTGACATAATGGTGAGGGAAATTTCTAGATTCTGTGCCGAAAGTGCCTCTAGGGCCTACTTTAATCTTTTTCTTTAACTACATTAGCTCCGCCATTATTTCAAGAACATCAACCACTCAGAGTGTATTTCAACAGAGGCTGTAACGTAATTGCATTGTTAGAGTCATCCCGGTTTTAATATTTAACAAATAGTTCCTAATAAACTCTCAAAATTCTTAAACATAGAGCATTACCTATAATAAATAATTGTTCGCCCACAATAAATTTCAATTTCACGTGGCGAATTACAGGAAATCGTTTTTTTTCTAGTTCACCGACGCGGATACGAAAAAACTGGAAGAGACCTCTACTTGGTCTCTTACAGTTTATCTGCAGATTTAAAATAAAGTAAAAAAGGCATTTTGCATTTTAAAATCCACCAGCGGTGCGCCGTCAAAAAGTTCAAAGGCATCAATAGAGCTATGACCCCTGGACCAATATCTCCCCGTAGATAGGTAACGAAGCGTTTGCGTACCTACATTTATATGAACTTTTAGTCGGAAAATAAGCTAAAAAGTTGCCACTTTGCGTATGTGCACGATATTTTGGAACGTCCTGTATCCGAAGCGTAGAGCCGATGCTCAGAATGATAATCGATAATCAATCTCTGTGTATATCAGGGAGACAGCATTTCATCAACACACCTGCCAACTATTTCCTCTACAAATTTACCAATTTTCACGCTATACGATATTCCATTTCTGTTTACCAATTTAATTAAAACCGTTGTTATTGCCGCTCCAAATACACTGCTACTAAAATCACACATTATGTATGTACCATTAAAACTGGCGCTATAAACTTTACTATTAGAATACATTATCAATGCCATAGAAATAAATTCGTCGCAAACTTTTAATCCATTTCAAAGTGCAGCTTAACTACTTCAAATCGAAGCAGTTTCAGCTTTTAAATTATCGCACCTACAGGACTTTTCAAAGCAAAGCCCTGGAATTGAGTTAATTCTTAAAAATTTCCTAACAAAACGCGGATGAATTTCGTGGAAAACAGACCCGACATTGACTAACCGGGGAGAATTCCGGGGGTAACAGCCACATTGCCTTTAAAATATCCAAAGGCACAGGAAATATCAGTCGGGCTTAGGGTCGGCATTAGCCCGAGTTGGGCGCCTCGCGATTTTTGTAGCCGAAATAAGTCGCAAATAAATGACGTCATTATGCAAATGGTGCGACTCCTGATGACACATTGTCGTGAGAGATTTGGGAATTTTTCATTGCGGATTTGCCACCCGTAGTCGCTTAGTGAAGGTTTACAGATTTTAGAGTAAGTTTAATGTCGGTATTGGTGTCTTTTTAGTCTCGGGCTCGAGTATAAAGCATAGAGACGAAAGCATTCAGAGCATGCTAAATTGGTACTCCAGAGCACCAGTTTGACATTAGATGGTCCTATCTATCTGTTTTCGTTTCTGGGATACTTGAGATTTAAGAAAAATAGAGTCTACTAATTCACAAGCCCGAGCCTTGATTTTTTCAAGCGAAAAATCCTCTACATTATGAGACCGCTAGACTGCTCTACTCTAGAGGAAAAATTTAATAGTGTATAAGACTTGTACTGTCTCTGTTCGTTTTCGAGATATTTAAGATGTTATAGGGGCGAGTTGGAACGGCACATTTATTTCTAAATTGCTCTTCAATTTTATTATTTTACAGCCTCTCTCTAGAATGCTACTGATTTTAGGGAAATCACCTGGTAAATCGAAAATTTCCTAATCAAGTCTTCTGGATTTTGAACTCTTGATGACATCAGTGGATTGTTCCGGAAATTTCGTGAAATTTCTAATAATAATGTAGTCTCCAGTTGCAGGCGTTCCTTCAATTTTCAAGCCCTTTTGAGAACACTACTGATTTGCTTCAGAGGAATTTCGTAAAGAAAATATTTAGAACTGGTGCAATTTGAGAGGAAACTACAAAGCTTTTCCGGCATACAGCAGGAATAAAATAAGCATCTACAAGTGTTCCCATTCGAATACACAATGCGAAACACCATTCAATTACCGGAAGGGTTCGAGTTTTAATCAATCTTATATTACTATTCGCAAGCGTTGTTTCTTTACAACCACTTCAACATTAGGAATACGACAAACTTGGATACCGACGAAGCTTTGTCGACGCTATTGCTAATTTCCATGCAGAAATCTCAATTATAAAAAAACATGTAAAACAAGTGCACTTTAACATAGAATCTGGGTCGCACACCAACACGTTGAGTCGGAAAATGTACTCGGAAAATGGAAATTCAGATATCCAGGTCGTAGCATTACACAGCAAATTTTCCCTCATAAATTCTCCTTAGGAAATCGGCCTGGATGCTTAGATTGATGGATTTATATCACTCTTTACTTTATAGATATATATAGCGCTAATCGATCCTCAGAGTCTCTTCTACGCCTATTACCCAAAGTGGCTTACGTAGTAAAGTATAAGGGAGAATTGCCACCGAAATTCCGACATCTTAATTAGTATTGAAACGTGAAGCGCCGAATGGGAGAAATGTAATTTTCTTCGTAAACGCCATTACAGAGATCAGTTTAGCAACACAATTTGCCGCCTCTGTAAGCAATTATGCGCCATATTTTGGGCCATGCAGATTCCCATCAGCTGCAAAATTTCTATTTAATTATAACAAACCTAGATAATTTTCCTAATTGACTAATTGCGATCGGAAGTTAGTCTAAACAAATCCGGGTAATAAATCTACGGGAACTGATCCTAAATGCAAATGGAAACATTCATAATGTAAATCTAAATGTTTCACTAATGACCCATTGCGAAGCCACAACATAACGGTTTGTAGATTCAATTGCCACCAGTAAGCCGATTGTATTTGAATGCATAAACAGGTCGAATTGTTTTATGGAAACCTTGATTTAGAGATAATCGACCACCATAAACACGGATTTTGTGTCTAAAGCCATGATTTAGGTCTGGGGTTGGAAGATATCAGAATTCGTTGTTAGAGAGCCAATTTCTCCTTGAGAAGACTTTTTGCTGGCACATTCAGATGGCGGGACCATTGGGATTTCCGAAACTAATAGTTAAACCTAAGTACGGATCTGCATAAAGTTGTTTATCAATAAATTCTATTCACTGAAGATAAAATGAAATAACTGGGAAATCCCTCGAATTCCGCAAGCAGATTATATCGTGTTTGGAATTTTTCAATAACGGGAAAGGAAAACATCCTGAATTTAGCCAATCCCTAATTTTGTCTGATGGAAATATCCGGACAGTATGGGATAAGTATGGTTTCTCTGAATTCCAAACGACCACATTTCTCTCATTTAAAGGATTCTCCTACTATTTATACTGTTCGAGCCACAAAAGCGCTTAAAAAGTTATCCCCAAATAAGCCTTATTTATTATTGTTTCTCTTCCATTTATATTCTCCATAGCCTTCCTGCTATATGATCGTTCGTAATTAACCAAATGAACTGACCGGAATCTTAATGGGAGAATTAATTAATAATTCCTAAAGGGGAGTGAATGTTAACAATTTCCAGCCACGAACCGTTTTTATTTTCCAAGAAGAAGAATTCGTAATTTAGCCGACCCGGATGGTTTTCCTAATTAGCTGTTGATCGGTCCTCTTCTAAGCCATTAAATTCGTTGTTTGAAACTCTGTTTCTGGGTGTGTTTCGCCATCGATTTTGTCATTTGCCATCAGAAAACCCACCGAAATCGTACATTTTGCCAGTGTTTCGGGCTGCTTTTTGCCCGAGGGTGCTCCCCAAAAACGCAACATCGTTATTCGGATTGTTCCTGGACAATTTATTTTCTGCTCCGGTGATGGTTTCAAGCTAATTTATTTCCTGTGTCAGATACGAGAGATCAGTATCTTTAATGCAATAGTTCATTTTGTTTCGTGCCGGAGAAAGCCCACAAAAAGTATTCAGGTTTTTATGATTTTTTCCCAATGCAGAACGAACCACAAAATTTTATGCTTCGCTTGGAATTTTCGCCTTCGAATTGAAATTCTTCAAGTTGGTTGGGAAAGCGGAACGTTCCTATTGATTTGTCCACGTTGCAAGTTTTGGGCACCAAATCGCGCAAGTCTCCCTCCAATTCATGGTAAACCCCATTTCGCGTCCAGATTAGTACGGAACTTTATGAAGTCCCATTTCTTTTCAGAAAATCGTCCATTTAAAAATTTGCAATAGGGAAAGGAGTCGAACCCAAAATCCAAAATTTTATGCGGTTTTGGATAATTTCAAGTGATCTTCAAACAGGTCCCTAGCACGCACCAAATGGCGCAAGTCCGACTCTAATTCCCGTCGAGGTCCAGCCCGCATCCCGAAAGAGGGAATCAACGGTTCGACCGTTTCTTAAATTTTTTACATGAACAAAACTTAAGGACTCGTCCATTTTCCGGGGAAATATCCGAAGGATGTTAAATTGGATGTGGTCTGCTTAAAATGGTTACTGCAAGCTTGTCCTTTTTGTTGCGTCTCGCTACATCAATTAATTTGGGATTCTGGACAAAAAATTAGATACTGATAATTAAAACATCGGGTATCCAGTCATCAGGGTTGTTCCCCATAACGAGGCAATTCATAATCATTAACGGTTCAAATTGCAAAACCGAAAGGTTATACGTCCAGCTATAGTAGCGACGTGCTAAAACTGGGGGGCCAAATTTACTGGCTCTATGAGACCGCTGTCCATGAATAATTTTAATTAAGCACGTCCCGGGGCGTGCCGGTGCATAACGCGTTCAGGACTGATTTACGACATCCGAATCCCTAAAAGGGAAGACTTTTGCTCCTGCTCCGAGGATGAGCGACTCACTTATAACCCTGTAAACTTAGTTCCTGAATTACAAATAAGCGGAGTAGTTTTACCGCACGGCTTGGGTAATAAAATCGACTGCCTTACGGTGTAAGAGTCAATAAAAACTTTTAAAGACGTGGCAGAAGAAAATTTAATCCGCCCCACGCAATTGAGGCTTTTACTCTCGCAGATGTCGGCGCAAAAGAAAACAACGAGAGAGCTCAATTCGCTTTATGTGGGAGCGCTCTAAACTGACCTCTATTTTATGGCGGACGGCCCTTTTTCCTGCTTTTACCCCTCACCGTCAACTCGTATCAGTAAATTTGCAGGAAAGTATGTTTTTATTCGCCTCGTGGCTAAATTACTTCGTGCATCGGGCTTATGGGTACGTTTCTTGCCTGCCACATAACACTTCCCTCTGCACGTATATTTTTATAAGGAACTTTACGACACAATGCCAAGCAAAGTATTCAATTCCATCCGATTTCAGATAATAATAAATACTGCTTTACGAACATGAAATTGTTTAATTAAAGAGCCGATTAAAACGGGGCACGAAATTGGAGAATGCGTTTTAAAAACGCTACTTTACGTCCGCGTTATCTGGAATTCTGCCCTGTTAACTCTGTAAATTATACCGGATTGTCCAGAATAATAAATCAACACGGCCCCGTTATCTGAGGGTATTGCGAAGCACGATAAAATTTCGAAATGGAAATTTTTTTCCATTTATAAATCAAAAGTTAATTCAATTTTCTCCCACATCGATTTGACCAACGTTTGATAAGAACTTCCTACTGAAACAAATGCCTAAGGCACGTTAATAAACTCCAAGTTTATCGACTAGATAGTCATGGAGTGTTTCCCCCAAGGATTCCCCAATTTTCACACTATTCGATATTCCATTTCTGTTTAGCAGTTTAATTAAACTGGGATGCTGTTGCTGTCTCTAAGGGACAAATTCCAACTATAAGCGTTGTAAACTCGCTCAAGTTACGAACTATTATTGATATTTTTTAGGAAGTCGCTTTAGAAATTCGTTTGGCACGATAAAAGAAGCCTTGACACAAATAATTCTATGCGTATTCTCATCATCTATACGGGGTGTTGCAAATTCGAGACCTTTGCATTAATATCTTTGCAATAATACGAAGTACAATGTTCTAGATTAGGGAGTTTATTAACTAGACCATCTGAAAAAGACCAATTAAACTTGTGATTTTGGCTCAAAGGAAAATTTAGTAAGAAAGTAAACCTCGCCACAGAATCAATAAAATAGAGCGAACATTGGCAACGTAGAGCTGTTACAAGCCATAATCCTTCATGCTAAGCTGTCTACTTAACGCTGCAACTAATCATTGAAAATAAAAGCGCTGTTGCCTACTCAGTCAAGTATTTTTCCTGCCTCCTAATGAGAGATACCCAAAATAATTAATTAACCATCTTCCAACCGAATATAAAATTTTAATCACGGTTTCGCAAAGTTTTGAGATGAATTCAACAAAAATTAGTACCTTTATGATTAATATACGAGGTTCAAAATTCCTTCGCAAAGGTTGTGACACTTATAATTTCTTCATAATTAACTGAATTAAATTACTGCATTACAACGTCCTTAGAAGCATCAGATTTCTGTACACACTGACGTGCTTTTCTAATTGAATTATAAAACCAGTTAGGTCGTGGTAATTAGTTTAGATACTCATCCGATTGGCAGTTAATTAAAGTTCTCAGTCTCAAAGGAGGCGCCGAAGTAACGCCAAATTAATAAGGTAACCTCATTTTCGGGACCGGAAAATGGGCGCCTGAGAGGGAATTGAAGGACAGTTTTCAATAAAACGCCCCTTTTAATAGTTTGAGAAAAGTACTCCATTTATGATACCATCAAGGAAATTACAAACGTTGTAAGGAGGAACAGAGCAAAATCCATGAATTAAATGGAGAAGTATGAGAGAAATGTATCAAAGGTGATTTTCCAAAGGGCCTGAAAATTATGGATGCATTTAATTCAAGCACCGAGTGCGCGCATCTGAGTTGTCATAAGCGATTGTCGTAATTCGCCCCACGATTGGTCAGATTAAGTCAAAGAGGTTGTAAATCTTAGTAGAATGGAGCCGTACTCTTGGAATAAAGGGCCTTCATTGTTTTCAGTGATGTATTATCAGCAATATGAGTCTCTCGATTGAAATGAGCGAATGGTTGTTAGTCATCAAACAAATTTCATTGTTTGATAACTTATTGATTGGTTTGTTTAGCGTATTGTCGGCACTCATTGCGCCTTACCCTAATTACCCACATATTGGATTTTCAGATTTAGTTTCAAAATTAATTATTTTTAACGGAAATACCTCGACACACGGCGAATGTTGGATGAAATATTTACTTCAATTTTTCGTCTTCCAGTTTGTCCAGCAATGTTCAAAACCTTACGTTCTGCCGGTTAAAATGACAGATTTGGTACATAAATGAATAGACATAAAGTGGATATTCTAGTAAAAGGGCCCTGATATTCGACATTTAATGCCATCTCGGCTTTTACGAATACCATTAGCGGCGGATGAAAAAAATCGATTAGAAATAACTTTGAGGCGAATCTAAAAACCAAATGTGTTGGAAGAGTGCTAGCAAACCATGTGAATAAAAAGGGTCATATATCTTCAACTCGTGTCCCCATTTGCGGAATTAATGGAGCGTAAAAGAAACAACGAAAATTGAATTGCCGTGTCAGGCACTTAACACGCAAATGCTGCTGCTTCAAGCTATTTGCTTCGTTTGTTCTACTTAGTCAACAATAAAATAGCCGTGTAAAGTGCAAATTGAAGTGGCAAAGGCCGGTTCATCTCGCACTTTAATACCCGGGAAAATCAAACTTTTTCCAAACATGACTTGCCCTTTCTCGCAAAGAAATTTGTCAAACTCAATCCCAAAGCGTGACAATCCGGAAATGATATTTCAAGCTTAAAACGATCCATTAATTACTCATACCCGAGCACTTGTAATATTATAAATGATTTTTCTTCCATTAATTTAACCTCAAAAGGCTTCGGCTTCTCCTGCGTCGCGACTGCAAAACGCGTTAGCCCTAATCCACTCCCTATTTCCTTTATGAAGGATGACGTCATTAATTAAGGATCTTAATCCAGCCGGATCTAGTTTTCTGGATAAATCGTTCGCGGATTTGTTGGAGGAAGTAGGCAGAGGTTAGACCGGGTCTTAATCCGGGATACTGCACTCAATGGAATGGAACTTCTGGTTAATATCACATAAGGGATAGAAAGGGATAAGAAATTGTTTTCTTGTGCCCTTGAACATTCTCTGAAGCGCTCTAAATTGCCAGGAGAAGCATTTTCTCTGTTAGAAGGCTAAAAGAATTTTTGGAGTCCGCAAGAAGAAATAGGAAGACCGCAAATAAACAAATGTGAAAGCAAATACATACGTGCACGTTGATGAAAGTTTATAATCTAAAAAAGCCATTTTCACAGAGTGTATCTTTTAGAATATCGTTTTTAGATAAGCTGAATTCATACACGAATGCTTTTGAATCGTTATGAAAATCTTAAGACTAAATCGGTTTTCTGCACAATGTTGTTGCATCGCAATGAATTTGAATGATCAAAAGTGCTGCATCGATGCACTAATAGTATTTTTCTGGAAATATTTCATATAGATTAATCTCGATTAATTCCGGAGACATCGCGATAAAACGTCTGGGATATTACCGTAATCACCTTTTTATAATAATATATTAATACTATAAATGGTATTGGACTCTATAAACTCCTATAAAATTTGCGAGCCCAGTCATAAACCGTCATTAAACACGCTTCAGAGCAAAGACCGTCAAGTCATCATACATCATATCATATTAAACTTCCTGTAATACCCTGTTTTATATTGAAAATTTGCCTCTTCCTCTCCATTATCGATTTCTGCATAATGCAAAATTTCCATTTAATAATTTTCACTTTATTACACTATTAATCTGTTAAAAATATGACTGAGCCTTCACTATTTTATTGCCTTTCCAAACCAAACATCACCCGCATCGGCCGCCGGATTATTATTAGTTTTATGGCCTCATATGCGCTAAGATGAACCCTCTATTTCCCTCGAAAACATCCAGGATTCTACCCTCAAAGCCCATAAAACAAGACCCATCCCTTTCTCCTTTATACCTCCTTTGAGACGATACGCATTGGACCTTGTAGCTGTCGATACAAAATTAGTTTCGTTATTGACGATGATATGAGGCACTATAAATATGTCTTTCGGTCCAAATAGGAGCTGCTCCTACGTGTAATTTAATATTCACTCTCTCGGAAACCTGCAGTGATATCTGCATAAAACGCGAGAGCTCGGAATTTTGCAATAGTGTCACCTCGATAATGGCGGGGTTGTAATATTTTATGAGGCGATGAAGGTTGGGAATTTTGCAATAAAATGTTCTATACAATATTTGAAAATGCCATAGAATATATGTTACATAACGCAAGTAGAATACACAACATATTTCAGTTTTAATCTGCGTCCTTGTGGTAAACGATGCCAGTATAAAACGAGTTTGGATAACACGGTTATATCAGAAAACCATATTAGCACAACTCCTCCGCACTTCACAGAATGTTAAAGATTCAAATTTTTTCGTTTTCCCCCTAGCAATCGGACAATTTTTAAGATTTGTAGTTGTACGTACTATTAAATCTAGAACATTGAAATTAGCTCGCTTCTTCACTTCATCGATATTTCTTTGTATCTTATATGTTCTGCCATGTACAACTTAAAAGTGACAAACTGTGCACTTAAGAAGTTGCTGTAATCAGCGTTTCAACTGTTCTGAAAACAGCAGTTGCCTCCTCTGAACAAGCTTGATAAAGCTTGACAGAGTAGTTTGTGTAGTACAAATTACTCAATTTCTTGTGAAACAAAAATACTAGATGTCCTCAGCTAAAAGAGACATTATCTCTCTTAGATGTAATCCTACCACCACTGTTCCTATTATGGATGATTTGTCGACACTGAGTATTAATCAGATGAAGATATTTACTCAATCTGGGTGGGTTTTGGAGGTTTATTCACGATTTCCTTAGGAACGTCACGAGGAGCAGTATCACAGATAGCTTACCTTTGTCTGTTTGTATGTTCAGTTACGAAAGCCCTTCACCTGAACCTAGTATCGGACCATTCAAGTGATACCTGTTTTGCGGCTTTAAGGTGCTTTATTAGTCGTCGAGGTTTAATTACCAACTTGTATAATCACTGCGGCATTAATTTTGTGGGAGCTTCTAAGCATTTAATGCAAAACATACGCAGTGAATCCCATGCAGAACGAAACAAGTGATATGTAACCCACCCTGAGCTCCACATTTCAGTGGTAATTGGGGAATCGGCATTAAATTCGTTAAGGTTCAATTGATCTGGTCATTGTCAATAAAAGCTGGCCATAGTATTAACTTCCAAACCACTCTTAACTGTGTTTATATCTATCGAAGCTGTTTTAAATTAGCGACCGCTCTGTCCAGTTAGCATCGATTCAGAATGATCTCCTTACTTAAAGACCTGGTCAATTTTCCATACCAAGACTGTTGGAAAACATAGCATGTTCAATGCTTGCATAAATCTCTTAAAACAAAATATTCTGTTGTTATCGGAGAATAAATTTTCATCCTTATTATATAGTTACAGATACACCTCGAGGTGCTAATGGTACATTGCAGAGGCTTATTTTAATCATTTCTCGGTTCGTTTTCTATTCAGTAAAATATTTCAGTGCGTTTTAGATGTGAAGTAAATCTTTTTCAGAACTATTTAATTGAATAAAACTGAATGCACTTCAAACATACATAATTAAATATATATATATATATAAGACTTCCGCAACCAGTTTTTCAAATAATTTCAATTCATTGTAACACTCTCGCATTAATTTATAAGGCGATGAAGGTTGGGAATTCTTAAATAACCGAAAATTGCAACCCATGAAAGCAAATTCCCTTATACGACATGTGGTTCATTCAATCTTCCGGCCAATAACAGAGCAGACAAATATTGCGTCACGTATTATTTCGGAGTGGCGTGAAGCGAGGGTAAAAATTTATTCCTCGGAGAATCATAACCCTAGCCGTCAGCCTTTATGGCCACTTTTATTTATACTCATAAATACGATATTCGATTCTTTTTTTTTCAGGGTTTCTTTTTAGTATTATCCACGATTCTTCCTCTGAGTTCTATAAAGAAGCTTATCGTAAAACGATTTTCTGTCGAATTTGGGATAATAATCTTATGGAATTTGATTCTTCGTTTTTCGGAGGGTTTGGGTTCAGTTATTCCAATTTGCACAACTACTTCATTAATTTCGGTTAATGTGGGCAATATAACAAAGAGTACACTCATGTAGGATAAATTTGTCAATTGATGTTTCGATGGCAGCAATTGAGGAGATTTTTGGTCCTTAAACACCTACCTTAGAATCTGCGAAGCTTAGTTGGGTAAGAGTAAGGGCACACGTGGATAGCAATTTGAGAATCGCAAGTGTTGACGAAGACTTGTATCTGGTCATCTGAAAAGATTAAAAATTCAATAATTATTTGAAGAAGTTGTTATGCTCATCAAATAGTTGGGTTTTTTTATTCGAAAGTTTGAACTTCAAGGTAGTAATTCATTCCAGCACTATTATTCCGTTTACATTATAGAAACACTGAACACCTTCCCAGTTTTTTAGTGTATCGCTAACGAAGCTCTTTACATTAAAAAACGTCTTTCATAGATTGAAGCTGCCGTAATTTCTTACGCTTTTCGCAAGAAACTCGTTTCGTAAGCCGGATAAACGCTTTTTGCAACAAGTCATAGATTTTGCGGTTCCAAAACACAAGTCATTTTTATTCAAACAACGCCCCAATCTCGCCTGCCTTTTCCTGCTCGCTTTACACGCAAAATTAACCCAATAAAGTCCAGAATTAAACATCAAATTATACATTCCCCGAGAAATAAAAGCTCCATTTGTTTAGATGTAATATCGCTGGTGTAGAGCGCAGGGGACCACTGATAAGGATACATAAGCCATCTTCCCCAGTTTGTCGCTCCCTTGTTATTCCACCAGGCTTGTCTCTAATTTAGATAAAAAGAGCCCCAAACGCGAAGCCCCACATTTTCTTAGCTAGTATTGTTATTAAATACGACCGAGTATGTTTAGGCATTGTGCCAGAAAGAGGGGGTTGAATTTAGAGAAGAAAATGGCTGCTGGTATAATTTAAGTGTGCCAGAAATATATTCTGATTTTCCGGACTTCAAATCCTAAAAGCCAGGTTTATACAGTGAAATTTCGAATAAAAATTTGCATAATAAAAAACTACAGCCGCCATTGGACACTGGCCATGTGATTTCGTAAAATGTATTTCCCACGTCCTAATTTTATAATATTTCAGATATCAAAAGTTAGAATCGTACCATGTTGAATCACGAAGGGATGAAATTTTGTGTGAACATTTTGTTACAAAAAATTTATACCCGTTCTTGGACATTAGTAAGGCAACGTTTTCTAATTTATTTCCCATATCCTGAATTTCCTTACTTTTATATTGTAAATTTGGAACATCAGATAAAAAAAAATTATGGTCGAGCCAGGCGCATTTCCAAAAAAGAACAAAATTTTACGAAAATTCATTTATTGATCAATACTTACAACAGTGATGATTGGGCAGTTTGATTAACGTCAAATATCTGCCTCTTTTTTTTATTTTTTTCATTCTAGACAAAAAACACCAAAGACACATGCTTAAGCATTCATTTTCCCATTCTCCACTTGGAGACCTATCCCTAGGGTACAGATGGACCCTAAACAACTTATTTCCGCTGCAAACTTCCTCCTGCGAATGCGTCTTATTTCGTTCCGCGAGGGCTCTCAAAGAGATCCTTTCGCAAGTACTAACATTGTCTTTTACATTGTTTTTTTTTTAAGCGCTTTGTCTGCTTTGAGACTGCAAATGTAGAAATATGTAAAAGGGACTTCGAGAATGTTTACTTTGAGGTTTCTAATAGAAATTCACAGAGGCGCCCTTTGGCCTAAACGAACAACAAAGGACAGTTTTTAAGCGATTTTTATCTAGAAAAATGTGTATTTCTGTGTTGAAGTATCTCAAAATGGACCAGTTAAGTTGGCGTAAAAGTCGCATTTAAACAAAAGGGGCCGAACCGGAAATAAATGTGTTTAGAGCTAGCTCTGGACGCGAATCGATTGGCAGCCGTCTGGAAAAATTGGAAAAGGACGCTTGACATGGGAAATAGATGCCGACTCTTAAAAAAAATTGCGTCAAGGCGTCTCGCATAATAGACTGGAAATTTCGCCCTTTGAAGCGATGGTCTTTTAATTTAAAACCGAGAGGCGTTTTGAGAGGATTTCTATTGAGCTGATTGCTTAAAAGGTTTCCGTTTTAATCGAATCGTGCCCGAGAAAAAAGGGGAAAAGTTGTTCGAATGCAAAGTGCTCGCAAAGTTGGTTAAACTGTAACTTAGTCAGCTGCAGCAATTGCTATTCTGGAGAAATTAGCTGAGCCGCAAAGAACAAGTTTCAAGTTGCAGCGGGCCCTTAATGAAGTTCTTTGCTTTCGCTTTGGCAATCGCTATGGAATACGGCTTGTTGTGCGTTGTCAAGTGAGGAATAACGTCGAAAATGCGCTTGAATTTAAATAAAAATTACGAAAGATCCAGATAAAGTTATTTGAGATTTCTGAAATGCATTTTTAGAATCTCAAATATCTCGATAAGCTCCACATTTCAAAAACAGAGTCGTAGTAAGTCGATTTTAAAAAATATAAAATTTGATAAAAATTCGCTTATGAACAAAAAAAAATTTGGCCGTCCCTGAACACATATTTTTTTATTCGTCTCATATCTATACTTACTCTAAAGGATGTCAAATTTAGAGAAGTAACTTTCAAGAATCGGGGTGGTGCCAGGTCGACTTATGAGAAGTCAAAATTTTATAAATTTCGCTGTTCTTCCAACTGAACTAGACAATTTTGGAGTACTTAAACGTCCGTATCTTTTCAGTCAAAAGAATTTTATATAATTTGCTGAAAATTTGGAAAGTGGAAGAATGGACACTACTAAGATACATCAAAATCAAAATCGGCATTTCAATACGTGAAACTCGCTTAAAAAAGTATCCATTATTGTTAGTTTAAACCGAAGACGCCTCTTTGAATTTTTAGTGGAAACCTCAAAGTAAACATACTCGAAGTCCTTTTCACATATTTCTCCATTTGCCATTTCAAAGCAGGCAAAGCGTTTCCTAAAAACACATGCAAAAGACAATGTTAGTACTTGCAAAAGGGTTTCTTTGAGGACTCTCATGTAACAAGATTTTGAAGAGAGAAAACTTGTTTTGAGGTCTGTGTGTGCTCTACGAATTGGCCTCCAAGTGGAAAATGGGAAAATGTTTCAAAAACTTTCCTTACTTAACCGGCTTCGTAGGTGTTGTAGTTTTCCAAAGCTCAATATACGGAAGACCATGATGGGGCAGAAGCACACGGAACTGTTGCATAAGGAAAGAATAGCCGCATTTAGCAGCGGTAATAGTTATGCAATGTTGTGCAATTGTTTAAAATGCGCAATAAAAATTACGTCTGTTCCCTTTTAAATGCATACAGGGTTATTCACCCAACCCGTTAATTAAAGGTTTACTAGGATCTAAAAGTAATAGGAATGGGACAATTTGGAGTTAAGTTAACTTCGACGTATACTATTTTTTTAAGTATTTATAACGTCCTATCACTACCGGTTTAACCGAAATTAACCCTCAACTTACTTATTTCAAATAGGACCCCGAGCATATTATTTTATTTTAGATTCTATATAATATTTGAGACACATTTTAATAGAATATAAAGCACGGTATTCCATTTAGCAAAGACTTCAACAGTTATAAAATTGTTGCCCGCCGAATGCGGCCATATACAAGTAATTTGGGTAACAGCCGAATATACCTAATGACCTCTTTCAGCGATTTTCTGGAGATTTCAAGATGAAAATGCGATGCGAATTATCCTAAATTGAGTAGGTACTCACATTTTGTGGAGCTTCGAGGATTTTTAGAAGTGGAAAGGTTTGTTAGGAGTTTTTTTTTATAGAACAGAAGATCTATTTTCCGCGAGATATAGCTTAAGTTTGGAATTTTCAGCACTCACCCAGAAATATATACCACGCATGTTAAGTGAATAACAAAATTATACATTGGTTTTTTTTGCTCTATTTTGATTGAAAATTTCTATTATGTAATTTTATTATTTGCTTCGTATTCGTGGCACCTGCTACTACGTAAACGCAAAAAAATTCGAGATAACTTCTCAATTTCTTAATTTATCGCAATTTTTTCGTATCGAGACTCTCGAAAATAGATAATTGTTCTGATTTCCGTGCAGTTGCGGCAGCTGTGTAGCGGACAGGTGCCGCTCAATTGGACTGACATTCTCTCGTATTGAAATTTTTTGTAGTGCGTGCCGTGTCCTGACCTTGATTTTCTCGAACAAACTAAAAATTTTTCTGAGCCAGACCATATTTTAACTTTCCTCGAGTATATTCAAAGTCTTAACGAATTTCCTGGCTGATTTTGGTCGGGAAACAAAATACCAATCACAATCTTATCCATTCTATACGGGACCCTCGAGATCGTTAATCTGCGCGAAGCGCCTCTTATAAGAAATCTTCTCACGGTTCTCGCTTTTGATGGATTGAATAAGTTTTGACAGCAAATTTTAATGTAAGACAAGATTAAGAGAGAGGCAATTTACGTAACCGAAACACGTTTTCCTTCCCCCCTTTTGGGGTCAAATCTCCAAAGAATAATTCGAAAAGTCGGGAAATATCTCGGGTTATACGTCTGAATTGGCACGGAGGTGATTGCCTTAAGGAGTTCCATGGGCCAGTTTTTCATCTGGGCTGTCAGCGTAAATTTTGCATCGGGAGATTGCTAAACAAGAAAACAACGACCATAAATCTTCCAGTAAAATTTTTAAAAGCTGTCGGCCCACAAGGCCTCTCTTACTTAGTTTCAATGTTAGTCACGTCTCGCGTTTTAAACTTTAACCCGCCTCGAGTTTTATTTCTCGCCCCGACGTTTTCGAATCATAAAACATAAAAAGAGCCCTCTCCCTTGTGGGATGATTGCCAAAAATGAGTGTGCACCCGTATAAAGTTACTTTCATTTATATGGAAAATAAAATTGCTGCTGCAACGTCTCCTAGGGGCCATCAAAGATTTGGCGTATGAAAAGAACACATCCGGAAGGTAACCCAGACTCGAAATTCGGTATCGATCCAGGGAAAGGTGATAAATAATCGACTGGCAAAATTGGAAGCTTAAAGAAAGTAAATGAGGTGCAAAGGGGGTTCGAATGGTCGTAATTATTAACAGAATTAAATCCGGCTAAGTTAAATTGTCCGTAAACAATCCAGAAAGTTTCAGCGATCACTGCAATTTGTTTCGATGCAGTGTAAAACACATTTCAGATTCAATACGCCCCGCTGCTCAATTTTCCAGAAATATTCTCTGGAGTATAGGAGGTTCAATTAATAAATGCCCACACACACAAAGGCCAGTTTTTGCGCCCGAGCGAGGGCAACATTCAAAGACAAAGGGCTTTCTTTAGAGTACGAGAAGTTATCTGAAACAAAGTCAACAAAGGATGTTGATATTCGAGGCTGCAAAATTTCAAATCTACTTCCGGCTTTTGTCTGTCTCGAATGCTTAGTTAAGCCATTGTTCATTTGCTTATAAGCAATTAGCATTTTCGCAATTATTTATTAACCACTTTAAACTCCAAAATGGAATATTAAAGTTAGGCACTCAAATAATTAGTTGTTCAGAATTAATAAAGAATCATTAGAGTAGAACGAAAAAGAAAGCTTTAAAAGATTCCTGAGCAATTTCAAGAACCGAAGTTTTGCCACTCCAACGTCTATTTCAGTTTCTGAGATATAGGATCACTTTGGTTTCGAAGTGCCTCTTTAGTACAGATGTCCCTAACTACATTTAAAAGCTTTGGGGCGGTTTCGTTCGCTAATACTTAATTGAACGGTCAATAATAAAGTTACCGCACACGTGCTCTGAGGAAAAACATTGTGACTAACAGATGCGGGAGGACCTTTACCGCACTGGATTGATTCGCGTTATTCGGTCAGCCGCAATCAGCGCCCAGTAATGTATCACTTCTCGCACTTGTAACGTAACTTATAACTAGTTAACCATTCAGCTATTTTATGAAACACTTTGATGATCAATTATGGATCAAATAATTCCCGATTTTTCTGACAGATGACTTCACAACTCAAAATAAATATTTGCGTTTCCAGCTCTAAATACTCCAACTTTCTCCACCATCCCACTAACTTCTCAGTATTAACCGGAATGAAATCTAAACAGCTTAAAGTAAGTTCCACCATATAACCGGAAATGTCGACTTTAATCAAGCCCAGCTTTAACTCTCTTTCTCGAAAGACTGTCGGCTCGCTGATTGGTCATTATTAAACTGCGGTGTTTCAATCTCGAGGGTATTTACCAGTTTGCCGGTAATTCGAGATTTATTAGCCCGCAATTTTTATCCGATTGGTATGACAGACCCTTTCTATTTTTGAACCAATAGATCAAAGTCCTCAGAAGCTGTCGCAAGAGGATACTATCCTTGAAAACTTTGAAGCAAAGTAGAATATTAATTGGTCAGTTTCGGAGCTTTCTTGGAAGTTACATTTTAAGTTACCAACGTATGTTGTTTGACGTTTGAAGGTCTCTGGGAATCGATAAAGCATTAAAAAATAATGATCAAAGGCACCCTAAAATTTCTTATCTATCGATGCTTTTAGCAGCGGTTTTCAGCCATCCTAATTGGCTTCTTGAATAAGTTAATAAATTGACTATTAAATAACTAATCTCATAAGCTCCCGCTGAGAAACTTTCGAGCATTTCAGGGTGGGGAACCTTCAGGAGGAAGTAGGAATGAAAACAGAGTAACAATAGCATACATCTAACAGAGGACGACAAGACACAAGAAGGATGGCAATAATGGCTGGACTTTTCGCTACTGCCACCCATCTGAAGACTACAATTGTGATCTGTAGCTGAATACCGATGAAGTGGGGCCCGTCACGGATTATATTGGATCAATTGGAGCTGATCAGAATTTCACCATTAAAAACTTCGAGGTTAAATCGGGTGACTAATAGGTCTCCACGATGAGATCTAATAAGGCATTGGAGTCAAAAAGGCTGAATCCAGGGCCCTACGCAAATGATTCGACCAATTATTTCGCCAATTATTTTCCTCCATTATTACCGATTTTGGCAGTTAATTCGATTAATGAACTGAGGAGTGTTAGTAATGGGAGGAAATAAGAAGCAACGGAAACAAGCACTTATCGAAACAAAGCTCTTGACGCAATCCCAAATGCTTTGAAACCAACATTCGCTAATTATTTTATTGAAATTTTGCAGTCGATAAGTTCTTTTAAAATTGGTGTCTTCGAGAGTTAGTTCGATTAATAAACGGGGGTGTATTAACGTAAAAAAAGATAATAGAAATGAACTATGACTGAAAAAGTTTATGACGCATTCCCAAGTTCATTCCAAAACAACTTACTTAACGTTAATGGAGTGTTTCAACTCGATTGTTCACAATCCCTCACTAGGAACAATTATGAAAAGATCTACAAAGACTTACTAGCGAGGTAGGAGAAGAAATAAAAATCAACAAAAACACACTCTTGACAGCATTCGACGCATTTCCAAATACGTAGAAACCCATCTACAAGGGGGAGTTTAATGAAGAGTTCTAATCGAAAAGTTCCTCTTTAATTCCTGACTTGGACAGTGAACTTGATTAAAGAACAGAGGCGAAATAGACCGGAATAAAAGTAAATATAAATCAGCAAAAAGAAACTCTGAATGAAACAGTTGTTCAGATATTGCCAAGAGCATTTGAAAGCAATCTACGGCAATGATTTAAATGAGGTTTTTTAATCTGACTTTAATCTATGGCTACAGATTTTGACGGTTAATTTCATTTGATGAACAGATACGCACTAGCGAGGAATGAGAAGAAATGAAAATCAAGAAAATGAGAGTCTGAGAGAAACTGAGAGATTTGCATCTGGGAGACATTCCGGCACAAGCAAAGTGACGAGAGTGGATATTCTAACAGTCATTTTTGTTTTTAGTTCATTAGGGACTCCCAACAGAGGAGCTTATTACAACAGAGGGAGATTCTTTTAGATTCTCTGAGGTTTTCTTCCAATGACGACCAATACCGTCCTACAGAGTAGCGTGGTTTTGCCATTTGAACTTCGCGTCAAGGAACTCGAAGCATACCTCAAAGCACAACCACGTCAGAAAGGAACTTGTCAAGAATGCGAATGCAAACACGGTTATTATAGCTGATCACTGCATCATCGACCAAGCACACACCTCTAACCAAACTATCATCTACAGAATGTCAAAGGAATAGTGCAATCGTGAACGAATCTAAAAAATCTAGCTTTATAACCTGCACTAATAGAAAGAATCTTCCGACCTTGAAGATGCAACTCAACTACGTCATTGTCGTTTTTTTTTTTAATTTTTTTCATTAATAAATCAATTTTTTGGTGAAACCACATATCGATCAAAATCCAAATCAAAAAAAGATATATGCGATTTTGATTCCTGTCCGTGATAACTAGTTGTCTAGAAAAAAATCAAAACAAAACGAAATTTATGAAGGACGCATCTGCTCAATAATGCCGATTTTAATTCGAAATTCATGTCAGTCGAAACTCGAGAATTAATTGGCTCTACTCAATTGGTCATTCTGAAATGACAGTTGTATGGGTGAAGTAGGAAACTGTGCGAGAACTGAAATTAATTTGCTGATATACTGACGCTGACATTTTAAACAATAGAATCCGATCATTTTTTATTTACAACTACCACAATAGATTATGGAACGATGTCATGCAAGAAATTCGCTATGATTCATGTACCTGCCAGTTTACAATCTATTGTGTTGATGTAATTAATAACGAACCATTAGGGCTTCGATGGTAATTTTAGAATCCAGGAAAGGTCGTTTTTTTTTATGAGGGCTGATGTCTGTTTTCCAGTTTGCGAAGCAAAAACCGGGAGACAGGAATCGTAAATAATTTAGGATGCTTTAAAAAACGCTAAGCTGTCGCTTAAGTTTGACATGAAAAATGTTCGGGGGAGGATAGGGACTACCCCGGGATAAGTTATTAATTCATACGACGCTTTCAAAAAAGGAACCCGGCTAAATAACACACAACTTTTACCAATAACATTTTTGTAATTTCCGAATTTTACAGAGCAAAGCAAACGTCACAAACAAAAACTTCCACCTCGGGCACGCTTCTTTGTCTCTGACCCGTTTTCTCAGAGCTTTTCAACAAATTTGCTTACTTATTCAATATAACTTTACCCGGAAATTAAATAAAACAGATGTTGATATTTCCATAACGCTCAAATAATAATTTTCCGGCTGTTATATATGTGATGCCTGTCGAGCCCGACTGACAATTCAAGATAACGGGTTGCTATCTGGTGCCAAAACTCCACGCTAATGCCAAAAACTTGACAGTCATTAGCTGTGCATCGTCATGCAACATTCCAAAATGTCATGTAATATTTTTTACTGTCTGATCTTCACAGTTGAAGTGAGAATTGGGAATATTAAGGTAAAAATACTACGTGTGATAATGCTGCTGTATGAAAATCAATTAAATAAATTGAAAATCTCCATTCTGGTAGATAACAATTATTTGTAAGGTCTAGATACTGCAAACTCCAAGCTTCAACCAACATTCGGTTAAACTAGTCAGCTGGTAGGTTATGGGTTGAAGAACGCCAGCCGCACATGACACATGACAGAGAACTACCGTTATACCGGGTGATCACTAAAAAACCTGACAGTAGGCAGTGACCTGCAAGGGAAGGGCGTTGATTAAGTAATTTACCATTAAACATCTGAGAAATGGATAGCAGCCATTTCAGCACCCACTTAAGGTTTTTCATTTCCCTCTTTTCACGACAAAATATTTCCACACACTTCACTATAAATTGAAAAAAATTCTGAAGATGTAACTCGAAGAAATACTAAATAAATACGAAAAATTATGTTTTATTTTTGCGGTTGCTGTAGCTACAATTAACTGTGAACATATCGAGAAATAGATATAGGTACGAGTTCAACTTACATCACGAGTTGTCACGAGAGTTTTATGAAGCTAAAAAATTAACTTCGAACCAAAGTAAACTCGACTGTGACGGTCGCAAAAATCAAAGCTCACTGAAACTGAGAGAGAAACATAGGGGTGAGAACACTCCAAGTTACGATGCAACCCCCGTATTTTAATTACTCCTGTCTGGATTTCGTAAATTGAGGTTTCCGTACTGTACACGCTTAATGTAATAAATCAACGACGTGAAGGGTATGCGGACATTGTTTCGCCGAACGTGAAAATAGGATTAAGCGCTGTGGAAAATTTAAATTGCGGGACTATTTTTAAGGGCCTAGAGGAGAATACGACGAAAATTAATTATACCGATTTGTACGATTAATTAAAATGTGTTTCGCGTGCGTGGAAACGCGTATTAATTCGTTCTCACTGCCACGTCTCATAAAAGAGCAATAATATTTTAAGTATCAATCGTTGGTTTTTATACACCCTGGTTAATCATAGAAACGAAACAAATGCTCCTGCAATGTGCATTGATTGAAGAATTTTCCTCCTTAACACGGTATTACTAATAATCAATTTTAGAACAACTTGCGGCGTGATATAAAAAAATATTTAAAAAAATATGATAGTTATGCTCAATATTCATTCTGAAGAAAAAACAAGGGGCCTAATGAACTCCCAAAAATGCACTTAACCACGAAAACTGTTAAAAGAAAAGAACATTCTTAGTGCTTTTTAGACGTACGAGTTTCGTCGAAGGTAAAATTATTCGATTAAACGACCGGCGTTCGATTAAAAATTGGCTTTTCATCGTATTTATCAAGTCGAAAAATCGATTTTTTAAGAAAATATAAATCAACAATCTTCTTTCCTGTAACTTTTAAACTGATTTCTCCAATAAAACCTCGTAAAAAATACTTAAACGCTGTTGGAAAGCAGCGAAACAATCAAAGGTAAAATTAGTGGAAGGAGCATCTGATAGATTGCGCCAGAGGACTGGGGTTTTTCCCCTGCCGTTCAAGCCAAGCCAATGTTATCTTCATTCGCCATTGAATCAAGAAATTGTAACTTTTAAGGAGTTATCAATGATTCTTAGTTTATTCAAGTGAGATGATAATGCATACCCAAAGGATCGTTCTAATGCAACTCAAACTGAATACTCAAGACGTTAGATTATAGTTTCAGTATTTTATCAATTAACAAGAGTATCAAAGTGTAAACATTTTTGCTTAAATATAATATTAGAAAACACGCATTTTATCTTCGCACATAGATTATCTGTTGTACTTTAATTAATTTCCGATTCAAGATTCTTTTGTTTCAAATAGCTTTATTAAGCTCAAAAAAGGTCAATTTAAGAGGTAACAAAACAATGAGTGTGGGTACCTACCATGGTCCCAAAAAAGTAATCTTATATGTATACATAGGCAGGTAATTACTAATACGGTGAAAGGTTAAAAATTTCTAATCGTCGAAACAAATCATTTAGAAAAAAAAACAGAATTCTGAGTAATAATTGTGCTGGCTATTTACAAAAAATCGTAAAAAAAGAAGTTATCAGTTCTAATGAATCAATTTCGATATCGTCGAATTGCCTATCATTACCAACTCAGAATGAGGTTCGAAAAAATATCGTTACATTTATGGAGATTTCTAGAGAATGAGCTTTTGCACTATTATCTTATTTACCCAACGAATGCAGAAAGTGATACTTGCAGTGTGTCTTTTTTATTTAAGGTAAAGTGCTACGTTTAGCACGTACCACATACGTACATGCATGCTCTAAAGACAGCACACGCTCCTTGGAGAAACACTTTTATGGTTGAATTTAAACTGTAATTAATTACGATTTTTCAACTTTAACTAAAATATTTCATTAAAATATATGACATAGCGCTGCAGCACATTGAAAAGTAAATAGATTTCAAAGGCTTTCGGGAGTTGAGCAACTCACGAAAACACTTTAAATGTTTTTAAAGTTAGTTATTCCAACACCATTTGCTAATTATAAATATAAAATAGTGCTCAAGTGTACTAGAGCCACAAATAAAAAATTTAAGGCTACTGCTTATGTAGCAATAAATTTACATAATGATAGGGAAAAATTTTCGATTGATATGCACTATAACCCTTAATCAACATTTCAATCACAGACAAGGCAGATTCGTCTAAAGCGAGAAAAATTACCATTCTTTTACAATACATGACGAGTCAGAAATCCCAGAAAATTATATGAAAAGTTGATCAAAAGTTATCGAGCATTTCGGTAACTATTTCAAGCTCAAAAAAAATGAAACAATAAACACGCATTTGTTCCGGACAAGAAAGCAAAAAGAGGGGGTGTGTGTAGACGTGTTTGTTACAGAATTTCGTAAACTAAGCCAAAATTGTAATTTTGGAGACTTGAAACACGGACTCATTAGAAACCGCATTGTTTGTGAAATAACAGATTCCAAAGTTAGGAATGTGCTCTTGAGGGAAACAAAGTTTACGCCGGACAGGTGCATAAATATTTACAAAATATAGAATTAGTCGGTGTAAGGTCAATGCAGCTAACAATGCCACAGATAACAAAGTGGAAGCAATCCAGAATAGAGAATCCCAATTAAACAACATTAACTATTAACAGTAATCGAAAACCATTGTTTACATTCAGGTGATCGATGAGAAAAGATTAATCATTACTAAACTTTGATTTAAGAATAAGATTGTTGTGGGGTCTGACGATTTAACTTCTTTGTTAACGACGACACTTAGCCACTTCCAAGTACTGGATGACTAGGACGAAACCATCGGCGATCTCTTATAAGTATTAAAGCCACAACTTGTCAAAAAATTACATTATTATGAATATTTTGATAAATATGCAGTGGTGAAGACTCTTTATCGGTCTCCTTTGAAATGCGCGGTAATTTTGCGGTTCAATTTCTAGGATGAAGCTTGCTCTATACAATCCAAAAATGGCACAAAGAGAATCCAGATTTTGTTCATTTAGTTCTTTCTCGATTTTAAAACAAAAATTCCTGTTCTACTCTTTTTTATGTACTATATAAAAAAAAGTTTTCCTTCCGCTTTTCTGTTGATTTCCGCTATATTAATGCTAACCTAGATTTAATTACAGAATGGCAAAACCTTCACCAGCAAATTAAACCCCTACGTGCCCCCGAATACAGAAGTGGTACACTCGTTATGTGTGCTGCATCTAAATAATTGATGGGCCTTCTTCAGTTGTAAAAACTGGGTTATTGGAAGGCAGCCAGTACAATTCATTCACATATCGATTTCGGCCCTCATTTATTCCCCTTAGGGATAATTTAAATAAAAAATTAGCCCTTTTCCCGGTTCTAACAAAGATGAAAAATTTATTTTTAATACAATGGCAAACAGCCATGCCACAATATAGATTCCCTTTGTTGTCCCACTATTTAATTCAACGTGGCTTTGTCAATAGTATTGTGGTATTGTTAAAGCTCACGTGAATTAAGGACATTATTTCAAGAGAAATTCGAACATCAACCATTTCTATTTAATGCAACTTTACACACACATTTGAAGCAAATGAAGCGCGCCCTTCAATTCTATAGGAGAATGTGGGTTATTGGAAAAGGGCCGGTATACAATAGTTCGAATATTGATTTACTGCACTCTGGACTGGTTTTAAATAAAAGCAATGCCACCTCAAGGGCTCCCTTTTTCCCTCGACTAATTTACATAAAAGTGGAGTTTACAGGGATTTATTTGCTGGCAGTACAAAGGCAACAGTGTCGTAATTTGTTTGGGGAAGTAGTTTTGCAGGGAGTCTAATTGCTTTGATTTGTCTGGGTTGGGAAGGAGTTAATTTCGGGGATGAAGGGAGTATAAATTTTATGTGCTGAGAAATCAGATATTTTTCCTGTGTCCGTTAAGTTTTCAAATGTTCAGTTTTATTAGTTGCGCTGTAATATGGGAAAAACTATTCGTAGATCTACAATTCAATCATTAGGTTTTAATTACATTTGTGGTCATCAACTCATTTCTAGTTTGCCACAATTGAAGTTATTCTAAAATAAGGAAATGAATATTCTCGACAACTAAACCCTAAATCACACTAAAATGATTACTAGATCTATGCAAAAAAAATTAATCAATTATAGTACTCAAACATGATCAAATATGATTAATCCTGATCTCAAAATACTTCATTCACATATATCCAAGAGGTCCCTCGACCTACCTTTAACTCCAAGCCGCCTGTCAATGACACCTGACAACGGAAAAACTGCCAAAGTCTGTTGAAAAGGCTTTCACAAAAATCGCGAAATACGAACGAGAACAGAAACTGCTTGTGGAAAATCCATGAAAACCGACTGGAAAGTCAGACGGAGTATGTTTCGACGTCGTTTCGAAGCAACGTGACTCCATCTCCCACCCCCGCACGTCAGCAGGAGGGTGAAATTCCACGTTGCCAAATTCAAGAATGCGTCAACATTTTGCAAAAAAATTTTGTTAAATTTTGGGAGAAAATCCAAATTACAACAGGAAAGGTTTTTTGTTAAATTTAGTTTTTCGAAGAAATTGCGCTTCATTTTTTTAACTCCAAATCAAATCATCGTCTATGTAATACGTAAGTAATATTATGCTAAAGCGACGAATACGATGTATGGTGGTAAACCAAAAATTGATCTATCTACCCCGTCAATGTGAGAGACTTAATTTTAATATCGGAAATTCGAGAAAGGATGTACGGCAACGTAGCAAAATTAGGGGTAAACATAGGGGAAAAGTAAATCGATTATTTGACTACGCCATCAGTCGTCAGAACTACTAAATATGACTTTTGTTTGATAAAAATTACTGGTTACTGTATTCTCGTATTAAAAGTAGTAATTGACACGAACAGATGACACAGTGGTAGTCCTAGTAAATATATTCTCTAATTTGGATCCTAGCCTGGACTTTTATTTAAGAATCGATTTGCAACACTTTTTTACAAAAACATATGAGACAAACATTCCCTTTCTAAAAAGTTCTTTCTTTGAAATATAGTTTTGAATTTTTAAATCAAGGGTAAAATACAGAAGTTTCCCAATTTTAAACAACTGGCGTTATGAAGGATTTTTTTCTGCAAAAGACCTTTCTAAGCAGAATCAATGAATTGAAAGAAATCATCAGAACCATTTTCATGTTTGAAGCTTATAAGAAATCAAAATCACATACATATGTATATTAGAAACCATTATCATTAACACTGCCATCACTTTGTATCAGGTAAAACTGCAAAAAGTCTCAACGGAGCGCCAGTGCCATCTTGAATTTTCATTGGGGCTACTATGAGGGTAAAACCTTTTTCTGGAAATAAAAAGAAATATGTTTTTACTCAATATTATTAGAAGAACCATTTCTAAGACCTGGCAAATCTTCCAAAAGTTTCACATTTTCCAAGATGTACAAGGAATTTCTGGCCAATAATTGATGCACGTAAAAGTCGGTAGTATTGCCGGGATCTACACTGGGAGTATCTAAACCGACACCATAGAATTTCCCACTATCTACTATCCACTTGGCAGCTTCATTTGAAAATCCTTAATATACTCCATGAAAAAAATCGTTTTGATAATTATTATTTATGTTTTTACCAGGAAAATTCAAAGTTTCTTCCTCCAAATCAAGATACAGACTTCGATTAGTCCAATACTTAGACCTTCCAAACTTGACTAGCAACACAGTACCATTTTCAAAGGGTCCATTTGTAGCCTCCCAATTCTCCAAATGTTTAACCCTTAATCGGGAATTCCGCCCTAATTGCTGGGATTCGATAGTAAGATCTATTAACGCACCTAAATAAAAAAAAATTAAAAATATTACCCTTTTGGTGATATATCAAATGATTACCGCTAATCATTTTATAAAGACATTTTCCGGCAACAGTGGATTTAGAACTCACCCTTGGTATAGAGCTTGGACACGTCAACTTCAGACACCTTTAAACCCTGCTGAAAAAAATGGTAGGGAGCATCGAAGTGAGTCCCTCCATGCTCTGCAGCACAGAATTCGTTTGCTGAATACCTTTAATTTTAATATAATTACCTAAGAAATTTTGTAAAACACCAGTAAAGGATTTACCAATAACCTCTTTCAATGATTGAGCCAAATTTTTTAGAAAATTCAAACTTTTTTAAGTCCGAAACATATACTGTGTTTTTATCAAAATCCCACCCCAAATCTACGATTTTAGAGATAACAAAGTCGTGAAGACAAGCTATAATAATAAAAAGAATGTGAAAAAATGTTGGCATTTTGTTGGGTAAAAATAACCACTGTTGTTATGATTGATATAGGCAGAAAAGATAATTGTGTAAAAGTTAGCTAGAGATTTTTGAAATATTCAATAATAATGAATAAATAGTGATAATGAAATGATTAGTGTAGTAATGTAACAGAGCCGTATTCAAACATTCGTGATATATGTATAATGAGATATTTGATTACATTACCTACACACACTATGTATATTGATATTCGATTTTAAAAAAGCATTATTAACACAATGGGAATATTATAACTGGATTTTTTTGAATTGAATGCAAAATAAAATATTTGAAATTGAAAGTTAAATGAACAAATGGGAAAAGGAACAAAAAGAAAAAATATTTTTCTGGTAACTTACTCTTCACCATTAAATCAAGAAAGGAAAAAAATCAATGCATTTGCTATTCTTAATATTTAGGTTTCTTTATTTATTATAGTATATGCACTTATAAGAATTTCAATTGAAGATGATCAACCAAAGTATTACGAACAATTTTCATACACTTACGCGTATTCATCTCCGACCACATAGTTCCGTTTAGTTAATTCGAACGGACGTGATTTTATCCAATAAATTGTATCATTGCTAAAATTCCACGTTAAATCAAATACAACATCAGCAAAAATGTCCGAAAACCACATTAGAGCACTGAGCAAAACTACCTTTAAATGCATATTTTTAAAATAAATTTCCAGCTTGATTTAGTCTTTAAAATGTGTGTGCCGTATGTATAAAGAAATAATGATTGTTGATAAAAAAATACTATTGCTCTTTGGAGTTATACATGTCAAGCTAGGACCGTACTTAATTAAAATTTAACAAGATTTTTATGTCACCTCACATTAAAATAAATTTCATTTTCAGTATGCGAAAATAAATAGCAGTCACTTTCTAAATCATTTCGTGCGATGTAAGAAGACAAATAGACTCCAATATTCCGGGTCGGCACTGACGCAGAGTGAATACGCCAATTTTCCGCTAAAATTAACCATTTAAGGTGTCGAATTTTCCAATTTGTCAGAGGTGCCTGGAAAATTACTGAATTTTTCACTTACAAATAAGGTGCCCTTGTTTTTGATTGATTTCAAATCACCAATTTCAAGAAAGAATTCATGATTATTCAGCCAGAAATAAGCACTTGCAGGGAGTGTTCTGCAGTCCTATGTGTTGAATATTCTTTGATGAAACGTGCATTCTTGTTTTATTATCCAGAAATCAAGAGTGCTCCACAGGGATTCCAAAGGGTTCAACAAATTGCCTTTGAAACATCGTTTAATTTATCTAAGGGAATGTTACGCCATTGTTGTTCTGCTCTGAAGCCTCCTGGGAAGGTCACTTAGTAATTTTAAATTCAAGTTAATCACAGCCTTAGTGAATAAATTGTCTGCTAAATCCACGAAATCTCCGATGATAATATTCACCCCTTTACGTCCTGGAATTTGCTTGGAGATCCATCCAGTCCTTTGGTCTTCAAAATCTATGGCCAGTTTCTGTTTTAGACTTGCTAAAATTACATTGTATATGTTCATATATATGGGGGATATAGTTAAGAATGAGTAAAATCATTTGGCTTACTAAATATATTTCCAATAATGTCACTCAAACTGGGAGTTAAAATGCATTGAGTAATCAAGCTCGCTTGGTCAGTTCTATTGGCAATTGCCTCATCAAGATAATTAAATAGAGTATTTGGATCCATAGTATCGGCCCATGGTGTGGGAAAACTGGCCGATGGCCATAAGAGAGGTTGTCCAAAGCGGGCTGCATCAGAGCGATAGATAACTATAAGCTAAAAAGGGGCAATTTTAGACTTTAATAACAAAATGTCGGCAATTTCAAATTAAAAATACCTGGTATCTAAATTGTGAGGTCATATAGTCTAAAGATAAATGATCCATGTGATTTGAGTAGGGTAGAAGTTTTGTTCCGAATGTGTGTATTATCATGTGCATCAATTTATTGTGCGATGCTTGAGTAAAATCATAAAAATGCTGACAATCTAATATTACGACCTAAAACATGTCAATTATTCACTCTAATCACTCAATAATAACAGTTTTAAATAAATAACTAAACAATTAAACTCTTTACTGCACAATTATGCTATGTGTCTGAATATAAGGCGGAAGTGCCGACTAGTTATATCGGATTTTAATATCCGCCTAAACCTATCGTGCTAAAGCGGAGCTGTAGAATTATGTCTTAGTTCACTTGTATCTGACTCTCGCAACAAGAAACGCATTTATTTCATTACAATTATAATTTTTCATAAAATATAATATACGTAAATATACTCCTTAAATATAGTTTTTCATCTCTGAAACATTCCTAATGCACTTCAAAATAATAATCTCGATGACGTCACTTGTCTGCTAAAATAATCAATAACCTTTCGATTCGCATTCACAGGTTACCTTTGACAAATAACAGCTTGAATGACGCGTAAATAAAACCACACTTTTCGATGTATTTTTGTGATAAACAAAGAAATATTAAATTTTACCAAAAAATAATTTAAAAACGAAAAATTTCGAAGTTACATATTCAAATGTATAAAAACACTAGATAAATCAAACATGGAAGTATGTAATAACTTCTCCAATTTTCTACAATCAACATCCTATTTCTTAGTTTTCAGGTACCTGCCCAGAATGTGGAAAAGTTTTACAACTACAGCAAATAAACTTAAATACGGCGATAGTTATGTGTTTAGACTTGAAGTGTCCCTACCCTGTAAATGGAGAATGCCTTACAATAAATCGAACCATTCAACAAATGAACCAACCGATTGATTTACAAACATTACTTCAAAGACACACAGCTCAGCAAAATTCAGACAACGCTCACAAAACTCAAACTGAAGAACAAATATGTGATATTTTAAATTTGGATGATTTGTTAAACTTACACTTAAAAAATCATATGGAACAGAGGACAGAGAATGGAGATTTAAATTTACTTGCAAATCCTCAAGAAAACCAACCAACAGAGGACATGGCTGAATTTGATTCATTTTTAGATGATTTATTGTATAACATTTAAAACCTGAAATAAACTTGCATACCTCTCCTGAATGTGTCTCTAAAAATGTCCCTATTTCCTTTAAAACAGGTTCAACTTTACAAGAATATAAACCATGACAAAAATGTAAATCACTGGAACCCCTTTTTGTACTAGTTCTCAGATCAAAATATCTGCAAAGCATTACTTAAATAGCATACCAGGCAACTTTACTATCGCATATACCTAATTCCTGCCATAAGCTGATTAGTAACCCTTAAATTTTGTGTTTTGGTCCAGTTGGCCATAACTACTTTCACACATATAATCCAGCGTAGGTCTCTGAGAATTTTTTCTGAATCAGGGGAAATTTCACTTGCACTTGATATGTCGGAGGTAAAGCTATCATGGGAGCCTAAAAGCCTTATTCAATCTATCAGTTCAATAAGTGCTTAAAGCTCACCTGGAATGGCTAAATAGATGATGGGCAAAGATCTCAAACTAAGTGGAAGCTTGGCCATCCAATTCTCCAAATCTCGAGTCAAATCAGTATTCTCCCCAATTAATCTTTCGACTTTAGTGACATATTCACTATCAGGACTTAAAGCCTGGGAAAACATTTTGTTGTATACAAACTCTTGTCAAAATAAGTAAGAAGTTGACTATAAGTGCAGCTCACGTTGGGCTGGCATTGCAGAGAGTGTGTAATTCAATTTAATCCATACTGTAAACAATAGAGTAGGAGTGACAAGATGATTATCTCCTTCATGAAGCATTAAATTGATTTTGGTGTAACATAAGCTGCAAGTGGCCTTGTCCTAGAGCGAGGAGCACTTACACCTGCGCTAAACTAAGAATGGAAATGGGGCATGGACAGGGAAATGGAATTGGTTGAGTCATAGAAGATTTTTTACTATTATAGTTGGATAAAACCAAAAGTTTTTTTGGTTAACTAAGATAGGGAGATGTAAATGAATTTGAAGTTAGAAATCAAAAAGTTCAAACAAAATAGGAAAATTATATTTGAATTTGTTGAAATTTTAGACTCTAAGGTTAAATAATGATTTAAAATGCTGTGCTGGCGTTGATGAATAAAATGGTATCGGCGTCTTTCACAATGACGGTAATTTAGTAAGAGATAGCTATAATCTGGGAAAGGGCCAATTTTTAAATAAGGAGTGTCATAAGGACAACCGACAAAGATTGGTTGCCTACATTTAGGTTATATATCGATACAGAAAGTGAAAATATATCTTTTAAATTACATCACTGTAATATAATTAAGTTAAAGATTGTAGTCGCTGAGATAAAATAGAGATTAGACCATAAACATAAATTGCAAAATATATTTTTGTAGTTAGTTAAAATTTAAAGCCCTGTTATCTGCGCCGACGTCGTAAAACCAAGGTCACCGTCAATTCTCTGTTAGCCGACCGGCTTCTAGAAAGTACTTTACCGCCATCCTCCGTTGATCTCTAGTCGTAGAGAAATAGAACTTCCAGTTTTTAAACCGATTTGCTTCCTGGTAAGTTTTCCACTTTTCCTTTATTAAATGAATGCATCTAACTGCATAATTTTAATTTTCCATTGACCCACATGTTTTTTAAATAAGTCATCTCAATATCTCAGAATTTTGCCCTAAATTTACACGAAAAAGGTTTCGTAAAAAGTGGTGTCATGGACTTTCACCTAGTATTTGTTACTTGCTGAACTTTTTTTTATCTACAATTTGGTTGAAAAGTTTTATACATATTGTACGCGTGTAGAATAGATCTTCTTGATATCTGTAATAGGTGTACATACATTTGTAAAGTCCGAGCAAAATACTGAAAATTTAAAGTTTTTTGGTCCAAGTTCTAGTCGCCCTAGAATGAATGATAAACGCAAGCATTAAATTTCAGTCAAAAGAAATATAACACTGTTGACTGTTAATAGATCCCTTCCTAAACACCAGTAGGATATTAGCTTGGACTAAGGCTTAATTTCTTTAGATGGTTACTCAGATTTCCTAGGTTATAGCAGCAAGTCACTCGGTTCTGACACTCCTTAAAATAAGCATCCTAGAGGTCACAAGGATGGTGAAAAGTTACTAAATAAAATGACTAAAAAACCATTAATTGGAAAATGCCTACCAAGAAACATACATGTATGGCATAGTGATGTTTTGCATGGTTCGGGTCCTTTTTCACTTTTTTGCAATAACCCACTGATCTTTACTAACCAATAATATTTTCGATTCCTCAACCAATTTGAAATTGGCTAAACTAGTTTTGTTATTCTATTTAAGAGATACATATTAAACTTGAATTAATCCAGGTCCCTTTTTGTTGCCTTGTCACTTCATAACTATCATTATAATACTATATTTGGTGTCCCTGTGTTACCAGTTACTCTGTCTCATAATAATAAATGCTAAATGTAACATATACTGCCGAGAGAGGTAGATATATTTATTATGTGTATTACAAGACAGGCAAGGGGCAAGTCTAAAATATATCACTTCTATTGATTTTGAGAAAGACAAATTCAGGAAAAGATGGTTAATGCTTATCTCTACTTAGCTACTTGTAAAAATTCGAACCTTGGAGTTACTCGATAAACAACTAAACTAATAAAAATTTAATCAAGGTAGCAGATTAATTATAGTAACAATGCGATCAATATATGGTGCAGTATATTTCTTTAGTGATTGTTCTATAAATTTGTTACATGGTTATTTAGATAATGAATCCACCTTTTTTTGCTTAGGTCGTGTCGCGTGCTAGTAATTGGTGTATCTATCTCTCAAGAGAAAACCTTGCATTTTTAGATGTACTATTAAAACAAGGTGTAAAAAATTTAACTGTAACGTCCCCGAACTCTCCTTGACCATTGGATTATAGCGTAATTATTGTATGTAAATTGAAACGTAAGGTTGCTTGTACGTGTGGCAAAGATAATCCATAATTTAAACATGCAGACACTATATTTCATTTTCCGTTTTAAGTTATCTAATACACGAAATATAGGAAATTAATAAAAAATATTGTTTTACTGTGTGTATACTCACCATAATTTTTTCTACAAGTATAATTATAAAAACAAGCACTCTTTGAAAGGTATCAAGGTCACCTTTCCATTTGTTCCACAGTAAATAATTTATGAAATAAAATTCCGGATTTAGGAATTGGTGTTTGTTTTCTTAAAAAAACATATATACAAATAATCGTTAGAAAACTAAGTCAATAAATTAATATTGTGCCTTAGCCTGTATTTATCGTATTATTCTTTGGAAAATTCAAAAGATTAATTGCTCTCCAAACAACTTTTATTTGAAAAGCTATAGCTACTATTAATTTAAACTCATTTCTTTCATAAATTCAAACTTTCCAAACATTCGACCCGACTATTCTCACAGGTAAGTACTTACTCATTGACCACCTTTCCAAACAAATTTAAATAATGATGATTACCTACCAACAAGGTTTCGCAACATTTTGTAATGATGCTTCCAGTGATATGAGTCTTGGCAGTCTGAATAGTTTCAGCATTTAATAGTTAGTGTGTCGTCGGTTCAGGAACATTTGTAGAGAGGTTATTTGGAATTTTATCAATTTTAGATTTGAATAATGTCTCCCTCACTACAGAAACCCGCTCCCGACTTCAAAGGTACCGCCGTTGTCGATGGACAATTTAAAGAGATTAGTTTAAAAGACTATAAAGGTAGGTTATTAGTCTCAAGATTTTTGTTTTTTAAGAACAGAAGGGAACCATTAAGTAGTGCGTGAATAGCAGTTTTGTGTATTTTTCACTCCAGCCATACTATATTTAAAGTGGCAATAACTGGCAAGAAAAATAAAGATGCTGAATAATGCTAATATCTAAAGGTCAGGGACAAATAATATCTTTACCCGTATTCTCTTTATTTAGGCCAATATGTAGTGCTTTTCTTCTACCCTCTCGATTTCACCTTTGTGTGTCCTACGGAAATTATCGCCTTCTCAGACCGCAATGAAGAATTCAAGAAAATCAAAACTGCTGTAATTGGGTAAGTATTATGTGCATTCATATTGTCCAAATGTCTTAATAATTTTATCTGAAATTTACGTTTACAGCTGCTCAACTGACAGCCACTTCTCGCACTTGGCCTGGGTTAATACTCCACGTAAACAAGGAGGTTTGGGACCAATGAATATACCCCTTTTGGCCGACAAAAGTCAGTCTATTGCCAAAGCTTATGGAGTTTTGGATGAGGATTCCGGCATTGCTTTTCGTGGATTGTTCATCATTGATCCTAAAGGTAAGAGATGATTGTATGCAGTGAGCATTTGAAAAACCCCCATAATATATCAGAGCCATGTCTATGGTCAATTTATGTGTTTGTTAGTACAAGGTATGTAAATTACAAATTGCTTAGTCAACATCATATGTTTACGCTTTAGTGCTTAGTACAAGATCTTTTTTTTTATTATCACCAAAATTGGTTATATTCGTATGTACTATTACAAGTGCATTAAAAATTATCAAGATAAGGTAATATGTATAAATTTTATTTGAACAAACGTCAGAGTTTTTTTATGATGAATATATGTATATTTGACGGTCTAAGACGAGTTGCATTAATCTCAAACGTTTTCTTCAGGAATTCTTCGTCAAGTGACCATCAACGATCTCCCCGTAGGACGTTCTGTAGACGAAACTCTCCGTCTAGTTCAAGCATTCCAGTTTACCGACGAACACGGAGAAGTCTGTCCAGCGGGCTGGAAACCTGGTAAAAAGACAATAAAACCTGAGGTGGACGCCAGCAAAGAGTTCTTCAGCGCCACCAACTAAATGAGCTGAATATTCGGTTCATGTTGCGCAAGCTTTTGATAAGATGTGTACAGGATGATGCATCTGATCAAGTTTTTTATAAGCACAAAAATTTGTTTCTCTCCAATGTTAAGGTACTAAGTAAACTTTGTTAAAATGTTAGGTTTTTTTCACTGATTTGTTTTTAATAGTTAAGTCTTCCATTAAACTGTTTATTCATACTTGGAGTGTTTCTTTAATAATTTCCTTGAGCGATTCAGGTAATTTCAAATGACTTATCCCATAGAACAAAAATCTTCAACAACTTTCATACATATGAAACATCTATTTAATAAGTGAAATAAGGAAAAAACGCTAGGAATTTTCTGAAAGTTTTGGAAAAATTAAACTCATCAAAACTATCACTTTATTTGTTAAAAACGTGTTATATCCTGGGTACTTTGGATTTTATGTGGCAATAATTTTCTCACAACCTGGTAGATATAATAATGATTCAAATACAAGATTTGGGATTATTTCTGTCACGAATAATCTGGGATATCTAATATAATACAAACCAGCAGTAGTAATTTGTGTGCAATAAAATACTAAATCAAAACCACTATAAATCTACAGGCCCATTGACCCTTAAAGAAATAACTATTTTCCATTGTTCGTGCTCCCCAACTTTTGAATCAATTTTGCCATCAAACTATTCTGAATTTTAATTTGTTGAACCAAATCTCCCTGTACATCCAGCTTTCTTCGTTTCAGCTCCAACTTTTCCTCTTCCCGTCTTTCCATGGATTCTAAAGCAACTATCAACTGTTCTTGACTAGCTGTAGATGACTTTAAAATTTCATTTGTTGCTGCCAGATTCCTCTTCAGCACACTTCTTATTCCACCTAGGCTCATGTCTTGGAAAAGTTTCTCTTGCTTAGAACTGGCATTTAATGCTGCTATATTTTTAAACACATTTTGTTTGTTATCTTCTGCATCTTCTTCCTCGTCGTCTTCACCATTCATAACCTCTTCTAATAATTTAGAGTCGTCTCGAGTATAATCTTGAGAAGTTGCATCAATAATTTCAAAGGCCACTGTAGACTCCTCATCAGAGGTTTCAGCATCTGATTTTTTCAATAAACTTGAGTTGTTCCACTGCCTACTGCGTTCCAATTCTTTTTTGAAACCAGGACGTTCTAAGGCTAAACAGTGAGCCACTTCACTGCAAATAATTATCTTTAGAATTTGAATAAACATAAGGTTTCTTTTAAGGTAAGTAAACTAATAAATTTAAAGAATAATTACAGTAACTCACTCTTCATACACTTCTTGGAATTTCATCCCTTTGATTGGCTCTCCTCTTCGTGCTTTTTCAAATCTATGGAAATATCTCCTTTTAACAGTCTTCCATTTGTTTTCACATTGTGGGCTAGTGTAGCTGTAACCCATTTCTTTCAAATCCTTTGCAACACACTCAAAAACACGCTTCTTTGAAGGTAGTTTGCCCTTGGTGAACCATTCCAAATATTTCTGGAATACTCGTATGAAGTCTTGACTAGCATTGGCTGTCCATTCTGAAACTATGGGTTTTTCTTTTTCTGAAAGAGAATAGTGATTAAACAATACTTAGAGAAAAGAAAATAAATAGTTGATTTTTGTTTTTGGCTTTTTTGTATTATTTTTTTGTGGAATTGTAATGGTATTTTAATCATTCTTATCAGCTTTCATGGTAACTTAAAGTTGGTTAGCTCTAATATATCTGAAGTAAACGATAGACTCAGAGTTTGTATTGTGCTTTAGCTGACTTGGGCAACTTTCCAAATACGCACCATAAATTAGACTCAATTCATTTACTCAACCTCAATTTGAATTTGTAGATTGAGTGGGTTCTTCTACCTATGGCATTGTTCTACACTCACACTTTTTACTCAGTCCTTAGTGAAACACTTTTTCATAACTGTACTAAGGTGATTCTAACCAATCGGGGTTGTGTACCTAAATGGTGATATTTACCTGAAGCTGAGGTGATGTAAATAACGCCATGATCACCAAAATCAACATCTGAAACGCCCAGGGAAGACATTATGGTCAATCCTAATTTTCTAATTTAAAATTTAAGCTTTGAAATTGGTGCGTAATATTGTCCTGCTTACACTTAACAGTGTAACTCTGCCTCTTTAGTGTTGTCTTGAAGAGTGCACGCTGGAATCGGGGCTTCAACGGAAAATTTTCCTCGATCTTTCAGCACTCAGAACCTTTCGAACACGGAGTACACAAAATGGCGACTGATACGAACAGAACGCACGAAACGAAGCGACGTTTCACTCCGAGTTCCGCATTCGTAGAACTACTTGTTTAACGAAAACAATCGAATCCGAACCGATCCTAAATGCTCGATGGTGTCATTCTCGAACAAAAACCTAGAATAGTACGACTAATAGTTATTGTGATTCTCCTTTTCTGGGATGTGTGCATAGAGAAAGAGATGAATAACAAATGCTTTCGTCGCTTGATTTGACGTTAACACTTTCAAACACCGAAGGCTGCCGGGATCGTCGTTTGCTTCAAAAATTTCAGTTTTACACAAGACCGCCCTCTGTTAACGGTCCCTACTAACATAATGTCAGCTACAGATTTACTAATTGTAGTCGAGACAAGTGGTAAATTTCAAATTTAAATTGGTTACCGGATAACAACAAAAATGTAACCATGCCCTTTTGTTAATCAATTCAAAATTTTAAATATTTAAATCTGAGTTTAACCCCTTAGTTTAGTTGATTTGGTAAATGGATTTTCATAGTGATGTAAAATCATTCTGGCATAGTTTTCTGGTAGAAGGTTGTTTACTTTTATTGCAGTGTGATTCAACAGCCGGTAAGTACAAATTTCTGCATCTTAATTAATCTCTTAATTTGTGGAATATAAACACAACAATTTTGGCAAAGCTATTTGGCTATTTTGGTTAAGCTCATTATTAACCATTTAGCATAGCATAAAGTGACGTGCTTACTATAGAAAAAAGTAAGCAGCGTTTTCCCAGAAGTTTTTTTGCCCACTAAGATAAATTACAAAAAGAATCGACTTGGAATTGCGTGTTAACAAAAATTTTCGGTCACATATATTATTTTATACCAAATCGTCTTCCAATGAGATCTGCAGTAGTTCTAGAAGGTGAATTGTTCGTTTTTAATCAGAGATGGCGCATTGCAATACGTTAGCGGATCAGAGGTGGCGCAATGCGTTATGTTAGCGATTGGTGTTAAAATAATTTCCAAATTTATCGAATAAATGATAAAAATATAAGGAGGTTGTTATCGTATAATGTTTTAGAAGTGTTTCATATAGGAAGAGCAACAATAGTTGTAAATAAAGGATAAGAAATGGGCGTTAGTGTTGCTATTTAATTTATATCTAATTGGTTTATAAAGGGCTCTTAAATTATAAACACCTACAAGCTTTTTTGTGCTTCTAGATTTAACTAGATTTTATAAATTTATAATAACTTTTCTAGATTGGCATGGGGCTGATGAAATGGTTAAGCAAATAACGAGCCACATACGTGTCATTATAAACTTGTTAACAACTGTTTTAAATAAGACGCGAAGAAATGTACTGTGCAGTCATTTAATACCTAATAACGTTATTTAAAGCCACTAGTAAAAAAAGGCTATATTTTTTATACATCCAGATTATTAAATTAGAAAAAAATTGCGCTTTGTAAAACTATGAACCATCATGTTTTGAAATAAAAATGCGGTTGATGTAAAAGCTACTCTTTGAAATAATGAATTACTCAATTATTATACGCTTTCAGGAAATTAAGCACTTCTTAGTAAACTAGAAAGGTCCTCTAAATGTTTCGAAAACAAAATCTTTATTGATATCAATCGGTTTTCAATAAACATTTTTATGTTAAAAAATTGAATTTTCTAGTATATAAGTATAATTTATGACCGTGTCAAGTAGCAAACATCAAAAAACAACGATTTTTTTCATAAAGTCAAATTCCTCTTTAGTTTTGTTGTTTTCAAAGGCAAATTATTCGCCACTCTTCGTACGATCGAATAACCCAACGTCCTTGCCATGGGGTTAAGAGTGACTATGCGGAATTCAGAACTTAATTAAACGATCGTTCAACCAGATCAAAATACTTTTACATGCCGCTATAACATGAAGGTTTAGATCAAAATAATACGAAATACCAAACGAAATTATTGAACGAGTCCAAGGGACTTCAAAACTACTTGCGTATTTTGATACTTTTTTGCTTCCTAGTAAAATTCAAAAAAAATAACTATGCATTGTTTTATAGATATTGGTTCTTAGGTTGTGGTTCTTTATGTAATAGAAAACAAACTCCTTACAAACTTTTGCAATAGATTTAAACGTTTCAACACTGATTGCCGTCTTCAAAAATACTGATGAAATAAAAAATACTCAAAGGAAGAAAAATTATGTGGCAAAGGGAACACCTTGTAAAAACTGCAACAGAGTTTACATTGGTCATACCGGCGAGTACGAAAAATACTCCCATTACTTTATCAAACCGGGCAGACTAGCATCAACATAATTGCGATTGTTAGAACATCCAAATTTTAAAACCTGAAAATAACATTCAAATCAAGACAGGGACTTCCCTATGAGCTATCGCATTTTAATCATTTTGAATGATTTCCTCTATTTCACAACATTCGTTCTGACCTAAATCCGATTTAACGACGATCTGCACCGCTAACTTTAATACATATTTCAAGCTTAAAGCGTGTTCTACAAAGATTCAAATTGTCAATTTAATTCAAAGGGAGACAGAGACGTCTCTAGAGAACTTGTAGAAGCATTTTTAATTATTCTCAATAAGACTCATTTTTTCACAACATTTGTTCTGATCTAAATATGATTCGTAGAAGTTGGTTTAGACTCCTAACATTGTAGTATACAGATGAAGATGCTAATCACCGTCTAAATTGAAACGTCGAAATTTATTAGAGAAATTTTGCGAAATTTGATTTCTCTTATTATATTGAGCATTTCAATCCAAATTGTATTCCTGTAATATTAGAGAGGTCCAAGAAAGCCGTAACGTTTAAACGTAGCAAGTACTTGCATCGTTTATGGGTACATAAACAATTAAAGATAATAAATAAACGTATTATTTTTATTTTTTCTGTTACATTCATTATCTAAATTAAAATAAATAAAAATAAGTTAGATTAAAAATAGAGAACTTACCATATATTTTATGTACAAATAAGTTACCCTCACCCTCAAAACATAACTATCTACTTACAGAATAACATCAGTTATAAATTAACACGAAAATCGAATGTGGCCTTACAGTAATGTTCCCATAATTTCAAAAGAATTCATGTCAAAATGTCTGGCCAATTACTATTTTATTCGACACACACACTCGGAACGTTAAAAAAATCCTCCTCACGTTCGAACATTCGAGTTTAAATTAACACTAACAGTACTTATAATCCAGTATAAACCACACGCGTGCATAAATCTAAAATTACGTCATCAAATAATTGGGCAGAACAAAGAAGGAATTACAAGGGCACTTACCTATCTATTTATAAAAATAATAAAGCATATAGAATCAGCAGCAAGACTTAAGTATAGAGAGAAAATCACACATTTTGGCAGTTAAGAACCATTTTATAAATAGAATTATTGTCACTAGATAGAGCAAAAAAAGATTTTCAAAACTCAAAATTCTGAACTTAAGGATACAGATTCTGCAGCACATCTCCATACAACGAATTGTAACTGTCTCTGAGCACGAAAATATCTTCTGGTTTCCCATTGAACACAAACTGTCCTGGAAGCCTGTGAATGGTCGAATCTGGTAACAAGGGCTTCTTCACAGGTTTGGGTTTTGGTTTAGTGGTGGTGGGAGGCAACGGTGGAGCTGCCGTAGGGATATCAATCCCTCCACTCCATTGGTAGATGCTGCTAGGTTTCCCATTGGCCACAAAGCTCACTGGTATGTTGAGGAATTGGGACATTGGGTTGGGTGGCGGTTGGGACATGTAACCCAAACCTAAAATTAAAGTTAAAATTAAGTTAATAATGATATGGACAGAATGACGTGAAGTTGTATTCAGAAATGCTCATGAAGCTACATTATTTGATAATTGAAAGCGAATGGGTTCGACGTTTTTTCAAGAACTTACCGGGTACAAACATGTAGGGTTGAGGCGGCAGTCTGATGTAATAAATAGGCGAGTTGTACTGCGTAGGCTGAGGAGGTCTAGCCCGTTTTCTGCTTGGTATCGTCCGGCTTAAATCATTCTCTTCAATCTCCATGGACACGTAGTCATCATTATGCATCCCATAGCTGTCATAGTCGACTTCCGGTTGCATATAGTCATAAAACTGCAGATTTTTACCCTGACGATCAGGGGTATTTGTCCGAAACGTCGGAGCAGCTACCGTTTCGGCCACCACCAGAGTGAGAACCACTATCGCCTCTACGATGTATGGCATCTGAAATTAGGAATTGAGAGAGTTAGAGAGGCTACTTAACAAATCTTCGTAAATATATCCAGTGAGTCCTTATAAGGAAGAATTATAGGTGTTAGCTTGTCAGCTAGAGGGTCATTTTTCCGTGTTGGCCTTTTATCGGCTAAATGCCGGTCATCATTTACGCTGGTCGGTTATGCACCAGTTTGCATCTGAGCCGTTTAAATGGATGAAAACACGATTGTAAAATAAAATCTAAATGACAGAAAACACGCCACACTTTAGTGGTCGCATCGTGTTCCGCAATCGAAACTATTTTAATGAAATGATAAACACTTTTGGTCTGGTAGGTCTGTCATGCAGAAAAACCGCCGAAGGAATGTCAGTGAAGTGGAGGTACCAACACTCGGGAATAAGAAATCCATCACGATCTTGGTACGTTTATATATGCGGCTTTTATTGCATTTGCAGAGAAATGAAACTAAAGAATAACTCAGATCAGATTTCTTTTTATCACGACATTTCGGAGATTTCTCAACATTTGAGGGCCCACTCTTTGAATTTATACGCCAGAGGAGACTTTTTTTGTTATTCCGAAATGAATGCAAAATATCCTTTTCAATTGCATATAACAATGCCACGTTCGAATTGAAAATCGAAAACCAACAAAAAAAAGTGTTAAAAATACATAATGTGGAATAGGAAAATTATTTATATACATTTTTTTATTCATGACAAATATCAGAGGCAAATTACAGTCAGTTTAAAATTTGAAACATAGAGGTACAGGGCTGTCATTGACAAATTTTTCTTCAGACCTAGAGAAAGATCTACCGTGTGTGTCAGGGCTCACTTTTAAAAAAGTGATAAACGAAATGTTGCGACATTCTGAGCTTATTCCAAATCTTACAATTAACTGTGAGCATTTGGTTGCTACACCAAATCAAGTCAAGTCAAGCAATCAAGACATATAATTTATAACTTCGACCCACGTTTTGAAAAATGTTAAAAAAAACTTTAAAGAAATGAACCTCTCTTCAAATTAATCTTTGCTGAACATATACAGAGGTTCCACCTGATTACATATGTTTCTTGCACTATTATTGACACTTAGCGCCATTGGACTTTCACCATCATCACCCATGCTCCTCATCATCAGCCAATAACTCTAACGTCTTTCGACAAGCTTCATTAGCTAATTATCACGCCCAACCATGCGTGTCATCGAAAACAATCTGTGGCCGATCTTTTTGCAGAGGCCGATCGCCTAATTTATTCAATTAGAGCGAATTAATTGGTAACGTCCGTGTGGAGGCGGTACCACTCGGGTACCGTAAATCTATTTTATTAATAATTTGTGGTCCGTAATATCGGGTACGCTTTTTCCGGTATCTTCAATCTTTGCGAGACCCGGTTGCGGTTTCGTCTTCGTCTTGGAAAACCGCCATTTCGCGGATGAAGGTTTGTAACTTTTGTAGGTGGTCAAGACATGTCCAGATGGAAAATTTTTGACCTAGAAAGTTAGTAACTCAATGCGCAGCATTTTGGAACACATCTGTTTACGTGGAATTGACGTCACTGTGACGTGTACTCTTTAATATCGCACCTCGTGTGGTTCTGCATCTACGACACTTCGACGTCGACGTTTGACAGAACGACTACGTTCGAAATTTTCTAATGACATAGGTTATTATTTCATATAATTTAACTCCAATTTCGAGATCATTATATATAGATTTTTAAATTGTTCTTCATTATTGATTTAGAATTGATTCCAAAATGTCTGTTATAATTTTTTTAAATTGCCGGATTGGTGTTGGACCTATCGTTTAGAGAGTCATTGACGTAGAACGCTACTTTTTTGCATTGCCATTCGTAAGCCTATTAACCACACACATTTTGTTCTTAGAACTAAGTAATTAGCCTATGTACCCAAGCTTTAAGTTATATAACCATATACACCAATTAGCTGTATGCGTTGAAAATGAGCCATTATGCGGTAAAAAATTGCTGTGACGCACCTGACCACGCATAATTACAATAGTAACATCCCATCTGTTAAAAAATACCGATATGATAGCGGCATTAGCGGGATTGACCGCTGCCCAGTCAAGCATTTTGAGATGTTTGGTGACTTTTAGAGCGTCAACAAAATATCAGTACATATACATACATACGTTACGCTTTGTTAAAGTCCGTGAACACGTTAATTATTGAAGTTCCTTAATTTCATGTAATACTGAGATTGTCTGCGAAATTTCTCTTAAAAAAATTTGTTAGTAATGGCATTGTGGCGTTTTAATTCAAATTTAAAATCCAATTTAATTGGTTAGAAGGGTAAAATTACTTCCTGCCAGTAATGATACTCTATGGTTAGGGTGTTACAATCTAATCTTCGAACAGTATTGTTCTGATTCTAACCACGCTTGAAATATGTTCAATTTTTTATTTATAATTCATTCTAACGTTTTATGTATAGTCTGTAGCCCTTTGCATGAGAGTCTGAAAATGTTTCTCCTTGAATCGTGGACGTCCCCACATCTACCCATGCAAACTATCCCATAAAGCGCTCTCAGGCTCAGTATCATTTCAGACGATAAATGACCCTAGCACCTGTCCGAACCACCATTAATCGATTTTCTAATGAGTTTATAATAGGCACGTATCAGATATTAAAGTGAGTGTTAACAAGTTGGGCAATAACAACACACCTCAGGACTATCAAATTCCCGTTTACCCGAAAGAAAGCACGCAATTACGACTTAATGTAATTATAGTTCAAAGGTGTTAATTACCGCATAACTTTTTTGTAAAGAATTTAAATTAAATTAGCTTTTTTTTGTTTTGATTGGATTCGGTGAAAGCTTTTAGAGCTTAATGCATATAAATTAGGCAGAAGGTTGATTACGGATAATTATTTCGATAATCATTATTTGCTATAATATAATTATGTTTTTTTTGTTTATCAGAATCTTAAAGCGACCTTTCTATGATGTGAAATCGTATAATAAATTAAATGAGCTTTCCGTGATTTTACAGGAAAGGTAAATATTTAACCTATAAACCGAAGAGTAATGCGACAAGTGCTAAAATGCCAAAGCAATAACTTTCTGCATAATTAAAATAATTAATTAACAGGCTAACATTGAATGAATGCTGAATAAAGTATCTGAACAAATGACGTAAGTTTTTAAACATATTTTATTGCTAGATTCCAAAACATATAAACGACAAAATCATCAATCGAGATCCTTCAAAATCTATCTTATTGCTTCTTCAATAAATTCATTGTCAGTTTAATCTCAGACCTGTGTAAACATTTCTAGTTCTATAACAGTTGAGTCTGATCGAATATCTCAAAAACTGCTCGATTTATCTTAGTTAGAACAATCAGTTCTAGAGCTATCAGATTCAAAGGGTCAGTCAGCCCCGGTATGTGAATAATCCTCTTACATCCATGTTTACGTCTCTCAGATCCCTCTAAGCCACTGTTTCAGTCCTAAAACAATTGAGCTACAAAAAAATGTTAGAGGCTTAAAATCAATCCGAATTTAGGAGAAATTACTCAGCCATTTAAGTGAAAGTAAATCCGGACTCATTTTGCTTAGCGTGAAAGAGATTTTATTGAGAAATTTGAATAATTCAGATCACTCTCTGTGAATGTCTATGACCAATTGGAACATATTTATAAAAGCAATAGGGAGAGAAAAGGGATGTCATTTAAAGGACATTAATTTAGGTCAAGGCCAAATCCTGACTATTTCGGATTGATCTGGGCGGATGGTCAAAAGGTAAATCAATTTAAAGGTTCAAGATCAAAAGTTCAATTTAGGTTAAGATCAAATCCAAACTATTTAGAAGTTATCTTTTTGATATTAATGTATCTATCATATTTTCACTGAATTTCGTTTCGTTTCGAATTTTCGTTTAGCCCGGTTGAAATCCCATCATGATGTTAGAGTTAATCTAAGTTATCTCTAAATAGTTTCATAGATATTTTGAAGATTGTTATATTTCACAATCACATTTTCAGGGAAATTTCGTCGCTAGTTGTAAAAGAACTTGAATCTTTGGATGATGACCTCTTACGTCCCCTCCATGGAAACCACAATAATTCTAAATAAACAAAAGCAATCAAGCTTCTGATTGAAACTAAACTGTTGATGCATCTTGTATATAAGATTGCCGCCTGATTATTCGCAAAAAGAAATGGCAAGATTAATTGATCAATTATGCACCGTCATGTTAAACGAGAGCTGTACAATAATAGAATAACATTGTTTTATTCTCTAAACCTCATGATTAATGAACAGGGAGTCACGCGATTTTTCCAGATCAGCAAAAGATTGTATTCATTGAAGAGACTTCTGCAATTACCTCGAATTACATACATGAGATACATTCGCGAACTTGTGAATGTTGACCTAAATGAACATAGAAGCAAGTGCACATCTAAGTATAAAATTTGTCTCCTATTTAAGAACAAATAATAATTACCGTCAACACAAATTTGGAATTTTTAGGGTCAATATTACCATTCAATTTTTACCGGCATCTTTACTAGCAAAATAACCATCATTTCACGATATTGTTCGAAGGCCGCTTCCTAATATCCATATTGACAGATATTAACATAAATAATAGGACTTTTTGAAATTGAACAAATACTAAAATGTCCAGTGTCCAGCGTTTAATTGCGAATTTTCTCATGCCGGATGGAATTAAGCAGTTTACCGAATACGGTATCACATCTGAGAGTAATTAGACATTAAATATCGCGGAAACCGACAAACGGACTGTCTCCTTCAATTGGTTGTTTGAGTAGTGGTTTATGTAGTGGTCTATACCCGCTTCTTTGGGTATAGACCACTAAATGAAGACGTCTTGCTTGCTGCACTTGTTGACTGAGTTCTAATAGTTTGGTGTTTAAGGCGGAGGAGGTTGGTGTTTTTGGTAAGATACTCATGCAGGAAATGATTTATTATGTGAAGGTATATAAGTAGGTTACAATGGGACCATATTCTTGCTTTGATTTATTCAAATGTTTCAAGATTTGGTATAATGGAATATCTCCGAAATTGATGGTTCCACAATACCCATCAGGTCAGTTCGGGTTAGTTCACATCAAAGGAGGTGATAAAAACTTATACCAATTAACTGATAAGAGGGTAAGCGCAAAAATTTCTAGAAACTTTAAAAATTCTAAATAATGATTTTTTCCCATTTAGCCAGTGTACTGCTGCCAATGCAATTAAGTACAAGAAAATCTAAATGTATAATTAAAGAACTTGAACTCGCATCACTTTATGATGGAAATGCCGAAAACGTATGTGGTTGCAGCAAACGAAAATCTACGTATTTCTATAGATTTGCCAACAGGAAGGAAAACTGACCTATGGCAGTTGCTCTATAGATCGAACGTGACAATGAAAAAGAAGTTTGCAAAATAACATAAGCTGGAAGGGAAAAGCTCCCTCCTATCGACATTCTTTCCACGAGATCTCATTCACACCCCCTGCAATAGCGGATGCATATAACGCTAATGATAACTTATAGAGCCATTTTATTCAGTGCCTGACTAACAAAAAAAAAAAAAAACGTGAAAATGAATGGTTTTTACATGGCGTTAAATAACAGAAGGAATTTATATCAAGGGAATGCGCGCCCAGGTGCCGTGATTGATTAGGAAATTACAGGCCTGGGTGTTGAGAAATATTATGGTGCGTCTGCACGCATTATTTCAAAGAAATAAAAAACGAAGAACAGATTAATCAACACATTTAATTGGACTGATTTTAGTAAACAAATAACTGGGTTTAAAAGACAAAACTAGGGCTGATGAAAATGTCCTTCCCGTTAGACGAAAAACAGTTGTGCTCGGGCAATTTTAGCGAAATATATGCGACTGACATGGGAACAAGAACTATACCGTTCAAATGGCCATTTACAACTTTGTATTCGTTTGTCTTCTTATCATATACCGTATGTTCGCCGATATTTTAATGTGACGAGCTTGAGAATTTCTTTATTGATCTGAACACAACATGCGGATACGTGAGCTGGTTCTTGTAACCTTCCTTTTTCGGTACCAATACCGATTAGTGTCGTCAGTGTTTTGATGCATTTTATTATAGTTTTGACGGGTGCTTTATGCATTCAAGTATCAAATCAAATATGATACTTTAAAGAACTATTAATAGCAGGACGGTTCTTTTGTAGCGTCTTGACAAATTTCCGAAATCCTCAAAAAGATATTGCAACGTCGCGCTCAGCACACTGTTTCTGAAAATAGACGGTGCGTTTTGACATATTTGTGTTAACCCTGGGACAGCAACGTTGCCAGATGATTTACAAAGTTTGACAATTGACTTAAAATGAAGCAACTCTTTAGGAAATCGTGAAAACAAATTTTTGGCTGCTTTGCGGAATGCGATGTGTTGTGAAAGGCTTTTAGAAACTTGCACGTAGCTACTTGATGTTAAGTATTATTGAAAAACTATTTGCGAAATGAAAAGAAACGAAATTTCAAAAAATATAACTGTCAATTTAGCCACCTTTAGAATTAAATAAGTAAGTTTTAGGAACATCCGTGTTGGAGTTTTTTGTCTTACAATTTTACCGAATAGTGCGGCAAGTTGAACCGCTTCGTTCCCTTTTTGCTTGTTAGAATTCAAGGCGTATAAACCTAATTAAAGAAAGCATGAAATTGCGTTATTTTCACACGCATAGACTAAGTAGAGAATTTATTTTTCTCGTTTAGGAACCGTATATGCGCACTACGGGCCAGTCCCCGTAACTTTATAAGTTTACTTTTGAACCTCAGGTGTCGATCACGTGACTGTTAAAACATGAAATCGCCATTACGTTTCTTCGTGCTTGAAAAAAAATATTCTGCTATTTGCCAAAAGTCCGTAGAAGGCAAACCAAACTTGTCTAGTTTAACAAGCAATAGCGCAATCTCCAACGTAAGTGTTTAGTTAATCTTCAACTCAAGGACAAACGTTACCTTTATTTGAGAACAAATTACAGAAATCGGCAATAAACTATTCAAGGCTAAATGTGTATTTTATGATATCTCAAAATCTTATCGTATAAATGGAATCACTATCACCATACTCTACATATTTGCAACCCAATATGGAAGTTGCACAATGTTTCATTATTCAGAGATGTCTTGCAGTGCAACCGGCTACGGCATAAATGAAATTTCTGCACGCCTGCGTAATCTGTGGCCCTTATTTAATTAGTTAAGCAGATTACATTTCACTGTATTCTTATTCAAGGAATTCCAAATAGAAAATCTTTGAAGTCCATTTCAGTTGTTGCGGATATCCAGTGTTCCTGATTGTTAGTAGTATTCCAATTCGTTTTGATTACTTTTATGCCAGTAAAGTGCTCTTATCGAATTATCTATAAACGCACCCTTAATTTTTAGCTTCGCTCTCTATATATATATATACAAGGTGACTACTAAATGATAGCATCAATTTCAAGAGGTGGTTTCTTGTCAAATTTTATGGAAAAAGGTCTCAATAAACGTATATCCTATCTTTCTTCGTTTTCGTAATACAGGGGGTCAAAGTTTTTTTTTTTCGATTTTTCACAAATATTTTCGGACCTAAGGGTAATACCTCAATGAAATTCAGTATTCAGGGTTTTTCTCAGATGAGCAATTCGAAAATGATATCGGTTTTATCGCAATATGTAGGGGGCGCCACTTGCAACGTTCTTGTGTTAAATTTTCCCTAACCTTTTTTGGACCCTATATTTTGTCTTATAAAATATTACGTCTCGTTCCCTCATCAATTCTAGATAAAAACGGTATACTTAGTCGAAAACTTTCACAGTAATAGTTATCGAAATACTGGCCATTAAACATTTCTTTTCATATTATTTCATCAAACATTCATTTATTAATAAACATGTAATAACTTCCCCCACATATTGCGATAAAACCGATGTCGTATTCGAATTTTTCGTTTCGGAAAACTCCTGAATATTGAATTTCGTCGAGATATTGCACGTACGTACGAAGATATTTATGAGAAACTAAATTTTAAAAAAATTGATACCCTGTATCACGAAAATGAAGTAAGATAAAACACATTTATTTGAACTTGTTTCCATAAAATGTGACAAGAAATCACCCCTTGGAATGAATGCCATCATTTAGTGAACATCCTGTATATATTATATACGTATACGAAATCATAACAATCCTTGATTTATAATTATTTAAAAATTATTGCACTACGTGTAATTTTATATTGTTCCTTCTCGGATTTGCGAAGGCACGTATAAGGCCACAAAGCAGCTCTGTAGTACCTTTCAACCTGCAACCAACGTACAAATTGCATATAAACATGTGAGAAAATTTTTAATTGCATTTTATACGTCGCGGAAGCGTTGATAGTTAATTATGATCGAATTCAAACGTTCATTAGTGCAGAATCACTTTAAAGATCTAGACATCAACATTTTTTTAAATGCAAAACTAATTTATTGGTGAGAAAATTGTATTTTTTCTAGGAACCAAATAACTGAAAAAGAAATTTAATTTTGAACTACAAAGGAACAATGCATTGAGAAAACTAATGGGTTCTACAAGATACAACGAAAAATCTCATTAAAGTCCTGACAAGCCTTAATCAAGAATATATTTTGAAGCGCAGCTATTGTGGTAGTTATTATATAGTACTTTATGGGATTGCACAATATAAGGTATTACGTATCTATTAAAACGTCGTTGATTTTGTTATAATCACATACGTAGTAAAAAATTAGGTAATACATGCCCTATTTTATCATATTAAAATTTGTTGCGTATAACATCTGGACAAAATAGTAAATGCCCATGAAACAGTTTTAACGCTGTAAATTCAAGTTAGGTATTAATGAATTTCGAGTTGCTGCTAATAAATTATCAAGAAAACTGTTTTTTCACTACATGCTATCTTTAAAATCGTTTAAAAATTGGTTCTAGGGCAAGGTACCTTCTAAAAGAGTAATTTTAATTGAGATTTTTGAAACCTTTCAAACCCAAAATAACTGTTGTGAATAATTCCCGGTTTATACTTTTTCATATAGAGCAACCTATTATACGATTTTTTCGATTGGCTATTAAGTAAGGATAATTTATAGAACAGTATACATTGGGTTTCGGACGTAAATTGTCACTTCTTAGATTAATTTAAACCTTCATGACGTCACGATGTACAAATTTTGGTAAACTACTTTCGTCATATTTGGAGACGCTTAACGCCAAATTGAAAAATGTTTCCCCAAATACTTGAAAATTTCCAAATTCTGATGTAATTTATTTTATTAAAAAAATTGCCCTAAAAAGAACTGCAATAGGCCTATAATTGAGCTTTTTATCAGGTATTGGTAGAGTCCAGACCACTGTAACTGACTTCTGAAGTAGTTGTGTAATTTCCAAGCAAAGAATCCACACTAAAGGCAATCTCAGCGAGTGGTACCCATGCACTAAACATCTGTATGTAGGTACCTGTAAATACAACCAAAGCCGATAGAGTAAAGAAATGAGAGCCTGCAAGATGTCGTAACGACCTAAACGCAAACATTGCGCAAGACCAATCGGAATTCAATAGAGCCTTTTTAGACACCTGTCACCTATTGAAGAACACGTTATTTGCTCTTCAAGTTATTTGATTATTATAATCGATCTCATATGTTATTTGCACAGTAATTAATCCATGCACCTAACTCGTACAGTATTATGGAAAACTCAATATTTGTATATCTTCAGACGTTGATCAAAGTAACTTTCAAATTCATGGTACAAGGTGGAAGATTTGTGGGCTATAGAGTTTGATGGAGCTGAGAAAGTAAATTTCAAGAAAAAACCCTTTTTATCTCTTAAAAATTTCACTGCCGAAAAACTCCCAGGTCCGAAAACTCTTTTTTTATCAACCCTCTTTGAATCGTATAATACTCGATTTTAAGTGTTTTCACAGGCCAAATGGTTACGTCAATGAGGCTTTAGCTTTAACGAGTCAGAATAAGTTCCTTTTGAAAAAAACAGCAACTCAAACATTTCGTTAAGTCTACTCGTAAACTCTTCAGGTCCAATATTTGCCTTGGACCACTGTGCAAGGCTTCTTCATGTTGGCCAATGTTAATCACGTTTTTATTGCTTTTTGTTGCGATAATTAAGACATTTGATTGAACAAATACAGTGGGTTTTTTACTGCGAGTTCAAACATGCGAGAAGATGAAGGATTGACTGGTTTGTGTGATTTAGTTTTTAGGAGGTGGCATGCTAATTGAACCAATCAATATATATATATGGGAGAGTTTGTAGGATTTTTTTCGTGTTTTAACAACCTCAGAATATTTTGTTATATATTTAGCGTTATATAACAGTGATCTAACGTTTTGAGGGGGCAACGAACTTTTTTAACATTGTTGAATGATTGTAATTTTGGCATGTGTTAGATGAAAGTTAAATTAGGAAACGTTTCATTTTTTAGAAATTGTTAGAAAATATCACATTTTCCTACTATGCTTTACAACAAGACACGGATAGATGTCGCAAAGCTGTCGATATAAGGCTCTGGTGTCTCGAAATCCAATTGTGCGTGAAATGTTATTCAAGATTAATTCTCTAATTTTCTAAACATCTCAACAAAAATCGAAGGATTTGCCAGTTTCATGTATCAACGTCTCATTCAACTAGTAAATACAGGTTACTTCAGATTTTTTTAAGTGTTAATTTCATGTTCGTCGGCGTCGCACCTTAAATACATCGGACACAACTTGAGACGAAGGCTAGTGCGCACGTGCATTTTAAATTATATCAAAAATCTCCGGACATAAATAGAAATAATATTATATTAATTTAGTTTCTTATTTGGTTCTAGTAAGTGTATTGATAAAGTTCGAACTTGGTGCGCCTCTGATTTCAAGCGAATTGATCCAACATTGTTTGAGAGACTTCAAAGGAATAATTCTCGAAAGATATTTATTGAAAAATGAACTATTGGCAAAAGTATCTCGGTACGCGCAGAATTTTCTCATAAGAAGAATGTATAGAATATATTTATAAGAAGTCCCTATAGCATTCTCATTTTGCAAATAGCTGGAAAACGGCGATATATGTATGTGTAAAAAAATATTGCCGAAGGCAAAAAGGTTTTTAAATTCATAGAGAAAGTCAAATTTTAGGACGGGAACGGTGAGCGCCGCGTCCCAAATAAATTATGAATGAGAAGCTGCTCTTGCTCTCAAAAAAACTAACAGCGTCAATTGAAAGGAAAAAATTTCGCACATAATTTTATTGAATTTTAATGTTTTTTAGCATCTCTCCTGCCGGTTTGTACCTCTGGAAAAATCAGTTTTTTGCCAATTTTTTTAAGTAAAAATCGCGCGTCGCCTGCTTATTATTTTCTTTTTTACTTACCTTTTAACTCAATCACTACTCAATTATGTTCTCAAAAAGTTCTACACCACACCGGTAAAAATCTGAGCGAGTATCAAAGCCCAGAGGCCGCCCGCATCATCAAAACCCAATCAATCCGCCTGATGAAGAAGATCGAGGTGACCTGTGAAGAATTAGCCGCGGAAAACAACGAAGAACGTCCTTGCACGGCCTTGCGACTGTAAAGGCCACCGCTTGCTACGAATTCGCCGTTTGTTTCAACACGCGGAGGCAGGACCCACTGCGATGTGCTCTGCTCTTCTTCTTCTTCTTCTTCTTCTTCTTCCGCTGCCGTTCGTTCACTTGTTTCGAGCGTTACTCATCTGTTTCGGGGAGGAAGAAAGCGAGGCCCACTCCACGTAACCGTCAGACGACGATGTAGATGCGATTGTTTCGAGTACCCGGACAGGTGACTATGATATATTTTCCTCTGGACTCGGGTGAAGAGTAGTGGGTGGCAGTACTGAATAATAATGGTGATTAGGGGGGTTCTTTCTAAAGAGAGGGGGGTATGTGCAAACTATTTTCTCATGCCGGTGAGAGCAGAATGATAAATGAGCCAAGTTAGATCTATGGTTGAGACGATTTATCTTCCTTGCCCAGTGGTTCGAGAAGACTATTAGCTACCGCTGTGGTGCTGGGCATGTTTATGCCCCCTGGGGGGCAGATATCTTAACTACCGCATTAGTAGGGGCTTTTTTACGAAGCCGATTAGACGGGATGAAGACTTCACACCTTTGAGGTATAGTTGTAGACGATTTAAAAAAGTTGCTCTCGAGCTAATTTATCGAATAAATTTTCTTTAGCTTCCTTGGCACATGTTAATGCTCATTAGTTCCGGTTAGTTGAATTTGGGATCTTAAGCGGCTTGATGCAAATTGTCAATGACGTGAGAAACTGCATTTGGCTCCTACTAACGAGTGCCAACAAGTTTTATATTTCTCCTATTTTCTAGCGCCCTAAGAAGTGATTGAAGGAAATCTACGACAAACTTCTCAATTGAGCGGAAGAAAACTATGAAAATTGCGAAATTAAAAGGCGATTAAAAAAGAGGAATAAATAGTGGAAATGAATTTGACAAATTTTTGAATTCAGAAAAATTGTGATGCGCCAGGAACGTACTAGGTATCGAGGGCTGTAAACACCAAATTAATAAAATTTGACAAATGCAAGAACACATGAACGGGTTGGATACATGTTGGAACCAAAACGATTTAACTAAATTTGTTGAATGCGTATTTCTGGAAAAAGTAGGTACTGTGGACAAATGAAGAAAGGACACTTTCGAGGTACTGTGAGAGTTTTAGTTATTTCAGCGGTCCAAAACGAATTTTGCCATCTAAATCTCGCTCCTGTTGATGAAAAACTGAGGCTCGACCCCGTCGTTCTTTAGTTTACTTAACAGGTATTACTTTCTTTTGATAATTTGGACCCAACCACCTTTCAAATTAATTATTGTAATATTCCGTTACTTAAAAAAAAGAGGAACTGAACAGAAACTCTTGTGTTCCACTTATTTCATTTCAATAAATTGTTTTCAACGATGATGACCTTGCATCTTACCACTTTTCGAAAGTTGATATAAATGGGTGATGAGGCAAAGAGAAGAAACTTAATCATAAGGGTTTTGATTGATAACTCAGTCTTCTTCACGCAAGAATATTAATCAATCCCAGCGGAAAAATGTCGATCGAAAAAAGCCACAAACGGTTTAATTTGGCAAAACCACGTTACAGATGCGCCAAGGCGGCTTTCGAATCTTCCGTTATAGCCCGACAAATGATAAGTGAGCAAGAAATTACAAAATTGCATTTTATCGTACTTGAAGTATTATTTCGATTTTGGCACGGTTTTCGAATCGAGGCTTCGCATGCTTATTCGGGATATTTCTGCCAAATTAAGCTTGAACCTTGAAGAAACCGTCCAATGCTGAATAAGACATCTCGGTAGATAACACAGCAGATCCGATAGTCAGTGCAATAAATGGAGGGTTTGCCGATCAGATCAAAATAGTTGGTGAAAGAATGGAGGAAGAAAGAACGAATAGTTGCAACAATATACGGGCAGCTTTCAATAAGAAGCAAGAAAAATTTTGTATTATATTTGTTTTGCTAAATTGTAAATGTTAAATTAGTTAGTCATCGCGTTTAAGCGTTTAGATTTAATAAAGTACCAACAATAAAAAAACATAATCGTAATTGCGAAACTATGTCAATATCGAACCAATTGTTTACTCGAGCAAATTCAAAATTACCAGATGGTACCATTTCCTCTTCAGTAACCAATGTAAAAAACTGATAATGACTGGTGTGCTTGTTCTTCTTCAAACAAGCCTATATAGACAACACCGTGATAAGTTTAATAGCTACCTAATGGTCTCAAACATCCTTTAGTAAATCGTCCTCATAAATCAGCCGACGTATAGAACAGATCTTATGAACATTATTTATAGGTTTTTTTACGATACTTTTAATTGTTGCTTGAAAGTCGTTGTTGTGAGGAAAAATTGGGTTGATGCAGTCCGCATATCGGCCATTAAACGGCTTTCATTGGAAATGGTGGACAATGTAATTGGCTTCAATGTACAGGAATTTAGAAATCCAATCTGTTTCGTCATTATGTCGGAGTTGAAGAAATGCGTGACAGGTGCTTCATTTGCAGTAAATTAATGGCGGGATTTGCAAGGGGTTTTTGCCCTCCGGGTCATTTGAAAGAGACATAAATTTGGTGCTAGAGAGAGGCTACAAGCAACGGACCCGGAGTTACAGTTTAGTCTAAAGATGAGAGGAACCACTGCGTACACCTGCCCCAAAACCTTCCAAACTCAGTATTTGAAGTTGAGATGATATTGTTTCTGGCAATACACCAATGGTCACATTTACCGAGATTTTTCCTTATATTTATCTGCATATGCCGTTATTCAAATGAAAGTACACAAATACTCTCTGTAACTTCTTCGCTTCCTTTGAGCTCCCCAATTAATTGCGATCAAGAATCTCGCCGGCACTTTGAGATATTGTCATTCATCTTCATTCATCAGTAGGAACGTTGGTGGGAGAGGGAGGGGCGGCAGAGAGGAGGGGAGGGAGAAGCCTGAGTTGCTTCAAGCTGATTATAGAAAATGGATGGCGCTCTCTCGTTCTTCAAACCCAATGGATAGTTGTTTCATGTTAATGAAAGATCCGGCAAATTTAATGGTGGAATATCCTCCGACTTTTCAAGCTTTTACCATGTTAAAGCGATGAAATGGAGTATTTTTAAAATGGTGGCAGTTCAGGCCAAATGCTTCACGTCGAGGCAGTATTGTTATGTTATAATGCAAAACTTTCTCATTTTAAATTAATATTATTGGTCGCAATTTAAGATAATTCGATTCCATTTTAAACAAGTTGGTGACCGCTCAAGTTAAAGGAGATGCCGTAGATTCAATTTCATCCATCCTAACAAGTACAAGATTGCTTTAATTTATATGTAATTGATGTCAGGGCAGGCGAGTTCTGGTTAGTTAGTAATAAATGAGGATTCTCTTTTCCAACGATTCCAACCTAATTAACCATAATTTCTTATTGGTGAAAGTTGATATTGTTTTTTTAAGTTTGAAGAACTCTTCTCCAAATTCTCAATTTTTTACCATTCTTGTTAGATCATCAAGTGGTCACGTGTATTCTCAAAATCTTAAATCATTTACCGTGATGGAGTGGCATCAAGTCTCACTATCACTAACTCGTTTTAGATAAATATATATTTTTTATTTTTATGCTCGAAAGTACGGGATTCTCAAGATTCAAATGACTATATCCCAATACAAGAATCTTTTAATTTACAATGTAATTGGCTTGAATGTGCATGAATTTAGAAATCCAATTTATTTCGTGTTTATGTCGGAGTCGGAGAAATGCGTGATAAGTGCTTCATTTGCAATAAATTAGTTGTAGGATTTAAAAGGGGTTTTTGCCCTCAGGGTAATTTGAAAAAGACATAAAGGTGCTCGGGGAGAGGCTATCAAGCACAAACCCTTCCGTTTTGAGGGTTTCATTAAAGGATAGAGCTGACAAACTTCATTCAATTTCAGCGTTTCAAGCTCTCGTCTTTCATAGAGAAGTGGAAAATAATATTGAAAATTTGACTGAGCTCCATTTTTAAGGTAAAAAATTATTTTACCACTTTTCGAAATGGCGAACGTGACGTTATAAGTGAGGTTTCCCGCTTCGGTAAGATTTTAAAGTCTCGCACTTACCATACATAAATAATACATATCTATAATAAGGCTATAATTAATGTACTTTTCAGAGCAAAAATTGTTCCTACATTAAATCAGCTATTGCACTTATTGGTTCAGAATTTACATATACCTACTTACCGGAGGAACGATAAGTTTTTTTAATAGTAAAAGTAAACTTCTCCCACCTGACTTGCGAATTGAGTGAAATCCGGATTTCTTAGAATGCGCTAGTATTTACCTAAAGTGAGCTTATTTTATTCCCTAGAGATTAATCCTCCTGAGATTAAATGCAATCCCTATACGGCTTAAAATTAATCCGTATATACACTTCAATGTTTACGTGTTTCAACCATCTAAAGCAGATATCGATTAAGATTACCACCGAGTATAATTAAAGTACCACATAATTTAAAGACTAATCCCTAATTAATAGCTTACACTCGCAATTAATCACAACTTTCCATGTTGCTACCGTTGGATTTCTACGCGAAATTAACAAGGCTCAATTTACACTTTTTTTTTATGAATTTTCGGCCAATTTAACAAATGGGACGCAGCATCCATCTGGGCGTGCGAAGCGTTTCGCACTCTCTAACGCTTAAGCAAATAATCCCGTGGAAAACAGTTTTTGCATGTTTGTTTATTAAATGATGCGCTTTGTTTAGTACTCACTGGATTATGGATGGTACTGATTAAATTTGATATAATTAACCAAAAATGTTGGACACGAACGACGGTATCGTGACTAATGCGGGTACCCTCTGGATGTCCAGAAAATTGCAAAACCAATCAAGATTTTTTTCTAGTAGTTTTTTAACCGAAATATAAATTATGCAAAATAACTTTCTTGCGGCGGTGGCGCCCCCCTCTAAGTTCCGTTCAAGCGACGGGAGAGTCCTTGTGTAATCGAAAAATTTTCCTGATCGAATGCAAAAGCAAAAGCACTGAACTTTTATCTGATTTCCGATTTAGTGAGATACGCGCATCTAGTTTATAAAGCACGTTTTCGTTTAATTTTTCATTTCAGGCTAATGATGTTTAATTGTGATTTTACAGCACTCGCTCGCTCTTAAACGCAGCTCCCGCAAGTTTGTCCGTCTATAGACAAAGATATAAATGAAAACATGACACTAAAATCACTACTTCAGATCAAAATGCGTAGGAAACTACTCTAATTTCCCACTTACTAATAAATTTACCCAACCCACGGGCTATTCCAAGTCGCAAATCAGGCGTAATAAAATAACGACCACTTTGCCAGATGCCAGAAACTATAACTCATGGGTAGCAATAGGCTTTAACGCTTTTCATTGAATTTATTAATCAATAAAAACCCCCAATAATTACTATGTTACATGTGAAGTGATTAAATAATGAATCCTCAGATAACGCCTTGAATTGCAGCACCACCACAGCACAATCATAATAAATTTCTGCCTCAGCTCGGACGACTTATTACAGACAAATGGAAGCATGAATTATTGTTTCCAATTGGACGTAATAATCAACTACTGTGAAATAATACTTATTTATTACTGATGGTGTGGTTAATGTCAGGCTTTTTCTTGGTATACTGGCTCTTAAGTTCATTATGGTATATTAATATTTTACTTTTCAGAAAGCTAAAGGAAAAACATGCGTTAAATCTACTAAGAGAATCTGCTGGAGAAAACCAATTCCTTTGTGTAACTTTTCGAAGTAATTATTGACCAGGTGTACATAGAATCAAAATTTCAATTGTACGAGATTTCATGGCCCTTTTGCCAATACAGAGATGTATTCTGCTCATTCAGTACATTTCATAGTCTTGCGCTCATTCGTCTTATTTAATTATCTACATGCTATCTTTAATTTCATTCAAATTTTCATGACTTATCCATTCGGAATTTCACAAAGGACCACACTCCGAAAATCATCCCCTGGTATGCGCCCTATACCGATATCACTCATAATAGTTTCCTGTTCGAGCCGTTCTTTCCACCTCTTTTCCATGCAATTTTTTCCTTTGCTGATTCCACGAGTACATATTGTTTTCACTGTTAGTTTGGAACGGTTTCTTCTGTTATTGGTCAAATTTCCTAAATTTTTGTGATGGTTGTTACACGTTAATTTGCACTCCAGAGGAGTTTCGTAAGCGATCAAAATTCTCCAACTACCTAGTTCTCAATAGCTCCCACCAAGCTACAATTTTCCTTGCAATCTTATATAGTTTTCTTGTAGTAATCGCCAGTTATTTTCTGCATACTTCTTAAAAATGCTGTCACAAAACCGAGCATATTTTGCATAATTAACCGTGGCACTTACACGTTATTAGATCAGCTTATTACCATCAAATAAAATTTAACTGCAAAACATGATCATTAATCTAATATAGTTTTCTCATGTCCAAATTACACGCATATACATCTGCTTAGAGATAATTAAGTCAGTTTCACCTGATAAATAAAACCAAAAACCAAGTGATATATTTACTTAAATGTAATACGTGTCCATCAATTCTATCTATAGTATATGAAACAGCTACTTTCCCGCATTTATGCAAAACTTTACGTGTCTCATATTGCAAATGCCACTTTTTCCCCTGTCTATCACGATAATTCTAGAGGGAACTAATTGGGCAAATCGGCCTATGTGAATCCAGCCATAGGCGTAAATGCCAGAACCATCCTTTAATCGTCGTTATAATACAGTTCTGCTCGAGCCGTGAATATCTCGAAAACTGCTCCATGTGAATTATGCGCTCAGCGCCCGTTTAGCTTCTGGGCCAAAAACCATACGTGAAGGCAAGTGGTCCTTTATAAATGGTCGTTGTTCCGCCACTGGTGCGCGTTTAATATTGATAAGGAAGACATTCCTATACAGTAGTCTCGTTAACATCGCTTAAAGTCGCTGCGTGATTTCGAATTTAAATTAAAATGCTGTATTAATTGAAAAGCGATTATTCCCCCGTCAGGGAGCGTTTTTAACTTGGAGACTTACAACACGAGTTGAGCAGGAGAAATAATTACCCAGGACAGATCAATCAACCCGGTGTGCCCGTTTGAGGCCTTCTTAAGGTAATGAGCCTCGTTTAATTTCCATAATTATTGCTGGCACGCAATATGGAAAGGAACGATCTAAGATCCGTGTTGGAAGAGGAAGAAAATGATAAATAAGGGTTGCAGCAAGTAAAAGGGGGCACTATTCTCTTCAGTATTAAAATCAAATTGATGGGATTTGTGTCTGATTAATGAGTCCATTTAATGTGAAAGAGTGCGATCTTATCGAGTCCAAATTTTCCTTCGCTTTTCACGTTTCGATTGGGTGGCGAGTTTCAGCCCGAAATTTTGCGCACGACTAGATTGAAATTGTTTAGCCCAACGAGAATGTTCCAGCACTATTCTAGAAAGTATATCTAATTGATTTTAATGGGCTCGTGAACAAAAAATGCTTTTATATACTAGATATATCGAAATTCAATTTCTTTTTTTGGGCCAAATAGACCTTTACCCACGTCCGTTTGATGGCGATAAAGCGGACGCACGCGAAGGTTCACAATGGACGTCTTAAATCAAAAGTAAAAGTAGGTTCCTGTGTAATTAAACTACGCGTACACTGAAAAAGAAAAAAGGGTATTTGCTCAGTTCATTCAATATTCATAAATCTTGGCCATTTCTGAGGCCGCTTAGTGGTAGGTAGGCCCTAACCCAAAGAACATAATTATGCACGTCGGAAGGTCCAACATGACCAAGACCATAATTCCAAGATTTAATGGTAAAATATGTTAGCAGGCCCATTATAACTAATTAGAATATTGCTAAGTGTTTCTACGACCCGAGAGTGGCAATTGTGGCATATTTATAACAATTTCGTTGCGTGCCTCAGACGTGCATTAATAAACTTTAAAAGGCGAAGAACTAATGGGAGTAATACAGAACCTTAATGGGAACCTCTTTATTTTACGAGGTACTACTCGACGGAGAGATTTATTGAGTACGGTGCATTGAGGCTGATGCTAAAAGAAAGCGATAATGGACAGGAAGACCTTTTGAATATCGGCATCGATGTAGAATTTTCTATATTTACCGTGAGCTGCAACCACTTACCAGATGTCCCCAGTAAGTATTAAAATGCGGTAATCATTTGTAATTTATATGGTATTTGTATCTGTAAATAATTGGAATAACTATAAGAGGAAGAAGTATTTCTTGTCCTTCTGCCGATCGAATTTGATTTAAAAAACGTTTACAAAACAGTTCTCTAACGATGATAGGGGTTCATACACGTTCTTTTCCTCTCACCTACGAACACTTGATATCCGAAAAATAATCCTTAAAATCCATATTTCTATAACCGGGGATCTCAAGAACCAGTAGAGATTTCAAAAAACCATTTCAAATTCTCGACTATACAGAGTGTTATCTAAGTGGGTGGCCAACCTCTAAGGGGCGATTATCTAAGTGATTCTAAGATAAAAACATATATCCGGTGATACCTGGTTTTAAAGATACAGGGTGTCGAATTAAAAAAAATCATTACATGCATTTTTTTTATTCTAAATAACATGACGACGCAAAATAATATGAAAACGCAATTTGGTAATAAATTTCAAAAAAAAGGAAAAAAGAATCTTTTAAGCTAGAAATTGTACGTTTTATTTTCCTAGTGGTGGACACAGGGGTAACACCGAAAACTTGAGAAAAATCAAACAAAAAAACGCCGTATTAAAATTACATTTAATTAAATGGTACGCATTTTTTTAGCAAAAAAAAAACATTTAACATTAAGTAACACAAATCGTACAATAGTTGCTGGAAATGTTTATTAAGATTTTCACGAAAAATCTATTTAAAAAAATGAAACCTTATCTTGAAAACGAACTACGTTGACATACATTTTCCCCTTTCAATCACCCAGAGAATCACTCCTTGAGGTTTGGCCACCCACTTAAATAACACCCCGTATATCGCTCCCTCATTTGCAGTACCCCAGCCCGGTTGCATACAAGATATGCATGAGACATATTACATGCAATATGAGATATGTAGTAAATACCTGTTTGAGGCATTAATAACGTAAATCAGTTGAATTTAAACGGATGCCGCACGAAGTATCGCACACCAGGAACATTTGCGTGCGCTGCTCTGGTTTGCGATGCTTTCTGCGACGTCCATTTAAATTTGATTGATTTACATAATTAATTTAACACACCTCAAAACAGACATGATAAACGGCTGTTAACGGGCGGAAGTCTTTAAGGTTAAAAATACACAAACAAATGTTCATATCTACGAGATGATTTCCTGCTTATATTTATTTTCTATTATAGCATGCGTGTAAGTTGGTTCCGCAATGTTAAAATTTTCTGTAAAAAATTAGTACAACTTCTCTGAGAGTTAAATAATTCTTAAATTTTATTTAGCGAAATATGCCCTGTTACTGATTTACTTCTCTTTCGACTTGAGACGGCTCCAAATCGAACGTGCAGCGCTGCGCTGCGCTTTAAAATACCGCGCTGAACTACGCAGCTCGACGCAGAGTGGTGCTGATTAGCGCAAAATATTTTAAAGAAAAAAATGATCATGTGCCTCGTTACAATTTGCGCACGCGCCCCCTACTTTATTTGAAGTCGATGGCCCTTCAACTCAAAACGGTGCAAACACTATATCTACTTACAACCCCGTCTAAAACAAACGTTTTCCTTTGATGTACCGACCGAGTCTTTTCGGATCGCGTCTGCTCTCGACGCAGAATCGGGCATTTTTTGCGCGTTTCAGCGCAGGTTAGTGTTCACATCTCACGCATCGCGAGGTTTCACAACGGGGCGCAGTGCAGCGCGATCGATCGGAAGCCGCTTTGCCGCTCCGCGCTGCGTAGTGCATATTTTAAAAGGGCGACGCGACCTGTCTGGAGCCGCCTTTAGGCAGTTATATGGAAGGCGTGTTTGTATGATTTAATAGAACTTCTTTTAAACGATAGAGGTGACACAGGTTACGGCATATTATGGGTTATATAGGCAATTTGTAATTCTGCGGAAACTCCCACAGATTACTTATAATGCCGATACGAAGAATCACAAATGTTGAAGGATACACCGTCGAGACGCAAATAACGCACTCGGATTTACCGAATTTCCACGACTTTTCCTTTTGTGAAGAAATTTCCATGACTTTTCATCTATATGAATGCATTGAAGCGTGTCGATAAATTGTAGGGTAAAATGTATTAATGCAGTCGGGCAATTGGCGAGTGATCCAGATTGCGACAATGTATATTATTTTTAAATTATCTAAATTTCCTGTGCACAAATTATACAGGGTGTCTCTAAAAGATGCGGAAAAAATACTGCCACAAATTCCTGAGGCTAAAATATGATTATCTAACCCAACTTACCTCAGCCCAAAAATGGATGATTTCGGAGATACAGAATGTCAAAAGTTCAATTTAATTTTTTACGAGGTATTAGTCTTTGTACACACGAAAATGGAGGTTATTTTGAATATTTGTTAAAAGCGTTTATTATTAATTAACTTTTCGTTGATAAATCTTTTATCGACTGTTTTTACCAGAGAATAAAATTAACAACATATTTACTTGTTTTTGTAATTTTTGGTGTTACTCTTAAGGCAATTGAATGCAATGGTGAGTTTGTGTAAGAAATCAACTTAATTTTCGCTTCAAATTGTGTTCAATTATTACAATTAATTTAGACCTGGTCGTGCACGAAATGAACTTTTTAAATCTAGGTATCCCACAAACGGTTGCTCAAATAGACTCTTACCAAGCATACCTTTTTTAGGCAAAAGACGTTGGAGAATAAGAAATTTTATTTAGAAGTAAAATACAGTGCGGCTCAAAAGAGTTATTTCGTTATAAATGTGTGGAAAGTACCGCGTGTGGCGCCCTTTACATTATACAATGAAAACGATAGTAGATTTCAATTTGTCACCCCAAAAAACTCCCCCTAGCCAAATATTGTGATCATACACCAGTAATTAAAAACAAAATTTATGAAAAACTGAGACCAAATTAAACTCTTGACACTTTGTATCTCCGAAATCGTCCACTTTTGAACTGAGGTAAGTTGAGTTAGAACATCATATTTTAGCCTCAGGAATTTTTGGTAGCATTTTTTTGCACCTTTTAGAGACACCCTGTATATATTCGGAGGAGAATTTCAAATCTTAAATGCTGCATATGAGCGACCCAGTTTCAGTCATACACTTATAGAGAGAAATTTCATCACGAAAAAGATATCAAACTCATCTAATGAACTATACAACGCAAGTTTCTAATGACTCATACAATTTCATAGAAAAACTTTTGGATTTTTTAGAATTATTTCGCCCAATTTTTTAAATTTCAACGTGGACACCTCAAGACGCTCCAGAGGCAAAAAAAGAGAAAACATTTCTTAGGCTAATTTTTTTACTGGTAAATTACTCACATCCACATATTTTAATTACCTCCATCTGCCATCCTCTGTTTTATTGCTCCGATTAGACCTAAATAAATGGAAGTACCAACGCACAGGCGGCCTAATAGGAAAAATGGCTCCACAAAAAAAAATGGAAAAAAAAACTGAGTACAAATGTACAAATTTATCAACGGAATGGCTCTCGATTACAACTCCCTTCTTGACAAAGTGTTATTATCTTCAAAGGGTACTTAAAAATCAATTTGCCAGCATCTAAATATGGCAGAGTAATTAAACGTAGTGTGGCTCGTTTTTTATACTAGATGCATATAGGAGAATACAGGAGAAGAGTAATTTATCTAAATTAAAAATTCTTTCATGAGTACCAGGGCTGGTCGAATGGTAACGTTCTCTCATTTAACATGGGAATCAAGCTTAACACATTTTAGTGGTGTTTTATGGTTTTGCAGATCTAGAAGATAAAACAACGCGTGTAAAACACACACATATATCTGAAATTGTCACTTCCTTAAAATCTCACCTTATAATCGCAATATTAGTACCGAAAAGTCATAATGGCACTTGGCGGTACCCTCAGTTCTCTGCGAAGGAAACAATGCAGGATACTGTACGTTTAATAACACCTACAGTAAGAAGTTTAACGGTGCCCAAGAACAATAAGTATTATAATAATGAGCGCAAAAGTTGTGGTACTTTTGCAGTTTCCTGAAGTCTCGGAATCGCATTGTATATGGCGACTGATCGGGTGATGGTTTAAGGCGCCGACACTCAATACCCACGGTACCGCCAATTATTTTCCGAAAAAACGCTGAATGTGGCTTAGTAGGTAAACATACTGTCTATGGTAAGTAGCCTCGTAAAAATGATTCCAATGGAAACAGGCTGAATTGCAATCTGTACGATAGGAATGAAGCTAAGTGATGAATATAATTTTTTTTGAGTTCCTTTTGGCTCCAGGTTTTCACAGATCAAACTTTCAGAAATTTTCCACGCACACTACATAGAGCTTGAGCAAGTATCTCGACTGCGCAATTTTGAGAAAAACCTGAACTTAATTGATATTTGGAGAGTTTTCTTGAATAAGATTTTGGATATGGAGAGTCGTTGCACCATGAAAAATGTAACAACTATACAGCGTGTTTTTTAATGGATAGTAAAAAATGAAATGGGCGAATTACGAGCTTATTTTAAGGTAAAAACTTTATATAAAGGCATGACCTCAATTGCTTCCATTTTGATTTACAGGGTGTTGAAATTTCATTTTTTTCCAATTTTGATTAGCTTTTCTGTTATTTACAAATCTAATTAACTCAAAATTGGTAGTAATAATTGGTTTAGCATTACAAACCAACTGAAATAACAATTAGTTAAAATAGTTTACAGAGCGTTACTTTTTTCGCCATCGCTCTCAACATATTACATAAGAAATTTTTTGGGAATTTTTTTTTAGATTTTCTTCATTAACTTAATTTAGTCTCTTGTGTCTTTTATTAATCTTTTTGCTTCTTCATTTTTTTTTAATAAAAAACAACAGTTTAAGTGATATTTACAAAAATATTCAACCATGTTAGTCCCGATTGCCTAAGGACATGATAAAACGGTAAATCAAAATGGCAGCAATTTAGGACATGCCTTTGAAGAAGTTTTTATCTTAAAATAAGCGCATGATTCGCCCATTTCATTTTTGCCGTCCATTAAGAAACACCCGGTAAACGATGCAAACGTTGAAGCGGGCACACAGAAAAAAATAAAGAAACACGAAGGTCTGAAGGTTTAATGCTGCCCAACAAAAGATATTTCTACATTTAGACTCTTCCACAACTGTCCATGGCTCATGAAAAGGTCTCAAAATTTGTTACAGGCAAAAAAAAGTTAATTAACAGCGACCATCTAATTCATTGGAAGAAGTGTGAAGAACATCGCAGAACGTGCGACCAAATGAGCCTGCAAACCTTAAGAAGAGAAAATTTTACAACCTTATTGTAGTAATTTTTAAAAGAAATGCTCTCACTCAATGCTTCTGGTTCTTTGATGTTCGAAATTATCTTTAAAACACATCTCGGCAATTACTCACCTCTCTAATATCAACTCACAAGTTCCTCGTTAGAATGCCTGAAGTGAAAAAGCTCCATTGTTTCAACATGTTTTCTCACATACTTACAAAGCTATAAAGTGCACAGTCATAATTTATCTACACCTAGCAATTATTTTTGCTATGATTTATTGAAGCGAGTTTCTAAAATTTATGATAATCAATCTATTAGCGTTTTATTTGTAAAGGTAACTTATTTCCACGCTACTGCCGCAATATACTCGGAATAAGTGGTGTAACTGTACATTTACATTAGCAGTTATCAAAATTATGGTCCCACAGTTTTAGTGGGAATTTCGGTTGTGGTTAAAGTCTTTACAGCATTGTTACTTTAGAATTTAAACCATATCTGGGTCGGCTTAAACATGTCGTGCGTGGTGAATTATTGCCACTAGTTTCCGCGAATAGCGCTATTTATATAGATCAAATAACCAGTCATGGTGATGGTCACCAAAAAGGTGTAGGTATAAAAGATAAGGTGGTTTGTGTTACTCTAATTAATCATTGGGATTTCCCTTTTGAGTTAAAAACGGCTATATTGAGCGTCGTAAAACCAATTCAGTCCGAACTTATGGAGACAGTAAAGAACACTTTCTACAGTTTTTGCGCTCGCGTCTGCATTCTAGGTGTTAATTAAACTTTTATTAGATTAAAGTCTAAATATTTTGCTTTTCAATTTTATACAGAGTGCGATCTGCTTAACTAACCATAAAAACCAAGCACCTCGTTAAGGTTTCTCCAATTTTATTTATAGACTTTGAGTGCAGCGATATAAAGTTAAATTTTTGTGGTGTGGGACTATCGCGCGGTTGGTGGTCGGTACCACGCAGTACTCAAATAACGGGATCCGGCTAAATATTTCCCCATTTTGCACACAGATCTGTCTATCCAATTTACTTTAATCAGCGGATTTTATTGCCTGTGAAGGAATTGCTTTTATGGCCGCTTTTATCGCCGTTTGGGCCTTTTGGGTGTATTTGGGGCAGAAAGACAAGAAATCTTAACGATTACCTTTGAAATGGATGCACGTAATAAAACATTGATGATGGAAGGCGAGCTGTATAATAATTGCGAATGTTAAACCTGTTATTAAAGGAGGATGCTGATGCCACATAATTTCAGTGAAGGCACTTTCTTTCAGTATTAGTACTTAATTCGATTATAGGCGCTAGTTTTTGCACAAAACTGAAAAAGGGACATTTTCTACTTAACTCATGTTAAGCTTAATCGACGCTAAACGCATTCTAGTTAAGCCTGGCTTGGCACTTAAACACCTCAAGTTTCCGCCTTAACGCGGTTTATTGTTTTTACCCAAGGGCCCGTTACGGATATTATCGTCTTAAAATGGTTACACCGTTCCCTCAATTTCCTTTTGCCCTTGTTTAACGTCGACTTAGTGTAGTTTTTCTTTCTTTTCTGCTAATCTTATACATTGCATAAAAGAAAGCGGCGGTACAGCACTTTTCTAAGATAATCGCACTTTGTACAAGTGATACGAGTGAAGATTTTTAAGTCGTAAGACTTATAACATTTTTTTTTCAATTTCGAACCTTTCGTGATCAAAAAATAGTTCATTTTTTATAACATTTCCTATGGTTCTGGAAAATGTAACGAATTTTTTCTATCAGTTACATCAGTAGATAAAATCATTTTAAATCGACAGTCAATAAAACTTCACTCGCGACGTTATTACGCGTTGGATTATTACTTATAAAATGTTTCAAACAATTAATAAAAATACAACAATAAACACAAAATATAGCAATGCCTAACGCACGATGTGTTAGAAAAATCTTCATTCGACTAACATAAGTAAAATCCAGAATCACGTGATACTTGGGTCCGCCAACCACGTCAAGGTTGGTAATAAAACAGTTAAGAACGGAAACATTTTGATAATTACTCCAAAACAGCCAATTAATTGCCAATTAAATTGCCGAGCAAAGTAAACCACCAACTGGGCGATAAATTCTCAAATTACGATTTTACAGGCGAACGTAACGTTACCCCATTAGTGCGGTAATGTTGTTCGGCCTTTGGAAGATTTTAAAAAGTAGTTAGGTTTAATATATCATCAAGCTGTCTGATGGAATTCATACGGGAAGCATTGTTAGCTTGCATCGTTTAATGACGCACTTCTAGTTTTAATGATAAGTAATATTATTTTTAAACCCGTGACAAAATGGTGGAGCAAATATATAAACGAGAATTCCTATTGTTCACAACGAAACGTGACGCGATGAGAACACCCGGCGTAAACGGTAATGAAATTGTCGAGAGGACCTAAAAAGTAGTTAAGATTTAGTGGGTGCAAAAAATCCAGAAAACTTCTGACGGAGTAATGAAGGAAAGAAAAAAAATTCTTCTGTTTTCAAAATTTTCGAGTAAGTATCCAGTTAAGTTTGAGTAGAATTTTCCAGGAACACTTTATTACAAAGTGTAAGAAATATAATCTCATTTCTCGAAATTAAAACGCCTTTAAATGTGTAGTTAATAAGAATTTGCCATGAACTAAGAAGGGGGCCTTTATATATTAATAAGCACAATTATGAAATCGTTCCCAACTGATAAGGGGACCATCAAACTTGCAACAAAAGAATTTTTTTATAATTAATACACATTGTATATTTTACAGTTAATTCCCTCCTATTAACAGGTGCAAGAAGTTTACCAGATGACATTTAGATAACTAAAAAAACGTATAAAGTATTTTAGACATCTTACATACTTGACAAGTTTACGGCTTCCACAAAAATTGCTATGTCTTGGTGGGTTAAGCGATAATTTAATCATTTTGGGCATTGTGCATCCGCGGTTCAAATAAGCTTCAATGTAATGTTTTACGGTTTTTAATACTATTACACCTAAACAATAATTAAAATATATATTATAAAACAAATTTTATTATATTATATAATATACTATCAAAATATCAAAAATAGTGCTGCATTCGCATACGATATTTAACCTTTGGTATCAGGATCGCATAAGTGTGAGGAAGTATATTTAGTTCGTGAGAATTCTTCGACAAATCAATTTGCTGCATTCACATACGAAACTTAACATTTGGTATCAAGACCACAGAAGTGCGAGGAGGTATATTTAGTTTCTGAGAATTCTTCAACTAAACAATTTGCTGCATTCACATAGGAAATTTAACTTTTATTAATATATATTATGAAAGAAAAAATATCTACTTATCAACGTCGAAGTGTCAAAGATGATTTATATTGTACGTTGTTCAAAAATTCACGTGGCGCTATCTACTTGCTACTACACTAAGTATGCCTGTGTAGTTTTCTGTGGTGCTATCTAAGGGTAGATGATCAAACCTAGCATTGTCCGTTAAATGAAATTTTTATGTTTATTAGCTAGTGTATTGTGCCACCACGTATGGATAGATAGCCAAATTTAGCGTTGTGCGATAAAAGGAATCTTTACGTTTATGAGCTAGTCCACTGGGGCGCTATCTAGAGATAGATAGTTAAACCATATATCGAGCTATAGAAGTAATCTTCACCTTTAACACCTAGCGCTATGCGTGATGTTTAGATGGCGCAATTAAGCAGGAGTGCAAAGCGCCAAAGATAAAAAGTGTCAAAAGGAAAGTCCAATTATCTTCGCATACAGAATATCCGGTTAGCGGATTGGCCTACTAATACGAGACACCATGTATATTAATTACACAGAAATTCCTTTGTCATAAATCTGATGGTCCCTTTGTGAAATGAAAAGGTATTAGCTATCTTTGCCGAGATCCTCTATATCGTAAACTTGTTTACACGGTTATATTCTAAACGAGTTTCATTAAACACTGTCTCATACTATTTGTTCTTGATTACTGAACTTTTTGTGCTTATCAAAATGCAACAAGAATATATCTTTATCACCAGTTTCTGCTTTACTGCAATGTGCTTTACTTTACAACGTGCTGCCCTAGCAACGTTATTAATAATGCTTAGAAGGGTTGAATCATTGTTTATTTTGGTATATCGACGTTTAATATCAAACGAGTTCAAAGAATAAAAACTCTCAGGGAGTTGAAAATTAAAATATGTCAGATCAAGGCAAAACAAAACCCGGAATGTGAGAGCTTGCCACGACCATCTTGCGCTAATCTAAAATTTGCCAGTTTTAATTCAACCGTGAACTATCGTAAGAAAAATAAGAATTTGATTCTGTGAGGTCCAAAAATTATGATTTCAAGGGATTATGTTGTCTTTGTTTTGTAAACAACATGACAAAATACTATAAAAACATGCCTTTATGTCTATTTAATCCGTTTCAGCTTACAGAAATATGTGGGACCATAATTCTGCCTTTTCTGGGGCAGCACCAAATGTCCATACTTCAGCAGTTTCTGGTCCGCCAAGTGAAACACACGCCTTGTTTGCAACAGAGCTGGAGTCAAGTCCCTGCAGCCATATAAGTAATTCATGAAACCGATTCAAAGCAAAACAAACTCACTTGACAACATATTGCATCTTCGTTTGCTCCCAAAGTTTCTTTAAAGCCATACTAACAACCCCATCGTTTTGTATAGGGCTTAAGGAGCATGTAGAATACACTACAATGCCCCCTTTTTTTGCTAAAGTTAAAGCGTTGAACAACAGTTCTGATTGCAGCTCAGGCAATTTTAGTCTCTCTTTTATTCGAGAAGGTTTGAATATGTTGTTGTCGTTTTCTTTTAGCGAATGTCGGTCGGTTGTGCAAGGAACATCAACCTGAAAACTCACAATTTAATTTAATAACTTAAATTAACCCTTAAAACCGAGCTTAAAACTTACTAAAATTCGATCAAAATCGTCCATCTCTATGAATCTTCCATCTAAATTTGTTAACTTGACTCTACCAGGAGTGAGCCATCTTTCATCTAAATCATACAGAAATTGCTGATAAACATTCTCAATTCTAGTAACTCTTGAATTGGACACATCATTAGAAACTAAACGCTCAGGATATAGAGTTTGTAGTGCTAATAAGCTTTTGCCTCCAGGGGCTGCACACATGTCCAGCATACTGCAACCGGGCTTTAAATCTAAAGCCAAAATTGGGAGAATTGAGCCTCCATCCATTAGGTAATAGTTCAAAACCCCCGTGATCGCTTTCTTCGCTGGATTAAAGTCACTAAAATTGCCCTGCTCGAAACAGTAGATGTTGAGATTTTCTGGAAAGTGGATGTCATGTTCTCTTTCGACTGGGAATGAGGTAGTAGGATCGAACATCTGATAATGGGAAGATTCTAATATAAAATCATCTTTGCCTTTTAGTTTAGTAGCTGGGATGTATTCGTTCAATATTTCTAGTGCTAATCCCTTCTCCTTTGTGTCAATCAGTCTTCTCGAGTCCAACTCCGCTGTATCTAGACTAGCCTGAAGGGAATATTTATACGCATCAGTTTTATTTTCTTCAGATTTTTTCTCGACTTGTTGGTCAACATTGTTCAGGTCCTCAATTTCGTTATCCAAACTCCATATCTTCTCTAAAGCGGCATTTCTCTGATTCTTTTCAATTTGTTCTCTAATGTGTTCTTTTTCCAAAGTGAACAAAGTTCTAATGTTTAAAGCTCCTTCCATCTCAAGTTTGGCCATGGTCTCTTCATTTTCACCATAGTTGTTGACTATTGCCACATATTTTTGTTTTCCTAAAAGTCCTTCTCTGATTGAGGGCCATTTCTTCTTGAACACCTGCTTGTAGAAGTCGTCAAAGTGTGCTAAAGCTTTATCTATTGGGTGGATTTTCTTTCGGAGGACTGACTGAAAACGAGAAATTCAGGGTGTTTCGTCAAATATACTTTGTCATTATTTATGAAAATTAATTATTTTTGATGGGAATGATCAAAATTTTATGGTCCAACCTACAATTATTCAACCAATATTTATCATAGAAAGGGCAGTAAGCCTCAGAGCTTTGGTACAGTCAGATCACCGCACAATGACAGTAGAATCTCCAACTATCTGTAATCACAATTCCCTCGATTCTAAAGAAATACAGTTACTATTTTGGCTGTCACCTGTGGGTGCAGGAGGCAAGAGATAGATGCAGTCGAGTTATCAAGGATGTAATCAGATATTTAGCCACGCAACTTTGCTGTGAAATCCTAAATGTTCAAAAACTATATGATTCTATTTTACAAATTATTACGAAAATTTATAGGGTTAGAAGCTCTGCTTTCCCATTTTTTGGTTCTTTATTTGTGAATCTGCAAGCAACAATGTTTGCACCTCACTTACCCCCTTAAATGATGGTCTCATGTGTAAAAATATATATTTTTTTAATGCTTCACTACTACACTATTGAGAAAACCATAGGTATCAGGCACCTACATTTTATTACATTACATAAACTAATTTTGTATAATTCCTAATTCAGCAATTCTTTCAAAGGGAATTTAAGCCACTAAAACTTCTCCACACCCTCCTCGCTCTCCGTAGTAGTCTCAAAAGCATTTTTAGACCTAGTGGATCTTCCCAATCTCTTTTGGATATCTTGCAGATTCATTCCTCTGGTCTCAAACAGCACAATAAAAACATATATGCAAAAAATCCCCATACAGCCACTGAAGATGAAAAACATACCACTCGCCTCAATGTCCTCTGCGATTCGATTAGAAGAATAGGTCACCACGAAGCCGATTAAACAGTAAATTGCCATGACGATTGAGGTGCCGATAGACTTAATGTTGGTAGGGAAGATTTCGCTCATGTATAAGAACGGTACTCCACCTAGACCTGAGTTGAAAAATATGAAGAAAAAAATTAAGCAAACCAAAGGGAGCCAGTCGATTTCTGAAGTGATGTTTTTATCAAAGCTTTGAAAGTTAAAGAAAGTGCCCAAGAGGGCTAGAGTGAATGCTAAACCTGCGGAGGAAATGCAAAGCATTCTTTTGCGACCTAAATAGTCTACCCCAAAGGAAGTGAGACAAATTGTGACAAATTGTGAGCCTTCCACTATAATGAAAGATATTTCCGGGGCTAAACTACTACCAGATTTTTGGAAAATCGGCTGAGTGTAAGAATAGATTATTATAATCCCTGAAAACTGCTGCATTATGGTTACAACGAGAGACATCAGAAAAGCCTTCCTGGCAACTTTGCTTTTTACAATACTCGCCACTCTTTCACTGGGTACTTTATTTGACACATATTTTTGAATCACATTAAGTTCCTTCTGAATTTCAATGTCTCCACAGGTATTGGGGTCTCTCAATTCGATCAACGCACTTTTGGCCTCCTCAAAACGCAACTTTTGTATTAAAAAATAAGGAGATTCTACCACAAAAACCCAGGTCCCAGTCATCCCCACTAAAGCAATTGCCAGTAAAATTAAATTAAACACTTTAATAGAAGTGTAAGAACTTATGCAATATGATGATAAAGTTCCTAGATTAATAAAAATCGAGGTGATGGAATAGAGTAAGCCCCTGCGAGACACTTCAGCTACTTCTCCGAAATACACAGCTGCTATCGAGATTCCAGAGTAAATACTCATTCCTGCAAGAAATCTTGCTGCGTAGAAGTACCAAATATTGTTTCCAAAAGCTGCTAATATAGAGGAAGCTATGTTCGGCAAATGGACGCACGCGATAGCTGGTTTTCTTCCAAATTTATCCATAATAAATCCCGATAAAGGTGGTCCTAAGACGCCCCCAAGATAAGCTAATGAGACTATCCAGGATTGTTCAGTGGAAGTGATTTGTCGGCCTAAGGGGTTGTTGCTGGTAGACAGTTTTGGGAGTATTGGAGGTGCCCATGCTAGCATTAAGCCAGAAAGGAGACTAACCAGATTCACTATTGATAGAAAATAATGTATTCAATGTTTTTATTAAGCTAAAATCGAGGCTGAAACTGATGGAACCTTACCGATTATCACAATAAGATAACTCTTCAGTTTTCCTAGCTTAAGAATAAACATCTTTCATGTTAATTAATGCTAGCCAAATGCAGCTTTTAGCAATTTCACACATAGATCGGATGTTACTAAATAGACTAGTTATCTCAGTTTCAGAGATTGATTATTCATATGTGATAAGTTATCTTTTGCAGATAGAAAGTAATAGTCATAGGTAATGATTTAAATTTCAGAGAATTTGTAATTAGGCACAAAAAAATAAATACATAAAAAATATATAGTTTTTCAGTAAAGTATTTGAAATACTGGTTTTCTAACGTAAATAGAAAACTAATTTAAAAATGATAAATAAGCAGTAAATAACATCGCAGTATTATTTCCATTATACAAGTCCTAAGTGCCTACTAATGAAAAACTGTAAATTCAGTTGGACAGAAAAATAAATACATGCTTTTGCTTTTTATATTGTTGTTTACTAATATATTAGTTATTGTCGTTGTTGCTTAAAAATAATATAAATAAGTTAGTTCTATACAATTTGGGTCGAAAACAGTACTGTTCTCACGAAAAAAGGGCTATTATAATAAAACTTCATAGAGATGATAATTCCTATTGTAAAATATAAAAAATTATAAGATATTCTCTTGGTATGGTACAAAATGCTTTAAAATATAAAACCTCTGAAGAAAAACATGGAAAACCGAGAAAAACATCGAAGACCACTGATAGACGCATTCTTTTAGAAGCTAAAAAGGACCCCTTTACATCATTCTCTAAAATTCTTAGTACTATAGATACAGGAATCTCATCGCAAACGATTCGCAGAAGACTGGTAGAACAAAATCTAAAAGCAAGATCTCTATGAAAAATTCTCCTGCAGAAGGAAAAGCATTTAATGGAGCGGATTGCACTTACAAAAAATTACACTGATTGGAGTAGAACTGAAGGAATAAAAAAGTGGCGAAACATATTATTTAGTAATTAAAGCGAGTTAATGTTATTTGGAAATGATGCAAACCCTTTCGCTAGACAACCTTCTAATCAAGCATTTAATCCACGCTACACTCAGCTTACGGTTAAACATGGTGGTGATAAAATTTTAGTTTGGGCTCGTTTTTATTGGAATGGTGCAGGACCTATACATTTAGTAGAAGAAATTATAATCAAAGAAATTTATATACGTATATTAGCAAATATAATGCTACGGTATGCGGAATGGAACATGCGATTAATTTAGACTTATTAGCACGACAACAGTCTCAAACATAAAGCTTGAACAATAAAAGAAGAGATTTGTCAAAAGAAAATCAATGTTTTAAAATGGCTAGCCCGGCCGCCAAACATCAACCCATTTGAAAATCTCTGGAAAAAAATCAAAGACAAAATAGTAACTTTAAGACTGAAAAATAAAAATGAACTATGGGCCCCAGTGCAAAATGTTTTGTATAGCATTCTTGTTGAAAACTATCAGCAATTAATAGAGTCAATGCCAACAAGGTGTCAAAAGATTCTCATTAATAAAGGGCATACTATTGATTATTAAAGTGAGTGTGTTAATATATTAGTATATTTTGTTAAACTGTTTTGATAGGGTTGTTTATATTTCTATTTAAAAATATTATATTTATTTTTTCATCTATCATGAAATACTTTGAAATAATTTGTCATACAACTTATAAATTAGATGGTCTATTTTTGAGATTGTTCAATAATTTTTCCCTTTTTGATGTGACTTACCATTAATGAATAAGTTACACTATACCATTGAAAAAAAAATTACAAATTATTATTAGGTAAATAGAAAAGAAAAGCAAATGTATTTATTTTTTTGGCCATAACTGTATATCATGTTTGTGCTTAATATAAGGGGTCATTGAACGGTGGATAATCCAATAATAAAAATAATAAATTGTGATTAAGCAGTTTCCAAAAAAGAATTGACTCTTTTAGGCATTATGCGATTATTAGGCAAATTCTGATTCTCCAGAGTGAATTCATTAAAGTGTTGCATGGTAAAATACTTTGAAAAAATATATGGTGCATTAATAAAATTTGATAACATACTATGATATCAAAACAGAAGGTACCTCAAAATTTGCCTTAAAGCACAACGACTTGTTCGTAAGAAAATCGTTATCTACTGTTAGAATGCCTTGTACTTGTTTTAATTTGCCCTTTAAAGGGATATTTCACCTGCTTTTTGACAAACTCTCAGATATAGTGGTGCCAAAATAGATGTTAAATTAGTTTAGATCGCTAAGTTGCCTTAAAGCGCAATGAGTTGCTTATGAGAGAAATTGTTTATCAACCATTATATTGCATTTCGACCTGCTCTAATATGACTTGGAAAGGGGACCTATACTTATATCTTGGGAAACCCCTTAACAAACCTTCTTAAAACTATAATGGCAAATGACACACCTACCCAATGATCTGGCGGATTTTTATACCTTACAAAGACCCGAGACACTTGATTAACTTTCCTTAAAATTCTGTATGAATACATTTTTTACCACAATAATAAAAACTACTAATTATCAATAACTTTGAGTATAACCTCAATTCATTCACGAACCGACAGTCAGCTGTTCGGAGGCGCAAAATTTAAAAAATGGCTGCGCGTGCGAGTTCCTCCCATCCGCAACTACGAATAATTTATTAAACCCAATTTTGGCCTTTTATCTACATGACATGAAAATTATAATACGTCATTACTCAAAGCGGACATAATAGGATTAATGACGGTCAAATAGTCCGGTCCTAATTAGAGAATAAGGGACCCCACGCATTTTGTTTCCCTCTGTGATGGAAGTATGGACATACGTGAGCTGTGGTCTCTTTATATCAAAACAAGACAAGCGATGCGCAGTAGGTCTATCTCGTGCACCGATATTCCCGGGGTTGATAAAAATCCAACCCTTGCTATTGCCCGTGCCAGTATTGATTTCGGAATGTTTGAATTTCTCGTAACTTATGTACAAAAAACGTTAATTGCTTTGTTTATCGCGTAACTAGGCCCCTTTCCGGTGTTAAGTGTTATTCTCGCGAGAGATTCAGTGCTTCGATAAGGTTGCCATTATCCACTGCCCGTAATAATCAGACCGAGTCACCACCATGTAAAGAAAAGTCAGGGATTCAACAGCGCAGCATGGATGGGAGAAAAAATTTAAAATGGATTTTGGGGGTGCAGTTCCACGAAGCGTAGGATTAGATACGGTAAGAGCCCTGCATCAGACTATAGTAGCTTTGAGGGAAGCTTTAGAGCAAAGTAAAAGTCAGATATCAGAACTGAAGGCGAAAACGTGGCCCGTTGAGTCGGTTCAGGAGGTGGTACAAGCACTTTCCATTGAGAATCACGTTCTTAGACAGCAGCTTATTGAGTCTGAACCTCCAGTTATTGCCACAGTTCAGGGCAATGTTGCTGAAGTACCAATAATTTCGGTAGATGACCAAAAACCTGCAGATCCAGTAGGATTCAGTAGTAAAAAAGTCACTATAGTCTCGCCCAAAACGAAACATAAGTCCTATCAGCTAGAAACTCGCATTTCTATCAAGGCCAAAAGGAAATCCAAAACTGCTTCCAGATCTCTAGAGAGTTTAACAGTGCTAAAATCGCCTATAGATAAATTCTCCTTTACCAAAACTCTAAGTTTTTCCAATTTGCCCTCAGTGAAGAGGGAATTTACTGCCGCCATGTCCAGTGTTTCAAGGGAGAATTCTGAAGATGCAGCGGAGGACAGCGACAGATACGACGATCAGCTTTTGAGTCCCCAAAACGACTTAGACCAGGAGGTCGATGATATCGAGCTGATTTTTACCACTGATGACACCAAGGACCAAGACTTCAAGGAGGGTCTGGTTCCAATCGACGCTAGAGGTTCCAACTCAAACCTTCTGAACTTCCCTCTCAGTGACCTGGACCAAGTTTCTGACCGCGAGTTAGACGATGAAGTATTCAATGATGATACAGGACAGGAACCCCATTGTCAACAGCAACAATCGTTTGATATGAAAAGAGACAACTCCATTCTGAATTCGCGATCGGACAATTCAATAAACCATGAGAAAAGTCTGAAAAGCTACTGCTCTTATCAAGATTCCAGTTTCGAGAATAAATCGTTGGAAAAGGATGAGAGTTTCGATCGGTTTGAGGAACGGGTCCGCATTGTGGAGACCGACATTTCAAAGTGCGGAATCCATGAGGTTGAGTATATTGGAGCGAGAAGGAATACTTGTCCTAATCCCATTCAGTATAGGCCATTGCCCCACAGGTAGGTGTTTAAGAGCATATAAAAGTGAGGAGAATGATAAATCTCTGTTTCAGGGAAGCAATATCAAGAGGTTTGAATTCGAGAAAATCCAGACCAATTTTGACTCATTCAAATGCAATAAGAAGGGAGTCAAGCGCCCAGACTGATATATCGGCACTGCCGGGGTCCTCCTGGAGGTCGGAAAGTAGCTTGGCTAACAAGGTAAGGAATAAGATTTATCATTGACTTTAAGCCCTTGCTGTGGCTCAATAAAATATCTCAATAATAAATGGATCTTCTAGTCATTTTCCCGTATTTCTCCTAGGCTAAACTCGCAGAAAACTTCACCACTTTACCTTCAAAATACCCCTTACCTGGCTCTAGATTGAAACTATCGGAAAAAACTCTAGAAGCCCGCAGAGTCCTATTATCGGACCTCGGTTTTACCAGCATGGTACCCGAGCTGTCCAGGTCTGCAGACCACCTGTGTCCTGGTGCTCTTAAGCCACCCAACGTAACCAGTTATGGACAGTTCTTGAAAGCCACTGACTTGTATTCGCCGGGCTGCATGGTATTGATATAAAAACCATACAAAACTTTGGCAATAACACCGCTAGCTAAATTTTTAGTCTCAAAAGTTCACTTGGACTGCCACTACCGCCACTCCTAGTGAGAGCAGCCGCACCCCTTCACGTTATAGCAGCATCTACCCCTTGTCTCCTCCAGTACCTTCCAGAAGGTGCTCAGCTCCAGTGTCCCCTTCAAGAAGGGCAATGCTGAAATCCACTCCTTCGAAGGTGCGATTCGCTAATGGTTCCTTGCCAGAATTAAGATCAGACTGGACAACAGTAGACAGCGGAGATAGTACCGATTCTCTAGTAGACGAGGCTGAAAATTATCTGCGAAGGTCGATAGATTGTATAGTGACAGAACCACCGACTTATGGGTAATTTATCATGGATTACTGGATTGGTTTTATATTTAGAAGTCGGTGGTTGTGTAGAGAAACTCGAAGGTCTGTCCCTCGTAGAGCTTCAGCACCTGAACCGACGAGGGACAACGTTCCCCCTCAAGGTTGGCAGCCCTTCTTACCGCGATTGCCACGGGACCTCAAACCGGAAAACTGGGTGAAAGTTATAACTCCTGAGGGGAAAGTACGTGGGGGTCGGGTCAGGTATGTCGGGCCCACAGTTAAGCAGAGTCAGGAGCATTTCGTGGGGGTTCAGTTGAGTTTTCCCGATGGAACCAGTGATGGTACTCATGGGGAGCGGAGGTATTTCCAGTGGTAAGTATAATCTGGGGTATTAATAGTGCTGAACTTTGGAACACATAAAGAAACATTTTACTTTAATACAAGGCGACTTCTAATGTACAAAATTCTTGCCACAGATTCCTGTCGTTGAAAAAATACGTAACGACAGGACGTCTTTAACCTGTTCTGTATCTTAAAAACCGAAAGCATTATACTAAGATAAATCGCTTTGGTTGAGCTTTATACAGACCATTCAAACAGACACAAAGAACTTACAGGGTGGCTCAATACTGAATGTAGTATCATAATTCTTCCTTATTTTACACTTATACTTAAAAAAACTTTTGAAGTCTGCAATTTTTTATGCGTTTTAAGGTTTCAGCAATTTTCTTACTTTGTTTTGATCCATTCTTATATTTTAGTGAACCCTATCATGGTATATTTGTGCCATTCAAAAAGGTGATTATGGGTTGGCGGCCTTAAGGAGTGACTCAATCTTTTTCAGATTGGAAATAAGTAAATTAATTCTCTCCGTTGTAACATGCATAGAAAATAATCCAGTATTACACAAATCATTTTACATACCTACCTTTAAAGATGGAGATTTTGGCAAAGGTTAAGGAGAGTAATATATGTATACTAATTGTTAAATATTTTTAGATTCAAATTGTTAATTTTAATGGACACTAAAAGACCAAAAATTATATTTTTATGGAGTAGAACACCTGAAGAAAACTAACCAGTATATGTAAAAAGGAATTGCCACTTTCAAGACTTGTTCCTTCATATTTTACAGCAATGACTTCGTGTCTAGGGAGTAATTTGGATTTGATGGTATTTTTAACTCTCTTGATATTTTCCTAATGTACAATATTCTCACTGCTCAATCAGCTATCTTAAAAGTCCTCTAAAAGATTTCTAGCTCTTATTGTTTACAAGGTCATTAAATAAGAATATACTAAGTAATATTAAGAGAAGTAAAGGAATATTAGTTGAACGTTGAAAATTTAATTAATACGGCGATTTACAAATTAAAGTTGAATCATGAACTTTTATGAATATTGCAGTTGGAATTGCGGAGGTCAATAAATAATAATGGATTGTTAAACCCCAAGGCTGTTAAGTATATTTTTATGACCCTAACGTCAAGTTTAAAGCCCGAAGAGCTGAGATATTTAAGATGCATGGGTCATGAGAATTTCACAACCGCGGTGCAACATTTTTTTTTCTACTACTAGATTTAACTAAACTTCTTTATATTAAATAAACTTACCCAAATTAAGTATAACTTAAAGCGGAAACTCTACAAGACAACGATTCTTGATTGACATCAAAGGTGACGTTTCACTTGATATTAAATTCTATGTCAACTAAAATTAAAACAAGAATAAGGTGAGCATTTTAGTCCTTTACATCACTAGGTAAATAATGAGTGATATAAGTATCATTATAAGCCTATGATTGAATTCTTTTAACGAAAAGGGCGAAAACTTCGCAGTCATTGAAGACACCCAAGGATGGTGTTTTTTATAACTAGTAGTGGAAAAAAGGGTATACTCCCTACATTTTAACCAGGAAACAATTTCTAAATAATGAATCCCAAGACTATGTCTCAATTAAACTGAGCATATGCAGCTATAAAAATACTATTATCTGTAGCTTGTCCAGTTAATATTCATTAAATGAATATTATTCCTATTTGTGGCAACTAAATACAATTTAAAGTGCTCCTTCATCATATCATATGAAATTTATTTTGGGCTTATTAGTCAATAGACTAAAAGAATTTCATACTTTACACAAATGCTTCTAACAAGCATTTGTTATCATCAGTATTACCAGAAAGACTACTCATTACTGTTAAGTTATGGATGTAATAATTTTAAAATACAGGATTATACAATAGTAATAAAATGGACATATCATTTCAAATTCTATTGCATTTTCATTGCTCTTCAATCCATGCTCTGTTATGTAACATTCTTTAAAAACTTATGTAAAGGGCATTTCCAAGAATTAAGATTCAATTTTATTATGAAATAAAACTTAATACTGGCATTTATTTATTAGAGAAGAAATATGTCAGGTGATAAAAAAAAAATTCAAACATGATGATTACACTTTTGGAGAAGAGTGCAGTTGAATAAAAATCATTTTTACACTGTCAATGCCTTTTAGCTTTATTAACACATTTTAACCCCAAACTACTAATTTAAGGTGAAAATGTATTACAAATGTAAAAAACTGGAAAATTACTTTCTCTGGGCTGCCTGAGGCCTATTTTGGTCACGTCCACTAGGGAAGTTCCTCTGTGGTGGAGTTCTAATTCTCCTGTCCTTCTTGCTTCTATTACGCACCACTTTGCTGTGAATAGCACAGGACACACAGTAGTGGAGCTTAGCATACAATTTTGGCAACACATATTCTGTAAAAATTAGTTTCTAAAAGTTATAGTATTATTTTTTATATTACTCAAAGTGTTTGTACCTTAAATATGTTCTTATGCATAGTTAAGGTGAATGAAAATTAAAAGATCCAAACAAATCACTCACTTTTAGCTTACTTTACATTACAGTTTTTAAGAAAGCTGATATAAGGCATTGAAATGTCTTATATTTGGCAAGCTTACACCACGAGAAATTATCACATAAATATAAATTTTAAGGCGTCCTCTGTACCAAAAACGGGCAAAAACACTTACGTGTGTATACTGAAGCCTCAGTAATATCTCTAACAGCCGCAGCTTCCACGATATTTCTAATAACAAACTTCTTGATAGCTTTGTCCTTTGGGACGCATCGAGCACAGTTCGTGCAACGGACAGGTTTCACATGACCCCTTCCATGCTTGGCACGTCCTCCATTTCTACGTTTGCAAGTCTAAAAGCACAGATTTTATATCAAAATGTGATTTTGTGTATGAAATTAACGTGAAATGCATGGAGCATGTATGGTGTGAGGTTAGGTTTTTGTAGAAATTAAGTTTGACGAGAAATAAGATACACGAGTCGCAAATTTATGTAGGAATTGGTGGGATTAAGGGGGAATGTTGTTTTTTTTGTGTTTTTAAAGATAATTATTGGGTTCTTTAATCGAAAAATGCTAGAAACTTACCATGTTGATCTCAAAAACTTTTAGACGTTTGCGAAAGAGAGAACGAGAGAGGCGGAAGAAGCTTTCAGATATCACTACTGAATTCTGGGTATTTTTCCAGCACATAAATCGATTATGTAATTTGTCCTTTTCTAGTTCTATCTATCAAACAAGAACAACAGTAACCTGAGGTGAAAGTGACTCGAAAATTTTCGGACGATGGCGTTATTTCCGGTTTCTTTACTACAGGTATTTAAAATTAAAAGTGAATATAATGCACTTAAAACAAACTAGATACAAAATGCTTAAGCCGAGTCTGAGTTAGATTCACATCGTACGACCAGCATAATGTGAATCTTGAAACATCGCAATTATAGAGCCCTATAAGTAACAGTTTGTGTATGCAAAGAGTTTTGTATTTTTTGCTTTCCCATCCAAACGTAAACAGTTACAGCAGAAATCTGTCTCCGTTAAGGAGCTAATGCCTTGTACGGGTTACAGCTGGCGCCACGTAAAATAAAATCAATAATATATATCACACGAGCGCCCTCTGCTTAACATCCATATTATAAACGACGGTATCCTGATGCATTTTTTAAGTTTAATGTATATTTCTTCATAAAAGTGTAATTTTAGTATTCAAGTTTCATTTCAACCTGATTTAAAATATTTCAAGTAGAACGTTTAATTGAATTAGTCAATTTTCAGATGTTTTGACCCAGGTTTATAAAGGGTCCTTTTTATGTAACGAAAATAGAGCTTTTTCAAATAAAAGATATATAATTATTTGTAATGCTTATATCCTACTCATTGTACCGTAACACTATTAAATTTAAAATTTAATAATATTTTATTCGAAAGTCGTGGCGAGCATTCAAAAACTAAGAATTTGATTCTTCGGAGAAAAACGTTTACCAAATTAATTTAATTTTTGGCCACAGTGACCGCCCACCCGTAAACTTCTTTAGGGCGCCGCAACAACTAACAACGGAAAACCACGAAAATTTCTCCATTGGTTTTCGCTTTCCAAAACGCAGGCAGCTAAATCGATTTTTTGTCCAAAATTGGTTTAGTTATTAGAGTGGTGTGAAAGTGATTTTGTGCACAGTATAAATACCATGAATGGCAATATGCTAATTTAGTCATAAGAAAAGGTGGACCTAGATGAGATCAAAAGTTGAAAATGAGATTTGTAAGTATGACTTTAATACTTTTTAAACCAACAATTTCTTTATGAGTAATACTAAATATAGTTTATGGCCCTTTTCTACATAATGGCCTGTACAATTGGAACAATGAGCCATCCTGCAGAGTCTGAGGAAACGCAACAAGTACCGGAAACTCGACGGCAGAGACATCATCAAGACAATGACGATGTGGTGGATTTTGGGGCACATACTGGAGAGAACGGTGCCTTTGGATGGTATGCTGATTATCCTGTTAATTCTCATGATGACTGAACATGTTTACTCTCATTATGAAAAAAACAATAGGCATTAATGCCAAAAAAAGAGGGTACCATAGGGTTAAGTAAAATTGAGTACAATTATTATTGTTCCTATTATCACAATATAATTGACTTTTGAGAACTTTAGACAAAGACTAACATAACTTTGTACTGTTCACAATAACTAATGTTTTTGGCTCTTTAGTCAAATACTCACTACTTGTACTTACTTGACCTTCTTTTGACCATGTAATCAAGTTATACTTGAATGAATTTACCAAAGACTATTTCTTATATGCTTTTATTGTCCTAAAATGATCAAGTTTCTACACTAACCGACGACCTAATTTTATCAAACTATAATATTTTTTCTAGTAAATGTATTTGTTTGCATTTGAAGTCATTTGTACTCTATGTATGTTCTAAGATTTTTTTAAAATACAATACTAAGGGTTTCTAATTGAAATCAAGTTGTTTTCTTTCAACACTCTTTGCATATATTACATAAGATGTACTAAAAATATCTAATAAAAATGAGAAAATTTTATCTATGAAATGTTCTTTTTACAACATTATTGTGGAAATGTTCATAATTAAAATCATGAAATACAACAAACAGCAAATTATATTTTAACCTATACTCCTCATTTATGTGAACTTTCTTAACTTAGCACAAGAAGTAATTGTACCTACAATGTGTAAACCTAGAAATAATTTAAAACGCAACTATGAAGAAATCATATCTCAATCATCAGCTCTCGCAGACTCCATGGCTTCTTTTAGATTTTTCTCAAACACTTTCTTGGCATCTGAGAAGCCTTGTTTAGTTTTTCCAAAGGAATTGGGACCTGAAGATGTAGGGGTGCCCCTAAAGATAATTTTTTGCAATATCTGCATCATAAAATCCAACTTTCTTCTACCTTAGAAACACCCTGTGTATTATACAGCACAATTTTCAGACCTTTATGTATTTAAATAAAAACTAGTCCTACCTTCCAATATTCCTCATCCTCATCTTGGCCTCGGGAGGCATCTCATCAGGCTCATCGTCACTGTCCTGGTTAAAAGCAGCTGCTACACTCATTTTTGGCTTTTTTTCACTTGCAGGTTTCACTGCATTCAATTTCATTTGGATGCTCATATTCTTGAGGCGGTGCTTCGCCCCCAAACCTATGTTCGTTTTGATCTCATCTTTTTTTGGGGAACTTTTCTCGATCTTTACAGATGTCTTTATGGGTGAACGAGACCTGGACCTTTTTCTGTCCCCTAATAAACACTGACAAAAGTTAAATAACAATTAGAAGTGAATCGTTAAGAAAACATGCACTTCTGTGTTGAGTACATGTGTGATGGGTCTGTTTAATAATTTTTAATAGGGAAAGGGGTCGTTTGGTCCTTGAAAACGGGAGTTTCAAAAATTGTATTACCATGCGAGCTCTTGATGTGTTCGGTGGGTTTGCTGGTGCTGCTCATCTTGCAGTACTGGATTAATTTTATTTCGGAAAAGGTCACAACGGTTTAACTTTTACACCGTTAACTATTTCTATTTTATTTTAATTAAAACATTTATTTTTGTAACTCCGTGGCTATCAGTTGTGTCATTTGTCACTGTCATTAATGAATCACCAGTGCACTGAATCAGAGAAAAGAAGCCATGCATATATGACGTCATTGGAGTGGTCATGAGGTTAGGATTATTTTAAACTCGTTTAACACCATATCGCAATGGTGCGCATTATTTTAATCTCACTGGCAAATGAAATTCAACTCATACTCCGAATAATAATTTATTTAATAATTATTATCGTTAAGTAAATACATTATATTTATGCAGGAAAACCTGATTAATCGATTATACACTGTAATGTGATATACTAAATAAGTAGTAGTTCGTGTATACACCTGTATCGCTTAGGACCTTCATTCAAAAAATAATATTATTTTTGTTAACACATACCTACCAACCTATGTTCTTTTATTTAACCCAGCAAAATCATTAATATACAAACAAAAAAAAAAACATTTAAAATACATTTTTTACAGTTTAAAACGGGACTAGGTATAAACTTCGCTATTCTACAATATAAAACCTGTTTAAAACTCGTTTTTGCTAAAATTGCCAATACTTAAAATCGGCAAAATTCAGTGATAAAAGGGAAACAAACAACAGACTTAATATTTATAATATAAATCTAGTAAAACTGTGTTTGTATGGGTTTTTGAGTGACAAGGTATATTTTTTGGGTGCGTTTTTAACCAATTTCTGGATTTATGAGGCTAAAAAGTACCGTTACATACAATCATTAAAGTTGTTTTGATATTGCTCGTATTCATCCTCTTATTCAAAACCTTTGAAAACTATAAAATTGGTATGAGAGAGGTTTCAAAAATTAGTTTTCTGGGACCTGACTGGTTTCGATGTTTGATGAGGGTTTTAGATTAGGAAAATTGTAAATTTTAAAATAACATTACTCGGAAAAAAACACGAAAAATAATATAGTTGAAATTAAAGTCAAGATATTGGTAATTAGATTTAGTCCATTGAAAATGATCCTCCGAATTTCTGATCTCAACTGTGGCTGAGAATTCTTGACAAAGCAAATCGCTTGCCGACTCTGACCATATGTGTTCTTGTACATAATTAGCTGTCGAGCTGAACTAATTTTTGGTTACTTCGTTGAATACTAATGCCCATACTTTCACAGCAAAAACCACCTAAAAAAACATAAAATATTTGATTGATCAGTGCGTCTTGCTCTCTGAATTCCGACTCAGGACGCACTGTTACTTCAAGTTATAAGACCACACCCATTATTGCTTTCCATATAATTTTAGAGCGACTGACTAGTTTCGTCTTCTTAGTGGTGCTCCTCGGGCACCGGGGCAATGAGGCGCTGCATGCTCAAATATTCGTTTCCGGAGCGAGGCCTGAGCGTACAAGATGGAGGCGGTGGTTCCACGCTAGAACTGTGTGAGGACAGCGAGAGGGTCTCGAAATAGTCCGACATGTCTGAGGTGCCGCTGCTGGTACTGCCGTTCGGACAAACCTTTTCACATCGAAAATGGGTAAATATCTTCAGTATAATATTTCTTATATTGCTTACCGGTACTTCAGCCTCAGCGCTTGCAGACTTTCCTTCAGAAGCAGCTTTATTGAACTGAAAACTCAGATCTCTCAAAGGGTCCGAGCTTTTTGATCGGCGAGGCAGGGTCATATTGGCCGACATTTGAGGGCGTCGAGGTAATTCAAATACACCGGAGTCGTTGGAACTGGACGAATCGCGGTTTGATTTACAAGGAACGCTTGATGAACGGCGAACTGTAAAAGAAATTTTATTTGGGACGTTCGTTTGGTTGTTCAAGATATTAATTTATTTCTCGACTTATAAATATAACAATGGAACACTTACCTAACTGACTACCTTGAGTCATCTGACCGGTACATTTACAGGGTGACGCCACATCCGGTTCTCCTTCCGGTTCGACTCGACTCGTGCTAGAATCGGCGCTATTCGATCGTTTCCGTCTGACGTTGTCAATGTCATCGGCACTGTCAAGGATCTGCTTGCGTTGGTATACATCGCCTGCATGTAACATGGCCGAGCCGGAAGCCGGTTTGCTGGATCGATCTAAGGCAGGCGCCAAATTTGGGTTGCTGTTGGAGAGAGCTTTGCTTAGGCGTTGCTTTACTGCTGGTGACATTGGGATGTAACTGTGCAAAATATGTGAAATGCCAATCAGAAGGTGATGGGGGATCAGATTGTGATAGGGGACGTACCCCGGGTGTCCCTGACTGCCGTTTTTGTTGTGGGGCTCCATCAGCAAATAATCGTTTTGAGCGTGTCCACATTTGGCACACAAAGCTCGAGCTTTCTCCGCGATCTCCTTGCCGTTCTCGTATAATTGAAGGGTTTGAGCAAATTCCATGTTTTCGTAGTTGCTACAGGGTTGAGCAGTCGTTGTTTGATTCGCGTTGTTTGGCGTCGTGGGCGCTGGGTTTACCACTGGGGTCAAGTTCGCGTAGTTCGTTGTGCCCGGATTCGGATGGCATCTAAAAATTCCTTACTGAGTACTAGATAGTTCAAATTCGATGAATACTTTCTCTCAAGAAGTGTGATGTGAGAATTATCAATTCCATAAATCGAAATTGAAAACCCCTGTACTCACAAGTACAAGAGACTAAAAGCAAACTTACCGATAAGTCTTTTTACTATAATCTACAGTGGCATAAACAGCGTGAACTGAGTCCTCTGGAGCTGACCAGCAGCTCATCAGACGTTGACACACGCAAGGTCTTTCAGGCTCAGGCTGGCGAATCCTCAAGATACACCCGCATGGCTTTTGAACGGTCTCAAATCCGATGCACTCTTTTAGCTTCCTCGGTGTGTCGTAATGTTCGTTTTGATTGGGTTCCACGGGGAACGGTATCTTAGGAACGTCATAGTTATCGTAAGAAAGAGGAGGAGGGGCTGCGGGTTTCTTAGGGGAGGGTGAACTGGAACCTGGTTTAGGGGGTCGTTGAGGCGGTCTAGTCACAGCCTGACTCCAGCCGGAACTGTCGCTGGAACTGCTTATGGAGTGTCGATCGCAGGTGTGCTCCCAACAGGGTGTTCCCAGGGTGGGACCAACGGTCACCGTTGCGGTTGAAGACCGCGACATTGCTCCTATATTGTAAATCTTGCAATATTGGTTTTAATTTGAGTGGTAGCTACTCACCGAGTTTGCTAATACAACTCATACAGCGTTCTATCGAGGGCTGGTTCCACCCTCCGTTTGAAATACTGTCACCACAGCCATAGTTGCTTTCTAAATCGGTGTAAGGCGAGTCGGCTCTAGAAGTGAGCGAGGCCTCACTTTCTCTCAATTCGAGGGCAACGCCCCCGGCGGGACGCATTTGGTTTCTTCTGGCAGGACTATCCATCACTACCCCAAAAGTTAATCGATAAACTCAATTCTGGTCAATTTAAGTAAATATGGCGACGCACTTGTCGGTTAAATTCTGTCCAATCGTTCCTTTTCCTCTGTCGTACTTACCAGACATATTTCTGGAAACAGGTCTCTTCCGGGAAGCGTGCAGGTTGCCGGTCGACGCGGCCTGAAGTGAGGTCATAATCTCGTCTCCCTGATCGGCTATGAGTATATACAGCCCTTCTCCTTTGAGGCACCGGGAACCACCTTCAAAGCAGAACCGCCCGTCTACTACCCCGTAACGGCGCAAATCTGCTATCTGCCATTGGCCGGCTACTCGCGGTGGTACCCCCGTAGTGAGGCAGAAACTTCGTTCTTGGACGTGTAGCCTGGCTGGTCCAGGTGGAAGCCTAAAGAGAGACTCGGCCATGTTTATTATATATCGCAAAGAGAGGGAAAAAAGAAGTTAGCTGAATGCTCATTCTTACTTAGTTTTTACAGGAGAACTGGACACAAGCACCAAGAAATGAGGTCCGTCGTTTAGATGTGAGCTCAACTTGATTTGCCACTGCATCAGTCTTTCGCGATTGTCGAATGCGAGCACCACCACTACATCTTGACACACTATGGCTACCGTATGCGATTCTTTATCCAAGGTGAATCCAGTTTCCAGCCCCAGGAAGTGCTCCAATGACAGGGAGGCTTTCGTTTGGCCTTGTTTGTAGCGATCTTTGGAGTCCCTGTACAGCTGCAAGTGGAGGCAGTCTGAAAGGAAAAATGTTGTTCGTTATACTTGGTGAACGTTAAGTTTGATTTGAACGTTAAGTCAGATTTGAACGTTAAGTCAAGCGTAAGCAGAGGAGGTAGAAATACTCTAAATGCAGCTGAATCGTTGAACCCTAAGATCTAGAAGAACTAATTATAGAAACGATTATTGGCATCAATAATCTAGGAGATTTGGACGTGGCATTGTTTTTACAGCCTTGTCCACTCTTTTTGACACCATATATTAGTGTCTTTTTGATGTCACTTTGTCGTCAGAGGTGGGTGATGCAATCATTTTGCATTGTGTTTCATCAAAACAATGGCTCCCTTTACGTTAGGGGAATTACCCGTCTTTTAGCGCTGTTAACCTGCAGTCTGGACCGTTTTATTTAAATTTAACAAAGATTTTATTGTCTTCGGCTTCACAAAACAGTCTAGAATAATCTCTCGGTTCTGTTCAGATTCCGCAGTAGAATCACGTAAGAAACCACTTTAAATCGAGATTCCCGACATCATCAGGTTTTCTATTCGAGCGTCATCGGGCCGACAGAGAGCGACACGTACCGATCTTTGGGGCTGTTTTATGAAAGCCTCGCATGAACCTTTATTGGCTACGGGGCAAAAATTCGTGTCTGAACCACTTTCACGAGTGCCCTGCGACGGATTTTTGATGGTAAATGAGCTCCGCGATATGGGGAACAAGTGCACATGACGATGAAATATGTACTTGAGGTCGGAGTATAAACTACTCGGCCTTACAAGTCGACCACAAGGCCACTTGCACGTCTGAAAAATACATTATCCGAGTTCTTAATGACGCCGAAAGAGGGCGAAACTCCGTGCAAGATTGATGATGTTGCGCCCCCCTCTCGCCTGCTAATGACAGCGCCATCTGTGCCGCTAATGTTTATTGCTTTGGGTCTCGGTTTCGATTTCGCGAATTTACATTTAATTGGTTTTTGAGGGTTTTTCGAGACGGGGGGCAGTGAACGGGTTTAATTTGCCAAAGTGTCATTTAAATTTCCAATGCCGAGGTCAAGATTTTTAATCTAAATTCCTCGACAACCCCCTCAAATCTTTGAAGGAAATTCGATCTTCCTACGTACGACAATACCTGCGACACCTGCAGGGTTTCCCGCCTGGATTATTTAACGGGGTATTAAGTAACTCTATCCGACATACAGGTGTCGAATAGCTTTGTGTGTCATTTAAATATTCAACAGACAAATACCTAACTGATAGAGGATCACGAGCGAGGGAGGCGCTCATGATTATTTAACGACTTAACAACGGGGTTTTGGAGCATAATTCGATTTAGTATATGGCTAATGAAATCGGGTGCCTCTGTCGACTTCAAAGGGCATTTTTGAGGGCAGTTGTTACTTACTGCGCCGTGTGTGGGTAAATTAATTATTGTTGGATAAATTTAGAGCCAGAATTGCGATTTGCAAAGGATACTCTCTTTATAAACATGAGATTGTACAGTGCGTTCCAAACTAAGAATTGAAACTTTTCCTTTTCTGAGAACTAAAAGCATCAGAAGTTTCTGCAAGATTTATGGGATTCATGATGAATTACTTAATATTTTACCCCTCCAGTTCCTACAGGGTGTACTAGTTGATGTGTTCACTATTGCTATTGTCGAAATAGTGTGGGGTACAAAATCGGTTAAACAGGGAAAAGTTGTAAACTTTGAATTTTCCGTTAATCACATTTTCAAATTATTCAAAATCTTCAATCAAAATGTTTCAAAAACATTAATATAACCAAACAAAATACTTGGAGCTAGATTCCTGACTCTGAGGAACACAAAGTCCCCTGAAAATTATACCAAATGGTTCAATTTAACGTTTTACTTCGGGGTCTAATGATCTAGTGATTAGCAAGGAAACCATATTTGGTCTTTTAATGTATTAATGACTCCATTTTAAAGATAAAAATACTGGTCAATGTCAGCAGTCATGTTTCACAAACAGTGATTTACGGTCCCCCCCGCATGCTCAATTTAGACCACATCCAATTGTCCCCTTTTGCAACGCAAGTACATAGTCGAAAAACTAAGCAGAGCAATTGTCCCAGAAATAAACTTCATAACTCAGACGGGGCTCAATGAGTCCAAACCAAGAATGTCTTAGTCTTATAGAGTGCACAGCAGCCAGTAGCTAATTTAAATCTGAGAGATCCAATGTGGCCATCAAACCTTAGTCCACTATGTATATGGATTTTTAAGAATTTATTTTTCATAAGGGCATTAATTTTGTCACTGTCGCACAAGGTTTTTCCATATTCAGGGGCAACTCCTTGGCGCCACAACAGTTCATAATCCTTCTCATGTCTTTATCAACATTCTCTCCTAAAATATCACAATTTGGACTCCACTACAAGGCGGTGGCATGGTAAGCAAATAGGGTAAAATTCTTAATTATGTCAAAGTCTGTCAGGTTACTCAACAGCAGAAGAAACTGCAAGGACCATAGAACTGAGCCTTAAGGCCGTCTGCAATAAGCCGGATGAATAATTTTGGAATTTCACTTTTTCCTAACAATCTATTCCTCAAATATGATTCAAAAGAGCCAAAAGAATTATTTCTGAAAGTGCATCGCTGCAATTTGTCGGTTAATATCTATGTTCTGATCAACACAGTCATATTCTTTAGAAAAATCGCAGATTATAGCTGTATTACAGTCTCTATGATTCAGGAAATGGGATTTGGCAGCGTCCGTGCTGTTGGAAGGGTGAAAACCGAAATGTACCCGATTTAACAATGGTTTGTTAAAAAATCTATTATTCGCCTCTTTTATTCCCTCTCAATTTTTAATACTTTCGCAACTTTTTTTTGATCATTCTAATCAAGGTCCGTAGCAGAGCAGTAGATCTGAGATTAAAGCGCCTATCGGCCTCCTTATGAAGAGATTCTATAAGAGCATCGTTCACAAAAGCCGGAAACTGAACTATTTTATTTCAAATTTTGAGAGTTTGTAGTAAATAAACGAAGTATTCACGAACGAAAATTGCGTCGGTCTATTTGCATTAATTATCGTGGGTCCCACGAAAATGTTTAAATTAGCGGCGGTATGCTCTATACATATCTAATCTATTAGTTATGCAAAATATCGGTTTGATGAGGGTCGGGAGTTTTCGAATTTTCACTAACTTTTAGGCCGCACAATAAAGGGAAAACAATGCTCTAACGGAAGCGCTATTCTCTCGGATTTCCCAATATCGCAGCGAGAAGAAATTCCATAATCCTAAAATTTCCCATAAAGAGAATTTTGGCCCACATCAAAGCCTGAAAGGGTCGAATTGTTGCTTTAGCGGTTTTTGGCTTCTAATTATGCTCACTTAATTAATTACAACACCTAATTCGGTTTCACACGGCAAAGGTAGCAAGTCGACTTCCGTGGGTCCACGAACTTTAGCTGTAACCCAATTACGAATTAATTACATGGTCCACTACAAAGTTTCTTCTTTGATTGAATAACGAACGGCCGGATTACACAAAATCCCTCGAAACAAAGCGTCGGTGGTCGGTCAAAGTTACCGCTTTTAATGCGCGGCACAAGCCCCGGATGATGATCAGACAAGAATTTCTAAATTTAGAAAGTTGCGGTTACGAAGGGGAATTTCGCCTCTACAAAATTGCCACAAGATCAAATTAGGTACTTATTGCTTTTGTTAATTTCGGCAGTGGTTTAATTATTAGCATGCGTCTCCTGTTATAGAGCGGTTCTCCATTCCAAGCTCATGAGACAAAGTCTTAATGCACCGTCGTAAAATTGCTCCAGGCTACACGAACGAAACGCACACACAGTGTGTTAATAATTGAAGCAGACTCCAGTACCGAAACCACGATTTATTATTCATTGCCTCATACGAAAAGAAGGGGTAAGAACATTTTTCACGGTGGCGGCTCCGGGTCGCCCGGGGCGACTTGTGACTCATATGCTTACGTCCCCTTATCCTAAACTAACAAAGGATTTAGTGTATGGGTAGTTTGTGTTTAGTTGGCGCGCTTTATAACGCAAATGTTGACTAATTTGTTTTGTTTAACGATCAGGAGAGTCAGAAGAGATTTGAATGTCAAATCTCGAATCTGCACACCCCTGCGACGAGGAGATTTGTCTCTTTGTTAACAATCTTCTGTTAAAATCAGAATAATAATATTTGAAGTCAAGAATCCCCGGGAACAATCTGAATTCTTGTTCAGCTTTCAAGGGACACATCCGTTCATAAAACGGTACAGCTCCCCTCAGATCCGTTTCCCGTCCTTGAAAACACAGCGCACGTAAAAATCCACTTAAGCCGAGATTCTCGACATCATCAACTTTTCTATTCCGAGCATCGTCAGCCCCGAAAAAGGGTAAATTCCTACGCGTAGGGCGTTTTTCTCTCAACGCGAACATCCATCGTTCCCTTTAATGACCTCACGCAAAATTCCCATCCAGAGTATCGCACCCGATTCAAGGGCAGCGTGTCGTCGAGGGTCTCCTCGAAGCTTTCCAAAGCCAAATGAGCCGAGATTAAGTCTGTATAGGATTTTTTTCTGGTACGAGTTAAGCCGATGCCAGGAAAAAGGTTAATAAGGGTTAAACGGATCAAGCTCGCTTAGAATATTGAACCCATGAATGTCTGAGTTAGTTAGAGATGGCCAGAAAGAGCAACTCTGATCAGGAGCGACAACACTTTCCATTCCGTCAGTTTAAGCTAGACCAGAATGAATACGGATGGGAGGGCGGATGGAAGAAGCCTCTTTTTGCTACGTAGAATCCGAAGACAGGCAGCTTTTCTTCATTTAGGTATAAACTGCTTAATGGAAACCACACAGACGTCTCAGGCTGTGCATTTAGCACTCGAAGATCCTTCAACTCCTTCTTTCATGTTATGACAGTTACCTCAGCGGCAAACAACCAGGAGAGCTCCGGGCAAGCACCTTGCGGCAGTCCATGAATATTCCTGATGGCTGAAGAGGTATCATTCATCTTAATGTGCTACTGCCTATGTTTCTAATTTACATTTCGGACCTGAGCTTTGAAACTAGGTTGGAATGAGTCACGCGAGAACTATAGATTGTGCCAACAATATTGTTAATGCCGGTTATGAGAATAGTTCCAGAAGTACTCGACCTGACATATAGATGAAGAACAACTTGAAAAATAGGTAGAAGAAGAAAGCGGAGTGAGATTCTGCTCTATGGAAATCTGGTTCTTTATTAACCACTGTAAAATATTGGATAGCAGAGTTTGACCGCGGTGGTACAAGTTGGCGAGACAAATTCCGCAATAATCGACCCAATGATACTGCAGATCTGACCACTCCAGATATTTTGGTGAAAATGCACAAAACTGTTCCAAAAGACCGTAGGTTAAAATTGCGCGAGTTAACGGACATTATAGGCATTTTTAGAAGCGGCTTGACTGAACAATTGGATATGAGAAACCTGAGCGCTAAATGGGTGCCGCGATTACTCTCAATTTAACAAAAACAGCGCCGGAAGGATATTTCAAGGGAGTGTTTGGCAAAGTTTTGCAGCAATAAAGCCAAGTTTTTGTGTCGGCTCATAACCATGGATGAAACATGGGTCCCTCATTTCACATCTAGAACAAAAGAACAGTCAAAACGATGGACTCAAAGGGGAGATTCGGCTCCAAAGAAGGCGAAAACCGTTCCATCTGCAGGAAAGGTGATGGCGTTAGTTTTTTTTTGGATTCACGTGGGATAATTTTTATCGACCATCTCCCTAAATAACGTGCAATAAATGGAGAATATTATACAAATTTATTGTAGCCTCTGAGCGCAGAAATTAGGAAAAAGCTACCGCATTCGACGAAAAAGAAAGTCTTGGTTCATCAAGACAACGCAGCAGTCCATACTTCCGTCATCGGAATGACCCAAATCAATCGAATTGGTTTCGAACTTTTTCTTCGTCCGTTCGATTAGCCAGATTTAGCCCCGTCAGATAATTTTCCAAACTTGAAAATATGGTTTGGTGTTGAATTTTCAAACATTCGACCCTTCTTACAATCAACAAGGTGTAAAAGTGTGTCAGTCCCAAAGGGAGCCACGTCAAGAACTAGTGTAATATTGAACTTAAAAAAATGTTTCTTTAAGTGATAGATCGGGGACTTCTGGGCGTATCCTGGCAGTTCAAATGCTGCCGTTTCACAGGTAGAATCCCTGGACAAATAATTTATTTGATCATTTATCCACCCTCTTTATGTGACCCTAAAGTTAGGATGGATCAAATTTTGTAATTTAATTGACGTATCTCGAAATGTTTTTATTGCTCGTTACAGATCCTCAAACGTAGTGCCCATAAAATAGATCTGTCAGCGTCCAAATGTATATTGTGCTATAATAAAATAGCTCCTCACCATAAGCTCTCAGTTTGCATTGTCGGGGTGTATTTGTACGTATTATATCCTCTAGAGGAATTGTGCAAATTTGCTTAGCCAGACAGCCTATCAGAGTGTAAAACACTATTTGGTGGTAACTGGTAACATCGCGGAATAATAGTTTACACGTCGATTATTCCCCCGCGAATTGGGGTCTTTACCTATTTATCTGGTACTAATTCAATTCCGTCTGTGTTTGCCTACAAACATAGCCCGACATTGGACCGATTTCAAGTTTGAGACACATGCAGGAAGTAATCTGTAACGGGAATCGCTAGATTTAAAACCCAAAAACCACCCTCCTCCCCGTAAATTATGTCTGGAGCGCAAAAAGGGAGCAGAAAAAGCACTTTGCGCCCAGAAGGAATCTGTGCACTGAACGCCAGACCAGAACAGAGAATCATCCATTCTCGACGACTGCACTAAATTCCGGCGTCATAAATAAACTGGCTGTTTTCCGTAGCGGGACGTTTTCGGGAGATTCATTTGGCGACGGGGTTTCCCTGTAACAACTCCCGTTTTAAAGACCAACTTTTGTTATTAATAAAATCACAAGCGCACAGATAAGTTTTCTTCTTATTAATATGCGAATTCAACTCCACTGCGTTAAATGCTAAAAGTTGATAATCGGGACTGGAGACGCCCTTTCTGGACTTCCTCTCTTTCACTCTAAATAACAGTAGAATTACATTGCAAGCGATGAAATCACTGCGGATGTAGTAGATTATTAACATGGTACCTGTGTGGCCTATGCAGGGTCGGTATGTGGAGCGCAGCCGTGGGGATCTCGGCTACCACGAAAGATACGGGGTTGGTCAAATGGGGACGAACGTTACGCATTTGGCAGTTGAGAAACATAGCGTTTCAAAATTGGAGAAATTCTGATAACTTTTGGAGAAAACCGAAAAAAAAATTATGATTCAAGTTGCAGTGGAGAAAAAGTTGCAAAGAGCCGAGGAAAAAGTGCCGGCTTTTTTTCAAAACTTCAGCTATTTCCGAGGACCTCGTAAAGTCTAAATTCAAATTTAGAAGGTCGCTCTTAAACTTGAGTGAAATTTGCCTCAATTAAACCTTGTATCTTTTACGGTTACCGAGATCCCCACGTTTGAGTTTCAAAACGGACGTCCTGTACGTCAGTTTCAGAGGACTAATAAGTGCCTGCGCCGGTTACGTCTATTCTCACACACGCATTTAGAACAAAGAACGTTTAATAAAACCCGGCAGAGGTACGTAGACCTGAGCCTTAATGGACGCCCCTGGTTCATTTAGTCGCTTTTGTGTAATTAGGGCTCGAGACGCGTCGTGAATAAAGTTTTAGGAGGGGCATGGGCTGGCCTTAGAGCGGTTTAGTCATTTTCTTGTTTTCCTTTAAATGCTAAATTGACTTTGCAAAATCCGTGACGTCCTCGTCTTTGTCCTGCGTTAATGGAACGAAAAATCCCGCTCTAACGATCATACGGTGCAATTTGTCAGTTTTCGCTCGCAAATCTGCGGGAACAATCTGACTGTGAGAGTCCCGGGGCGGAGCACCGTTACCCCAAAACTATTTCAAGCCATAACCACAAATTTATTCCCAAGTGCGGGGATTATCGGAGCCCCGTCACATGCAGGTCTTACGTTCCGTTATCGGCACCTACAGAATTTCTTCAAGGATTTAGCGCGGTCGATAAGAGAGGATAATGCATCTATGCATCTAGTCTGTCGCCCTTACATTGCCCAAGTTTCCCAGATTCGGAGATTTCATGTTCAAGCCTCAAATGCATACTAAACGATTCGCCATTGCGGGTGGATCTTCGGAAGGTAGAATTGCCCTTGGGGGAATGTGGACTTTACGGAAACTTTATTACAATATCTGAATCTACCCCGATCAGTGTGAAGCCGGTGTTGGATTGCTTTTAGTTTTCCATCTATTTTTTATTTACACTGTGAACTTCATTGCTTTTACTCCCCTCCCTCACCATCCAGCGTTATCTTCAACCGAAATTTTTAGAATTTGTTACTAACTTCGAAATTCATGAGTTATTTTCATACTAACCCAAACTAACTTGCGATAGTGATTTTCAGGATGCCTTTCTCACTTGATCAGGTCCTTTTTTCAATTTATTACTAACGGTAGCGCTACTTAACGGAATGCTCTTAGGCCCTTTTCCTAACACCATGCTATTTTTACGACGTAATTTCCATGAATTATTACTTACCCTGTGCAGTTTCGCGCACATACATAGTTGCTTTCATTTTTTTGTTTTTTGCGAACCCGACTGATCGTACATAGGATTTTTGAGATTTTTCTACGAATCCGAGTTGACCTCACATATTTTCCATGCTTGCTTACGAGCCTTATCTTAACTCCCAGCTTTTTTGCAATACTTTTTGTGATTTGCTTGTGACCCGAACTGATCTTCTTGAGTCTCAAATGCGCCCCACCCGATTCGTCGTGTCTTGCACGAGATCTTCGAAAGGAAGACTTCCCGTTCGGGGATTATCCAGCTGGGGATCCGATAGCAATCATATACACGCCCTGATTGTGCCCTGACGAAACTGCTGCCAGAGTTGTATTATTTTTTTGTTTGCCCTCCCTCGTTTCGCTCCCAATTCTCTTGACAGGACTTTATTAAAATCCTCGTCTCGAGCCATATTCAGACATAATTTAACGCGAACCCAGTAAAACGCGCACATTTGCGTCTCTCCTTATCCCTTAATTGGTTTCATTTTGGAAAATCACTCGTGTTTATTTTCAAGAGCAATTTTCCAAAGTCGCGTTCGTCTCCTGCACGAAATATATGTGTTTCTTTGTTCCGGATTATTGGAGCAAATAAAACAAGAAACCCCGGCACTAGAGGAAGCCAGGTAAACGCGAGAAGGGATTAGGAAACTACAAATATTCCTTAACAAAGGCCTTTTTGCGGTGTTGTTCGTTTTGGCGCAGTCGACAGGATGGGCACAGTATATTAAATCGCTGTAAAAGCGTCGTCTTCCTTTAATTGAATCAAAAATGGCCCATTTCGTTTATTCGTCTCGACAAAACGCGGAATATGTACGGATCGCTTAGTATTCAGTAGAAATGGGAATAATTTTGGTTTGAATGGGGGTGCTTTATTTGAAAAACGAATATCTGTAGGTGACAGCACGTTCCGATGAATCGATCAATAGGACACACAAAACGCGGAAAGGGGTTGTCGTCATGTTGACGTAAACAAGATTATTATTACGTCCCAGATTTGCGCCAAAACGATATCTCCAATCCCAGGCACGTTTTCTTTTTCACAGATAACGGCATTAGCGACGCATTTAGTTCCTTAAATAATAAACTTATCAGGGGTACGCAGTAGCGCTGGTTACCCCCCCATTGTTTCCGCTATCTCCCCCTTTAAAAGAAAAAAATTATTACGCCTAAATTGACTCGCATCAGTGCAATTGTTAACGACACGTGCGCAACCGAATGCGGAACCAATGGCCACGTGCCGCGCCTTTGCTTGACTTGGCTCACGTGACTGGGTTTTAAACCTGACAAATGACGGCGGCGACGTAATGAATAATGACGTTTAATAGCGGTGACGTCACGGGGTGTAATTGCCTGACTTTAGTTTATTATGAGTGTTCGCCTTCGACATAAGAGAACGGGTAGGGCTGTGGGAGTGAATGTCGCGGTCGAGAAAAGAACTCCACTAAGCCCCAGTCGCAACAATAACCTTTTATTTCTACAGAAGATGTGCAAAGAAGCAAACTGAACTTTAACGATGCGAATTAATTTTAATGATACGAGGGGCGATCGAAAAATTCCAGGACTTTTTGAATTACGGGGCAACGAAGCGCAATGGGGCTGCCAGCACTGTTTAGCGTTGCTCGGCTCAAGCTCCGCTGTGTTTTCCGATGCTCAATTATTCTCGTTTTCACGAAGTTGCAGCCGATTTCGTAGAAGCAGTTCTGTGTGTCTGGCGATCATTCAATAATTCGCAATGTGAAGTTAAACGAAGTGGAGAATGGGTATTTTTTTAAATTCGATTAATATAGTAATTTAAGAATTTTCTTAATGAAGCTGTGGCGAAGTGGAAATTGGGTGTTGCACCTATGGCAACGCACCAGTTCATTCCATCAAGCCGCGATTCGCGCATAATAAACGGCACGACTGTCATTCCTCAGTCTCCCTGCTCACCAGACTTGGCCCCTGCGGACTTTTCTTGTTTCTCAAACTCAAGAGACATTCGAAAGGGCAGTGGTTTCATTCAATTGAAAGCGTTAAAGAAAAATCGCTGGAAAAGCTAAAGAGCATTCCACAAGAACACTCCTCAGCATCCTTCCAGCAGGGAAACGACGCCGGAAAAAGTGTGTACGTTGCCAAGGGGAGTACTTTGAGAGGGACAACGCTCAATGACTTTTAATATTTTCAAATCAGGTTTTTAAGCGTTACTCTCGAGACCTTTTGGACCCCGACCTCACGTGGACTAATCTCTACCCCATCTTAACAAACCCACCTCAAGATTTCTTCAATCCATTTTTATTGGCGTTAAACGGAGATTTTCATGATTTTTTATCAATCCACATCTGAGGTAGCACACTCATTTTCCTTATTTGCTTCTAACTCCTACAGAGATCTGCCGTAAGCCCCTTTACTAATTTTTTTTTTTTTTATATTTTCCTAAAAAGAACTAACCTTTATAAGCTTGGTTCAGGCGATAAAGAGGAAGAAATATCATTCTGCCGCTTGAATTAATTATTTTCTTGGAAAGGAGGTAAAAAGAAATTTTGGAAAGATATCCGAAGGTAGAGTTTTTAGGACGAATTAGCACGAAGTTTCTTTCAAACCGAGAGAAAAGTTTAAAGCGCGCTTGGGCGGTTTTTAATTCGATTTCCACTGGTTCTCGTTGCCGTGAAATTGATTACGGCCAACTTTAACACCACCTTAGATTCGGCTAAACTTATCCAGGAAACTTTCGGCATTAGTCTTCTGTTGATTTTGCGACAAAACTTCCGTTGCCTACTACAGCTTATTTATTGTTGCCATTTATTCTACTCCTATCGCGACTGAAACTTGCGGAATTCGGCCAATCGCACGCGATCTTTTTACCCAAAAATGTCTATCAACCACTAATTTTGCCGCAACAATTTAAGCAAAATACGATTTCGTTCTGTGAGACAGAAGGAGCCGCTTCGAAAAGGCATCTCCGAGGATTTATATCCGAATGCGGATTAGGGGATTAAATAAGGAAGTTCCGGATCAAACGAACGCAGCCGGATCGCATTTATCCAAGAGCGGTAAATTGCAGCGTAATCGGAGTGCAATCGCAGAAATATCTGAGCCAAAAGATTATCAAAATGGTATTAGCACTTTGTATTTATGAGACCGTTGCCGATTTGTTCCAAGAGTTAGAACGCCACGATATCGGGGCTCCATTGATAAATCTTCCATCAAGGTCTTAAAGAGACTTGATACGACAAAAGAGACGAGGCTGAAGCGAAAAGTTACTTTTTGATTGTACCTGACACGAAAACTGGATCAAATATCCAGAAAGGGGACCCTCAAAGGAAAATCCGGCTCCGAGATATCGGGGTGCAATCGAGCAAAATGCCTTGTTAAAGAAAAATTCCCTTTATATCACTGGAGCTTGCCGAAACCCGTGGTCAGCAATAAAAACGGTTTTGATGTCGGATTTCGGAACGACACAAAGGACCGATACTTTAATTATGTTTTAAGTTAGCTAGTTGAGGCGGGGAATGCAATATGGGTTTCATTTCCTCATTGTCGTCTCGTCAGAGACGAGATTTGTTTTCTCTGATTTCGGTCAAGAATGGGCGATTGTGGCATAAATGCGAGCATCAGCTTCAGAGAAGGGGCAGAGGCTCTTAGGTCCTCATCAACAAGATGGACAGAATTATCGATTGAAAAATTGTAGAGAAGAAGGTGGAACCGAATGAAATTCATGGATGAAAAGTCGTCAACAATTAAAGTATGTTCAAATGGACCAATGGAAGTCCAAGAATTATCATTTATTAACGCGCTGCTTTAACCTCACCTTCAAACAAATTCCTACGTAAGTTTGTTTTATTAAAAAGAAAGACTAAATCTGTGTAGAATTACGGTAAAATTTAGACACAAAGTGGACGAAACAGTTTCGCCTTGAGCTAACAATATTGAAACAGGAAGCCGGTTGGGTTCCAAAGAGAGCGAAATGCAGTATTACTGGCGTCTCGTTTAGCTTCATCTGATTTTAACGGTTTTACCTCAATAGTTGAGTTTTAAGAAGCTTTGCTTGACAGAGACAGCGCAGATTTGGACCCCATCGATTAATAATTGGATTTTTTTCTATTCTTACATTTGCGGTAAGGCAAATTACATACTCCCTCGAAATCAAAAATTATAGTCCCGGACGCAAATTGCACCGAATATAATAAAATCTCGTACAATTTATAAATGCTTCGTTTATTATTAAAAAAAAAGTACATAAACGCATGATTAATGCATTTCATTTCCTACATGTTCTTTATATTTATTTGAAAACACACATCCGAAACAGATGGGAGCATTCTATTTTATTAATGCGATCGAATTGAATAAATTGGTTAGTTAAAATGGATGGCGATAAACCATTTTTCTAGCTTCGCATTCAAATTTTGATTTGATATTATTTTAGCTCGGCCGTGACGAACACAAAGCGTGCATATTGTTTCGTTTCTCGTTATATATGAAACACACACAAGTCTGCTTGTTTATGTTTTTGAATCATTTAAATTGACAATAATTTTCGTGAAACAATTATTGATGTGGAAATTCGAGATTGTGAAATGGAGCCGTGAAACAGTTGGAAGAAAGCCAAAAAAAAATAACAAAAAAAAAATTAAAAAAAAAAACGGAAAAGGAAACTTCTATGTGCCTTTACATTTTTACTCCAATTTTCTGGGGGTTTCAAGACTGATGAGGAGAAATGTCTAGAGGGAGCCTTGATAGTTGAGGATTGAAGGCTGGTTTTCACGATGCTCGAGTTTGTGATAACAGATGAATATACGTAGACAACACGATAGTCGCTACATTCGCAACTTTCGAGGAGACTTTATCGCGAAAATGTGTGCCTAACACAAGGATTATTCGCGTGGAAATTCGAGTGAAGCCACAACAAAATTGAAACGAATAAAAAAGAAACAAAAAAAAAATATATATATATGAAAAAGTAAATTTGTACGCGCGCGTGCATTTCCCTTTCGCAGAGGCGAAGAGTCAGGTCTAATCCAGGTTTTAAGCGGCATACACATTTCTATGGTATTATTCACGGCTGTAATCATTATCTAACAGCTCGTTGTGGGCGCGAACAAAGGAACAACTCTCCGAAAATAAATTATTAATAACGCGGTAAAATATCTAGTCCTGATCGGTGACGATGAAAAATTTACACCAGAGTTATTAGCTTAAAAATTAAAAATTCAAACCGCCGTAAAGAATCTAAAATAAATACGAAGAGAAGAAACCAGAAGCTTTTACTTGTGCGTAAGTTTTTCCAAGCGAGTGACTAAAAGTTCCTGATTTTGGCACGGTTCAAGATCTAAGATGTTAGTATGAGGGCAATCTCAAAAATAAGGTTTTCAAGGCGTTAGGGCCGCAAGGACACATTTCTTAATCATCGTACCGTGTTCGTTGGTTCTCTCACTTTTAAGCAGGTCATCGATTACTTCGTCCTTTTATTTAGTACTGCCAGTTGTGTGTGATGAAGTTTCCATTTGTCGCTATCGCCAGGTGCGAAATGGGAGAGGTTATTCCGTTTTAAAACGCAAAGGGCCTTAAACCCATCGAAATTCAGCGCCGCTTCGCGAAGGTGAATTGAGAATCGTTCAGAGATGTGAAAAATGTTCTCAAGTGGTGAAACGGTGTGCCGGCAAAATTATGGAAACTGTGCTTTGGGAGTATTTTTGGTCGATTTCGCCGATCATCTAACCACAATACACGCAAACAGATATTGTAATACTACATAGAAAATATTAAACGGGCGCTACGTAACAGAAGAACAAGAGCGCTGGGCACGGGAGCATGCCTTCTACAACCAACCCCCCCTTTGTCCAGATTTGGCCCTCGGTGACTACCACTTGTGTCCTAACTTGAAAGAACATTTGCGAGGAACGCGTTTCGGCCATCACGAACCGGCGGAAGAAGCGGTCCGAAGCTTCCTGAACAGCAACGCGGCACAGCTGGCAGACAAAAACTGGCGCAACGCCGACAAAAATGCATTTTCAAGCATTTTTGTCAAGGAAAAATTTGCAAGATTCAATTGTCGCATTCGATATTAAATATCAACTTTTCTACAATTTCCAAAAAAAAACAGGCTTTATTTTCAGGATGACCCTCGTAAGGGTCTCAAGTATTATTCAGCGCAAAAGGTGATCGTGAACAAGCGCGAGTAAAGTCCGGAAGTATCTATAGAGGGCATAAATCCAGTGCCGTGTTTTAAGTTATACAGGGTGGGTCAAGAGTAACGCCACGGAATTTCATGACAAAGCCAAGAGATTTTTTAACTGTTTCTTTTTTGAGGTGTATACAGACTAACTAGAGCTACATTTTAAAATTATTTTCGAAGTATACAGAGCGTCCCAAACAAATGTAATTCATCAAAGTTGCATTTTTTTAAATGGGATCCCCTGTATGTTGTATAATTTTTGAACTCGACCATTAAAATAAAATTAAGTTGTATTAAGGTTTATGGTATCTAACTCTAGCAGTTTTTGAAATAATTCAGTTTTTGTCAAGATGCAAGATAATTTTCAACACCCAATCTCTCATCTCATATTTAAGTTTTTAAAACAAAATTTTAATAGGAAGCCATCAAGGGACCAAATTTTGTACTGTAAGTTTCAAAAAGTCGGCGAATTGTACAGGGTGTTCTAAAAATCTAAAAAGCTGGATCACCTGACCTTACCCCCACGGATTATTTTTTATGGAGGTATGTAAAAAATGAAGTTTATAAGATTCCTCCTACCACGACTGATGATATTAAAATAAGAATTAGAAATGTTTTTACCTCTATAACGCCACAAATGCTAGAAAATGTTAGAAAATCTTTTGAAGAAACAATAAAATTATGCATAGAAGAAAATGGTCATCATGTAGAACACCTGATATAAATTTTTTTTATTATACTTAATTTTCTGCTTTTTTTTAATATTGTTAAATTTGTAATATACAAATATACGCAAGTAAATAATTAAATTGCATGGACATCTTAGCAATTTCATATGGCATAAAGTTACAATTGGGGATTTAGATATTTTTATAAAAATGTATGTTGTTAGCAAAAATGAATAGAGCTATGTATAGGGAATCCTAATGATATTCGATAGATAAGTAAATTCGGCATCTAACAGTAACACAACATACCGGGTGTTCCATTTAAATTAAAAAAGTTATTAACAGTTAAAAATTGAACGAATTTGGCGCTATTTTTAGAACACCCTATACAATTTGCCAACTTTTTGAAACTTACAGTACAAAATTTGGTCCCTTGATGGCTTCCTATTAAAATTTTGTTTTAAAAACTTAAATATGGGATGAGAGATTGGATGTTGAAAATTATCTTGCATCTTGACAAAAACTGAATTATTTCAAAAACTGCTAGAGTTAGATACCATAAACCTTAATCCAACTTAATTTTATTTTAATGGTCGGGTTCAAAAATTATACAACATACAGGGGATCCCATTTAAAAAAATGCAACTTTGATTAATTACATGTGTTTGGGACGCTCTGTATGATTTGAAAATAATTTTAAAATGTAGCTCTAGATTGTCTGTATACACCTCAAAAAAGAAACAGTTAAAAAATCTCTTGGCTTTGTCGTGAAATTCCGAGGCGTTACTCGTGGCCCACCCTGTATAAATTCACGATAATTTCTGTATAATAATCAATAGTGGAATTCGATACGGTGTGTCGAACGGCTGGAGCAAACGAATTTATTTTGAGTTCGTACACGGGCCATGGAACTCCTGACACAATTACCCCAATATGCAGGGGAGGCTCCGAAGTTCCATAATTTCCCCCATCTTTCTAATTAGGCAAGTTTCTGTTAACTACAACCTAACTCGCTCTCGTTATCCCTTTTACCTGTGTTTGACAAATATAAGAGGGGATCTTTGTGACGCATAGTCCATATACACTTTAACTTTCAAAAACAATTATTTCAATAAGACCCTTGTCACGACGCAGGTAATTATCGCATGGATACTTCAATCTTCCTCGCATTCTAACCGTACTTTATGAACTGTGCAAGTAGATAAATCATTTCTAAAACATTGAACTTTTCCCCTTGTCGCTGAACGAGATACGCTTTCGCCCTTGCATTTCAACAAAACCTCTTTTGATACGTTTTTAGGCGCCCCGGCAACTTCCATAAATAAAAACCCTCTATTTATGACGTATTGAAGACACATGTGGCCAAAAAGTCGTTTCAGATTTGCGCCCACCCTTGGGAGTTCTTTGAGGGAGAAATCGGTCTCTCGATGTCAATTTTTCCTTCAATTCTTCGTATTCTACGGTAGGGATGAAATATTCGGAACGTAAAAGTAAATTAGCTTTCCCATTAAAAGACTCCATATTTTCCCATAGTATTCTTTGGCCTTAAACGGGTTCATTACCATTTTGAATTCCTATTAACGGCATTTAACGGCCTGAATAATAAGCGGACCATTAATTAATTGAGCTATTTGCAGTCGGAGCCTGCATACAAAGAGGAATCGGGTCGAAAATCCCGAATTGAAGACCGGGAATTGTGGAGGAGGATTTTTATGGGGATGGGTTTGTGCAATCTCACCCTACTTCTCCCTGTTCGAGGCATGGAGAACCCACCTGAAAAGAAAAAAAATATATTAGAAGGAAACTTAAATGAAAACGATCAATTAGGTACTAGCTCTAAGCGAGTTTTAGACTCGCTCAGAATCACATTGTTCCCTTAGAATAGTCTACTGCTAGCGATATTTCAATGATCAATGATGTCTTTTATGCAGCTTTAGGAATTATGCAGTCGTCCGCATGCATGACAAGTTCCATTCTGATGCTATAATGTGGGATGAGTTTTAATAGATATGATTCGAGGTCGTGGGCATGTAGATTGAATAGGGAAGGAAGTAGAGCACTACTCCGAGGGACGTCACAGCTGTGAGGACAGCTCACATCAAATCGAAAAGTAGGACAGTTATACAGTTTGATGCATCTCAATACATATAAATTAAATTGAAAAGTTGCCGTGGTAGTGGTTGCTCCTGAAATCGTCTTGCCTAGGACTCATCAGGGGTTAAAGTTATTTCAAGGGTTGTGGATGGACCTGCTTTGCCATTGTAGTCCTCCATTAAGTCCACATCGTCTGTTCTCAAAATCGCAATGATTTCAGCTGCATGTCAGCAGAAAAACGAATTGTAGCAAAAAAATCGAAAAGGAAGTTTCTACGTGCCCGTACATTTTTGGTTCGTGTAGTTTTTCTCCCAGCGTGTTTCAGGATTTGCGAGCTTTACGAATTTCTTTGATTTTATTCGAGACTGGCAATCGGGTTCTCGGAACTTTACGAACATATGTATAAGAACTTACTCTGGATAAAATTGCGGAAATTTGTAATGTAAGTTGAGGAAACTCATTCAGGTTCTTAGTACCGACCGAACGATATGCAAACCGTTCTACGCATAAAAATATTAAATTGCTATATGAACTACATTCGAGAAAGGATTTGTTAAGGAAATACAGGGTATTGAAGTTTTATATTCTTTTCAATTTATCTTTTATAGCTGCCAAAGTTTTTGAGATATTCAGTTCAGATTTTGAGCATGGTGGTGGAGAGGAACTGGCTAAACGTCAACTATCCACGGAAGTTAGTAGGTTGTGGAGGCCTCCTCGATCGCCCGATCTAACACCTCTAGATTTTTATGTTTGGGGGTTTATGAAGAAAAATGCGTACTCCTGTAAACTTTCAACAAGAACTTATAGGGCAAATCAGAAGTTCTGTTCGTAGAATAACTGATCAGTATTTGAGAGACGTTCGGCGATCTTCATGGCGACGTTTTAATTTATGTGTAGAACGTGACGTAAATATCTCAAAAACAGTGGGAGCTATAAAAGATAAATTGTAAATAAAATGTTAAACTTCAACACCCTGTATATCTTTAACAAAGCAATCCTCGAACGCAGTTCATATAGCAAAGTAATTTCATTTTTATGCGCAGAATACGCAGTTAAGATTGTGATACAAAAAACCAGGACATCCGTATATATAATCTTAATTTCCAGAGGAAAGGACTATCGATAATTTGGCCTTTCTGCTTTCGTGACAAAAAGACTTATATCTTCACATAAATAATCATTCATGAACCCCAAAGAACAAAAAAAAACATTTGGAAATGCTCCAACAGCGTTGTTCAACGGAAAAGGAAGCGGAATTGTCTTGTTTGTCTCGTAAGGCAAAGAGGGTTCCGAATAGTCCAGTTGTGACGATTTTCTTTCCATTTTGTCTGAATTTATAGCAGTATTTCAGTTATTCTTGACGTGTGAGTGTGCTCGTATAGTAATTAGTTGGATGGATTGTGTAGCGAGTTGTCGGGGAGCCTCATCCTTGCAATCAGTCTTAGTGCAATGTGTCCTATTGTTTGTACGCATTGTTTAGTTTTTTGCGTTGTATTTGCTCCCAGTATGGGTCCTTAGTATAACAATGGTTTGCAAATGGACCTGCATTTATTTGCTACGGTTTTTATGCTGATCCCTTTAAATTTATATATCAGGCATCGACAATGTTTTCTCTCTTTAGTAATATCGATTTTTATATTTCGAGGGGTTAGTCAGTTCCGGTTTCGTTATCGTACGTTACTCTCGAGGATTTTAAGTCCTTTTTTGGTTTGGTCGTGCGACCGTCTGCCATTAATTTGGCGATTTGTGAGTAGAAATTGGTTTTCAGTGAAATTTTACTGTTAGGTTCAATGTACAGGGTGTTCGTGAAATTAGTGTGCGATGGTTGACCAAAAATAAGCCATTCTAGGCAGTCTTATGTATATTCAATGTTGCTTCGTGTTCCATTACAGGAGGCCAAAATTCTCTAATTAATATCGCTTTTTCGAAATAATTGCTAAACGCTTTAATTGATTTTCATAAATTCGAGAACTAATAGTTACTACATAATTAAATAAAATTTGTGTTTATTCTATTCGTTTATAGGAATGATTTTAATTTTTTCATTGCCACTGGCTTACTTTATTTTCAAATTTTTTACCTCTTGCAAGATTTCCGCCGGACCTACAGTTTCTATGCAAAAAAAAATTCTTGCTGTACCCTGCAAATTTTCAACATTGTTTAGTCGGAACGAAATTATAAAAAGATTTAATTCTAAATAGCTATAAACTCGGTTTAATTCTTATAACAAATGCTCAAAATGTTGACCGTTTACCTAAGTACAAAAAAATAATCGTTTCAAAAAATGATTTTGTGGTTTGGGCATCGCGCCGGGCCTTTTTAACATTGTTTTTGTGTCAACTGCAAGGCACCGTAAATAATTTATTAGCAAAGAAACTGCATGCCTAGCGAAAATTTCATAAAAATAGATAAAATTCAAAATAATGTCAGCTGGTGGTGAAGAAAAAATTTAAGTCATTCATACATGAGGCAACAAAAATGCAAACTTTTGTTTACAAACAGGCACCATTTTTAGTATTTTCACGCATTAAAAAAATTAAAAAAGGATCGCGATTACGTCAAAAGACGCCAATTTATGCAATAACTCTTAGTCTCAAAATTAACGAAAACCGACAAAAGCGTTTAGCAACTGTTTCAAAAAAACGACATTAATTTGGCGCCCTGTAACCTTATTTTTGGTTAACACATTTCTGACCCCGCGTTGTACAGTTATTTCAGGGCCGTTCTGTATAGAAACAAGCCACTGTGTTTCCATTGGCTTCTGAAGTCTTTCTGCCGCTTTCTTCGTAGTATCCTTAATATATTGTACTATAGTAAGCACGTGGTCGTGTCCACATGTTTTTTGTTTCGTAAGTCATGATTATATACAGGGTGGCCTGGAAAGAATTGTACAAAAAGTACATCCTGTGATAACTCTGGATGTCGCGCCATCATACGGCGATCCCTGCGGGAGTCTTGTTCAGAGGAAAAAGGGACAGAAAGAGGGTCGCCAAATTGGTACTTCTAGTGGGCTGATCGCCAGTAAATAATTTGTTAAGGCGAAGTAGGTATTTTTGGTGTTGAAATCTTGTATAATTCAGAGAACATACTACTTGGACCAGATTCAGTCAAATGTGTTGTTCATTTGCATAAATAAACTTGCTGATCTCCTACTGTTTTGATGTGCTGTTTGTATGTTATTTGTCCAAACAAAGAGTGACTAAATGGTCGAGTGTTTCGGTTTAAAGCCAAATTGATATATTGTTACATGTTGTCCGATCAGTTCCAGCAGTCCGGTTTTTTTTTATTATGTGTTCAACAGCTTAACTTAACACCAGGAGAGCTGTAACAGGTCTGTAGTTTCGTGTTTGTACCTTGTCCAGGTAATTTTTTGGGGTCCTTTTCTTTTTTTTTCTTAATATCAATGGAATTGTTAATAATTCATGTTCGTCTAGTTTAGTATGAGCTCCATTTTGTTCCATTTTGTTCATGAAATTCGTTCGAACTCCAGTGCGGGCGAAATTCCTACGAGGACATATGGCAAATAAACTCAACAACAAAAAAACCGGCGCACTAGTTAATGTGGAAACGACTGCTTTCGAGTTATATTCACAGATGAATCCAGATTTTCTTTATTTGCATATGATTGTCGAGTTCGGACATGAAAAAATCGAGGAGACCAATTTGCTCAATGCATTATTGCGGAACGTGTTCCTCACAGAGGTGGATCAGTCACGGTTTCGGGAAGGATCACTTTGACAGCAAAAGCCGATCTGAAATCTGACAGCACACAGATGCAGCCAGGATATCCCGAACGGTTACGTAGTGCCCTTTTCGTCTTTTATCGGCGTAAACTTCATTTTAATACACGATGATGCGCGTTCACACGTTGCAATTATGGCGAACAGTTACCTGGGGGACGCACGCTACAACGGCCAGTTCGCAGTCCCGATCTCAGTCCTATGGAGCACCTGTGGAATGAACTCAGGAGACGTCTACGAAGGATGTGGCAGTGTACCTTCAATGTGTTAACAGGGCTTTAGTCGAAGAATGGGACAGCATTTCACAGGAAAACGTCTTCAATTTGATTGGCAGTATGCCTAGAAGGGTGGAAGCTGTGATACAAGCGAAAGGAGGGACAACACAACGCTGAGAAAAAATTGCTGGTTTGTTTCTGCTTCTACACATTGAAATGAGAGGAGAAATGTATTTTGCTGTTTTGTTGAAATGTTCACGTTTTTTTTTCGAATAAATGTTAATTTTTTTATAGCCAGTTTAAACTTTTAATTTCGCATCATTTTTTATATTAAATGCCAGAAAAAGTTTCAGTTTCACTCAAAAAATTAAATTGTTCGCAACACACGGGCGGGAAAAATATTTTTTTGTTTATTTTCCATGTGCCCGTACATTAATAATACAAATTACACGCACATTGAGAATTAGAATACATTGTCAGCGTCCAATAACGTTTCACGTGTCAATCAATCGTCCATTTAGGGGCCCCTATAATGTCCCCACGTGTGGCTCCATCAAATGTTGACCTCGTAACAAAACGAGACGTCAAATAATGGACTGCCACCGAAATTCAACCGAGCTAATATTTGATAGTTTCAGATAGAAAACTTTTAGCCACGGGGATGATCTTGGGAATGGAAATCGAAAGGGACGAACCGAGGGTAAGCCTAACCCGGGAACGCGGGTAGTTTAACCCCTGGCTTTTGTGCGGGGGCATCATTTTGCAAAGTTAAGTTCAGTTTAAACGTAGCGGTGGACGCTGTTTGCGCTTTACGCAAATTAGGTAATTTGCCTACACGACCCGGGGGAGTTGTAGTGTTAAATATCGTTTTAACTTGCTCCATTCAAAAGGCTCAAATGTGCTAAATTGGGCCTTTAATCAATTTAAAACTTCCCAGTGTGACAAGTCAAAGATAAAACTGTCAATCTTGGAAGGACCGAGTTGTTTGACTAATTAAGTTCTTATCTACGATGGGGTATCTCGGCTGACGCCATACCTAACTGATTAGTCTCTAACGAGGGTTTTCCCGGGCGCTTTTCTTTCTGTAGCGCGTTTGCAGGATAAGCCGTATCCTTCCGAAGATAATGACGGCATTTTCAGTGCCTTTCTCGAGAAAATTGCTGTTTTACTAAGTTAGACGGGAAATGGGTTTCGGATAGGTTCGGATTTTTTGAAACATGTTGAGTCGCCCCCCAGGGATAACACAATAACAGGTCCAGTTTTCGGGTTGTTGAATTGCGACTAGGGAGGCAGGTACGCCGTAGTGGGGGCGCAATTATTTTAATGAAATCTGAACCGTCAATTGTGGAGTTGATTCCAAACAAAGCGCTGTTCAAGAGCCGGAGAACGGCTTTCGTAGTCTGAGTAATTAAGGGAGCAAGACGTGGCGCTGGCAGACAACGGCTTACACACCTCCATCCCCCTTTCATTAGGGCTGAAAGAGGTCTCTAACATTGCAAACTTACACAGAGGCGTCTGAGGCCTAAAAAGTCATATAAATTGATACATCTATGTATTTGCAAGAAGTCTCAATGATGGGTGGTTTCCAAAGAATAGGATGAAAAAGTGGGATGGCGGCAAGTCCTATGCGTGATTTGCCACCATTTTCCTCCTAATGACCACAGCGGTACAAAAAGCACCTTTTTCCCCTGCGATGGTCATTTGTCAGGGCTTAAACGCCCATCTGGACAGCGTCGAGTGGGCCACTCAATGCGGCTTCGGCCCTGATTTTTGCTCGGGCGATTCATTGCATTCGACCTCATTTCGAATTGGCCGTGTCGGCCCATTTATCTTAAAAGTACCTGCAATTGAAAAGTCGGAAAATGCTTAATGGACAGCGGAACAAAAAATGCGCTGGGTTGACAAAGCAGGGGATGATGGCTCGAATGTGCGGTATAAATGACCAATTTGTAACTCATTTTCTTGATGGAGCAAAAATGCCTATAATCGAGTGTCTGCATATTTTTGAATTTTTGCTTTAATTTCGAGATCTTCAAACCCTTTTTATTTAATGATAGAAAAGTTTTTATTTTATCTTTGAATAGGAAGCAGCGCAATGCTAGTCGGGAGTCAGTTATCTAGGAAAACGTGTAGTTCTTTTCAGGATCGAGAGCCAATCATCTTTCGAAAAGATCGATCACTTGACTGTATGAAAAATAGGAGCATAATAGACCAAATTCATAAAACACCTGCTATCATATTATAATGAACGGGACGATTTTAGTTAGCTTCCCAGTAGCAAAAACCCCTCTTGATGATATTGAACAAAATTTGAAAGAACAAAATATATATACAGGGCGAAGATAAGCAACAGAGATTTTAGCGGTTTAAAGAGAAATGGATCATGAGAAAGATAATGTTGGGCGACTCACGTGTTTCCACTTATTGGCTTCATCAGGCAGGTCCGAAAACCTACGTACGTGCGGCTGAACCACAGCAGGTATTCATGGCAAACTTTATTTAGAGAAGCTTTGGGTGTTTCCACAATAGGGTTGAGCTGTTGCCTGCTTGCGGTCCTTTCCAGGCTACTCTCGCGTATTCGAACACGCTCAGCGTGTATGTTTACCCACCCGCTACGTACAATCTATTCCTTTTGTAGTACTTCCACAAACTTTTCCTACACGAGTTTAGTCTTTTTATTCTATTTTCTCAGTCTTTTCTTTGAGCAAATGCCAGCTTCTTAAGTGGTTCAAAACCGAAACGATTTTGATTAAATCTGTCCAAACAACGCGATACTGTGCGGTGACTCAAAGAATCTCGACTAAATCCTTTGAATCGCTGCACATACAGTAAAGTATGGAATATATTCGTTAATGTCGGAACTAACAAGTTTAAAGAGAAATTTTCGGGCACGTCGATTTCGTTTTTCAAAAAACATTTTTTCATGACGTCACCGACCATTTTTTTTAAATCCGAACCCCCGTTTTTCTATTTGAAATATTAAAGAGCATATGTTTGAAGTATAAAGCGCACCGCGTGTGCGAGCATACTTAAATGAATGTTTCCCAAATCGTTGTATGGGATGAAGAGGGAGGAGCTAGAGAGGGGCCAGCTCGTTCACCTGACCTGACGCCTCTCAACTATTTTTTGTGGGGGCACTTAAAAAGACAGGGTTTGTGAAGAAATACGACATATAATTCCACATGTAATCGACAATGTTCCAAAGGAATTTATTTGCCATCTTGCTTGCTGCCAGGCAACGAGTGGAACTCGGTTTGCCCATCGCATTTGATATATTGTAAATTTTTTTTGCAAATTTCGGAAATTAACTCAATGCTTTTTTTCTCAACAACTGTCTTATGTAACTCACTAATTTTGTTTACGTTTTATATTTAGAAAAATATGCTCCTTGATGGTTTGAATAAAAAAACGGGGTTCGCCATTTAAAAACCAGCCGATGACGTCATATCTCGGACAGTGATGACGTCATCAATATGACTAATATTAAAAAAAAAAATGTTTTTTAAAAGTTAAATCGACGTGTCCGAGGGTTTTTTCCTAAACATGTTAGATCTAATACTAATGACTTTATTCCGTACGTTACGAAAGCACCGTATATAAAACTGGTGCCCATCAAAAACAACACAACGGAGAGAGTAAATTTACGTAATGTAAATAATGTAAAAGTTGCATTTTCTTTACACAACTCGCGCATTTAATAAAGCGAAATATAATTTCGGGTCCTGAGTGCAGGCACAAAACACGTCGCTCTCGAAACTGTGGAATACATTATGCACACATGCTAAATTGCTCTATGAACAAATATGTATGTAAATTATTCAAAGCCGAGTTGAGCCGCAGAGCGAAAATAAAAAGCTCACCTCTATATGTCAACAAAAGTGCATTTTATTTTTGCTACGTGCTGAATAAAATATCGGACCCGAAGACTTTGGGGGAAAGTCTGTGACGCGTCAGCATTATGGGTTTATTGGTTATCGATTGAAATCTTGGAGAATTCATAGCCACAAATATTAGGACAGCTTTGTTGCTGCCATGGAGAAAATAGCGCACCTATACCTCAATCTGTGACGGATGTTAGGAAAAAATAGCGAAGGCCTAAATCAATTATCTCTTCCTCTTTGTAAGGTCGGACCGTCGATTTTTCATCGTCGGAAACGAACCGGCCGTATCTCTGATTGGCTGAAACGTGAACTCCATGAGGAAAAAACATATAGAAAGGACACAGATTTATAAGGAATCCTCAACTCGATAAAGAGGGCTACGCGTCCTGAATACCAAACTGTAAGCCTTTTATCGAGTTATCTTCCATCAGCGTGAAACGTTTCATCTTTCCATCGATGTTCCTGAATATTACATCAACCTTTTTTACTCTTCATACACTCCCATCAAACACAACACAACCGGCAGGAGAGCATATTATACCATCATAAAAGAGCATCTTCATATTACGATTTCCACGTTTCCCGGTGGTTCAATGCCGCCTGCCTTGCGTGCAGAGTTCAAGAAGTTTTGTTTCAGGCTTTGCTCATTATTAAATTCATTCATAGCTCCTGACTTTTAATGAGCATTTCAGTTGTGGAAACGAGCTCTCAGCTCGCTAATGAAGATTCCAGATGAAGAGTTCGCTAAGTACCACTCAGTCCGAATTATTTAAATTCGAAACTAGTCAAAACAAATAATTAAGAGAAAATTTTCCAAACAGTCGGTAAGGTGTTGGGTGTATCTAAATGTATGATATGCAAATGTCTGGCGAACTCCTCTTAATGTAGAAATTAATATAACGAGGGAGATTAAATCCGTATTGTTCCTTGGAACGGCAGAGAAACCCTTCGAAGTTGCCAACTAATGGGTTCGTGGAGTTATTTGTCTGAATACGTGTCCTCATTAAAGGGTTGTAATAATTTCGATGGTTTAACCCTGGGAACAATCATTTCTATTTGGTCGAGCGTAAATAGGCGAGATTGGGAGGTCTAGGTCGGAGGGTTTGGTTGGGGAAATAATACTATCTCGAAATGCATATTGCTTAATGCAGTGGTTTCTTGGTTTTCAGGTAATCAGAGGACTAATTTTTAGGTAGCGACGGGATCGTAACAGGAATTAATTCAATGCCGGACACGTGTCATTTTCGATTGTGAGTAAGTTGGTAAATATCGGGCAAATCTGGTTTGGCACGCCCGTGGCTTTCCGAAGCAGCTGTAAAAATCCTATTTGCAAATTCGTTTTGTTCTTCGATGGATATCTCAGATGGCGTTATTTTAAATTCAATTTTATCGTAAATACGTGACAATCATAAAACTTTTAGCTTTGGAACGTAAAACTGCATTTTCCCGTTTTAACAGATTATCGTATGAGCAGAGCATAATTTAAGAATTATTATTCAAATCCTGAGCCTTTATTTCGTCTCCAAGAGCAATTTTCGTTCCGATATATAAAAGTGCAAATATGCGACTCCAAATTTCGGAACACTTTAGATGATAAATAGGATCCAGAGTGCACGCCCATAAAGTGGCTTTGAAACTGCAATACGCCCTTAAACTAAACAATTTTTCAAATCGCTAAGCCCCAGAAGCTTTTCGCTCGTCTCGTACTTTTACGACTTCCCATTGAAAATCCTTGTTATTTTACAAGTTGTCCTGCGGATTATTTTATGGCTGAAACTGCCCTTTTTCGGGAGAATTGTCATTTTAGGAATTCCTATCCGATGAAAACATTCGTGATATTCGCTCCGAAATGCACTGCAGAATTGTATTGAATAATACAGGGTTGCTCAAGAGAAAGTCATGCTCTAAATTTACCATTTTCAAGCAAAAATATCCCTTAGGAAATAACAAAAGCCGTCTGTTAAAAAAAAATAAGTTGGAATTTATGGCTCTCCCACACCTTACTGTCTGGCTTTCCGAAAATTGAAATGGAAATTACTTTAAAACTATGGAAAACCAAAGAACCTCGAGTATTGAATATCCTGTAAAAAAAAATTTTTCGATTTGTCATTGTTATTTCTGAGTTCAATACGGAGGCAAACTATGCTGGAAGTCTTTTTATGTCTCTTGGAAATCAGGTTTCTAGTTCTCTTTGGAAGTCTCTATAAATAAATGATGTAAATTTTTACTCCACAAAACAATCTGAACAGTAAAAATTTCTTGGAAATTTCTTTATCTATTGAATACCTAAAAATGCCCCAGCGTATAACTATGAACTGGTTGAAAAAATCCCTTGGAGCTAATTCCCTCTTGAATTCAATTCTCAAGGGTATTAAAGTTTTCTGGAAAGCCTTTTAAATGAGCTTACAATACAGATACCCCTAGGCAAATTAAATAAAACTCTCCTAAAAAAAAAACTATTTGAATGTGTTCCTATTCAACTTCACGTCTCAAGAGGTCTCAAGAGAGTCAAATTTTCTGGAAATTCTCCATTGCCCTTAGGATACGAATATCTGGCACGGACATTACCCAGCATGCATCTCCAAGTGGACCAGCAAACAAATTCGAACACTTTCTGTATGGTGGAAAATGCAACAAAATTTTGTCGACATTTCTTAAAGTCTTCAAGCTCCAAAACACAAATGTCTCTTAGCAAATAAAAAAAATAGAGAAAGTTCAGTTTCTCCAGAGATTTGCTTTTCTGGAAATCGGAAACTCTCGACAATTCCTGAAATCTCTGGGAAATTCAGAAATCCCCAGTTGAGGATCCTAAAGGAACTGAAGAAATCCTCTGAATGTTGAGATCTATTTCTTCCCGACGGTCAATAAAATTATTTATTTATTTATTTTTTAATCATTTATCAGTTTAAAACCGTTGAAAAACAAACGATTCTAGAACGAGATCGAGATGGTCTTTGCGAACTGAAGAAAGTTTCAAAAAGACTGTGAAGTCTTGTAAAAATCTATTTAAAATCTGAGTGTGTCGAAACCAGAGAATCTTCAGAATATGAGAAAAACACTTAAAATTTGCGATTCATTCGATCATGTTCAGGTGCAATGCATTCAATGAAAATCTCTGAGAAATCAACTTATAATTCTTTTCTGAAAATCGGGATGTCTTGAGAATTTAAAATTGTTCTTAACGTCCACAAGTTGGGGATTGCCCAGAAACTAAAGCACTCTTTCCCTTTGAGTTTAGCTCTTCTGGAATTGAAAATGGAGGTTCAAAGTAGAGTAAAAAATCTATTAAGACTTTTAAAGATTCAAGAGCACCTTCTGGGCTCGGGAACTGAATAAGATTTTTGAAATTGATAGAAAAGATAACTTTTTAATCTCATAAGAACTCCCTAATTCTATCGGCCCTTAAAGATTTTCTTCGACAACTTTGTATCAAAAACTTGTGGCACTTTGTAGCAATCTCCTCAAAGCAGTAAACTGAAAGCCGCGAGGGATATCCAGTTTATTAGATCTTTTAAACCGGTTAAGCATCCACAATCGTCTGTTCGGGCCAGATATAAAACAATGCTTTTCTCCAACATAGTAGAGGGAGTTATTAAACACTCTCTATGTTAAGAATCGCTGCTGTTGTTGTGCTTTTTGTATACATTTTTTCGAACTGAATGCTCATAGAACCCGATCACGTTTCACCACTGACCAAGATGGCTCGATTACATTAATTTCGGCGTCAGCCTAAGGGCCCGACTTTCCAGGAATCCAAAAGATGTGCACCAATAAAGGCAATTCCAGAGTTAAGGCGATTCCAGCGATTTCAATTTTCAATAATTAAATTCCAGATTGGAGTCTGTTTTATTTTGCTCGTCATAGAAAAAAAGTTGTTGAAGAATTGTTTATTTCTGTTCTCGGGAAGTTTGGGCTGATAATAGCAGACTTTAAAACCAAATTTGCTGTCAGTCAAGAACAAAGCCAAACAGCTTAAACGATAGAGCAGTAAAATAACCCCTCGAGATTACATTATTATGTTCTTACTAATTATAATTCGAAAAGTTTGCTCAGCTCCGGCAACTATGCAAATAAATCCGCGCTCTCGTCGGGCGCAAAGTTGGCTATTTATGTTCGAGAAATGAGGGAGTGAACGATTCAAAACTGCATCTCCTCCCCTTTTCGTTACATCCTCAGGTTTAGGCAGATCTTAGATTTTGCGAATTCCCTTTGATATGAGACGGGCGTATTAACGCAGCTCCAGGTACCTACACCGAGCAAGCCTTTCAATTTTGGGAGTGAAAGCATCCATAAAGTTAATGGATTTCCTCTGTATTCGTAGCTTTAGGATCGATTTAATCAAAATAGGCAAAAGGCTACACACATGTGCATGTACAGAGTGATCCACCATGCAAGGGAAGCATTTTAGGAGACGATTTTACAGCTCGTTTTCGAGGTGAAATTTCATATATAACATTGTCACGGAAATGGTTCGCTGCCCAAATACAGGGTGTTAAAATTTGAAACTGGTGTACAATCTTGGCTGTAAGGCTCTTTACCCAGAATGGGGAAAATGGGGGTCATAGACATGTCCCCGCAACATATTTTTGCGCACGCCAATGGCGAATATGTTTAATTTTTTAAACTAAATATTAATTTATCTTAATTTTTTTAAAACTTAAATTTACCGCTCACTTTAGAAGATATTCTAGCAAATTGCTTCTCGCTACATGGCACCCATTTTTCGTTTATATCGGGGACGTATCTATCATTTATTTCTATATAAAAATAATTCTGATCTGATATTTTTTTACCCAAATTAAAGGAAAAGTGCGCCTAATCGAACTATCGCTCAATGCAAAATTTTATTAAAATATCTACGTCAAGATATACTAAAGTTATTTTTTTTTCTTTTAACAATTCCAATAGTTTATATAGTGAGTATAAAGCGCCAAAGAAAAAAGTCGTATGAGGAAAGTCTAATAATTTTCGCTCAAGGAATTTGCAATTACCGGATTGGCCTACTAATTTGCAACACCCTTTATATATACTGGGTGTTTATGAGGCGATTAACCACTTCAAGATAAGTCAGTTAAACCAAAAACAACATAATAAAAATTGCATAATAAGAGAGATATGATTTTCTAATATATATATTTTTAGTTTTTGGTGTTTGTGTATTCATTAATTACTAATCAGCTACCAGTAATTTTTCATATTTGTCATGCTACGTGATCGGTTCTCAGTCACTACAATAGACGGTGTAAAGGCTATGGTGGTCTTATTCCATGGCTTCCTCGGTTACCCTATCTCACCCCTCGATCTCGAGTTATGGGGCTTTGTGAAGATCATGGTGTACACCCATAAAATACGTGGTGTGGAAGATTTTTTTAACCGTGCTGAAACACCTGCTGCCATTTTAACACGGAGCTTTATTTCTTGTAAGTTATGCCGATTCTGACCTAAAAATAATCATCATCTGGTTGAAATATGATTATTGTAAATAGGTTAAAAAGAAAAACATATCTTTATTATGTGAGTTTTACTATGGTGTTTTTAGATTTATCTGCTTCTTTAAATACAATCAATCATGTAAAAGAAATATTTGCGAACCTTTTTCAAATTCGAACATCCTGTATCGCAGTAACAAACTTTTTGCAGACTTATATTGATACATGTTTCATCGGAAATGCTATGGATAATTACCTTCTAAAGTAACTTCTTCTCATAGCAGAACGCCCTATGTGTTAATAATAATTCACGAAGGCTGGTATTTTGAAAATTACCGAATTCCGAATTGAAACTGCATTAAAAATTAATTTCTCCCAGGAGAGTGAGTGTTTCAAATGCAGGTATTAAATATGTACTAGGACTAGTCTGGGAATAATGCACGGGAGTTTCTCAAAGTGACTAGGTACATTTTTCAGGCAAATTTGTAATGAGAATTGTAAGTTTCTTCCATGTATTTCCATTGGGTGCTTAAAAGTAGTGAATAGCTAATAAAACTACTTAAAGAAAAAGAGCATCCAATCCATCCTTCATTCCAAAGTGATGAAAGAGTAAGAAGAGATTGCAAACTAAAGTTGCACAATAGTACTTTCTAAGTACTTAGAGACTGAAAACTACATGCACAAATTCGTGAAAAGAAACCTTCTCTAAAGTCTAATTGTGTCGAAAATGGCAGAAAGCGGTTGAGATATGCTGTACCTTTGATAACGTAGGCTTCCGAAATTTAAAAATTCATATGAAATGGAACCCTTAGGGCCTCCGACACAATGTATAGTTTGTAGTTTGGATCTTTGCATGTGCGGGATATATGCGAATCGTATGCATCAAATCAATTCAAGGTTAGCATAAAATATGAGAAACAGCGTCATCAAAATTTTATGTTTTTGGATTGAAATAAATAAAGTTGATGTAACAAAAGCAGGTAAAGAATAAGGAGATGACGAACTTTTCATATATCGGAACATTGAAGCCAATTTTAACAAATATGGATGTGTGAATTCTTCTCGATTAGTGACAATGAATCCATAATCAGGAAAACTTTTATGAAGAACAGAAATTGGACATTTATTTTGCTGTTCAAGGAGAACCTTACGGTTCTATTGAGACCATAACAAGTAAAGTTGGTGTATCTAATTCAAACGTATATAATATTCTTAAAAACAGTAAGTGTAAGTCAGTATGGGACCAAACTGAGATTTTGGATCCAGATCACGAGTCTCGAATGGTGATGCGTGAAATCTCGATAGAAAAGGTAAATTTCGATGAAAATTTTGTTTCCATCATCATTTTCATCGACGAATCAGGTTCTTCTTTGTATGGAAAACATAATCCAACTGTTGCTCGAGCCTGGGCCCAAGAAAATCTTCACGAGACATATAATAGAGGCACTCAGACGCCTCAAAAACTTAATGCTGGGGCTGGGATTTTGGACAATTACATTATTCGCTCTTACTTGACTGATGGAAATTTGAATGCTTAAAAATATCTCGAACTTCTTGAGCATTAAGTTGTTCCAGCTATTACTGAGCTTCGTAATATTGAAATTGATAACGTTTAGTTACAACAAGACGCTTCTTGTGCCCACAACATGAGCAGTGCGGCAGTTTTTAAATTAAAATTTCTCTAATCGTCTAATCACCAGATTTGAGAATATTAAGTGAGTCGTTAGTTCATCTGATTTAAATCCAAATCTTTTCTTTCTCGGGGGTCACCTTAGATTAAAAATTTTGTAATATGAAGATCCGGCATTCGATTTAGCAGGATCGAGATAAAAAATTCTTGATACCCGTCAATCAATTACGCTGGACATGCTAAATAATGTTCGTAGGGAATTCTATGACCGTCTCGGGTATTGTTTAACACAAAGGGGTGGTCGGTTTATCAGCCTTCCCAAACCTCTTCTTTAAAAAAGATAAGTTTTTTCTAGCTGCGGTTTTGCCCTTAAAAATTTTAATTTACTATAAAACGGGATATATGCATGTAATTTGTGTCCCCTGAAATCACGTAGAACTACATCCCTCCTCGGATTAGGGCGTACTGCTTGCGAGTCAACGACGCTTGCCGATTGCTGACGATAGAAGGGAAAACGGTAGTCTGTCTCCCTCGCACTTATCAATCGCTCTATTGCCTTCTGCTTGCACTCACGGAAACTTCATCTGCGTAGCAGCGATAAAGGTACTGTAGTATATCTCTGTCTTTGTTATTTGAATATTACGTTCCTCCTTCACGCCCTGAACACGTACGTGCTACCTAATTTAAAATACATGCAAATATCCCAATTGCAAACTGTACCTTTAGACTTCTCTCTAGTAATAATTTTTGGTGGTAATCGAGCAGTGAATAAATAAGAGAATACGAAATGAATAAATTATATCTTTCGAAAAAAAGGCAATTAAATTGGAGTTATATTAAGAAATAAATAAAAATTGAGAGGTTTATCTGCCAATGGATCAGTCCTTTTGTTGTAATTACTTCCTGCACATAATTATAACTAATGTTGATCGTATTGAAATTGCGATGTCTATTCTCGAAGTCGACTAATTCACGGTTGTTTCTCGATCGGGATCTTTGTAGAGTAGTGCATTAAGAATATTGGAACGTGTTATCATCTCTCACAAGTTGTTCATCCTCTCAAGGAATCTCGTTTTCTTCTCAGACCCTGCGTCAAAGCCAACCCCAAGTCTCAAGTGGAGCTCTTCACACATTTCGCCCCAAAATTGACAAGCCAGGAGAGTAGGGGGTTGCTTATTCATTCTAATCGCGATGTAAATGTTCCTTTCAATCTTTTGAGAGATTAAGGGCTGGTCCTTCAGTGCCCATACAGGGATCGACAGCTGCCAGTTAAGAATTAACAAGTAGATGAAGATTCGAGTTCGAAAAACGCGTGAAGTAACGATAGCTATAGATATCAAACATATCTGCAGTTAATAGACATTTTGTTGTTACTTTTGACCGTAAATTACTGCACAGTCAGTTTTAACAGAACATTGAGCAACCGGCCCCAACTCCTTGGGGGGTGTCTCTTTTTCCTCACCCCTTGTCCCTGCCGTAGACATAAATTTGGGAAATCTAGAGTTTTATTACGAATTCCTGAAATAAATATCTCCTCATAGAATAAAAACGTAGAAGCATATTTAAGCCCTTCCATCAACATGTTCGGAATCGGGGGCCCTATAATTAAATTTAGCGAATTTTCATGCCAAAAGCTGCACACTATTTGCGCAGCTCTCGAGCAATTGTGTCAAACTGAATTATTTCAGCGCAGTTTTCCGTAGGTGCCGTTATTAATCGAATTAGTTTTATTGTTAATCGAATACAAATTGTTTAAAAAACTATTATCCGAGCGAAAATGTTGCCGTTTATCGCTTTTCGCCAATTAGGTCCCTTGTGAAATCGATGAGCGAATCAAAACATGCTGCATCAAAGGACTGAGCCCTATATGCATGTTTGGAGAAATCAGTCAATGCAACCCCATGTCATGGGCCCTTTTCAAACCCTCCTCAAAAGTGAATATCAGTGGTAACCGGGAAACGTCTTAATCAACCCTCACTCTGTGAGTAGGACCTAAGAAAATTCCTTATCCAAATGCCATTAACTCTCAAGTTATCATATCGTTATAGTCAAGTTAGGCAGATTAAGGGCTGCAAGGGTAGCAGATTATCCTTAATATTGCATTTCCCTCGGGAACTATCGTATAAGGTGATATTAATTGTCGCCGAAGGGGTAGTTTACCTACATAGCGAGTGAGGTTAAAAATACATACAAAGGATTTGATTAAAGTACGTAGTGATTTATAGTAAGAAAAGGGTGAGGTTCTCAAGGGTAAGTGGTAATATCTGTTTAATTAGTGTCGCAGAAGATTTAGGAAGCCTTAAATCTTGATTAAAGCGTCTTCAAGCCGGGTGCGTTTAATATTTTATCACTCGGGGTTGACAAATAGTTGCACAGCTTTAAAATGCGGAATTTATTTTCATATCAAATGTGTCACTCACTGATGTGATGGTATTAAATTTTCAAGGCAAACACAGTATATTAATTCTACATTAACTCGTTTTAATCGCGGCGTTTTCAAATATTTGTCCAAGTTGATCCGCCCGACTGGACGTGTTCATTGGTTTTAATTTACTTCGAGGGTAATGAGTACTCCCATCAACGATTATCGGGAGGGCGAATAAGTCCGTAGAGTTTTTTTTCATTAAGGATTTTATTGAACAAGAGACAATAATTATAACAATTTTCGTTGTCAGTGATAATGCCCTCCATTTGGTGCGGTACGAAGCGGAGAAGATGGTGGTCAATCGGCGCAAGATCTTGAGAATACGGAGGTTCTTGACGAATCTCCCATTCGATTTTTTGGAGAGCAGCTTTTACGACTTGTGCAATGTGGGGCCTGTGTTGTTGCTACTTGGTCTCTTCGATGGGATCTTTTCAATTGCGCAATGTAGAGGTCTTTGTTGCTTGACTGTTCTTCTTGAACACCTCTCAGGGTACGAGCCCTTCCCAGTCCCACCAAATACTGATCATGGTCTTCTTTGGGTGGAGGTCTTCCTTGGCTCCAGGTTTCGACGTATCTCCTGGAACCATCCACTTCTTTCTTCGCTTCACATTCAAGTATAAACACCATTTTTCATCTCCCGTGATGATGCGATACAGCATGTATTGGTTAGGTGCACGTGTTGCTCGGTGCCGGGCGAGATGTTGAGAAGCAATTTAATTTTCTTTGTTGCTTTCGGCAAACTCGCGAGTCATTCAGGCTCCTAATTTTTCAGCAAATCCCACGTAAGGATGACCGAGGATGGTCTAATGACTGCAGTTAATTTTTTCGGCCAGTGCATGATTCGTTCCTCCTTCAGACGAGCCTTGAACTGCTTCTCGTCAGAGTTTGAAGGTCTGTCAGTACGAGGCGTGTCTTCGAGGTCAAAGTCGCCGTTTTTGAATTTTGAAAATGATTTATGAGGAATAGACACTCCCGGGACACCTTGCCCATACGCATCGTAAATGTCCCTCCCTAGCGGCTGTAGCAGTTTTTTGCCCTCGAATGAAACGCGAAGAAAAGCAGGTGTCGAAAATGCTAATTTTTGCTTTTTGGATATTCCATTGCAAACTTAAAAATTAATCGAAAAATTAAATGTTTCAAAATAACGATCGTCAGTGGTATTGAGCATAGAGAGTTCTTTCGAGTGGATATGTACACTCTGCCAAACAGTAAACAAATCGTTATAAAAAAAAAATTAACCTTGGGAACTTATTCGCCGATCCAATATATGATTTTTATAATAATATGCTTCCTGCATTGTGACCAGAACGGAAAAATGTACTTTTTTCCAGGCAATTGCCAATTTGAAGTCCTGTCGAGTATACGACTTCATTTCTTCGACATTCATATGCCTTAACTTACCATTAGTAATTTTCGTTAATACTTTATATCCTATAAGCTCACAGCAGTGACAGCGACATTGTAATCTTCTGAGGATACCAAACACCTGTGTCTGGACCAACAGCCCCGCACATCGTATTTTACGCTTTCTTTGACCCCACATTTAATTTTAAGCAAAACCGTGTGGCCGGGACTTACACCGAAGGGAGAAGGGTCCGGCCAAAAGGGAATGCGAAAACGTTATTTGTTTTTACGAATTATTGCCCTTTTCCCCTCACTCACATCTACCGTCTAAGTTGTGGTTTAAGATTGAATGCCGCAGGGCATATTTTCTGAATTTTTAATGAAACGAGTAGAGGGTTTCTTACCCGGTGGACTTGTGATTGGGGCTTTGACTATTGCTTATCTAAAACAAAAATAAGTACTGTGCATTATTTTCACCGGCCATTTTAAATAAGGGTGGGAGGTTAACAAATAATCTTCGGGTTAGCTACAAAATAACTATAACGGTTTTCATTCAATATGCGGCCCCGCCCGGAACGGGCGCATTCAGCGAGTAGCAGCGCTGCAACGGTTTTACTTATTACGTAGGCGGTGTGATGAAATTTCGATATATCCTTGACAGTTGAGCTTGGACAATCTATGGGCGACTATTGTCAGCTGGTTAAACATCATTTACACCATTATTTTTTTATCACTTCTACGTATCTGACTACCACAAATCGTATTTTTAAAGGTTTTAATTTAATAGTTTTCCATGACCAATGCAGTGTATCTTTAATTATAACCAGACCAGTGCTTCCATAGAAATGATACACAAAAAAATAGGTTGTAGCATGGCAGTAATTGACAAACAGTTCTGAAATCTATGTTCCGTTTGATATCAAATTAGCTTTAAACGACCCAATTAAACGTCGCTGTACTAATGAACGAAGCTATTTTAAATTTCCACTCATTAGTCGCTCCCTAGTTGAGCATTACCATTTCGCGAATCCTTAACCGCACAATATCAAAGTCTCCCTTCCGGGAAATGTGATGTTTTTGAGGTACATGAAAAAGAATAACTAGTATTAAAGATAGTTAACTTTAAAGAAAATCTCTCGATGGCTCATTTTTCAGATCGTAAAATGAATATTAATGACCCGCAAAGTTTATTTTCTGCCAAGACTCCTCAAACTACTATAATGTTGCCTGAAATGCTGAATGTTTAATAAAGTTCTTCTCGTGTTAAAATATTTGCTAAAGCTCAGTGCTATAAGCCAAATCACTGTTTAAACATCTTTTCTTTCGAAGTTCAACAAGTTGTTGACACATATTTGAGCACCTTCCCGAACCTCATTTATAAAGTTTATCCCAACCGTATTGTTCTGAGAAACTGTACTGACCAACTGCCATATAAATCCAGACATGACAAATACCTCCTGGAAGCGGAGTGAGGCATTAAAATCGCGGACAATGGAACAAAAGGGCATTAACATGTAAAGTCCCGAAGACCTATCAAGCTAAACGCCATAATACGAATAGGGCAAGATTAATGTCCCCAATTGCAGGGAGACCATAATGGGAAAGAGCTCGTGTTTCCATATTTTGCCCAGAAACAATCTGTTAAGAGTGTGCATTCATAATGGTTTCGGTGCATAACGTGCACCACGTTACAAAATTTACATCGCGAGAGTGGGTGCGACAAATGAGAATTTCGTTGTAAAAATTGAAATATTTTTGAGTTTCCTCAAGAAAAGCGCATTCCCATAATTTTTCTCCGTATGACTCTCAATTCTTGTAATACTAAGAGGCAAAAATCATAAAGGAGTGATCTCTTATATAATTTTTCAGCGATTTTTTCTTGTTATGCACATGTCTCCTGTGGGTCAACTTACTCTTTTTTTACCATCCCCCTATTTGCATTTTCCCCTCTTTTTTGGCCCACAGTGTAGACTACTTGTATAATTTCCAAAGTTTTTGCTTGTTGGACGAGGGTATAGAGTGCTGCTACTCCATAAATCAAGGCACTAAAAAACTCGGCACATTTTGTCTCAGATTTGGATGTTGCCCCACTGGTTCTGCAGCACATTCATTGGAAATTCAAAGTACGGACTCTCAGGGTTTTTGCCGCATCTCCAAAACGACAATATTTATAATTATTAGAAGTTATACGGCACAACGAGCTTCGCATTATTCCGGAAACCAGAGGAGGCGTCAGACAAAGGGGGGCGAAATTGGAGTTTCGCCCCAGAAAAGGCGCTCCCCCGGTTATTATTTCGGGTAATAATTCATCATAGACAATGGAAACGTTATGCTTTTGGGAATCGGAGATTCTGAAGGCTCCTTGTTGTCGGTTTCCAGATTTTCGTCGCTAATTTGTCGATTCAGACAATGAGGTGTCACCAACATGTACTCTAAAGTTTGTTACTGTTAAGAATGATCGATCTATTTTAGTCGTCAACAATGGCTACAAGAAATTTTGAGCAAAAAATTAGTTTCATTTCATATATGTAGAGTCTAAAGCATGTAGAATGGATAAGCTTGCAATCGCTAGAATCATGAAGTCTCGATGGTCGCAGAAGTCACACTGAACGATCTTATCGAATTGATATTATAGAAACTGTTCCTCCATGCAGTTTAGATGTCTATGAAAAAAGAGGATTTTTTTTTAAAAAACTGAATAATTTAAGTAAATTTTTGCAATGTGTAGTTCGAACACATTTTTTCCATGTAACTTGGAACCTGAAGGGATTTGTGTATAATATGAAATAGAGACAGAACTTTCTTACTTGTAATTTGGACCATTTGGAGACCTGCATTATTTGAAATTCATAGAGCATGCAATTTGGATTTTTCTAATTTGTCCTCAGAGAGTGATTTTCTTTATCGAATTAGAAAGATCTAAGGACTATTTCTTTCATGTATGTTGAAATGCAAAAGGGGACCTGAGGTTCTTGTTAACCCAAGGTGATTTTCCTATAAAGTAATTTGGAACGCAAATATAACTACATTTCACGTAACTTCGTGTCCGAATACAGACAACTTCAATGTATTTTGGAGTTGAAGAAAAGAGCTTTTGGCGTGTACACAAAGAGACACTTCGTTATTGATAATTTGGAGAGGAAGTAAAATTTTCATCCATATTACTGGAACTAGAAGGGAAAATGGTAATTTGAAATGAGTAAGCAACCGTTGTTTATTAAATTTGAACCGGGGGAGTTTTGGAGATTAAAACAAGAATCTTCCTCGGTGCAATTGCAAGCCATAGAAAACAGGGCTTTTTGAGTTTATGTGGAGCATATGCTATGTCAAATGTGCCTAGATTTCGGCTAGGAACTTAAATGTGCAAAAATATACAGGATATACTATTTAAAAAATTGTGAGTGTCTTTCATCATAGCTTTAAGCGTCATCCTGTATATTTTAGTATCACTTCAATTTGTAGCTCCAACACAACCTTCTACATGTTCCAATTAAAACATGTTTTAAAAAATATCTACAAGATCGTGGGGTATTTGCTGTAAACAGTATCGCGGGACACCCTGTATTAAGACATATAAGAGATACTTGATATTTTTTATCTGTAGATAACTTCATTCAGTGAAGTTTGGCCTAAAAGTGTCTGCTGCATTTCCTATGATTTATTGGGTGAAGCAGAGCTTTTACTCTGCAGTTTGACACTGACAGAAAAGACAAAAATACTTCATTTCTATATATAGGGCGCTTGGAAACAACGTTGAAATATTTTGGGAAATGATCCTAGAGACTAAAATAATAAAAGAATGTACTTATAAACATACCCTAAAAATTGCTTCTTAAAGGGGCTAAAACTCCTTGAAGGGACAACTCTGAAGATGCTTTTTTCCAATAATTTTAAAACGCTTTACGCTAAAACTAGGAAGTTTGTTATACTTTAAAAGTTGGAATAAGAAAACTTTTTGTGTTAATAATTACAGGTTTTAGTCAGGGGCCTCACATGCAGGGGTTCTTCTGTGCAAATGTTGCGCTAAGTTTTTTGTTTGTTTCGTTAAAACAAAAAAATGCAAAAAAACCATCTTCAAAGTTCTCCTATTAGGAGACTCCAGCCCCTTTAAGAAGCAATTTTTGGGCCATATTTATAAGAAGTTTTTTTATTATTTTAATCTCTAGAATTATCTCCCAAAATATTTCAACATTATTTCCTGACACCATGTATACCCCTTTTTACTTCTTGCAAGCTGTAGCATGGAAAATTATAAAGAATAATTTCACTGAGAGGGAAATAAAATGTTTCTCGTATTCCCAAGACTCTGCCAAATTCAGAAAAACTCTCTCCGTTCACAATAGCAAATGAATACAAACAAGGAGGGCCAAATAAGAAAGGGCGGGAAACGGAGGAGGGAAAAAACTAAACAAGGTCTCCAAGGAGTTGCCGTCCTAAGCAAACAGTATAGCTGATTGCCCCGTGTAAATCTACAGACGAAAGGGATTGTTTGGATTTGCGTGTTGTGAGTAATTTAGGTCCTTAATTGATGACTTAGCTCCCTGGTAGAACAACATGTTTATGAAGAACCAGAGCGCGTTTATATCGAGCCGCTAATGATCGATGCAACAATTTAACGGCAAAATAATCATTCCTCACCTCTAGTATCAAAAGGTCGCATTTGTTATGTAGTGATTAATCTCCAACAATGCCAGTTAAATTCACTACAAACCTGATTATAAACATTATGGAGCGACATTTGGCCGCCATGGCCAATGACCGTTCCAAGTCGATTATTATCACACAATGCCGATGTTAGTTTGTTTTTGAACAAATTACCTCGAAATTGTGAATATTCAAATTGCGAAAATTGATGTTTCGTTTCGGTAATAGGACGAGATTAATTCATTGGCCACGATCGGATTGAAATTCGCATGTATATGTCGAATTAATTCCACGGAATTTCCATTTGTAAGGGCTGATTTAATACTGTGAGGCATAATACGCATGTGGATGGAATTCGCCCAAAAACTGGGTATGGTAGAAAGGGAAAGTGGTGAAACTTGAAAACGAAAATTGGTTTGTTTAATTAAGGTACGTTCTGGTTTTAAGGGGGTAGTCTAATGCGACGGAAAGGGATAAAAATTTCCCGTGGGATTTTCCATAGTTTATGATCAAATAATTAATAATCCAATCTGGGTTTAGGTCAATTCCTTACTTTTTAATAGTAATAACGCTTCAAAGCAGGGAAACTAGCAGCGCGCTAGGGATTTGGAGTAGATAGATGGGATATAGGTTGAGGTTTTCCCTACATATGTCTATTGTAATGTAAGCTGGAATTTTGAACAAACTGAGTCGTATAATTAGGATATGAACTGAAAATTGCAACTTTAACTAACGAAGTAGTGCAAGATTTGTCATTGCACAAGGTTCTCAAAATTAAATTATGCATATTAAAACGCCAATAAAACTTTCTAAACAAAGTTAATTTTTTTTTAATGGACTAACGTATACCCATTTCGCCAATTCTACGGGATTTATTATTAATTTCGATAACTACAAAAATGTTTTTAATCACGTTTTGTAAATGTTCTTCATCAATTTTCATGAGACTTTGAACTCTAAGTCCAAAATTTTGCATTACTCGGCGAGGCAAATCTCCATCTATTCTTGCAATTTCATTTCCGATTCGTTGGTTTCCAAAGTGCCGTCGAGCTTCCTTTACTGAACAAGTTCTAATGTAGACGTTCATGGAAAACACATGCTTTTGAATAATCCATAGCATTGAAAGATTTTAAAGAAAAATTGTCAAACTGTACTGTAAAAATTACTCACTTGTTCCACGAAAGAGACAATTAATCAATTTTGTTAAGATTTAAGTTGATTATCAAAATTAATAGTTCTGTGACAATTATTCTTTAAATTTTTATTCCTGCTTGTTGGTCATTGGCGCGAAAATTTTCGCTAATTGTTTACCGAAAACCTTCGTAGTCCAAGAGTCGTTGTTTGACGTTGTGTAGCAACAATTCTAAAACTTTCGAAATGAAACTGCACGAATACATTCATCGAGTGCTACAAAGTTTTGAATTTAAATTTCAAAATTGCGCTGAAGTTGACGGAGGAGATTTAGAAGACATGAGTTTTAAAAGTTGATTAAGGCAGGCTACCGTCATTGACCCTCGAGGGGTACGCCTTAATCCTTGGACGGATCATGCCACCAAAAGGGATTGTTTTCAAATTTATGCATTCTAAAAACACCATTTCTACCGTGGTGTTTGTAGAGGTAAGGCTACGTTAAAATTTATCCCGGAATTCGTTCTCGCAGAACGCATTAAAATTTGCATATATGCGCGTAATTTGCGCCCTCAAAAATCACGCAGAACTGCACCCCTCCTCGGATTAAAGTGTACTGCTTGCGAGTCAACAATGCTAGCCAATCGCTAATAATGGAAGGGGTAACGTTAGTCTGTCTCTCTCGCACTTATCAATCGCCTAACTGCCTTTTGCTTGCACTCACTGAACTCCGTCTGCATAGCAGCGAGAAAAGTACTGTATGTAAAAGATTTTCGCACCTTGATTAGAAAGTTTTTATTTGACTTTTGAAGTGCATGGTCTAATATGGGAAACCCTGTATTATGAATCAGCGATTTAACATCTTGATTTAGTGGAAGACAAGCGTAGAGCAATATGGGCTCCTTATTTTCACAAAATTTTAACGGACGAAAGGCCTCAGCATCACCTTTGTCCTCAAAGTAAAGAGTCGTGTTGTAAGTGACAACAGCATAAAGCCAAGGGAACTACGTATTCCCATCCACCTGCTTCCGATTGAGAAAAATCCCAACTGATTTTGTTGCCAATATATGAAGATTTGATCCAACATAATTTCCTCGTGACGTCTTTAGATTCCAATACGCAAAGTAATAACGAAGGTTTTTTTGCGTTAGGTATTTGACTCCTAAATACGTACTTTGCAGCAAGGAAACTTGGAAACTGCTACTTATACTGTTGCATGTATATTTAACGATGGTCACGCATCCATGTTGAAGGTTTTTTGAGAAAATAGGATACCTACTTGGTGCGGAAACTTTATGTTTTATTCGTGAGTACGACCACTCATTCATCGAGCAGACCAGCGCAGCGCCGATGCCTCTAAAGAGAGTCGCATCAACAGAAAAGAGGCCAGAAAAGCTGAAGATAGTTTTTATGATGTAGAAGACGAATTTATGTATATTTGTGGCATTGCTGATTAGTCGCAAAATTAAGTTCCTTATAAGTTTTTCATTTGAAAAACTTTGAATGAGTTTTTCCTCAAAACAACGTTTTTGTGCCTGGAGCAGGGGATTACTTAAAAATTGATGAGCATAAGACTTCGAAATGTAACACAATATTCAGTATATCTATGGCTATGGTTTGAACCTCAATCACGTTAAGTTTTGATTCTAGCGCATAATTTTATCTCATATATAGCGTAAGAACACGTATCTTTTTTTACTTTTTCAAAAACGCCGCTGTTTTGTTAATTTGCAGTGAAATTCATATATTCTTGCACTGGTCACAGCAACAGTGGAAGAGAGTAAAAAACTCTTTTGATTTCATGTATTAGATATCTAGGAGGGCCGGATTTACCTTTGCCAGCAGAATAATTTTTTTTTATCGATGCAAAAGCAGCTTTATAACTAACAATATATGCATTTTTAAATTATAAAAGATAATAATTCTACTGTCCTAAATCACACTTTTCTAAGAAAAAAATTCGCCCGATTCTATAGAATATTAAAAAACAATGTTGAAAACGTGGTTATTTTTGGACGTTCCCACTAGACTACCCCCTTAATAGCTCGGTCTTCTATGTGAATGTTCGGCTGGCACAATACCTCGTTATTAATTATGCCAAAATAACATTTTGATAAAAGATCGTTTCGCGTTTTCCCTTCAAAAGCGTTTTGCGAGGGCTATTAAGAGACCGGCGAGGAGACATCTTTTAATATTCATGCGTTTGTATACAACTTTGAGGAAGGGTGACGAGATGAACAATGGGACAATGGTGTCAAGTTCGCCGGCAAAATTTCACATTTAAGAAATCAGCAAATGTGAAAGAAATGCGCTGCAAAAATCGCATTTTCAGAAAGAGAACTTGCACTTGCAACGAACGTTAACGTACGTATTGCATCAATTCAGTGCACAACTGTGTTGTTTGGCCAACTTTTGTTTTCCATGGTTGACCAGTTGGACCATTGGAAGTAATAAATGACCCCCTCAACCCTGGAATAATAAAGACAATCTACCCCACAAAAACCCGGCAAAATGTTAAATTAACACTTCTTATCTCTCACCGTTCTCGGTTTAACGCGGTATTAGATGGTTTCGCCCCGATATGGCTTAATTCGCCAGCGTTCTCCACGCTTCGCCGCACCGGCTTGGAGGTAGCCTTCACAATAAGTGAAAATCCGAAGCCACAAGCAGCTTTTATTTATTTTATTTTTTCTTTATCACTATTACTTCGGACGCTCCTGCTAACACTCGTGCCAGAAACCGGAAAAATCATTTCGAGCGTAAAGAGCTTCGGCCGAGATTATATTTATCGCTTTATGATCCGGCACGGCTTAAGAAAGTGGTCGATTTTAGTAGAGGTTCGTTTCAATTTCAAGTCCGGATCGCATCAAATATTAAAACAGATGTCGTTGTAGTTAAGACTTAAGGTTCGAAACAAGGGTTTAGGAGGTTTCCTATATACTTTACTTTCGGTAACGTTATTACTGTCCCTTGGAAGGTCTGCGACGCTCTCAGGTCTCTCAAGGAGTGACAATCAATTTTAGGTTTGCCTGAAGGTGGAACCTTCTATTTTCATTTAATTTTGTTGGGAAATTGTTTAAATTAATAATGAGAGACTGCGAAATGCTATGCTAATTGAAATGCAGTTTACTTCGGAAATTCACAAAACAAGACAAAGATAAAATCCACCGGAAATCCATGAGAGAAATGCATTATACATGAGCAATACTGCTGCAAAAATGTTCCAGAACAATATTTACGTGCGTTATTCAGGTTTCTTAAGTTCAATTGATTTGCGCCATGTGCTTTCAAGCAGTATACGAGGATAGTGCCAGAAGTACCCGGCCTGACATAAACGTGGTGATTTTTTTGTTCAAAATTTGCCTACGTTACAAAGAAATGACGTTAAAAAGCTTATGTCTTACGTTTGAGGGTGCTACATTGATTGGTGTTCAAGGAATATCATATTCAGCTGGTACCTCAGGAAAGTAATGAACTGTTGTAATCCACGTTCGCGCCCCTTTATTGCGAGAAATTTAACTGTACCCTTAAAGCAATTTCTCCAGCGACATAACGGCGCTTAAATTGTACAAGTTGTAAAAAGCAAGTAACTCGATGTTGGTTTTCAGTTTATTAGCAGAACTGACAATATTCCGATATTTAGATTCTTGCCACAATGGTGTTCGCAAATTCGAAATAGCACTCTCGCGGTAATTCTCATCTCCACTGTTAAAACATACATAATATCAAACTTCTTGCCACGGAAAAAGCTAAAGTTGCAGTGACACTTATATGTCTCATGTTATCTTTATACTTCAAACAACTACTTTATTTAAATTAAGTAAACCAAGAAAGCTGACACTAAATTGTGACAAGTTACAATTTATCTCGCTCATATTCGTTTCCAACAAAATGAGCGTTTCATCTTGCCGCAGCAGCTTTTAGAAAATTCATAACTTTCGGATTTAACTCTTTAAACGAGCTTAAAACCATCGTGCCTACACTTGCGTCCTCCTGGATGTATGCAAAGTTTAAAACTTGAATTTCGCTTTGATGTCAGTTACCAGACCCAGTTTTACGAAATATTTTATAGCATCCTAAATGGGAAAGTACTGGTATTTGTCGTGTTAAATATTTAGTGCAACACCAATTCAATGTAAAAAGTACTTTATAAGTGAAAACCATTTTCGTAATAACCGGTTCGGTTAATGGCTTTAACAGGTCGCTCGCAATTAAAGCATCATAATTAGCTTCATTAAATCGCACGCGAAATTTAATTAAAACATGCCAGGAAGGGGATGTTTCAAAAAGTCTTGGAGCTAGATGTAATATTCTGTTTTAAGGTCTTCCACACATAAATTGTAAAATTTCCAAAAGGCCCTTTTTCGGTCATGTCACAAACTGTTAATTTTGTGTCCTCTTTACCTGCCTCCACCGACCTGACAGCTTCATTTACCCCTCGGTGTCAAAAAAACGGTTTCGTTAAAATAACCATTAACTCGTAACATTTCGATGAAATTAAATCGAAATTGAGCGATGGACGGCGAAAAATTGTTATCGATCAATCAGATAATTTGGTCGGTATTGCCGTGTAGCTCGAATTTTAGGGCTGATTGTTTGGGGTGTCGCGGATTAACGAGGGAAAGTTTATAATCCACAGACGGTTGCTGATAACTATTTGTCACCGGACAGCTACGTCCACGTGATGTAGGACCCCATTTAGGTGCGTTTTGGGGGTACAAGCAATGCTGTCTGGGGGATCGTTTAGACAAAATTGATTTGGAGGGAAATTTGGGTCAACGGAGTAGTTAAAGTTTTTGTCGTGGGAAATGGTCTTGTGTTTTATCCACGTAGAGTAGAAAAATTGCGTAAATATCCGTTAGTCTGTTTTAAATTAATCCTTAAGGATGTTGAAAAATTGGCGGGAAGATAGACGTAGAAGGCAAGTAGAAATAGGGGTATGCCACACAACAGCGAACACCACTGTTGCGGAATACGCGTAGTTTTTACGTTACGTTTAGACATTCTTAACTTAGAATACGTAACGAATCTTTGTGTGCTTGCACGTGGAAAGTCGCGATGACGTATTCATTCTATGTGTCATTAGCCGTACCTGCTTTTCTTTTAGTTTTCGTCCTAATTAAACAACGCAAACTAGTAATGTTGAAAATGTCATTAAGCAATATCCGTAAAGAGGTTTTTTTATATGACGGTCACGTATTTTGTACGCGTAAAATTACCCTTATATATCCATCTATCTTATCCTATCATGACGAACAACATTATCTTGAAAGCGATGAGAAGGGCCAAGTGGGAGCCCAATCTCGAAAGTTCGTTTTGCAGAAAAATGATAAAATACCGTTTTGAAATTTTAAAAATGTTAGCTCTATTTTGATATATTGAGAAAAATCCGAAAGGTTATACACGGTGTTTGAAAGAATTGATACGAAACTTGAGGAGGTGAAACGAGAGCGAAAGATAGTACAAGGAGTTCCTGTAAACGTTGATCCGGCGGAGCTCTGTTTCTGAGATATGACCCTCCAAAGAAGTCCTATAATTTGGACATTTTTTAACGTAACTTTCTTCCCGATTTAGATAATAAATAAAAATTGTAGTTAATAATCATACCATCAGGAGCTGTTACTGGCATAAATTTCATTAATATCGATCATGAATAAGGGTAGTTTTTTAACTAGCAGCAACAGAAAGTTTTCAAATATTTTTTATTGATTTGAATTATCACGCAAATGCTATTATTTTTTTAATGAACTAGATTTTTTTGAAATGGCTTGAGGGCCATAGGGGACACAGAAAATGGGAGAATTGTACTATGTCGAAGACTACCGTACTAGTCCATATATTGTATATGTACATATACAGGGTGTTTCCTAACTACGTGTAAAAAATTTGAAGGCGTAATCCTCGACTGATTTTGAGTCAAAAATGTCCGCAAATGCCTTGTTTCCAACATACAGGGTGTTGACTGAAAGACGTTGAAAAAGGTTTTAAAGGTTTCTAAAGGTGTGGTGGTATTTAGTAACTTGTTTATTGTTAGTTTTTTTTGCTACTTCCACTACTATAAACAAGATAGTCAGTGTTATTTTGGTGTTTTACTCTCTAAAGTGAAAGAATTTAGTTCTGTGTCCCAAAAATCAGATTAAACCTAAGTTTTGAAAATTTTTCAAATGCCTAATTACACTAATCAAGAAATGGCCAATATGGTTTTTGTTTACGGCCTTGCTGATGGTAAGTGTTTGGCAGCGAGGCGCATTTACATGGAAAGTTTTCCAAACCACCAAACTCCCAACCACCAAACCTTTAAAAACCTCTTTCAACGTCTTTCAGTCAACACCCTGTATCTTGGAAACAAGGCATTTGCGGACATATGTTTATTAGACATTTTTGACTGAAAATCGGTCGAGGATTACGCCTTTAAATTTTTTACACGTAGTTAAGAAACACCCTGTATATCAGAAACAAATCTATTAATGCAAAATATAGAAAGAGAAAAAGAAAAAGCATCCGTATTTCACTATCTGCGTTATATATAACGTATCCTGAAAAGTTCCAGCACCCTTTAAGGGCTAGTTTCGGTGATAATAACTATTTCATTTTTTCGTCGAAGTGCGGTTAAAATTCTAAAATTTGAAAACTCCCGTCCTAAATGACTGGCTATTTAAACATTATCATTAAGATGCCTAACTGAAAATGCTAATATTTACGTAACGACCTTTTAAACTTGTCTCCGCCTTCATCAACCCAGAGGTAATTCCTGTAAATTTTCGACTGATTATGCCGAGAGACTTTTGTCATTTAGAACTTTTCCGTTTAGCGCCCTCAAAGAGAGACAGTAGAAAAAAAGAAATTACGCCTCTAATTGCTCGGCAACTTCAACAGGAACTTCAAAGTGAAATTTAAGTTTGTCCAAAGTTTTTAACTTTGCGCCACATATTTCAGAGGGAAGAGGAGATAAAAAAGTCTGCCGTAAATTGCAGGAATGCTGAATTGATGTAAGTGTAATTTGCAGAGAAAAGGAGATAAAATTGCTTTGATGTTACATATTGTCATATATAGAGCCCTTAGTACACCCTTCGACTTGAAATTACTGCAGATTCTGGAATTAGAAATTATTCAAACTTTTCAATTTGCATACCTAATTTTTTTTTCATGCATTATTGGTGCCGAGAAAGTTAATTTGCGGAATTTCCGAATAGAATTTTTTTCGTAGAAAAATGAACTAACTATTCCTTTAATCCTCAACTCGCTTTTCTCAACTTTTAATCGAATGAAGCGGGGACATAATTTATAAAATTGGTGAAATTGAAGGCGCACGTCCCCGACTTCTACGTGACGAAAAGTTGCTTGGAAATTCCTCCCGGTTTGAGGAAAATTGTGGAAAATTTAGCCGAGGCAGCGTGGGAAATCGCGCACCCTCGTTATGGCTTTGTTCTGTCGCAGTCCGCGAACATTTTCAGTTCATTTGATTGCGCCAATTAAACTAAAACGTTGTAATTAGTTAATTAATAAAATGGCGAGAGCGAGCAATTTTTGCTGCCGTTCGTGTAATATTTTTTTAATTTCACACATAAGAGACAAATCTAGTAGGATAACAGAAGTTAATTAAATGGTCTCAGGTACTAAACGGTTTATGTTTGTTTCTAATTGGCCAATTTATTCTAAAGTTTCGTAATAAGTTGCTGGTTTATCCCGGAGCGTGTAAGAAGGACTCCTAGCCTTAGTCAAATTATATTTGGATTTAGTGGCTGCTCTGCGCTGGAAGTTTTACTAGAATGTAAACACTTTAACCAACTAACGTACATGATCTGAGAAGTTTAAGGGCTTTAAAGCAATGCTTCGTTGTAAACATATTGTCACTGAAGTTCAGAAAAGGAAAATAGGATTGGGGTTCAATACATATCCACATTTTTCATATTAAGTGATTTTTACCTGGACCTTTTAATTACCTTTCATTAGAGCTTTTTTCTCTCAGTGTGCTCTTCCCTTATAATCTCTCCGTAGAACCGTTAATTCAATCATCCATTTTTTCAGATCTTAAATAACTTCAACAGTCTATATCTACTTTTTCCGCCTTAACATCCCCTCCTTCACCGATTATTTACTGTAAATTTAAATTTTACATTGAATCATGTATGTGCTAAATCAGGCCTAATTGTAGCATTCTTTCCATCTTTAATTCTTGCAGTTTACTCAAAATTAGCACAATATTTTTGTATTTTTTTAAATTTTATCTAAACACAGAACGATGCACTGCTTATTCATTCCATTATTCAAAAGACTGGACTGCATATTACCTCATATTACCGTTCAGAGTTCAAGCTTTCCATTCGACGCCTGGTAGTCTGATATAATTATTTTAAACCAGATCGGCCTGATTGCATATTTTAGCATCACTATAAAGAGGACCTTTGGCCCCGGCGGCTAATAATTTATTACTAAATACCTGGAGGTTCATATGATGGTTAGTATCCTCTCTGAACGTTTTTCAAACGATTCCACGGACTACCGGCGCTGTGGCACTTGCCGTGTGAATTCAAATATTCTGATCATTTGGAAATACATACGGGGATGGGAGGTCCATGGGTCTTGGATTGAAACGTTATTTTCTGTAGGGTTTTCTCATCATGATTTTTGCCTCGTGTGAGGTTTCTATATTATAATTGGTGACCTCAGTGGAACCCTTACTTCAAAATTTTACTGAAAAATAAGTCTTTTGAATATGTATATAGTAGCGACAAAATTGTAATTACGGTAAAAATTAGCTCTAAACAACAAAAAAATTAATTTGCTAAATTAAAAGTTAGTACATTCATCCAGAGACACTGGATAAAAAAAACGATTCCATGAAATTATTTATTTGGCTATTTTTTTTTATCAATTTGTTTGTCACTACCCCCAAAAATTACACAAACACGGAAAATTTTCATTGTGAGCAATGTGATCCATTCGCTAATGGGTGCTTCAGATATTTTATTTATGTTTGTTCGAGTTAATAAAATCATATCCAGACGCACCAGGGTTAGGAGTTTTAAAATCAAAACAGCCACCATTGTCTCAAACACTCCTGATATTTTACGAGGTTTATGGTTAAGCCAATAAATTTTTCTACTCTATTTTCAAGTCTCTCAATTTGGCCACTTTAAAAATGGCTTGACCTTAGCCTTTTAGACATATGCCCGAAATTTACGAGCGTCCTATATAAAAGTTTTCTCCGAATGTAGGACGTATTAAATTTGAACAAAATAGGCCTTTAAACGGAGAACTTTTCAAATAAATCTCTGCCCAAGCCATTTCTATATTCTAGCAGTTAGCCATATGTTCTGATAACCTCAGCTGGGACCATATTTTCCAATATAAGCTAGCTCCAAAGGCGTCATGGGTCTTTATGAAGGCTATAAATTAGTCTGTTACCTTTTTAATTTAACAGCAACCAAAGACGTGGCCTTCCTCGAGGTCTGTGGCGTAAATTTCGATTTTCCCTAGTTTGCCGCTTAATGGGCTAATTTGAATGTGGCCCAGCATGCGGAAAATTGCAATATAGTGGCCCACATCTACTTTTTTCTCGTGGGGGAAAAAAAGGAACTTTCCCAGTCATAAGTCTGGCATCGTTTAACGGGCAAAATCTCGTAATAACAAACGAGCACTCTTTCTGTTAGAAAACCGGCAGCTGCCCTAAATAACTAACAAACTACAAGCGGGCAGAACAAACAAAAATCCTTTCCAACTATAAATTTACCGGTAAGGTCGTTTTGTTATTACCGAAAAAACTCGAAGGTATAAATCACGAGCGCCGTCCAATAAGGGCGTCCCGACGCCCATTCCGGATAACATAGCCGTTCCTTTGTTTTTGTCCGAAATAATTTCGGGCAAATTCGAGCTTTTGTGTCGCGCTCGGTATTTAATCTTTCGACTTGACAAAAGCTTTATAATCATGATGTTCTTTTGATTATCTATGGACGCAAACCAGCTAGGATTACATACGTTGCTAGCTAGGTAATAAGGGTATACGAATGGAATTGCTAAAAAGATTTGCACGCAAAAACGTTCAGATTTTTATTTGGATTATATGTCTGTCATTGTTTATTTTTTGAACATTTACTTTATTCTCTATATTTGTAGAATTGTTAATAGTCCCATATACGCTATTCGAATTTATTATAAATCGGGAGGTGCCATGCAAATCAATTGGTTTGTTCCTCTATGGTATGGTGATAGCATCTGAATTTGATATATAAGTGAGGTTCGAGGTATTAGTAGGCATATGCGGGATTTCTAAGATTTCAAGAACCCAGGACGTGTCCGCTAAAATTTGGCATATGTTAGATTTCTAATCTCTCTTATATGTCACATTTGGATGTCGTGAATGTCAGTTATTTGAAGACGAGCGAAACAAGACCTTTTCATGGCACCGCCCGATTTTTAATAAGTTGCAACAGCGTATGTCACAATCTCAATTGCAGCTCAGTTTCAGTGTCAAATCAACATATTATTTTTAGGTTAATTAATTGTTTAATTAAATCAGGTTGGTTTGGCACATTAACTCCTGCAAGAGTATTTTGTGTCAATTTTGAACAAGATCACTTAAGATTGGTAAATAAAGGGAATTAGTAACTTTCAATTTTATCTTCAGTTGATTATATTTTTAAACGAAATCTCTTGACACTTCATTATTTATCAAGCAGATTCCGGACATTTGGTAAATCCACCTTTCCGCTATCAATAATTGCGATTTTACGGAAAAATAATGCAAATTATATGTAAAGCGTTCCGTATTTCCAAGGAAAATCCATCAATCGAAGGGCGTTATTCCAAGTCTGATTTCCATGCCTAAATCCGAGTCCATTTGTAACGGTACATAGATTGCCTAAAACACTCTCCAAGTTATTCCCCAGATTGATTGCGAATTCAATGAAACAACAACGTCTGGGAGAAATGGGAATTCTTTAACAACCATGATAATTAAAAAATCAGTTTGCAGTATAGGCAATTGCACTATTAAACATTGATATCCTTAAAACTGCAAATAATAAATGAGAATGTTAAAAATGCATCTGGTAATTTTGCAAGTCACTCAAAGTTAAAATAATCCGTTAAAAAGAACTGGTTAAAACTCGCTATCTGGACGTTTACATGACGCTAAATAATCCCGAAAACTTTGTTCCTACCGCTAAAATGTTTAAAATTCTAGCTGAGTTCAAGCAGAAGCTACTACATACATCAACAAAACCCATGAGAAATAAAGATGTTGGGTACCGTCTTTGTTGCATATCTAATTCCCAGAACCATATGGCTGCAAAAGAATGTATTACTGAAGCCGATAATATCTTAGAGAACCCATAAACAATGCAGCTCCAATGTGTCTCTTAATACTGGCTTTTGATTGTAACGTATGACGCCAATTGTCCTCTAGTATTAATATCTCGAAAGTTAGTTTCCATCCAGAAGTGCCTTTAGTGGCTCATAAATTCGACAATAAAATGCAGATTCTCAAAGAAATCGCCCTTATAATGGCTGGGCCCTTTTAGGGCTTCTTTTTCCTCCAAGAAAAATTGCCTGGAAGTTTTTACATAAATTTGAGATGACGAAAGTGGGAAGCTTTGTGTTAGGTCGGAACCGTACAAAGGCGACGTAAAATAAGTCCAGAGCTTTGAATAACACAGAAGTGAAAAAATAAACTTATTTCTAGGTGTTTTTTCTGTTGCATTCGTTCAAGTTTACTTAAATGAAACCTAAACAGAGACATACAATTTTTGGAGACAAAAGTCTTTCGTTCGCATAGAAAACGAAAAAGAAAATCCCTGGTTGTCACTTTTGATTTAAATTTAAATCGAATTTTTTTCTCGGGCGAGAAAAACCGTAATCCGAGGCACGATGCCAAAAATCGTTTTGATATATCGCGTTTTCTGGCATTCCTTTATACAAATAATTTTCCATCTCATTTTACATACTTTCCACTTCTACGCAGGAAAAAATGGACGAGATATATCAAAATCCCGACTAGAAAGCGAGGAAAAACGACGCATAACCGAGGATATCTAAACAGGGCTTAGCCCGAGAAGCATATGCTTGTTGTTTTATTAAACATTCCATTTTCAAGAAAATGCTTTTACCATTGAAATGTTCTCGCATTAAAGACAATGACGGCATCCAGAATACCTGATTGATATGGCCTCTCTCCAGAGATTAGAATATGATACGGGGGTAGGTCCACCGTAACCGAATCTCCCTCCCTTGATAATAAGCTCTGTGGAAGTTGGGTATATTATCTGAGAGCAGATTATGAAACTTTAATTGGTGAAACGGATTTTGTGGTATGCTGAAATCTTATGCGATAGACTGCATTAGACAAGTTTAGAGGAAAACAAATCCAGTTAATTAATAATTAAATAATTCAATTATGGTAATTATCTCGATAATTACGTTAAAGGCGGCTGTAGGCACATAATATGGGTCCAGGGTAGGTGCAGCACTGGGAGATCTATGCGTGGTCTTCATCAACAGTCTAATTTATTGAAATTTGTGTGAAATAAAGTTTCTGGGCGAGAAAACGTGTGTTAAATGTCAACTAAAGTTTGAAAGGGATTGCTTAATATTAGACTGACCAAAGTGGCAAAACAAAGGGTTTTCAACTAATTCAATTGAAAATCTATGCGAAATCGGTTAAATTCAGATAAAATCTCTATGAAATTTGTTTGCTTACCTCGGCATTATGTAGTTAATTTTAAATGGAAAATTTATGATGGATTAGTTCAATATTTATGAAATTTTGTATAGTATTATGTAAGCAAAATATGAAAAAGATCTAAAATTGGAAACCAATTTGAAACAGCGTGGGTGTGAAAGTTTACAGACTATGAGTCAGTCCAAAATGGTTGAATTTTGGCCGGTATCAGGTAGACTGGTAACAGAAAAGGGTTTATAAGCAAAATTTGTAAAAAGACAAATTTGCTATATTGACGCTATGTTCATTGCAAAATTTTTGAAATATAATATCCAAACAAGCTTAGGTATCGACTGAACTGTAGAAAAATTCCTCGTTAATGTTAAGTATTTGAAATGCAAGTCATTATTTTCTAAACAGTAACAAAGCTTATTTTCAAACTCTACTCTAACATTAACAAAAACCTCTACTTGAATTTCCCTACACACAACTGTAATTGTTCTCTTCAATCATTCCACTTCTCGAGGCTGGGTTTTACAAACGACAATTATGAGATGCCCTCAAAGAAACAAAACTCAAAGGTGTTAAATCGGGCGATTGCGGTGGCCACTCGATGGGTCCTTTTTGACTAATCCATTTGCCGGGAAACCTATCGTTTAACCAAGATCTAAAGGAAAAAACACAGTGCGTGGAGCATCACCTTGTTGGAAGTGAAGATCTTCTTGTAACACGCTATCATCAGCCTTTAACTCGTGAAATAAAATTTATAATAATAAATAATAATCACTCATTTTGATGCAACAGTCTTATTCTTATAGTTGTGTCTACAAGCAGAATATTTACATAAATGCATTTATAAATATATATATAAACAAATTAAAACTAAAATAATTATCTGTTTTTTATAAAACCTAGTCAAGATTTGGAAGGATCGAAGGGAAGAATTACAGCTGCGTGTAGGGAATTTCAAGTAGAAGTTTTTGCGAATGTCAGAATGGGGTGCGAAAACAAACTTTATTACTGTTTAGAAAATAGGCAGCATTTTGAACACTTAAAACATGAATAAGCAAGTTTTCTATAATACAGTCGATACTTAACCCTGTTTACGGCATGGACATGACTTTTAAAAAACTTCTGAAAGGAAAAAAAGAAATACATTTGGAAAGCCAATTGAGAGACCTTTTAAATAGGCTATAACTCAACTCCCCTTCCCATTTTAGATTTTAGTGGTTGTTTCCACCCCGCTAGACGGTGCATGCAATTTAATAGAAAATCTACTTAAAGAATGTCCCTCTTGAAAATAAAATCAACTTGTATTTGCATAATTACATATTTTTAATAAGAACCGCAATATTGAGGGTGGTTCGCGTTCAAATTGACGCGCTGTATAGGACAAATGCTCAGTGGAAGTAGCGAATTAGGATCAGCGGGTGGTCTATTAATAAATAAGTTTCCTAGAACCTTAAACGCAATCATTTCACACTTTAAAAGAATTTTATACAAATGGCAGTCGGTTTGTTTTTGTCTCCTCCGTAATGACAACACAGAAACTCAAACCGACAACAAACTGAAGTGAAGTCGTTCGCTATCTCTTGTTAGTTGAGTAATAAATGTTGTCTTAGAGCAACAAGGCACAAACAAATAAATAACGACTGATTGCAGGCCTGGAATTTCCTTTAAACGGCTTGTTGTAGTCACCAGTGATAAACCATCAAGTGCTAAAAGCCCTATTTATTTAAGTGCGCACCAGTGTACCGGAAGAATACGGTATGTGGGTTCAGGGTGATAATTGCTATTTTTGGGTCACACTATTAAACTAAAACACGATTATAACCTATTACCGATGTATGAGCTCAATGGAATATCCGAAAGCCCTTCCATCCATCATATCGTTTGCCTTCAGTATTTGTTCCTTTTTGCCGCGGCTATTGTTACTTCAAGATACATTGTTTCCCCAGGAAAAGAAAAAACGAGTCGGAAAAGATGAAATTTTAAATTTGTGATGTTTTGATCTTTGCATACCTTTTTAAGGATAAAGTGCTTGAGACATAAAGATAAAAGAGGAGTAATTTACATAGGAAAATAAGAACTGCCTTAATGGGGTCTTGGCGCGCTCCCATGCCTTCTTTGGTGCATTAGGAGCACGATTCTTTGGGTTTATTGCGGCATATTATTATAACTACAGTGTGGTTTACTTGAATTTGGAAAGTAACTAACTGGCGATTTTATAGATACGCGAAATTCTCCAGTGGGATAAAATGTGGGTGAAATCGGGGCTCGAAAATTTCTGTGGCATAACTGTGTGAAGTTGGGTTAGTTCAGTTTGGTGTGTGAAACCCGGATACCTGCGGAAGATATTTGCGGCCAATTATAAAAGCGAAAAGGCCTTTAGTTGGTTTAGTTAACTTAGATAAAATTGCGTGTGAGACCTATCGGACTCGGGCAACATTTGTGTGAACCTAATCGTTAAGTTTAACGGTTACAACTGAGATTTTACGCTATTTGGATAAAATTTGTATTACATGCATATATTCCTTCCCATTGGATTTAATTAAATTCCATACTAAAGCTCAAAATTTAATTATTATTTAATATTTAGGTGGTAATTAAATTCCGTTTTAAACACCAAAACTCAGATGGTCTTGCACCGCTGGCAAGATGGGATCTCTTAAAGCTGGTTAGATCCTAAATTGATTTGTTATCATGATTCGACACTCGATATCGATCGACGGTCCCTATCACTGACCCACGCGCAATTAATTAATAACAACATTAATAAACACATAATAAAATTCCGACCTTTCAACTTCCATCGAGATCCGTGGTCGGGCCAGGATTTTTCCCCATAAATTAGTTTTTAATGCCCTTTCAGAGGCCATGTCCTCGTTCAGGGCAAAGGGCCTTTTAGTAGACGTAAATGAGTTTTTCACCCTTTTCAACGTCCGTCCCTTCGTGTAATAAGATGTCATAAATTTGTTGCGAATTTGCGGCCGTTTGCTTCGGGAAACCGACATGTTTATGAGCCTTTCGATGCATATGAATAATCGAATTTTACGCGACGGGGAGCGCAGTTTCGACCCTTTAAAACGCAACCCGGGGAAGTTTTTTTTTTTATTTTGGGGGTGTTATTAGTCCTGCCCCGGAAAGTTTTTGCTCCATTGCGTCCATAAACAATGGCACCAGGTGGTGTTTTTTTTGCGACGACCCGCACGCGAACGCACGAGGGTTTTCATATTAATTGACTTTCGGGTAAATGTAGCACGTAGGAGGGCTTTTAACACATGAATTCACACATATAATGACTGGAAATAATATAAAACCATCCGTTCCTCTGTTATCACCAGGGATTTAGGCAGCATAATCTAGTTTTGCAGCCGTGAATTTAGGTATATTCAATCACCTGTTTCAACAAACGATCATCATTTTCAGCTCTATCAATCACGATGTAATGATGATTTATTAGTTGACAGCACTGTTATGGGGGTAAAATCAGTTAATATGTTCACCCCGGCAGATGATGCATGTTTGTGTCTGATACGTGATACGTTTGAATGCACTTTTTCTATTTGCACCCTCCCGAAGAAAATTATAAATTTTATATTGAGGTTTCATCCTTCAGTGCCCGTTCTGCCTCGTGCGACCGATTTACATAATCAAATTCCCTCGACCATCGCATTTGACGTATAAAGTGCCATGCCTTACGGCCAATTTGTACCTTTAAGTCCGCTCAAACGTTCAACAAAATGGTCTGGAAATATAACTTTTATAAAGGCAAAATCACAATATTCCCCTCGAGCCAGTAAATCGTCGAGAATAAAAAATTCTGATACTACTCACTTACATGGAACTTAGAGGCTGATACAATAAACAATTTAACCGCATGCGTTCAGTACATTAACAAATCAACGTAAAATCAGCTTGGTTCAAGATGGTGCCCCTGAACTTCGATGCGCTCATTTGTGCGCGTTTTAAACGACTCTTCACATATACGAAGTGTCTTTTGGAACCTTGGCTCGAGCGTTTACAATTCCCAGGGTCATGTCCTGATCTTGACCTAACCTGATCTTTGATATAACCCCACAAACAAAATCTAGAGAAGTAAGATCTGGAGATCTAGGAGGCCAATTCGCCGGACCAGATCTGTCGATCCATCGACCGTTGAAATCACGATTAAGAACTTCCCATGCCATCGCAGAACAATGAGCTGGACAATCGTTATGTTAAAATCCAATGTTCTGGTGCGCTCCTAAGATGGAGTTCTGGAGTAATTTGGACAGTTCATTTTTCAAAATATTCCGGTACATTTCACCATTCCAGTTGCCATCAATTATGTGGGGGCCGATAAGTTTACTGCTAATGATTCGCGAAAAACGCTGAGCGTAGAGATTGACGCCATTATCTGAATGCCTAGCAGCTTTTCCACGCATCAAAACCATTTCAATTACATCTTGCAAGTTCAAACACTCCATCCTGAAGCAATATTAAAATCGTAATGTTTAAAATTGGATATTATATTTTTTGCTTTATTGTCTATTTGTCACATTACATTACAATAAAAAAATTTTACGGCCCATAGAAATATTTTAAAAGTGGAGGTTGTCATTTAAAATATGAATAAAAATTTGTTAATCGCAGCATTTTTCTAGCACGAAACGAAAAAAAAAAGGTTTTGGACATTTTTTTTTGCAGCCGCATTATCCGAATCCGTAAAAAAAACCGGGGGTAGCCATTGGAAATTAAAAAGTTAACCCCCACCCCGTCCTCACGGGGAGGGAAGGGAGAATCGATTTTAGCACTAATGCATTTCCCTCTGTGATTAAACCTTGATCCTAAACATTTCTTTATCGGATTACTGATATTCGAATTATTTCGACAGCCCAGGGTAAATTTCATACACAGTATAATAACGCAACTGTCATCAGCAGGTTCGATCCTGAACTCAAGTTGGTATGCCTCACTACTGGTGAAATTATGTGAAATCTTTTGGACTTGGGGGAGTATTTGTGTGAAATAATAATTGCTCGTTTGAATAAAACGCACGTGAAATCGGGGAAACAACACAAATACGTCGTTCCAGAGGAGATTAGTTTTATTCATTGGACACCTCTGCAATTCGAATCAGCTGAGCTCGCTCAAAAATGTTTGGAATCGCGATAATCAAACGTGAGTGAAGTCAGTTTCATTAAAGATCAGAATAGAATTAGTCCTGATTCAGTTCTACCTGAAAGAAGTCCAAATGAAATCTGCTTGGGAAAGAAAAAATTGATGTGAATTATACGTTGCCGCTTTTTAAAACGTTTGAGTTCGCTCTGAAAGTCAGATTTTTTTTCTCGAGTGAATAAATCAGTGATAATAAAAGAATTGTGTAATCATTTACATCGTTACGGACTAATGCAATAAACAACTCACACGCATAATAATGTACCGGTTTATTCATTAACACCCGCCGCTATAACCTCACACTTAGGTGGTCGTAGTTCATTTTATTACCATCGTCTTTATTACTGACATTATTGAACAAGCACGCACGTCTTTATTCATAATGGTACCTACTAAGTCGTTTGGCCCACGCATTAAACCGGCAGGTACCTCCGATTATTAAATCTGATAATAAAATACGGAAAATGGATTACCGTCAGAGGAATAGCACCTGTCGTTCAATGGTAAAGTGGAAGCTATTATGAGGTTTAGGTTTAATGGAGCGAATTGTGCAGATTTTTTAATTTATTACCTAAGTTTTCGAGCGATTTATAATACCAGGGTTAAAAGGGGTTCGGTTGGCAAATTTAGTTGATTTTGCTGGTCTTTCAGTGGTCACTTTAGCGAGTTAATCAGCTTAGTTCAGGTTAGTTAATCAGGTTCGTGTATTTTCATTTAGTGCCTTTTCATAAGCCGCAAGCAAAAAAATGTTTTGCAGAAATGCATTGCATTTTGCCCAGTGTGCAGTATCTATAATTCTAACGTGTGTGTTTCTCGAAATTAATCTAAGAGATGAGCAGTAGAAGTTGTGAGAATTCAATGATAGATTACTACAATTCCTTGAACGTGTTTGACATCCTGTATAAATCTGTTTGTTATAGGGGTTGACACCATTAAGCAACGAAGAGTTTATGAACATTAAACACGCATCTCATGATATCAGATGTTCCAGTCCTTTTCTGAATAGTAGGCATTGTCGCCTCAAAGCTCAATAAAACGACTTAGTTGCATGTTTAGTTTAGCTGCTATTGCTTCCTCTTCCTTACAATTCTACCTAGTAGATGTTTCGGGCGTGCCATAGGCGTGGGTATTGTCTTTTAATAGGGGAAGACACATGCAATTTAGTATCTTAAATTTTTTCAGGAAATGGAAAAGCATATTTCTCCAATTTTCAAAAAAAGAGACCACTGATGAATGCCTTTGAGCAAAAGTTAAAAGTAATGTCTTTTTTAATTGTTTTTCATGACTAAAAACTCGTCACTGCAAGAACAATATCATATTGTCATTACATCAGAAACCAATGTTTATGAGGCAAATTAGGAAAACAGAGTTTACATTGCATGGATAAAATATAGGGTATCCAATTACGGTAGAAGGTTGCTGCAAAACGTCAGTTTTTCTGAAGACTTTTTTGTTCCTAAATTAATTCATTTCGGTCTTATTTCGATGTTGGATGCCCCAGTTAGAGTCAATCAATTTGAAAACACGATTTGGGCAATCATCGCTTCAAAATCAATTTTACAATTTTCCCTCAACAATTATTATTAAAACGTGCGTAGTCATTGAAGCCAACGATATTTGTTACGATGGCTAAAAAGGTATTGATATGGAATTATACAAGAAAATTTGGGATAAGGTGGGTTTTGCAATACGACCCCTGGACTGCGCTTTATTGGATGCCAAAATGTCGCACTCAGTGCAATTTTATTACTTCGTATCAACAAAATAGAGGTTCACCACAAAGCCACCTCTGGTTTGAAAGCTCTGTACGAATTTACGAAGATGTGTTTTCATAATACAAGATATCTAAAAAAAACGTAGGAAGCTGTAACTTTAAATTATTTATGAACAAATTTTAATAAAGTAAAAATCAAATAAAATTATATTTTGTAGACTACTAAATAACTTAAAAATTAATATTTTTTAGCTCTTCTTCTTCAACTTCAGAATTTTAAATAGGACTCCCATACTTTTTTATATTTTTTGATAGGAAATATTTTTCTGAATTTAGCGATGTATGACGAGTTAAAATTGCAACAATTTGAAATTGAGAAAATTGAAATAATTTATTTTTTTGAGCACTAATATGTACGTTGGCTCGAATAATAAAAATATGATTTTTCTTCTGCATTTAACAACGTATTTATACAAACTAACACTTGATAATTGTCGTCAATGATAATCCTCATCACTATTTTTGTTGCACTCAAGAACTGATTTACAATAACCACACCCACAGCATAACTGCTCACAGAAAATTATAAGGAAGAACGACCTGGTTCCAATAGTTAAGGGCGGCTTTATCTTGTTTCTTCTTGCTGAAGTATCATATGGGCGCCACTTGTCCATGGCGCCTCGCCTTTTTGCACAAAATGATTAAGATAATATAGAATTAAATACAGATGACCACAGAACGGCACAGATGGCCTCACGACGATACATATGATTACATAACTCATAATATCGAAATTTAGGATACGGATGGTTACGTCACTTGTATTGCTCAAATTTTTCAATTTACTTCAGTCAAACGTTGGTTAGAAATTAACTTGTCATACATCATTAAATTCAGACAAAGAATTTTCTATAAAAAAAGTTAAAGAAATGTGAAGTTCTAGATGAAATTCCGAAGTTGACACCTGAAAGAGAAAAAGTTGAGTGATAAAAAAAATCAATTTTCACGTTACTTGGCAGTCGGAAAAATATCTATTTAAGTTGATTTTCAGTTCATCAAAATCCGTTTATAAATAACTAAATTATACCTTTGCTCGGTTTTTTTTAGATATCCTGCATATTTCCTAGACAGAGGAATTGCTACTGTAGTTACTTATTTTTAACTCGAATTTAATACACTTAATGCTTACGCACACCACCTTGACTTTCGGCACCTCGCGAGTTTCGACCATGTTGTTTTACCTGAAATGAAAAAAAAATCATTAGAAAGCTTTCTGGGCCAATGCAACAAAGTCATATATTTTTTTCTACAAATCTAAACTATTTTCCTTTTCATCTACGCCATTGCTTCTCTAAATCCCATGCACCAAAACCGACACTTGTCGACTTTAAATGCATTTTTGTTGTCCTCCAGTTTATTTATCTCGTCTTGTTCGACAACTAACGCAGGCTCCGCAACATAATTTAATGGTCACTCGAAATCACGAACTCTTTGTAAGGCATCTGAATATTTAATCTTGGTCTGATTGTATCTCCACGGGGATAATTTTATATACCTTCAGTCTAGGACAAATTTATTGGGTTTCAGACCATCAGGCGTGAGAGCATGTTTTCCTGGTGTATCAATTATTTCCTGTAACGGGGCAGTGGGATCACTTGATTGTAAAGAACTCTATTAATTGGTACACGCATTGGTCTTATGAAACGTTTCCTTCTTCTTGTTATCCGGTTGCGAGAGGATTAATTATCTTATCTTTGTCTTTTCTGGGACGTATGAGATAGTTGCCGTAGAATTTTGTGTAGTTCTGTGCTTTGGGGGTGGTGGAGAGAAAGAGCGTTGTCGTGCAACTTATGGGGCTGAAGGTCGCTTAAAAAAGAAAGTTTCGACTCATCAACGCGCACTTCTAAAAGTGCTACGCCAAGGAGAGCTGGAGTAAGGGAGTGCATCCCCAAGTTAAAATTTTTCGTTTTTCACACATGTGCTTTTTTCATAAAAATCGGACCCCCAAATGTGCCCAAAATTGGTCTAACGGTCGACTAGGCAGTGTGGGTCCCCGATGCCTTTGGCTGGTGTGTGGTTTAGTAGAAATATATGGAAACGAACTTCAAAATTCTAAGTTTTACGGGCAACAGATTCCTTATCGCACCAGGGGGGGGGGACATTGTTTGTGCTACCTTTGTCGCCTTTAACATTTGCTCAAGGGTGCCTGTCCCAAGAATGTAAATCAACGTTGAAAATCTCGAGGAGGAACGCGACCTAATTTTAAACACCTTTTGGTACGTTGTAGGTCGCGGGGGTTTAAAAAAAAAATTAGTCTATGAATATAAAACTGAAAAAGCTTCATAGGTCTCTTTATGGACAACATAATGTCCCCGAAACAAAATAAAATTTAAATAGAAAAGTTGGGGAAAGTCCATTTTCTATGCAAAAAATCACTTTTAAAAAGGATAATTTCGACCAGTATTTCCACTATAAAGGTTTCAAACCAATGAATTTCAATAAAAAAATCTTTGGATGTGAAAAAGTCCTCGAAACAAAAACGAATCTGGGGCGTTTAATAGGAAAGTTGGAAAGTTAATTTTTCCAGACATAAAATCAGTTCAGAAAGGGGCATTATTTAAGAGTTTTCCGTAAAATAAAGTTCAGAGTCGATGTTGGTGAAGACAAAATATTTCCTAATTTAACACTTTCTATAAATATAAAAACGTATGAAGCATTTTCGTGTGAATCTTTTACATTTTATCTGCATAGGAGGAAGAACCAAAAGTATGTCCTGCTCACTTAACACAATTTGCGTCCATTTTCATGTTGCATGGAGATGCTCATTTCGAGCATCTCCACAAGACACGCAAAAGAAACGTCAATAATGATAAACAGCTCCCAAAACTACCGAAAGATTTTTTTAGATAAAAACCTCTTAAATAACTAAACTTTTTCTATACACTGGCCATTCTTGGCCGGCCAACAAATCTTCTTTGGGCCGGGGACCCGGAGCCCGGAATCCGGATTAGGGCGCTCCGGAATCTAGCAACAAAGCCCGACAAAAGAAGGAAAAGGGCCCGAAGGGCGGGCCGATCGAGCCAAAGTAGATTTACGCGAATTATCGTCGATTGGGAAAAGTCTATTGCCGTCCGGATAGATTATATTAAGAAAATCCGGAGAGAGAATGGAGAGTTTCCGATATCTTGTTGGTTAGCGATATAGGCCCAAGCTAGAAAAATATTCAGCCACTTTATTAATTTTTTCTTTTTTTTTTTTTGAGGAGGGGGGAGTGGGACGAATTACAATTCTGTGGTATAGCGACGAAATATGAGTGCATTAAAGTTATTATTAATTAGGTGCGTATTTCACAATAGTGTTTAACATTACATGTTTGATGGATGCTCGGTCTCTTTTTGTGCGCCCTAGGCCCTTCTCATTCCGTCCATTGTTTCATCAAGCCGCCAAATGTGCAAATTCACAATTAAACCGTTATACTCTGGTGCGTTTTAATGGCCGTCACTTGCACTTTAAATATTAATTTGATGTATGTGTTGCAGTTTGAACGAGAGTTAATTATTTTGGTTCATTATCTGAACATCAGAGTGTATTGCATTTGCATTTTAGTTTAAAGAGCCATCAATTCCCTATAAAGACCGACATGGAGGTTCTGCCCAAATGTGAAATTCTATTTGATAAGCTGTAAAAATTTCTCCTAGCAATAAATATTTCTTTATAAATTATCTTTCAAACACGTAATCGGTGCAACACCCATAATTCTCAAGCTGAAGCTATTTTTTCCCATGCAGAAAACTGTGCACATTCCCTTGAATTATTGCGATATCTCTCGGCTTTTTGATTGACTACAAAGGTCTTCTACGACACAATGGTTTATTATTTGCATCTGGGAAGCTGACAATGGCGGCTTGCAAAATGCCATAACCCGGTGCATATTTCACTATAATAATTCAATTTGTTTCGGGTTATGTTGCAGAAACTGCAATGCACTTTGAACGCGATGGCCTTGTATGGATTGAACGGTGCGGCACGTTTGGCCCTATTTTGCTGCTTATAAGTATAGAAACTTGCTAAAATGTACTTTGGCAATTTAGCTATTAATGGTGTTAAAGTGCACACAAATTTGACACTCCAGTTGTTGCCAGATTGCGCCGGACCCAATATAAAAAGGGACAGGGAAATAGGAAACGTTCCAGTTTTAAAGATATCGCTGAGTTCTTCGATGGTTAGGAATTTGAGAATGCAAATCGGAAATACGGAAAAATGGAACATGAGCGAGAATGAAATAACAAAGCCTTCGGTATCGTGTACTTGTAGGGAGGGGCACAAAGATGCTGGGCCTGTATACACTTCTACAGGTAACGTTCATTTTCTGAACAATCGGAACCGCCATTTTCACAACAATATTTTTAATCAGTAAATCTCCTCAGCTTTAGTACGGTACCCAAACTTCAATATTTTCCCAGTCATAGTTTTCAAGTCACGGAGGCCCATATTCGTGGGACACCCTATACAGCTGAGGCAACGACAAGACAAAGTAACTTAATGAATTCAATTTAAAATGTACTGTTTAACTGAATATGTTAGGTGATGTGGCCATGAAATATGGATAATTTAAAAATATTTGGAGAACTTCAGGGTCCCGCAAAAAAGTGTCACTTTCAAAAATTCAATTTTTTAAAAGGCACGCCCTGTACTTGAATAGCCTCTTTCATTCTCAGCATAATTATCATCCTTTTTGGTATATAGCTGAATATGACTAACTTTTATAGTTTAGAAGACTTCGAAACTATTTCCGAAGAATAGTTATTTTCAAGCACTTATTTATTGACAAATAACATCTTTAATTTTTATGGGATAGCATTCATATTTGAAACCGTGAAAACACACAAGGTGTTTACTGTTTAGGTGCCAGCATAAAAAATGTTCAAATAAAAAGAGTCACGTTTTTTAATAGAACACCCTATATATTTTAAGTTAGCCCAATTGTACTTTGAAAAAGCGTCAAACTTTTAGCACCATTCAAAAAAATGTACCTTTTGAAAACCACACTTTTTTGAGCGACCCTGTAGGTCGCTAAATATTTTTAAAATATGCACATTTCATGGCCATATTACGTAACATATTGAGTTGGAAAGTAAATCTTAAATGGAGTTCGTTACGTTACTTTGTAATTTGGCTGACTCACCTTGTACAGGGTGTCCGTTTTGGAGCTCAACTCTGGGGTTGTGTTTTCATGATGGTGCCCCGAGACTTGTTTTTAGTACACATTAGTACAATTACACATAGTACATATTAAAAAATTTGATCTTTGTCCTAGGTTAATTAGCTGCTGTCCAGTGAGCCATCGCGGGAATTGGTCAGTCAGTGCATCTGACTTGACGGGCAGCACGCGGCTGCTGATAAACTGGTCTTACTTTAAGGAAAACAAAACAGCTCACCTGCTTATATCAGACATTTTCGAGCAACTTGCCAAGTTATGTGAGTTCCCGGCCTTGATAATTAGGTGTGAACAGCACGTCTAAACGTCATGGAGGAGAGATAATGATAAACCACGCGAAACAATAATTTTCAAATGTAATCACCTATGATTTATTGAATAAAGCTGAGCTTCAATTAAATCCCTCGACACGATGGCAGTTAATTAATAGAAACGTTTTATTTATATTCAGATGATAAATTATCGAATATGTAAAATAATAATTTCCGTACAATTTAGGACGTAAATATACAGCCATTTTAGTTATTATCCATAAATTAATATTGCATTTGGAATTGTGCAAAGCGGATTTGAGTTTTCGGTGAACCAATACATGTGGCTTTATTGAATTATGCATGACGTCTTTCGAGACATAAAACAACACCATTGTTTGATGGATTTTAATCCCCTGTCGGACGGGAATAAACTAACTTTAGCGGGGTGTAAACTGCTACTATTGGAGTGATAAATGACCAAGAATGGTAGTAAAGAAAACCCACAGACATCAAGCCTCCTATACTTTAGAATTTCCTGACGAAAGATCATTATGTTTTCCATGTCAACAGTCCGAGCAGATATTTTTTACTGGGGTCATTTATTTGGGCTAACATGTAAACTTTTTCTATAGGTTAGCAGTAAGAAATTTGGTAGTAGATATATCACTGTGCATGTACTCGGCAAGTTGTTAAATAAACACCACTCTACCTGCCTGCATAAAGAGGCGAATGTCGGTCTTATCTGCCCGGGTACAAATGGAGTAGACAAGCTGTACATACAACAACGTTCATACATTTTAATCGCTTAAGTTGCTATCTCTATTACAGGGAAGAATTAGCATTAAGCATTAGCGATGGCGGTTTAACAATTGCGGAATTTACCATATTCGTTGGTGCTTTGCCGACAATGAGGCGGAGGAATAACTTTGGTTAAGCCGTGTGTGGAAGTACGACGGTTGCCGTCAGCAAAAGAGTTTGGACCATTGTTTGCCCATCTCAGGCGAAATCCGGATTAGGTTATACTTGCAAATACGTGCTTTGTTTCTTTTACTAATAACATCTTCGTAAACCAGTGTAAACCTTCGCGATATTTTTTAACAAAACCAGGCACTTTCATATTATCATCTCATCAGCTATTTCCCCTGCATCTAACTTCCTCAGTCAATAGACGGTTTAGCGCAGTGAGTTTGCCGAACGAAAATTGGAATACTTCAACAAATTTGCATAAAGCTCTGGATGTATGTCTGACGTACGACGACGGCTCGATGAAGTAGCTCTATCTATTTTAAAATAGAGCCCCGGAGATTTTGTGTTTGTTGAAATTGAACCCGAGTTTTTGCCGATCGTTATACATTGTTGTTTATAGTCTAGGATGATAGGTTTTGTAATAGAAAAGAAAAACAGCCATAAAGTTAATAGGATTTTTGTTACATTCCCTACGCGTCCTGTGGACTATATTAATTCGCACGGCTAGATGGAGTTAGATAAATAATCAATGCAGCCACTGTTGTATTCGATAATAATATTGATTGGGCATTTCACTGTAATAGAATAATGAGAAGGTCAACTTCCCATGGGTAAACAGTTTTGGTTAATAAATGGATAGTAAATACCGTGCGACTCGAGTCTTCCCCTCCCACCTTGATCTTGGACACACTGTATATTAGATTAAAAATCATGGTAATCTCGATGTAAAAATGGCGCATATTTGTGTTAATAATGGTGAAAAGTTATATATGAGTATATTCAAATTCGTTTTTCCGTTATGTATGTTTAGGCAAATCTTATAGAGAATAGTAGCTGCAGCCCGTAACCTGGAGTGAAGATTTTGAATCGAAAAGTTCGTTAAGCTTTTAACTTCCCCCTTAACTTTTTAACAAATTATATTTTTTTTAATTCAAAAAAGTACAATCTTTTGACATTTTTTAATTTTTTTTTATGTTGCTTACGCCACCGGTAGTACGAATTTTTTTTATTGATGAAGATGAGTCAAGTGACACATCGAACTGAAGGTCTTTCAAAAGTACTTTCAATTGTGTACTGCCATTCAAAATCTTTCGATGAGTTTTTGAGAAAAACTTGTAAAAATTTGGTAAAAAAATGCAATATAAACTTATTTAAATAGCGCGTAAACAGCAAAAAACTTTATGTTGATAGGAACTGTTTTTTTTTCGATTTCTTGCTTATAAACACTCTTTTGTTATTGTTATTGTTATTCATCGTTTTATTCTTTTTTTTATCCCATGAACAAGCAAGTTTTTTCATTGTTTACGTATTAAGTTTATATTGCATTTTTTACCAAATTCATACCTATTTTTCAGAAAACTAATCGATAGATTTTGAACCGCAATACACCGTTGAATGTATAGTTCGTAGTTTGGATCTTTGCGCGTGTATCGAATTAGCCTGAGCGTACGTGCCTAGGGTGTGTGAGAGGAATGTAATATTTAAACAACAAAGACAGAGATCAATATGCATGTGTTCGACAGACTAGACAAACGAGTCTAAATTGATAATGGGAGTACATACGGGTTGAATAAAGATGATAGTTTGAACGTATTTCTTTGAGGTGGTTATTTGGTACAATTCTAGTATGATTAGAGACATGTCACTACACGCTAATGGTTTCACTGTGTTCCGTATAACTATTATATAAACAGTTCCGATTATTTTTATTTTATTTTTCTAGTTTTCATTTTTTCAATTAACGGTCCTTTATGTCCTACTTCCTTAGCTACTTTTGTTACATCAGCCTTTTTTAATTCCAATACAAAAATACAAAAATTTTTAAGACGTCACAGGTCATATTTTATGTTGACCTTGAATCGATTCGATTCATACCATTACCATGTATGCTGCACATGCAAAGATCCAAATTACAAACTATAGATTTAAAATAAATTTAATTTGAAGTTTCACTTGTCTATGTTTCAGTTTAAAAAAATCGATCATTTTGTGCAACCATTGACGAAAGAAATATTAAAAAAAAATAAACAAACGTCAAAAGATAGTGTTTTTTGTGCTATTTAATTCGGTTTTTAAATTTAAAAAAAAAAGGTTAACAGGCGGAACAGTTTAGGACTACACGGTATATGAATACATAGAGCGTTCTGCATCCTTCAACAAGGGTGATCGGACATAGTCAAATTGGAATACTTGGACGAATGCAATTTAAGAAAGATATAGGGTGTTGTGTTTTCCGGTTACGGCGATATATTCGAAAAGTCGTCTTTGAATTGATCTGTAGTTCACGTAGACATGAATTTATTGGCGAGAAATCTTCGATTCTCCTATATATTCCTGTAGATGCAAAGTGTTAAAAAACTTTTTTCGAAGAAAGCTTTACAGAACTCCTGGCGTCAGGTTGCAACACCACTGCTCTTTTATGAAGAATGAACGAAGACCAGTGTGCGACTTAATCAACGTTCGATGAGCAGGCCTTATGCGTGTTTTCCGCATTTCCCAATTTTGCTCACGAGAAGTACTTTTTAATTCGGTTTTATGTGACTTGTAAGCAGACAAAAATCTGTCTTTGTGTCGATAAAATTTCAATCACCACCCGGAATTCGGTCCCGAAATGCCGAGTGAGTCACAAAACCATGTTTTCCCTCCTCTTTTTCGCACTTTATTCCAAATTCCGCACATGTTTCATTAATTTTAGCCCTCCAGAACTACACTACGACGCAACATTAAATTGCTTTTCAACCCTCACAGCCTCTGCATGCGGGGATTAAGTATTTATTGCCGGATTTGTTTGGTACACGAATTTGTCATATTTTGCGTGTCCCCAAGAATTAAATTCGTGTATACTCTTTCATGTACTCGTGTAATAAAATGGACCTTAAACCCACCGAATCATTGTTTTCGATGTTTCGTCAGAACAAAAACGCCGTCCACGGAAAATTATTATGCTGTTCGTACCGTGTAGCTCCGATGTATGGATGAATTGACGATGGACGGTCTTCGAGGTTCATCGGTGCAAGTCCACTGTGTATAATAGCCAAAAAATCCCAATTTATTGTCTATTCGCAACGCCTCTCTTTTTGTACGGTGACCAATCTATTTTATAATAACACGTCGTTCTGCACAAGTAAATAAAAAACCTCAACGGCAACTTATCATTTCAGCTTTCTAGGTATTTCGACGTTTATAAATTGACTAACTTTTATTATTTCTCGTCGTTGATAAATTGCGTTTTCGGTGAGGGAAGCCCCAACTTCGAGCGCAGTCCTGTTTTTCCCCTCAATTGAAACCACAACACCAGTACCTATGCTCTGGAAAAAAAATGAGTTTTTATAGTGAGTTAAAGCTGAATTTGAGCGCTTTAAGGATCACTTTCATTGGAAATTCAAGCATTACAAAGACGAATGATGCAAGTTTTCTGATAGTCTCAAGAAAGCTCTTGTGAATGCATTTTCTTGTTGTGTAAAAAAATCAATACCTCCCTTCGAGTTTGCACCATAAAACTCTATATCTCCCCAGGAGGATCAAAAAAGGGCCATTAGTCATACTTGCCACCCCATAGAGTTACCCTACCTGAAACATGTGTTTGTCAGTGACAAACACTAACACTAATGATCGCGAAGTAGGGAAAAGAAGTACGACAAAATACTCTGGCCCATTATAGTCTATAGTCAGGCTGTCAGGTTTGTCTTCTAGTGATGTTTAGAACACTCCTCTCGTTTATTTTCAGACGGTGTTACTTAGGGATTTCAACGCTCCTAAATGCCTTGCTAGACAGACTTAAGGGTTTCAGACGCAGAAATGGGATTGTAATGCGTGGATATAGTCCATTGTGAAACTAGTGCCGAAAATAGCACTTTTCGAGTGGAGAGTGGCACAGTGTCTTTCCAGTGTGATGAGTGATTTTCGCACGTGTTTCCGGTCGAATTGAAATTGTTGAAAATACAATAATGTTTAAATATTTATGTCTTCGTTTGCGAACCCATGTCAACCCGAATGATACCCTGAAAGAGGTATGAGTGTAAGGTTCTGGAACCCCCTTGCATGACGAGAAGACGTCTAAACACCCTGAATACCTGAGCCGAGCCTGCAAGAAAATCTTACTTCGCTTCACATTTTAATCTTGAAAGAGGCAATTTATCACTCCATGGATTCGCTTGTAAAAAGTTCACTTCACGCACTGATATGAGTGCGTAAAGCGCGCGAGCTCGTGCATGATCTCTTGTTAATAATAGTTTGCAATTTGTGATGTTCAGGGTATCTTAATAGTGCTTGTATTTGGAGGATTGGTTCTTGGGGTGTGCCCTTTTTGAAACGAGAAACGCAATATTCAACCTTTGAATTTTATTCTCGAGACGCTGTAGTGCTCATTGACGTCATTCATCAGTTTAATGGTAACAAGAATATTTTATAGTTCCTGAGATCCGCAACAATCCTTTTGCTCCAATTCACTGACGGATTCATCACTTTTGCAGTGTCTTTTCTGTATGCTGCGGTGCTGTTGTTATGTGGCAATATTTTCCACTACTTGGATATTAAACTAATGGAAGATTACACTCAGCACCCAAGTCTTAAGAATCAAATTTGAAAAGAGTCAGACTCCAAGGACCAACATTCAGAATTAAACGAGGGTCTGAGAAAGCTGCACTTTTTTAAAAAGTTTTCCAGGCAGTTTTGGTTTAGTTTCGAGGCAGACGTAGGAAATAATATTTCTTATACTGAGCGAGATTAAAAAGTGATGTGGGAGTACTGAATATTTAATGAATTTCTAGAAATATCTTGGGGGGGTAATAGTGAGATTTTCTGCTTTTCGTCATACCTTAGGATATAAGGTGTCCGGAAATAACGTGCGTATATTTCGGACCGCGAGGCAGGCGCCTGAGAAATATTTTATTCTTAAGACCTCGGAATCCACTACAGCTGCGTTTTGGGCGATGAAGTTCTGCAACTGGTGGTTGGAATTTATTACAAATCCATTGGCGGTATCACGTTTGCATTGTGTGTATGTGGGTTGCACTAAAAATTTTATAATTTAAATATTGTAAGTTCGAGAGCAACAATGTGGATATGTTTACGTAAAAAATGTCGTATTGGTAAAAAGGCATAGAACACACATTTTTCGTGAAAAACTGCATTTTGCGAGTCAATTTGCGTAGGATTATCATTTTTTCCTTTAAAAAACGAGTTTTCTAGGACCGTATATATATATATATATATATATATATATATATATATATATATATATAAAGGATTCTAAGATGTATTTTCGAAGACATATTCAGGGGAACTTTTCCCTGATAATAATCTAATTAATAATTTTCATTGATAAAAAAATGATACATTTCATGCTCATTTTCTACACAACATCGAAGTGTGTTCTATCTTGTGAGTAACTGGCTAATTTAGTGACAATTATTTCTCAAGTCCAATGGGTACCTGATAAACTTTTAACCTTGCCTTGCACAAGCAACACACACAAACACCCGTTATTATTAAAATGTCCGGTCTTAAAGCAAAAACAACAGTTTTCCTGCTGATCTATCTCAAAAAGATATGTTTTGTGCAACAACTTTCCTGCTAAAAGCGACTTTTGAACCATCCGAGACCACAACCTCAAGAAATTAATTCAGACCCGATTTGTATGCTTAAACCTTGTATCCTGTTACGCAGGAACGAGAATGTATATTAATTATAGAAAACTTTGGGTAAAACTTTATTAATTTGAGATTGTTGCCCTTAAAATATTAATAACGCTATAGAAGTTCGGCATTTCGCCTGAGGAATGTTAACTTTCCTTCGACAATATTTGTTTGACGCAATCTTTGCAATGTTTAATTGGATTCTCGCAATTATTGTTGTTGGTTTAATATAATCCGCAATCTTGAAAGGTTCCACTTTAATTCTGCCAACTGAGGTAGAAACTAAGACAATTCTCCATGGCCTCAAACTCCATTCTTCATCTCGGAAAAAACTCATTTACACTAACGAATCTCGTGCCTATCGAAGCGAGTTTGATCCAATTTAAGGACGACTACACCGGCGCTGATTCGGGACCCTTTTCAGCCCTCAACAACCGCAAGGAATCGTTATCCACCCGTGGACAATGTGATTAATACATTTGCTTATTGGATCTTGTTTGTGGGCCCATGTGGTTTGTTTTGGGTATTAGACTTCGACAAATAGATCCTCATTTATGTTTAGATAATATTGTGTCACTCGGGGTCGGAGCGGATTAGGACTTAAGCTGATGGTCAAATCTTAGACGCTAGTTGGAAACAAAAGGCCGAAGAAGTGGAAGCCTGAGCCTTATCGACGGGATTAGTGATTGTTGTTTTCTCTAAAAACCCATGGAACTTCATTATGTCAGATTACCGGGGATTTTCAGTAAACTCCATTATAAGTTCGGGATGAAGAAGTTTTAGGACGTAGCTGAGAAAGTCAGATTTACTTTTCCATCACAACAAGATTGTTCTTCGGAAGTGTAATTGGCTTGATTCGGAAAGTTACTTATCGAAATATGACACGTTCGTGGAACGAACTTGTAATGACTAGGGATATTAAAAAGTTTCTATATCCCCTTAGCAACTGAGTTCATTCCAAGCGGCAATAAGTGATTGATGATTAATTATACAAAACTGGGCAAAATTCACATCGAACCCTTCGGTGAGGAATAATTTCAAGAGGACCAGGCAAATTCTCAAAACCAACTTTAAATTTTAAAATTCGACCATGCAATTCTTATACGAAATCTAATTTTTTGCTCTGGCAGATATTGAGTTCACAGAAAGGCGTAAAGCAAAAGAATTTGATTGATATGAATCTCGATGCATTAAGATTACCTACTCGTGCACAGGTACTTATTATTTGCTGAGCTGTTACCGAGAATTATGTAAAATCGTCGGAATAGCTCGGCGTGAAACACATTTATAATTTTGATGGCAGGAAAGCGGATTTAGTTTATTTACATGAAATCTGCATGAGAAACACGTCAGTTTAGCAAGATGGGTTTGACACCTGCAAGAAAGTCTCAAAAACATTTTCTTTTAATCCGTGGAATTTTGTTTAATCTCAAATGAACTAGGTTCTCGCAAAACGAAAGGAAATTTCTTGGAACTGTTACACGGGATAAAGAAATATTGGCAAAATTCCTTAAACGCGCTGTATCTCAGCAGCTAGGCAAAAGGCCCTTTTCACGAATCCGGATTTCTTAAAATTGGTGCACATACTGCATCAGTTCCTCCCTATCTATTGAGGAAACGTCCGTCGAAACAGTCCACATCTGAACACCCTCTATGCTACAAATTGCACTAGTCAAGCAACTTTTGGAGTTCATTTCTCCTTTTTTTTCTTAAGAATTCTTGCACTTTTTTCACAAAACATAGCTCTCACTTTAAATTGGACTTTTCGTCTTCTGCAAACTGCAGTTGAACGATGTTCTCAAGTTTCCGGGAAATATCTAATGAACCCGCATTGAGGCTTAATATTCGCTCAATTAGGGAAACAAGCAACATTCCCTCAAATTAGGCGAAAGCCTGGATTCCAGATGCGATTGAGAAATAATAAGAAAATGACATACTTTTGAATAGCTTCTCGTGCAAGGCTGAAGCTGCAGCAACCAACTGACCGATAAAATGAAGGCGCGTGCTTCCATTATGTAACTAGTTGGGGAATGAAATCTTTTAGTCAGCTGATTTTTGTTAAAGAAAACGGTCTTATTGTTTGTCAAAATTAGGAAAAACAATTCTCACTAGTAAAATCTACGTTTCAATGTTAAAATTTCCATGCTCAGTCTCCATGCATTTCCTATCGATGCCGTCCAACTCTAACTCCTTGCATGAAGTAAGGTCTCGTACCTCAATTCTCGCTCATCGGGAATGTCCGAGGTGTCCCTTGCGTCCGCGATAATTGAAAATCTTCTTAGCTGCGTCGTTTTCCTTTCGTGGCGTTTGAGCCCTTCAATAACGGCAGTATGTCTTTTCCATGTTGGACGGGTGTGATAATTTTGAGAAGCATCCCGTCAGTTCTTGTAAAGCCCTTAAATGAGCAGTGTCAAAGTTGAGGACGTCGTCGAATCATGAATCGGCATTTTTACTCCCAAAGGGTGACGATTTATATGCGACACACGCAGGGCTCTGCCTTGGCACTCCAGTAAATAGTGGGCCATATAAGAATCCCTTTCTTGATCACTCGGGGGCGTTGAAATATAAACCCTCCTTCGGGGCAAAATGGGTGACATGCATTTAATATAACGAAGTATTTTCCAATTGCGTATTCTTGGAACGAGCACTGGCAAATCAAAGGAGGACAAACAAAGATCGGTGAATAATTGAGGGGCTGCTCTCAAGTCGAAATTAGCATTGGCAAATAGGTGGATAATGTAACGAAATGCCAAATCAAATAGCGTGCGCAATTATTCCGCAACTCTATCGTCTCTGTTGCCAACAACAGAGTATGTTAATTGAGCCAGCTTTTCTATTATCCTTCTGCTATTCCAGGTCCCGTTCGTTTGGTTTTCGTTAGTTAAACTTTTGTTCTCGAATTGCTGCTGTTTGCGTTGATTTATAGGTCCTCTTTTATTTATGTGCGAGTTAATGGAAGCGGCCAAAATTCGCGTCTGGTTGCGAAATGCAAAGAAAGACATTAACGATCTCGACAATCTGCGGAAATTTGTAACTTAAGACCACCAAAGCTGGACGTCGTCTTCGCAGCCGAATGCGAGAAATCGCGATACGCCATGGCACTATGTCAATCGTGACAGACATTAAGGCCGCCTTTTGATGTCATCCAACATTCTGCAAGAGCTGCGTCCTTAATAAAGTACGCTAACATGGCGCAATTAGTTTCGGAATGTAAATAGATGGCTGAGCATAGGTGATTCAAATTTAATTTTACATGAAACCTCAGCAGTGCCGTGCCTACGAACACTTACCATTGTCTTAGGCGATGGTACGTAAACGATAGGTAGAGCCGTCATTCTCTCAGGTGGTGGCAAGTAGAGCGTAAGAGTAACCGTCATCTTTTTAGGTGATGCTGAGTACATGGTAAGTAGAGCCATAACCTTCTCAGATGGTGGTAAGTAGAACGTAAGTGCAACCGTCATCTTCACGCACAGATAGTTCTAAACACATGGCAAGTAGAGCTGTCACTTTCTAAGATGATGGTAAGTGCAACCGTCATCTTCTTGGGTGATGGTAAGTTATGGGAAGTAAGTAGGAAGGTATTTTGAACCAAAAATTCTAAACGTTCCCCCAGATCTACACTTTGTCCGTATACCGTCAGGCGCTTCAGTTGTGAAAAGCGGTTAAACCTGACTACCTCCCGACCTTTTGAAAATTTAGAGAAATTTTCAGAATTTTGAGGTGATGCCTATTGCTCAAGTCAACGGACATTGCTGCGGATACCTCTCTGAGGCTCCGGCAACTGAAGATTTAATTTTAGGAACCAGCATTTCGGAACACGTTCAGAAACCGGAAAACCCGCTACTCCATATCTCGGGAACTGAAAGAAAGGGCGTAACTCGCCTAGTTCTGGCTGATGCAGCTCAGCGAGGCCATTAATTTGATCTGAATTTTTAATGGAATTCCCCTTCGGGTTTCTGAAAGATCGGCGCTTAAACTTTGAAAAGTGATTAAAATTTGGTACTTACCTCCCGCCCCTTTAGAAAATTTCAGGAAAATTCCGAATCATTTGGGGTGAGGTTCATTGCTCTAATCAAGAGACATGGGGTTTAGGTTGGCTCGGGATGCCTCCGTCGAGGCTCGGGAGTCTTAAAAATGCAATTTGAACAAATTTCCAGAGTCTTTAAATACCACGTTTCTCTTAGATACCATGTGTGACACCAACTCACAGCCTTTCACATCGACATCCTTTCGATTTTCGTCGCGTACTCTTTTTAGGACAATTTTTTATGTACGTTTCAACGGGGAGGCACGATATCCCGGTATTTCTCAGATGAACATTATCGAATTTTCCGAAACCGTGCACATTTCAGGGACTTTAACGTATCCAGGCTGGAACCGCGCGCGGCACTGACTTTGTCTATTTATAACGGGGGGGCAAAATAAGCCCAAGAAACAAAAACAGAACTACATGAGGTAGACAAACTTTATCTTTCGTCAACTGTAGGAATGCGCTGAAAGAATTTTGATTGGAAGAGCATATTTACATTTCGTCGAAGACGACTAATTAAAATTACTACGCAATGCACCAATTACTTTTCAGAAATATCTCCTGCACAAAATAATTTCCAGGATTATTTGTTTACAGTTCTCCAATGACAATAGTAATAAATGGTTGACTGAAAGCTGAAAAAGCCAATTAATCCTGACTGAAGAAAAACTGAATCTATCAAAGGGATTTAGTGCAAGATAAGACCGAAACTGTGACAAGACTAAGAGAAGCCGGGGGCCTTATCAAACGCACGGGCCAAAGAAAAATAATTAATGATCATCCAAAGAAACGATAAATTCGGCGACACAAAGACGCAAAAATTGGAAACGAGAGCTCTCCCTTGGCATGGAAAGAATGGAGGAGGAAAAAACGCCCGGATCTGCGGTTCCGTATTTAATATTTCACCTGGATGTGACACATTTTTTTTTGACCTGGTAGTGCTGGCGCTGGATTCGGGTTTAATATTATGTGCATGTTGCGAGTATGAATATGAATTATTCATTCGACGTTCACGCGAAGGCACCAGATGTGTAAATTATTATTTTTAATAAAAATGGTAAGCAATAAGTCGTTGACGGCGAAATAGGTGTGATCTTCCACGAAAGCAGAGATAATAATGCGGGTTTTGATATTTGAGATCTTGGTATTGTGGCCTAATCTCAGGCATTTAACAACGTGTGATTTGGGTCTAAATCTACACAGAGGGTGTCCCAGATTCAATGTTACAACCGTTATTTTGGCCACTTCTGTAGATACAGAGAAAATATCTATACAAACGGTGTAGGGCGCAATTGGAGTTGTATGGAGCATGATTTTTGTATACGAGGTGCGTCAAAAATACGCTACGAGCATATCTTTTGTTTTTACAAATGGAACCACATGAATATTTGAGAATTTTCCGATTTACGTTTCAATTCCAAATACGTTTCATAGAGAGTACATATGGTCTACAATCAACGATTCACTATTGACAATAATGTTTCAGCAAATTTCTGAATTTATTTATAGAACTTTATTATTAAAAATATTAACCAAAATTAACTAAGTCTCAATTTACAAATATGGTTTGGAATTTTCTCGTTCCGAATGAGAGATTCCTCCATTCTCCTATCAATTCCTTTGAGCAAGCGACCTTCAATACAGCAGCGGCAATGTGTGCCCAAGCCGTTCTTATCCTCGCTTTTAAACTTTCTAAATTTTGAGGTTGGGACAAGTAGAAAGTATCCTTTATATAACCCCAGAAGAAAAGTCAAGTGGCGTCAAATCTGGGCTGCGCGCTGGCCACTTAATGGATCCTCTGGCTGCTATTATCGTACTTCCATACGCTGCTTCCGAAAATTCTGCGAACCTCTCAGAATTGTGGGCATGTGCACCATCTTGCTGGTACCACGACGTTAACTGGTCCGCCAAGGGTACGTTTTTAAGAAGTAATGAGAACTCATTTTGTGTAATAGAAAGAGTAAATATTGTTCTTCGATTAAAGACCCTCATAAAAATAAAAACATTGTTATAATTGGTGAATCGTTGATTGTGGACCATATGTACCGGCTATGAAAAATGTCTAGTATTGAAGCGAAAATCACAAAATTGACAATTATTCGGGAGGTTCCTGTTGAAAGAATAAAAGATACATCAGTAACTTATTTTTGAGGCACTCTGTATAAAAAAATTATTGCCCTTCGTACAGCTCCAAATGCACTTTTTTTGTGTCAATTTTCTTTATATCTGCAGATGGTGTCAAAGTAATGGCGGTAACGTGGAATCTAGAACGCCATGTACATTTTTCATTTTTTCCAAAAAATGATTTTTTTTAAATATTCTGGGGGCGGTGTCAGGTTTTTCACCGACGCGTTAACAAAGGTGTTTGTCCGAGCGCTTAGTAAAGGGTGAGTGTTATTTTTAGTTACTTTTAGCTGACCATTCAATTCCATCACAACAACTGACGTGTGAGTGGTGTCGTTTGTGACTGCAGGATTTAACTGGACAAAGTGATGGCCATAGAAGTACGCTACACATTGGAACGAAACACTGAAAATATACTATTTTTAACAGGTATCAAATGCGAACAACGCGTTTCAAGGGTGGAGTGAAATGTATTGCGGATAAGCCATGTCATCATAAAGTCATACATTGCAGCAAATAATTGTCACTGGCTACCGACATAAACTAGCTTAACGGATGTGTCGCTTTAGTACAGTTTGCTAAGCCCGAAATATCGAAAATGATATCTGGTGTGTGGTCCGTGTTGGACTAGGTTATTTATTTTGCCAGGCTTCCGACGGGCTGTTCATTGCAGATCAGGATAAGCGTCGGCCAAAGAGATTTTGTTCATAAGTGATGATTTCCAGTGTTAAAATTGCCCATTAGCGCACATGTCCCGTTGCCTAATCCGATTTCAAAACAACCTTTGAGACTGAGCTGAGAGTTTTTTCACGACCACCCGAGACTGTGGGTCACGAGCCAGTGGTCAAATGTTCATGGACCGGCTATCGTCAGGCTCAGTTGGAGACTAAACGAATTATTCGTAGCGACATGTCTCGTTTCTGAACCATAAAATTAACTCTCTCGACATGAGCATTGATTACTTCTCTCATTATGGCAAACAATAAGAGCGATTATTAAAAAATTAAGTGCACTAAATGATCCGTCTTAATTACTATGCTTTGAACGAGCGGCGCCTGAACTGTTTGCGTTAATTATGCACATGGAAATTCAAGTGCATTAGCAGCAATCAGACTTCGTGCCACTGGAAGCCGCTAAGGCCGTTTAGTTAAGTGTTTTTACGATTTGTTTTCAGGTGTTAAATTGATTGAGCGATGGGCTTTGAGACCATTACTGGGTCTTCTAGCTATTTGTCATCATTAGGTTCCTAGTTTTCTCGACAATTTAAATACCGCTTTTTGACTTATTTGTGGTTAAATTAAGAAGTGTAATGCGATCTTCTTCATGACAAGTTTCCGATCCGTTAACCGCAAAGCGCCTCCGTCGACACCTGAAATTGAAGGACCGAAAACCTCTGAAATGCGGCAAGATTGACGAGTCCGGTTAGAGAGGAAATCCCCGAAAGCCGAGGAAATTGCGATTAGGTGCGAATTTTTATATCGACTTAGCAGGGATCGGCGTTGGAAAGCAGTTATTGAGGTCAACTTGTTGCTTGCAATTAAGTCCTCCTTTTTCGACGAAGGTTTCCGACAAAGGAATAGGAAAAAATTTACAAATCACTGCCCTTTTGTTCCGCTACAGCTTGGGATACAAAGGGCGACTTTTCAAGCGGAAATGTTCGAGTCAGGGTAGCAGCCTCCCTAATCGCGAAAATGATCTTAAAGCAAATTAATAATTCCTCATTAAAACTCGGTAATGACAAAAAGCATTCTCGCACCCTTCGCTTGCTTCCAGCCTAATCTGCTTGCCTTTCGTAGATGCTCCCGCTGCAATAAGTGAATTTAAACTAAGAACTTCCCCCAATCAGTGGCGTGCCGAAAAACTCCAGTCGACGGATTGTTTGCAGCACGGAAGCGAACATAGTGCTGCCTTAGATCCTCAATTCTGACAATTCGCACGGGCAAAAGAAAAACGCAACTACTGTCCACCTTCAGACCTAATAATCCACGCCACTGGACTCCCTACTTAAATTTTAACAGAGTCGCGTAAACTTAACTAATTGAATTACATCAAGTGTTTGCAGACATTTAGAAGGATATCAATACCGTTAAGGGTAGGCAGAGGCGGGCGGCAGGGCGGGGAAAGGCTGCTAATAAATATAAAAGCCGAGCCCGAACTTTGCCCCCTTTCTCCCTTCTATAATTCGATTCCGTTTTGGATCAAGAGCTTTTCAGAAGGAACTGAATAAATAATTGAAAAGTTGGGTTATTTTCCCTGTGTGTATTTTGGTTTTAGAGTTTTGCTTTTTGACTTGGAGACATGATTTTGCTCATGTGTGTTGTGAACAGCAAATACACACAACCAAACTTATGTGGAATCACTCAGTATTTACGGGAAAAAAATTTATCTTGCAAAAACATAACAATCGAATAAAAATCGAATGTGTTTATTATTTAATATTTAATACGAATTCATAAAAACATGATCGGATTTGTTCCTGTACTGTTGAGTTGTTCCGATGTAGTGTTAGTGAAGTTATCAGTTTTTTCTTTCGGAAAATTTTATTAAAAATGACTTATATGGGGCTATCAGGCGTTCAGAGGAAGAGAATTATTGCTCTTTCGAAACAGGGCATGGCCCAATGGGAGGTTGCACGAACGACGGGGGTAGACATGGGGTTGCCTCCAAAAGTTATTGAAGGTTTCTGGCGTTGGGGCCCCTAAAATATATATCTTGGCAGAGTCGTAAAAAAGCCGCCACAGAAGATCATCATGAAGAAATCCTGCCACGTCCCACCCTCGAGCTTTAAAGACAACTTTTGCAAGCTACAGGTGTTAGCATTTCGATCGAAACTATCAGAAAAAGACTTCGAGCTCGAAGTCTTTTCAGCAGAAGACAGCCAAGGGTTCCGCCCTATCAGTGCGAAATAAAGTTGACGATTTAAATTGGTGTTTGGAGCACCAAAACTGAACAATTGAAAACTGACGAATTCGTGTTTTAAGAAGACGTGAGGAGACAGGACAGGCTTCGATGTACTTCCAAATACAAAAGAGAAACTATAATGTTTTAGTGTGGCATTTTAATTGGTGAAAAAAAAATTATATTCCCATTAAACAAACACCAACAGGTCCAAGGTATGTAGTTCTAGTGCTGCGACCCGTAGCAAGGCTCAAGAGAGGTGCTTTTGATGATTCTCTTTTATTCACGCACGCTAGTGCATCTGCATATACCAGCGGAGCCCGTAGACATTTTTTAGAAGTGGAAGATGTGACAGTTTTCAATTGGGATTCTTGTTCACCGGATCTTGATCCAATTGAGCAGTTTTGGGATAAGATTAAGAGAAGGATTAGAGCACATGAAAATATCTTTGGCGACCAAAAATTAATATACTGGCGAGCATAAAATTCGGGTCACTTCGAAATTTTCAAATATAAATGTATTGAAAGAGAAGTGATATTTTTCGCTGGCATACCGGCATTGCTTCATAAAATTTATATATGCATATAAATATGCGATATTAATGTCATTATGAGTTTTTTTTCGGTAGCACAAAATTGTGTTCAAAAATGTTACAGTGCTTGGGTAATGGACACCTGTACAATACATCGGTTATTTGGGTACAGGATCGTGTTTTTTTTACCATTTACCCTTAAAAAGGTTAAAGAACCTCAGAATCGATAAAGGCTATCCTTTTTTATATTTTTGGAAGTTAGGAAGGTAAAAATTTCGAAAATACTAAAGTGACCCGAATTTTATGCCCGCCAGTGTACAAGCAGTTTTAGAAGAATGGAGAAATGTTCCCCAAGAAACCATTAATAACTTGGTAGAGAGTATGCCTCATCGAATTGGCTTTTGTATTGTCGTAAAAAAAGGCAATATGAATTCTTGACGTTAAAAAAACGTAGTGTTTTTCCTTAAATTTTCATTTACCTTACACTTAATTTTCAAAGAAATTTGCATTTTTCATAATTTTTTTAATTTTAAAATTTGTTTCGATAGTTTTTTTTCCGCAATAAAACGTTTTTCGATCAACTGCTTTTTACCTTGAAATTCTTTTCAAGTGTAATAATGTTTTCTCGTAATTACCGAGTGATTCTGTATAAATGCGGTTTTGTGTATGTATAAGGAGCAACGTTTAAAGGTCAAAGTTGTAAATAGAGGAAATTTTAATAACAAATGGAGTGTATAACGTTTATTGGCAAATAGAATACGTAAGATTAGACACATATCCTGTCTGCTTATTAAACGGAGCTCGTTACCTTTGGAAATTTCCATTCGGCATTTTAGTGAATATTCCCAACATGTGCAAAAACGGGAGATAGCAGAGATCAAAGCCAATGGTGTAGCTCGATTTCAAAAAGGACAATTTTAACGTTCCTAAATAATTTTTCTAATCAAATTTCCCTGTGCATACACCACCTTTTTGAAGAACGGCCAAGAACGTTGTATGGTGCGATCCAGTCCACTTAGAGAGAAAATTCATAGTTCCTAGTAGGACGGAATTCTTGGGGCTTCGAAAATCCGTCGAAAAAATCGTGAACTTTTATATTTCATGCATATGTAGTTCGAATGCAAACTCTAATACATCCACAACTACTACCACGCCCAATTCGAAATCATCGCTCAGCTCAATTTAACTGATGACCATACAAGCAAACACAAGTGCACTAAACTCTAATTCGTGCTAATCATTCGGCTGTCGTTTTTAACCGGGAAACGGGTTTAAACAGGTCGCATGAGACCGTTTTGTATCCATTGCGTTTCGCCTCGGATTACATAGGCTTTAAATTGTGGTAATTTGGCAAATGCGGCTGAAAAATTGAAATAGAGAGCCAAATTTTCACCGTAAACGTATGTAATGGAGGGAAAAATTGAATCGTTCACAAAATACCCGAACGGCTTTGAATATTCGATTTTTTTCCGGTGCACAAATGACGAATATTATTATGTTTACCTTTGAACTACGCGAATCGCTGAAATTTTGTATGCAGCAGAAAAATCATTTTGACGTATCAGATTCCATGTGTGTTTTGGGCTGACGCTGAAATCACCCTCTAGACATTATAAAAACCGAACCTCATTAAAAAGGCCTTACCCCTTCTAGACCCTCGAGCTGCGCTTTTTTGGGCAAGACAAATATGTTCAGAATTTATCACAGCCAGAGAAAAATGTAAATTTTAAACGTGAGCCATTTTTCAGGCGTGATATCAAGATGTGTAAAGTCTACCCCTCATGCGCCCATTTAGGCTAATGCGAGACTTGTGGGAGAGAATTATATGCGAGATTTGATAAAAATATTTGCGCTGGAACTTTTGGGGTGGTTTTTGCTGGTTTCGCGGTTTAATGGAGAGAGATAAACTTAAGTAGAGCCTTTGAATTACCAACAGTATCATCGCGTTTCAATGCTTAAAAAGAGTAAAATTTATATAGAGAAAAACCTCTTCGCTTAGTTAAAACGCTAATGTAAATAACTCGAGAACTTCAATTCAAATGGAAGTGATACTTTCGTCGTAGACTTGTAATTTGAACATTACCAATTCAAATTCGACAGAAGCAGAAGCAGCGCCACTCAAAATTCCTCTTCCTAATAAATAATTAATCCGGCTCATTCTCCAGAGCAGTCGCGATAAGGTAGTCAAAAAAAGGGCGCTTTACGTGGGGCAAAGGGCATAAAGCAATTAAAAAGGGCAGAAGACAATAAAACAATTTTTGGAGGAAAAGAGGAAGTCGTTATTTTCTGTATGCCTCGGCGGAGATTGGGATTTGTATTCACAAGCGATCGGCGATTTTAATGGCACTTCAAATTAGCAATTATAAAACTTGGATGGTTGTTACCAGAGACTTTTTCCTTCGTTTGGAAATTATACTTAATGAGGGAATAGTACGTGAAGTTGAATTTATGTTCAGGCTGCTGGGGGAAATGGAGATTGGCAATTCGAGAACTTTTTTGCATACACACGACGGTGGTACAACGATCTGTCTAAGGAGCTCCATTCCAGCATGTACGGCAGAACACCACTTTCCTGGTTGCCGATAGGCAATACCGTAATTAATTTTTTACTCCAGACAACTGTGACTGTAATCGACTCCGAGAGGAAAAAATGCGTTTTTCTATGCGTTTCGTGCGCTTAATAATTTTGTCCATCTGCCTTTAAGCCGACTGAACATTTGGGAAGCTTCGGGACCACAAGACCACTGAACGTTTCAATTTTCGACAAAAAGCGGCAACGTCCATCTCGAAGATAAAATTCGAAATATTGACTATCAAAAATTCACTTTTCACCTCTCTATATGGAAACTAAACCGAAAGCGATCGTCAAAAGGGCATGCATACTACCGATAATGCCAATATATCTGGACAGAATGGCAGCCGATATTCGAATTCCGAGGTAAAAATGATGATTCGCACACGCGGTAGATTGAAATATCCCTCTCAAATAAAATATCGGTCTCGAAATGACGGGTATTGGAATATCGGCTGTCGGGGATTCAGTAGCGTTCACATTAAAATCCAACATAAAAGTCGGAATCATCGGCTTAGTGGATTGGAAGTCGTTTGTCTTCCTTTGTTTTCGTTTTTCCATTTGGAGAGAGCCCCCATTGTACGGATAATAACGAATGGATGATGAGTTAATTCAATGGCGCTTATTTTCGTGGGGTACGATTCAGATCTCCAAGGCAGGTAAAAAAGACTAACCTTCTTACCATCATAACGGGACGAGCAAACAACTTAATTATTGCCCATTTAACCAAATCAACCTGCTATTGGCAAGGTCAGCTTTTGAGCAGTCTTCCCCGTATATAATTTAATATTATCTGCGTTAATTATAACAATGTTTGACCAAGGTCGATTTTTTCCCAGCATGGCGAATACGAAAGCAGCTTATTAAATTCGTTCGATATTGTCTGATGTAATTTGATAGCTGAGAAACAGTTACGATGATTAACGAAAGAACCATATCCAGCACTTGTGAAAAGTATTGCAACACGTTTGGAACTTTCGTAAATCTGATATTTTTAAAAAGGCTTAAAAACGTATAATTTCATTTACAAAAAAGTATTTCATGCATTACATGTATTAGCGTAATCCTGCGAACTTTTTCTTTTCGACTGGAAAGGTACCCATTGTAGTGGATCAAACGAAGGGTAATTCAATAAGCGACACAACGATATACTCAGAACTAAAATTGGAACTACAGTTTCTTTAAAAAATAAAATTATTAGGTACAAAAGAAAGTAACTCACTATTACATCAAACAAAATCGAAATTCCTAGAATAAATATTCATTGGGGTCCTGTGACAGTTTGGCAATGACTCGATAGTTCCTGAAACTCTCTTATGCAATTGTCCAGTGTTGCTTCTGTTATTAATTCTAATTCTGATTGAATTCTAAGACAAAAATCGTCCCTTTTCGGAAACGGAACCTTTTAAGTGACCGTACAAAAAAAAATTGAGGGGCGTAAGATCTGGACATCGCGGCGGCAATTCTATTGTGCCTCTTCTACCGATCTACTTTCTAAGGAAAATCTCATCAAGATTCTCTCTCACGGGCATAGCATAATGTAATGGTGCACCATCTTGGTGGGAACAAATATTACTGGCTATTTGTTTTCCATTTTTTTCAAGAAAAAAATAGCGACGATTGATGGAACTATTTCGTTTTGCAATATGAGCAAGTATAATGCGTTGTTTAAGTTCTCCTCTACGAAAAATGGGCCGATGAACTAATGGTCGATTATTCACATGCATACATTGCATATATAGCATCCGTAAAAACCCAGAGTCTGCATCCAATGAAGATTGTCCGTGGACCGCTAGCGACAATTATGTCCATGAATGGATTCATTTAAGCAAAACGTAGCTTCATCTGAAAATAAAATTCCAGGAAGCAATCTATTATCCTGAATGGATTTTTCTTGCACCAATTCGCAATATTCCATTCTGCGATCAAAATCTTCAGGCGTCAACTCTTGGGTAAAGGAAATTTTGTAGGAATGAAATTTTTCTCGATTTGAATGATTGCTTACTGATTCTGCAGATACATTAAATTCATCGGCAAGTTTGGTGATAAACTGTACGGGGTTCTCATCAATAGATAAAACAATGTCTAGTGCTTTATCGTCACCAGTTGCTGTTCGAAATCTTCAACTTTTTGGAAGAGCTTTCGCATTTCCAGTTTGATGAAATTTTTTATTAATTCGGCAAAGTCCACTTCTATCAATAGGTGAGTCTGGATATTTCTCATTAAATATGAGACACACCACTCCGTAAGTAATTTTGTGATCTCCATACCCCAAAATATTAAAATATCAATTCTTCACTACTCAGATTAACAATGATTTTTTTTAATACTAACTGTGGTAGATGCCAAACAGCTGCATTCAACTACTAACGAATTATAAAAACCAAAATATTTTGTATCTAAAAAGTTGCTTCCATTGAAGACGATTTGGAAATTATACGTTTTATTGTCATTTCTTCACTCTCTTTCAAAAGGAAACAAGGATGGATTGTGTATTTAGCAAAACTTTTAATCTATTTAGGATATGGACTTTGTTCCTTTTTTTTAAGGAAACTGTAGATTCAATTTTAGTTCTGAGGGTACCGTTATATCCCTCATTGAATCACCTTTCATTTGATATGCGCCAATGGGCACCTTTCCATTTGAAAATAAAAAGTTACTAGGGGTAGATGGATAGGGGTGAAATATTTCGAACATCGAAAATGAAGTATTAAATGACGTTTTTTTAAATAAAATTATACGTGTTAATGCATCTAAAAAAAAGCTGAGTTTATGAAAGTTATAAACGCGTTGCATTACTTTTTACAAGCGCTGTATTTGATAAAACCTGAACATTGACCTCTTTTATACTTCTTAACAGCGTTCCCTAAGGACCTGTAAACGTAGGATGGATATTACATTTCCGGGCGAAAATGATACAAATGATTAAGCTTGGAAAAGGAGAAAAACAGATGTATTTCTTTCGAATAACAGGACAAATAAATAGACACGGAAATTTCTTTGATTACATTCATTTACGTTGTCCTGCAAAGCGTGAGTGTATCCACTGCTCAAAAAAAAAAAAAAAATTTTTTTCGTCAAAGACTGATTCATTTAGCTTTTCACCGTGTCATTAGACACCAATTTCTGTTTGATGTGGTGAATCTTCTTTGCCTTTGGAATTAGAGCGGTCTTTGATACTTTTCATTCTCGAGAAGTTTACATATTGTCCGCTTCCTGCTGTTAAGTATACATCAGCTATGTCAAAAATTTTAACGGTATCAGTTGCTGTGGCTTGGCTTGTTTGAGCTTCACATACGCTTGTCATCTAAAGCTGAGGCTTTGTTTGTTTTACCGAGATTTTGGCCTAATGGGAAGATTATACTTGCAGCCTTTTGATTTTTACAAAATATAAACGAGCGAGGTGAAAAGTCGACTGAAGAAACCAAGCACTCGTTAGGAGTATTTCCATAGGGATGCAAATATTCGTCTTGGATACTAACGAGTGCGTATTGCTAGAGGAAGGTTATGTGGGTGTATTGGTGTTTGTTTCCGTTAGATATTCAATTCAAATTGCGGTAACAGAAGACATAGTTAGAACCTGAAAATTCAAAAAGGGAGTATAACGAATTAAAGGGAGCTTTGGATGGCAGAAAATGAGATGCAGGGATTCACTCAGAAAGGCCGGAAGACAGAGGAAAACAATGAGGAATATGATTCTCTTCTTAAAAGCGTTTTTCGTAATTTAATATTTTACTGTCTGGTTTTTACGTTAAACTTAATAGTTTATCACTTTAAAGTTCCATATACAATGCATATATTTTCCACCCTGTATAGGGCAACCTAAGAGGAATGTGTGGGTTTTTAAATGTGCAGTGAAAATGTCTGTGAAAATTGGTAATGTTAGTAGATACATTTCGCTAGATTGCCCTAAAAGTAGATATAGCGGACAAAGAAAATTAACTACATTTAAAAAATATTCAACGAGAATCTTGGCGCTTGGACACCATGGATAGTGATCTGTTAAGATGAGTCGGTCTTAAGCATGGACAGGGGGGTAAATTGCACACTCAAAAAATATTTGCTGGCAAATACGAACTGTGAGAGTACCGAAGTTAATAGATTTTTAAAGAACCGTATCAGGAACCACCCATCAGTGTGTCGGACAAAAACTGTCACCGTTTAACCGTCTTAAAAAATTCTAACCCGAAAACCGCTTAAAAATAAAGGTGGTTCGCAGTATTGTGCCATCGTGGCTAGATAATCCTTGAGTTAAGTGCTCAAATGTAAGAGCGTGGACTTTGGACTCCTGGACTTTCATTCGGGGTAAGTCACAAGAAATAAATGAAAATTACTTTTAATAAAATCATCATCCCCCGTAGGGGGTTCAAATGTTTGTCACCCTGTATTGTTACATATCCTAAAAAGTGGACTTTGTGCTTCAGTTACAGTACCTATTTGGTCTTAGACAACCGGTTAAAAAATTATCATTCGACTTCGACTAGTAATAATTAATTTTGAATTGAATTAAGCCATAAATAATTCTGTTGACGGGCGAACTGCAGCTGTACTTATTCAATAACATGAAAACGTATCCCAGAATCGGTAACCTTAGACTGTAGACGTAACTGTCGGTGGTAATAGACGACAACCTGTATTTATCGCCGTAATTACATGATTACATCGCCTGATGTTGTGGTTTGGTATTGGCATCTAACACACACCGAGGCAGCCAATATAGTAATACTATACTTGGTAATGTAATAACCGTTCTTGCGATTGATATAGAGGGTGACCCAGTCGTTTGTTTCATTAAACCGAGTATCCAAAAAATTCTTCAGGAGCTAACCACTTCAGTTTAAAAGCTCGTAGATGGAAGTTGAAAAGACGAAGCAATAATTCAAATTAAAAAAGCTCAATTATCGATGATTAGTTATTTAAATGGGCGCATTTTCTGTCCGGCATGTGAACCAGGTTATAAGCTGCAATCATTTCAATCACGTGTATCACGGGAGCTTTTTGTGCCTCGCATTTTATAGTGTGAAAACTGTTAATTAATGTGTGAATAGCTCAGTTAATTGTTATATTGTATGTGGGTAATTCAATTAGTTAGTCAAATCGCCACGTTAATATATTGTTTTTTAAAGGGCTATAAATCGTTAGATTTAATAAATTGTCAGTGATTTAGTGGATCTGAAATCAAAGCAAATGTGTGTAAGAGCTTTGAGGATGCACAGGGTTAGTTAGATGGAGGCAAATTTGCTCGTTTCTTGTGTCCAACTGGGAAAACTAAGATAACCCCTCATATATCCTACGAAAATTATCTTATGCGCCATTTTTTAATTTTCTGTGCTCTAAATTATAATCTTAACTGTTTTTAAAGGGCTCCAAACTATACGCTGACAAGTCTCCTCGGTCTTTAACTCTTCGAGCATCAAATTTCTTTTTGATCTGCGTCAAAATTTGTAAATCGCACAGAATATTCCAAATTAAAAAGTGCTGGTAATTACAACTTTCCGCACTCAAATGTCTGCGAGTACATACGCTTTCCCGAACGCGAATGCAATAAAGATATACTGAGAATTTCGTGGATGAGTTTGCATGCTGCTTCTGTGCATCATAGAGAACACAGAAAATTATTCGAGTTTCAAATTATGTGAAAAATGATCTTCAGGACCCATATTACAGCGAAAACCTTCTTCCTCCGTGTTGCAAATATGAGTATGGCAAGGCTCCCCGGTCACTAAATTCCAGCACCCACATCTCTAAAGTGGTAATAAATTTTTTTAAGAGCTCCACAATTCCACACACTCTTCTTTTAACATAATTTCTACCTGCATGGAAAGTGATGCTTAGAGGGTTCCAAATTACAATAAGGCCTATGCTTCTCGTATCCAAATTGTAAGAGTGAAAGTCCCTTCATTGGCTTAATTGCTTAAAATACAGTCGATTTTACGGGCGATAACCCCTTTTAAAATTTTCATGGGGCTCCAAATTACATTTCCGATGAGAAACACTTTCTGACACCTCCATATTACACTGAGCATTCCGATAAACTAAAAAATTGATTCCAAGTAACACCACTCTTCGCGTGGGCTCCAAATTATGGGATAGTTACGCTTCAGGCTCCAAATTACAGGGACGCCAGCTTTTTCGTCGTGTTTTAAATAATTCAGTTTTAACCTAAATCCTTAATACCGTGGGATCATAAGTATTATATCAGTTTCTAAGTATCGACGCTTATCTAATGTATCTAATAAATGGTGTGGCATGATTTAAGTAAGTGGTAAATCATAGACGCATTTCGGAGAGTGGGCCATACAAATAAAAAGTGATAATTATTGATAAAATAGTGCAAATTTGGTTGTGAACTTCTGGGAAAATCTCCTACGGGAACTCAACACCAAACACGATAAACAAATAATTTGTTTATACGGGGGGATTAAAAATAAGAGGTGGTCGATTGTCGCAACCCTTTTATCAGACTTTTATATGGTGCGAGAATTACGACATCTGCGGCAGTTAGACCGCTTTCTTATCATAATTTTGAACAGTGATATTCGCTGCACATCTTCCACTTTCGTTGAACGGGAATTCGAATATACTTCCTCACGTTCAAAACTATCCATATTATAACTTCCAGAATCCGACACCCTCCCAAGAGTAGCGCAATTCCGACTGTTCTCCAGTTCCCCTCCCTTTAGCCGAAATGGCATTATTGCCTTGTTGCCATCTCCTTTGAAGTCCACTTTTGCCTCAAATAATACGCTTTTGCGGTTTGACGACGACCAGGCCGCCATTGTTATTACTTGAGATGTATAATTTAAGACGCCGTAACGATAATGGCTCTAGTTTAGCTCCCGTTTTGTATAGTTCAGCCACTCCATTAACAACTTGGCGCTATTCAAATTTGATTTTCTTCCAGACGTTAAGGCTGACTTTACAGCGAAGTAAAAGCTTGTTTTCGCAATAGGTACAGTGTTCCTGGAACAGATGGTGTGGAGCTTGCCAGAAGTTTGGGAGAATGTAATTTGGGCTGCGGAAGGGGGTTCTTAAACGGTTTATGTATAGCATATTTCAAACAGCTCAAAAAACATGAAAGTAAAAGCAGGGTAAGGCAGAAAGTTATTTTTCGCTCTTTTACGGGTACCAGGCAGAACCAAGACCCATAGAGTTTTTTTCTCTCGTTCCAACCCCTACCGAATAACCATTCCTAGGACAAACAAAAACCTTTTAGATTTACTCCTTTAACTAACTTTTTCTCTCTTCTTTTCACTGACAAGAGAGTCTATTTTCGCTTACATTTCTTCTTTCACTCTCCCCAAAATTTTTACCCCTTTAGCGATCAGCCTCGCAACCACATTAGCAGCTTGAAATTGATCAGTGATATGTTTCGAGATTTATTTCACCTGAACTAATTAAACTTACCAGTCATGAAAGGTGTTCAGGAGCTTTTAATGTGTTTTGTTGTTTTTAAGATGAGTTTTGAAAGTTTTTAAAGTTATATCAATGACATCTACGAAGATGTTCAGAACTTTGTTGCTGAGAGTTCAATTTAAAAAAAAAATGTGCTCTATTCTCTAAGCCTGATCGTCCGCATTGTTATGTATAATTCAAATACAATAGACTCTTTTTTCGATTTTCCCTCATTTAATAGTTGTGCGATTTCAGCCACAATACCGGCCCAGCAATCAGGGAAAGCAAATACGTACTGAAATGAACTGTTTGGATTGTTGTAATTTAAAAAAACGAGCAAGCTTATAATTGTTTATAATTATGTAATGCTGGATGAATACGAATAGGCAATGCGATAAACTTTCTATGCAATTATATGGGTTTATTTACCACCACGCTGATATTGAAGTACTTTGCGGTGCATTTTGAAAGCTTAAATGCAAATAAGAAATAATTAATTTTGATGTATTATACTATTGCATTAAGCAAGTATGGAAAAAACGACTGGCCTGGATCAGATTAATCGAAATCTTAGCAAATTCCTTGCTTTTGTCATTTTTTAAAGGTGGCTATAAATCACATCTAAAAGCTAGGGTCAAGCTGTTTTTCAAAATATTTATATCAAAGATCTCTCCAGATTAAACTCTCTCGGCTCTCAGCTTGAAATGACACAGAAAAACACAGATTGCAATTCCATTCACGTCCTGAATTACGCCAGAGGACAGTTCTCTCTTTTGTTCTAAATATATTGAAAACACATGCCCTTAGGCATTCAAATGTACCAAACCATTATTCTGATTTCAAGTTGCAATGTCGAAAATTTTCTAAGACCGCCAAGTTAAATGGAATTCTACAAACTACATGGAAGGAAATTGTCCTTTTTCCACATGTGCCTCTGTGATTTCAAATTACAAAAAAAAACACGTTTTCGCGGGAAAATTTGTGAATCGTCAGCTGCCTTCTGGCTCTAAATTGCGTCGAAGACCATATCTCCTCATAGCTCTTTTTCACAATTGTCTACTAAAATTCTATTCTCCAAATTCCAGAAAATGACACATCAGGTTCCAAATTACGGAGGTCTTTTTCAAGGGATTTTCTGGTCATTTTAAACGAAATACGTCGTTTGCGGAAGAAAATTGCTTGGGGCTCAAGATTATGTGGAAGACAGTTCACCCTTCGGCCTCCAAAGGATACGAGCGACATTTCTTTTCGCTCTGAAATGTGTATATCGCCAGTCCTCTTCGGGACTGAAATTACATAATACTGAGTTCCTTCCAGATTGAAACTGCATGAGAGAAAATGTTCATAAGAACTCTAAATTATCCGGATGATAGTTCCCTTCCAAATTAAGCCGCTCGTTAGTTTTCCTCGAGTTCCGAATGCATAAATGCGTCTCCTCGGTCTTTAAATCGTGTAAAAGACAAATTACTCGGATCGTCCCAAACTACACGGAAAGAAATATTTTGCCGCTTCCAAATATCTAGTGACATAAAATACAGTTAAATTGGATTTTGTCAATGGCAAAGACATTTGGCACATAAGAAAAGCCGTTACAACAAGCTTCACAAACAAGTTTTTCCGAATTCCAATTATGACGAAAATTTAATTTGGGCTCCAAATTACTTGGAAAACAGTGTTTCCTGCGGGCTCCAAATTTCTAAATTCAAAGGTCCTAGTTTGGTCTCCGAATTATGTTAATACAAGGATAGTTTCCGAATACTCAACCTAACATATACATAGAGATTTGTTTGTTAAAAATTTGCCTAAATTACAAAGGCCTAACCTTAAAAAGCTTATGTCTAAGGCTACGGAGTGCTACATTAATTTGTGTTTGTTTTGCAGCCATTTTCAGTGAATGCTTTCAGAGATTTTGTGAATATGGAAAAACTTGCTTATCGATACGTCACTAAATATTTTCATTTGAAAGGTCTTAGTTCACCGAACATCAAAGCAGAGTTAGATTCCATTCTGGGGGAATGTGGTTCTTCGTTAACAACTGTAACATTGGGTGGTAGAATTTAAAGGTGGCGATCGGCGAATATGAACTCCGCAGTGGTCGACCCAACGACATTCCAGACCTGATCACTCCAGATATGGTTATGAAAGTCCACAAAACTGAACTGGAAGGCCGTCAGTTCAAATTGCGTGAGTTAACAGACATGATAGGCATTGCAAAAAGTACTGGACATCGCATTTTGACGGAATAATTGGATATAAGAAAGCTGTGGGCAAGAGAAATAAAAACAGCGTCGTGAGGCTGTTTCAAGGAAGTGTTTGGCAAAGTTTCGCAGCAGTGAAGCCGGATTTTTGCGTCGATTCATAACCACGGATGAAACATGAGTTCACCATTTCACATCTGAGACGAAAGAACAATCAAAACAATGGATTCAAACGGGAGAATCAACTTCAAAGAAGGCGAAAACCGTTAAATCTGAAAGAGAGTCGTAGCATCAATATCTCGAGATACGCGTGGAATGATTTTTACTGACTATCTCCCTAAAGGAAAAACAATAAACGGAGCATATTACAAAAATTTATTGCAACTTTTGAGCGAAGAAATTAGGAAAAAGCGACCGCATTTGGTGAAAAAGAATGTTTTGTTCCATCAAAACAACGCACCACTACACACTACCCTTATCGCGAAGGCCAAAATCAATCGACTTGATGTCGAACTGTCTCCTCACCCACCCTATTCGCCAGATTTAGCCCCCTCAGATTATTTTCTATTTCCAAACTTCAAACAAATTCTCGATGGCAAGAGATTTGCCAATAACGAAGAGGTGGTATGCGAGGATGTTGCATATTTTGAAACGTTCGAAATTTGTTGCTGTAAACAAAGTATAGAAATCATAATCTGAAAAGATCCTGAATCTCGAATGAGACTATGGTGAAAAATAATGCAATATTTTCCAATTTTTTTTCTTAAAGTGTTAGATCGGGTACTTCTGGGGTTATCCTAGTGCGTTTCCTCAAGTTTGAAATTACGAAAAGGAGTTACCTCCACGTAACCTACGACGTGAAAAATACTATTGAGTTTCCTGCGAAAAAAGGGCACGTTGTGGAAAATCAGCTGGAATGGATTTTCTCGAACTTCAACCGACTAGAATGCAGTACTCGTTCTTGCGCCCATACTCCACTCGAATTCCTAAACCTGCCCTTGTGTTCGGTAGCGAATTCGAACGAGAGACAAATACAGGAATACAACCCAAAAGCGAGAGCAAACCGAAGAACAAAAACTTAACTAATCCTTAACATAACTCACTTAACTAAAACGTACTAAAAAGAGACCGAATCAAGAGGAAATTCAAATGTCGTACCAGTGTTTTATTTGTAGGAGAAACGTGGAAGAGTGACGGTCGTTTAAGTTCGGGTCGTTTTATTTTCGGGAACGAGGTTGGAAAAGGGATTAACGTCTGAAAGTAATTACGTAAAAATAAAAAGTCAGTTTTATACGACGAATCTGAGTTTAGGAACGAGCAGCTGAAAAGTCGGAATTAATGGGCCGAACCCGCTTGGACTATTTAAACACATTTGAGGGCTAGTTAAGCCCATCTAGAGAAAAATATTGGCCCGATTCGAGGAACAATTGAAAGTGCCAATGGCACAAAGGCTAATTTTTTATTTTAAACAATCGGACATGCAAAGTGATGTTGCAGGCACCCTGTAAAACCAATAAAACCATAATAGAAGATGCGCCCTGGAGTGTGTTTGATTGACGCAGTTTCTTGCCCCAAGAACCAGTTCGCAACTTCCTTGTATTGAGGCCATATTGTACTAAAACTTAACTAAGATCAGATAAGGCGGTTAGCCGCAATGCTTAACAAATAAAAGATAATCTTCGAGAGAGAGTGCATCAATATCACGATCATATCTGCTATTAAGGGTCATGAGAGGTATTTGATCTGCAATTCATGTCGTGTCGCAATGCATGGAGATTATTGGGTAAACGGATTAATAGTTTCAATAAAGTGACCCGCCACTGAAACCTCATTTATTATTGTGTGGAAACAAGGACGTAGCGAATATTATAAATTACCCAATATACATGCATAATAGTCTTGGCTGGGTTACCTTTGTTGTTTGCATGAAGTTCCTGCAACTCCACGCGATTCCCAGTAAATTCTTCTTTCTCTGTGGGAGTGTTTTTTCGCAGTTTTAGCGGCTGCTTTGGTGGTGGGACTCCTTCAATTACTTCCCATTCTATATTCTAATATGAGGGGAGAGACTGAAAATGGGGCGCAAAACATCCGTTCTTAATTTGTAATCCGTCTTAGATTAAAATTCATTTCCAACGAAAATGTCTTATGAAATATTTAGTCCAAATTCCTCGAAAGACTGGGGATTTTAATTTTACGGGACTGAAAGAACTGATTAAACTGGGGGGGCTTTATAATGAATCAAGACCGATTTAGTGTTGCCATGTTCTGTGAATTTAGCCCCCAGCATGAGAAAACTGGGTGGGGGGAGGTGGTACAATTGCTGGCTTAGCCTTGGTTGTTTTGCTCACAGATCATGAGCCCAAAATTCATTAATCCGAAAAGAAAAATAAACCGCAATTTGGATCGGCAACGTTTCATCAACGGCGCAACGACGTTTCTGCGCCCAGTGGCGTCTGGGCTACTTATTCAGCTTATTATGTTTCATAAACATTAGCCTAATGACTGTGTCGTGTGCGTGTGTGTGGCAATTCAAGACAACTCATCGATCATAAATCAAAATAAAAACCTCATCAAGGCAATACTATCCGGCATAATTTTTAATGACATTAATAAAGAGGAGCAATGTTAGTCTCGAGTTGTGTAAGTTAAAAACGCGAGGATCTCGAAGATCACAAGATAAAAAGGCCAAAGCGCTTCCGCGTCACTCTGTAACTAATATTTATGAGCGGCGAAATTAAATTTTCATAATACCATGTATAGCTATGATTTATATTTTCGAGTGTTTTATGGCACCGGTTTCGAACTGAAAATAAAATTTTTGGACAAATATATTCGGGCTGTATTTCTGCCGCAATTGTTTGTTTACATGAAACGTGGCGAATTTATTGGCGGGAATATTTAATTTGCAATCCGCCCCATCGTCGTTTGTATTCGAAGAGCAAAGCTACAGGGTGGGTTGGCCTCTGTTTACATAAATTATGAATCGCAAACAGCGACTCGGATGACACAAAAATCGCCAACAAGTACTCCATCACCCGAAATTACGACGGACCCGACTGCAAACACCAAAACACACCCAATTAAACAAAAGTTGTAGAATATCTCGAAAAGTTGTCGTGAACTTAATAAATAATGAGCTTTCGTCGTTATTATTTGCCAACACACTGCAGAATACATGACCGACCCCAGCGTGACTGTGCGTGGGACCTCAAACACCTGATCTTAATCTAAATTGTACAAAGCTCGGCCCCATTATCATCTACCAATCGATTCGTATATAGAGAACAACAAAAATTATCGCTTTCCATCATCTTGGCATGGATTTCCCCATTTCGGAGGTCTCTGTTGCAATTACATGGATTTGAATTCTTTTTCAAATCTCAGACAATCTGTGTAAATCAACTTCCCGTTCCTCTTGTAAGTATCAGCAGATAAGACTTTTGTAAAACACACCTTCGATTAGACCGGCTGTTTAACCAGACCTGAACTCGTGTGACCGGACATCAATTAGCTAGAGATGCGCAACCTTTTGACCCTATACGTATTTAAAGGAAAATCGTTGTTATCTGCTAAACTGACAATTATTAGAGAGAAGTGGCTTCATGCCCATCTGCTAATTGTTAATAAATAACTAGGAAGTACTTTTGACTTTCTTGGTTACAGGCAGTATGGTAATGGTTTCTCTTTGTTGATTTTTCTGGCGAGTAAAAAAAAGATTACCTTGTTTGCACTGGGTAAACATTTTGTATGTGTAACGCACAAAAACTTGTTGTCGCATGTATCATGTCCTCTCATGAAAATATTGTAAAGTGGTCAAAATGTCCCGGACGATAATGATGAGAAATGTATTGGTGGGAATTTTAAAATGTGCTTGAAATGCGTTAGAATTTTATAAGCCAGCTAAGTTCGTTACCTGAACGATCGAGACATCGCTCAATCACAATCGGAAGGAATGCCTCTTTTTCCGTTAGTCTCTCTGCTTTTCCACCTAATGATCCATAGAGACATTTCTGCCCTTCTCCCATTGATTTTGCCATTACAGACTTTTTTATTAATCATTAGGTACCTAGCCCTTTCCATTTCTTGGGTCATTACTCGAACTCTATTCGTCGCCACTGGTGAAGCCAGCGTTATAAGGGATGGCTAAGCGTTTTACTGCCCTTAAAAACTTCATTCTCCACACACGACTGCAAAATCCGACATATTGCGCGACATACTCATTCAGTTTTCAGGCAAGTTTTCATTATAACTTCGAAAGCCGAGGCCACAACACGCAGCAACTTGTCGAACGAGCTTTAAGTTGGACAAAACTTTTCTCTCCCTTTTTTTTAGTTTTTGGTGAACAACCGGAAAAGTTCTCCTTGTTTATAGATTATAATGCGACGAGGATATGCTCGAACTGGCGCGAACTTTCCACTGGAGCCTGAAATTTTATTGCTTGCAAACAGCACGATAAACTATGGCACGATTCTAAAATTCCTACGAAATGGGACAAAACACTGAAGAGGAGAAGCTTTTATGGCATTTTTTTGGTAAGGACTGCTCGTAAATTCGTTCATTTAATTGAGAGCCACTCGGAATGGCTCTAATGTGCCCGAGAAACTATAAAATTCGTATCCTAATTATTGGACTCTTTGTTCGGGTTGAAGTCAGTGGCTTATTCCGGGTACTCTTAAAAATAAATACACATGTCACATAAAGTCTGTCTTGACAGAGTCACTGGTTTGCATATTTCTTGGGTGCATTAAAACGCCCGAAGTGAACTATTTATTTACAGAAGAATAATAGATGAAGAGGCATAAGGAGACGTGCAGTAGCAGTAGAGTGATGTAAGTGGATTTGAGAATGCGCACTAAAACGTCGCTTCAGCGATGTTATGCCGGTATTAATATGGGATTATCCAGAACTCATTTACATAACTCATGTTGGTTCCTTTTGAATTGCCAAATATGATTCATTACAGCGTAGAAGTAAAGATCCTCACAGCAGCTGTTCGCAGACAAGACGATATTGTAGCTACGTGAAAAAAAACTTCTATCCGGAAGCTATTTATTAGGAAATTTCTATTGGCTCCGGAGACATAGAATCTGAGGGGAAAGGACACAATTCAACATGAAGGCTTTACTTTTGGTTTATTTTAGCTAAGAGTGCTCATTGCTAGTCCCACGTACGTACAGTGTGTCACTGTGAAAGTTTTGGGTTTTATAGAACCCTAAAATTTTTAAAAATATTCAAAAACCGTTAGGGCGCAATGGAGGGGGAACCAGTTTAAAAGTTTAATAATCGTTGCAAGGTACTACCTGTACCCCTAAGGAAAGTAGCCACTCTTCCTCTGAAATTTTACCTTGCAACACCTATCATGTGATAACTAAATTAAAAGGTCCCTGGAAATTGTGTATAAAAAGCTAGTTTCAATAAAGGAAAAATCAATTATTGAGGGGTTTTTCATTTTTAATGTAGAAATAAATTTTCAATTTCATCAGTTCATTAATGCAGAAAAAAAATCATATTTAAAACATATTCATAAAAATTTAATATTTTTATTCGAACTGTTTTTTGCGAAATTTGCAAAGACTTTTAAAATGTAGTATCACATGATAAGTATTGGAATTTAAAATTTTATAATTGAAATGCTTACCTATCTTAGAAATACATATTGAAACATGCAATGCACTATTAAACTGGTTCTACCTCCATTCTGCCAAAACGAGTGTTGAACTTTTAAAAAAAATTTTAATCTTCAGAATTATAAACAACTGAAAGTTTTGAAATTAACACACTTTACGTATGTCTGTATATATGTAAAAAGAAACTAAATGTTAACTCTCTTTCTCTTTGAACTCTGCAGTGGTCTCTTTAAATCAAATTTTTCATTTGCTGCACCACAACCAAGTCATCATCTCAAAAATCAAAAGGACATTTAATTAATCACAACTGGACACACACCCAACAGAGTTTTATTAAAAATGCCCGGACAGTGGTGCCAAAACTGCTATAATTCATGGCAATTAGTATGACGTTGCCGGGACAGCAAAATTTATATCGCCTCCACAAATTTGCAATTTTCAAGGGTCAATCGGCGGCACTGACACCTCTGTATACGGGGTGTACCAAATTAAGTGCGAACCATTGTTATTAGCAGAGATAGAATGTTAGTTTACATTACAAAAAGTTGCATTTTCTTGGGCTGGTTGCCATGGGGATACTAGAAAAACAAATGAACATCGCGCTGTAAAAATAATTTTCAGCGACACTTTTTTTTATGGTACTCTATATAAAGTTATAAGCGAAATTAAAACTAGTTTATTTTTCACAAAAAACTTCAGTAACTTTTTATTCTAAAATAAATATTTAAGATAGTAAGATATTTTTATTTCTAATTGTACAAGTAAATTCGTTTAATAATTTATTAATATAATGCATTAGTTTGATAAAATATCAAATTTAAGACATTTCTAAATTTATAGGAAATGTGTTAAAATATTTTAAAATGTCTTTTTTACATTTAGAAAAATGTGATATGTTAAAATTGTGCATAATATCTAACAAAAAATATTTATTTTGAAAAAAAAGTACTTTGTATGAAATTAAGCTAGTTTTAATTTCGTTTCACCCTTTGCAATTTAATCTAGGATTCTATCTCTACTAATAACAAAGTTAACAATGGTGTGATGGTACACCCTGTATGTGAATTTTACCGTTTTCCTTCTTGATTTGACTTACTGTTTGTTCTGTGGACTTCGCAAGAAATATTCCATAAAGCCCCATAAATATGTACGCAAGTTATCGGAATGTGTCGACACATTTTCATCCATCCAGGTGAAAAAGAATAAAATAGCGCGAGTAAATCCGCCTCTATTGTTTAATGTGAACCATTTTTCAGCGTGTAAAAGCGCTTTTCAATTGACGTGCCCCTTTTTGGAGCGTTCCCATTTATTCGACATAATAAAACTATGATTATCGAGAAAACGCGCGTCGAAATGGGAAATTGCAGCCTGAATAGGATTTCATAAAAAGTCGTCGAGAATATTATTGATAACGATAAAAATCCAGATGATTCACGATGAAGTATTACGGCATCCAGCTGTTCCAGACGACCAATACTAAAAAAATAACAAAAGGAAAACGCTTCTCCGTTTCCTTTTAAAGCATGTAGTCGTCCTAATTAGGGCAAAAAATGCACCACCCTAATTCAAGAAATTTGGGGAGTGAGGTGTCAAATGACACAGCCGCTAAATTATACCTCTAAACTTGTTTGAAAGGAAGTGCCAGAGGGTCAATAATTTTTTCAAATTTACGATGCTATTTCCTTATGATAAATGGGGGCTCGAATTTATATTAATGGGGTGTTTAATTTGACTGAATGAGGAAGTGGGCAAATCCAGGGACAAAAATACGTTATACACACGTATGATGTATATAAATTTTTAAATTGCAAATGGTAATGCACTAGAATATTCAGGCAAAATAACACACCAACGCTCGTGATGTAGATTTGCATATGTAACGAGGATCAAGCCACTAATTTGACTTTTAAAAATGCCTTTTGTGCTCTAAAATTTACAGATATAGTTGCGAGTTTCATAGAACTAGCAGGGGTTTGCATATTGTCCCAAATTCCCAATTACATGAGTGCCTTTGTGGCCACGAACGCCCGCAACTTTTAGAAATAGAACATTATGAATTAGAATGACTGCTTCGTCCTACCTATTTTGAGCGTTTCTTGGACTCCTTCAGAGTGTTCTTGCATACAGTGAGTCACAGAAAGTATTCGAACGAAATATCATTTAATTAATATTTACTACACGTATGGTAAATTAAATTATCGTAATAAAAATAGAATTTATATAGATAAATAAATTTAAAAAAATTGTTACAAATACCATCTTGCTTAAAGGGTATTTGACATAATGTTTATTTTGACCCACAAAATCATTCGAAAACTGTAAAAATACAAAAATTATACTCGCTATGAATAATATTTTGATAAAAAATGTACAAACATTTGTCAGTTCACGTTGTAAAGTTATAAGCTGAATATATTTTACCACCATAGATTATTGTTCATAAAACTTGCAAAGAGAAGAAATGAAACAACAGCTCGTGAGCGAGAATTAATACTAAAGTAGCGAACGAAGTAAGAAACGAAAAAAAAATATATATAGAAATTGCTCGTTTGTTAAATAGAAGTAAATCAACTACCTGATACATCTTAAAAAAGAATAGAACACAGGGAAATATCATCAATCTTGGATCAAGAAGACAAAAAAAATAAATAAAACTTGAAAAGACGCCAGTTCCACGTTACGATGCAAAAACTCCTTTTATTTCGGCAACAAACTTAGCAAGATACGTCTTAACTCAATTTGGAAAAGAAGTACATCCTGAATTATGTATATAGACGTTTGTTAAAAAGTAACGACATATATGGACGAGTTATATCAGTCAAAAAAACAAAAAAAAACGTCTAAACTTTGCAAAACAATACATATTTAAGGATAATACATTTTGGGATAAAGTATTTTTCTGTGATAAAAGTCAGTACAATGCTTTTGGCAATGATGGACAACAAAAAGTGTGGAGGAAAAAGAATAGCGTACTGGATTCGAGAAACATACGATCAATCGTTAAACATAGGAGTGGCTTGGTAATGATATAGGGGTGCATGTCGGCAATTGAGATTGTAAATATTGTTTTCATGTAGAGAATAATAGATAAAATGAAATATTTGGAAATAAAAAATAAATTTAAAGAAAATGTAAGAAAATTGGGATTGTTAAGAAATTATTGGTTCTATAAGGACAATGATGCAACACACATAGCCCATATAAAGAAAACTTTATTGTTTTACAATAATAAGTCCGCCACAAAGACCAGATATACTCTCTATTGAACATTGGTGAGATGACGCGGAAACAAGACTAAGAACTTATCCCATCGCTTCTAAGGACAATTTAACCAAATATATTTTGGAGTCCTGGAATTCCAGTAACGCTCAAATGATGCAGAATTTAGTTGATTCGATGCCACATTTAATATAAGTCGTACTTGATACAAAAGGGGACCCCATCAAATAATAAAATATTAGAAGTTTATTTACTTTCATTTTGTTAGAATACTTGTGTGGAAATGAGTATACAGAAAACTTATAATTTAAATTGGCTGCATCTAATTACTTGAAATATTATTTTAGTCTTATTTAATGAAAATTAATGTACTTTCATATCATATATGTAGCTCATCTGATCTTTTATGATGTATAGGAACAATAAAGTATTTTATTTCAAAATCGAATACTTTTGTGACTCAGTGTAGGTATTTACTGAGCCGTGTCTAATAGAATTTTGCTGCAATTGAAAGCACAGTCGAATTCAGTTATAACAAACATGAGGAGACCAGATTTTTTTCGCTATACCGAGCGTTCGTTATATCGGATCCTAATTATTATGTATATACATATACTAGGTTCACTTGGCTGAAACTAACAACTTGGTTGATTAGGGATGTGATCTCAACCTAGACATATGCAGATTAATTTTATACAAAGTCAAATGGACGTCGATGGATTTGTAAGTTACTCAAATCTTAACATTCGATACTAATAAAATGTAGCTAATGCAGTCTAAAATCGTGCAAAAGAGTCTACGGTTCAATACATCGGGATTACTCACTGTCGAGATCAGCCCGACAAAAAATACCTTAAAACAAGCTAAATGGACACTTCGTACATTCCTGATATTTAGTTCGTTAAAGAAGCTCGTTCGTTATAACCCAGGTTCACTATAACCGAGTTTGAATATATAGGATTCTGAGCAGAACTTTCTTGCATAAGCTGAAAACATTGTCTTAAAACAAAAAAACGGTCCTCCAAAACCTCGTTTTGCAAAAGGCTATACCCGTTTTTTTACAGTTCCCCAATCAATTTTGCTAGAACTTCAACTTGTACCAGACATTTAACTGAAGATTCATGTTCAAAGTAATCTCCTCTCATTAAAAATTGTGTGGTTCAAAAATAGCATTTTTCACACCTCCTTCGCAACAATAAACGAAAATACAACAATAAGCTCATTTACCACTATTTCTTGGGTTTTGTAACCTCTTTCACAGCATGCAATGGGGCGATCATGCACTTACTAATTTAGTTTGTTTCTTAAGGTTAACCCGCATTATTTATTATGATATTAAGGAACATTGATTACAAAATAATACATAGTAAAAGGTAAATACTTGAATTAGTCATCACGCATTTATTTGTAAATAACGTAATATTAACGATCTTCTAACTAAACTCAAAATAAAATATATATTTTGAGGTTATAATGGGCCGAACGAAAGAGACATCTGGGAGAAGAACCCCAATATTGTCGTCTTGTCTCTCTCTGTATGCCACGCATGTTCCATCCTTATCTGGCGTTCATCTGGACGTTTTGAAACTCTGTCTTACCTACGGTGACATATTGACACACTTTCTTCACAGCTATCCCTTTATTAAGTGGAGTATCCCCTTTAGCGGGCGCTAAACACTTCGCAAGGAAATGTCTGGAATGTTGACGTAATATTTATTTGAAGGCGCCATATGCGTTTTCCGTTTATCTGTATTCACCTTAAACTGACCTTCGCGGTAGATTGCGGAAGGAAAGTAGATATTTCGATATCAAAAAACCTTTTCAGCCTAATTTGGTATTTAGCCTAATTTGATTTAACTGCTTAACATAAACTAAAAATAAATCTAAACAAAAAATAATATAAAAACTGTTGAAAATGTCCTACTAAGATGCAGGACTGTACCGTTTGCCTTGTAGACCAACAAACTCTCGTCTATTCTAGGAGTATTGTCAATGATGATTTTAAGAAATATGATGAAATGTTACTAGTTGCTTCAGATGGTTCATAAATGAGCCGGATGATTGTTTTTCTCTTATTTTCTTTAAATTCTTAATTTGCATCCATAGATCTTTTTTCCAAATTAGACAAAACGAAAGATTCAAAAATACAGTCGAACTCGGTTATAAAGAACACGAGCGAACCGCAGATTTTGTTCGCTATAGCCGGACATTCGTTATATACGATTCTAGTTAATATGTACATACATAATGTATATATACTGTTATGTTCGCCTTAAAAATTCTTGTGTGGATTTTTTATTATGTGTGTGTACATAGTTAAGATTTATATACTAGTGAAAGGAAAAAAAGGCAAAAAAAGAACACTTCTGTTTTATTTGTACTTGCGTAATACTCACCTATGTAGTACATCGTATTAGTACTACATACAGACATACTATTTGCTTTGTACTGTAAAAAAGTCAGTTCTTTAATTGTACATTTGGTTTTTAATAAGAGAATATGTTTCAATGTAGCCTTATAATTTTTCGAAAATTGTTTGTTAGCAAAACGTTATTCATTTTGGTATACTCTTCTAATGAACACTATTATGCTTCTTACTCCACTTTGACAATGGAACGTCTTCTTCGTCATCTTGATCTGCGACTTTCTCTTGCTGTTCAAAATCCAAAATCGTGCTAAATCGTCTACGATTCCTATACATGAGGATTCCTCGGTGTCGAGATCATCCCAATAAATAAAATACCCTACAACTAGTCTAATAAACTTTTCAGGGTGGTCTTTTCAATAAACTATAGAATTAGTTCATTATAATCAATCGGACCTGCAAATTCTTCCTTGAAAAGGGTTCGCTAAAACCGATCGTTCGTTATAAATGTGTTCGTTATATCCGAACATGAATAGCACGTAATTAAATAGACAGACTCATTGGACATTCCTAACATTCAGCTCTTTAAGGCGACCGTTCATTATAACCTAGGTCCGCTATAACCGAGTATAAGTGCTTTTAATTCTATTTGGAGCGCTTGGTGTATTTGCAACTGGAAGCCCTCTTAAAATACTTTAATTATATTCTTGCCGAAAAAAGACTCATTTCATGAGTGGCTTTCGATGCATGCAACATACGAGTGCTTCAATCAACAATAATTTTAATACGTCCTTCGATGCTTATTCTGCAGATATGTCGAAGATTTCTGTTTACTCAGCCTGAGAAGTAGTTTCAAGGAATTCGGTATATGTATGTATACAAACGATCGATAAGATAATTTTTTTCTCTCGAAGACTTTTTAGTATTCTGCAAACTTCGTCTTCGAAAACCAAACAGCCACGGTAAATAATAATTCATCGAACTTTAGAACAAACCGCCAAATGACTAATACATATTTCTGGGTAGAAAGCAGGAGGAACACAATTTTTTAGCTCCCACTGAGAATAAACATCCGAAAAAGGAACAGTTGTTCTCGAGGACGTCGCATCGGATGAAAAATAAAGGCCTAATGATGTCTCAGACTGTTAGGATTAGAATCGTTATATTTTTGCCCGTCATAAACTAGGAGAAACGTGTTTTTCTATAATTGACACGTGATGGACTTTTAGAAGTTTCGCTGGAGGGCAGATTATTTTAGATTGTTTTAACGAATTTTAACTTTGATAAGCCAAAGAAGCTTACACTAATGTTGCAATACCATCCAACCACTTAAAATAATCTCTCTCTCTAGCGAAAACAACATCCGATAATGCTGGTTTTATTTCAATCATTTTTAGTGTGTACATGTTGCATGACAAGATAAGTATTTCGTAAAGAAATTGAAAAAAATCAATTGATAAATCCACAAAAAAAAAAAAATATATATATATGTATATATATATATAGTGTGCCTCAACCATCCGGGATTTCATATACACTCTTCAACTAGTTTAGTCATCGACTCAACGAGATGATTGATGTCCTCTTGCGGCGTTTCATCCACGGTTACTTATGTGACATTACAAAAGCCGCTAAGGTGGGGTAAACTTTGCAGTCTTCTTTACCTACAATATCCCAGGCATGGTCGATGGATGGAAGATCCAGATGCCCAAACTAACAAATTTATCTCATAAATTTATTCCAAACAGTCCTACTTTACTCTGGCCAAAGGCAATCTATCCAAACGATCTTATTAAAGAATGTTTGGATTTGTTAGTGAAGAATACTGCGGCTCCTTCCAGATTCAATAGCAATCATTTGTTGCACCGGTGTAGTCGATTTTGCCAATGTGCACTGATTAGACTTAGACAGAGAGAGAGAAGGCAGAAGATAGGGATCGGATGAAATTAATCCAAGAATTCTAATCCGTTGGAAAAAGATTGGTATTCCAATAGGTGAATTTCGGCACGATTGTGTAGATACCCTCTACCCCCTTTCCACATACTGACGACTCTTGATTTGTCGAACATAATTAAAAGATGTTATGTTAATTGAAAGCAGCAAAATAAAGAAAGCCTTCAGTATAATTAATATAAAAGGTGCAAAGTCGTTAACTTTCTTATTAAAAAGAGAGAAAACTTTGCAGTTGCCCCGAGCAAATTAATTATAGGACAGTGAGCAGACTTGATAGAGTAATAAGGAGAAACTCTTTAGAAACTGGTGGCGTATTTTCCCATTCCGATTAATTTTCAACTCTTATTTACCCTTATTTCGAACAGAGTTTAATTTCAACTCTCAACTTTTCTTCGACGATTTGAACAAAGAATCGTCGCTCAAACGGCGAGCGGATAACATTCACGATCCCGCTCCGGTCTCGGTGGTCAAAAGGTCTCCGGTATGATCGTCATTTAAAACAGATTACAGCAACACTAACGACGTCAAAATTTATATCAACGGACACGTTGCAACATGACGTCAGAAAAATAATATCCATGTACCATCGTGACTGGTCCATCGGGGTTTAGATCTGCACACAGGATGATTTGCACGGACGTGGACGATGCCGTGTTCGATTATGCACGACACAGATTCCCATCCGTATTTCCGATGATTTATATCATACATGTGACGTCATTGTGTGTCCTGTCATAATAGGCCAAAGGGAAGCTGGGCGTTCATGCCAGGTTCCGAGCCTTTTAATCAAATTTGCACTGACGATAATAACTGTTGCAACAACAATACCCACCAAAGTCTTTGGCCAGGAAAAAATGCTACACCACTGACTTTAACTATGTGGTTTTACAAGACAAAAACCTTATTGTCACATAGTTCTCAACAATGAAGTCGTTTCGCAATTCCGCGAATAATTATTATTTAATTGCCGAGGGTTCGGTGTAGATTAGGTAACGTCTAAAACGTATTAAATGTTGCTAAGACGGAGTGTAAAATTACATCGTTCGTTGATAATACGTTTTTTTTTTTTTAATTTATGCAACACATTGACCTTACAGGCGGCATTAAAATTCATTGGCATATCATGGGAGTCATTGGGGAAATAATGGCGGCATGGCTGAAAAAGATAGAAGTTGGAAATAAACATTGCAACATCGATGAAACATCGAGAGAGTTGCCATGAACGAGGGAATGTCCTTTAAAAATTTTTCAATGACCACTTAATTTTTGGTACTTTTCAAAAGAGTGCATAACATGCCGGCAGCAACCGACTCTACTTCGAAATAGTCTATTATTTTTTTGCCCAACAACAATCATCGACTCATGGAGCTCTAGTGAAACTTCCTTCTTCTCTCTTTTTCTCATTGACACCATTTGAACTCCGTAACTCATGATCATCACTCTTTATGCATCCCTTCATTCATGAACATGGTCTATCTCAAATCTAAGTTTGCTACTAAGCGCTTCTTCGTCTATGTTTTTGGATTTACTGGCAGAAGAATAGTACATGACGTGAAGAATACTATAGCAGCTTTCCTCAATTTGGGGTTTTACAGAATTCCTTTATCCCGGTTCTGTAATCTGAAATAAAATTTTCCTCGGAGAATCACGTGGAAATGACCTATAAATGCTCCTCTATATAGAAGGCTTTAAACCAACATTATTTTGATGTTATTCTCCAGAGGACGTTCTACTTCTCAAGTTAGAGAATGGAGTTTTTGACCTCGAACTTTTCTTCAGTAAATCGTGATGATGAATTCTGCACAAGTTCTGGTCTCCTTTCATTGGGGATGGCACTTTAATATTCTTTAACCTTGGAACGAAGTTTTCCTAATTGTTTTAAACTTATTCAAAGTTTAATAGAAGAAAAATTTAATTCGTGGAAACTCCAGGAGTAAAGAAGAGTTTTTATAATCAATAAGTCAATATAAAATGAAAATTCTAGATTTATAGTTATATGAACAACCTCAAAGTAACACACGAATTATTTTCAAGATTTGCTTCCACTATGTCACAACTATTTTTAAAATGATCAAGTTTTTTGCATGTAAGAAAAACTATATAGTGTTGGCTGCGCTCTTAATGCTACAGAGTTCGAATATACTCTATAGATGGCACTACTCTACTAATGTACTTTATCTTTGGCGAAAATATATTTTAAATTTCATCATTTTTCATTAATTTAATTAAATTAATACACTTGTTCCCTAATATCGCTTCGAAACTAGTTGTGCGTTAGATTTCCGCACTCAGATAAAGCCATGTGGTAAGCTACCTAAATCGTCAGTTTGTTAATTTAAACATGTCTCAGGATTCGTTTCTTGTTCAAGTTAATGACACACACGGCCCGCAATGGGTTTCCAGGCTCTTCATATCCGAAATTTTAATTAATTTAAGGTTATGAAGTAATGATCTCCCTACGGTGTTGTTTCCAGGTCGATTAGTATTCTTGAGACTGCCTTCAGCGGTGAATATCTTCCTGTGGGCGTGCTTTCATTTGGCTGATAAATCTCCGTGCTAGAGAATCCAGAGATTAAAATCAGGCTCGTTAAGTAGTAGATTCAATTAATACGTAATTTATTTCCAATATCATCGGAAACTACCGACCTAGAAACAAGAAATAACTGCCTGAATCATATCCGTTATCTGTCCGCACCGCCCCCGACTTATCAGATATTGATATCGTTCTTTTCTATGAAAATAAACTCAGATTCCTAATCGTTACCCGTTATAGACCGAGGAGTTAATTTCCGCAACACACTCTTTCCTTTATTCAGTTGCCACTTAATACACAAGATAAGGCCCAAAATTTGTAAGAATAATCGGAGTGAACCGGATTCATTAGGTCACCCAAATCTTTCCCTACATCCCTATATTGGACATTCTGTAGAACGATGCCACTATTCAATACGCAAATCTCAAAATATTTTTACAAATTAACGTTTTTCTGAGTAAAGCATGATGAAAATTCTTCCCCTAACTCTATCCCATTATCTCCCCCAACAATCCCCCTTTATAACCGGGCAGACTCTAACAAGTTTAAACAAGTAACTATTCCCCCCCATTTTATTACTCGACTTAGATCCTGGAAATAGGTGTTTGTCCGAATACCATATCCAGCTGGTTTATGACCAACTGACAAAAGAATTTATTATGGATCACTTAATGATGTCATTCGAGGATTTAACGGCTGCCGTAAACCTGAAAAATGGTGATAATCTCAAAACAATAAAATCAACGATTTTCCCCCATATTTTATCATCCATGTTTTTTTTTGTAACAGAAAAATAATATTTACCTTCATTTGAAATTTCGTATAAATCGTCACCAGTCAAAACCGATTTAAATAAATAATAAAACGGTTTGACAAAGAGAGGAAAAATGGTAAATATTTTGTGGCCGGAGCTCATAAAAAGTTTAATTTGACATTTAATAGGGTCCCCTCGATTGTGGAGAAGGGGCAGACGACAATGCCCGAAATTAGATGGAAGAAATGAGGCTTTGTGTCTTGGGCCCCCTTTTCTTGTACTCTTTTATTCAATGCTAAGGAGCCTTTATGTGTGAATGGGATTATGGTTATTTATTTCTTGTTTATTGTGGCTCATGAATTACGATCGTATATCTCAAAAAAGGGGCAATATACCAATGTTGGTTCACTTTTCCATCCGCAAACAAAGAACGTATATTTTTGGCCTAATTACGTTCTTTGCAGACGCTGATTCGAGGAATCATTTCCACTGGATACGGATAGAACGGACCTCTGGATTTTGCTCATAAATTTCAACTACATCCGCGTTTCTGAAACGAATTCCTATTTGATCTCATTTATTAATGTTCAAAGTTCTCAGAATCAATGTTCCAGTTAAGCTCTCAAATTGATGCCGAGTTTTCCGCTTTTAAGGTCACTTCTCACTGAAATTACCACACTAGCAGCCCTTTCAATCCATTCAAACCAATCCGCTTAGATACTTGGAATATTGTCCGACAAATTTCCTTTAATAATAATCTCTATTCAACGATCACTTAGCATTGATTTTACAGTTAAAGAACTTGTTTGGATCGTCGGACAAATAAAGTGAACGGTTTGTAATGTAATGGTTCAATTAGGCGTGTGTGTTCGGCAGCCTTTGTGTATTAACCGATGGCAGCTTTTGATTGATGCCACGCTGTATGCGAACAAAAAATGCCACTGAAGTACCTACTGATGGAATTAAAATCGATTTATTTGTCTTGGGTTTAATCAAAGCCTCGGAATCTTGTTTTGGAACACAATTGCTTTGGTATGTTTAGTTAAAAAAAAAAAAAAAGGTGTTTTCTTCCAGTTTAAAGGCGTTCCGTTATCTTTGTTTCTACCAAAACGGCCGAGGCACGAACGCGAATGCCTTGGGAAGGCCCGAGGGCTCAGTCGTTTTGGTCGCTTTTCCGGGATTTTTGCGTTTACAAAGTAAATAATCCGGAAAAGTAGTGCTCTGGGAAATAAATAAAATGGTCCCGAAAGGGGAGCTCCGTCATTAATGAACACCCAGATGTACTTTAAACAAACCCAGAAAAATAAGTATCGATTTCAGTTTTATCATCGTTAGCTGTCCGAAGCCGCACTCGATACATCTCAATTTTTCATAAAGATCCTTAATACACATTCTCCTCCTGTTTCCTTTCTGGTTTCATTAAGACGTATTTCACGGAACGAGTCCATATTTCTTTAATTGTCGGAACGCAACCCCGATAGCGAAATCTAATAAATCAAAGCTTCGACGATAATTAAGAAAATGGCAGATCGAGGGGCGACCACGCCCTATAATTTGGGTATTGCGTGACCCTTCGGGCATTTCTCTTTTTCCGGAGTTTTTCTTAATTAATCATCCTATACGTGAATGGTCATTAGATGCTATAGCCAATGTTGCTACATGTTGAATTAAAGAGATTCGAAATATTTCAGGAACAGAGATGCGAAAATGTATTACGTCCAACCGAAAAAGTTCTCTCTGCAAAACAAAATCGTCCTTAAATGCCTACCGAAGGTGGAATATTTATTAGGATTGAGGCGTTGAAAACAGAATTAGAAAACCTAAATAAAGGGGTCAGGAAGAAGCGAGATGAAGGAAATATCAGAACTACTCGCGTTGAATTTAAAAATTTAAGGCGGTGCAATTGGGGAAAAATTCCAAAGAAATTTATATTCTCTTCAGTTTTAGTCCGATTATTGTTTAATCATTACTATTCAGAATCCTCAAAACTGAGTTTTGAATACACTGATTTGCTTTGAAAGCTTCCCAGTTCAGCTAAAGTCAAAAACCCCTGTTCAAACGCGACATTTCAATGTGCACTTCATAGAAATTAATGTGAGAAATGCACTTCCCTTCCTTGAGGAAACAATACCTACGAGTTACGGTTACACGTTTCTTACCCGGCTTAAATAATAAATTCTTTGAATGACAAAATGAAGGTCACTGAACACGAAGGTTTATTAATTTAAACAATTTTACTCTCTCACCACTTTTGCGATATCGACGCGTATAATGCCTACAACGACACTTTTGCCCTTTTTATTTATCGTTGGACTTGTTGACATAACAAAAGACTATAGGCGTTCCGGTGCAAATAAACTAGTTAAAATGAATTAAGAACCACTTGTTACTAAGCTTGCAATTTAGTAACTTTTTAGACATGGACCAATGGGGACACGTTCTCTTTACAGATGAATCAAGATATCGACTTAGCCATAACGATGCACGTATTCGAGCATGGAGAAGTAAAGGTGAGCGTTATTTATCGTCAAATGTGAGGAAAACTGTCCATTTCGGAAAGGGATCCATAATTAAGAGGGTCCAAATATTGTTCTTCAGTAAGATAACGCGAGCCCCTCTCGTCCGATTAGTAACGCAACACCTTCAGGAGCAAAGTTTTGAAATTTCGGAATGGCCAGCCGATTCCTCACACCTGAACCCCATAGAACATCTTTGGGGTGTTCTCGAGAGAAGGTTGAGACAGCGTCCAACTGCCGAAAATCTAGTTAAACTGCCAGAAATGCTCCAGGCGAATGGAACGACATTCTAAGGGAAATGATAGAAAACCTAATCAATTCTATGCCCAGACGGTGTCAAGAAGTCCGATTAGCCCAAAGCAGACACACCCACTATTAATTTTCGTTGTTTAGTACATTTATTAAGTTTATTTCAACAATGCGATTTGGTAAAACGGGAAATACGTGCAGTAATTCTTCAAGATTTTTATTATTTCACCTTCAGTTCTAAAAAACTAAATGCTACGTTTAAGTCTAATGATTCCCTAAGTAGCTTAACATATGCTAAATTAAAAAAAAATGTAAAATTAATTTTACAAGCATTCATAGAAGTGGTCCTAAGTTTGTTTTGACTAGTTTACGTGTAATTGCTCAAGTCACTAGGTTTGATGTCAACTAAAATGTTTTTAAGTATTGTATGTTTCTCAGATATTCGTTTTTTTTTCTTTGAGCTCTAAGCTCCTATTAGCTTCATCAGTAATATTAATCTAGGACTTGAAGAGGAGTCTTATCTCACGACCGTAACGCGTTATGGGGTAAACACCCCAAAGACATTATCTCAAATCACAATCCCTGGAGGACTGTCCTATTATTTCGCGCTGTAAGATAACCACTACATACAACATCGATTGTTTTGTCTGTTTGGCAATAAAATAATTAATTGTAGTGTCATTCTCCTCTCTTTTCCAATTAGTCTCAAATCTTTTTCTCTCCAACAGAAAAATTTCCTCGAAGATCGCTCGATTTCTCCGGATAATAAAGCCCTTGTCGAAGATTAAGTCCCCATTAAAGTTATAGGTTATTGTTTACGTCTCGAATGAGCCTTATCTAAGGTTTCTACGTATCCCGCGTTTCCCCGCAACATCTGTATAGTCTTGTTACATCCCAAATGGGGCCCCAGATTTAAGGTTATAGTTATTGCATTGGGTAAGGTATTCGAGATTAATCGCATATTCAGAAGGATCGTCTATTTGACGCTGATTTACGAGATTCCGAGAGATGAGTGGTTAGATCTAGGTGGAATTTGGGAAAAGAGATATCATGAGCGAGTCTGGTATCATGTGTACCTCGCACTTGTAGCTTCGAAGAATTTTTATCGAGTCCAATATTTCTCTAATTATGCGACTGTTACTATCCATGGAAGTTCTATTTGAAATTCAAATTCGCAGTTCATTACAATAAGCTCGTTGCATTAATATGAACGAAATAATTATATGAACTCCATCCTAATTGATTTACCCAAATAATGCACAAACAGCACGTAATACCCACTCTTTAATAATTATTGCGGAAGTCATTGCAAAACATTTTCCATTAATTAATTGCAAATGGATTAAAGCCTTGACACATAATATTTAGCCTGTAAGTACGCATTTTGCATTATTACGAAATATTTGCTAATACTAACAAATTGGTTTGGACATTAACCACTTCAAAATCTCGCCCTGAAGTGCATTAGACCTAACGCTAAGGCGGAATTTTCAAAATCCTGTTAAATCTCCCCATAGTCATAAGGAAGCGAAAAAGTTTTAGTTTTAAGGGAGTTTAGAGAGATGATGAGATTAAATTTTAAAGTTTTTGGCCAGCATCTGAACCGGTGTCAATCAAATGCCTTCCTGCCCTTGAAGTATTAATTCTAATTAAAAGAACACAAATAAGGAGGTCATTAAAATTTATACAAATTAAAATAGACTGCAAAAAGGTTTATTAAAATAAAGGAAGCTTCTCCCCCGAAATCTCGTTAAGCCTTGGGAAGACCCCGTAAAAAATTGATTAATAATCTCGAAGTACATTACGTGCAGACTTAAGGACTTTAACTTAACGAAGTTTCACCCCTGTCGTCATTTATATCCGCTTTACGGATATATTTAGAGTTAATCGGGTCTAAATTAAAATAAGGGCCCCTTAAGATATATCATGCGACACTGAGCTAGGAAAGTTTTATTTACTAATTTCTACCTTTCAAGCTTAAGCCTCTTTGGGCAAAGAAACAGGGATTTGAGCAAATTTGCGGTTAAAATTAACCACAGACTGAAAGCGGAGACCTACCTCGAGCAAAATAGAGAAATCATCTCCTTGTCGTGTCAACTTACGAGTATTCCTGAAATCTGTTTAATTTAAGCTGTAATGTGACTAAAAGAGGATTTGTTTTTTTGTAAGAACATCACTTTTAAAATGTTTATTTACACATGTAAAAGAATAATATTCTGTATGCACCGCCACTCATTAAACGCGACACAAGAGTGCTTATAACTTATAATAATGCATGATATGGGAATAAATAAATAAGCCTTCTTCATTGAGATGCCAAACCTTTATACCTTACCTGACTTCAGGTTGGCTTTGTAATTAGGGCTTTAGTGGTCGTTAAAAGAGTTTAAATCTTTTCTTGATAGGTTTGTTGGTTGAGAAATGGGCCTGCTACCACACATGTAAAATATTGAATTACGTGTGCATGGGTTCCAGTTTAGAGATTCGCAGAAGTGCCACTAAAGGTCACTATTGTCACTAAAATAATAATAATTGTTTCGTCAGTGCAGTTGCATTTGAGCGAATCATCGATTTCGCAATTTAAACGGTACATTAACCATGAAGGTCACAGTAGTTTATGACGATCGTTAGTACCTAAGTAAAGTTTTTTTGGTCGTAATTGCAAGGAAACAAGATTTTCAATAGAAAAAACGAATCAAGTAATAATGTTTAAATAAGTGGAGATATTTTCTCAATAATGGTTAATCTATTTGAGGACGAAGAGCTTTTAAAATCCTGATATCGAATAGCAATTTCCATCTTTAATTAACGTCGTAGAATGTCGAAGTTCAGGGTCAAACAATTTCAGGACTTTAAATGGGAAGTACAGGGAGTTTCTAGGAAATAAGGGAAACTTGTAGTTTCACAGAATAACTGTAATATTGCGAATCAGGTCTTCCCTTAATTTGAAATTATTCAACACATCATCACGACTGGAAAACTTTAAAATTGTATTGCAAATGTGCATTAACGACTTCAAAATTGCAATTTATTAAAGTTCGAGCTTCCAATGGTCATCAGAATTTAAATGCATGAAAATATTCACCTGACTAATAATTGCAAATAGCCCTATGTCCTTCAAATGTAATAAGAAATATAAAAGTTTTCTAGATGAATTTGGATTTTCATCGCTATCATTGTCGATTCTATAGAAATCCTCCTGAGGATGCTTCAGGAAAAAACAAAAAAGGCTATTCTGTGTCCCTGAATCCCTAAAATTACTATTAAGTTTAGTGAAATTCTCTTTCAAGGAAAAACAGAAAAAAAACGAGGCAACTACCAAGCGATTCTTGAAATTTTCTAATTTCTTTTAAATAGAAAATATCCGGTTTGACCTAAAATTTTCACGGAAAAATTGTCAAAATGTAAATTTTCACGAGGAAACTTCCGAGTAAGGAAATTTAACTAGTCTGAAGCCAAACATTTTGAAATAAGCTAGGTGAAAAGTCACGAAAAGGAAAACTAATAACTGGCTAATCCTTAAATAAATTATAATAGTCACTGCTTAAGAACTCTTTAAGAAGAAACTTTGAACTGTAAAAGTTACTCGAATAAATTTTAAGTTTCTAAGACAAGATAGTATACATTATCAATTTTGGAAATTTCAAAAGAAAGTAATTGCAGGAAAGAAACAAGATAACCTAACCTAATCTATTTTTTGAGAGAAAAAATGGTCACGGTTTTAAAGATTATGTCTGAACATTGAAAATTGACCGAACACACCTGAAATTTCGTAAATAAACCCACACTGTTATGTCGAAATTTTGTATAGAAAACATTCCTAAAAAAAATTAAGAATGGGGAAATCTCATCTTGAATAAACATGCGAGTCAATTTTTTTTTAAGTCAATTTCAATTGAATTTCCTGGTTAAGTCTACTATTTGCGAATTTCATGTATGCATAAAAAGAAGTATATTGCTAATGCTGCAAACATCTACGAAAAAAAAAGACAAAAAAAACAAAATCACCGTAAGTAGTACCATGTAATATTTGTTCACCTACAGAAATAATTCACATAATAATTTAAGTCAATTTGATAGAAGCAAAGTGAAGACGCTGACCAGCTAACGTCGCATTGGACAGCTAATTGCAGTGTTTTTTTATGTGGGACACCCAATACTGGTTTGGGCAGTTGTCGTAGCGAACTTTTTAATTGAAATATTTGGAAAAAATATGAAATTTGAATAAGATTTTCATAATTGAAAACTTAAGGTAAGTCGACGGGTTATTTTTAGTTATTATTCCTTATTTGAAAAGCGAAGCCTTCACCACCTTGATACAAATCCTGATTACTTACTCTTAGTTTTTCAAAATTAAACGTCGATGGCAAAGCTCCACGCGTCGTCGCTTCACTTTATTTTTTATTTTATTTTATAAATTTTGTGTAAGTATGGCCTGGTTTCTGGTCGAATTCTTACGCGTGGGACAAGCAGCTGTGATTAATCATAATTAAAGATATAAACGACGGACGCGTATAAAGATATATCAAAGAACAGACCCATATTACGTAGTATACAGTGTGTAACATTACCTGCAACCGGTGACAATTTGCGCATGACACACCATCTTGATTTCCACTAAAAAAAAAAACAGAAAAATATTACTTATGATCTAAAATTGTATGCGGGCACTCTGCCTTTGGGTAACGTTGCTGATAATATGATAAATCTATTAGGAGCAATAGAAAAATTATGACTTCATGCTTCATGGGCGGTTTAATGCATCTAAGCCCTAAGGGCCTCGTTACATCACGGTTTCACTACTATAACTGGGATTTTGAGTGCTTGTTAAAAACGCATTCCATAATTATTGTTCTGGTGTAATTTATATTTGTGTAGATATGACAAAACGGTTCTGATGGCAATAATACTTGACATACATTCACTAACAAGGTGCTTACTTTCGACTTGTAACAATTACTGTTCCTCTTGATTTTGTGCGACTTTCTTCCTGCGTTTAGACATTTTTGAGAAATTTGTTCACTTATCACGAAGAGTTACTCTTCAGAGGGCAACAACCTCAAATTCTGAACCGTTTTGGCAATAATTTCTCTCCAATCTACTTCATTTAGCATAAATCGGTACGTGGTTAGAAGACACAAAAATCCACTTTATGCATACGAAATGGTAATATCCGAGTCTTTATTGTCGCTACCAACGACCATCGAGCATTTATTATCATGTTTTGCATAAGGAATCTCCCTATTCTTGTTACCATAAATCATGGCTCTGGAGCAAAACAAGAAGCTCGACGCTTATTATCGTTACTTCTTCGCGGATACTTCTTTTATCTGTCCCTAGGCGGATATTGGGAGATAATTTCCACTATTTATAGCAGGTTTTTATACAACTGGACAAGAACCCCGACCTTGGTCGGAATTGATTTATCGCAGGTTCCTACATAAAAAGGTTGCGTTCTAAGAACAAGGAAGAACCCGCGGTAATCAGCCTTGAACTTGAACCGATGCATTAGCTTTTTGTCGTAGAAAACCATCATCGAATTCTATTATAAAATGATATCAAAGTCCGCTCGTATGAAACAGTTTCGATATCCGTTTTAACTGAAGCTGAACGGTTGCACCAAATTTCACTACACAAAACGCTGTTTATGATTGCATTGCGGTTCAACTTTTTCGCTTGCTTTGTATCAAACAAAGTGAGTTTAACGAGCTTTTGTAAAAGGTATTTCGCAACTGAAACATTACACTACAAAGTCCGACACATGTTGCGTTTTAGTTAATAAAAAGTTTATGTGCAGTAGTTTTGGGCTTTCGAGATTGCAATTCATAAAATGATAAGAAGATGGAAGTAAAAACGTGTATATATTCCGAATAACTGCACATATCATACTCCATACACCTCCTTTCATGAATTTAATTTATTTCTCTATGCTTTGGCGTAGTTTTGAGCCGTTTTAATCCATCTAACCGACTGGATTGACAGTTATACGGTCAGTCATTGAAAAGATAACACATAATTAATGCGTTAAAACAAAAAAAATTTCCAATTGACGGAAAGTTCCTCTATATAGGGTGTTCCAGAAACAGTGGTACAAATGAGTATTGGGTGCTGGAGCTATTGTGTATACGTCAAAGTCATTTTTTTATTCTGTGAAAGTCGCACGTCTAACCGTTTTCGAGATATTTTCAATTAATTTTTTTACAGTGACAAGTGTGACAATGAGAAAAAATTGGCTGAATCTTTCCATTATTTTGTTTGGTAGTGCGCTATATTCATTTGTACCAATGTTTTTGGAACACACCGTAGATGGTTTCCATGATTTTTGCTCTTTCTGTACACATACATTTTTAACTTCTTCGTAATCAATTCGGTTCGATTTTTAGAGCTTTCATTTAATAATGATCCTGCAGCCCGAAGCCGCTTGTAACGCCACTGTTTTCTCGAGAAACGGCCCCTTTATTATTTATTAACGTATAGGCCACTTTTACCTCTCTGCGGGCGATGTTCTTTATCGGTTGTGTGACGGTAACCTGACACTGTAAACCAACTGAAGATACCAATGGTCTTTTCATTGGGGTTTCCTTGTTAATCTTAAGGGTACGGTTACCGAATGGATGTGCTAAATGCTTTCTGGGGTAGGTAAACATGCCCAGACTGCAACGTTGTCATTTTCGGACTTCACGGGTTTCGCAAATCGAGGTCGTTTTTTCAAATAACTGTGTTAGGTGCTTCGGATAATGAATCCCTCCATGGTGCTATTTTAAGGTCTCAGCTTCAAATTCTTTTTTTCTCAATAATAGTTTATTCCACTTGAACTCTTTGATGTGCGGATATGTATAGAACAACGCAGGAGAAGGTTAAGACGAAAAAGAAATATTTAGATTCTTATCCAGCTAATATCACATCAAATTTATGATCCTTTAAAGGTTAAATTTTGGTCGGAATTTTGATCCAATCTATCTTGCTTAAGTTTTAAAACTGTTGCGATCCTAAAATCCGCAACTTCCTCGAGAAGTTTTTGAAATTTACCTGGATCATAGTCTGCGGAAGTTTTCGTTAAAAAAATCACTCTAGGAATTAGAATTTTCGTGAATATTTTTAGAATTGTCCATAGACTTAATAAAGTTTATTATGCTTTTGCAAGAACTTGAGGTCATTTGAATTTCTCATAAACTACTTGAATTTTTTAACGATTTCGCAAAAAGCGGAATTTTTCCAAAATTGTTCCAAATTTGTATAGGAATTCCCAGAGATTTTCCTGGTAACTTGAATTGCCTTGAATAATTTCAAAGACTTCCAGAATTTCTAAATGCTCAACCTGAATTTCCCAAAACCTTTGCCGTATCTTTTAAACTCGATTTTACAAGAAGCTGAACTGGTCAAAATTTTTTTAATAGTAATTGATAGCAATTGTTAGGTATTTTTTGAAATTTTCTAGTAATCTGCATTACGCTGAGGGTTGTCACGGAATCTTCCAGAAACTATCGCGATTTTCCTGAGTCCCAGTACGAGTTTCGCAGGTATCGGAACTAATTCAGTTTTTTTTCGCATTTTTCCAGGAATTTGAACTAAAATTGGCTCGAAACCGAAGACTAGAACTAAGCTGTACGAAATTGTTTCAGAAAATAACTATATTGGTCGCCATTTTGCAGGAAACTGAACAGTGCCCGAACCGCCCCGAAATATTTTCAGAATGAAATCTTCATTCTATTATAAAAGTCTTTCAACAGAATCCAATTTAGGAACTTCGTAAAAACTTTAAAATTTGAAAGAAACACTTGGATGCATAAATATGCAGAAAGACACACACTTTCTAATTCATTATTCCATTACTTTAAGATTATGGCTAATCGATCAAATTTTTATACGCCTTTCGAACCGCACACCTGACCGACAACATGGCAAATAGGATCTTGTCTCCAAACATTATCTTCTATTATCTCTATTTACAGCTCAAGCTGAAGACAAACCGTGGCGAACAAGGCCCTTGCAACACGTACATCTGGTGGTAAGTTCAAGGCATTTTAGCACCCCACAGTCTACACGCCCTTTTTCTATCAGTAGCGTGCATGAGCAGATGCTATTCTTTAATGTCGAAAGTAATTTGAAAATTCGTGAAAAAGTGGGTCAAGAATATTTCCCTTCAAATCTTTATAGCTAAATCCCAGGTAAGTCCTAATCCGGATAACTTTTTGCTTTGAAGAGGTCTTACGCTAAATTTTCATCCGAGAGAGGCCTGAAAGGGCTTTCGACGGCCCCGTTTGCATAAACACCAAAAGCCCGAGGAGCTTAATTTGTGTATGTAGTGCATTAGTGCGCTCCCAAGTGGGTTTCTAAGACTGATACTCACTTATAATAATATTGCGGTTTATCTAAACCACTTAATCAAAACCCATTCAATGGCCTACTGAATGGAAGGCACGATTAAATCATTCAATTAGGAAGTTGATTGAACAAATTCGAAACTGCGTTCGCTTCATATAGTCAAATGTGTCGCCTTCTGATGGCCAATTCCATCGGAATTGAGTTATCTTATTAGATGTTAAGCCAATTAAAACATCCAGTAAGCGCCTCTGAATTTGTTTGCCTTTACCTCTGCTATTTGCTTAACCCAATTAGATTGATTGAGATTAGCTTGAGGTGATGTCAGGGGTGGATTAACGTTGAAATGCAACTAAACTGGCAAGTTATCCGTAGAATTGATTCATTTTACTCGAAAATTGCGTGAAAATTGTAGCTACGAGAACATCCCCAGAGGTACCCGACATAAAACTAAAAAAAAAAAAAAAAAATTTGGCAAATATTACATTATTTCCCAACATAATCTTTGTTGCAATTGACACAGCTCTATACTCTGTTTATAGTGAGAAGCTTCGAATGTTTCAAGATGGTCATCAACCTCGGACTTCCACTCCTTCATTATTGGTAAAACTCTTCCCATCAAGCCATTTTTTCAAGTTTAGAAATAGAAAATAATCTGCGGGGGCTAAATGTGAATAGGGTGGGTGAGGAGACAGTTCGAAATCAAGTTGATTGATTTTGACCATCGTGGATGACGGAAGTAGGGACTGGAGCATTGACTTGATGAAACAAGACTTTCATCTTCACCAAATGTGGTCGCTTTTTTTTAAGTTCCCCACTCAAATGCTACAATAAATTTGCATAATACTCTTCGTTTATTGTTTTTTCTTTGGGGATATAATCAATAAAAATCATCCCAAGTCTACCCAAAAAATATATGCTATCACCTTTCCTACAGATGGAACGCTTTTCTCCTTCTTTAGAGCCATTTTTCCCCTTTTGAGTACATTGTTTTGACTGCTCTTTCGTCTCAGGTGTGAAATGATGAATCCATGTTTCATCCATTGCTATAAATCGACGTAAAAACTCGGCTTTATTGCTGCGAAACTTTTCCAAACACTCCCTTGAAGCATCTTCACGGCACAGTTTTTGTTCATCTTGCGCACATCTTTCTCACATCCAATTGTTCGGTTAAAATTTAATGACCAGCACTTTTTGAAATGTCTATTAGGTCTACTAACTTGCTCAATTTTCACCGACCTTTTTCCAATACAGTTTTGTGGATTTTCACCAAAATTTTTAGAGTGGTCAAGTCTGGAGTGTCACGTGGCCGCCCACAGCGGAATCCGTCTTGGAATCTGGTACGACAACGTTTGAGCTCTGTCACCTAATACTTCATAGTTGTTAGCAAAGGACCAGAATCCTCCAGAGCAGAATCTAACTCCGCTTTAATGTTGGATAAACTAAGACCTTTCAAATGAAAATATTGAATGACCTATCGATGACCAATTTTTTCCATATTCACATAAATCTAAAAGCGTTCACTAAAAATGGTTCCAAATCAAACTCAAGTCAGCGTAGAATCCTCAATCTTTCGACATAAGCTTTTTAAGTTTAGATCTTTGTAATGTAGGCACATTTTTAATTTAAAAAATTGATTTAAAAAATGCCAGGTTGGGTACTTTTGGGACGATTCTCGTATTTTGGCTTTTATAAAGCAAATTCGTTGTAGCTTTAGGTCCAATGTCAACAGCTGAATAATCAATGGGATTGATACAGGATCATCCGCTAAAAACCCTGCTTACGTATGCACCGCATGGATGGCCAATAAAAAAGGACCCCGGACAACTGTCGAAAAATGTTCGGTTGCATCAGTGCCCCAAGGGACAAAGGGCCACTTTGTGTCGCCATTAGAAATTAATCGATATGGACCAATTTTGCAAATCTCCTCGATCCGGGGCCTCACTGAATAAATTATTAGACCGTTTCGGACCAGGAGACTTTTGGCCCTTTTTTCTTTCCCCGGGAATGGGAGCAATGGCGAATTTTTGATGGAATATAATAATATTTTCTTTTGGACTGAGAAATATGATGGGGGAAGAGCGGATCGAGGGTCCCGTCGATTCGAGTTTAAATGAAATTACCTTCGTAGATAATGGAAACGAGGTATTTTTGAATAAATTTGTTTTGAAAAGAATCCGCAGTGGCGTGGGAATTTCTGCGATTGAAATGGAAAAAAACTTCCAACGAGATACGGAAAAGGGCAAATGGAATTGAAATAACTATTAGTTCTAATTGTGCAATGATGGCACTTTGGCACTTCTCGAATAGCCGGTAATTTGAAAGGTTACTGAACAGATATATGGATGGTTGAATGACAGAAGAATGGAATAGCAAACTCGCAGTGCTTATTTAATTTTATACTTAGGTAACAAATTAGATATTTAGAATGCATTTAATTTCCCAACAGAGTTCTTAACAAGATTTCGAGCTATTCTGACCTCACTCAAGAATTCGACAAAACACATTTTAGCAGTCTTGTATTACGGAGCATTCCGAGAAGCGTCAGCTATTAGGGAAGATCTGATTGTGTCTAAATCTAGATTCAGAAGATCGTAATTTCCCAGACATTATTCTAGATATTATTCATATATGAAGTATTTTCTAGTTAGTGCATGGTCCGGGTATTCTCCGGGACTTCCGAAGATCATGTCTAGTGGTGCAAAACGGGAGGCAAAAAAGACCATTACCAATTCATTCACAATTTAGGTCTTCATTTTGGTTTTCGGCAATTTCTAGTATTTTTCAGTACTTACCTAAGCGATATTATTAATTTAGCATCGACCGAGTGTAATGCCAATGGCGAACCAAATGGTATTATAACCTTTATAGCAACGACTTTAACGTACCGTTATTATTTTTAGAATCGATTAAAGTGCCAGCATATTTAAACAATAATTATCACCAACGTTACCCCTTTTAATTATATATTTTTGTAAAGGTATGGAAAGTTATAAAAACGTTTGTTACCAAGGCGAAGGACGATATTTTTGCCGGTATTTTTATTCATAAATACACAGGGTCGGGCAACTTATACGAAAATTTGAACTGTGTTTGCTCAAAGTAAACAGACAATAGGAAGACTTCCAAGTTTTACCAAAACATTAAATAATAAGTATGTAATAATAAACATGCAATTGCGCCTTATAGGTATCAGAGTTGCCTGTAATGTGTACTTCATTACTTCGTCATTTTTTATTTTTTTACATACATTAATAGACTTGTTAATAGGTAGCCATAATTTGTTTTGCAGGTTTACTGGTAGGTTTATATTGCTGTTTATTTTTACTATATTTTGGGAAAACAAATATTTACGAACATAATTCGAAATTCATTAACGGTTCAATACCCAATCGAATGTCATTAATAACATACTGATATCTAAATATGTAGATACTTCGATACTAGCAAATAATTTTAATATTCCCTTTATTTTTTAATTAAAATTTAATGCAAATGGAAAAATCTAATTTAGTACAAATCATTAATTGAAAAAATGTAGATTGGCGATGACATTTAGAATTTTTTTCCAGGCAAATCTGCTTTGAGGTTATTCCATTTGTTGCCATTGATTATTACAGATAGAGGGAGAATGAAATTAAGCATAATTAGTCACGAAGTAAAGCAGTTGATTAATACCATTAAGCCAAACATTAGATTTGGTTCTGAAATGTGAGTCGGTCAACATATGGAACATCCCTTCCATTAGACCACTATCGGGTCGATTTTTATATGGGTTTCTTATGGTGGCTGTTGGTCTTATTTTAAAATCAATTCTTATTTTTTCCTTATCTTCTTGAAATATTTTATTTATTTTCTAGACGCTCAATTTCATCCTCTATCTGTTGCAACAATCAATTGGAGCCGATGTATGGCACAAACCAGGTTTGTTTGCAAATTTCTATTTTGTAGTGCATCCACGTTCGTGGTACCACTCTCTGGGTAAATGCTGAAAACTGCGAAGTTGAACTATTAAAACATCGAATGGTGTCCCTTGCGTTGCCCTGTATATATGTTTCCTACAGTTTGTGCTATTCTTGCGTACAGGCAAAAATATCACCCTCACCTCCTAGTTGTAGAAAAGCGTATAATTACTAAAGATTACTCACCTTCTTTCCATCTCTAAACTTGACGGTTCCCTCGATAATGCAATTGTCATCGCACATTTTCGTATCGGGCAAATAAATCCAACACTGGCAACAATCACATACTAAGTGTACACCCCCAACCGAATTTTCATTTATCAACAACAAACACTTTTTCACAATCCGCACAAAAAGTTAAAAACAGTCTATTTCCATAGCAACAAACGAACTTTAAAGTATGCTAAGGCGCAACTCAAAAATGTCAAAATAATTGACAGCTCGCGCCAAAATAATTAAACAATTGCCGGTGAAAAGTGTAATTGAGCGGCGATTGTCGTAATTTCGTGACGTAGTCCAGCGCAGCCCACTCGTATCTATGGATGGCGCACGACTGAAGTGCGTCTATAGCATTATCGAAGTAAGCGGCGAAATTCTGAATGCGCCTGCTTTGTGTGTGTACTTTAGTCGGGACGGATGATGGGAATTCAAGATTTCTGGGGGTCCTGGGACTCCTGAGCAGGTTTTCCGAGGTTCGAGCAACGGGAGAAGGTGCAGACTTCGACATGTTACCGGGTTATGTAGGTCGGGATTAGGGAGTTGTTAAATTCTGATTTTTGACGATCTATGAAATTTCAACTATCATCTGAAAAATGCGAAGTACGCGATCAGTATTATTATTGAACAGTTTGATTATTTTCAGCGGCAGTAATCAATTTTCATTATCACTATCGGCGCTCGAACTGATCTTGTGCAATATAATTTTTTTCCGCGTCACCATCGTTTGAGACGTGAATAATTGCAAACTTCGGAGGTAATGAAGGAACCGGGGATGATAGATCTGAATAGGAAGATTGAGTGTGTGGCTCCCGTTATTCTCATCGGGAATAGAAACCGATAAATCAGGCACAGCTAGAAAATAAAGATGTGTGTTAAGATATTTTACTAGTTTAATGTTTCTGTCCTTAAACATCTCTAAGCCGTTTGTCACTGATTTGTCTTGGTGCAGATATTCGATCGAAATCAGCTCAAGAGATCTGCAATACAGTGCATTGTAGCAATGCGATTTTGAGGCCGTATTTGCAGCATTTCAAGCTTATATAAAGTCTATCATTGAAACTAGTAAACTTACGTACTACTTATATTACTTATTCCAGCAGCTAATTTAACCATGTCAGCTCGCCCTAGTTAACTTTGCGGGGGAGGCAATAAAAAAATGGAAGCGCAGTAAAAATACGGGCGATTTTAAGGATGCCATGCGCTCCGAAGAAAAGAAAATATGGCGCATTGGTCCATTAGCTCACCCGCAAAGTTAACTTAGACGAGCTGTGTCTAGTTCTTCGACCTATTCTGCCTAAAAAGAACCTGTTCAAACACCCTTAGGCATCTACAAACGACGAACGACTGCTTTATTATGCAATTATTCGTAAGTCAGTAAAGTGTTAAGGTCTCGAGTTGATTTAAGTCAGTTTTTTAATCTCGAATTAGCGTTGAATATCCTACAGTTAAATAATTCACAGAATACTTCAATCAGTTCTAGTAATTTTGGATCATCGTATCCACAGGTGCCGGAACAGAGATTAAATAATTTTTAGCTTTTATCTAATGTGGTCTGTTTTTAATTTAATGTGATTAAAAGAACGTATTATATTTTATATATGTATCATTATATATATTATTTATGTATTTTATGTTAATGTTCTACAGTTAATTTACAATTTATTTCAAATAATTTTAATAATTTTTGGTCAAAATATACTCGATGGAATTAATATACTTTTTAATATCGTTCAATTAAATTTTATTTCTCGCTATTATAGTAATTTCTGGTCTTCCTATCTTCGAATAACGAATGTATCAAACAAGATTATTTCAGATTTTATTATATTTGCAATGAAATTTGAAAGTTTTTGAATACTACGATTCTTAATTTTTTTCTGCAGGATGTTGAATTTTTACATTATAAATTAATTTCGTTTTTTATATTTGTGAAAGTTGTAAACACCATCAACTGAAAGCAGTGAAAAATATGAAGTAAAATACCGCTATATTTTAAATCAACTTCTCGCACCTCGATTTGTCCAGCTTTCCGCGAGGTGATTCACTCAATGGATTTTTCCGTCTTTTTCCTTAATTTTAGAAGACGAGACTAAGTTCCCCTTTTGACGTCTGTAACCATTCCAGCATTACTCAACCGTTATTATCTCGAAAACTGTTGCAACTTGATTATGGTGTTACTTGAAATAAATTCATACTACAAAAATTTCCAGATTTGTGGGGTGATTCATATGAAACCTCCGTTATTTCGCTGATTTCCGCCAGAATTAGCAACTTTGAAACACTCGTAAAACTATGTAGGTACTTTCAAAAAAAGGCAAAGTATAGCCAAATTTGAAAAGTGTGTTTTGTCCAATTGTTCAGACACTTTTAATAATAGAATCACATTGTACACTCGCTATTAACGGTATTTATTACTAGTGAAAGGTTTTTAAAAATACAAAGAGAATAAAGAAAATAAAAACCTAGAATAAATAAAATCATGCTCAATTTGCTTTCGTAACTGGTGCCTCCCAAAAAAGCCCCAACATCAAAAACAATAACAGTAAATTCCCCTTAATCGTTCGTTGGCAGAGTCGAATTCGTCATTTAATTTAGGAGGCTTCTATTTAGTAAAAAATAATGGTTTCCAATTACTCAAATAAATTAGGAGATTTTTTAGCCACGGCTCATGGCCGTTGAAACGGACCCGATTCTCTTATCCAGCATGTTATTATGGTCGTTCGTTACATCTTGATTAATTTAATGTGCCTTTCTATTAGATTTAATGTGTTTTATGGCACCGAACTCTGGTGGGGCTATTTTTAACTTACACCCGAGGAAAAACAGTGGCTTTCATCGTTTAACCTTACAAAATTATATCTATATAAGGCAAATTAATCAAGACTGGATATAAAACATGTTCATTGCTAAAATTGAAACAAATAGTTTTTCCAGATCCTTCTTTGATTTCATAGTTATTACTTTCAATTTGGGGGGGTTGTTGACACATAACGAAATTAAATTCTGTATGTATATATTTTTGATAAAGCAAAATCCAACTTGCTGATTTGATTATGACGAATATACGTTTCATGCAAACCCCATCCGGCAAAATTAACCACTCCACTCACCTAATCTCCCCCAAGTTAAATCGACCTTGATACGGCCCCTATTCACCATTACAACGTCAAGTAATAAAGGTATATAAGTATAAGTGCATTGTTTTAACCCACGGGACGTCTAGTTTCATTAGGGACATTAAAAGGTGTTTTCGCTGCTAAAATTGGGTTTTGAATTGAATTTCTCTATGGTTTGATTACTCTGAATACGAAGGAAGTGTGAATGTTTCTCTGAGAATCTAGCACATAAGATTTCCTGGATTTTGTGCCAAAATATTTTGGGATATATATGAGCTTGTGATGGGAAGAATATGGAAGAAATAAACCTTTTGATGTTTGTCGTAAATTTGATATGGGTAGAAAATGTATTGATGTTGAAGAGGAGGGTTTCTCTCAGTGTGTTTCCGCCTGTTAGCAAACTCGGAAATAAATGAAACCCGATAAGGCATCACTAGGTACGTATATAAGGAAGTTTTTCCAGGGAAAGTTTTCATAAAAAGTCATCCAAGCAGGAGTTTTTGATAAAAATCGAAGTTTCCGAAATAAAATTGAACGCGCCAGGCAGTCGGGTGGAATTAAATTTATTTTTTGTCGAATTTGTTCCAGCTGTCCGAAGGAATTAATTTCCTTCCAGACACAAAAATAGATTTTCCTCGGATAACGTTTGTATTTCAAGTACAGAGGTTGTTTTTGGAAATGAAGGAGGTGCAACAAAAATAAAGGGTGCCGGAAAGGAAAGTTTATCATAAGTACTCCTTAATTAACAATAACTGATGTGAGAGAGTTCAGTTCCATTAGACATTATCTATTACTGGATATAACATAATTGTTAATACATTTTGGTCCTCACTTTACAAAAGAAAATTTTCACTCCTGTAATTTCAGTTATTTTTTAATACAGTTATTCTACTCTTTTCCAAGATGTCGTCGTTTAAAGTTTAATTAAGGAAAATTAGGTACTTGACTCATTTTGCACATACGCAAAAATATCCAAGTGCATCCTGGATATCAAAACTGAGTCACTTGAATTATGAAAAATGCAATTTAAAAAATTTGAGATACCTTCAAAATCACAGAAAAGAGTGTCGAAGTAACCCTATGTCTTAGAAACCGAAAGAGTTTCTGCAAAAAACTCTAAAAATTAGAAAATTTAAAGATCGTCTATCTAATTCGTCTATTCCTGCCCCTAACCGACCCCAAATAACTGATGACTCCGACCCCTATCATTGCCCAATTTATAGTCATGTCGACGCCATCTGCTTATATCGCGTGCATCATAACAATAAAAGCACTCAGTCTACGCATATACGAGACATATTCATCGAAGTATTTTTATATGATTTTCGGAAATCGAAAGTGCCCCTGTAGTAGTTCCGGGGGCGCGCGATTTTTTCACCCCCATTTAGGATTCCGTTTTAACGGAAGTGAAAATGCGAAATGTCTAGCAGTGTGTTTGTCGGAAAGGTCTTTGGGGCCGCGATCCCCCAGGGGGCTGAACTTCGAATAATACAGGAAATCAAAGGATATATAAGGTGCATAGGAAATGCCGACGCTTATCCGTTATTCAAAACCTATTGAATTTATTCGGGGGTTCAAATCGAGAAGTTTGGCAGCTATTTTGAGGTTTCTGAGGGCAGGTAGTGGGAAATAAGAAACCCTCTCGACACATAAACTTTGCCGTAATCTTTGTCTTTTAAATAAATTTTGTATGGGCATTTTATCTAAATATATTATTTGCATGTTGAAGTCGTCTTCAATCGAACACCGTTTTAAATTTCATAAACGTTTTCTCTTTCTCTAACAACTTTTGAAACGGTTTCGTATTGAAAATTGCCCTTTTTGCCCTAATTTAATTAATCCTAATTTGACCATGGAAACTAAATAAGGATAGAACAGAAAAAAATATAGAAACAAAATTACCAAGCATTGTTCTTTGTGTGCATAGAAGCAGAAGAGTTCGCATTTGCAGTGATGGTAGGCAGAATAGATTTTCGCAATAGGGAAAAGATCTACAAGATTTATTATTTGAGACCGGATTTTGAGGAACAGTGGAATAAGGCGGGTTCATTAAATATTTCCACACGGAGAAATTCTTTTACTTTGCGATCTGTGTAGAGAAAAAGCACAAAGGACGGATTTCCGCTTTCATTCGATTCTGTGTTAATGGAAGAGCGAAAAAGGGATATTTACTAGAAATTTTTGTTTTTCGTATGAAATAAAATTGGTGGCAAGAAATTGCTATTGCGAAATTAAATGGGAATTGGTCCAAGATCGATTCGAATAAATTCGATCTCAAGAATTTGGGTACAAAATTAGAGGTAGGTGCTCTCAGTCTAGTGCTATCGTATTTTTCTCGCATTTCTTTTACTTTTCTTGCGGTTATTTGCATTCGTTCTATCTTCTTTAGTTTTAATTGCAGTGACAAAGGGAAATAACAAAAAAAAACACTTAGAGATTTGATTAGCGTTTTTAGCTATGTAAGAAAAAAAATAGCAGGCTTTTACCGCAACGTTACGTTACGGAAAAGACTTCGGTTCCAGACTTGTTTCATTCTGAAAAAAAATTCTATATGTTTTACATCACACAACATAAAATGTTTCGTGTGAATGAATGTAATAAATTCAACGAAAAGTTCGTGGCATGTCCGCAAAAAGAATCGAGTGGTTACATAAAAATGGAAAGAGGATGTAGAGCAACTCGACAATACGTGTTACTACCTATTGGCTTCATTAAGCATATGTGTGCAAAATCGGTACACGCATACCATGCTGCGCATACCCGAAGAGATACTCATATGTAAACGTACCCAGTGTTTATGTTTACTACTATTTCAGCATTATTTCAGTTTACATAACTCAAAATCCCAATACGAAAAATAATATCAAATAAATTAATGCGTTTGATTTTTAATCCCGATATCCAAAGAATCACGTTTTAAAATGCCGGTGTCTCGGGATTGTGTTCTCTACTTCGTCTATACATGTTTTCCAACATCTTGCACTTACTGAAAACATTCCAAAGGGATCAATTTGTTAGCCTAATGAGCGCACAGAAATTCATTAAGATTAAAATTAATCGATCAGAGTTTCTGCTTTTCTTTCTCCAAACTCAAACACATTCTGGAATGCACATACACAGTGATTTATCATCCACAAACAAAGCTCTAAATCAAATTACAAGTTCAAAGGAAGCCACCTTATCTGCCTGCAAGCCACCGTGACAAATGCACACACACTCCTATTTAATTCTTATCTAAATTGCATTCAATCCGAAATTTTTCTATAATTGAAACTTCAAAGACTCACTAATTCCAGGCCGTGCACGGGGTCCATACAGATTAGGGCCGGTTGTAATTTGTGCATATTTCGGTCCCCGAGGGCCATATTTTGCATTTCGACGTGTTTAGATATAGAGGGGGTCATCCCGTGGTCATGACTAATAGGGCGAAATAGATTCCGGAATTATGTTGGGTATTTTGGGATATTAAGGGTCGTCTATAACGTTCTTGGCGTGTTATGGATTTTAAAAAAATTGAGTACAACGACCTTTTAAAAGTGGATGGAGACACTAACATGCTCCTGATGGGGCTTTTGTTTGAACTAAAAAGGGAGGCAGTCGACTGTGAAACTGTTTGCAAAGTCCTGTATATTATAATTTCCGTTAAACGGAAACCCAAGGTGGGGTACAAAGGAAGTTTCTAATGCAAAATCAAGTTCAATCCGCAGTTTTCGTGTTGGTAATCGCAATCAAATATGGCATAAAGACCAAATGGGCCTTCGAACTTATTGCGCCAATGAAATAAAAGTTCATTTAACTCCAGGTTTTAAAATTAAAATGAGTCGGACACGGTAGTAGACATAACAGATTGTTAACACCCAAACAAAACGAAAATGAGCGGCTCTGTGATGAATAAGCCTATTATTATCTTTTGTATGCATCTTTGACATTGGAATAAGGCCTCCTTATTTGGCGGTAATTTTCCGGAAGTAATTGAGGTGTAAGTTTCGTGGCGTATGGACAATATGTCGCCCCATTGTGTTCTCTCTGTATTTTAATTAGGTCATGTCATAGGTCAGAAAACGTTTAATTTATTTTCAGCATGTATGTAGATACGACGTGACATGCGTAAGCATGATACACCTACCAGTATTGGAAACAAAGAAACATTAGTATTATATTATCGAGGCCAGTTATGTGGCAAGAAGGAAAAATTCTGGTTCAGGAGAGGATTAGTTTTGGAACTGCCACTTAGACAAATAAAAGTTAGTTAAGCTGTAAAATTGATGGTGATGATTGTGGTTGGTGATATGAGCCGAAGCAAATCCGGTACATCATCCTTGTCGTTTTCATGAACTACGACAAAAAAAAAGACAAACAGATCTCAACCAATCGATACTAACAGACGCGAAGAGCAGGAAATCAAACCGTCGAACAATCATTAAATGCGGTAAAGAAAATTGATGGATAAACTTCAATGGAGCGATACTGAGAAAAGAAAAATAATGGATTATCAAATTTCAAATGATCTACAAGAGCTGATGCTGACAGCTAAGTTTTAACATTGCGATAAATCACGACCCAAATTACGGTAATAAGAACTATAATAATCAAAGAGGACCTTTCTCTAAAGGAGAAATAATTCTTTCAAAAAACTGATGTATGGCAGGCACAGTCGAACGTCCATGCCTGTATTCAATTTGACAGGACGAATTTATCAATTTCGAAGAATCGTTTCATTTTACTAAAATATAGTTACTTCAAACATTGCAGAAAGTGATAAGAGTCAAGAGTATGTAATTCTACGACTAAGATTTAACCTTCGTTTTAAATACGGGAAAACCCCTATTAACTTTGAGAATTTCAGGACATTGACCCTTCTCAAAAGACAAGATCATTACATACTTCTTCTTTAAAACACAGTTCGAAAAGTCATCTATAATTCTATATATTTAATGTTATTGGACCTGTAAGTACCTTGGTTGGCGGGCTCTGCTACCTCCCCCGAAGCTCCCTTCGCTGGGTTATCATAGCTGTTAGCACTATTCTGATAAAATCTTACACAATTCGTAAAGGTTTGGATACGGCAGTTATAACTTAAGTAGATCTTTGCGTGGTAATCTTGAATTTTTGATCACCCCTGCAACCTAGGATTTTCTATTTCTTCTAATAGATATTTTTTTAAGGGGGAAATTCACGTTGAAATATTATAAGAATATATTACGAAAATTGCTAAAAGCCTCGTTTATGTAATTTTACTTGAAAACTAAGAGCCAATCCTCCTCTTTAAACTTCTGGCAAGACGACTTGGCACCAAAGAAAAAATCCTCAAAATCCATTGCGACCGTTGCTCCTTCAAGTCAGGAGTCCCATCGATTCTAATTACAAGAGATCCATGGTCGGAGCAACTACTTTCAAATACTTTATATTTTATTTTATGGTTCACTGGACGTGATATATGATACACAATTTTTACTTCCACCAATGATTCCACTGAGGTTTATTTTAATGTTATAGTGCTTTTGTTGAGCAATGAGGCGGGTGAATTTACCTCAATTTAACAAGAACAGTATTACACTGGGTTAAAATTTGAATGTTCTGTAACAGTCTTCCAGAAGCAAACACCTTGTGTAGATGCTTGTGACGCTTCAAAAGTAATCCGTTGAAAACACCGTGCAAAAATCCGCTTATAACCGCATTGCGAAAATTCCCTCGGGAGCGCCAGTTAAAAGGCAAAAAAAGATCATATTTTTTAAAAACCGGTAATATCCGGATCGCCAGACCTGACCTACATTCCACACATTCCAATGTCAGGTGGTTTAGCGCCTTTTAAAAGGAATATTATTTGATAAACAGAATGCTCGGTAAGTATATGGGTCAGTCGGTCACAACAAGTAAGACAGAGACAAAAACATCAAGACGACAACCGGGTGCCAATGTGCCTACTGCAGAATTGGTCCGTCATTATCTCTCTTTGTCTCAGCTTTCCAGGTCGTACGACTCAGAGAGAGAAACAAAATAATGGTATTGCAAACTTCCCGCCATTTCTTTCTTCAGATTCATCATAAGTGCAGTAGGGTAAGTATGTAAACGGTATAAGTGTGTTATTGCGATCCTTGTGTTGTAATAAAAGTAAAAATGTATTACTTAATAGTTAGAAATCTTCTTAATGATGATTTAAATCCAACAACGTAGGTGCTGCGCATTATTTGTGGGTTTCCTCCGTGTAAATAAATTAGTTAGGTTAGGTGTCAGCAAAGGTTTGTGTACAAATTTGGAGTTCCAATTAGAGAGCCTTGTTTAGTGAAATATTCAGTTCCGGATGGTGATTTTTGGTAATTATAAACATTTTCATTAAAGTTTACGTTTAAAAAACGAATGATAGATTGTTTTTCAATATTTTTTGAGAAAAGCACTAATCTACCCATATCCCGTAAATACTATTTATACACGGGGCAACTGCAGACTAGCCGCTGGGGCCAGTGCATATGAGTCCGCAGTCATGTTAAATATTTGCTAAAATGCAGGAATGAAACAAAAAGGTAGTAATGAGACCGGAAGTACTAACTGTGGAAGAGGTTAAAGAAAGGTTAGTTACAGACCAGCAATCAAAGCAGAAAACAGAATAAGGAAACCTCTCGTGCATAATTCTGATAATGTTGATCACGACAATAACTTATGTACCATCTGTAAATGCCACTTTCGATTGCATATTGACCATAGACAATAAATTTAATGTGGTAGTTCCATGTAATAGATGTGCGGCATTTTCAACGGATATTAAAAAAATATATATGAATATAAGAGATGTGTTGATGAAGATTAACAACGCTTATTAAGTTACAAAACTGAAATTAACAATTTATTTTTTACATTACACCTTTATGTCATAAAATAAAATTATTAAACATATATTACGCCATTTTTTAACTTAATTAGCTAACTTTTAAATTTTTTACTTTTTAATTTAAAAAAAGTTCTTGTTTTGTTTAAAAGCGTGTAACTTGTAAAATAAACCAGATTTTTTAATGTGGTAAAAAGCAATTCGTAGTTGAATTATTGCTAAATTCGCCCTTTGCCCTTAACCTATGATGTACGGGGTCACAGCATTTTCGGGGCAAGTGCAGAGCAGTTGACTTTTTTGCAATTACCTATAACACTAAATTTTGTGGTTAAACTTGGACTTTTTCGCTTATTTTAATCAAACAGCAACAACCCAAAAGGTCGTTGATACAAAAAACAGATACTTATATAAATAACAAAATTTACATAAGTGTAAATCCGATTTAACAATATGCACTCCCCACTGCACCCTAACACAAATCAAAAATATTTAGTTTTATTTTAGCTTAGACATTGTTATTATTCCGTTATGTATAACTGATATGTTATTAAAATAGTTAGAAATTACATTTAGGAGTAATTATAATGTGTCTAGGGTATTAAGGAGTCCTCACATTTCTTCGCACAAGGCTACACATGATCAGAATCAGGATACCATGATAGATTCAAGCGTTGTAACACTTTATGTTGTGCCATATGGAGGATAGATTGATCTCCTCTCAAAGTTATTGCTAATATTCTCCTCATGGGATATCTAAGAAAGTGTCCTTAACCATAAGGTGGACTAAGATTGTGTGCCTGAAAGGTACATTTTGGATTCTACCGCTTTGCTCGCATGATGATTACGCCAAAACTGAAAATTTTCTTCAATTCTTGACTTCTTGAGTTTTTTTAAATGATTTTGCCGTATCTTAACTTCACAAAAACACAATTTAAATACCCTACATTTATACCGGTTGTTGCTTACCGAAAATCTGAATCGGAATCCAGAAGCAAGTAAGTTTCTACCGCTGCTAATTAGAAAAGTTTACAGAGTAATCAGTCACCCTTTGTTAAATAATCGTGAGCCCGTCGAAAGTTTAGGTATTTTTCACGGGACAGGGAATAATAGACGTCTGCTAGAAGTAACAACTCGGTTTTAATCAAGAGTTGTCAAGAAAACTTAATGGGAAACAATCAAGAAGTCTAAGGTGTTTGAGAAGCGTTTAAGCATTCCTCTCTTGCGAAAATTTCGCTTCTATCATGTCTTCATAACATGTGATGTAAAATTAAACGATGTGCGATATAAATAAACGGCCAGAAATAACCTTTTCCTATTTTTAAATCCAAGTAAAAATTAATATTAATAACGTGCTGCCCCTTTCATTAACATCCTGAAAGGGGTGGGTCTGAGTCATTGCACCCATGCCAATTATTCTTCACATTACTTATAATTAACATTTGCCAACCCTCCTCGCAGTTAATGCTTCCACTATTTCACTGCCTTGCTTAAATGTCACGACCCACTTATTTTATTTTTACTCATCTTCTTTGACTTTTTCCTCAGTGGCGTAGCCGAGCAAATATTTGCCAGGTTGTTCCAATTTCCGATAATACATGTCGTACAATACAAATCAATTTACGTCAAAAATAATGAAGCTTCCGCAGTGGTGGAACACTTTTCTTGAGGGGGGTAGGTCCACGTGACAAGTGACATGGGGTGGTACAATTAGTGCTCGGCCACCTGCGACCCTTAGATTTGCGACACGCTTTTGTTTCAGCCCTGCCTACTCCCTTTTGTTTTTCGGCCTGGCGAGACCGCTCGGATTGAGTGCGAAACGTCACGCTGCAAGGGCTTTTGTTTTGTCGATCGTTTTTTGTTTCGGGCTTTTGAGGTGGAACAAATGGGTTTCCCTGATTTTTTCTCAATTTGTTTGTGTGAATCTGTGAAGGGTGCGTCTCTATTTCCCTTGTAGGTTATGGGATAGCTGAAATGGGGTGGCAATACCTTACTATTCCCGTCTCGTTAAAGTTTGTTTGCAGCACATTTTTACCCTCTTAATTAGTGTTTTGATTCTTGCTTCTTATGCTTAACCGCTGTCGGCACTAATTTGGGCACCCTCGAGGAGTAGTGTGTTTGATCAGCTGTCCCCCTAGACGTCAGGACCATTTTCTTTTTATTTTACCGCTTTTCGAAGCATTCAATTAGCCCAAGTTAAGGCATTTTTGCAGTTTTGAAAGCAGTAGAAACTTAAAAATATTTAATTAAAGCCCAGCTCTGGAAATAATTCACAACCTCCCCCTTTGGAGAATATTGCGGCTCTAAATTGTAAATTTTTGCAAATTCGCCCGAGGCTCTAAATTCAGTATCTGGTTAATTGAAGAACAGTGTTGCCGCATTTCTGGTAGTCTAACGTAACTTTGAGAGTATTTGAGCTGAAATTAAAATTTAGACTTCGGATTCTTCTCCGAATAAACTTTATTCGGTTTAATGATTATGTAGAATCAAACAATTGGCCCGGAAATTGAGGATTTAAAATTCGCCTGAGAGAGATTTTCTAGAGCATTTTGGTACCTTTTTATTCACGCTTTTTAGGGCGCATTTTTCTACAGGGTGGGCTAACGAAAACGAAAAGGTTCAAGTTCAGGGTTCTTAATTTCATTAAACGAAAAAACGCTTGAGTACGTCAATATGTATGTGGAAAGGCAAACCTTTTATACTTACATCCGAGCCCCTACCGTCAACCCTTTGAGTAAGGTGCTATTTACCCCTAATACTTCAAATTGGAAGTAGGGTTGAATGACACCTTGTTTGACAGGTCGTTCAATTCTCTGCTTAAAGACAGTTAGTTTTTGGCATAAGATATCATTCTAACATTGTAAAATTAAAAATGTATTCTTTTCATTATAATCACGGCTGCAATTTAAAAAAAAATAGTTCAATAAACATTCACATTGCTGTACATTAACTTCAATGTAATGATACAAGTTCTCCCCAAATCGATTTCTCACATTATTGGACATTCTGGTGTTACAAGATGACACTCGTTAATAATCCGCTGCCGTAAATCTTGTAAGCAAGTTGGTGGAGTAGCATAGCTGTTAAATTTTATGTGTACTCACAAAAAGTAATCTAACGGTGACAAATCTGGAGATCTTCGTGGCCATCAATAGCGTCCTTCTACCACTTCCTGGAAATGCTTGGTCTAAGTACACTCGCACCTGCTGTGCATAATGCGAAAGAGCGTCGTCCTGTTGGAACAGGATTTGGTTTGGTAAATAGCTCTCATCCTTAATCACATTTTGGATTATGGCGGGTTTGATTGCACTCTCCAACGCGTCCAAATACATTTCTCCATTTAGGGTGCCGGGTAGAAAAAAGGGTCCAACTAGATGGTCACCGAAGATACCAGCCCACACGTTCAACTTTTCAGGATGTCGCGTGTGTGTCTCGTGAAGAATTTGTAGTCTTACATCACTCCTACCTATACATGGGGGTATTGATTTGCTCCGTAATTAATAACTTCGTAGAATTACAGTCACCTGTCCAAGCCATCCTTGTTCAGCTCTTGCACTAATCTTATTTTATAAGGAAGAAATATATATATATATATATATATATTTTAATATTCTTCGAGCGCTAGTTCGCATAACACCTGACACTTCACTCAACTTCCTCGTACTTAATGGTAAATCTTAAGTTGCGTGATTCATAACAGCTACTTCCACTGCTTCATTGACTACTGGATTTATAATATAATTGATGAACTTGAGGACATACTTCCGACTGACATGTTTTTCAGGTTGCCGCTGGTCGAAAATCTCAGCTGTTCTGTATACAGATTCATTATTTGAACGGGACATTGAAATAATTTCAGCTTTTTCAGTTGTAGAGAGAACAATATTCATGCACGCCAGAAAATTAGTAAACTACTGAACATCAGCAATCACTGCTTTACTATCCTCTAGGGTTCTACTGACTAGTGCAATTCAACATTCAACAAGACCGTTATTCTCCTTTTTATAAACATTGTTTTGTAAACAACTCACCATTTTTCTATTTAAATTGGCTTGAACGTTTATTTAACTAATTTCTTTTAACTCTAGCTGTCATTGTAAATGAAATGGACAAATTTCTAATTTGCATGGCGAAAATGAGATCCTATGTCAACAACTACACATTTTTGAAAGGAGAATTGAATAACCTTTCACACAAGGTATCACTTAACCCTGCTCAAACGGTTGAAGGTAGAAGTTCGGATATAGGTCTAAAAGGTTTCCCCCTCGACGACAAATTGATACGTTCGAACGGTTCTTCTTTTAATGAAATTGAGGACCTGAAACTTGAACCGTTTCGTTTTCAATGGTCCACCCTGTATGCGAACTGAAATCGTTTAGAGGATTTTCTGTAACATTAAAAACCAAAATAAGGCTATCGAACCGCAATATTTTAACTTCAAGCGGTTCTGAGACCAAGAACGGAAATACAACTATTATTTACTACATTTAACACTCCTTTATCTCGGCCATTTATTAGCATTTAAACAGAGGCGTCAATGAGGATGGCACATAATGAATGAAGACCAAACGCAACATAAAAACTGCTATCATAAACTGAATGTAAACGTTCAAATTTATTGCCGTATCTTGACATAGAACATAAGAAATTTCAGTAATAAGAGGACTGTTTATTGTAGAATAAACCTCGTCTAAGACGGCTAAAATTTATTGCTCTCAATTTTTATCTCTAGTAAAACAATGCGGATGAATTATGTTAATGCTAGCGGAGACTATACAATATTGTTTTATTTTTCAACAAGTTGATTAATATTTTTGTCCCATTGTGCGTCCCGAAATATCGCGCTTAAGGAGAAAATCAATATCCGGAAGCTTTCAGCTTCGCAGTATAAGGGCAGTTTTTAATTTGAAATGCATCGTTACCATTTTAAGACCTGTTTGCTTACATTAAAGACACTATTAAGTTTCTTCTGAACTTCCTCTGAAGTTTTTATCGAGAAAACTACTAAGGGCAGGGTAATCAAGCCGTCATCGCAACCGTGAAACAATAAAGTCGAAGTGTAATTAAAACTTTCTAATCGGGAGTAAATCGATACTGTTTGCTTACATTCGGGTGTGTTATGACAAACCAATACCGTTATGCAATAATGACTGTTTTTGTGAGTTCTGCTTTAATTTTAACAGGTTCAGTCACGATTTTAAGGCGGAAAGTTTCCAGTGTTCAACGCGTCTAGCCCTCATTGAAGTGGTTTTAGAGGAGTTCATGTGCTGCCATGGAGCTCTTCTTGTTGAAATGGGCAACATTGTTTATTTGTGATTTTCATTTGAGGCTTGAAAGGAGGCTTAATCCTTTTAGATATCTCTTCAATGATGTTAATAGGAATTCTAGCACGATTCTCGGAGTGGATTTCTTTAGATGAGTGTGTCAGAATTATCAACGCTCTTGAAAGAACTAAAATCATTTCCATATTCACAGGTGCTTTACTACCGCCTCCGTGCTGCCATACGAGACCTGCTACTTCGATAGCAAACAGTTCAAAACTGGGAATTTCAGTGGTGAAAAATTCACATCGAGGGTTTGGGAATATCATATGTCCATTCCACCTTACGTATTTTGCATTTGTCCACACGTCTCAGAGATCATCGAGTATTTTCATTGCACTTATTACCAATCAATACTTTTCTGTTGCTTGTCCAAACAGCCTAAACTTTATGTTCGGAATAATTTTCACTCTCCCTGATAACAAACATGTCTCGTTACTGAACTTCTTTATTGACATGCAATGAGACTGCACGTTCGCTCATTTCAATCCTATGGAATTTCGAAAATTTTTTTCACGTTAAAAAACGTATTTTTCAAAACTATTAAATCGTATCTTTACTCTGTCCGTCAGAAAATTGGACTTCCAAGGGACTGACACCCGAATGTCGCAGTCCCAGAAAGGCCAGCTCTCACAGGGATCCCTAATTATGCTAATTAACGAAAATGGAATTCTAGCTTTGCAAACGAACAGGCGTCACTGAATTGTCTTTGCCGGCTTTTTTTCTCAAAGCTGGTAAAACTCTTTAATTAACGTAATTCCTCCTCGTTTCCTCAAAGTAAAACTTGCCATATTATACCTCCAGGATAAGCCTTCAAGGGAAATTAATTACGCACCAAAATCTCTTATTGTATGATGTGAGAAGTTTTAATTTAATCACCTCTATTATTGTGTTTTTGGTTTTTTAGGGACACTGGATATATTGTCTTGGATGTCGCAATTATCTTGGCATCACAACAAGCTGTAATGAAGGGATTATCCAGCGCAAGAACTACTAATGGCCAAACTGTCAGTAGTCAAGATTTACAAGCACTCTAAGCTGCGTTCCTTGGGGCCTGGAGTATTTATTTCTGAGCAAGTAAAATGTTAATTTGTATGGAAGGAACGTAAAGAAAATTGCGATTTATTTTTCCTTTGAGTCATATAAACAACGCAGGCGTAATCAATATTTTGGGCATATTTTCAATAACTCGATAATCCCTTCCTTGGACTTGAAAGCATTTCCAATTATTTTTTCAATTTAGACTTATCCAGTTTCGGAAGAGGCTTAAGTCGACAGGAGGGATTTTATTGACAATTTTTCAAATCTGCAAATCCGCCGGTTTCGCTTTGAATAATTATAATACAAATAATGCAAGCGGTGATTGAAACAGACGATAAAGCGGGGGATATAGCAGAAATTATCATAATTTTATATCGTGGAAAATGGATGATAAATTTTATACATTAACATTTCAGCCGTAACAGAAGAGAAATAATTATCAACTCTGAAATTGGCGCGTGTGTTGATACAATTTGCCCGACCACGGCTGAGCGAGTTTCGATTTTGAAATTTATACATGAAATGGTACGATTACAAAATGATTTCAGTTATATTTCTGGGTATTTTACAAACAATGGAACTGCACATTTCCAGAAACTTTCGCTGCTCCATATTCAAAGGACTGGAAAGTTATTTTACCCCAATTTAAGCGGTCTGTACACACATGATCCAATATTAAAACAATAACAAGTGGAGGACCAATCTCCATGCGTAATTTCCGTCGTCCTTAGTGCTGATCCGTAAGTGAAAAGGGTGCCCCATCCCCAGGGGTAAGACTAAGGGGTATTATGAAATAGTTCAGTGGCGGCTACTATCGATTACCCCTTAAAATGCGTTTAATTTTGTTTTGCGCGTTCACTCAAAATTGCTCCGAACTTTCTTCAAAGTAGAAATATGAAAATAACTGACCCGAATTATTCTATAGAGAAAATTCTCTCTGTCAGACAGGCCTGCGACAGGATCACTCTTTCGTAACTTAAAAATTGCTTTAATAATTCGAAATAGTTTCCGCTCACATGAGCCGTGGTCCAATGGAGTCTCTCCCTGACGGTTCGTCCGCAACTGCGGTAGATTCGACCAAGGGCGATGAGGTAACGAAGGGAACCATTTTGTGTGTCTCGTGTGTTAGCGTTCGAGAAGTCACACGAAAAATGGTGCTTCAAGCTTCCTGGCTACCAAGGTTTGATCCAGCAACGATAGCGAAGTGCTCCGCCACTGTCCGCCTTCTAAACGAAACACTGACACACAAGATCACTTGGGAAAACGTCCTGATGGGTCTATAGTTCTCCCTTCGCAGAAAAATTAATATCACGTATGTATATTCTCCGCACCCGCTGCGAACAACTAAATTACGTAGATTAAAGGGGATTTAGCGAAGCAAAATTTTTGTGATGAGTTTTTAGTTTACTTGTCCCCCCCCTCACTATTTTATGAGGGCTAAAAATATAAACGTAGTTGACAAATTCCATTGTATATCGTATGCCCTAACTTATGTATATTCATAAGTTTAAGAAGTGTTCGGAGAGGAAGAGGTGCATATATCTCCGCGTCCTGTCACAGTGGGTTGTTAGGGAAATATATTACGGCATCTGTGCGTCTTCGTCATGCATTATCTGGCGCTTTTTATTTCTAGATAAAGCGCTAAAAACGGATAATTAATTTGGTGTCGTTTGCCAGATATTCTGGAAAAACCATCGTGCACGCACTCTGGAAACGAAGAGAGACTAATTAGGAGCATTAAATCGTGCAATAATGACAGCAGATCCGGAAGAAATATGTGACAGAACAAATTGAACAAAAGGACCGAATAAATAACGCAATAATCCGAGATAACGTCTAACAACTCTCGAGACCATTAAACTAAGATCCCAAAACACAAATTGCTGGGGTACTCGAAACTATCGTCATCTAGCAAAGAACCTCTAAATCCAGACAAACCGTTGTCGGTAGAAAATTTTAATAGAAATAAATAATGGAGGTCGTTATTCCTGCGGATGCCTTTCAAGCAAAGCATTTGGCAATAACGTTTACAAATCGCCCTGGGAACAAACTGGCTACACTACAATGCGGTTGAGCAATAGACAAAGACAAATAAAGGACGATCCGAGAAAAGGGCGCTATATAAATATGGAAGACTGGATGAAAGAAGGAAGGCGCAACAAAGTTGATAAAAATTACGCTCCAGTTTGTAAGCGGTTGTCGTTCCTAGGGAGGGGGAGGAGGAGTCTGTCTGAGGACACGTGGTAAATGTGATTCTCATGCACAAGGGGGTGCCTCAATCGATTTAGGTACTAAGGACTAATTTATCAGATCAGGTACTGAAATCTTCTAACAAGGAAATCAAAAAATACACTCACGTTCGCATAACATGCACCACGCCGCGATAACAATAATTAAGTCGTGCGATTTTGGCAAAATAATGCTTCATAACAGAATATCAAATGCTCCGAGCTTCAGTAAAAAAAAATACCGTTAATTAATTAAAAAGTAAATAATGAGTAACGTCACTCCTACAACAATGCAAACATGTGCTCTTCGCGGCGTGCTTTGCAACAAACAGGCAACATTCTCCTGGGGTAATTCAATTCATGCCACCTCAAGGTGGTATCGTAGGATATCCAAATTATTTGAGGATCCCAGTAAATTTCGAAGACTCATCACGTCCGAAAAATTTTCGATAGGTGATAGGTCCGGTAACCGTGCAGGCCAGGACAGCACTTCCAATAGTGCTTGTTCAAAGTATCTTCGAGTAATGTTCGCAATATGCGGCCTTTCGTGATCCTGTTGGAAAACGCCATTTGGCAAAGTCTGCATGAAGGGTAGTAATACTGGCTTCAGGACATTCTTAAGGTAGCGATGTACGTTTAGGGCGCCTGGAATGAACACAAAAGGAGGTCCTGGATCAAGACATATCGCACCCCAAACCACAATAGCAGATGTTAAGGTTTTGTTAGCTATATCCGCGCAATACTGGTGTGGTTCCGATTTATTCTTCGGACAATTTCGCGATAAGAAAATTCGCTCTCTTTCGTGGGGATAATTCGCCCTCTATCAAAATCCGAGTTACGGGAGAAATTTCGACGCTGTATCACTAGGGGCATTTTAAGCAGATATCTCGTTGAGAGTTCGGCAACGAAACAAACTGACATTTCCATGTAATTATTATTTTATTTATCAACAATTGTTGAAGAAATCTAGAAAGACAATGACAAAAAAACCATTGGCGTTCTTTCTTTTTTACTGAAGCTCTGATCATTTAATACTTCATTATGGAGTATTATTTTGCCAAATTACAAGATTTAATTATTATTATCACTGGGTGGAGCACTTCATATAAAGCTAAGTATATATATGTAATACGTATCTGAAGGTTCTACTTGATGGAGAAGATACTTGAGTAACACAGATCTGCCTCCAAGTGTTTGTTTAAGGAAAATGATAAGGGTTTTCTAAAAGGAGTAATATGCGTGTTAGAATTTCCGTTTTGAAAGGGGGCATAGAAATTGTTTCATGCCCGGGATACAGTCGAAGATTTCTGAGAATCGAGAGACACTTTCAACGCATTCATTAACGGTATTTCCCCAGAGAAGAAGTACAGAAATACTTGATAGTTTTTTTCTGGGTACACTCACTTTAAAAGAATAAGCCTTCACGAATTCCCGCGTTGAAACTCATTTTTATTTTTTTTTAAAGATGATATCTGCCAACATCAACCGCCGCTATAATAAAAATAATTATGGGGTTCCATCTTCCCTATAGCAATCCATAAGTTGAACATGGATAAATACCATATCTATGTGTATCGTGTACGTCGTATGTTATAGACGTTATTAATTATTAGTAGTGTGCTCATAGGCAATAACAACAATTATTTCACGATTTAATAAAACGCTTAATCGGACAATAGCCTCCGTAAAAAGCTCGAAGCCTGAATGAAAAAAGCGTATAAAACGCATAATGAACTTCCAAAACCAATTAAACTGAAATCAACTGAAGAGGATGTTTATAGAAGAACGTCATTTCGATTTTTACAGCCGGATTTTCATCAACTAAAAGCCACTTTACAGCCGGGAACATAAAGGATTTCTGTTTTTGTTCGCTCTTTTCAAAAAGGTCCAAAGACGAAGGCTTTGAATTCCCATAGAAACCAAGTTTTGCCTATATGTAAGGATTTGTCCTTTGCAGTTTTTGATTGGTAATAGGCTATCCGCAATAATGATCGGAAAAAGGAGCATGTAAACAAGGTTGTTAACCAACCGTAAAGCTCTCGTATAGAGGAAAAATTGGCGCACACTCAAAAAGTTTCCTCAAGGCGAGGAAGTTTCGAGTATTTTGTTCTTTACTCCAGTAAAGTTGTTTGGACAGTTAAATTAAGTATAGCGGCCCTTTCATTTCGAGTCGATTTATCCCTGTTTGCAGCACCGGTCGGACCTAAACCACTCCACGAAAGGGGTGAAACCAGAAACAATCTCCTAATGTAACAGTCTATCACATAGTTTTCTCGTTAGATTTATTGGAGCGTGAGCTCGAGTTTGGGAAAGTTCTTGTACAAGCAACGAATTCTATAACCGAACAGGGAACCTGCATTCTTGTGTGTGGCAAACGAGATTATAAAATTTCTATAGACGAATAGGTGAAAGAGGGGAAAGTTTTTCGATTTACCTTGATCGAGTTAACACCCAGTTTTACTCGATTTTCGAGACAATTATTTACGTCTTATCGACAATATTTTCTGTGCAAACCAGCCGGGCCAATGTGGATATTTATTTACAACGATGGTTCCTATTTAACTTTGTCTGGATCGCGCTCCCGCGTGCACAGGATCAGATAGAGGGTATTTATTTATTTGCTTTGGACCTGGAGTGGATATCGATATACCCTTGTTTTTCTATCATTTGGGATTTAATTGGTTCAAGGCAAAAATAAACATTAAGAGTCCAACATCTGCGCTAATCGCAGGATACTGCGAAATTGTAGGGTCCAGTTCGGTCTACATCAGGAATATGACAAATAACGAGGCTAATTCATATTCTGGCCGTGTATAGGCAAATTGGAATAATTTCGAAGACAATATTTAGTTAACTAGTTAATATGTGCAATTTTGTTGGTCGTTTGGGATAAATAAATTTACGGTAACTGGTAGATTGCTGTTGCAGCACTGACCATTCAGTTTTGATGTCTGCATCGCACTATTGATCGAAGAGCTATGTGGTCAAGAATTGAATTTGAATGTGAACGTGTCGTGTTCTTTTACCAATCAACAATTCACTTCCAGTCTTCTTTGTGGATCTCCTAATTAGTTGCTCACAAGACTCAGTGTCGGGAAACTCAGTCATGCTACTCGATTTCCTTAGAAATTGGAATTCTTGCACATTTCTATTTTAGAAAATTTTCCACGCGTACAGGGTGTCTCAGGTTTCAAGGCCAGTTTAAGACGTCGTTTCCAAAAAATTTCACTCGTTAATCGACAAGTGAAATCTCACTTAGAAAAGCGGTACAGACCCTGTATAATTCTAAATAGGTTTAATATGTGCAGAAAATCCAAACTGAATCGAAGCGTCCAAGTGATTTTTGAAGTCGCTTCACTCCGAAGATTTTTTTATATGTTCCGTGCTAAATCACAACCCCGTGAGAAGAAATTAGAATAGAGTAGATAGCCCTGTATAGAGGGTGGTGTTTGAATTGTTCTCAAACGAACATTTTATGTAAGGATATGTCTTAAAATGAATCGTTTTCGAGGTACAGGGTGTTAAACATTAAGAAAAATAAAATATTTTTGTTCATATTTTCAAATTGGCGCATGATATTATATTGAAACACGGCACGTCTACACAGTAATCTTAACAGTGCATTTTCATTCTATTTAAAGAGAAATATTGAAACCGTAGGCCTGCCTGGGGGTTGCCAAGTTAATTCTTATAAGGGAATGTGAGATACGCCACTGTTATTTTCCATGTTCGATACTTTTTTTTTAATAACAGATTCAAAATGCATAAAACATGTTTGTTGCATTTTTTTTGATGAGATAAGTCGTGTGTGAGAAAAAAAATATCCCACGTTAAAAATGAGTGCTGAAAATAATGGCAAATTTGTTAATGAGGCTAAATTGGTCGTGCCAAACAAATTCGTATTGCTTTTAATTGTGATCCGCGATTTTAGCCGTTTTTTTATTGACACCCTGTATCACGAAAGCGACTCATGTTAGGACATACGTTCATAAAGAGTAAAGCGTAGGAATAAAGTATTTTTAGAACGACCAATTGGTGGGAAAACACTCGATTCCCTTGCCGCATCCTCTATAACCTTTTCGTATTGGGACAATCCAGAGAATCAGCTTCGTAAATATCGAAACACCCTTAGGGATCGCCCTGTATGAAATTTTTAACAACTAAAGCTATGGAAGTTAAGAAGACTCGACAACACAAATCTCTGAATATTTTAGAAAAATTTTCGCAATCCTCGGTCTCCCCTCGCGAATGCAACTCATCAACAATTCTTGTAATTTCCAATTCAGAATCTCCAGCAAATAATATTACTTCCATTCCTCCATTTAAATTTATCAGCAGACTAATTTTTTTTTCATTTTAAAGCGCACTTCCTGCACAAACTTCCGTTTGTCCAGCAGGAGTTTCAATCACAATGTTCTCACAACAATGACGCCTTTATGACGGATCCACAATAGCGGGTGGACCTCCGTTTCAGGTGAGTTATTATCTAAACATGGTGCTTTGTCCCGCTGGACCCTTTTTCATGCCGCATTTTCAGATTAATGCGTGAATAAAGACCGGTTTTCTAAGACCTCTTTTATGTTGTTTCGGTTAAAGTTTCCCCCGCAGGAATATGAGGCATGGAAACTCGTAAAAATTGGGGGTTATAGACAACCCTTTTCTAATTCCCCGTAACTACTCCCCTGGGAGCGATTAAAGGTCTAAATGCGGACTTTAAGAGGGCACCAAACATTAGACGGGTGGATTTCTTCGGTGCTAAATCATGACGCTAAACTGGCGAGCTATTTACTTTGAAACCGAATGATGTATTCCGAATTCAGACCCTCGGGGTGAGCTGGCATCTAAATCTTCCCCAAAGTAACGAGAAATTTAGATTTTTTTCCTACGCAGGGTGGACTACCTACATCATGATTTTGCGAGGTCGAAAGAGCATTAGTTGCTAAATCCTGTTAACAATCTAAATAAAATGGGAAAGTGCGGGTATCACTTAAAACTTATAGGGTCTCGGCATTAAGGGCGATAAAGGGAGGGTGGCAAGTTGTGTTTTTCTTGCTTTATCGGACCTTAAAAGTTTCTATAGGCCGCATATGAATGCTTTAGGGCTCTATATTCGAAAATACGTTTTCAGAAAGTTTATCCTCAAGAAACGTTGCTTGATTCGTATTCCTCCTAGACGCATATCCCAGGATATTGTCCACTGCATAATATGCATTTATTGCCCAAGGAGGAACTGCAATGACAATATTATTTACTTTCCATTAAGCTTCCACGTCGGAATCAGTCAGCCCGATTCTCCCTCGGAGAATCCCTCAATAATTTAAAAATAACAAACAGGGATACTCGGAGAAATTTTAACAAATGGAAAATCGAGCAAGTTTTCCCTGAGCAGTAATAAAATGACTCCCACGAGAAGGCAGAATAGGAACACACCTTTAGGTCTATTCTATACAGTTAGTAATTTTACATTGCTATTAAACAATAGCAATGTAGTGGCGCACGTTGCCTAAATGAGTTTTTAGGGCCATTTAACCCGCGATGGTGCCCTTGTAATTGCCGATCATATCCGCCACCTGCCCTTTTCAGGGTTATTTAGATGCAGGATTAAGTTGTTTTAGGTTGCCAGGTTGTGTTCGCATTGCAAATAAATCAAGGAAATTTTCCTTAAACGTGATGGAGAAAGAATCCATTCAGCCTTGGCTCACATCCCATTTTATTCAATCCCGAATGTCAGTCCTGACATTGTGATAACGTAGAGCCACATTCAAATCCACCTAAGGGTGCACTTTTCACAGGCTTGTCAGTTCCCTTCCGAATTGTGCAATCTCTCTCTTTGTTATTCCGACCGTGCACTTCGGCAAATTGATGATGGCTTCTCGCTGGACAAGTTTGACGATTTTAAATTTTATATAAACGGAACACGGGAACGGTCCAATTTGGCCCTACCAGCAACCAATAAAAGTTTCGTGTAATATCAGAAGTAAAGTGAAAGCTAATGCCGACTAACGGCACCTAACAGAAGTAATTCCTTAAAATCCCATGAATACATTTGAATTCTAATACATTTCCCTTGCTCGGCGTCCGATTTGGAGGCATCTCCCCAATTTTGAACGCTATTTGGAGAATGGAGGCAGTAGCGGAGGGCATTTGAGTAAAGCACGAGTCAATATTTGAAATGGATTTTACGAGCAGTAGCGATTTACATTAGATTCTGACCTTTTGTAATGAATTATTAGGAGATACGTTCACGGTTGACGAAATTTAGGAATACTCTGTGGAAAGGTGCCGATCTAAACTCCGTGGAATCACTGCAATGCGTATGCATAGGGAACGAAAATTCCCGCAGAAATTCATTAAAAGTTGAAAGAAACTGCTTTTTTTATATTGTGGGCCTATTTGAGTGCGCCCTGTATTTCAGATAATCTCATAAAAAAGTCCATAGGGGTGAGATCAGGCGATCTAGCAGGCCACTCCAATCACAAGCATTTCTGCAACTCTTAAATTTAGACATTGGTATGTTATATGAAACGTATTCAGAATTTTTCAGAGAATACAAATACATCATAATATACATGGGGTTCTGTAAGAAAACAATGACAAAGTACATTTATATGCTGCATGTGTAATCTTGTATATATGATATTGCGTTAAACAATGTACAAATAGAAACAATATTTGATGTGTTCTAGCATTTTCATGAAAAATAATTCTTAAAATTTTTAACGATTTTATACAGGATTTTTGATCTTCCATGTGTATATTAGAATTCGGATCAGGCACTATATGATTGTAACACAAATATCCTGGTTAGAGAGAAGGATTAATCAATCAAATCCTTCTTCTCAAGTAATTGGTATCAACCACAATACAGGCCTTCCCTAGAAATTTGATCGCTATTAATGGCTTCACAGTATTCACGAAGCTTCATTTCTTCTTATTTCCAAAAGACCCAAATTCCATTTTCAGGAATCAAACTTGAGATTCCGTATAACAGCTTTTTTATTATTTTCATTGAAACACCCTGTATATGCAATTTTGAAGTTTTACGAACCCCAAATTATTCTAGAACAATGTTAAACTGAGAACTTCTGGCTTTATGACCGCTTGGGTTGTTTTGATCTACAGAATGTACTAGCGGAAGGCTGCATGTTTAAGGCACTGGTTTTATAGGAAATATATTCTACCACGATTCTAGAACAGTTTAATGCTCGCATCTTATCACTTCATCACTACTGCCGTTTGAAAGCTAACGCTTCATCGCTAAAAGACTTGATTAACTCTATTTTTAGAAAAGAAACGTTAGAACGCTATTTTTTTTCATTTGAATGAAACACCTTATATATCTCGTTTTGAAACATTGGAATCCCCAAGCAATTCTAAGACATTCTTATACTTAGGTTTTCTGGATTCGTGACTGCTCATTGGAAGTTATGGTTCCTTTCCAAATCTTGACAAACTCCACTTTTAGACAAAACAGCTTGAAATTCAAGTATCTTTTTTATTTTATATGAAACATCCGGTATATGTAGTTTTCAAATTTTACAGTCTCCAAATGATTCAAGAATATTTTTGTGTCCACTCACCTGGATTTCTGATCTCTACAGTTGCATTGGAAATTCCCGAAACTTTTCAGTCATTTTCAAAGAATTTTCCTGTAAAATACTGACTATTGCACATTTCTCAGTTTATTTCATCCAACGTTCGAAGGGCAAAATATTCCAAATTCATGATTACTGGCAGCTGAAAGTCAACGCTTTATGTCCAAAAAGCTCAATAGAATCATCAAACTGCTATGAACTATGTCTTCCTGTCAGTGAAACACCTTGTATAACCCCTCTCCGTCTTTCAACCCTCATTCGTTCTAGAGAATCCTCGCGTGTAAAACTTAATAACTGCACATCCAAAAAGTTCTTATAAACACTATTTGCCAAAGAACCTTGAGATCTAAACAACTTTAAGTTTATTTTCATCAAACCCCTGCAACGGAAACATAATTTCGATCATTGCTTCTCCTTTCAAAAATAAATAAATTCTACTTCTATTTAAAAGCAATAAAGTCTAAACTTTCGCGAAGTCGTAAAGATTTAGGGCCTCTAAATAGGGTCGAAATAAAAGAATTATTGGCTATAAAAGGGGAAGATGTTCGGATATTAAATAGGGACAGTAAAGGCCCCATTTGCTGACTTGAAGCCGAGTTAACCTTAATCAGCCCTATTGGAACGGACAGTAAATTTTTTGGCAATAATATTTTAACTGTCTAATGAAGCCTACCACATGGTGTCATGAAGGTCTGGAAAAAGGTCAGAAACTGTTGAATTATTGGGGGAGGTTTTAAGCCGTAAAGACCGTCTGAAAAGAGCAGATAGAAATATTTTTAGTGAATTTATACCCCACAGACACAAAACAATTTATTCTTCTCCGATTCGAACCTCGCTCTCTTGTCCAGAAGTCGTTATACTTTGAATAGGGGTAGCAAACGTGGTGCTACCTCTTGTCTATTAACAATTTGTGTGTTTCCCTAAGAATTAAAACACTCGACAAGCAGCCGTAATCTTGTTATAATCAAGCCTAAATTGCACAAAGGCCTCTTTAAAAAGCAAAAAAAAAATTCAAATTAAGTTTTAAATAACGAATTTAATTATGGATAAATTAATTACAGCCATATTTCTCTCTTTTTATCTTCCTTTTTCCTCGGTCCTCTCTTAAATCTTTTTAGGGGTGAATTTAAATGACTTCTTAAGTTCCGCGAATGCGATCCGAATAAGATTAAGTACACAAATTTGTGGTGGATATACCAACTTGCCTTTGAAATCCAGATGGGATGTAGGTCACAATCGGCTGCTGCACACGTATCCATAGTTCAAAAGGCTCAAGCAGCGTTCACACTTAGTTTAAGAGCCTCATTTTTCTTTTCAAATCGCTGAAACTCGATACGTTATTTATCTTTGGTGGTTTCTTTTCAAGATGGCCCAATTTCACAAGTCCAGCTCGAATTACGTGGCTCTGAAGGAGGTCTTTTACGATTTTCTACAAATGTTCTTTGAGGGTTCGATAACGTTAAACAGGATGATGCAAATATAGTACAATTTTTGTATCACTTTCCAAGAGGTTTATTTCAAAGAACTTTAGCTCGTTAATTGCCGAACATTTCCGGAAATCGCTCCAGAAAAGACGAATTCTTCACGGTTCTTGGGTGCCGTTACGGCACGTGCTCAGCACGCTGCCATCCTCTCGGTGCTGCATGTAAAAGAGGTTTTTAAGTGGCGTAAAGGATATTGATGAATTAGATATGGCTAAGAAATTAGCGGTTTTCCTTCATAAAGAACGCTCGCAGATAGGAAACCAGATGTTTTTTGTTAACTATTTTGACGGGAGAAAATAAGAAATAAATTATTTTTATAGCAATGGATTCGAAACCTCGTAAACTCGGAGAGTAATGTGATGATGATTTGTTAAAAATTTTCACGTTTCTATTTTGGGCTCACTCTCTCGCAAAAATGTCCCCTGGTGGCATAATAAATGGCAATTCCTTGCTACAAATTAAACTTGCTTCTGCAAATATTTTCACTAACTTCTTTTCCCATCAACAGAATCTAAAATGGAATAAAAATTCATATATGCAAAGATGGGTCCGTATAGGCATGGTTCTTGAGATATCGAGCTTAAAAAAAAAGTGATAAGAAACTCAAATATTTACTTAGTATTTTGTTGAATGTTAGAGGGCGCCACACACACTATTATGCCTGACTTTAAATAACTATATCCCTTAATATTTATCGTTCAAAGCAGCCGCTTTGAAAAAAAAACGGGTTTAAACCTAAACCCCCGTTTGAAGTTTATAAATTAAATCACTGAGATTTTTAAAAAAATAAACAGAAAAATGTGTCTTTTATTGATTATATTACGATGTTATAAACTTACAGCAGATCACTCGTAAAACGAGATTAAACTACTGTTGCAAATAAATTAATAACATTTACAATAATTGCTGAAAATGACTACAACCTGTTGCGATGCATATATCAATTCGCCTTAACATTGATTAGCGAACTCTTGCCTGGTGTCTGATCAGCAATGGCGCGTGATTCAAATATTCTATTTCTTAGATTGTGTTAATTTTGTACTGTAGTTTTGTAAAGTAGTGACTTCAATTGATTCCACAGAATTTAATCCGAAGGATTCAAATCTGGTGATCTGGCAGGCCAGGCTTGCGGTCCCGATCTTCTTAAGAAACGGTTAGGTAGATTCTGGTCCAGAATCAACAATTTGCAAATTTTTATGTTTATCTAATTTTCACTAATTTGGTGATAGTAATTTGTAAAGGGACAGTCTAACATAGCACGTGACGCTAAATAATGTGTTTTTCTACTTATTTTTCAGAATGTGATTTAACTGACAAACTTCCAACGCAGGTTTAAAATGACAAAACCCGTAGCTTTCGGCGACAAATGCTAAGTGTTATGCTTATTTAAGCTCAAGTACAGCAATGTATGTGGTCTTCTCTAACATTAAGCAAAAAGTAAGTAAAAAATTTGAGTTTCTCATCACCGATACCATCAACATCTGGAATTTCGTCAAATCGACGTGTTATTGAATAAAAATATAATTAATATACTTAAAAAAAAAATGTTTTTGAAGCCCTGTATCTCAAGAACCAAGCGAATACGAACCCGTGTCCATAGGAAATTTTTATCTTAAGATTAGTCGAATATGCAGTGTGTGCAAGTGGTTAATAAACACCCTGTATGAGACGTACGAAGAATCAAGAAAATTCAAGAAAATGGCATAAGATGCAAAGCAGTGATAACATAGGAGTCATATGGGAAGAAAAATTTGTTTATATGAAATGGGAAATTCCGAAGGAAAACCTTATTCTAAAAAGGACTAAGACACTGAGGCAAAAGAACGACAACCACGAAAATTTTAGTAAAAAAATGCGGAATCAATATGATAAAAAAGAAATTTATGAAAAGGGTCAAAATTAATGTAAATTGTCAGATATGTAGTGATGTAATGTATACAACCATAGTTTAGGATGACACCAACCCTGAAGACGAAGCTTCTACGATGGGGGGAGAGAGGCACTATTACCATTGCTTGGATACAAGAAGCGATGAATTGCAAAAAGAAGAGTTTCATAAACTTAGCAAATCTTATGCAGCTTTGTTCAAATTTACAAGGTTTTTGTTAATACTCCCCTTTTTTCATCGTTACGTTGGTGATTTTCCATTTTAATTTTACCTGCAGCAATCGAGCACAATAACAGAAAAATACTCGTCCCAAACGAAAACTCGCCAAACAAGGAAACTCGCAAACATAATTCCGTTTATAAATCGAGAATAACGCCAAAAAGGCTCCTTTGTGTCAAAATAAATTTCGTGCCTTTGCTCCGGAGCCAGCTTTTTCTTTATGCTTTAGTCGTTAGGATGATTAAAATCATCTCTGGCAGATTTTAAAGCAAGATTTCATTAAGCATTGCCGAGTTTTAACATATTTTTGTTAAATGAAATTTCCGGTTGCCAGGCCTCGAAAAAACCTATTAACGGCCACATTTTCTCCTACCCATCTGTCATATGTGTCGTTCTCAATTAATGGAAATTAAATATAGTTATAGCACGCAATATAGAACCACAAAAACCCTTTAGTCGAGCTTATTACGCTCACCCTCATCCGTCATTATCGCTATGACACGAGCATTAAGCATGTGAATGGGTTGTTAAGTAAATGCTAATAATTTCATTAAATTGGTTTAATAGAGATGTTATTTTAATAGAGATATATCGAATGTTTTTCGGTGGGATCTTCAAACATGTAAACGAAGCCTGACCAAACAAATTATATCGGTTTGTTCAACGGTTTAACCTCCGGATTAAGCGCTGGTTGATATAGGGGTCGTCAAAAGCTGTAATAATACAAAAACCCAGTTCCAAATGGTAGAGGAGAGAATATGAGCTGATCAAAGGTTTTTGTCTCTATCTTGACGCATTAAGTCCTAATCTGAGAAAATACACCCTCGCACATCGGGGAGTTCGGGACAATAGTTTCTATTATTTCCCCTTGGCGATTGCAGGGGGTGCGTGTGCAATCAATGTGCGAACTTTTAATGTCTTTTCTATCGTTAGGGGCGCCGGGCCCATACAGGGTGTTATTGAATAAGTGTCCGATATTTCACTGGGTGATAAGATGGAAAGTCATTATAAACATGTGTCCTAGCTCGTTTAGTTTTCGACATGCGGAGTATCTAGGTTAAAAAAATAAATTACATATTCTTTGATATCTTTGTTAACTTTATGAAATTTCGTATTCGGGTTTTTTCGGAGATGAGAAATTTAAATTTATCAACGATTTAGTTGTATCTTCTAGAGGGGGCCACAAACGACCATTAGCACACTTTTAGACAGCTGCAACTTTTTTGTGCCACACTGCATGTAACATTCGAGTAGGGAAAGCTAAAAGCAGCAGTTTCCGAGAAAAACGCATTTAAAGCTGATCATGCGTGCTAATCATCCAAAGGTTTTAAAATAACTTACTGTTACTTTTTATCAACGAAAGCAAGGAAATAATATTAAAAAAATTAAATATTATTAATTTTTAATTAAAATAGTATTACGTTTTTTTAATGGTAATAATGTTTAGAGCATTACGAAATAAGACTAGATAAATAATAACAATTACAATAGGTGTTGGAAATGTGCTCTTCTTTGCGCTATGCATTGATTTTTCAACCCTTTAAAAAAATTCCAGGAACATTTTGCATTGTTTGATATAATTCTGTTGTCCTATTTCTGAGATGAAAAGCGTCCGAATTGTCGCTTGTTGCGCCCTCTAGAAAATGCAACTAAATCGTTGGCAAATGAATTTTTCATTCCAAAAAACTTCCGGATGCAAAATTTCGTAAAATCAGCTGAAAGAAATCGCCACATATCGAAGAATGCGTGATTTGTTTTTCAACTTTGATGACCGATATCTCGAAAATGAAACGAGCTAGGTTACATGTTTATCAGAACTTTCCATCTTAAAACTACTTGAAAAATCACTCTGTGAAATATCGGACGCTTATTCAGTAACAGCCTGTATAGTACTCCGAAGGAAACTCGGTCAATACGGTTCGAGACCGTCTAAAGTACAATTCTGTGACTTAATATGTAGCAAATTCCGTATCGAATTTTCTTTATAAATAAACAATGGCAAAACCGCTGAATTTGCACAATTTCTTAAATAAACTTATTTCGTCGACTTAATCTGTGAATATTTCAGATTTAATTTCGTTTGAATGCTCAAAGTTCGTTATGTAACTTTCAGATATTCGAATCTAAAACCTCAAGCTCTTTGCAAACTTTTGCATTTCTAAATATGAGTTACTCTCGTGCCTAAATTACTGAGAAAGTCGAAAAATTGAAAATTTGGTAGGCAAAATCAATAAACGAGCATAAATGATAACTTTGACAAGGGTAATGGAGAAATTTGCGTATATAGCAGCAAAATTTTCCGGACAATTCCCAAAAATGACAAATTTTCTACGTTACACCTCTAAGTAACAACCATAATTCGTTTGCGTCAAATAACCACTACGATAACGAAGTTCTGATATCCAGCCGGAAATTACGGATCCCGTTATATTTAGTAATCACAAGCTCGCTTAAGGGGAGATGTGTGCATGACCAGAATCAGGATACGCCTCACGGCGTATCATTACCTACCCCCTCCTCCCCAAAAATAGTGATCCAAAAAGTCTCTATTAAATTACATTTGGCTCCGTTCGTGATCTCCACGCCAAACATCCAAAATGTTTTTAAAATATCTGAAGCAGACTGTGACAAAAATCACAAACTGGCATCGTTGCTTTTCAAATTTTATTCGAATATGACGTCAGTTGATGAACCATAAACATCCAAAAGCACTGTTTTCCCCCTAACAGCTTTCAACAATTAATTCATCAACCGTGTTGAATTTTATCAGGATATATTGATTTATTTGTTGTGCATTCTGAGTGCTGGTAACACCGATAGAATCGGGTTCAACATCGGTCGCCGTCGACCGATACGCAATTTTTCATTATATGCCATTTAAGACATCTCCTTGGAAATATGAATTACAGATGTCTATCTACATTAGTGGGAAGCTAAAGTTTGGTTTCCGCTTAGGGTGATCGATATCGCACACAACGGTGATCAATTTAAAGATAACTGAAACATAGGTAAGTCAGTTACGGCAAACCTATTATGAGTGAATAAAATCGTCTTTTTTTGATGTTGAACCACCCGTTCTGGTTTAAAAGGGAATAAGGTGTAGGTGTGGTAGAAAAAAAAAGGAACAAGTCGGTGGACTAGGTGCAGATTAGTCTAGGTAACGGATAAGGTATAGGACCCCAGAGATCGATGCCCCATAAAAGTAATAAATTGATCAGAACTATCGGTCGCTGAAGACCAATTCCACTTTATAGGGCCATTTTAACAGTTTGTATAAACACCCTGTATAAGCTCGCTTATGGTCTCCCCAGTATTTTTGTGTGAATTATCAAATTTATGAAACGCGTACTATTTGGTTTGGTCTAGCTTCGTAATAACCTGAGCTATCCTCACCATCATTTCCTTAACCCCTTTCCCAGAACTTTTACAGAAATTACCATTATTGTTAAGTTGCTCTCCAAGTATCTTTTATACGGCTTTATTGGCTTCTTTATTAGCAGCATTGAATGAATTCAGTTTTTAGTGCAGGATTTTAAGTTTAAAAAGATCTCAAAACTGGGCGCGAGAGGGATTATTTATGCCTCCACTATGGAAGTTGCTAGTTTTAAATCTTCCTTTTACTCCGCTTTAACTGGGCTTTATTTGCTGCCGCTCGAAGAATTATACAAACTCCCATCCTTCTGGGTCAAATACGTTTCATATTAGTTTTTAACTCCCTAGGGGTTTTTGATGCAAACCAAACTTCCCAGAAAAATGTCTTTGTCTGCGAAGAAGTAAAAATACGGCTCACGTCGAATTACTTACGGCCACCTAACTCGAGGAGCAACTCCGAAACACAACTCCATTACTCCCATACATACACAGACAACTCTTTGTGCCCCCTCGAATACAAAGAAGTCGAAAACATTATAACGTTGAAGTGGTTTGTTCTCGACTCCCAGCTGAAACAGGGTGAAATAAACATTTTTTACCGGCACTTGAACGAAAAACTTCCACAAAAGAAGTTGCATTTGGAAGTTGCCCGTATTCGGGGCAGGTCTTTCCTATTGACACAGTCTCAGTTTTAGTAATTAGTTGGGCTTGTTGGATTAGCTGCTTCGAGTTCTATTGGATTTCAGCCAGTGGCGGAGTTTTAAGAACGATTATTTCCACAGGGTAACTTAAAATGAGAGAATGAGCTTCCAACCTCAGAACCCCCGTGCTAGAGCGGATCTAGCTCCGTGGTAAATATACGACGTAACTAAATTTCGTCACAGTATGATAACTATAGGGGTGGAATTGCACATAGAGGAGATAACGCCTCCGAGATAACGTCTTTTGCTAATTAATATAGGGAGATTATGGTAATGGAAAACTCGGGCTCCGGGGAGGTGCTGCCTGCAAATGTATGGATATTTATGCGGGTTAAGTAAATTGAAATAATAATTAGTCTCTAATGAGATAATCGGCTGATTTTGAAATCTTGGATTAATGATGATGGATTTATGGGAAATCTACTTAGAAGTAAGCTAAAAAGGCTTAAATTATGAAATTTTCACCTCCTGGTATGCTTTGAGCCTTCAGAATTTTAACACTCGATACTATTCATCGAGGACAACTCCAACGTAATCGACCATCTGCCCCTTTATCGGTAATTTAATTACCAATCAACGATTTAATTCGGAAATGGGGGACTCAACTCGATTTGTATTTGGTTTTGGCCACTACGATCAGTTCAGGAAGGATCCCTTGTAACATGATACATCGGTCGCCCGCGAAACACATATCAAACTCTTAAATCCAGAAGAAAAATTAATTACAAAAACGGTTCTTGGTAATTTACATTTCAACCGAAACACTTTCCAGTATCCCGAAAACATCCTAAATAGTGGCAGGAAGGGTGATTCATCATATTTTTTAAAGTGTACCGAAGATGAATGTGGCGCGAACGTATTTACGAGTCGAGAATAGATTCGAAGATAGCGAGCTTTTAGCGCGTCATAACTTTCGAGGGGGTGAGAAATAGTGGTGGATTTGTTCGATTTTTTATTTCCATGAATTATTACTATTGACGGCAGGAAACGATGCGCTCCTGATTGACAACACGAAACAATCATAGCGACAACTGTCCCGGGTGAAAATCCAGGGCCGGGTCGTAAATAATCCGGCCGATGTAAATGAGGACAATAACATTATTGTAAAATGCAAATTCGCCAACGGGAATCCATTACGAGCCAAATAATATGCCGTTTCGCCCTCCCCGAGGGAATATTAGAAGGGAAATGCACAGTGTTCAGTGGAACTGGCGCGGGGATTTGGGAGAAAAATCTCATGTAAACGATTCGGTTCTGCTTAATTTGGCAGGGGAAGAATGAATTATTTTCTAAATGAGTCTCGATTTGAGGGAGGATATTTACTCTTTATAAAAAGTGCATTGTCAAAAAATTGTTTTAAAACACGGAACAATCATTGCCGGGAAAAATTGAAAAGGAAAATTCTATCAAGATTAATTGAAAGTTTGGTTTCCATAAGGAAGCACAAAGGCGGCAATCGAGTTGAGTTGATTTAATCGAAAAGCCAATGTCTCCATTCTTCAGTTTAATTGACGTTGCCTATTATTAAAACGAACCAAAGAGACATTCTTTCTAATTCTTTCAGGCTAAGGCTTTTTTGTTCCCTCTTCAACTCTTTTGTCGTTTTTAAAATACCTTTGAGTTGTAATTTCTGGAAGTACGTCATAGAAAAATTTTAGTAATGAGTTTTTAGATTTGAGGAAGTAATGTAATTTGCATATATTCGACATAATAATAAGATTACCTTCAAATTATAGATAGATTTAGAATAAAAAAAAGAGTGACCTTCGAGAAATTCTTTTGCACCGAGAAACAATAATACAAAGAACAGTTTTTTTACTTTATAAAGTAAAAAAGAAATCCAACGTACTGAATTAGCACATTAAAAACGCAACAAAAAAGTTATGCCCCGGGTGAGGATCGAACTCACGACCTTAAGATTATGAGACTTACGCGCTGCCTACTGCGCTACCGAGGCGTGATAGATTTAGCTGGGACACGGCTTCAAATACTGACAAGCAAAGACAACACTAAATTATGCCTTATATTAATTTGTCATATAAAAATTATATATTTTAAAGTAGTCTAAAACAAATATAATACATCTACGTTGAACGACACAAAAAGGCACTAAGAGATAATACTAAAATAATATAAAACATAACGCATATTGGTGGCGCCACCTTTCAACAACTATCGACACTTAGCGAGAAACCTTCACAGTGCTCATGCCGTGATGCCTATTGATTATGCAGTTGCCGCGATTGGGGAACAGATGGCGCTACAGTAAAAAAAGATATTGATTTTACGTTTCGGGGAAATTTGGAAGGTAGGGCTAGTTTTCTGGCAATTTTTAGCACTCAAATCTCTTTAAAGTATTTATTACAGGTTTTGCGAATACTTGGAATCTGAATCAAACTCGAAATTAATCAAGAGTTACGTATAAAAAACAAACTTTATCTAATTTTCGACGAAACTTTGTTCGCAAGCAATTAATTTGGCTCATTTTTCCATAGATGGCGAAGCGATGCAAATATGGAACTTTTGGGATTTATTCGAAACTTTGAAACCAAAGATAGGAAACTTATTTTTACTAGTTTTCATGTCATATTTGTCGGTTTTATTACATTTTGCCAACAATGATTGATTGCTGTTTTCAGTTGTTATCATTTTATTTTGCGAGTTTCCATGTAGATTTTTACTTCGTCTATTTAGTTTACACTCTTCTAAATTTACCAATGAAAAATAGATCATCAGTTCAAAATCATTTATCTTCAGTGATAGGATTCACTTTCCAGCATCATAAAGATTACTTTAATTAAATTTAAGAAAAGCAGTGCGCAAAGCTAAGAAAAATTCCCAACTTACCTCAAGTCGCAATTAGTAAATTGCCACGAAACCTAAATTTGGACTAAAAAACCATTTGCCTAATCCCCTCTAGAAATTAATCCATTTAAGTGCCTCTACTCAAGCCGAAAGCTTGGATCTCTTAATTAAAACACTAGTTCCTTCCTCTTTTTGTAATCCAAAAGGAAAAAAAAGGCAAAAAAATTATCGAGAATTCTTTGCAGGACTTTGAATAGGAAAGCGGAACCTTATTTATGTCTTTTTAATAATTAACTGAGTTTAAACGTAAATGTATTATTTTTAGAATTTTTTAAGCTTTAGGTGCACAAATATGATTTCAATTACCAACCTAATCCCGCTTAATCTTTTCCAAACGACGGCTTTTGCCTCTCTAATCCCTCTTCTCTCCTTTTCCCTCTTTCTTGCCTTCAGTGTGCGAATTTCTAATATTAAGAAAACACACTGCTGGGTGTGAGTCCAGACGATATCAGCCAGCCATAACAGCATGCATAGTGATTATTATTTCTCCCTCCCTGCACGTTCCCTCTAGTGGGGAAAGAATATTCAAATCGAGGGTCTGATGGATATTAAAGTGGTGATTGTTTCTCTTTTATGGCGGATCCTTCAGGAGTCCATAAAAAAATGAGTTTCTCCTGCCACCTATTGTGCGAGTTATATTAATTTTCGGGCCTCGTTGTCGCATTTACGAGTCAACGAGGCCGCAAGAACGAAAAGTGAGATTTACATGACAAAAGCTCCATGGACGGGAGGCGGCAATAACGAAAACCCCGAAAAAGAATGGTTACTGAGGAAATATGAGTTTATTGCCAGTGCCGGCCTTCGCTTCGAACCCTGCTTAAAATCCATAATATCCATAAATCTATACGCAAGAATGTGCTTATATTAGAAATTTATCGGTTTTCCACGTTGACCGTTCGGGGGCAAGGTCAATCATGAATAATTTAAAAACTGAATTTCGCTCGATTCGCTAAAGCAGGTCCTGGTCTAAGAGGTGGAATACGTGAGGAAGCCTAGCAGGAATTTCCCGGTGAAATTTATTTCCTTCGTAAGTTTCATGGGCCACGAATTTGTCTGGCTCGGTTTTTCTTTATTTTACACTTTCCTGGCAGACTTCCATATTCTTTTGTTCCTAAGCAGCTAATAAGGAGCCGAATGCAAGCGTCGATTCCGTTTTCAACAGGGTTTTTACACCGGTGATGGATAATGTGCGGATTATTGTCTGAATTTTGACTATGCAGGACATAGATAATTGGACTTAGGAACCCAATAATGAATTTTGTTAAGCTATGATAGGAAGATAGGCGAAATTAATATATCTACTCTTATGGTAATTTTCAGGAAAGTTTCGGAATTTTTGTGCATTAATCTTTCTCATTCAGAAGACAATTAAAATTGAAGAAAGAAAAGAAGTAATAAACAAACCGCAGACGAATTTGAGTGGTTGTGAGGCCAAAAAGTTATTGGGGCTTTCACATTTTTTATTCTATCGATCAACAAGTTTTTCAGATTCGATATTCGATATCTCCAGATATATTTTCGATTGTTCCGCAGTTCTTCGTATGCTATTGCTGGAGATTTACACTTATGGTCTTATACAGATTAGGCTATGTTTCTTTCCCTGGACCCCCACTCACTTCTAAAACGTATAAACATTAAGGGATTTTACAGGAGCTTTGGCCCTTCGCCCCATGTTATTTTAAAGCGTCTGGAACTCCTGCCCCTGGCTTGCACTTGTCAAAACAATAACAAGAATAAATGAGGGCTGATCAAGGGATTTTAGCGGCGTTCATTGGAGTAATGACGGTCAAGGGAAAGCAGAGACTGGACGAAATATACTAATAGCCAGTGAAGGCATTGTTGCAGTTTCGATTTCAAATTTAGGCGCCACTATATGAAAGCTTATCCTGTCCTGAAACGTTTCCCTGCGGGATTATTACCAGACAGGAAATTAATCCCTATGAGCGGATTATTTATCTTCATTGCCTTCTGCTTATTTGAACTGCACATGCAGTGATTGCTTCAGAATAACTTTATTATACAACAGCATCGAGATCCAGGCAGTAATAGCCCCTTTACAGGAGGCATTTTACTTTTACCTGAAACGTATAGTGAACCAAGTTAGGAACAACCTTTGGCAACTTAACCCCATTTTCAATTAATTGCCTTAATAATTCTAGAAAGCGAGGAGGAAGGGACCGAAAGTTAAGTTAAACTTAAGTTAAATTGCCCCTCGTTTTAAAATGTCCCCGGCAAGATACTTTAACATTCGTTCATGTAACGGCAATAAGCGCGTACTACGCCCTAAATGGGGGGTATTGAAGTCGACTTTCGCTTCCATTAATAAATCAGAACGATGTGATGTTAGGGCTTTTGTGAAATTAAGTTAAAACTGGCTGCTATTCGGAAATTTTAACAAAGGGCGCGCCATTGTCGTTACGGTTTCATTATGCCTCTGTGGGAATTTTAATTCACTACTGAACAACAAAAAATGGCCTGAAATAATGCTCGCCGAGGCCAAATCTGGACCAAAAAGGCGAGCGCTTGAGTTTGGATCGGTCGAAATTAATCTATTAAGAAGTGCGAGTCATATTTACCTCAGTTATGAGCACAAAATCCAACAATAGTTTGAATGAATTTTCCGAAGCGACAAATATCAAAACAAAGTAAAAAAGCGCTCTATTTCGAACTTCGTCAATTTCTGGGCTAAGGCGAGTTGGGTTAAATCGTCATAGATCAACTTCGACAAAGTTTTATATAGACCATCCAGAAACATCCTGTATGTCTGCTTTTGTCCTGTTCGAAATAAACTGCATAGTTGTCGTAGAATTTTCTCTAGTTTTGGAATTTTGAGGGTCGTGGAGAGCGGACGGTTGCTTCTAGACGGTTTGGTGCTAAAGGTCGTTTAAAAAGGAATGTTTAGGCTTTCCAACGCGCCCCCTTCGAGGTCGGTCGTGTGAGGAAATCAGAGCAGTGGCGTGTCAAAGTTGAAAATTATCGTTTTTAAAAATGTGATTTCTTAGGGAAACCTCTTGGGTGGTGTGAAGTTTAGCAAAGGCAAATGAAAAAGAAACTCCAAAATTTTGATGTTTCGAGTGTATAGATGGGAAAGAGGAACGGGTGGAAGGGAAGAGTTCCCGTTTTGTTAGACGCAGGGTGGCATCGAAAAGGGCATCGTCCGGGCTACCTTTCTCGTATTTACCAGTAGCTCGAGGATTGCTGTCTAAGGGGTGTTAATCCGGGTTGGAAATTTTGACGTGAAAATTGAAATGATATTAAGTGGGTTTTCACTCGCTGTGGGTTACGAAAAATTCTAAAACCTATTGGGAGATTTTGCGCAGTTCTTATACTGAGCCATTTATTTAATATTTTCATTTTCGATGCCCGTTTGTGGAGGTTTCACTACGTATAAACATGTACCTTCCGCACGTCAGGACATAGAAATATCAAAAACCGCTTGAAGATTTTTCACATAAGCCTACGTGAGCGTGCCATAAGTGGAAGTGATTGAATGAAATTTCATATTGTAACGAATTATTGAATTTCACTTTGCCTATACTAATTCAGAATTCTCCCAAAAAACTTTAAACACAGATCTTCTACCGTCTTAAATCACTTTCAAGTGTCTATATTACTTTCGGTAAACTCATCGACCTAAAAAAATTAACACCCCCCAGAGAGCATATTTCTTGGTGTCCTAAAAAAATGCCTTTAACACCTAATAATTTCGACTAATGACTTTTAAAACAGGCGTGTGGCCCTTCCTGCTGAAACCTGGAAGTTTTCTGCGGGTTGCAGCCGCTTCGCTCTATCTAAACGGGCATCTTAATATCCACTTAGCGTGTCAGGGGTCAATTAACAATTTTAACTGAAAATCCGTATTATGTGCCCTTCGTTTTCCCTTTTTGGGCTAAAAGTCATCGAGCATAACTAAGATCTGATACGGTGGCATAATGGAAGTAAATCGAAATATAGAATTGAGAACAAGTTAAATTGATCTATAATTATAACAAAACTCCATGCATGGATCTCTACCCATTTCATTGCTCCGCGGTAGCTGTTGTACGGATTAGGTTTTTGTGCTGTCCCTAAACACAAGGGAATCTCCCGAATAATTCAAGAAAAGGGTATTAACGTTCCGACCGTCCGTGAGATTAAAAGGACAGCTTCCTTATTTTCTTTGTTTTGGAAATTTAAGGAGACCACAGTTCGCCGATTTTAGCACAGGTGCCCTTTGCCAGGAAATAGACGATTGTCTATTGGCAATAATGTTCTTGTGATCAGTTAAAGCGTATTTGTTTTGGCTCGATGATCGCAAGTCGTTAGGAACAATTTTCGATCTTAGAAAAATTAGATCGCTTTTTGATACCTCGAAGGTACCACGAAACGAATATTATTAAAGAACTCATCCTCCCTCCCCTGCCCCCAAGCCTTATTTCCCCTGGAAGCAATTTAAAATCTGTAAATTGAATTTACCCCAGATTCACAGAATTAGAAAAAAATGCTTTGACAACCTGTAGAAAGCAAAACAAGCAATTTTAAGGCAATTTAAATGTATCGCTTCACTTTTATCCGCTAATACTCCGTACTCGTTTGCATCAATGTTCCTGGGACGCCCTATAAATTCACGATATTAATTTTAATCTCGTATAAAATAACGACACATTGCTCCCATAAGCACAAATTTAAGGCTGACAACTTCCCCACCGTCCTCTGCTTTCTTCATGGGGCTGAGTTATGCGAATAATGCAAAATGCACGCTGGAAATAGCTATATTTTCAGCTTCCTCATAAACAGGCCTAATTTATAGCTCAGCTATTCCTAAGTAGTCGTTCGATTATTTTTAGCGTTGCGTTGGAGGAACGTTGAGAAGAGAATGGAGTTGACAACAGTGGACGCAATTCATTCTCAATTGGAAGCTAATCAGCCTTCAGCCTTAAAATTTCGATTGCAGTGTAATTACGCGGCTAAATCGGCTTCCATTACTGCACAGGCAGTTTAATCCATGCGCTATTAGCCCGTACAGATAATCTGGCTACAAAGTGTTTGCACACGACACTCATAACCAAATAAACACCGACTGGGTGAACAATCAATCCAGAAACGACCATCCATCACTAGATGAAAGCCGGGTCTTGCTAAGTGCATTTCGATGTTCACCTTGGCAATTGTGCCCACCACCGAGTGCCCTGTTCTGCATACGGCATCCGAGGCCATTATAATTCATCTTTATTACGTCACTGCACCATCTATTTGAATTTTAAGGGCGCACATAGTAACCGAGTCTAGTGTGACTTGGTATAATTAAAATATACTCAGTTTCATATGAAATACGTCACCTAATAATAATAATTATTAAGTAATTTCGGGAAGACAATGCTTCATAATAGAGTATCAAATGGTCAGAGTTCTAGTGAAAGAGAAAGAACGCCAAAGGTTGTTTTTGTGATCGACAATTTCCTGAGGCCGGCATTAGTACTCTTCGTGCATACTTTACCAAACGACATATCCCAAGAGGACAATGTAGGGCCGCGTACTGCGAACATTACTCCAAGATACCCGGAACAAGCAAAATTAGAAATGCTGACTCGGCCTGCACGTTCACCAGACCTATCACCTATCGGACATCTTGGAGAAATGGTGAGTCGGCATCTTCAAAATTTTCCGAGGGCTCCAAACAACTTGGATGACCTACGACATCACCTTGGGGTAGCATGAAATGAAATACCCTAGGAGGAAATTGACCATTTGCAAAGCGTCCCGCGAAGAGTACATGCTTGCATTGCTCTACGAGACGATGTCACTCATTATTAACTTTTTAATTAATTAATGTTGTTTTTTTATTGAAACTTTGATCATTTGATACTCTGTTGCAAAAGCATTGTTTTCCCAAAATTACAAGACTTAATTATTATTATTACTGGACGGTGCATTTCATATGAAAGTGAGTGTATATAATATGGGAATAAAAGATGGCGTGATAAAAGGGATAATAGTGTGATACACAGCGTGATTTCCGGTGCTTAAACTAACACAGACCTTTAAAGCTTAAATTAGTAAAGCAAAGAGAGCGACGGTTGCTGCCGTACAAAGCAGGTGTGATTTCCCACAGTAAAGAAGTTACTTTTGCCAGATTTTCGGATTATAACCCCAGCCGGAGTGGCAAAATGTTTTCCTTTATGGGAAATTGTCAACTGAGGTAATTGATATGCATCCAACAGCTGCTTTGTTTGGTGAAAATGTTTTTCTTGGTCCTATTATAGCTGAGTTTAGAGATATAACAAATTCATCGCAGTATAGATTGTTTCGGTGCGATGCATTCTTTACTCTCTTTAGGCCACAAAATTTGTAAGACCAATGTAACCCTAAACCGGAAGAACCAAAACAAATATTACAAACCAGTTCATTCAGCCTTACAGGGCGAAATCTCCACGAATTTCCGAGATATCGATGCTCAATTTGTGAAAAGTGACGAAAATTCGTATTTGCGTCTTTTGAAAGTCATAGAAGCTTGAAAATTGGTTCATCATGTCTGTAGGAATTAATGGCCAAGCGTGAAAAGTGACAAGAAATACGAGGGTAGTCTCAGAAGTACCCGACCTGACACAAATAGATGGTGATTTTTTTGTTAAAAGTTTGCCTATATTACAAACCTTAAAAACATGGACGCATCATTTCATCCCTGAGACAAAAAAGGAGTCAAAATGATAGACTTAAGGGGAGAATCGGCTCCACAGAAGGCGCAAATCGTTCAATTTAGTAGGAACGGTGATGGCGTCAGTTTTTTTTTTGGATGCACGTGGGGCAGGAAGTATGAAAATGCGACCGCACTTGGCGAAAAAGAAAGTTTTGTTTCATCAAGACAACGTACTTGTCCATACTTCCGTCATCGCGATGACCAAAATCAATCAATTTGGTTTTGAACTTTTCCCTCATCCACCGTATTCGCCAGACTTAGCCCCCTCAGATTATTTTCTATTTCTAAAAGTTGCAAAAAGGGCGCGGTAAACCGAGATTTGCCAAGAGTGAAGAGGTGGAACCCGAGGTTGATGTCTATTTTAAAACATTCGAAGCTTCTTACTAGAAACATTGGATAGAAACCATAGAATATCGCTGGGAAAAGAGTGTCAATCTCCAAGGACAGTATATTGAGAAATAATGTAATATTTTCTTTTATTTTCATCTTCAAGTGCTAGGTGGGATGGTTGGGGACAATCCTCGTATTTATGTTAACCTGAATCTGAACCAGCTTCAATTTTGGAAATTTTTCAAAAAAAGTAAAAGTTTTGCAATTTTTTTTTCCGGCAACATTCACAGATTTTGACCTCACCGCGAGTCTGAGAGCCTCATTTGGAAATCCTATGTCGCGAAAATATAGATTCCGAACCTCCTATATGTTCCTGATCTTCTAAACAGTTTCGCCCAATTCGTTTGAGCAAAATTTCCTCATTGATTTGAATTATTTCAAAACACTAAAGTACCCACCACTGGACTTGATCCGATTCTTTGAAAAGCCCAGAATCATCCACTACACGGCACGCTTTCAGGAAACCGCCCCCTATATTTCTCCTCTTTTCCTGTTTTTTAATAAGCTTTGACACTCCCCTTTTGGTTGTTATTTACCTAATCAACTACAGCTAATATTTGACAGGAGTGGGTCACCACATGACTGAATTCGAATTCGTTGCATTATTGATGACTCCTCAGGGATAAGCGGGACGGGGTGAATCGTGAATTTGTTAATAATTCAGCGGCTCTTAATCAGATGCAGTAGGGATAGGGCTTAAAGGGGCGGTTCCGAGTCGCTCTACAGATATATTTAGGTATTGGTTTACGAGACGGTTTTTCTCTATGATTATGTGCCTTTCGGGGTAATAAAAGCGAAGGTTAAATCCCATCATTAAATTGCTAAACTCTTTCAAAGAATAGAACCGCTGCAGCGCCGAATTGCTTGAACTCACGTTATGATCATATCGAAGATTTTACGATCATGCTTGAGACAGCATGAATTGAACATGAACAAGTATTATTTCCAAGGAGATCACTCTGGTTCAGACTGCCTTTAAAATGTTTTCTGCGTCAAAAAAGCTGCAGAAATAGAAGAAAAACAGGCAATATTTTGCCACAGCATCATAACAAAAAGTCTAATAAAACAAGTAATAAACGTGGAAAGTCTAGTGGAATAGTCGGGGGTAAAACATCGTCGGACCTCTGCCCCTGCCCGGTCTAACCTCAATGTTACGGAAAAATTGCCCATTACGGGAAAAATAAATAAGGAGTGGCTCGAGTGCGCCGTAAATTTGATTTTCATTCCGCAATGAAAGGCAGCTCATTTTTCCGATCTATTGAAGACCGGCCACTGACTTAGGGCCAAGTGAGTTGTTAATGGATAGAATTTATCGACCGCAAACTCTCCTCGCACACAAACACATACAATTCCTTGATGTTCTCGACTAAACAAAATAATCGAGGAAACAAAATCAACGTCAATATCCCATAATTTATTGCCGAATTATTTGCTTTTATCCGGATCGAGCCTCCTTAATAAAACAAAGTGAAGGGCGCTTGGGGATGAAAAAAACCTTTGAAAAATCGAAACCATTTGCTGCAAAGCGGTTGAAAAATAGGAGAAATCGCGAACAGAGGTCCCGTATTAGCCCAGTTTCGGTTGAATCAGGTATTTATTGAATTTTTTCAGGGCGTCTGCCTGTTAAACCGGCTTAAGGAAACACTTTATAAAAGGCGGAGCGATGAAAGGAAGGGCAGGCAGAAACAAAGAATTATTGCGGATACATTTACACCGTTTCAGTAACTTCGGGGATTGTGAGCGGTTACTCATTTTGGTACGAGTTTTTTCAATCGTTCATAGCTCATCGATCTACCAGGTCTGTAAATATGAAACCGGAATCTTTTAATTAAAAGTATAACTTAGCTGCGCAATAATTATAAAAAATATTTTATTCGAAATATTTCCCATCGTTATACAGGGTGTCCCACAAGTGTTTCATTATATTTCAGTGGGTAATAGTGCATTGAAAAATAATATGACTCCCTATATAAACCATATTCCAATAATGCTTCATTAAGAAGATACAGGGTGTTAAACTTTACTTAAAAAATCTAACTTTTATTGATATATTCAAAACCGTTTGAGATATGTAAGTGAAATTTGGCATGTTTTGAGAGTTAATGTAGACGCATTTATTTATGCAAAAGGGCTATTTTTCGTTTCACCAGTGACGTGCGTACGGACACCTCTCAGCACATTTTTAAAGAAAAACATGGTGCGCCACTGCTTTTTATCAAAATAAAAATTATTTTTAGAAGTTTAATTTCATTTAGAAGAAAAACGCTCACTTGACTCTTTTTCGTCCGACGTATCGTTTGCCAGTAAAAAATTGAATACCGTCTATATGCACGATATTCTCTAAATGGTTTTAATAATATTAAGTTAGTTTTAAATATTATTTATTTGCTATAACATTATAGAAATTGTTCAAATTGGTGGCCATTTTGTTTAATACATAATTGAGCTCGCCTGTTCATTGATACTCTGATACGTTGAAATATTCCAGGTGTGTTTTAAGTTTAACACCCTGTATCTTCTTAATGAAGCATTATTGGAATATGGTTTATATAGGGAGTCATATTATTTTTCAATGTACTATTACCCACTGAAATATAATGAAACACTTGTGGGACACCCTGTATATACATTTTTCCCATCTCTCTGGCGATTTGTGGACGCCACGCCAAGAGAACTGTTGTTCTTTTGAGGCAAACCATTCATCCAGCCATTTTTGAACTGTTTCGTAAGAGGTGAAGTGCTGTTCTACAAGAGCGTGTCCCATCGATGCAAATAAGTGATAATCGGATGGTGCTAAGTCGGGTGAATAAGCCGCATGCGATAGTACTTCCCAATGAGACGTTCCAATCGTTTCCTTCACCAGTTTTGCAGTGTGTGATGGTGCATTATCATGAAGCAATATCACCTTGTGTTGCCGTTCTTGATATTCTGGTCGTCTTTCACGCAAAGCTCGATGCAAGTCCATCATTTGTTGTCGGTAAAGTTCAGTATTAACTGTTTCTCCAGGTTTTAGCAGCTCATAATAAATTACGCCTTTTTGATCCCACCAAACACAGAGCATTGTTTTCCGTCCATATCGATTTGGTCTTGCTGACGATGCCGATGGTTCGCCTGGAGTTACCCATGATTTTTTTACGTTTGGGATTCTCAAAATAGTACCATTTTTCGTCACCAGTCACAATTCGATGAAGAAATGACTTTCTGTTATACCTGGTATTGGCAAGTAATTTTTCGATTTTCTTGCTGTCTTTCATTGAGTTCATGTGGAACCCATTTTCCTATCTTCTAAATTTTTCCCATAGCTTTCAAACGAATGGAAATGGCTTCTCGTGTCACATTTAATTGGTTCGCTAATTGTTGTTGAGTTTGAGTATCGTTCTCATCTAACAAAGCTTGCAACTCGCCGTCTTCAAACTTTTTCGGTGGTTTTCCACGCTCTTCGTTATTGACGTCAAAATTCCCACTTTTGAATTTTTTAAACCACTCATAGCACTGTGATTTTCCAAGGGCATGTTCACCGTAAGCTTCAACAAGCATGCGATGTGAATCTGCAGCCATTTTTTTCAAGTGGTAACAGAAAATCAATGCTGTCGGCAAATCGTAATTTGTAGGCACAAAATTCGACATACTCAAAGCTATTGCAAACTGTACTGCAGTATTGAACCTGTATTGTTATGATTTGAAAATCGTTCTCAGATGTAAATAAGAGATATAGTACCTTAATAACACGATAATATTATGTATATTGACCACTATGGATATTTGGAGGCAAATTCTGGTTTCATATTTACAGACCTGGTATATCGTGTTCATGTTGCGTGAAAAGTGGATGCTCACCAGTTGTACAAAAAAAAAATGTGACAAATTTACTTTAGAACATCCATAAAATATCAATAACACTATCTAGTTCTTGGAAAACTCCTTTCCACTGCAAATTAACCGGAAGTGTGAAGTAACGGCAACAAACGCAAATGAAACACAAATTTTACAAAATTTTGTTCCATCAGAATTTTTTGATAAAATCGATCCCCCACCACCACAAGGAGAGCTGTTTTTTAATCATACCGACGGGAACACAGATCCGAAGATTTGGCCAATCAAAATTCGGTAGCGGTCGACAGAGACGAATCAGATTTATCGGCCCCACATAAACCCTCATCGAGTGCATACGAGGAGCGATCAATAGATATTTCGCTATTTTATTGCAATGCACCGTCCAGAAGATTTGTCATATCACAATTCTAGCGCTGTTGCAAATAACTTCGTACAGACTCTATTTATTTTTCGGTGCGAAACTCAATGTCAAATCTGAGTTTAACGTAGAGTTCATAAATCCGGTTTAAGGAAAGCGGACAAGTTCGCTGCACTGAGAATTGTTTATATCGAAAATTGCTTCAATTTCGCTCAAATCTATAGGAGAATAGCTCCATCGAGGTCTGATCACTGGTGATTTAAAGACATGCCAAACTCAGCTGAAATGGCCGTATATCATCAAGTTCACAGACGTTGAAAGTTGGCGAAAATTCTAAAGGAATTCAGAGACACACCAAGAAGTCTCGGCAGGTCCCAAAATGTGCCGGATCTATTGAATATCAAACGTATCGCTCATCAAGTTATCAACAGACCCACTGAGACGTGCGCCGGTGTGATAGAATTCACATATTGATCTGGTTTATACGGGATGGCATGAAATCAAAGTGCAATAAAAATGCAACAGCCTACGTTTTATGTTAAAAATTGCGATAAAAATGTTTTTCAAATTTGTGTGTTGAATCGTATCCCAAAGAAAAAAGTAGAATTTTATAGGAGAAGCAAAAAAATGTTTAAAAACGTTTTCCATAAAACTTGCAAGCCTTTCATTTCGTATTGATGCATTATCAACAGTTCTGCTCTAAATGCCTCAAACCGCTTTTCGTGGAAACAGAACACCTAAAAGCACAGCCGCAGGAGGGTTGAACTCTGTCGCTGTTAATATAATCCTGAACGCCTTCGAGTACTCGCAATTTTAATTAACAACTGCATCAGAAGTCACTCACATGTCAAATTTTATTCAACTGTCTAATTACCGAGGGGTGCGTCTCGTTGGGGTGATGCCGAATTTTAATAAAACCGGGTGCATTTTAGTGTGAGACATTTCAGCTTATTACGAATAATTGAAACAATAAGAGTTGTTGCAGATGAGGGTAGTGTTCAGTTGTTTGGTAAAGCTATATTCTATAGGTCCAGATAAAAGTGGAAACATTAGGGAAAGTATTACGCTAGAGGAAGAAAATTGATCCTGGGACGTCTGAATCGGTCGGAAATATGCACAGCACACCAGTCGGGACTTCTTGCGTCCGTTTCTGACACTCTCTGACGATCCGGAATTAGCTTTCTTTCCTGTTGGAAGACAGTTTATATACTTCTGGATTGGGTCTTAAAATTAAATTTGTTTCGGTTTTTGTCTCGAGAAGCTTTACCAGCTAACCAGAAAAGACTAATCATAAGTTTAATCCAAGACGCCAAATGCCTTCAGACGATATACTTGTTGTGGGTCAGAGTCTCCAAGAGCACGATCACGGCTTTCGGCTTCACTTAAACTAAAGTTGCTGAAGCTCGATTAAACAACCGGAAATCAGCAAGTATCTGCGGAAAACTGCAGGATTAACTTTGACTTTGATAAATGCCAATTTCTCATTACCACGTGAAATATCTCGATGTCGCATATTGACATCAGTTAGTGAAATTTGCTGAGAGTCCGCTCACGTTCAACATATGGAAATTTGAAAGTGTCCACTGTTCAAAAAATAAATGAAATCGTTACTTATGTAAATTACTGTCTGAACCTAGTGGTAATCATATTAATCATTTTCAAGTACCGTCGAAGAAGTTGATAACCAAAAATTTAACCTTCCAATGTAATCCATTTTACTGCACCATCTACCTCAACAACCGTCTGGGGGAATCACTAGAAACTCCTTTTGTATTTATGAAAAGTATCCATTTAACAGCCGTTCAGACTCCCATGAATTTATATGCGTTTTCATTTAAAAAACATTTTATGGGGATATATATGGGGTTAATAAAGGTACATTTGAAAATTAGTGGAAACCCTAAAGAGTTTCTCAAAAAAGCGGGGCGTCATAAAGTGTCATTTTCCACGTGATAAAATCGTCTTTGGATCCTGTGTTAGTTCCTAGATTGTTTTTTTAACCTTGAGATGCAGTGACTTGAAGCTATTAAGTTTTAAAAAAAATTTTAGACATTTGCAGTGCCTCATAAAAAAATTAATACAGCAGTTAGCTTAAGTTAGATTTTTATAATTTTAGTATGGATTCTCTCATAAGATCGCTGGAACAGGCACAAATACTCATTTGATCAAAAATACACAGAGGGTTTTTGACAATAACAGTTTTAATTATCACCTCTTCAAGTTCAATATTCTTGATTTTTTCAAATAGTCCGAGGTCCGAGATAAATAAACACCCTATAGTACTTTTAAATCATATCAATAACAAATCAATACTGAATCACTTATGATTGATAGAAAAGTAGTGCAGGGGGATATAGATTTGGGAGAGTTCAAACGGGGTGGTCCACGGAAAGAAGAAACGGAATTACCTCGTATGTCTTGTTAAGCAAGGTGGTTTTAGTATAGTTGAGTTATGGCGACTATCCTGCCATTGTTTCTGCAGTTGTAGTAGGTTTTTGGTTATTTTGGTCATGTGTGTGAGTTTGCGAAGTAATTGGTTGGGTGGGTTGTGTAACGGGTGTCCAGGGTATTTTATTTTTGCAATTAATCTTAGTGCAGTCTGTTCCGTTGTTTGGATATATTGTTTAGTTTTTTCTGTTGCATTTGTCCTTGGTAGGTGTCCATAATCTAACAGTGGTCAACAAAAAGATTTCTATGTTTTTGTTGCAGCTTTAGTACTGACCTCTTTGCCCTCGCATGTGAACGTTCGGAATGTTTTGTCCTTTTGGTGATCGCCAGTCTGACGTTTCGTACATGTTCTGTAAATTTAACGTTTTTGGCGATGGGGTGACATGTCACTTTAACCAACTACAAATTAATGGTTTCCTCTTTGAGAAAATTACTCTCCTGATATTGTAATATTTATTATAATACCAAATAAACAAAAAATTTCGGATTTTTTTAACTTATTTCCCATTAAGTATCCGCATGTTTTCGGGATCGTGGAATGAACAGGGTACTAGGTGAGGTGAAATAAAACAACAAAACACTTGAAAAATATAACAAATAGCATAATGGAACCTAGCCTAAGCTTACCATAGTCAAATCCACCATATGTGTTTTAACTCTTTTTTAATTATGTTATATGTTTGTTTTTATTTAGGTTAGAATTTTTAATACCTTTTATTATATTTTTCAAACTGTTTTTTTTGTTTTGTTTGACTCCATCTAGTGCGCCTATTCACTTCATGGTTCCAAATGCTTGCAGATACTTATATAGAAAATAAGTTAAAAAAAATCAGTAATTTTTGTCAAAAATCACATATTACAATATCAAAAAAGAAATCATTAATTTTTGGTGGGTGTAAAAAGTGACATGGACCCCTCGCAAATGTAAATTTATTATAAAACGGAATATATGCGCGTAATTGGCGTCTTCCAAAATCACGTAGAACTACACCCCTCCCTAGCTTAAGGCGTACTGCTTGCGAGTCAGCGACGCAAGCCGATCGTTGACAGTGGCCTGTCTCCCTCGCACTTACCAATCGTCTAATTGCCTTTCGCTCGCACTCACGAAAACTGCACGTTTCGGTGGGTAAAGTTCTCTAGACCCGTCAATAGCTATTCCTAAGTACTTCAAATAATTCCTTGCTTCCCTTGTGTCTCGGTCTGGTATTATTGCTGGCGAATCTGTTTTGATTTGATCAATGAAATAAAATTTTCATAAATGCGGAAGGTAAATCGCAACTGTGAGGGAGATCGTTCTGACTTGTAAATAACACCAGCGCATATCGTTTCTTTGATGTCACGACGAAATACCGACACAATGGATGGTCGTAACATCGGGTCATAATGTTACAGTCGTGCGATACGGCGTTACAGGATGCCGCTACGCGGTCCATACTGGTTGCGAGACAGTTTCGCGATATGATGTTTTGTTGCATAGATGTACGCGCTTTTACAATCCCGCTGGAGTGATGTCCAGTTTTTGAAACGTGAGAGTAGGACATTAGAGCAGAGCCTCACGAAATTACGTGTATGTATTGAAGTGAACACGGTTGGAACATATTGCCTCGTCCGTTTCCAGGGAATGTTTACCTCCCAGATTTAGAATCTGGCCCCCGATGTCTGTCGCACGTAGCTGTCTATTCAATACCGATAGCTACGATCCCGGTCGTTATTACCATTAAATAAAAATCTCGCTAACGATACTTCTTCGGGGTTCATTATTTATAGTGCGGCAAATTAATGACGGCCTACATTTTTTCCAGGAGTATGGCGTCATTTATAACCCACAAGTAAAGAATATCTGGCAATAACGGCTGCGTCCGAGTGGTCCGATAAAACCAGATGGGCAGCATTATTAAATATAATATTTCAGGCAAATATTCCATAAATAACGAACTGTCGTGGACGTGAGGTCCGGCTTTTCATTATATTTATGACAGCCATTCGCTGCATGCCTTCAGGTGGTTTATTATTATTTTTTTCGAGCCACCACATTCCAGTCATGGTATCAAAGCCGCACTGGAAATCAATTCAGGGGTTAGTCCTCAAGTGCAGTGATATGTTTGGCCAATAAATGTTGAGAAACACTATAGGAATTCGCAATTATTAACCATAAAAGTCGCGATAAATCGTAACTAGAGGTGACCTTAATGCCCTTTTATTACTCGACTGCCAGTTGCGGGTTCAAATTATCCTCAAAACTGACCCGAGAAGACGTTTATTAGCGGGGAGCAGAGCCTGGTCATAATGTTGGATGAAAAATGCGGGCCGGGCCGTCATAAGTCAGGCTAAAGGCGCTCTAAATTAGGAAATAGAGGCGCAACTCCACACTTGACAATCCAAGTGGATCGAGGATGCTGTCCAGATGTCCTTTTAGGTTACGCCTTATTAGATGGTCGGAAAATACTCGAGCAATTCAAGTAAACAACATGTTTCTCATGTGAAATCAAAAAATCTGATAGTGCGAAACAGCACCTACTGAACTATCCATCTCTCCTTTTTTTGCTGCTTTGTAGTTTCCGTTTCCGTTCGCCAAGCTGACGGCCCTAAAATAAGACAAAAAGGGACCAAACAGTTAGAGAAAGAAAGTAATCTTTTCGCCATTTCGGATTTGCGGAAAATTGGAATCGCAGAGGTATTTTAAACGGATAAGGGATGGCTTTTTATCGAGGTGGCTATTTGTACTTTTGTGTGGATCAGGCGATCATCGATTACCACGCACACAGGGCGGAAATCAAAAGTCGCTCCCCAGTTATATTGTGTATCGTTATTTGAATTATTCGCGACATTTGTCAAACGGAGTCGCAAGGGTGAGCGAGGGGTGCCACAGCCCTTATGGGAGTTTTGGGCCTTTAGCATAAGCTCTGTCGTTTATTGGAAATTAAATCGCGTTGCTTTCAGTGTGGCATAAATTCGAATACATGTCTGGAGGTATTAAAATGGTAAGGTGTCTCATAATCCCGCAATTTCAACACAGGGAATAACAAATTGTCGAAGGGTGCTGCTGATTAGGTTTTATAGCATAAATCCGACTTGAGGAGGACTATCGCATTCCGTTTCTCCTAACATTCCAATCTATCTTCCGAAATGTAGCCATTATCCCGTTAAACCGTTAGCGTCTCCCGCATGTCTGATTGAGCAATAACTCCTGATTTATGCTCCCTATTAATTATTCGGTTATTCTGCGACCATTTGCACTGATTTCTGACTCAGCTCCTGCATAAAGCTCAAACCTCAGAATTTTTATTCAACTCAAGGCAATTAAACGCAAAAGTTTTTTTTTTATTTTGCCGACGGCCGATAAATTATTAGCTTATCCGCGGACGTGGGACCAGCCATTAGCGGACAGAGACCATTACGGTAACAAATGATGGAAGGAAGAAGGAGAGGTAGAGAGCGGCGACACAGAGACAAAATCGGGAATCAGTGACATTCCGAGCACCCGTACATGATCAAGTAATTAATGACCCTTATAAATCAAGACTTATTGTTCGATCGAAACGCGGCTGGAAACTTTACATTGCAGTAAGCTGGATTTTGCTCTAAAGCCAGAGCTTGCATTATCAATTTTTTTCAAATGTACATAGACAAAGTCAGGGTGGCAGCGAATATAAATGAGGTCAGCGACTATTCACACACAAGAAGTGGAAAACCATATCGATTTATTGAGGCGTCCTGAAGTATCTCGAGTTGCTTATATACATATAACTAAGAATCTGCGTTTAAAAAATCCATGAAATACGGACAGTTTCCGCTCACACAGTCCAGTATTAATAACATTAACCCTTGTAATTTTGGAAAAATAATGCTTCAAACCAGAGTATCAAACAATTAGGGTTTCAGTAAAAAAGGAAGAACGCCAATTGTTTTTTTTTTGGTCATGAACCTTTTAGATTTTTTGTTGGTTTGTTAATAAATAACATAATAATTGCATGGAAATATCAGTTTACTTTACTGCTGGAGTCTCAACAAGAAATCTTAAAACGACCTCAGTGAGACAGCCTCGAATTTTCTCCCACGTCTCGGAATTTGATATAGGGCGAATTATCAGCACGAAGGAGGGCGGACTTTCTTATCGCGAAATTGTCCGAAGAATAAATCGTAACCACACCACTATTGCGCGGATATAGCTAAAAAAACCTTAACACCTGCTGTTATGGTTTGGGGTGCGATATGTTTTGGTCCAAGACTTCTTGTATCCATTCCAGGCACTCTAAACGCACATCGCTAGATTAACAATGTCCTAAAACCAGTGTTAGTACCCTTCATGCAGATTTTATCAAATGACATTTTCCAACAAAATGGTGCAAGGTCGCATACTGCGAACATTACTCGAAGGTAAGCACAATTGGAAATGCTGCCTTGGCCTGCACGGTCACCAGACCTATCACCTATCGAACGTCTTGGGGACATGATGAGTTGCTGTCAACAAAATTTACCGAGATCTCAAAATAATTTGATTAGAGGGAGCCCTTTGTGACACGTCTCGCAGTCAAGAAATTACTGATTGTAGTTCTAAAAGAAATTTTGAAATCATATTCAAATTTTTGAGAGCGCTATTTTGGATTTTCAACGTTTTGAATTGAGCCTTTTTTCTCGATTACAACGATCCTAAGACAACCGGAAAAAATGTGCGACATGTTAAAATTCAGTTTTCCAGTTGAGAAGAAATATTAAAAAAATCGTGTTTTTGCACACCAAAAATTCGCTGGACAGTTCGTCCAACCAATTGCTACACAAACGCAGTCACATAATAAGAGTAACTGAAACACTCCAAAAATATAGGCAACATGCAAAAACAATCCTTCCAACCGAACCCTTGTGAATCCTCTTTGCCTTATAAGACAAAAAAGACAATCCTGCTTCCTTTTGCCTTCAACCACTCAATTGGAACATTTCCAAATGTTCTTCGTCTTTTCTTTGCATTTTATAATTTATTGTTTATGCATAGTTTTTGCACATGGGTCAAAGGACAAAATGGCTGATAAACTTTTTTTCTTAAGATAAAGATTTTTCATATATACCCAACACAAAACTTTGTGTGTAATGCGCACGTAATGTGGTTGTATGCCACTCATACATGTATGGACTCGCTTGCAAGTTCTCTCGACCATGAGTGGATTTGCCTTAACACCTACATAAGTAATCATTATGTCCGATTTCACTATTAAAAGTGCCTTATGACACTGCTTTACGGCCATAAACCGACTCATTACGGTCAATTATTCAAGTCATTTCTGAATAAATTCATACCGTCAAATTTGTCTTTTACAGTCGGACCAGTATCGACATTTCTCTACAAAAATTCGTATATTTGAAATCGGTAAAAGAAATTCTATTGGAAAACGGCGAATGCTGACACAAACAGCGATTTTTCTCTGCGAATTGAGTTGTGTCCCACATTTCGAATATTTACTCAAATAAGATTTTGCATCTTCTCTTAATTTCCCCTGCGTCTTCTTCGCCAAATCAGGATTTAAGAACAATTTCCATTACTTTTATGTAGAAAAACTCTAATCCATTAGCCATGCGACTTCATGCCTTTTGTGGAAGTATCATGAAATGCTCAAATCATTCCCGGGACATAAATCATGTCCTCAACGGGGGGCTAAAGCCTAAAGTGCGTTTAAAAATTGTGATTGAGCATTATTAAAATCGTATTAGAGTTCGTTGGAGAAACGTGTAACTGCCACGTATCGCACCAAAAAATCTGGGTGTAATTGAACTAATAACTCATTCGAATTTGCACAGTTCACCATATTGCAGACATGCAGCCCGGATTATCGCTCGTAATTGTTCGAGACAGAGCGTTGGATTGTGCATGACCGCTAGTTAAGGCAAATCCAAATTAAATATTCATTTCCTTCTGTGCACAACGATTTAATGGACATTGCCCATGCTCAGGGCCGGCCTTAGTAAGTCTGGCGCTCTGGACGAAATTTTCAATCGCTGTTCCCGTCCCCCAAGATAAATCACCGACCAGGAATGTGCGCCGCCCTTCCTGGACAGCCGTCCTGAGCCAACCTCGCCCCCCATGAGGCAGGTACTGGGCGAGAGGAGACTGGTACCCACTTTTTAGTCCGTGCGTGATAGAATGTGCATTCTATCATGCTCGATTAGTAATAAACATGAGATCTTGCGAGCGGCCCCAAATATGTGCATCTGTTCGGAGTACTCCTAATAAAATTTCCATATGCATAACGGCCACCAGAGTATTTAGTAGGTCTTAATTATCGAGTTTCTGTAAAGCTTGAATTTGAAGTTTCAGTGCAAAGTCAAACTATTATTGAGTTAATTATTTAGTGACTCAAAGGGAAATCGGTTAGAAATCTGTTCAAAATAAATTACGTGTAAATGAGTTAAGCCTTAGAACTCACCGAGGAGATCAGAGACTCTTTAGGAAATCAAGAAAAGTTGATTTACTTGCGGCTTGTGTATCCATGGCGATTTAGCATTAAAAGTAAACTGACTTCTTTTAACAGAATTATTTAAATAGAATTTTTAGCTGATAGAGGGGAAGTACGGATGTTTAATCGTGAATAAAGTGCGGTATTATACTCAAAGATGATGAACATCATAGCATTAAGAAAATTGCTGTATAATAAACTTTTCCATCAGGTGCGATATCCTGCATTATAAGCTCCTCCATTAACGTATTATTTTTTGATAGTAAAAAGTAAGCGCAGAAAATAAATGCATGAATGAAGTATTCATGTATGATATTGAGCATTCGTATGTTGAAATCGGAAGAGATTAAAATGGACGCAGACATTTAAGGCACGCTAAAATAATTTAAGGGATAATCGAAATGCTGTGCAAAAATCACAATGTCCCTTAAAATTTAAGCCGCTCTTACAACGTTCGCGTAAATGACCATAAATGTACTATCGAAGGGACGAACTTCGGGTCTCTCAATTATCGTTTTTTGGACGCGACTTTTCATGCTTAATTAAGGGTGGCTCTCCATAACACTTCAGACTCGTTATTTTTGAAGAGTTCGTTTTTTTTGCTTTATTCGGAATTTGTATTTGTAAGCGAACAGCTTAATGAAAAAGAGCGGGATATCATTTTAAGAACACTTCCAGGATACGGACCTTAAAGGCCACTTACCAATAATGAAATAAATGGTACTGAACATTGATGAAACAAATTCCTTTTCGTGAGAAATTCAAACAAATATAAAATTCCCAACTCTTCTCTATTGTGTTTCTAATACTTTCCAGCACTTTAATTTCATTCAAACATACTGTTGCATTACCTGCACCACAATTCGCCGTGCCCTCGCACATAAATCTCACAACACAGCAAATTAAAGCGGTATAGCGCAGCAACCGGGTAGAAGAAGAAACCTCTGCACAAGAAATGTCTGCACTTGCAGAATAGATAAATGAGGATGTTTAAAGGGAAAATTAATAGGGCAATTATCCGGCAATAAGTCCGGTTTCTTTCGGCACGGGAATTGTTACGAACGAGTTCGCGAACTTTTCGCTAAAGCTCGTCTTGCATGCGGCTTACCGCAGCACTTTTTCGGCTCTCTCCCTTGATTAAAATTATCGATTCGGATTTCGCGAGGTTTGTTTACGGTTTAATTAAAAATAACGCGAGTTTATGATTTTGTTAATTTCATTCCATTCGGCAAGGATATGGGATAATGATCAGGAATTGTAAAGTTGAGAGTTTGATGTAACCTGAGATGGACGTAATATGGATTTCCAACATTGAAAATATCACGAAATGGTTTTTTTCCGTCCGAAATTTATTAATGAAGAACGAACTACTTTTTATCATCACTGACGGTAACCGAAGCCAAAGAATGTGAATTGCCTTGATCTGGGTTTGAAGCGGCGGTCAATAGGTTAATGGGCATCGGACCACCAACTGAACTACAAAGGGACACTAATTCGTTTAATCCACCAGAATACCATTTTTCGATAACTTTAAGGCTAGCAGCAGCGAGTGGGAGATATCGTAAAGTTTTGTTGGGTTTGCCGTCACGACCAACTGGGCCCCTTTACCCAACTTAAAGAGTCTTCGAATATGTTGGCATTAGCAATTTTGGAAGATTTGAACTAGTCGAACGGATCCAGCTTCAATTAATCCAGTTAAATTAAAATCAACTAATCTTAAAGATATCGAAAAAAGGGACCTGGGCCGAATGAATCAATGTCCCTTTCTGACCCAGTTAGTAAAGCACGACCCCTGAAGGCTCCAGTGATCGCTGGTTCGAATTTATCTGCAGGTGGCAAACTTTTCCCTTAAGCTTAATTCATGCCCGCGATGCGAAAAAATATACCTTCGAAAAACGACTGGCACATAGCACTAAACAAAGGTCAGCCCTAGCCCAGCCCCCGGAAAAATATCACTAACCTTCTCTAAAAAACCTTCAATAACAAAATTTATACTATCCTGGCCTATTCCACAAAAGGGGCTTCATCTTCATTAGCAGAAGTAAAAAAAATCTAATTAAGCAATTCCCGGAGGACCAAAATGGCACAAGAAGTTCACAAAGAAGGAAAATATCGTTCCCGATCAATTTCCCTTTCGCTTTTCCTTGAGTTATCGGGGCCCAACTTGCGGGATAAGAGCCATCGATCCTTCTCTTTAATGGATTTTTTGCAGTTTTAAGGTGCCTCTTCTAGAACTTTTTTAATTTGCAATTTGTTTCGACCCGAAAAATTTGCTATTAAAATAATTCCCGAAGTTTATTTAACCAGCTATGATAATGGCTTTGAGAAGCTTCGACTTCCAGTCCATCTGAATATGAACCGTTAGCACTCGTATTAGTAAAGTAAACTTTGTAAATCGCTCGTCCGCGAACCACGTAGTTTGGAACCGAATGAAAAGCGCATTGATTTTAATTTTCAGCTGTCGAATTTCCCGTCCGGCCGCAAGAATCCTCAATCTGAAACTTTTAATTTTCCCAGCTGACCACCTACCCCAGAGAATGAAATAATCCGGGGGATTCGACTGCCTGATAAGGGTTGACAGAGAATGGTAAACTGCAAAACAGATTATGCCAGCACAAAACGGTCCGGCTTTCGATTGTAATACGTAAACAGATTCAAACATTGCTGAATAATAAAAAGTGAAATCCCGGCTTTTAGTATCATATCTCTATATTTATAGTTGTAATGCAAGTAACAATCTGGAACATTATCGCTGTTTCCAGTAAAATTTTCAGCAGCAGGAGTCTCTCCCTCTAACTACCTGGTTCCGGATAAAATTTATGGTGCGCTCCGACCATAAATAAGCCCCTGTACACCTTTTCGTGATATAGCGATCATGCAACGAAAATCGCAGCCCGGAATAACTATTGGCTCCGAATAAATTGCCCTTGATGTAATAGTGCGACTATCCAGGAATTGTTTCCAGGATAAGCGGTAAACAGATGTTTTTTTGTATTTAACGCCATTATTTGAAGGAACACGTTAATGAAATGAAAAAGCGGCAATGGGGCTGCGTTTTTTTTCCATTAATGGGGCAAACAATGGGGTTCCTCTTCGATATGCAGAAGACATTCGTCGTTATAGTGCGAAGCATCTGTATTAGGTATAATCGATGGAACATTCCCTTCATTGCTGCATTATGAATGCAATTTTAATCAAATTTTTAAATTCCAGTTTACGGCAGTCATAAATCACAATATACTGCATTTTTGTGCAAAAAGCAGACATTCCAATCTGTATCACAATTATTTGCATTTTAAGGCCAATAGCCAAAGGCTAATTCATCCTCTAAAACACCGGTTTCGTGTGATATACCTACAATGTGTTTCTCAAATAGCCCCCCCCCCCTCAATTTAACAACATACGGAAATTTAATTTTTTCATGACATACAAAATATGTCCGAAAATTGATATTTAGGAACTGACTTTTGGTTTTACCCGGGTGATACCCATTTCACTAATTTTAAACTGGGCTCCAAAGACTTTTACACGAGCTTGAAACCATCGTGTCAGGGCGACTTCATACTCAAAATAGCCCGATTGAAACAACAAGTTGACACCATATTTTCCAAAATAATTCGCATTACTTAATCTGCAATAACGGCGAATTTGGCATCAAAATGTTATTTTGGAGGCCCTATGGTAGACATTTTGAGTATCGCTATGCTTGTTGCAAGCAAATAAGAATTAGCCCACTTGAACCTTCCATTTAACAATATTTGAATTTGTTTCTCTGTTTTGTAGCCAAACTAGTGGAGGAAGGGCATAGACCGCGAGAACTTTAGAAGTTTTCGAACTTGGAAGTCGGTCAATAACCATAGAGCAAATTTTCCTGCTTCCAACTCCAGTGTTTTCATCAGCAATGAATCGTTTTATTAATTTTTCATTGACCCCAACCAGATCCCGACGTAGTTTCTCAACAGCAAAAACCAAACTTTGCAGTTTTCATAAAGTTATGAATATAAATTTCATATTAACAGACTACTTCATGCAATACACCGAGCTGGTCGGCAAATTATGCTAATGAAGAAGTTTACGGCGACTTAACTTCCTAAAAACTCCACCAAACTTCTTTATTTAATAATCGAGTCGCCTTTAGGAGGCAATTTAACTCAATAGAGGCGGATTTGCGGGAAAAATGCTAAATAAAAGCAATTGTGGGACGTTTTTAATGCGGAAATTGTGTTTTTTTGTCGGACAAATTAAGAAATGTCTATTTACCGGAGCTGTTGATTAGTAATTTTCTGTGGAAGTGGGCTTTTAGTGTACAGGGGTGTAATTTAATACGAATGCCATTAAATAGTCTGGTTTGAATTTTCTGCATCGACGCATCTACATGTTTTGACTATTAGCGGTGTTGTTCTTTTACAATGGACATCAATACAAAACTGAGTCCAGAGAGTTTGCTTTTTTGTAATAAAACGAAAAGGTTTTTGCGTCCATTATCCAAAACTCAAAGGTTTTCGAAAACGATCATTACATACATATATTAACGTTCCATAAAGGGCGATGGAGGTTAGTTCGGGTCAAGCAATATAACTCTGAAAAATGAAGAAAGTTCGCATGAATTCTTTCGTTTCAAAACTTCGCTATCGAAATACAGGGTGCGAAACTTTAACAAATGGCAATGGTTCGTTTTGATGCATTCTCGGATCAATCCCCTAAAGTGTCTCTCAACGCTCCACATCATAGCTACCGGTATGTTGGAAACGGTGCCACGAAGATTGTTCTTCAAAACTTTCACGGTTACGGGAGGGTTTACAAAAACGACCGATTTCAGGTAGCCCAGGAAATAATCGCAAGATGCCAAATCTGGAGGGCGCGCGGACTCTCACCTCTGTTGGAGATCAGTCGCCCGAAAATAGTTTTTGTAAACTTTTCCCTACTAAAATCTTGATCACCCTGTATTTCACCGCGATTTCAACAAATCCAACTTTAGAGGACTTTCAATAGAAAATATCCCGTAATAGAAATGTACCAATCCCATGATAGAAGCATTCCTTAGGGGTAACCCAAACAGGTGAGACAACAATTGAAACATTCATTATGTATGTTTTTATGATTTAGCTTCGCTGTGTATCAAAGACTTAGCCACCTTGTGGAATTACCGCATTTTCCGTTCGGATCTTGCAAATACCAAATCTAATTGGGAATAAAGGAGACGAAAAAGCAAAGTTTTAAGTTTGAAAATCGATCTGTTCAACATCTGCTTCCACCGAACTTTTGGCTTGGATTGCACTTTTGCATCCTGCCTTCAAAAGCATTTTAACCCTTATAAGACTTTGTTGCATTTTTGGCGCCTCAACTACCAAACAACTGTCTCGCTTAATAAATTTATCACTATTTCTCCGAGGATCTCTCAGAGCGTTTTCTTTGAAACTTCTTAACTTGGACTCGCAACGCCGTGCAGTGTCGAAATAAAAATCCCAGACATAATTTATTTCCAGACAACAGGTATCTGGTCCAAGATTTATGTTTCCTGTATTCTACAAAGTATATTATTTGTGACAATAAAGACTCTATAAAGCAGATTGTTTCCTTCACTTTTCTAAATTACGCGACGTCTTTTTGCAGCATCAATCTTTTTTGCGCGAAATCCGTCCTCGACCTTATTACGTCTACATGCACAGCCGTTATGAATAACACTCTACAGGGTTTTAAATATTTACTGGAAGTGGTGTGTCCCGAACCATTAAACACATTAGCATAAAACAGTATAAACTGGATGAAAGATAGGCGTGCTTGGTTCAGTTTTGGGGCATCTTTAATCGTAGGCTCAGCGGGTTTTAGCATATATTAATAAAGCATCTGAGCTGTATATTGGCGCAGGGTGTAGTTGCATTAACAAAAAATACCCTTTCCATTTTTACAGGGACACTAGTTAGAACTGCACAGAATTGAACACAAAATGTTAAAATTGGTTAAAAGCACATAGAAAAACTTCCCTCAAAATAAACAAATGTCGGCCAGAACTGACATGGTGGGGTGAAATCTCAATGTTACACAAACAACCGATTTATATTTAGTTCAGCTACTCATAAAATGATGCATTGCGGACTGTTTTGATCTGAAATAATTTGAATTTTCGAAATAAGCTCAGAAATTAGCCATTACATAAATTTTGTGGTCCTGGAACTAATTTCTTCATAAAGTTGGATTGAAGATTTTTTAGCCCCTCAATCACACAATGGATTTAAGGACACATCTTAGTGCAAAATTGGGAGTATCTCCCACATTGTGCAGTTTCTTCTCAAAACCTGCTCGATTTTCTCATGATTAAAAACCCTAATTCAAATTCCTAACTTGTTCCTTGTAGGCTGTCAATAATATTTATTCATTAGCTCTAAGCTCAAAGCCAATATCGAGCAGGAAAACGTATAATAAAAACAAATCGTCCAGTGTCATTTTTAATTCAAACCGCTTTGTTTCCCTTCTGTTCGCCGCTTTATCGAATTAGAGTCGATTTGCCTCACAACAGACGTTTCACGTGACTTGACGCCTCAAATTGAAACAAATAAACCGCCGACACCACAAATAAATAATCCTTCTAAACGCCGTTTTGCATTATAATGGTTTATCCTTGGTATTGAAGTCAAGAGAAAAAACACAATGGCGAGGGATTTTTAGGGAATTTTCGGGGAAGAGGAAGCAGTGTATAAGGTTGTTTAACTTGGAATTCCTTACGGATTTCGACGGGAATATTAAAAGCTATTGTATGAGAAAAAATTACAAGATGTATTTAGAGGCTACAAGTATTTATATATGACCTTTTTGGCCAAATTTGGCAGACATCTTCAGCTATTTGCATAGAATTTGCTGTTTGTCGAACTTTTAACTTACGCGAGAGAAGTTTTTTCCTGTGGAATATTCGAAATCGTGTTAACCAGACACAAACCACTACCATACGTTGTTCCCAGTAATGCATTGTAGGTCAGCGAACTTGCAAAAGTGAAACGCACCAATAAGGGGTATGACCGTCATCGTCATTCGTCTAATTGCAGTTAGAGACCCATTCTTCAGCCCTAGATCAATTAGAGATCAATGGTTATGTACAAAGTCCGCTGCTCGGAATATCGTAATCAAATTTGAGATAGAACACGACAGCTGATGAAATAGTTTCAGATCTTTTGATTGCGAAATATCGAAAATCGGCTTCTGGCACTAAGTATGCAGAACAGCAAGTTCTTGAAGTACTTACTTTGCGTTAAGGGCGAACTGGCAAAATTCTATCGGAACATTCGGAAAGCGGCCAATAGAATTAGATCTCTGCAGTTTTACTATTATTATTTTTACTGTACTCAAACAGGACCCTTGTCTCCGTCGTCGATGGCACCTCGTAAAGCACGAAAGGTGGAGAAGGAAGAACAGTTCTACTCGTATAGCAATCCACAAAGAAAAATTAAAACTCCCTCGACGTCGCCCTTTTTAATCATTCAGTCTCAATTATCTAACTATTCAAATGAGAGTCAATTTTTCGGTTCGCGTTTTTTGCTGCGATTACTCCAACATGCCAGATTGATGAGTGTTCATAAAAGTCTATTATGTTCATTCTCATTTCGCGGTGGCTGCAAAAATGTCTGGTTAAAAGTCCAATATGTCAGTAATTTTTCCTCAACCTTTGCCCCGGTCCACGCAACTATGACTACAAAAGTTTTTGCCTGCATCCATCTGTGATTCGCTGTTTTACACCAAATTTTGGTGGGCAATGGCGCAGAAATAATGGACGTTTAAAACGCCGATGGAAGAGTTTATGGTCCCATGAAAATTGAAACTCCTTTTTTTTATCGCAGTTTTTCCATTATGCATGACTGAAAATAATCTCTGGTGCGGCATTGTGCCTCTCCCCCGTGAGGTATTGTGGGAATGTAATTTTTCAAAAAACAATAGTCAATGATGTTAACAAACCAATACTTATACGATTGAATATTGCCGTTATATTTGCCTGTGGAAATTCGCCTAGACAAAGAAAAACACAATTTTCGCTTTCATCTACCGTATTAGCGCCATACAAAAGCGAATTCGCTTTGTTTTCCCGCTAGCTCTTACAAAAGGAGAGCCCAAGAGTTTCATCACTGAGAGTGTCACGCTAAGTATGTTGTTTTTGAGGGCTCATTTTACCCGGTGGCTCGGAAGAAAAGTAGCGGTTATTGTTCGGTTTTAAGTACATGATTCCATTTAGATAATTACTCGGAAATATCGCTTTTGTGGGTCAGCTTGGGGAATTATGGGGGTTATTATTACGATCTGATTATGAGTCCAAGCACGCGAAGCCTGAGTTTAATAATACTTACATATGTAAGGCAATGGGTGCGGGATTTCGCAAATCTTTTTCGGCAAATGTGCTTGCAAATATCTCCTAGAGGTCCGACAAGGATTTTTCCCCGTCGGTTTAATTTTTTTAGGAATAGCGCCTTACACACCATTTTTGGAGCGATTCACACTATTTTGAGTTAAAACTAGCCGAGAATAATATCTACTGTTTCTCCTACAGCTGCAACGAAGTCAAGCTTAGAAATACATTTGGGAGTGGCAGAGTTATTTAATTCTATTTCCAAAAATTAAAAAAAAATTACCCCATATAATCCACATTTGAGCGATGGGCCGGCTTCGCAGCATCGAATGCTATTAAACTCTTTTCTTTACAGAGACACTTTAACGAACAGGCTCGATTTGCGACAAATCATAAACTGAATACATACAAACAACAATATTTGAGCGAGGAGTGTCCCAGTAAGACAGACTATAGTGTGACCTTAAGATGCTCATATGGTTTATCACTACACGCTACGCTTTAAGAGTATCGAACCAAATATATCACCTACCTGCATCATATGCATGCACCCAAACGAAGCAAAAAAAGGAAATTCGAAGTATTAAAAAAAAATCTTAATTATCTCTCAGGAAAAATGACCAAATCCGACGTGATTAATGCCCAAAATTCGTCCAGCTCTGGCGCCGTGCGAGAGCGAGATAATTATTAAGCATATTTTAACACCATGCAGCGGTGAGATATTGAAGCCATGCATGAGTGCGCCCTCTGCAGACGAACAGCGCAACCTCTAGTAGGTTTCGAGTTTCACATCGTACGCTGTTTATTGGAAACCAGTTGTTTCAGCCTTATTTTTACCGTTTTGTGTAATGATCCTTTAACTATAACACACAAATCCTCGATTGGGAATCGCTTTTTTCGGTGTCTCCCCACAAACTGTGGAACATTCATCGATATTCGATCGGCTATTAAATCGGTGAGAGATGAACAACATAAGTCAACGAGGAGCGCACTGGTCCTGACATTCCTATTCCAGACAGGGGCCATTGTAAAATGAAAAATTAACGGCGTGCCTACAAAACGGGCTGCAATAAACGTTGGAACAATTAAAATGGCCTTTCAATTGATAGCTCATATCCAATTGTGATCGCAAACGATGGTATTTATCGCTTGTATGGGTTCGGTAATGTTTAGAATTAGAGCTGCCTGCGCTAGCTGCTATAATAGAGCTTAAAAAATAGACAGTTAGAGGGAGAATTAAGAGTGATAATTTATGCCAAATGTGGAAAAATAAATGAAACATAATAATTAATTAACACTGGAGTGATTTGTATCGCGTTGCGCTATCATTAAGTTGAAATTAGGTCCGTATTAATTGAAAAGGGCATGTTTCGGATAATTGTTGTGCGAGTTTTGCGATAGCTGATATTTCAGCCGAAAATGGTTTTAATAGAATTGCCATAATGGATAATTTCAATTTGCCGGTTGACTTTCGTGATGATGAAACTGTCTAGTTTGGCCGAGGAATTATGTTTCTGAGCTGATGAGGCAAATATTATATACATAAAGCACCAAAAGTCCCGCATTAGTTCGTTAAACATTTAATGATAAGAACTCTTCCACATTGATGGGCTTATTTAAGTGCACCCTATGTTTCCGATAATTCCATTTAAAAAAGTCCATAGGGGTGAGCTCGGGCGAACTAGGAGGCCGCTCTGATTGTCCCTTTCGACCGATCCACGGAAAACAACATTTCGGCATGAAACACGTTCAGAATTCCTCAAGGAACGCAAAAACGTCATAATAGATGTGAGGTTTCACGGGAAAAAAAATGAAAAAATCCATTTATCGACGACATGGCTAACCCTGCACACGGGTATATTAGGCCAAAAAATGCACGAGTAAAAGCGATACTTGACAGGTTCCGACATTTTCAACACAAATTATTTGCTTGAATTTTCATCGATTTTATGCGAGACTTTTGGTCCTCTATGTGGAATTGGAAACCTCACGAAATCGCGCATCACAAGACATCTTATTCGGAAACCGGAGAAACAAACGATAAAGGCTCCGATGGAACGTTGTCTAGACCTCTGAATCAAATCCATCAAACATCGCAGCAAAAATTAGAAAGTCAAGCAAAATTACGTATATTTCCAGTTGGAGCAACGCAATTAGTGAGCCTCCAGCGACAGATACCCTTAACGGACCTCGATGAGGGTCGAAATGACGAATTCACCCTTGAAATAATTCTGTGCCAGGACAATTTATAACAAATGACCTCTACTGGGAAAACCTCCAAATTGTCGTCGAAGATTTAATTAAAGCGTCACCAGTCAAATTACTGTGACAAACTAATAGAAAATTTGTTTGGGTCAGTCTTTATAAGTAAATCCGGGGAATCTGAAGAGAACCTAAAGCGTACGTCAATGGAAATATAAATGAATTTCTAGAATATTTTAGATCGATGCGGTCAACGGTTGAAACGCCTTCAGAAGTCGGTAAATACCCCGATTTATAGGAAAACTTTGAGAAGATCCGGTAAAAGACAGAGAACTTGAGGAGAACCCACATAATATCGGACAGTGAGAGACGTCACCTGAATTGTCCTTTTAAAATCCTTAAATTGAAATCCTCAAAATGAAGACCCCCTGAATTTGTCTCCTTCCCTTGACAGGCCAATATACGGAGGCCCAATCCGCTCAATTTACCTGGGTAATTGAGTCATCTGTTTTAAGCCGTTAACTAGGTCGAATTCATTCGGATCCGTGTAGAAAAATAATTTGGGGCCACGGGGTAATCCGGATATAATTCTTCCTCACTCTTTCGGTCAGGTTTCTCTCTTCTACTCGCACATGTGCTTCAAAATTGGATCCGCTCGGATAATAACTCTCGCTAAATTACCTTTTTGTTAAGCCTTTATGATATTTAATAAGGTTACGTTATAAATAGTCGGGGATCGGTGCACAATGGAATAACGTGGAACGGGTTGTTTAAAACCGTAATTCGTTTGTTGCCGGTTGCATATTTTGCGGTTGAGGAGCTTTATTATGTTGTATATTACCCAGGCGCTTCTTCTCATTTCGAATTATTACCCCCAAGGCCTTTTTCGCTTCCCCGAAACGGATTAGGGGTTGCGCCATTCAGCCAGTGCATGCCCAGACAAGTTGAACTTATCCAAGATCATCGGAAGTCAAGTGGTGTTATGAATAACCTGTTTAATCCATGTTTTATCTATAATTCTCGAGGGGTAAATGATGCATTTACCCCCCATACAAAAAAGTACGCGTTTACTAGTCCATCTTCAAAATATGTAACGTACTTTAGCGGATGATTAGTGAGGTAATTATCACGAGGCCGGTCCATAAACCCCACTTTTACGCACGACCACTTCAGACTACAAAATAAGCAGAATCTCATTAGGTCTGGTAATGCCATAAGGGTTTGTGCGAAAATGGATAAATTCGACGATCAAAGACATTTCTTACGTTATACGAAATGTGAATGCAATAGCTCTATCAGCAGCAGAGTGAGGAAACAATTTCATAGAAAATATACAGTCGTCAGATTTGCATGAGACTTTACTTGTTTGGCAGTGGAGAAGCGTTGTAAATCAGCTTTCTAATTTTACGATGACTCGCAAAATGAGGAAGTTCAATCTTACAAATTCTTGAGGCTGCGACTTGGAAAGTTAGGTCTCTTAGAAAAGTATCTTCTATCAACCCCTTTCAGCTGCATTGCATGCGACCCCGTAGGAGACATGCCGATTGATGAGTTTCGAATGAGGTTAGGCTGCATCAGCGATTCGAAAGTGGGGTAGCTGAGGTGAGCAATTTCGCGATTTCATAAGTGGAAAAGTGAAGGAGTTCAGCCTTCAAGAAGTTTGAGGGGGGAAACTTGAAAGGTGAGGCGTTCGGTCAAAAACGTGTTGAAACAACTTCGAGGACAGTTCGAGAAATGTCCGATGTGACATGTATGTGGCGATTTTTTTGCTAAAAATTTGCCCACGTTACAAGGGTCTAACGTTAAAAATCTTATGTATAGAGTTTGAGGATGTTACGGTTGATTTTTGTTTGTTTTGCAGGCGTTGTTAGTGAACGCTTTAAGAGATTCTGTGAGCATGGAAAAATGAATCATCGACGCGTGATTCAATACCTTCATCTGAAAGATCGTAGGCTATGCAACATCAAAGCAGAATTAGATTCTATTCTGAGGGAATTTGGTCAGAATCAACAACACCTGTAGAATTTGGCATTCGGTAAAAAAGAAAATCTTGCTCAACAGACCAATCCGCACTTTCGTCATCACGACGGCCAGTCCACTCACCAGATTTGGTACTCTCAGATTATTTTCTGAAAAAAAAAACGGCTCTATGGAAAAAGATTTGCCAATAATGAAGAGGTGAAGTCCGAGATTGTCTATTTTGGAACATTCGATGCTTCTCACTATAAACAGGGTGTAAAACTGTGTCAGTCGCAAAAAAGATTATGTTGAGAAATAATGTAATATTTTCCAAATTTTTTTTTCTTTAAGTGTTAAATCGGGCACTTCTGGGACTATTCTAGTAACATCTACGACGAAATAAAATAGAAAAAACTTCAACTCGTCGTTTTCTGAGGCTGGATTAGACTTGCTACACACAATGCAGGCGAATGACAAATAAACTACAAACAAAATGTTAAATGATATTATGTATGTGTAAAGTTTTTTTTTTTAATTTCTGTTTATTTGTTTAAATTTCCGCTTTGCCGTGATAAATCGCCTAAAATTTGAGGGAAGTTTTTTCAATCTGACTTTTACGACTTATTTGCGTCCTGGAACCGCCATTAAAAAATTGGCCTAACGACGGCTAGACACGCTAACGATTAAATTTGCGTTCCCATAGTGTTCTGTTGACGTAATTAATGTGAAAAGTTACGATGTGATTGTGGCCGTTTTTGTGCGACTAATCTGCTTTATTAACTCTTTTAATCGTTACTTTTTTACTTGATAAATGGCGATTGTTATGATTACACAAACCGCATGGCGACGGGCGGTGACTTTGCTGTCGAGTCAGGTATGTGCGACCTCAGACAAACGACCACCCATTCGATTAAATTCCAGCCATTTTTCTAAAATTGGGTTCAACCAGCTGCGATGGTGTATTAAAACTTTTTTCAGAAAGTAATAATCGCGACCTCAAGAGCAAATTGAAGCGAGAGGGGCAAGAACAAAAGGGGGATGGTTTTGATTAATCAACCAGTTCTGGCGGCAATAAAAGAAGTTATTAAAGGAGTTAAGGAAGTATTTTAATAAAAGCAAACTGCCTCTTCGAGGTCTAAGGGCGTTTGCTATTGTCTGGATATGCAGATTAGTTTTAGGGAAGGATTTATTAATTACGATCTGATTTTTTCAGCAGCTTCCCGCCTTCGGTTGTCAAAATTTTACGACCTTTCCAAGGTAATTAGTAATATTCGTTGGAGGATTAATTTATCGCTTGGGAGATGCTGAGGGTAGGTTTTAGTTAGATTTAAAAAAAGTTTTTCTCATTATCGCGAGCAATACACGGGAAGCTTCCTAAAGATGTGGGGCAAGTTTTAGGGGATGGGCCTCGGTGTTCGAATCAAGAAAAGTTCTGCAGTTTGCTCTGGGTTCGAAACTTCGCGGATAAATATCCAGATTCGGAATTATAATTCTCGACCGGAATTGCGCACCTTCGCAAAACCGTAACTGAAACTGCCATAGTTTCTGGGGCCTTTATGGGCGCCTCGAGCTTCGATCACCGAAATGCAGTAACATCAACCGCCCAATTCCAGGCTAAACAAATTATGTAGTATCAATAAAGCCATTTCCCCTGACTTCATAGCTCTTTTTGTGCGAAAACCTGAATGCACAGCATTGTTTGACCGCCATCAGCATTTCCAGCATTTCGCTGGTCTTTTGACTACAACTTTACTCCCCTAGATGGAGGCTTTCAGGCTAAAACTTATTTTGCCTGCCAATTCCCATTACTTCCGGTCCGGGGTCATTCTGAAAGAGAATTTGAGAACTTTTATGTTTATTTTTTATGTCTTCTGCATTTGGATGATTAAAAAAAATACGATGCGGTCGGTACGAGTGAGAGGAGCGAGTTGAAGAGAGTTTTTTTTCGAAGATACTAATTAATTACATATACGGGTGGCGCATTTATTTGCGGGTTAGACCGAAAAGAATTAAGCGAGATCATTAAACTCTATGGGATTGGGCGTAAATTCGAATGGAGTGTGGTCACATGTTCCCGTGGGAATCCCAGTGGCGGATTGTAGCCAGTGACAAATAACGATCCTCCCGAGGGAACTGCACAGACGACCGAATGTACAGTGGAAACAATTAAAAGTGAATTTGTCAAGTAGAGAGTCATGATAGTACGGTGATGTGATTAAAGGTTCAGGATGCAGAAAAAGCATTGTCCGAAAAACAATGCAGCAACGAAAAACAATAATAAAATTGATATTCGTCCGAGCATTATGAATAATAAAAAGCAACCCGCACGTTAGGACTCTTGTAGTGGACTAAATAGCCGAGACCCGGGCCAATCAAGTAGTTCTAATTAACGGTGTTCTACATACGTTTAGAATTCAATCTGGGCTCAGCATATTAGGAACCCGTGTGCTACGCCTATGAACATTACCAATTCTTTAAACGTTTAGCCCGTATGACCAGACGTTGATACGCATTTTTCCAAGTCAAGAAATCTCTGTCTTAATAGACCATTCCACTGCCTTTTTGTACAGAAATGAAACACTTCTCAGATTTCGGGGTCTTCCGCCCTCTAATAAAATCCCAACTAGGTTATTAAAGTTAGTTCAGGTTAATTGTGAAGTTAAACCTAGCAGATGTGTCGATGATGGCTTCGAAGCATGGCACACCTGTGTGCGTTTACTATTAACTTTAGCATTTTAGCTTTGTAAAATGTGAAACCGGGGTCTTTTACTGGTGGCTTTTGGTCTCTCAACTCAGTACCTTGCACGTTACTCGAATGCTTCACTCACGATTCCTACACACGTTTAATCAATCAGCTAGTTCAACATTGAAAGTTGTTATTCGCAAGGTTACCTATTGTTAACCTGCGCGAAGTGGTGGATGATCATTATCATTAAACCTTTGTTGCGGTTAAAAAGTGTTGTTGGCTTCTTCACTTGCACGAGCACGGTGACTCCGAGGCCGCGAACTCAGGGTGGTCCTTCGCAATCATTTTGTTTATTATTACAACAAATACCGCGTCCAGAAAATTCTTTAAAAATGTATAGTTAATATTTCACCACGTTGCATTTGTCCAGATATATTGTTTGTGTAAACACGTTTCAGTAACATTAGGCGTTTGTTTTTTAATTATTTAATGTCGTTATAAAATGCATGGAATATGTAAAAACGCGGCAGGACTGGTTGAAAATTACAGAGCTGAATAGAGCGTTCTCTAGGCACCGAATACGAACGCCTCGCTATGCAAACGTCAATCCAATTCGAAATAGATTTGTATTCGAAATCTTAAGCAAGAACAAAGTCAACATGAGTAAATGGCAGAATTATATGCCTACTCCCCCTCGAGAAGCGGCAATTTAAACAAGAATACAACTGACACTTATTTCCCGGGGCAAAACAATGGATGAAACTGAAAACAATTCCGTTACTCCGGAAGTGGAGACAATTCAAAATACTCCTTTTCTCCATCTAATGAATAAAACACTCCTCGGTTATGCATACAGTATGGAAGCAAGGAAAATTTAATTCAAATTTCATTTGTTCTGGCGGCTTAAGTTATGGCATAATCCCGAGTGTTTAACTCATCTTTGGCATGCCGAAGGCTGCGAACTTTCGCATACTACATTACGTCAATTTTCTAGTTTAAAACAATATCATTTTCTTGGATTTCTAAGTCGGGGGTTAAGCTCAAAAGATTAAGGAATTAATTTCCAGATAAATTGTTTTGATAATGGCTTCCCCGAAAGTTGGAAGGTGTAGGACTTGCTGCTCTGAGTCGATCACAATCGAATCTAGTTTACGTTTTTAGCCAGGCTTGCTGAGTAATAATCCTTCAGACAGATTTTGAACCAACAGGAGTGGCGGTTCTCAAGATAAAATGTTTGAACAGTTTAGAACAGAGACAAATAAATCGGATTCATACAACGGAATAGGCAGCCGAGTCGTTTATCTGATTGTACTATTAGAATACGGTTCATTGACCACGCTTTGCATCAATGTTTCAGACACAAATAAGCCAAAAAATCAGTTTTGCTGATAAGAAAAGTCATTTAAAAGTTAATAGAAAGCCAGAATTTAGAGTTGGAAATGTTTGTCTAAGGCGCTGAAAATATCGCGGAACATCTTGTGGTATGAGGACAGTCCCCGAAGTACCCGGAGCGACAGGTAGGTGGCGACTTTTTGTTGAAAATTTCCCTGTATTACCAAGACTTAACCTTAAAAAGCTTATGTCTCAGGTTTCGGGAAGTTGTGTTGATTTGAGTTCATTTTGGTGCCGTTTTAAGTGAACGTTTTTAGAGATGTCGTGAATATGGAAAAAAATGGTTTTCGAGGAAATTGGAAAAGTCTTAGTCCGTTCAACGTCAAGGCGAAGTGAGACTGCTCTGGGGGGATTTGGTATTGTCTCGCGGCCGTACGAGCTGCGAAGACGAACTCCGCAGTGGACGACCCAATGACGCTCCAGATTTAACCTCTCCAGAAATTTAGATGAAAATCCATAAAATTGTACTAGAAGACAGATGTTCCCAAAATGCTGTAAGTCGCATTTTGGCCGTAAAATTGGATATGGGAAAGCTATTCGCAGGATGGGTGCGGCGATCATTCACAATCGAACAAAAACAGCGTCGTGAGGATGTTTCCAGGGAGTGTTTGGTTAAGTTTCTCAGCGATAAAACCGAGTTTTTGCTTCGATTCATGACCGTGGATGAATAATGGGCCCATCATTTTACACCTGACTATCTCCCTAAAGGGAAAACCACACAGAAGAATATTATACAAATTTATTTCAGCGTTTGAGTTAAGAAATTAGGAAAAGGCGACCGCATTTGGTGAGACAGCAAGTCTTTTTTCATCAAGACAATGCACCAGTCCACACTTCCGTCATCGCAATGGCCAAAATCAATTAACTTGAATTCGAACTTTTTCCTCGCCCCCCCTCCTTTTCGCTAGATTTAGCCCCCTCAGATTATTTTCTATTTCTAAACTTGAAAAAATTACTCGGTGGAAAGATATTCGCCAATAATGAAAATCTGAAGTCCGAGATTGATGGGTATTTTGAAACACTCTTACCGTGAACTTGGTGTAAAGTCCATGAAACATCGCTGGGAAATGTATGTCAATCTCAAAGGAAACTATGTTGCGAAATAATGTAATATTTTTCAAAATACATTTCTCTTTAAGTGTTATGTCGGGTACTTCTGGGACTATCCCCGTATGCTTTTGGGCTAAAAGGTCTCAGTGGTATGGCAATGAGGGTTCGGTGTCAGATTTTATCGCTTAAAAGGGTTGTATTACAATATAAGCTACCGCTTTGTTTTTACCTCTCTTTCTGTCCCCTTTCCTAGCCCTGTTTAAAACTTTATGCAGGATGGCTTAGAAGCAATGATACAGCGTTGTGTGCTAGAGGGAAGAAACAGATCGATGCAGCGAAATTTGTCGCCTGCAAAAGTTGCTTGTTTTCATCCTGCAAGATGTCAAACTATTTTTTCAAATTCTTGTTTTTTCGCCTTTTTTCTGTTCATTTAATTTAGAATTTGTTATTTTCCACACTTATCCTATTTTTCTCAATCAGTCTTAATTATCACCGACCTCCTTTTTAATTTACACCTCTCCAATTACAATAAATACTACGTCCATACCTAAACTAGATTTAACTTTTTAATTATAATGAACCCAGCGCTTATTCACCAAACTATTCAGTACAAAACTCCACTTGAAACACCACTTTAGACTCAATGTTATCGCACATAAATCTCGCTTAAAGCTATTATTTCAGGGAGATTAATCCTTTGAAAGTTTCCGAGGAACATCTTAATAAAACTTCGAAGTTGTATAACATGTATGGAATACCAAACCGTAAACTCCCAAAACAAATATATCCAATTTCTCCTGTTAAATATAAGCCGTTTGGGAATCTAGGACTGGAAAGCTGTCCTACAAACTGGCGCGAAGTTACTGCTCAAATACGTTGAGGGATTTCTTCCAGACGTTTTACAGCCCGTTTTGAGCTGTGTTTTACGTGTTCATAAGAACGAAAAGGAAGTTTTATTTCAGCTTAAATTATAACGATACTTTAGAGAGGAAAATGCCTAAAAGAGTCGACTGCTGTTTTCATTGCATTAAAGCGCCTTAAATGAGCTAATGGTCATGCCTTTTTCCCTTCTGATTCAGAATATCAAAGCTTAATTCCAAAAAGCCTAATTTCTACCCTCGATGGCAAAAAGCCCCCACTGAAAACCTAATCTAATCATATTTCCACCACAAAGACACGAAGGGCCTAGAGTAAATTTGTTTAGCCAACCGGACTGGCTTGTCAAACTTAACCTCGTTAAATTCTAAGGGATTCCATTTAAGCACTGCTTCGTGACGAGAGAACTTCTAACACCCAAATAAAGTGAAATAGTCATTTTCATAACAAACGAAGAAAGTCGTTCATAACGCACCAGCGAGAAATGCTGCGTCGACCATGCGGGCGCGTTAAGAAAGTTTCTAGCAAGTCATGTGCACCACTTCTCCAATGACCATGGACTGTTAAAAACTAAAAAAAAGTGTATCCGACCTCGTGTGAATCGAATCCGGGTAATCACAGAGAAAAATGCCGACGTTACTTCGTCATTGCGCATGATCGCTTTGATAACGGTCTCCTAGGCGATGGTTCTAACGCTTCGTGGTGGTGAATTTCATAGTCGAAGATGAGATCTATCTGTTATTTTGAAGGCCCGATGGATGCACCTCAGTTATTAGTAGAGACATATTTTGTCCAATTAACTAATACACCAAAACGTAACTGAATTAATCATTTTTTTTTAGCCAGACTGATTGATTGCGCCGTGTCCATCATACATACGTTTTTCGTAACAAGCATGTGTGTGTTGGAAGTGAATAACATACGCGTCTGTTAGCATTTATCTCTGCGACCACTATTTCCTTTGGTTATGTTTACCCTCGTAGGAGCTCGTGGCAAATTGTATACAGCGTTTGCAAAAAGTATTGCAACACGTTTATAACTTTCATAAACCTGATATTTTTTAAATGTTTTAAACAAGTATGATTATTCATCTGAGTATATCGTTGTGTCCCTTAGTGAATTATCTTTCATTTTGTACACACTACAACGGGTACCTTTCCATATGAAAATAAAGAGTTAGTAGGGGTGGCCGGATAGGGATGAAAATTTTAAACGTCGAAAATGATGCATGAAATGCCTTTTTTTTTTAAATAAAATTACACGTGCTTAAGAATTTTTTTTCAATATTCGGTTTATGAAATTTATAAACGTGTTGCAATCTTTTTTACAAGCGGTGTATATGCGAAGGCTTGTGCAAACGCGATTGCAACTAAACATGTTCGAACCAGATAAAAAGAGTTTTTCATTAAGCCGTGGGAGCATGTAAAAGGAAAACAACAGGCGGTGGCGTTCTCGAATTTGTGTTTGTCGTTTAAAATCGAGATTTGTTAGGGACTTCTGCAGAATAATCACCGGGTAAATTTCCCAGCGGAGTTCGGGAGAGGCAAAAGTGAAACTAAAGCAATTTGTAATTTGTAGACTAGTGGAGATGGGAAATTTATACGAGGGCGATATGATATACACATATTTTACTCGACCGCAGGGTAAATGACTTTGGTTTTGGAGGTCTTCCAGATGCGCCCCGATATTATTTAATTAATCGTCCGATGCGTGCTTTAATTAGAAAATAAATGTATGTGTACATTCAACGTCTCAAAAGATCTCATAAATAACTGCAGCCATTTTAAGAACAGCGTCAATCAATCCTCCCCTAACCTTCCATTCACACGCCTAACTTTATTGGTGCAGATTTTCTATAAACGTAATTAGTTGGAATTTCCCCGAATTTCATTTTTTTTTCCTAAATTTTAATTTCGATAAAGATCTTTTATGAGTCATTTCCTTTCATCATTAAATACAAGGAATTCCTAATGGATCACGTGGATAGCAATTCATTGGTGCAGCAGAAGTTTCTGCATCATCGAATTGTGGCTTGTTCGGGCGATTGTAATTTTAAGAGCTATTAACCTAACAAGTGCCCTTTAGCATCAAGTTGTTTTCAACCCGGTCGCATCACAAGTGGATTTTTTCCATATAAATAGGCCGGATAGGTACACACCGGAAATTTATGATGCATTAACAGTTCCTATAAATACACAAGTGCCACATCGACCGTCTTGCGGATATAACACTGCCCCTCAAAACCTCATTCTCAATGCGTTCGTGGCAACATTTCGAATTCATGGATTCGTAAAATAGCGTCCAGTCATACTCCAGGCCTCAATAATATGAGGCAATATAAACTGCCGTCACTCACGAAAGCAATATTAGGGCCGCGGATAGCGTAATGCCATTGTATAAGTCGAGTCTCTTTAATTTTACTTTCCCAATCTTAATTTCCTAAAGCCATTTGTCATCGTTTCAGTGACAGATCAACAGACCCCGACGCGGTTTTACAAGAATTTCATTACCACTAACAGGCGGACCCAAATGTTACTTCGTCAAGGCAAAACTTGATGTGGATTTTGAGTTAAATGAGTCAGTTCTCTTGTATTGTTGATGCTAATGATGAGGAAAAGACGTTGAGTTTGAATTAACGTTGTATTTTGATTTGTTTTTGTTTCATTTAATCTATTGCGCAAGGAGACCCATTTCAACATTATTAAAAAATTAGAAAAGGTCATATAATTCACTACATGCGCAAATTTTCAGGAAAATCCAATAAACAGTTCTACGGGGATGCCGCCCCCTATTCAAAAAATCAAGATAATCACGAACATGTGAAACGCTCCCGCAGCAGTGTGACGACACAAAGCGTACGCTCAATTTTAATCCGACTGCGCGACATGCCATACATTTGGGATTAAATAATTAATTTAAATTAAGATTAAATTAAATGCACTTACTTTTTCCTTTTTTACCTTTAACATACGATAATTAATGTTCGTTAATGTTCGATTTATTTGGAAGCTGAAAGCGTTTTTAATGCTCTAACACTTTGAACGTAATAGTGAATTTCGAACTACAATCTTCTGCAATCAGTAAAGCAGTGTAGTCCGGCCTATTAATAACACGTTCTGCTGTGATTTGCTCCGTTCGACTGAAGTGTTATGTTTCTCCTAAAGAATCTTCATTAAATCAATATGCTCACCACTTGAGCCGAACCCAACGAAAACATCATATTCATCTCAATATATTTCTTATGACGAAATATCAGACTAATAAAGTGATCTTGAAACGATATGGCAACAATTTTTGTTGAAACTTCGGTGAGAGTTAGGAAATTAAATGAAATGTTCTCTGGATATACTTCTTCCTACGATCATCTTCTTACTTATATTTTTCTGATTGTTTTATTGGCCTTCGGTTCATTAGCCATAATGATTTAGACTCAAATGAGGTAAAAGTTAGAAAACCGTTATATAAATGTGCTTTTTGTGCCAACAACTTTTTCCGTACTTTTCCGGTTTTGTAGCAATTTTAGCTCTTTGAATTTAGTTCATTTTTTCTTTTTTCTTCAGCAATCTTTTTTTAGTAAGAGATTAAACAACAAATGAGATTTCGTTTTAAAATGCGCGTCAAAGTCAAATGGATAATATTTGTTGTTATCCATATGCGTATGATTTGGTTCATGAATTTCTCTCTTGACGTGTCTGAATCCAATTTTCAGCAGAAAAGGGGACTCGTGCTTTTGTGATCTCAAATGCCGTCGAGGCATATTGCCTTAAAATTAGTTCCTAATTCTCGATGCCATTGGTATATTATTTGCGATTATTTTTTTACAATCTCTCAAAATTATTGCTGTAATATTTTCTCCCGAAAATGCCTGCAAAGGATGAATTTAAACTAAATATGCCTGATAATTAATCTTAAAATAAAAATCGCAAGAATTTCGCTAGCAAAATGAGAAACGGGAAATGAAAAGAGTTCGCCAAGTTTAGTCTGCCTAATTTTTTCGCTGATTTATGAGAAAACTTTCGGTTTTACACTAAGTTTGGCGAGACTATAATGAAACTTTAAAGAGCTATTTAATGAAAATGGATGAGTCCAATTTAAAGAAAAATATAACTAACTCAAACTTTTACCATGCAAGTTCGCTAACAATTATTTTAAACATGAGCGGATGAGCTTGGAAGGACGAACATAATATGACAATTTATGCAATGAGAAAGGCGCTTACCATAGCAAATGTTCCATAACCTGTAGATATTGGTCACTCACCTGAAACAAAAGAAACCAAAGTGAAAATACAGAAGGAATTATTTTCCAGATGTATTAAACCCTTTATCTCCAATAACGTCGAAAACTATAAAATATTCGTGTCGAAGACTTTAATGTGAGCTCTCCTGGGTCGATCCCAATTTTCGAACTGTTTCGGCTTTTATAAGTCGATTTTCTAAGTAAAAGTTAAAAAAGCTTTCACTAAGTCAAAGACACATCTCGATATTTGCTGTTATACTTTAATTGGAAGTCGAGTAGTTTTTTTTAGAAGAGTCCGAACTTGTCCGAGTTGTTTCTTCTATTTTGTTAGGAAATAGCGCCTCACACGTAAGGAAGGGTTGTCGGATCGGTTACAACGAACTGAGAATAACACTCACCCATTACCAGAGTTCGGTAGAAATCTCATCTCACTTAACAAGCCATCCTTAAAACCAGGATATTTCACTATTGACTCTTTTCCTCACCTGTAAAAATGCATTAGTAGAACTTCTTTCCGACGTTTCGTCTTCACCCCATCATCCTCAACTTTACCTGTTTAAGTACGAACGTAGATTTTTTAAATCATTTTTCATATATTTTGGACCCAATAAAGATCACGGTGATGATTAACAATTTGTAAGAAATTATTCGTTTGCACGCAAAAAAAAACTGACATTCGTCAGCGATTGAGCCGAAGAATTTTCAGAGTGTTTAACATATTCTACATACTGAGATTCTACACGCTTTAGTCCTCTTGACTTTCTGTTTTATGCCGGGTCCCGAAGACGGTGGCAGATTTGTCATCGACACGTTAACAAGGGTTTGCCGCCGATCCCTCTGTCAAGGGTGAATTTTACTCTCAGTTATAAATTTTGCTCTATATGTTTGAGGCGGATTCTTCATATTTTTTGGGGACGAAGAGGGGGGGAGGGGGGGGGCTCGTCACACATCAAGAGAAGCAGTCTCAGTTAAAGCAAACTGTGAATGGCATGCGCCCTTCACTAAGGGCGTGGACAAACGCCTTTGTTAACGTTTCGGTAATAGATTTGTCACCATCTTCAGAACCTAGGAGAAGAAAATGGAAAAATTACAATAACCGTTAAACTAATACTAACTAAACTGAGTTGCATGAACCAATCCGAAATTCGTCTCCTTTGCCACTAAGAGATGGCAGTTTCCGTTTTGCCCCGCTGCTGCAACAACCCCTAGTTGCCTACGAGGCGCTATTCAGAATCAAAATAAAAGGAAAAATACACAATTCGCCTCAAACGTATAAAACATTGTTAAAACATGACTAAGTTGACTCTAAACTCCTTGGGGGAAATCTGCCTCGGCGCCATCATTGTGCAAAGATTCACAATTCTCTTTATCCAAAGCGTTGCACTATGTGGTAAATTAGCTGTTTACTGTACCCTGACGCCTCTAGTTACATTATGGCAATTCCTCGGAGATAATGGATCGTACGATGGCCATTGCGTGGACAATATTGATTTAGACCAATACGTGAGAGGTTTGAGAATTATCAGGTCAATGAGGCCCTTCAATAAGGGGCGAGGGAATGAGGTTGATGGGACGAGGGCTGAGGAGGGGGGGCGGGGGGGTATTTCGTGGCCGAGTATAATATCGAAATGACGTTGGATCTAATAGATCAATTTTTCCTTCTGCCGCCAAGTGAAGCGATGTTGTTTTATCGGATATAGAGAAAGTAAATAGGTTCCCTTTAGTTGAACGACTCTCCTGTGTCAATATTTGAAAAACAGTCTTGGCATCTGCTCGAGCGATGCATTAGGAGGACAATTGATTCTCTTGAAGTTTGCGCTTTGTAAGACAAAAGGGGCAATGTTAGGGTCACTTTCGGTTCTTTGAAATAGGAAGATATCGCCAGATGTGCGACAAATATCCTGCTAATGGCAAATCAATAATATGTAAAATAAATTCGGCATTTGGCTGTTTGATAAATGATTTAAATAACAAATATACCTCCGATTGCCGGCGGCGTGGCAGCAACGCCAATTCTCGAATCGCTTAAGCTGATCTTCCGTCCAATCTAACGCCCATTATTAAAACTGATCCGTTTAATATAAATGCAAATTCCCAAAGGCCTGTAAAACAATATGAACCGGCATCGGCAAGGACTAACGATTAAACAAAGCACTTTGGTATGTTTCCACACCTCGTGGCCCGGATTCGGCCCTATCACGAGCTGCGGCGGTGTCAGATGAGCTAACAAATACATTTGGGGCTCTAATTTAATTTCCAGGGTTAATAAGTCTGATAAAATAGGTACCCGGTAAATAAATTTATTGGGTGGCTACATTAAGGTTTATTATTCCATTTATCTCCCACAGGTTCGCAGTAATGGCCCGAGGGGAGTTAGGGGGGACTCGAATATTTATTGATTGAATCTAATAATGCCGCGGTAAGTTGCGAACAGTAAGCGGGATATTACCGAAGTTCGCCTCCATGGGGAAATGCGTTGTCCGGTAAAATTAGACATTTGAAATGGGGTTTAACTTTAAAAGTATAATATTCCCCCTTCTCTTGACCAGGAATTTGCGGCGTATTTTTCGTCTTCTGCAACACCCACGAAAAGACACAGCCGATTATGTCTGTGGGAGCGAGACATGCAAGTGACTGTAGAGAAATGGAGCATTGAAGGTCCAGAAGGTGAGTTTTCTCGTGGGGGATCGTTTTGATTGGGAACGTGACCCCCTCGACTTTAAAAAAGGCAAGGACCGCAACAATTCGGCAAAATAATAAGCTTTACAAAGGGTTATTAAATAGTTCGTTCGGCACATTCGAATACTTTTAATGGTAGTTCAGGTTAATTTATCAAAAAAAAAAGTTAATTCAGCCCCCACCTCACTATCCCAGCGTCTAAAGTAACGATGGAGGACATTTCAGGACTTCTACCCACCGACTTGCAGATTAAAGAAAGAGAAGAATTATTTGGAAAAACGACGGCAGAAAAACCGAAAATCCGGACCAGAATTACTAAAAAATGGCAGCAAAGAAAGGAGCGATGCCACGGATGGATAAAAACTTTCGTTAAGGTTTTAAGAATATGGACGAATAGGAAGTAGGGGCAGACGAGATACTTCTTACGTAAGCATCGACCGATCATGTGGTGTTTCGTTCCCACCTGCATAAGGTAGGAGAGAAGGAGGGTCGAGACTGCTGGGTCCTCCTACAACAAGGAGGACGACGTCGACCATATCATCTTTCAGCGTGTCGAATTTCGAAGTGAGAGGGCAACAGCGGAGGAATCCTGTGGCAGAGAGGTGACGGAGAGAAGAGTTTCAGATATTGTGATTGGACCAGAAGAGGAATGGACTGTTGTCAGTGGAATGATGAGGAAAACATGTTACGAAGGCATAATTATGTGAGAGAATAACGAAGTTGGGAAAGGAATTGGATTAGATGTGGCTATATGAATGAACGAAAGCCTAGAGGTTCGGAATGGAGAGATCAGGGATATAAAGTCAAAAACATGTGGATGGATGAGGGACAGGAGTACGCGAATAGATAGACAAGGGATGGGGCATTTCGGGTTTTCAGGTTCATGCACACCACTACGTAAATTGCTAGTTAACATGTTCATAAAGCGGGTAAAAGAAGATTTCATATGTTCGTGCACCTTGTATAAATTTTCAGTAATTGTTACTGTAAGTTTCACTAAAGTTATGCAAATTGTTATAAATCTGTATTTTCAGCGATCGTACAATGCCATTTTGAATTATTATTGCTAAGTTTTCCATCTGAAAAGGGTAAAGTAAACGAAAGCCTGCATGTCTCTTTTACATGCAGTTTACGTAAATGGTAAATGCTCCACTGTAACCGCAAATATTTATTGAATCACTAAGACGCGTACAGTTTGAGTTAATGAAAAAATTCATACATTACATCCAGAGTGCATTAAACTTGCAACATCTCTGACACCCAATCTTCAGGGTTTTTCGATCAACCACAAGAAATTAAATCCAAAATACACCCATACAAAGCTTCATATACGTTTTATACACACGCGAACCAGTTATTAACGGAAAATCGTGTTTCGTTCAATATGCATGAGGAATCTATTTCTCGGATAATGGAGGTCTGAATTTCCACTCATAAAAGCCGAAATAATAGAATTATTATTACGGGTTCCGACCCTTTGCTCCCGTTTATGATAATGACAATGGTCCCAATCCATCAGTGCACCACGTTATCTTGTGGCTCAATCCAGGCCCATATCGACTGCAAATTGACACATGCTGTTCAACCACAAATTGCCAGTGCTGTATCACCACTCTAATGAAGAGGTTATTACATCGAAAGCGCCCCTCGATTTTAACTGCCGCCATTTGTAAACTGGCTTAATTTGCCCCGAGTGAAAACCATTTTGCAAATTGCATTTGCATGTGACGTAGCACAGTGGGGCAGATGTGGGAAAAAAAACCATAAGTCCAAAAGCCGTAAACGGTTTTCATTTGTATTAATAAAAAATTGGTTGGCGTGTTCCAGAACTTCAGTGGAGGTATCCAGGGCCTTTTCTTTGGGTTTTTTGGTGGGGATTTTGCTTTTTTTTCCAAGCCGAACTCAGCAGGTATCTATGCGAGGTGATTCACAAGACGCTAAAAAATTTTGAATGTGTCCGCCTCCCAGCTTCGAAGAAATTCACTTTGACATGCACTGGGCCATGCTGTGAGAATGATTCTCAAATCCAAAAAATTGGAGCTAAGGACACTGAACTGGAAAACTTACATTGACATCGTAATGGAGATTTGACGCAGCTTTTGATCTGAATGAACTTGATGGCGATAATCATAAGAATAGAAGAAAGAAAAAAATCGATTTCGATTTGGTTATCATCTCTACGGTGCCTACGAGATTAACTCCAGGCTACCAAAATCATGGAAATATACGAAGATAGTTCTAGAAAAATCCGACGTAACACAAAAAGAAAATTGAAATTATTACATTATTTTTTAATCTTCAAATGTTGCTTCCTAGATACAGAGTGCTCCTTTGAGATTGACACACTTTCATACCCACTTTATAATAAGAATGCTTTAAAATACGTTTAAACCTCGGACTCCACCTTTTCACTATGGGCGAATCTTCTTCCACTGAGTCATTTTTTTAAGTTTCAAAATAAAAAACAATCTGAGGAGGCTAAATCTGGCAAATAAGGCGAATGAGGAAAAGGTTCGAAGCCATGCTCAATAATTTTAACTATCGCCATGAGGGAAGGGTGAACTGGTGCGTTAATAAGGTCAATTTCCTGATTTCTTCGCTCAAGCGCTGCAAAAAAATTTGTATAGTATTGTGTGTTTATCGTTTTTCCTTTAGCGAGATAGTAAAAGAATTTATCCCACGTGCATCTAAAAAAACTGACGTCATCATCTCTTCTGCACACGGAGCGGATTTCGCCTTCTTTAGAATTTCTTCTCCTTGAAAGCCAATTCTCCCCTCTAAGGCCATTGTTTTGACTGCTCTTTCGTCTCAAGTGTGAAATAATGGACTCTTGTTTCATTCATGATTGTGAATCGACGCAAAAAACTCGGCTTAATTGCTGCGAAACTTTGCCAAAAACTCCCTTGAAATATCGTCACGGCATTGTTTTTGCTCATCTTGCGTACAGTTTTCTCAAATCAAATAGTTCGGTCCAAATGCGATTTCCAGTACTTTTTGAAATACCTGTCATGCATACTAACCACACAATTCTAGCCGATGATCTTCTGATACAATTATGTCGATTTTCGCCACAATTTCTGTAGTGGTTAATTCTGGAATGTCATCGGGTCGACCGCTGCAGAATTCGTACAACCACGTTCAAACTCTCCCACCCGATATTTTACAGTTGTTAAGGAGGAACCAGATTTCCAAGAGTAGAATTTAACTCAGCTTTGATGTTGGATGGACTAAGACCTTTCAAATGAAAGTATTGAATCACCTACCGATGACCAATTTTTCTCATGTTTACAAAATCTCTAAAAGCGTTCACTAAAAACGGTTTCAAGCAAACCCAAATCAATGCGGCACCCTCAATCTTCCCATATAAGCTTTTTAAGTTTAGGCCTTTGTAACATAGCCAAATTTTTAACAAAAAGAAACGCCATCTATATGTCAAGTCGGGTATTTCTGGGACTACCCTCATAATTTGGGAAAATGCTCGCCATACTGCGGAACTGCCGAACCGAGAAGGAAAGTTGGGAAAGAAAGTATGAAAAATTCAGGTTGACAAATCTAAACTTTGGCGTGATAACAACATAGCTGCACGTCCTCATTTTCAGTATTTTAGACATGAAGGTGGCCTCTGGGGTAATGGGAATTACAGCGGCAAGCAACTGCTTCATTTGTAAAGCACGTCCATCAGCAATGAATTATTTATTCAACATTGACAGCAGGGGATCAAATGAAAAAGCTCTTCAATTAGGTCTATAGCCACTGTATGCACATATAAAATACATGGAATACATTCTCCATCTCACCCAGAATTTGAGTTCCAAAAATTGGAGAACCTGAAAATTTAGCTTTCCACCGAGTATCCTGGTTAATTGGGCACATCGAGCACAGGAAATATGATATATGTACATATCTAAGTGACTTCCCCTAACTTTAGGAATTTAACGAGGATTGAATTCATCTGTTTGCCATCATTCTTAGAATCGTAAGGTCTCGCTAGGAAAGTTACTCAATAAATGGCTCTTCAGCTATACCTGTACTGCCTTCAAGGCCAGACAAACACACACAGGAAAAAGAGAATAACGCCTCACATGAATCGCCATCAAGTAAATGCATTTAAATTTGAAATGTGCGTAGGGCCAATCGAAGGTAATAGAATATTTATTTCCAATAAAAGATCAAGTGAAATAGTCCTTGTTTACTCAAAGAATTTTCTTACTTTAAATGTGCCACACGAGCACCTACTAAACACGAAAATTTGGCCCTCCCAAGTCAATAAAGAAATTACCTGATATAAGATTTATTTTAACTCTCTTTTAATACAGATATATATACCCAAACCTGCTGCGTAAAAATTCTCCTTCGTATTTCAAGAACATGCTATGTATATCATCTTGTGGATACAGCAGCCTCAGAATACCCAATACGATAGATTAATATTAAATTGAAGCATTTATTTTTTGCTCAGCAAGGTCTCTACTTGGACGTCGAATCTCATCCGAATTGACAGTTTGCTGAAGGACAGAAAAAAGACCACAACATCTTTAGGTTAATTCAGGTTAGTCATGGCTGTGATGGAACAGACCTTCTAGAATTCCTAGAAACCGGGTGGAAATAATGTCAGACATTTTTTTATTTTAACCGTTTCTCTTGTGCAATTTTTGATAATAAATAGGTACCACACAGAAAATTTTGAAGTTGAAGTAAATCCTTCAATAAATGAAATCGGACATATACATGTCCATATAAAGCTTTTTTCTTAAAATGACCCCACCTTTCGCTTGTCTCACTTTGTCCGGTAAATGTTGTAACTCTAAAGGTTATTTTCTAAGATCGCTAATAACGGTATATACACATGGAGGCAAAATTCAAATTTTCGTTTTAGTGCAACTCTTAACGCACCATCTAATTCTGATTCAAATGAAACTAGCCGCCAGTCCATGCCATGGCTAGCCAAAAGCATATTTGGTTTCTTCGGATTTTTGGCCACACATTTTTTGCCTTTGGCCAACTGTGCGTCGCGGCGAATTTTTGCTGAATCCCTCTAAAAGATCTACGGCCCTGATTCAGACGGCATGAGGAGGGTCGTTTTAATATTCCGGTCAACAGATTCCGGCCAGTTAAGTTAACCATCTGGAAAGGTATAAGGAGTCGTCCGCAAGTTCTCAGCGGGATAATTAAGACCCATCTCTGGAGTTAACGATGTCTAGTTGCGTCACTTTACAAGCCCTGCCAGAGAAATATGGGATTCTCGAGTTGCGTGTTTTTTGTTAAAGGCGGAACCTCAAAACTTTCTTGGGCAAATAAGTAATCTTATTTCTTCTAGTTTTATTCACGATAGAAATTTTAAGCATCCGATCAAATCTCGGAAAATAGTTAAATCTGTCTGAGTGCTCTTATCGTAGGATCGAACGAAACAAGAAAAATTACTTTGCTTGATACAAGCAAGTCTCAGTTCTTTTTGTGTTCTCGGTACAGGCATTAAGAATTAATCAAATTGAGTGATGGCATAATCGATACTCGGGCTGCGAACACCATTAAGAGCTTCTTTTAATTTCAGTTTTTATACCGTTGACAGGCGATTAACTACTACTAAGGGCCCTTTTGTCCTCTGATTAGACTCCGTAACGCATATTATTATGGTATACCGTTTGCGGTCTTATTTTGCCGGTACATAAAATTAGGTTAATAAAGAATGTTTGTTAGGGGTGAACTGGTTACAGCGCTGTTTTTGATTTGATTTTTCATTTGGGGGTTGAAAGCTTTGCAATCGCAGATTTCAACTTAATGGAATATTTGAAAATTACGCGGCTGCGTAATTTTCGAATTCAAATGGTTTTGCGCAGATCGTCGGGACGTCCCACGCGTGTTTGAGGATAATCGGCTTTTGCACTCTCCAAGAACTATGGAAAAAATTCGTAGAGCATTTCTTTCCGAAACCTCGTCGATTGACATGATCTTACATCACTCCCTTGAATACCTCAGTGGAGTGCAAAAGTCTTTTTTTATAAACACCGTTTCATGCAAATTCCGTTTTAGGCAGTTGCATGTACAGAAACACACGCAGCATCTCGTAATTTGAAAGAAATATCACAACCCGGCTTCCGAAGGGATATAGGGCACTTTAAGGCCCTTTATTTGGTACATTCTTTCAAGTGGATTTAGTGGAGAAATTTCTGAGATATCGACGATCAATATGAAACATCGGAAAAATTACTACCCATAAAGTTTAGAGATGTTCTCTGATGTGATATTTTCTAGCTGGCCGATTTAGGTTCTACATCGCCCTCTTTTACGTGGTCATTTTGAAAATATTGTGATCAGCAATCCTCCCACGCGCAATTTCAAGGTCCGCGCTTTGGAGGGTGTCATTCATAAACAATCTACCCCCTCGTTCAACGTCTCGATTTTTAAACTTGCTCACATTATAACTTTATTGAAGCCACTAATTTTAACTAAATTTCAAACAGCTAAACTTTGCCTCAAGTTAAATGGAGAAATATTAATTACATGCCAGAAAACTTCTCACATAATTCCCTAAATATCTAGAAACAAATTTCGCACAATCTGTCAACTTTCTGTTTCACTTTTCAGCCGCCAGCTGCAAATATAATATATAAAACCCTCTGGAAACTTTAAAAGTAAGCAGATTGTCGGTTTCATCCCAAGTTTAAGGCGACAGATTATACGCATTTTCGCTCATTGAATATTAAACCGAGCTGAAGGCGTCCTCAAATCTGCGAATATTGATTGATTGTCGTGGTCCTCGTACAACGCAAATTAGAACGCAATTATTTGTTAATAAACTTGACAAAAACGTCGAAAGAAAACACAGAGAAATCTCCCTACAAAAAAGCTTTTTTTTTCTCTATCTAGCGTCACCTGGAAACTAATGGATTGTGTCTCGAACTAAGCCCATTTATCATTCGACTTTTTGTGATTATCTCTATATTTGGAATTACATTACTTCGACGAGGTCGCTTTCATCGTCGGTCAGACAGACAGCCTGAGGGTGATGGGATAAATTAGCTGGAAAATCTGTTATAAATAAATATAATCACACGGAACTCTTCTGGAGAAATGACATTTTCTCAATGGGGCTCAAAACTGTGATATGATTGGAACAAAGCGAATAAATATTTATAAAGGCGAGGGTGACATGCAGTGCTGGTTCATTTCCCAGGGGATTTAAGAGATCTATTTAAAAACATGTAAAAAGTGTCAGGTCAGGTGCATGATTTTTGCTCCCCCAATCCAAGGGAGTGTCAGTTGTTTTTCTCGCAGAAAAATTGCTACGACTTCAATTTTCGACCAGCAATTCCAAGAGGAATGCCATCAAATCTCGCTGGTAAGTGACTTCTTCTTTACGACTCCATTAAAACTTATAAGTTATATTGAATAGTAACAGGATTTGCCTTTGTCACCGTAGTAATCAAAGTTTACAGCTACGTTATAAACGTTTTATAAAGCTCGTAAAATCAAGCTGCCGAACGTTAACGTGTACTCTATGGCATACAGGGTCCTGCAATAGGGTTTCAAATTTCCTTCGCTTCTGTACAGACAAAGTTAAAAATTTTTTTCTTCTGCGAGATTCTACAGGACACAAAGGCGTATCTCCAAAAAACAATATTTCAAAATGACAACAGTACACAACGTTTGGTATTAATAAAAAATATGGAAATATTTATTTTTACACAGAGAAACAATATTTTTCCCACCTGATTCTATAACCTTTTTAAATAAAATAAAAAAAAAACAATAAATTAATTTTACATTCACATTACACTAAACTAATTAAAATTTGGCAACTCAGAAACTATTTATTGTGTTATGTATTTTCCATGACGACAATTGGTCTCAAAAACGCACCTCACAGTCTACAATGCAGAAAAAGAGTGATGGTGCAAGTGAAGAACTTGTGAACCGGTGCGCTAACGGTAGCAGATCATCAGGTCCTTCGGTGAAGCAGTAGGAGTAGTGTCAGTAATAGTAACCGTAGTAGCAATGATGGAAGAGAAAGAAGCTATAACGCGGCGATTAGAGCTAAACGATCCTTTTCGCAGCATCTGATCTGACCTGAACTAACTTGAACCCAAAGTTGTCGAGCTTAATGGCAATTTTCTATGATTTGATTGCTTGATGTGGGAGAAAAGTAACTTCAAAATCTACATTTGTGATTTTTTTAGTACGTTAAGGGGTTCAGCCTGGGAGACGTAAAATGTTGTATTTATCTGACTAGTTTCGCCAATTACCAAAACTATAGTGCTACACACGTCATTTAACAAAGCGCTCAATCCAATTAATTGTCCCACAGGTGTGCTAATTGAGCAGACAAAGACGGACATAATCAATTTAGTTTTTTGTTTACTCGAGCGGACACACCGCTATCTGATAACAAGGTGGGTTTATCCTAAACTGGATTAGCACAATCCAATTACTCCAAACGGGAGCGTGCGGCACGAAAATGGGTTGAGACCGAGCTTACTACAAAGAGAGATTGTCTGGATAGATTTTTATTAAATCACATCCTCTTCGTTCTTTGTTAAAACAATGATCCATTGCAGTGCACGATAAATAATACAGAAGGAAAAGTTCTACGCAATTTATAGGCCCTATTTTCCCGCGTATACGCACCCTTATCTAATATTTACCGTACTAGATAAGGAAAAGTTCCGAAAAAGTTTCGAGAACTCCCATTCTTTCGAACACTTTGCCACTTTATGGGGATGTCGTGCGTCCGAGAATAATTTATCAAACAGATCGTCCTTTCCAGGGCTTACGGAGGGATGAAATATCGCCAGTCGCACCCTCTTAAAGGGTGGCCTATTCGGAAAACACCTGTTCTCGATTTTTCGGTGAAAGACACACGCACGGCTAGATTGTGTTCTGCCTGAGCAATATTTATTGACTCGTCGGAAAAGTACGCCCAATTGAAATTCTAGACGCGTTTTTCCTTATCGTACGTCAGCTTGTTGCTCGGCTGCTTTGCCTTGTTTCAACCCCTAATAAAATCTTCTCTAAACCGTCACAAATGATTTCGAGTTCGCCGCGATATTGGTAAACAGGGGATTCGAACCCGCAAGGGAGAGAAATTTAATTTGTTTGCCGTCAGAGAAAAACCCGTAAACAAGCATTAGCACGAAAATCACACGTTTGACATCCATATCCAATCGACTTTTACAACTTTCTCGTCGCCGTTTTACTGAAATTTTCGCATCTATTTAAATTGCCCGAGCCTGAAACTGACTCGGCCTTTCTCGTTTTCCTGGGATTATATTGATCCCAGTTGAATTCTGTCGAAAACGGCTTCTGAAAATCTAAATTGCCACGCTTCAAAATCAATATCTATGCACCGTTTTGTATTTCTTGAAACTGCGAAGAAAAGGAGGATGGATCGTCAAAAAAAATTTATGTCAAGATTTTTTTTTCGTCTCTCACTCAGCGCGTGGAAAACTCGAGCCCAAACAACCCCTCATCATAACGTTCCAATTTAAATACGAACAACGGCAGCCCCTTTTAAAAAGGTCCCAAATTGCGTGTCTTGTGTTAATATTTGTCTACGCAGGCTGAACGGTAGAACTTATGTAATTTTCCGGTAAGTTCCCTGTTTTTCCGACTCCACTTTTGTTCCTTAACGTTGTTTCCAACGCCCCAGGGCGATGATTCGAACGCGATCTTGCGTAAAAGGAAGAATAATTGGCTTTTTCGATTTGACACGACATTGTAACACCCTTTGGTTTGTTAGGGTGAAGGGGTTGAGATGTGATTTGCATTGTCGTTAATTGGGGTGGATCAAATTAGAAGGTATAAGATATTAGGCTCAAACAGACAGGAAGTGCTGTCGCTGTATCAACTATTACGTTCAAAAATTTACTCATCCACCATTGATTAGGGCAAATAATATGGATTTGCCAATCACTCATCTAGATTGTACGCTTTAAAATTACTTCTAAATCGAATGGTCAAACGGCGTCAGTCGTGACAGGCACTTACTCATAAAAGCTTCTGTTGGTTCACAAAGTTGATGATAGTCATCAAAGATCGAAACGTCAGGTTTGAAATACGGCATCGCTACGTTTTGAAGGAGAAATAGTTGCAGTGATGAAGTAGAGTTCATTTCGAGTTACCCCGCCAAATAAGTTGAGGAAAAAAATATTTTCTAAAATTTCCATCTCTTTGCAAATCTCCGAAAGAGAAAAAAATAAATAAAAGAAGAGATTTGAAACTTGCATACTCTTCAACTCCAAATTGCGCAACTTTACTTGAATTGATCCGATCTCACGCATTTTATTATTACTGAAATCTCTATAGTTGAGGACCAAAAACGGATATCCCGTATACAGCATCTTTTTCGCTGCTATGTACATTAAGATTTAGTTAGTGCAAGCGAGAGGCAATCGGGCAATTTCTAGGTGCGAGGGAGAGAAGCTATCGCCCTCGACTCGCAAGCAGTAATAGGCCTTAGAGGACGGATCATGTTACAGAATAGGGTTTGTTTTTCAATTGATGCGTTCCAAAAACACTATTTCTACCGTGGTGTTTGTAGATGTAAGATTACATTAAAATTTATCATGTAATTTTGTTTTCGCAGAAAGCATTCAAATTTGAACGTGTGCGCGTGATTTGCGGCCTCCAAATTCATGTAGATCCACGTCCCTCCTCGGATTAAGGTGTACTGTTGACGCGTCAACGACTATAGCCGATGGTTGACGATGGAAGAAGAAGCGGTAGCCTGTCTCACTCGCACTTATCAATCGCCTAACTGCCTTTTGCTTGCACTCACTGAAACTACATATGCATAGCAACGGAAAAAAATACTGTATGAGAATTAATCCAGATAACGGTTGCGTCATAAACTAAACTGACATAAAAATCCACTCTTTCGAAATATCTCTTTATCCTCCCCAATATGCGAAAATTATGCACACGATTGACGGCTCTGAAGGGCAATCTTCCTGCCATCATCTGAATGGTATATATCAAACCCTACGTCTTGATTGCCGCCAAAAGCCCTCGGCAGATGGCGCCCATATCGACCCTTCATCTTTTCTTTCAATATACAGTGATACGATATACTTCTACTTCCGATACCCTCCCTATATGCAATAAATAAATTGTGGGGGATAAAGGAGAGAAAGGTGTAGAATTTTTGGCAATTTCCTGTCCCAGATTGGGGATGAATGTTATTTCTTATTCCTGCGGTTTTATTGCGTTGGGAACTTTGATTGCCGCATTTTAAATGCGGCTAAACTTCAACTGGCAACTCTGAGATTTTCCCATTGCTCTGTATAATCCTCAAAAGGGAAATAAAACCTAATCAGCCCATCCCGAATTGATGGTCATTTTACGGCCATACGTAAAAATACATAAAACATGCATAAAAGAGACACATCGGAGACATGACTTTTTATTTTAAAACCTTTCATTAGGCTAAATGGTTTTGGACGGACGTCAAGAGATTTACGATGGACGTTACATGGGATAACTATGATTAGGTCATTTATGACCGTTATTTCCCAACACAAAAAGCTCCGTGATTTTCCTTAGAACTTTGCATGATGATACTCCCGCATGCTGAATAATTCATAATCCCAATGGCCATAGAAAAAGGGCCGTAATTTGGTGGCGGAAAATAAAATATTCACAGCTTTACGCCCTGAATGAATCGATATTTTCGTAGCAAAAGGAAAAAAAAATGTAAAATGTATCGCACTGTATAATTTAATGTCATTTCTTTAACCACGCCGGTGGATAAGTGAAGGCGGTTCATGGTGACCGAAATGCCATAAAAACGTCTTAGGTATTGAAGGCGGTTATTTAGTGAAGTTCCCTTCCGCTTTAGAGGATTAAGGGATAAAATATTCATTCTGAAGAAGTCAAAGTGGACTTTGACCCTTTAATGAAATTGCAAGAGAAACGATTTTCAGACGATTAAAGGGAACTTGTCGTTAAACTAGAGTGGCTTAACTGTCGCAAATATGATGGTTCAATTCCAAATGTACGTGAACCCAATTTGTGAATAGAGCCGCGAGTCATAAGAAGATAACTCTAATTTTTTAAACGGACATTTATTAACACAGTGCCGGCTTAGATTCAAGAGCCACCAAGATATAATAGGGAAAATGTAAGAAGATTAAGGTCTGTTACGATTTTATGCCTCATTCCAGCTCTTACTTAATCTCCTTTTTCCTCTTACCTTAATATTTTCAACTTTTTCCTACGAATATTATTTCACTCACCTTCACCACTCTTCACTTTAGTTCAGCTCTGTGCAGTATGTGCTACCGGTTGCATTCGAAGAACTAGTCAAGATGCAGCAAAAAGGATGCGGCAGATGGCGCTGGTTAGAGTTCTTCCTGCACGCCCAACACACCTTTTACATCGACGACTCCTGCCTGCTTTCGATTGACTCGAGATGAACCGGACTGACAAGCTCTTATAGATTCGAAACCGATCTTTGCAGTGGTCGAGTTAATTAAACACAGAGCTAGAATGAGGCATAAACTCGTAATAGACCTTAATCTTCTGAAATTTTCGCTGCGATCCAAATTTAAACTACTTATAAATCTTGAGGAGGCGTCAGTTGTTCGGAAGACAGATGTGTTAAATGAATCTTGGAATTCGGGTTTGACATTCTTTTCCTAAAATAAACGACCTTGTCGGAGAAAAAGAATGGATGACATCAAAAAACGATACACCTGCTGGTGGGAACAATATAGGGTGATTGAGCATTCATGTCCCTAGCATTCACTGCAAATGCGAGTGGCAGGAACCTTCCTTTATTCCAGTCTCAATATACTGGGTGTTCTGAAGAGAAATAATAGGGGACATACTTCTGGGCCGAATAATAAGTTACACACACCCCATCATGGCGTTATTGTTGTCAGGAGCAAGAAGCGAAAAAGTCGAAAAGTGTTTTTCCTTTCACGTAAAAGTGGTTGCACCAGCCTGAGCCCATTCAGCCATTCAAGGTTGGGAAATTGACCTGTCAGGCGTGATAGTCGGTTCCTCGTCACTTCAAATCAGGGCGAGGCTCTTCTTCTCACACAATCCTGCATTTCTATGCCGCAGGATCTTGTAATCGCTCACTTGTGCAGGAAATTTAAAAGCGGTTGCCATTGATAGCGATGCTGTTTTTTGTCGCCGATAAGCTAAATTAAAGGGAGAAAACCCTTTAACCGCTCTATTATTAGGGAAAATAGAAAATCTTTAGCTTTAGAATCTATTAGGCATACCTGCCTTCGATTTTCAAACTAGTTGGAATTTACTTTTCAATCGGTTGCGGCTTGAGAGCAATTTCAAGCACAATGATTGTAAGTTTACCTAACGTCAGAGTTTATTCTAACTCGGTGGAAACCTTCGATGGGAGAAAATTCGATAAATCGTTGAAAAATACATGACAATCTATCCGTACAGACTGCGCCAGATACAATGAATCGAGAATATATTAAATTTGCCCACTATAGGATTTTCCCTCGGATCGGGACACTCCTATATCTCGACTGGGTATTTATTGTTCCTCTCATGCTGTAATAAAACTCTAATGCATGTCTTCGACGTTTCTCCGATGTCCAAGGGTAATTTTTCATAATTTCAATGAGACAGTTTAAAAATCGCAGAACAACATGTTAAAAGTTGCAGACGACGCGGAAATGCAATTTATCATCGTTGCGAAAGTAAATGTGCAAAGTAAGAATCACAAACGCCCAGTTAGTTGCGGAACTTGCAATTTACATTTTTGTTTTGGCAGTTGCATGAATAAATGCATATTTGTATAGGTTTTGAGGGTCTCAGTAGTTGGGAATATAAATTATATTGTTCCGTTTGCGGATTTGCATAATTCACCCAAGCCTGATTTATACGGTTTTTGGCAAAGTTTTTATTTACATCAGCGAGTAAAAGCAGTAATGTGTACTGGCAGGAGAATAATTGAGAATCAGTGCGGTTTGGTGGAAACTCGAACACTCATGTATAAGAGTTCTCAATTTTTTTCTTAATTTTAGATATTAGAATACCCAGAACATAGCTGACGAGGATAGCTCCTCGACCTTTCAAATTAGGTTAAAGTGGACTTAGGCCAATTTAGACTGGGACTTTTCAGGATTGTTGAACTATTATCATTTCTGAGTAAAGCAAAGAAGAGCTCGTCGCCACTTTTGCCTTCAGGGACCGTTTTTGACCCGGGGTCAATTTTCCTGGAAGGGTAATTCTGATGGTTTTTAGCCGATTTTTGGCTAGAAGGTGCTTAGAAACAATCGAACAATTTTATCCACAACAGACATTTGTTGTCCGGCCTACAGATTCCAGGGAGTTTTCGTAACAATTGACCAAGCTCATGTATAAAAGTTACTGTATGTGAATGCTGTTTGGAGGAATTAAGTGGGACCGAATCTAAGTGCATAGCCGCAGGTAAATAGTATGAATTACGATCCATACGAACTTCAAGGTATCAACCAATCCATGATGCGGGGTTTTTAAAGTCCAGGGTGCACATAGAATATTATACAGGGTGTTACGGAAATAATTTTCATAAATTTAATTAATGATTAAGAATATTATTTTGAACAAAAAAGTTCCCTACGACCTGGGTCGTAATTTTATTTCCCCGGAAAACAAAAAAAAAAACATTATTTGAGGATTGGCAACGTCACATCGTGTTTATCTCAACTCGCTACCTTCCTAAATAGCCGCATCACTCAGATATGCATTTTTACACACCTTTTTTTGGTTCCGATAGATTTTACAGTTAAAATTTAAACATTACACATGACAATCTTATTTCACGACTTTGAAAAACCTCTTACCTTTAAATTATTGTTGTCATTTCCAGTTAGCATAACGCGTCAAGTTCCACATTTTACACCAATTATATCTCGTTCAAAAACACAAATTTGTTATTTTTTGACTACATTAAATGTTCGAAATTTAAGTCAGCAATTTGAGTCCATACATCTGAGACAGCGTTTTAACTAATTTTTCCAAATACGATGAAGATTTCCGTTTGTCGAGCTGGAGGGTTCTTTCTCGATAACGATTCGCGTAAACGCGTTTAGTTGCTTCGGAATTCGGTAATGCCTCTCCATAAATCAGAAGCTGATCATGATATTCATATAAAACACACATTTCCACGTAAGTACCGTTAATTAGCCAAAATAAATTCAAGTACTAATAAACATGTCGTGTCAGATATCGGGTGTTAAGGAATTGCAAAAAACAATCATAACAGAAATAATTTTTTTTCTTCGGTTACGTTCAGCGCGGCGTTGCAGCTTAAGTTGTACTATCACCACCGAACTTGGTTATAGCGAACACGAAGGAATCAGAGATTTTGGTCGCTATAGCCGGACATTTATAGTAATAAGGGACCAATTTGGTCCTAACTAGATTAAAATTATTAAGTCCATTTGCAGCAGAGGGGACACGTCAATCGAATTTCTTGACAAATAAGTGTATGCCACTGACTTTAATTGAATTTCGATATTTTTTTAGATAAAAAAACTAAAAATACAACTTTCTTGTCTCTTGAATTTTCGTCGTAACTCGCTTCGTTTACGAGATAAGAAATAAACACCATTTTATTCTATATCCATTTATCATGCAAAAACATTTTCAAAAAATTCATAGGTTTATTCCCTTATTCCTTAAGAATATTTTATGCTTTGATGATTTTTAAAAAGTTGTAAAAACCGCGTATAGTTAATTTCAGTATCTGCAATATTAATTTGAAAAACAATTTGAAAACCATCCACAATTTCGACTTCATAAAAAGTGGTCAAAACGAGACACATTAATATTTAACATTCAGGCAAAATAGGACCATTTATATTTGAAATAAATTTTTATTGAATTTTCTTTTTTGGCAAGCCAAACTAATGCTTTAACTGTGTCGTAAATCTGATAACAAAATGTCCTTTTTATGAATAATTTATCCATAAAGTGCAATTCAAACAATTTTCCCCGGCACCCATTTGTAACTGTTTGTTTAAATTTACTACAAATATTTTCATTCGCAATTATATGCGATAATGTTCTATTGTACTCAAAATAATATTTAGCAACATTTGCCAAGTTGGGCAATTTATGCACGTTTTGACCGGAAATGCGATTAGTTAACAGAATAATGGACGCGCAACGAGTAAAATCTGACGACATAGTTTAGTAATATGTGATGCATAATGTTTCTTTCCATAATCACAAATATTAATTAATTCCTATTGATCTAAAATGCGCACAGAAAGCATCTTCTGCATACGATAACACATGTGACTAAGCTGAAAATGAAAGTTATCCCCCTTAAATCTATAACCACTTCAACTCTTATCTTTGCTGCTACTTAAAGTAAACGAGTTCGTAACTGCCTAAATTTTATATTTTGTATTTTTCTATTTTTATATTTTTTAATTATTATATTTTTCAAATTTATTTCTTATGTATTGTTTATGTATGTATAAAGCAAAGGCTGAACACAATTTTGAACATACACAGTGGCGTAAAAAAGTGCCGTACGACTCAATTTTTTTATTTTAACGGGCAACCCTTTTATATTATTGACGTTAAAATGGAAAATGAGCCTAAAATTGGAAGGAAATCCCATAAGGTCGAACTTTATGTCCTTCCATAAATCTTCAATGAAGGACAACAGTGTGCAATGGCTTCTGAAATATTTAAGTTCAGACTTTTCTAGGCCTTTTGGCCTAAGCTAAGAATGCTGAGCGATAGGTGGAGAAATTAATACATAAAATTTTTGGATAATTCTTGAAAGTCGTCTCCATATTTACACTCCTTCCAGTTCCTAATTCGGAAACTCAAATTTGAGGCTTTATTAAAAAAATATCTGTCTTCAGGGTCAGTTTGCATCTTCTTTCAGAACATTCCCGAATTTATTTCTCATTTGTCCTTTTGTTTTTCCTTCATTTTACTCATCAGAATTTTTTCCTCAACCAGCTCTAATAATGATTCCGATATTATTTATTCAAGACCATCACCCAAATTATAGCCAACAAAGGAACCCATTGAAAAATTGATGTTCCAAAGCCTTTTTCCAGCCCAAAAGTTCGACTAGAATTTACTACCCTAATTTTAGGCACACTTCAAGTTATTTTACTTGTGGAATAATAATGGGTTTCCACCGAACCGAAAAACAGAGAGGCGGATAGTCTATGAATATTTCAAGGTATGGAAGAATAAGGTTGGTACACGGAGGTGTTTAACTTGAAAGTCTTTCTTCCTCCCTTAATGCGGAAACTTTTTATCTTTAAATTTTATTCAATTCCTTGTTGTTCCAAGTTAAAATCCATTATTCTAATAATAGTGAGAAATCCCGACAATTTCAACAAACAACTCGGCGTTTCACATAATGGCCTTAGTGTCTTCCCAGTCGTCGCGACTAGTTTGTTCTGTTTAGTATTAGCAAATGAATTTGAATCTTGTGTCGAGAATCATAATGGTTTCAAATAGTGAGTTAACAGGGTGTTGAGTATTTGACGTCGGGATAAGTTAGTAAGTGTGCTCCATCATACAAAATAAACTCTAGTCTAAAGAGTAAATTCCGCCTAACGCCAAGCTAGACAATATTTTCTAATTTGCTCTTGGAAGCCTTAATAAAACCCGGGGCTGTTTGGTTTAACAGTTTTTTTCTATTGGCGTTTTAGACACGTTTTAAACGAGGTCTAAGGATTTAAACTGTGTTTAACCAATTTTTTATTCAATATTTGTGCATAATTTTTTCACTTATCCGCTTAATTTTGTGGCAGTTTATGCCCCATTTCATGTTATATCTATATATAATAATCAATTACAATCAATTGAATAACCGTAAAGCAGATTTCCTTGCCAATTTCCATTTTGTTATTCCATTTCGGTACAAATTTGACTATAGCCTTCGAACACGTAATTTCCTTTATTCATTACTGCACATTTCGTATAAAAACTGGTTCAAATCGCTAGTAGGATTAATACAGATTGTGTTTTGCATTTAATGAAGTACTAACTTGGAAACCATTAATGGAATAAAAGATTTATCCCAAAATAATCGCTGATGATTTGCCAATTATTCAATTTCGCGAGCTCAGGGAACTCCTGATTCGTGGAATGCTTCGATAGATGGTCCACGGTAGAGATACTACTTTTTAAAGCATTTTTAAGCTAATATCTAAGCGTCTTCTGTAATGTCTAAAACCTGTTTCTTCAAAGATATGTTTGAAAACAAAATAAGTGTTTTAACCATTAAAAAGGATAATTTTTTTTAAATAAAAAAAAAACATGGTTTTTCCAGTCCTGATAAAACCTGAGAAGAGCTTTCAGGAGTCCTAATGCTCGGGCTGCAAATTTTGAGCCAAACCACCCCTTTTATCGAGTCGGGCCGTTCCAATAATTCATTTAGACTTCCACGAATTCCACAAATTCATTCCACAGGACCCCGCTTAATCTGCGATCTGACTTTATCTGATCGACCGTAACGGCACTGGAACACTTAATTAAAATACCGTTAGCTTGTTATGATATCAGGGGCGTCACACTCAAAGGGTCTTTGAGGAAAATTTATTTCAGGATATTCGTTCAGAATTTTCTTTCGAAATTCCCGGCCTGTATCACTTTGCGTGTAAGGTCGTGAATGTTTCACGAATCGTTTTTAACTTCATTTAACCCATAGAGAGGGTTAATTGCTCGCTCTAACGCTGCGGAGTAGCTTTCGGATGCTTTGTTTTTCAGATTTTTTGACTCACCTCGTTCCATGCAAAACGGTGTAGAAAGTAAAATAATAATATGTAAAACATGCTGATGTTGTCGCACTTTCAGAAACATATTTATGAGACGTGGTATTGTACCAAGCGTACAATATTTCACCTTAACATGTTACGTAACATCTGGCCGGTGTTAAAAATTTTCATTTATATTTCGTAATATGTTGCAACCCTTCCGGACGATATTTCTGTAGAAAAACGTTTATTGCCACACGCCGCGCTATAATATGAAAGACGAGCTGGGAATTTCGATGCAGATAAAACGATGGTCGTATTTAATTAAATAATCTCGGAGAAGTGTGAATTAACCAGTCGGTAAAGGGATTTTTTAGAGAGGAGTTTATTAGCTTACCTGCAGCTGGTGACAATTTCGTGATGACTCCCCATCGCTGCTTCCACTGAAAAAAGAGAAAAAACACGTGCAATTAGAGGCTTTAATCGCTCGGCACACTTTTTTGGAATGACAGACGGCTAAAAAAAAAACAAAAACGTAATTCTTATTTATTTAAATTCCTAAACCATGGATGACCCATTAGATAATCATCAGTCTAATTCACACTCATTTGCTCTCCTCTCATTTAAGATTCGTTCAAGTGACATGAAGGAGCCAAACACTTTTTTGTGAAGAAAAGAAGAATGATCTGACAGTAAAAGATGTAATGCACTTTCCTCAACACTATTGAAATATTAAGTGAACTTGAACGTGTTTCCGAGCATCAAAAATCTCCGCGTTTCCAGAAGATTTTTGAAAGAAGAAGACGTATGTTTCAGGATATTTTTGAGATTTTACTAGAGCTTGGATGGGTTTATGGAGAGGACAAAATCTCTGTATTTGTGTTGGTTAATGTGGCAAACTCAACTTTCATTCTCAATTAACTCTATTTTAGTAGGGTTTTGCCAGAGGGTCCGCATTTGATAAATCTTTCCTGCAGCGAATACTCTCAAAGGGTTCTAAACCTCCGGCAAAATGACACAGGCAAATCCTACATTAAAGTCAATTATTAAGAGAAACAGCCAAAGCATTTCTGTGCAATTAATCTGGAAGTTATACAGAAATCCATCTCAGACTCTCATAGAATTTTGTAAATGTTTCTCTATGAAGAAATAATTTGAATGCTGACCGCGCTACATTCCGCCGGTATATCCGCAATCCAAACCTTAACAAGCCAATTACACTGGACAGTACAGAGAATGGACAATAAGGGAGGAAGAAGAATCAGCGGAAGCGGTGGAAGAAGTTGGACGGAATCAACATTCGAACTAGTTATATTGTAAAATTTCAAATATCTACATGGAAAGAAATTTTCCATGACGACCTTGCTCTGCGAATTTTCATTTAATCGACAGTTTTTTGCTGTCAGCAATGGCAAAATGCGCCTTTTGAATAATAAATCTCTAATAGAAAACGCGCACCGTCGTGATATTTTGAATCATAATATGAGCAGAAGACTAAATCCTCTTGAAATCGTGAAATATAATATTAGTGTAACTCTCGTTTTTAAAATGCACCGACATCAGATGACTGTAACGAGCAATATTACGGTTCTTCGATGATGTAACCGATAAGTTTTATGCCCGCTTCAACACTGTCTTCCATTTTGAGTGGAAATTTGCATATAAATAGATAGCGAAATCTACATTTGTATCGAACACATAACTTCTTTAAAATTTTACGTTCTTGCCGGTGTCATTTATTTTCAGATGAACGCAGCAGACACTCAATATGTATATTTTTCCTAATGCCTCGATTTAAGTAAGGAAGATTCTGGAAGCCTTAATTTAAAGCAAATACATCTTAACGAGGCTGCTTAGAACCGAATTATTAAAAGATAAAGAAAGCCCCAGGGATTAAATTGAATTTTATAATAAGGTTGATTTATAATTTAGTCAGTCAGTTCTTTTAAGGTCCTTCAGCTGCGTTTAAACATTAGCAAATACCTTTGTTATCTTCGCTTATTGTAATCAACTGAAAGCACAAGAACAATAGCAGCGCACAACATATTCCTATTTAAAAAATGTACGAATATTTCAAAAGCACTATGCCTACAGTAGAGTAAATTTCAATGGAAATGCCCAGAAAGGGAAACTTTCCATTAACAAGCCTTTAAAATGAAGTTTCAGAGATTAAATGTGCATACGGCATAAAACAGCAATGTAGAAAAACACATACCGGAAAAGTCGAAACGGAAAATTGAATCAGCGAAACTTCCCAAAATCTTCTTCGGTCGCTGAACGCATTTAAAGGATAAATTTGTCCGGGACACCGTCCCGAGAGTATTTATCACTGAAACGCCGGACTTTATGTATTACAAACCCTTTAAAGGATCGAAACTTTCCTAAGTTGCACACGGTTTAGGCAAAAAGGAATTTATAGCACTTCGAGGCCTGACACTACTCCTGAAAGGACTACATGTACCACACAAGCCCGGAATTTATGTACAGGGAGTTCGGCTGCTTTGCATTGAGTTGCATTAGAAGTTTCGGTGTGTCGGAAAGAGTTGTTGTCGGTCGCTTTAAGATAGAGTCGATGATAAAAGTGGCGGCAAAGTTTTCTGATTGAAACTCGCACTGCGGCACTAAAAGCCAAGTTTATTACTAAGGGAAGCTTGAGCAATGCAATCCGTTTGAGTAGGTATCTTAGAAACTGCAGATGCGTACCTATAGCCTTAAGGTATCCTTTTCGTTTTTGAGAATAACGCCTCACACATCAGTAACGCTATTCCCAATCAAAGCTAACTGCGAATAGGCCACCCGTTACCGAGGGCTCGGACGAACATCCTTGTTAACGATTTGCTGACAAATTGGTGACCGCCCTAGAAAGCTAGGGCAGAAGGGGAGAAAAACGAAAATAAACGGTAAACTAAAATGTATGATAAATTGTGTGAAACTAGTAGACATCAAAAGAATAATGAGCAAACGTATAGAACATATTTATAGCAATAAGGTTCGAAGATATTCTCACGTTCTGTACATGACAGAGTTGATGATAAAGGTGCAAAATTCCCCCCTTGGGCATATCTTTCTCAAAAATGGTCGCTGATCTCTGCAGGAAAGCAATTGAAAAGAAGCTACTTCAAACGATATAAAGTAACTTGACTTAATATCTTCTCAAAATTTAAAAGGAGGTAATTGAGAACGTCACTAAGTGCTTATGTTCATAACTCGCCAGGTACACTTCCATGATCGTAGCGATAATGCCTTCCACTACTGGGATTCGCCATTACTTAGTTTGAACCCAGCACACCAAAAGGGAAACATTTCACACACTAATGGCCCCAAACATCCACAAAATTTCCCAAATAAAACCAGCAATTCTTTCCTAATATATTACCAGAAGCGAATTTACATCCCGAGACTAAAGTTATGGCTACCACTTTTTGCGGAAACCCGACACAAAACCCCCAGATAAGCCACTAATATACTGAATTTGAGTATGTGTTACACTGGTCGTAACGAATTATAGCAACTGGTAGTTAAGATAATGCTTTGAGCACCGGAGCGAAGATAATGAAACTAGGGCTGTAACAATAACTTTCCGCGAATGGAGTGGTTTTCACCGAGATTCCAAATCAAGAACTGTTACGACTAGAAAATTACTCGACATTCGCTGTTACGGTTTAAGTCGGCTATAAGGGTAGATAATCTTAATCTTGTTTAGAATAAAGTTTTAACAAGGTTTTCAGAGACGTTTTGCATTAATTCTGTATTTCGATATCTCGCTCTTCCGGGGGGTCAAAGACAAACCCATGAGAAAACGTCAACCTGCACGTTCAACTCAATGTCGTTAAAATTCATCAGCATCTTTGTTTTTTCCATTTCCTTGCCCGCCAAACCATAAAATCGACTTAAGTTCCCCTAAAGGATTGCAATAAGAGGGTGCAATAACGCACACAATAGGGGTACAAGTATAATACTATTCGCCATTTTTAGTGCTCTTCCTAAAAGGGCAATATTTTTAAACCCCCTCCCTCCAGGGTTATAGACGTAAACGATTGTGTTGGGCTGCAAAACTAACAAACTTTAAGGGATTTGGGGGATTATGACACCCCCAAGTCTCTTAGAGAAGGGGATGTTTTGATATCAAGCCAGTATAAATCGCGGAAATCGGATTATAAGTTTGTTTCGGACGCATATAAATACGTTTCAGCGGAAAGGGATTTACACCATCCTGGCTCCGAGACAAATGCCACGTCATAGCGTCTCAATTTAAAAAAATCTCGTTCTCGAGCAAGCACTACCTTGGAGAATACAAATTCGTCCAATAAAAAGGCAAACGGAATGTTTTTGAAATCTCTCCCAGAAGTACCATAAGGGTAAATTATTGAACAAAATACTTTTCCTAAGTAGGAATGTTGCAACTTCCGAGAAATGCAGGGAGTCGTCTGTAATTCAGGTGCTGCTGCGAAAGCACTTTTGTCGTATTGTTTCGTGTTTGAATAGGAGAATTTCAGAATGTTCTGCACATGGACGACCAAATATGGTAATTAAATACTGAAATTTGGGAAACGAGAAATGTGATCAGGCATTGAAAAAGCGGCCGCACGCTCCGGAGCTTCGACGTCTGCTTACCTCTATCAGGAATTATCTGGATGGGAATGCTCCTGCGGACTTCAAAGCCTGGCAATAGACAAAGACAAGCAGGATATGCTTTGTGTTTTAAATGTGGATGTGGAGAGAGCGGACAGGTTCAGACAATGATCAACGTTTTCCTTAAATAATAAATTTTGAGGCGTGAAACGTGATGCTGCTCAGGACATGATGCATTTTATTTAGAGGCAGTTTCACGGATTGTTTCACACGTTAATGATGCTCTAAAGTCATGTTAAATATATTAGACTTGCAAGGTATGCCTAGAATGGTTGGAACGTCTTTTCACTTTCCATTCACCCTCGAGTCAAATCAAAGAATCTACTTTTTATCCCATGTTGAATAGAGATCCGTGAGTCCTCATTCCTTTGAGCTGCCTTCTTTGACCCTATCACAAGACTCAATCTCCAATAGCGTTTTATCTTAAGTGCCATTTATTTAATCCTTGTGGCTAACTGCGGATAAACTTTTTGCCGAACTCTCAAAGTTTTGGTTACTGGAGAATCTCATACTTCTAACGACTTAAAACTTATTATTAGATTTTATTTTTCGAATATAAGTGGATTTTAGCCCTTTTCTTTTCCAAGATATTTCAATAATTTCTTCCCTAAAATTTCTTCTGGAATTTTTATACGCTTTTGATGCTGCAGCAATGCTGCTCCTGCACATCGCCCTCCAATACTCCGGCACTATGATGTAATTTTCAAAAAACTTTTTACGAGAATCTATGGAGAAAATTTCGAGAATTGGCACCTAATCTTGATCAATAACTAGTAATTTAAGCGAAAAAAAAACAAACAACGTTTAAATAACTCAAACGACGGATTTTTCGGAGAATTTTAATGTAGCCCAGACCACTCTCGAAACGAACATTTTACAGCTTTTACGTAACTTGGTGCAGATCGGATTATTAGGACGTTTTCCAAATTTGGCAATAACCGAGTTGAATACTACGGTCAAATCTGGACATTTCGAGAATTTGAAGGGATTCAGTACGTAGGAACTAAAATGTCGAGAATGTATCGGAAGTAGGTTGCACTAGGATCAATTTTCCTAATTATGATACCAATACTCATGATATCAGCGCTCATGATATCAACGCTCGTTATATTAACGCTCATGATATCAACGATCACGATATTAATTCTGATGAGCATTAGTTCTCATGATATTGATGCTCGTGATATAATATATGAAAATTGCCGTACATTTGAACGTAGTCACAGGATAATACGTTTACTTTGGATTGGTTCCACCTGATTTTTCGACCATTGGAACCTGGCGGCCTTCCTTTGAGAGCTTTTCAAATGCGAGTACAGCAATATTTGACCAATAATTACACCATACAGCATGACAGCCGAATGTGATAAAATTTCATTACAACATTTGCGCAGCGGTCAGCGGTGCTGGAATGGAAACATTAAAGTCCACCGCTTTTATTAAATTTAGTACACGTCCTGCAGTTTGACCATAACTCAAAATACGTTTAATATGTACCGTGACGGCAGGATTTTGCATTCGCCGTATAATTTTTTTATGTCGCCACGCAATCCAAAAATTCGGATTTTAATGAAAATTTAGACTCTATCCCTCGGAACCTTTTGGGAGGAATATTCGGAATTTTACAAATCCCAGAGAGTTTGGGTTAAATGAAAACCTGTGTTAGTTATCGTGCTATAGGCCAATAAAGGCCGCAATCAATTTCGGATACAGCACGCTTTAGACAGGGCCTTTGGGCTTCGTTAACAGCCAAAGTTCTGAAGTGAAATACCTGAAGGAAACCACCCGGGCTTAAGGGAGACTTTAGTGAATTTTCGTAGATTTTTTAGTTTTTGCTTGGGATGACCGTTTCACCCATAAAGGGGGAATAAGTCTTGCGTCTGCGAGAGGCTGACTAAGTATAACCGAAAACGTCTGAGAAAAATAATAAGAAAAACCGTTTAATAATGCCTTAGAAATCCCTTTTGGGCAGCGGTCAGTAAAGAAGGCTTTGATTTGCGCTACTACAGTAGTAAACTTAGAGGGGCAGGGATTTCTGCGGATTTTGGATAAAAGGAGGGATTAGGAAGGGCGCTGCCCTTCAACATTGGATTTACTTTGAATCCGGCCTCCCAGTGCCTCACACAAAACCATCCAAATTTAATTACTACTTTAAAGTTTAAGAAGATGTTTGCAGACACGTATTGGCCATAAAGTTTAACCAAACACATTGTAAGCGCGTAATTCGCAATACCGTAATGGTGGTATATCAGACGGCATTTGTGTGCATAGTTCGTCTAGTCCGTGGCTCATCTTTAACCGTAAAACCAATATCTTGGGGCAGTTTATACAACATGTTCGATCTACATGGCTACTTTACGCAGATTAATTTTCCTTTATCGTTTACCCATATCGGACAGCACCATTATTTGAAGCGGGTTTGAGAATGCATTATGCATGAGTCAAGTTTGACCCAAGTTAAAGTCATGGAGTGTTAGAGGCGCTAGCTTTGCTCTATAGTATGACTTCTCCTAATATAGGATTATTGCCTTAAACTTCCCTCCTCCGCTGTCTATGTTTCGGTCGGTCGGGGAATCTTCATTTATTTTTTCCTTTTCAACCTTTCACTTTCTTGCTATTTTTTAAGATTTTTTACCAGTCTTCTTTTGCTATTTCATGCTGGTCCTACCTCAGGGCAGAGAACAGTTCCACATCAGCGTTACGGGATTTAGGGAAATTTCCACTTTTTCCAACCACGTTACCTGCATCCTTCTTCTACAATCTGATTAATGAATTAAAGGTTTGCGGATGAGATAAATCCCTTCACGTGTTTTCAGTTCATATTTTTTTCGGTAATTTTCTCTGTGGCATCATAAAATTTTATCGGCCCCGATTTCCCTCGTGTGTTCTTGCTGGCTTGTATATTTTTTACGTACTTTTATTTTATGCTTCCCTCAACACCTTTAGGGTGATTGGCGGATGCAATAAATTTTAAGACCAAATTAAGTCAAGGAGTCGACGATGAAAAAGAAGGCCAACGGCGGCAAATCAATATGTCGCAATGGATCGAAACAGGCATCAAAGACTCGTGTGCAGTTTGGATCGCCACTTGGAGAATATAATGGAATATCTCTAACGCGTGTTTTTTGTCTTTCATCCAGCTTTTAAGCGCTTCCACGGCTTGCACGGAAGGACTTTCTTCCATCTTGGCCTTGAAAATAATTATTTGCAATACAGCTAAAACGTTTTTCGGCGGTGTCGATTATACGTCTCCCCCGTCCCTCTCATGAATATACATCAATCCTCATTTTCCTGAGCGAGAAGTCGTAAAAACGCCGATAATGCTTTAAAAATGCGAGTTTTGAAGACGATCCCCCCATTTAATTGTGTATATATTAAGCAGGGAAAAAGTTTGACGGTAATGGCTTTCTGGTTTTTACGAGGTTGACTTTAAAATGTGGAAGATATTAGGTTTCACAAGTGGATTCCTTTTCGAAAAAACTATTAAAACTTCGACTCTGATTGCAGAGACTGTTTGTTTTATTGCGGGATTCATATCGTACGAATTAGAATTTTATCTTATCTAAATGTTGACACTGGAAAATATGCTTCGACGCGGTTGTGACCATCGCAAATAAAACTTTCGCAAATCCCTTTAAATGTATTCTTCAAACTGTAAATGTAAACGGCCGCTTGCGCCGGCAAATAACGCGGCCAAACCGATTTTATCATCAATATTGACTCTAACTTTAGAATTACTTTCATTTGAAGTTTTTCCGTTTATTTCCCGAAAAAAACCCGCCCGCATGTTCTGGAATTACCTTGTTCACCGGGAATAAGGGAATCGATTTTAAATTAAAACTTTCTGTCGAGCCGAGTATAAATGGTGGTGGAATTGAAATAAACCAGGATTTTTCCTAGCTTTCGGTTTGTATTGTGCTTATTATGCAGTTGCTCATAATGCACTAAGAGGATTTCCAGCGTTATAAAAACTCTGCGAGGGACAAGAAGTAGTGAACCTAACTCCATAATCACCCTCTTGAGTGGGGTCCCCTCTAAACCGGCATTAGAGCATATTTACATTTGAACAAAGGGAAATATTCAGACGCTCTGGAATTACCTGGAAGCGTCTTTTAGATTTGCAGAGCGGCAGCGGTTTCTTTTAATTAAAGCCCTCAACTGGTTTGCATAAATCATTAGAAACGTTAGTTTGGTGTTGTATTACGAAGAGGCCTCATGAATTTTTATGAATTTTTCCTATTGACGCCGTCACGCGCACTTAATGAAATATTCTTAATTGCCTTAAGCTCTTGATTAAAAGGTTTTAATATCGAGGGTTTATTTAAAATTCTTCAGCTCTCGCCGGTAATTGTATTCACGGGCTACTTGTGCCTCTCTGGGGGTTTTCGTAAATTTGAAACACCGAGAACCAGGAATGGCATTAATATTTCAGCTAACAAGCGGGCATAAATCACCAGAGACGTCAGAATTCTTATTCGAAGGAAATGTTTCACGTAATGCACCCGTGGAGAGTTAGTGCAGTTCTTCATCAAGAAACTTGCGTCTCAACTGCCTTGAGACGGTTCAAAAAGCTTAGAATTAGCCTTTCTTTTCTTAAAAACTTCATGAGACTTAAAAAAAAAACAAAAAAGCTCGATAAAAGTTTCACTCTCAGATACCTCCGTGGACGGAACTCTTTCAAAATTCTCGAAAAGTTCAGCCGTCAGTCTTTGAAATCCTTCGTGCTCAGATCCGAACAAATTACTTCAAAAATGCAGATTGTCAGATTGATCTCAAGCATCGGATTCGGAATTAGCGAAAAATGACTACGTTTATTTCGTGGAACATCAACCCGATTAATGAAGCGGATTAAATTGTCAACTATTGAATCACTTTAAACTCGTATTTGTTTTGTTGAGATTTGCGAAGCGGCTTTGACGATCCGAAGGGATGAAGAGAAGACAGAGATGGAAATGAAAATGGAAAAGAAATTTGAGTTTCGTAGCGACAGATTATTGATTGTAATAGTGTTGCGTAGCTATCTCCGTAAAGCCGGAGGTGACTTTTTGTCATTGACGACTTTCGTTTCATAAAAATCTAACACGGCGGAAACGATATTGCTGACTTTAAAATAAAAACTGAAATACCCCAATAGAACCGTCGAATCTGAAACACCCTGTTCGTGACGAGAAAACGACAAAAAGAGCTACCAATATATTTACCAAAACACCGATTAGATTCCTCGAGTTCCCACCTGAGGACTTCGGTGTGTCCACCAACCGAGCCACAAAAAATCTCTCGTTTCTTGAGATCTTTAGGAATCCCTCCTGATTACCAAATGAAATTTTGTACCTCTAACGTATCTTGCAGAACCGAACCCACCTTCCTGGGGCTGCTTTAAAGGTCGTTGTTGCACAACTCAACGTAATTGTTCCAACAACACTGGAAGTGATAAGGTCGGCTGATAACTCCCACATTCGGCCAGTATAATATATTAATGTGCAAATCACTTCCAACTTACCATAATAGCGTGGATATTGCGTGTTAAATTCATATAAAAAACTGCCTTCCCTTATCATGCCTTTTATACCATTCTCCGCAATTAGAGCTTGTAGATGCGTATCGTGCCAAGTTTAATCTTTGTAGTTTGTTTCGAGTAAGATTTACATCCTGTTAAAACGTTTGTTTGGGCTTTTAATGAAAAATGCAGTCCCATCACGAAGTTCTTGAACAATCAGCATTAAATCTCAATTCGCCACTCGCAAAACGCGCTAAATCAACACTTAAACACGTCCGGAACATCTTTATCTGCGCAGCTGACGCCAACTTCACTTTTTGCTCTCCCAACTTTCAGCGGTAACTTTAAAGCACCTGAACATTAACACAAACACTGTGTTCACACATAATTACCGAGGGAGAGAGAGATGAAATGAGGGCAAAGTTACAACTTTCCCTGGATGACTTTCCATTCAAGGCCAGGACTAGCTCAGATGCACAATTTGGAACTGTGTGACTCACACTCGTGTTTCACTACTATAGTTGATAATAGCGACCTGTCAGTGAACTGTAACTGCCGAATTTCAATAAGTATTTTTCACCAGAGAGCTTCGCTTGATTATTTCAAGTGATGATAATAAGTGGTGTGTCATATAGACTAGAGTTATGAGCTTAGGTGCGAATTTGTTCGACACCGGTTCTGTTGGGAAGATTCCACCTTCGCAAAGCTAAACTAACGTGCTTAATCCTCTAGTTTGAAAAGTGGGCGGTAAGATATAAGTGGCTGGAGTTTTGCCCCTAATGGTGGTAGTTCGAGAGTTTGCTCGTAATGAGGTGGAAATTAGTATTGACTTTGTTTAAATTAGGTTTAGTTTGAGAGTTCGAGGCATCTTAACGTGTCTATTTAGACAATTAGAGTAATTTAGATAACTCCATCGGAAAGTTCGACGAATGGCAAACAGATGCATGTCAATCCCGTCTAGGAGTATTGGAAATTAATTTGCCAACTAATGAGTTTGAACATGTTGGCAATTCACACACTTAGAAATAATTCTAAGTTTCCATCCGAAACATTAACTAGAATGAATAGAAGTGAGCTAACAAGAGTATGGTTCCGGTCTTTGACGGAATAATGGGGACAATAAAGGAGGCAGAAAATTTCTCTTTCAGGATTATTCTGCGACATACTTAAAGACCCTCTTTCTAACGAACTTACTCAAAAGGGCATTGCTCTGCCGAGCATAAATCCTCTTGATTTTGTGTCTATAAGAACACAGCAAAAGATCCTTGAAAGAGACGAATTCTTAGTTAGTTGTGTAACTAGGTTTAGACGAATAGAAATCTCGACGTAATTATCAATATTGCTGTATTGGGAAGTATTCGACTCTTCAATTGACCCAAGTTTTAACACTTAATCACAGTCGGAGCAAGAGCTGCTTATATAGTTACTATGCTCCTCTTCAGTTTTGGTGGAGCCTGATCGCAAGAACAAGTAAAGATTGCAACTTGATGAAGTTACGAATCTTCAGTAATTTCCGAGTAAAGAAAAAAAAATTTGCCATCAATCGAATATCCATTTGGTTTTCGGACACTGGTTTCTTCTCAGAAATGACTGGATCTATAGCTATTCTTGGTAAACTAAGCTTTCTAAAGCCCATATTACATACAATTACACCAAAGAAGTTCCCAACAATTCCGACCTAAACGGTGGGGACGTAAATGTTTTATGGTGAGGAGTTATTCAAAACTCGCGTGTTTTACTTGGTCTGGACGAAGACTTATTTGTAAATAAGTGAGCACAATTCCACTCACAAGCATTGTTGAACGACAAACTGCAGGGAAATCATCAAAAATTTATCACGGCGGTCGTCACGGAAGTATAACTATGAAATTTAAATAATCAGACAATGTTTTACCTTCTTGTTGTCTCTGAATTTTAACCATCCAGAAATGACGGTTTGATCTGGCAGTCCTGGAACTTCTGTGGCCAACTCCTTGTCATCAAATTCGCCATCAGAATCCGAAAGAAATTCGATATTGTGACTTCTAATACTCCTAGCGGGACTACTACAGCAGGATTCAGTCAGTCTTCTTGTTGGAAGTGGCGAGTTGTAAGCGCTCTCGCACATTTTGATATTGTTCTATCTGGAAAAAGAAATTTCCAGTTACTGTCAGAAACGAAACTGTAAATCGATTCGTGGCTTTAACACCAATAAGGTGGTTTCCACGTCAAGTATCTAGAACAAGGGATAGAGGAGCGCCACTAATATTATTACACAATACCCTCAGGTTATAAAGTGTGAGATAAGGTCGAGATAGAGCAAATTTTCGGCGTTTTAAGTTAACAAGTGTTTCAGCTTGATTGGCGTATGGGGAAGAAAAGATAATTTTATTGCTTTATTGTAACCTAGGGAGACGTGTATATGATAACCGCCCTTGAGAGCGCAATACTCGCGACCTAAATAAAGCAAAGGTCTCTAAATGTGATTTACGAGGGACGGGCCCCCTTCAACGTTAAAAACAGCATTTTTCAGCCTAATCTCCAGGTCTGCTCTATTAACATAATCATCTTTACACTTAATTAAATAAAAAAAAAAGCAGCCTGCAGGGTCCCTTCAGGTAGGTCTTTAAAACTTTTTAAATGGCCATTGGAGCCTCCCCAGTCTTTGAAGCGAAAATTAAATTCTCCTTAATCGTTGGAGTGATGTCTCGAGTCCATGCTGCTGTCTTGAGGCTGCAGAAAAAATTGGATAATTTCGTAAAGGAGTTTTGTCTAATTAGAATAATTGATATTCGATTACATCCCATTAGAAAGGTCTAAGGGGAGAACCTGATGACTTTCATTAATGTATTTTATGAAGAGTTGGCGAATCGAAATAAGTGATTTGGAATAATAGAAGTCCCCTAGTCAATTTCCCATTCAGTGAGCAATATTTTCAGTGTAGAAAATGTAAATCGTAAATTCGCATAAAGAATAGCACGTCGAAGCAAAAATAAACGGTAAATGTTGGGGGGAGACGCGTGTTGGTGATTATTGACTTCATCAGGCATAGATGCGTACAAAGTAGCAAACACACACATCATGCCGCGCATGTCTAAAGATGTACGCTCGTGCTGGTGCAGCTTGGAAAGATGGAAGGAAAAAAGAAACCAGAACCGCAAGAGGGCATACCTCGACCTATCGTGAAAATACCAAAAATTTCTCCAGATTTGGGGATCAGTTCAGGATATCCACGGCAGTTTCATCATAGATATCTGCGGTGAAGCAGGCAGCCGGGAACGTTCAACAGTAAAAAAGTTTTTATGCGAATGAACTTACATATAGGAAAAGTCTATGGTAAGCCCGCAAAAGAAATAGAGCGTCCAATAAAAATGGACGGAACGTTTTGGCATCGTGGACCGTATATGCAGTGTCGAATAGCCAAATGGAATAAATTCGATATCTGCATATTTCGACATATGCGAAAAATACCGAAACACGTCAATTTTAGATTCTGAAATTACATTCTGCAACGTAAAAATTTCACCCCCAAATTCGACCCCTTTTGGGTGACAGTGCGACCCCCCAAGTTTTTAAATTGGAAGCATAGGATGGTGGTAGATGAATTGAAAGGTATTTTCATTCTGTAAACAAAATTACTACGGTTTTAAACTTTCCGGCAAAGAATAATGTGTAAAAATGAATTCATTCGATTGACGAAATTCTCCACAAACAAATAAAAACCATAATAGCAGCGACTAATGGCATTTAGTTTTGGATATATGGAATAAAATAACAAAACAAATCAATCTTAATGCATTATCAGATGGTTAAAACGCAAGCCTCGAATTCCTTGGCAGTATCTTAATCGTAAATAAAAGTGTCTTGTAACGTTAATCAACATCTGAGGAGTAACCGATCTAATCGCAAAGATTATTCTTCTTCTTAAGTCAGCTAGAGAGCATTGTCTAGTTTTGTACACCATATTTTTCTCGTATCCTCGTGAAAAGAAGTCTAATGGAGTAAGATCGGGTGATCGCGCTGGCCACTCTAACGGTCCTCGCGTCTCTATCCATCGATTTGGAAAATTTAATCCGAGGTACATAGAGGCTTATTTGTCTTATTATTTTCTTGCGTCGTGAGTAATAAAATGGTAGTAGTTATTAGTTTTTTTTTCTATAGGGAATTGCGTCATCTACATGAGTTTATTTTTTCCTGTTCTTTGTAATGAAGTTTAAAAGTGTAACAATTTTAGATAGAAAATGAAAAACTCTTTTAAATGAGGTATCACAAACCCATAGTTCCAATTTTAAAATTTGGGGGTTGCAACTGTCACCGAAAGGGGATAGAATTTAGGGATGAAATATTTACTTTGCAGGATATAACGTCAGAATCCAAAATTGATATGTTTTGGTATTTTGTTTGCATATGCCAGAATATGCAAATTTGGCTGCATAATGCTGTCCGCAATACCAGAAAATGTCTTGCGCTTCGGTAATGAATTTTAGACATTAAAATACCAACTCCTTAAAGGGCCGAGTTAATTGAGAATATTTTATAAGTCGCTCTTACACCCATAGACGATGTGAGTTTTTCAATTTTCCTTATCATTAAGGAGTAAATTATGAGCGGAAACTCTACTAAGGAAGCAGTTTTCAAGTGAGACTCGAGGCAAATTTTACATTTAACGATGGTGTCATCGACAAATGAAGCCAACAATCTGCAGAAGTGATGTAATTTGAAAAGTAGTTGACATAAATCAGGATGAAGGGTGGGTCCAGGGCAGATCCCTGAGGGACATCGTATTTCAAAGGCAGGATAGAGGACGTAACACAGTCGACACTCACATATTGGGGGCAGTTTCGGAAGTATGATACAAAACATAACACTCATTCCAGGAAATAGCAATACTTGCAAATTCCCCAGCCATCATCAGATTTCGGTTTTTGTAAAATTGAGCTGAAATCTCTGTTCAAATTTGAAATCAGGTACAATAGAAAGAATATGCGTTAATACTTCATAATTACTGACAATGATAAAACTACTAAGACTTTTTGAAAATTAAACTGTTATTGCATGGCTTCCTCGCAAAGCTGTGACGCACTGCTCAGCTTCGCCTAAGGGCTATGAGTTGCACTATCCATTGACTCACAACCCACTCGAGAACCGTAAAGAATATTATTGACATTTTATGGTTTATTCAAGTAGCAATTTTACTAGTTGTAATGTATCGAAATCTAAAGATAGCACTCCCTGAGGGTTGGTGGACACCCCCCAAGCACGACGCAGTACATTACAGGTGTTCCGGTAAACTTCAGACCTAACTATAAATCACATGCATACGTAAGAGGAAATACCTGAAGATGGTTCGAACAAAGATTCCGTAATGCAATATACGGCTGAAGCAATACTGGAAGGGGTGTCCAAAATAATTAATGTGCCAAAGCTCGAGGAATCCACATCTGTTTAAGATAAACGAAGTTCGCAATGTTATCCCGAAAGAAAACCACCTCGCAGGCCATCGTAACAGGAATGACGAGGTTGATTTCCAATCTTAAGTCAATCGCTCACTTGTTAACTTGAAGGAAATGCCACTGTTCAACTTAACGATCTGGAACATTATCCTCATTGAATTCATGAGCTGCGACCAAGACGAATAAACGATCGATATTAGCAGGAGCTAAAATAATCGGTCGAGAGGGGAGGGGGAGTAAAAAATAAATGAATTGAATCTCTTCTCAATTCTGATCAATTAGTATAACGATAATTTTTTATGAAAGTAGAATGCCTGCTTATGAATGAGATCTGAATGTCCTCAGCGCAACAGGAAAAGCGAACATTCGGTCTGCACCAATAGAGGTAAAAAAATGAACATAAATTCAAATAACGAAAAACTACTTATCGGGTAAAATTATGTTAAACCGGTAAATCGAAAACCCGTCACCAATTCCTCATCTAATAAACATGGCCAAAAGCCTTCTTTAGAACGTCGAGGACCGCCCTTATTACGTCGTTTTTTCTCGCTAAAAACCGGAGTTATAAATTTTCGCGACCCTATGACAGGGGGAAGAACATAAAAAATAAATTTTGTATCATAAAAATGGCAATTTCAGTGATAGAGTGTTCACATGCGTGTTTATAAATTGATGCTTTGTGGCTGCTTGTGTGTTTCCTTATACATATAAAATTTGTGCAGCCGGCTGGCTTTAAAAGCCTCGGCAGACGTGGAAAATTGGATCGGAATTTGATCAAGGTGTTAATGTCGTGTTGTGCCACTGAATGGAATATTGAATATGGGTGGAAATATTTATAAGAAAGTCCTTACCTGACTTTTAAGTCGTGCATAATTTAGGAAAACATGACACACGTCCAGTTTTATTTTCCTCAGTGTCGCTCCTGGCCGAAGTCTCTTAGTGGGTCACGGTATATAACGTAAATGTATTTTACCTTACTGCAACCCGTCTCAGATTCTTCCGCGGCCTCACTATCTCAGCCATCACATTCAAAAATTTGCATTTTTATTAAGAGCAGCAGTAGTTCCCGGATTCGTATTAAGCACGTGGAAATGATATAGAGAACCCGGTTATTTGGCCGATATTGCAGCTGGCCTCATTCCAAAAACTAATGTTTCCTTATAAATTGTTGCTCCTGTAGCCTATTCTGAATATATGGTGCTGCAACGAAAGGCCACTTTGAACCAATATAGTACATTATGGTAACATTACCGACAACCGCAGTAGGAAATCCAGTTGAAATAATTGGAAACGAGCAGGGAAATATAATGTATAACATTCATAAACAATTTGGTCGTTGGATCGTTACAAATGGAATTAAATTACAGTATTCATACAGGTGTCAAAATAAATGGCCCGTAATTGATTTATTGGGAATTTGATATTTCAATCGGTTTCACTGCAATTGCAGGCAATAAATCATTCACTGGCCAAGGAATTAGGAAAAACCGTCCGTATTATTACATAAATATACAGGGTGTTCAGTAAGGAAATGTACGGACTTTCAACGGTGAATCTTTGATTTATATTAAGATAAAAAGTTCATACGAACATGAGCCCGTATCAACTTGGTTGTTGAGAAACGGTGCTACCAAAAACACTTTTTTTGGTAGTTTAATTATTATTTTCGTTCAATGCCATGTCGGTTTAATGAAATTCCGGCTACTGGGAGTATCGATGATGAGAAACTCAAATATCTACTGAGATTTTTATTTAATATTAGAGGGCCAGTGTTGTACCAGGATCTAAATAACCATAGCTCCTGATATTTGTCGTTGAAAGCGGTCGTTTTAGAAAAAAACGGAACTAAAAATATTTTTAAATATTTTCTCTTAATATTTAAAACAATTTAAATACTCAATTTAAAGAGTTATGGTTATCTAAATGCAGATGCGACACTGTATGTGGCGCCCTCTAGCATTAATCAAAAAACTAAATCAATATTTAAGTTTATTATCACCGATACTTCCAGCGACCAGAATTTCGTCTCATTGACGTGTTATTGAACAGCAATACAATCAGAATGCCCAACAAGAACTTTTTTTAAGCCTCGTATCTCAAGGACCGCGCCTATGCGGACCCATGCCCATGTGAAATTATTATCTTAAAATTGGTCAAAGATCCACTCTTTAAAGTTTGCACCAGTACTTAATGAACACCCTGTGTAAACGTTTTTTTAAGAAAATATATCGTAATCTCGGCCTTCGCCAACATTTAACACACAAAATGGAGGGGGTTGAAAAACGTCGAAAAGACGTGAACGATCTGGCATAAGCACAGTAAGTAAATTAGAAATAAATACATCTCTAAGAGTAAAACGCGAGTGTGCCAATGACGGTAAGAATAAATCCTTCCTAAAGCCATTAACTCGATATAAGAATTATGGACGACGTCTGTGGATAAAGGACTGCGATGTACCGTTGGTGGTACATGCCGTCTCCGGCATATTAAACTATCGAATCAAGGCACTATAAAGCCACGCAATCAAAACGTCGCCTCATAAATTATTCAATACTATTAGGTAATAACCCATTTTCCAAAAGAACTTGTAGAAAAAACGCCAAAGTTTTAAAGACGCTTTCAGTTCATTTTCTGCATCATCGTGCAAGGGCTTGGTAAAAAAATTAAACATTTAAATTTAGGTACTTAACCAACCAAAATACCATTAAGTGGGACGTCGGACATATATATCTTCATACCACAGGCAGGAATGAAAACATCCATCCAAGGGAGAAAAATACGTCTCTCTTCTTCCCTCCACAAAGCATTTTTCCAATTTTCTCATTTCATCTCTTGTTTATTATTCAAACCGGTTCTCACCCTGGCAACAAAAATAAATGAAAGAAAGAAGCCTGGAAACGAAGGCTGGTGGTTGTATAAATATTCGCAGCGCAATAAAGATTTGAGACGAACTTCCCTATACTTTAGTCGCAACTTTTCGGAAACTTTGCAAATAATAAGTCGAGGAAGTTGGGCGCTGTCTAGCACTAAGGTCAGTTATGTCAAAGCTGTCGGTTCCGGTCTAGCCACCATTGATCCACCGTTTTCGTAAAACTGTACCAGAACAATCTATTCAGTCAGCATCCAATTCCATTAGGGCTGTTGTACTTGTCCTTGTTTAAAATGTAACAACTCTTCCTTCACTGAGTCCTTTTTGCCACTATAAAAGTCTGTTTTCTTTCATGCCTGCGTTTCTAGTTCCTTTTTATAGTTTTTACGGTTATCGTGCTCGCTTTATGTTCACATATAAACGGTGGATAAACTGAACAAAACGTTACGCTCTTTTTCCGGTAGTTTCACTGAAATTCTTGCTTTTATATTGAATTGACTATACAAATGTACCAAGGAGAGAATTACATTCAATATTTTCACGTTCAATTCTGAAGGAAATAGTTTCTCAGAGAAATTCACAACACTCCCACCGATAGCACTTAACCGACACATTAACGAGCCCATCCGAAATAAAGGAGATACAGACAAAGCACATAAAACCCCCATTATAAGACACATTCCCAATAACTCCTTTGTCTATCCGAGAATCCTCAAGGGACTTAAATTATTCACCCTGAGGATTCCACAGCTCAAGAACGCTCTAAACCGCAACTGCCTGTATTATTCAGATGTTGCGACACTATTATCGGAGGAAAATATGTAATGGGTACTCAGATTGTGATTCTACATCCAGAAGATACATTTTTGGCTTATTTTCGAGCCGCCGTTTGGGTTTTCTGGAATGAATGAAGAATTTCGCCGAGGCCAAACAGAGATAAAGCCAGCCAGAGACAAGCAATGCAATGCGAAAACGAATCATTTTGGTTTGTATGAGAATTCAAATTTGAAAATTTTTGAAAAAAATTCGCCGAATTTCGGAATTTCTATCTCAGAACCTCGGAGAGTTACCTGAAAAATAGCATATAGAAAAGTGGCACAATAATAAATGAAAAAATTTTTAAGCAGAGAAATTTGACGAATTTGTGCAGTCTTCCAATTTAGAAACTCCTCGAGAATTCATTTAAATTCAACGATATCTGAAATCTGAAAAACCATCGCATAAGCCGAAACACTAAACCATCTATTTTCTCCCCCTTGATGGTAATTATTTCCCTAACTTTTGAGAGAATAATAACCACTCTTAATCCACTGAAATAAATCAAACATTTTTTTAAAGCCGAACTCGTTGGTTTTTATTTTCATTGGGGCTTTCGGGCCATAAAATGCCACCACATACAGCCGTTGCCAAATCCCTTGTTTGAACGTGCGCCTTTTTAATCTCCGAGTATACATATTCGGATATGGAACTGAATTTAAAGCCCCTTAAGTCTAAATCCCTAAATTCTCTCAGCCCTTTCCTTATCTTCCAGGCTCTTTGCGGCCGACTGTATTCTGTGATAATAGAGATTTTTATCTCTGGAATATATATGTAGATGGGTTAAATGGGGGCAGTTAGAGCTGAGGATTTTTTTGAGAAGAGAAATGATGTTATGGGAATTATTGAAATGGGAGATATGTAGGGGCACAAATTGTTCTGTTGAGATAGCTCCTGAAAATTATCATCAGTGAGTGTGCTCCATCACATAATTCATTCAGCCCCAAAACAATTCATATTTTAGGACAAATTGTTTGGACAAGTTTTAGGGATGAAGCCCATCTTTGTTGTTTAATACCTGTCGAGCAGACACTTAATCAAGCACTTTTGGGGGTAATTAGTCAAGCAACATTAATTAAAGCCCTTTTACAAGTTGAATACGAGAGAAATCGACTTCAGCCATTACTGGAACTGCTCAAATTTTTGAGGATCAAAGTTATTACTTTTTAAGATGAGTGTGAATTATTTAAGTTAATGAGAGCTGTAATTAGAAATTCATGCGTTCATGTGATTTTCCAGCTACCCCAACTAGAGTCAAGTAAGTTCACACACTTAAAATTTGATGCAATGTCAACAAATTGGTTTCAGATTAGAGATTTGCAAATAATGCTTTTTGATTTCAATACTTTAGATGCCACAATTAGATTAACTCTCAAGTCTTCAAATATATTAAGAATTATGTGAACTTTCACTATAATGAAACCCACTGTCTATCCATTTACTTGTAACTCTATTGGCTTTTCGCATAATTTCGAGAATTCTCAAAATACAAATTCATATTCAGTGGTTTTTTTCTCAAATTTTTTTCATCTTTTCGTCCCCTTACAAGCAAACTCTGAATTTACCAAATGCTCCTTCAAAATTTTCAGTTTGTTCAGAAGTATCTGACGTTCAGCCTCAGAGAACCAAAGTGGTGTATATCGATTCTTAAAGCTGTCAAGAATGTATAAAATATGCAGTTGGAAAAGGGGATTTTCCTCTATTCTTCTGGTTCTTTTCTAGCCCTTTATGATATAATATTTAAATGCTCAATTTTAGTTTAGTCAGCGAAATCCATTGGTTGAACTCTTTTCTCAGATCTTGCGAAAACTTTGAAAGCGTTTACCAAAAATAACGTTTTCTTTTTCTGAGTATTTTTTGAGAATTAATAAGACGCGGTGATGTGCCTCATCAAAACATGAATTAGAAAGTTTGATTATTTCCTAACTTTTACTGGTATTTTTCATCCCCTATAACGACACTGCATATTTCAAATTCGCTTAAAAATTTGCTTAAATAACTAACTGAAATATCCAGGAACTGAAAATCATGACTTATTAAACTGATGAGGGACGGGAGGATTCTAATTTCATAACTTAATTGACGCTACCTGCAAAGCCTATAGAAATAGATTTCTTCATATTTCGCAATAAAGAAACGTACATAATTAAAGCATGCGAACAAGAAAGGAATTAAACTTTCATGAACAATTAGGTAATTGAAATAAAACTCGACCAACGGATTTTTAAATTTCATAATTCTTGACATAACGACGCTTTAATGAGATACAACAAAAAATAAGGAATGAGCAGACTAGAAGTAACAAATACAAACTTTAGACTTAATTATTATTTTTGGGGATTAATTTTGCATAATTCGGCGAAAAAGCCTGTAAGGTTGATTAATGTTAGTGCTCAGAGCCAATAATTTGAGCCTACAAGACTTCTGAAATTTCTTGAGCATGAAGTTAGAGAAATAAATTAAGAAAATAACTTCCTTTAGAATGAGGAAAACCTCGCATTCATAATAAATCGACTCGAAGTGAATTGAATGAACCAATTCAAAATGAAGAAGTAGGGAGCCGAGTTAAATTTCAACCAAAAACTCCCCTTGAGGTAAACATTAGATCAGATAATATGAAGCCATTTTTTGAAGTGGATTGTTAGAATGTTCTTTCCATTGAAAAGGGAGCCTAATTTGTTCGTTAGAAGGGTGAAGAAAATGAGTTTAAAAATTATTTGGATTAAATTTAGTTACACTAAATCGTGCGAACCCACCTCAGTGAAATTTATAAAAACAAAAAAGCCTTTTGCGCCTGAATTTTGAAATGGGTGGCAGTAACATACTCTTGTCCCTAATGGACTAACAGCAGAAAAGGTAATATTAATTAAGAGAAATGAATAACGTGTCAAAGAAATACGACGAAAGAAAATAATAAAAAGTCAGACAAAGCGAAAATATACAGAATACAAGCAAAAATAACTAACGCGAAGAAATTTTTTTAAATTTCTTGTGATCTCGAATTGATGCACATCGCATTAAACAATCCGCTTTTAAGTATGGAAAAAAAGCATAAGAACTCACTTGATTACCCAGAAAATACTCTAAAATCCTACTAAATATCAAACACTTATAGATATGAAAACTTGTCTTAACTTGTCCACAAATGTCCACAATTCACTAGCACATAAAACACGAAAATCGATTACATAAAAAGCTAAAAAGTTGAATATGCAATTGTCCGATATGTATCTTGAATCATAAAAAAAAATCAAAATCTTGAACTTCCGTCTGTTTCCCACGCGCGATCGCAAACTTCGTCTTCTGGCGCTGCGACGTCCGTCGTCGTAGGAAGTTCCGCGGGCGTCGGTATGAAACCGAATGAGCGCGGTTTTGGAGCGTGAGCCTCAATGTGCGTTGAGTATTTTGAGCGCGCATGGAAAATACATTTAAAACCGCTCTCTAAAAGTGAAAGTTTCGCTGTTTGTTCTCATACAAATATCGCAACGTTCGACTGATATTTTCTATATGCATATCACAAAAGTTAAATGGGCGTATTAAGGACGATTTAAGCTTCGTTTCGACTCTTAAAGCCAGACGTTTCGAGTTCTATTCAAAACTTAACTGAAACAATTCCCAAGTTTTGCATAAAAGCTCGCAGAAGTAATTGGTGAATAATTTAAAAGTTGGTGTTTTAATTCCTTTCATTCTCCGCCATCAGACAATTTAATTATGATTGTTAAGAATTTAATCTTTATTATTATGGTTATTATATGCCTTGTCGCCTTCCGCCCATTTACTCATGCTAAGGGGCCCTTTCGCCCTTGTCCGTACCGACTCATACTTCACGCTCAGAAGCATTTTCCGAGATTTAGGGCCAAAAATGCCCTTCCGTTTTAAACTGTGCGCTAAATGTGGCACTTCAGGAAGTATTTACAGGCCGATATACGTGGATTTTTGTGGCCAGCGCTGTAGGGTTTAGAATTCAGTGGAATTTACTACATATTGCGGAATGGGGCGCAAGTGCGGCTATACCGTTTCGGGCTACAATGGCCGAATATTTGACAGTGAAAAGTGGGTGCTTAGGTATAAAGTGAAAAGGTAAAACTAAAGCAAATAGGGCTGCACTAACCGCGTTTGTCGGGGAAAATGGATGTTATTCGTTTGCTTGAATACACAATTCAAAAGAAAAAAAAGAAATAATTTAGACGTTTCGCAATCGTTTTGGCCACAAATTATAATCCGACTAATTCATATAGGGTGCCTGCCCCTACATCATTTGGGGCCCCAAAATGGCGACAACACGTGTTCGAAATAAGAGGCTCAATTGAGTTTCTTTTATATCTATTAGCGCCCTATTGTATTGGGGGTGCGCAGCGTCGCTCAATTAGTAACTTTTTGAGCCTTTTTGGATTGCTCTAAGTAAATCAAAAGGATCTGCACAGATCCCCAAATGCATTGCAACTTTCCACATATAACCACAATTGCTCTAATCCCCTCCTATTTTTCATCCCTTAACTCTTTTATCCCCTTTCCCGCATGCTTTTACATTAGTCTAAGTAATTTACATTGGATGAAAATGGGGTAAAAAGGACGAATGGCACACACTTGTTCGGCAGAAACAACAATGCCGCTGAAAGAGACTCATTGAAACGGGGACAATGGGTACAATCAAGAACTCCACTACCTTGGATGCTTTTGGATCTGGATGTGCCCGTTTTGACGATTTATGCAGGGCCGTACTTGAATCTTTTCCAGAAAGATTATCGGAACTTGCACTTGTCCGCTGTATCAAAACCAAATGTTTCCTTTGTAAACTTTGGCCAGTTCGATCTCGTTAAATTCCATTATCTGGACGGTTGAAGGTCTCCGATGACCCTTACACTTCGATTACCTTATACGCAGCCCTTTGTTTGACAACGCGAAAGGGCAAACTTTGTCATTATTCCTTCTCGGTTATTGTTAAAGGCCTTCAACGGGTATTACAAATGGCGTCATTCATTTTAGATGGGCAGGAAAAAAGATCGTTGGTTTGCGGTGTGTTTTAGAGATAAGATTTTCCTCAAGAAGAAACTATCGTAGTGGAATGAGTTATGCAACAAAGAGGTCGTTAAAGCTTTAATTGCTTTAGAGCTATTTCAGAAGGGCAAATACCACGACGAAAGCCGATTGATAGCACCGTAGACACATGACAACGTCTTGAGGAAACGCATTATTCATCCACGCATCCTTAAAATGAGTTTGGGGGGCCCTAATTCGTATACATGTACTTCAAAACTTCGGCCTACTATGGCCAGCTAGGCCATAATTCATTCATGAAAATTTTTAGCAAATGACCTCACGCAAAACGCTAAAGCCGAAAACATTTTTTACCTGGCACAATCGTAAGTCAAGTTTAAAGTGGAGTTTAAGCTAAAAGTACGCAACCAGGCCTATGTCATTCCAATATAGAAAGCTCTGTTGGCTTACGAGCGCGCGACAAAGCATCTTTCCCGCATCCGATTGTTCACGGATTGTTGACAACTCCAAAATGCATGCGATAAAATATCACATTCCGTACACGTTAGGTAATTGACTCTTTCGTTTGTTTATGTTGCAAAACTCTGGGCTCTAGTTCATGGTTAAATTATAAAAAAATAAAAATAACGTTGGAACAGTTTTAACGTCGATTATGGTGTTTGTATTAGAGATGTTATCGAAACACTAGAGGGGCCTAAAGCTCCGGAAAAACTAATCGTTTTATGTTAATTTTAATAGACTATTACCATTTTCTTTACATGAAGCTCGCCATGAATAAAACAGGGAAATCGCCTGTCAAAGCGTAGTCGATTTGTCTACAGCTTGTGCTTCGATCCATTTATATTAATTAGACAGCGACAGTATCTCCACTTCTAAAGCCATTAATAAAAAAAAGGCCACTGCATACATTTGTTTTCTGTACAGAAAAAATGCTTTAGTTTAGGGGAAAAAGGGGATATTGATCTACCTTTCAGGATAGAAGCAGAGAAATGGATATTAAGTTCTGATTTAGCTCTACATCAATCCTTAAGAAAATGACTTGTGCACGACAACATCGATAACACCCTAAAAAATTTTCAATCTAAGACCCTAATAACCCAGTATACGTAAGATTCTTTCTTCATTACTGTATCTGCTGAAATGGGCTTAATATCGATATTCTAAACCAAATGGGGAATTATGGGCATTATGAAGTCTGAGACATTTCTTAGTTGCCTTGAAATTTCACCAATTTTGCCATATAAATTCCTGCATTACTGACCTTTTCAATTCACAGTCCCATTTCCTGGTGGTAGGAGAGGATTCCCAGAAGTAGCCGAGCTAACACTTAAAGAAAAAAACATTGGAAAACACCATATTATTTCTCAACATAGATTCCTTGGAGATTGACACACTTTTCCCAGCGAGGTCCCATGGCTTCCATACCCTGTTTATAGTAAGAAACTTCGAAGATTCCAAATAAGCATCAGCCTCCGACTCCACCTATCCATTATTGGCAAATCGCTTTCCATCGATCTATTTTTTCAAGCTTGGAAACAGAAAATAGTCTGAGGGGGCCAAATCTGGCGAATAGGGTGGACGAACACAATACTTGTTGAAATGCCTATCATGTCTGCTAACCCGCGCAATTTTGACGACAACCTTCCAGCACAGTGTTGTGGATTTTCACCACTATTTCTTTAGTGATCAGATCTGGAGGGGCATTAGGCCGACCCTTAGATCTAAGCTTTTTAAAGCTAAGTCTTTCTAATATAGGTAAATTTTAAGAAAAAAGTTGCCGTCTATAAGTTAAGTCGAGTACTTCTGGAATTACCCTCGCAACTCCGTCAGGAAAATTTCCTTTGACCGGTGGTTTTCCTGCAAACTGCTATCTAAATTCTCGCAGTGTCAAAACGGACATAGATCCCAAATATCCGGCGATAATCGCACACTTGCAGCCTCCCCTACGTGCATGCCCGCCCTTACTTATCCTTTTTGTCGTTGCTGATTTCAGCATTGTTCCTCAGCAATTACGAAGCCGGAAAAGATTTTTATCTGGCAGAGGACCTCGGCTATTAGACGGAACAATTGACAATCGATGGCCGTAGGGCTGTAGCCATCAATCAGGGCGGTCTTGGAACGCGCCAAATTAAAAGAGTCGGAGCAGAGGCAATCGGAGCGAGCAATGTAGTTGGGGCTTTATTGTTTTTTATGTGATCCTCCCGTTGTAAATTGGGCTTTAAATTGGCCCCAGGCGGTGACAGGACGAGATACATTCTTACCAAGATCGTCAGCCAAAGTTCTAATTTCAGCTCCTGAAGTTCTTTTAAAGAACGAACGAGTTATACCTAAAATGTTAAATAGCCCCATATCAATGCCAAAATATCTCCGAGGCCCACAAGGCTCAAAGCCCTCTCACCGGCACTATTTCATTAATCAATATGGCGGCCGTTCCGGAAAGATATTTATGCGCTCGCAGGAGGCATTCCTGCAGGAGAAGGGACTGACGTACAGGTAAAAAGCTTCTGGCGAAGATGTGTTTACGCAAAAACCGGAAAAGACGTGCGGAAAAAGACAAGAAATATATTGCAGACGCGTGGCTCGTTTATGCTGAATTTATCGTCTTGTCACGAAAAAATTTATACCAAAGAAGGAAATATCCCAAAAAGACTTTCAAAAGAATTATGATGGGCCGTTCTTAACTAATTTTTTCCACAAACCCCCGAAAACCCACTGGGAAAAGGCTTTTCTGGACTGATGGCACGAGGAGGAGGTCTCTCTCTCTCCCTCTCTCTCCCCCTCTGCCTCTCTGTCTCTCACTCTCTCTCCCCTCCACAGTTTCTCGTAAACAGTTCAATTCGCAAATGAAGTTAAATGGACTACCGCGTTAACCTTCATTTCAGAAAACCTTCTAGACGTTTTATTTTCAGAATTTATTTCATACCAAGCAAAAGTCGTTCAAAACAATCCCGGTCGTAGATGCCCAGGACTGAATCCATGAAAACGTGTTTGCCTCAGATCCTGAAAGTTCCTTAGAGGTGTCCTCACCAGCTCAGATTTAAAATCCCCCACCTTTATTTTCTAGAGGTCCTCTGTGCATATCCTGCAGTATGGCGGTCATTTCACAGACTGGAGGATCATAAGCTCCTTAGAACACTTGCCATTGTACCAAACTGAACTCACAATACTCTCCGAGGGCCTCGAAAGGAAAAGATCTAAAATTAAAAAAAACTTGCATCAAAAAGACAAAATTTCCTAATTATTGTTGTATATCGCTCATATGAGATGACCATAACTAAATATGCAGAAATTGCTGTAGAAATTGCGTTACTTGTCCATTAATTTTATCAGAGTTACACAACAATGGACAACAATTTAATGGTGATTGCCAAACAGTTACTCCCAAGTGTACCGAAGAGGATTCAGAATATGCTCTTTCTAGACATACGTCGGTCGTTCGATGGTCTACGGCTTAAACTAACGGAGCTATTTTTACCCTAAAACTTTTTATCACACATGTGCCGTAAAGTGCCACTTTCCGTTCGCAAGTGCCTGCGGAAGGGCCACTTTACCGCACGGTCTTAGGAAAAATATTTTTTGCTACCACATTTCCAGTGAAATTACCAGTTTTCAAAGACGCAATTAGTGTTTCTGAAAACACTTACCTGAGTAAGAGTTTCTTTGCTTTGTGCTCGTCAAAAGCCTGACCTAACCAGAATTAACCTAATGAATTCTGAAAAGCATTAAATCCAAATCTACAAACTCGTAGTTCTCCAGGTGGAATGCCTTAAGGAGGTATCATACATAACGAAATCGGGGACTTGGGTAATAACTCTGGCATGTAAACTAGAATTCAAGTTGAGATGGGTCTATTTGGAAATGTCAACAGATCAAGCTATTTATATACCACTCTGATTATTGCCAGAAGATTGATTTACATGACTTGGGGCATTTGAGAATTTCGGTATTGTTTGTCGTCAATGATTGTACATAGAGCGTAAAAACTTTATGGGGGATATACTTGATTGGAAGATATTCAATTAGATGGCCCCTCGTGAGCGCTTCCATAAAAAGCTGTTCAGGTTTCGAAAATTCGTTGTTTAATGCATTTTTCTACAATTTCTGTGCCTTAAGTAGCAGAAAAAGTTAGAAAATAAATGGGAACTTGTATGGAATTTTTATGGAGACACATATTTTCAATTTAAGGGAGCTATACAGGACATTTCCTGAACACATTTCCAGTTTATTTAATGACTTTCTGTATGGAATTTTATGTCGAGAAAACGAACATAAGCCAATCTAATCTAGAATTCAGGGCCATCCCATTGACTCCTAATTGGAGACTAAATTTTCTGAAGCACCCTTAACGATATTCCAAAACCCCGCAATGACAATTTCTGACCAAAAGTCATTAACCCCACCCTAATCCTGCTTTTAATCTCTGGAAAGGCGCTCTCGTTTGCCATTTTCCAAATATGACTTTCAATTTAAATTCAAGCCGGATTCAATGTGAGCGAAACGCACTCGAAATATTTATGCAAATCCATATCTGAAACCCATTGTTGCCAAACCGAGTGTAAGATATGAGCGCGTCCGAGGACCACCACCGAGGGTGGCTTAAGGGGGCGCGGGGTTGAAAACAAAAGGACTATCTCACTCCCTCTCTGCGGTGGTGGCACGAAAGCGAATCCGGGATGTGAATTATAATTAATATATCTTGGCTAAGGGACCGTTTTTACGTTATCGTCCTTTGTATATGGTGTGATTTACGCGAACAATGGCGGTTTTTTTTTATTGTTTTGGTGGAAACTTTAAAACATTTTCTCATATTTAGATAGCGAAACGCACAACGATGTCTTGCAAGTCACCGCCGCCACCTGCAATTCAGAAGATCGGGCGGCCTGGGCCGCGACACGTGCAGGGGGGCCCACGGCTCTAATTGATAGTATCCTCAAGGCCACGATGAAATGCCTTATCACAAGAAACATAAAAAAATCAATGACTTCACGGACGAACTATTAAAAAATATGGGGAAAAAATTTATTGAAAATTTCAAGACTGAGTCTATCAGTAGTTTACCGCTGTACCCATAAATGTACATTGCGTCTGGGTTTTTTGTAACGGGATTTTAACCATGTATTCTATGCATAAAAATAACGTTAGTTTGCTGCATATGTAAACTATATTCAAGAATTACTTTGTGAAGTAAACTCATGGTGTTGACATTTTCCCGCATAAACCCCCAAACATAAAAATCTAAAGGGATTAAATCCGGCCATCGGGGAGGCCGAGCAGCTCGTCCTCCGCAACCTACTCATCTGTGGATAATCTGCATTTAGCCAGTTCCTCACCCCCAAGGAATAATGTGAAGGACACCCGTCCAATTATGCTATTAACTTAAGGTCAAAATTTGAGCTGAATATCTCAAAAACATTCGGAGCTAATATATAAAAGATAAATTGATAAAAATATAAAACTTCAACATCCAGTGTTTCCTCAACAAAACGTTTCTGGAATATAATTTATATAGCCGACTAATATTATTTCCATGCGCGGAATACGTGGTTAAAATGCTACTACAGAAACCCGGGACACCCCGTATGCATTTCTTAATGGTCGTTATGCGCAGGCCTTAGAGGGGCCCTCAGATGGAACCCCATCACCAACAAAAACAATCACAAATGTGGACCATTCGCTTTGAAATTATTTCATTCTGACATCAGCGGACTAAATCATAAAAAAAAAACATTGAGTTAGCAATCACACCATCCAAATCAAAAAGGAAGTGACATGTTCGGGAGCAACAATTGACGAAAAACTGAAATTCACAAAAACATGTTTGAAATATCAGAATAGAGATTATTAAACGGTCAGTACATTTTCGATCGCTGACGTTTAAAAAAAAATGCAAAAAAACATACAAATTCGTCTGCAGACCATCGTTACGCATGTGTAATGAGTGATGTAACGCACACACATGGTAAGAATAAATAAAAGATTGCAATAAATTCTGGCCAGATGGAAAAACAGCCGTCACAACTGAATCATTCCGAATCCTCATTGCTTTACAAGACAAGCTTTGAACACACACAACAATCCTGCTTCCTTTTCCTTTCAACCACTTTATTGGAACTTTTCCAAATCAATTTTTTTCTTTTCTTTGTATTTTATAAACGATTATTTACGTTTCGTTGTAATTATTTTGTCAGCACTATAATAACTACAAATATACATATGTATATGTATATATATATATACAGGGTGAGTCGGGAGGATCGTGTCAAACTTTAGGAGCGTGTTGTACATGAAAAATAAATGTAAAAAAACTCAAATGTTGTTATCCCATTTTCGTTTGTTTACAAATTATAGCGTAAATAAAATTTTTTAACTAGATTACGCAAAATTTAGACGAAACGTTTCCTGGACGTTGGATTGGTCGTGGTGGCCCTATTATTTGGCCTCCAAGGTCTCCAGACCTCACACCACTAGACTATTGTTTGTGGGGTTGGTTTAAAACTGATGTGTACAGAGTAAAAGTGGACACTCAAGATGCACTAATTCAACGCATTAGAAATGCTGCAGCTGCTATTAAAGAAAGACATGAAACGATCAGGAGCGCAACGAATGCTCTTCATAGACGAAGCCGAAAATGTTTAGAAGTTAATGACAATATTTTTGAACATTTACTATGATATCCAAACGTTAATTTATGGAATTTCTTATGAAATTTATAAATTTTTTAAATTTTATGTTTTAATTTTATTTACGCTATAACTTGTAAACAAACGAAAATCGGATAACAACATTTGAGTTTTTTACATTTATTTTTCATGTACAACACGCTCCTGAAGTTTGACACGATCCTCCCGATTCACCCTGTATATATATATATATTTTTTTTTATATATATAAATGGTACATCGGCTAGCAAGATCAGCCGTCGCACGTCGACAAAATTCGATCATCGATGGCACCAATAATTCGATATACAGTATAATCAAATTGGGGACAAACTAATTTATTTATTTGCATAATACTTTAGTTTGTAGGCACAGGAATTCATTTCGGTAAATATCGTTATTTCATTCGATATTACTATTAAATCCATGTCATCTTTTTGTTTAAACAAGAGAAAACTAATTAGAGAGTACGCGTATTATTAATAAGATTAATTGAAATACGTAATTACCGTCAATAAACAATTTTGCAGACATTATCATACCAGCATTTCAGTGACGTGAAGCACGAGCCATGGGACTGAAAAGTTCTAAGGTAAATTGCTTTATGAGAATTTTCCAGGAATAGCGAAAGATCTTTCTTCAGGAAAGGGTGAAGGTGTCTGAATCATTTTTGATCGGTTTTGAGGTGAACCGAGCCCTCTACTTTTGGATTATCCTGGTGATCTCTGTTCTGGCAGTCATTGGAAATTTGCTGGCAGTAAGGACGGTCATATTAAGGTAAGAAAGTGAATGTAAGGCTGGGATGCACCACTAAACGACACTAGAAGAAAAGAAGATATTAAATTCTTCCCATATTTTATGATCTGAATCACGATTTTATCACTCCTTTCCATTTTTTGGTGGACTTCGTCATATTCCCATTTTGCACATCTGTCTCACGTATAGAGCTCACGTCGTCGCAAGTAATGTTAACTTATAGTGCATTCAATTTTTCGACTTCTCTCAATTGGAGGAAATGGAGGTAGATAAAATAAAAAGGATTTTGAAGGTCAGTTATACGGAGATTTCAGACAAGTAAGAGTCTTGGTCGACCAACAGTAGCCCGACTTGTGTGGTGGTAAGGGTCTGATGATGCCTGAAACTCAGTAGCCCCCTATAAGATATTGCAAAACCGCAAATTTTACAGATTTTTATATATTAGATTTTTTTCTAGTATTCAAATATATTGCACTTTGAACCACAGTATTTTTACTTCTGCGTTCCAAGGTCCTTTTAGACACATATTTCAACCATCACTTCATAACAAATCCCATTTTTCCAATTCCCTTTTTGCAGGCGCATTTCCAGCTTAATTCCAAAGCTTGTACCATTAGGCGAACGCACCTATTCATATATTTTTCCTTTTTCACACAGTAAATACAAATATCTGCAGAAAACATGCATAATCTCCCTCGCAATCTCGGACCTCTTGACGGTGATCATCTTCTCCATGAACAATCTTTATCTACTCTACTATAAACCCATGGAATGGGTAAGTTGTGAAGCACCAGAAAGAAACTCATTATCAAAAGTTCTTTCCTCTCAAAGATATATGGGGAGTTTCTCTGTCACTTTATGCCAATAGGACAAGTACTGGGCAACCTCACCAATTCCATTGCCCTTCTAGCCATAGCTCTGGATAGATACCATAACGTAATCCATGCATTAAGCCCTAAATGGAATCCCAGCTTGGGGAAGTGTATTGGGGGCACTTTATTTCTGTGGTTGGTATGTTTAGGTAAGAATTGCCCACAAGATCAAACTATTGTTAACTAAAGCTGGAAGTTAAATCTAAATCTCATGGAAATTAGAGGTTTGAGCCATGAAACTAACTTCTTGTTAAAGTTAACTTGGAGTTTGGTTTTTCAGCAGCAATTTTTGTAGCTAAATGTTTCAAGGCCTTTCATACCCAGTGGTGACTTTCTACATCTTCATTCCTCTCCTCGTCAACGATCGCAAGACTGCAATGTGCACTGGAGCTCCCGTCACCAAGCGCAGCATCTTTCTCTATTACATCACTATGAACTGCCTTTTTTTCCTCCCCATATTAGTGCTATTCTTCTGGTTTTACTACAAAATAGCTTTCCTGATTTGGCGCCACCGCAAACCATTAAACGACGACTATCACCAGCAAGAAGTAACCGACACTTGTTCCTCTTCCAAACCCGTCCAAGACGCCTACCCTACATCCGCTTTAAAAAGCAAAAAGAAGAATGTACAGATGAAGAGCAAAATCCGAAGCTTTAAGGTCGTGGTCGCTTTGGTTTTAGCCTTTATCACATGTAGATTGCCCTACTGGCTACAAATGATCTATCAGCAGCTTGAAACTGTGAACAAAAACGTACTGTGGAATGTGAGGTTTGCAACTATTTCCTTGCACCTCTTCAATTGCGTGTTGAATCCCCTGCTTTACACTTATCTAAACATAACGATAACAGTGTGTAGGAAGGTGAGCAGGTTTGTGACTCACTATTGCTGCTGTTGGTTTTCCAACTTGGAGTTCGAGGATTTCGAGAGAGGGAAGCACACTGCTGAAGGGGTTGTGGAGGTGGAAAATAACGATGAAGTCAAAGATAAAGGGAGGGTTCAATTTATTAACGTTGCTATGCCGACAGTTAATAGGAAGGAAATATATTGAAATTTTGACTCTTGATCATTTTCTTTCGTTCTCCCTAGACCCGCTATTTCATTGCCCTGGTAACTTTTCATGATTTCTATAGAAATTCTCTCGTCGCAGAAGCTACCAGGCTTTGATATATTGGCCTTCAATCTATAAATGCTGTGAGCACAACAAGAACTGGCAGCGACTGCTTGAAGTGGATAATCCTAAACTGACAGGAATGTATTCAGCAAATAGTTAATATCATTGTAATTCCGAGGGTGTCTTACCGTTTAGCCCATATGACGTCCAAAGTGAAATATTTGCTACCCTCGAGGGGCAGCATTTACCCTGATTAGTTGAAATCAAGCCCGTGTCGGGATCGTTTTAGTTATTGAGTTCCCGAGTTAGAAGCCATTTTATGGGCTCTAACACAAACAGTGAGTCACATTCAATTGATGCATTGATTTCGTATTTACTTGGTCGTGTATTGAGAGAAGTAGATGGCCGTTGTGTCTCCGAGTCTATTACGTCTACCGGTTCCCGAGATGACGGAACACTATATTTTAAAAAATGTAAAAAATCGGTTTCTTTAGAGAGTTTCGGAAAAATTTCAAAATTTTCGATGTGGCATTTTTCGGTTTAAAAGGCTGATCCTGGAAACCTCAGTTGAGGTCCTGGAACTTTGGAAATTGTCCAACCGTGGAAAAACCATTTGTGGTCCCGGATCGTTATGGAGATTTTAGATACCTTCATTTTCAAAGCTCCACAACTCCCAACAAAGTGTTTTTAGTTATATTTTTAACGCAGCTTCTCTGCGGACTCCGAAAGTCACACCCAAAATGAGTTGCTCCACTGTGGATCCTTTCCACGTGAAAAAACACGAATGTTCTTGTCTAGAGCGTATGCTTTAAATAACAGGAAAAAAGACAACACCCAAAAAACCGCCACCATTTCCCCCCCGAAACATAAAGCCACCCAAAATATAAATCCCCATTCGACGTCACGATAACCACCCATCTCGGCTTCTTTCGGAGAACACATTATCTTTTTTTTAAATATGCCTTACGGTCGATTAAACTCCGGCAAATCGCTGCAAATAATGCGTTTCCAGAATCTGGAAGCGCATTTCTCTCTGCCAGGTTATCATTTAACCGTGCTTTGTGTGAATTATGTTATGGGACTTTACCGAAAAATTTCCCGCCTCGTTCCAGGAAGACCAGATCCGACGAGATTTAGTGCTGGAAAGATCACATTTGCTCAAGCTCAAACGGGATGAAGTAGCCGAGCAGGTAATGAAATGTTGACAAGAATGAAAAATGGCAAATCAAGTGCAGTTAGGACCGACTAACGACTGCAGTCGTCCTAAAGTGAATAATACAAGACAAAAGGGTCCGTCTGGACCTGATATTAGTAGCAACGAAAGGGCAGGAAGCACCACGTGATGGATGGGGTCTCGCAACGCCCATTTGTCCCCCTGTTCCAGGGATTGCGCTGACCGCATGAATCGCTGCCGAAAATGCTACATTTTATTATTAGAATATTACTTCACAGAAGTTTATTTTTATAACTAAATAGGTACTCTAAATTCTATACGCACTTGAAAGCTATGAAGGCATAAAACCTGGAAAAGGGGCACATGGAATAAAATATTTATGACTACAATATATTTTATTCTCCCTTTAAAGTGGAGCTAGCTGCGTATTCAATTGTCGTCTAGAGGCCGCTTCATGGCGATCTAAAATAATCGCCCTTCCGCCCTTTATCTCCCCTTATGGACCATTCCCACTGGTGGTCTTTTAATGTCGTGCATGCTCCTGCTTAATACATTAAACAATTATTAGCCCCAAAACTAATTACGAAGAGCCCCAGATAAAACAAACTTGAAGTATCATTAATACACGTAGAACTTAAATGGGGCATGCTAAATCATCATCCAGATGTTTTCTTCTTGGATGCAACATTCCTTATCTGAGGAAAAATTATGCAAATGCATATAACCATCAATTTGACTCTAGGGTTTTTTCCAGGAAACGTAGCTGGTTGGAGCATTCACATGCAAAACGGCCGCTAATGTGCCGGTGAAGTAATAAAACCTTTATTTCGCCAAATCCAGACAGTTTCGAATGTCTGGAGAGATTTATGGGCTTATGCCGACGACGCAAAAGCAATGGATCATAATATAAAGTTGGTATTGTCATATTTATAAAGCCTCACTAGACCTGAACGTTTCTCCTGCAATTTACGAACGAAAAGTCTCGTAGTCATCCAAAATATTTGCGTAAAATGGAAAAAAATACAAAGCAGGATTGAAATTATATTTGCCAATTAGTAAGTTGAACAAATTTAATTTCCGACAGGGTAAAAACGCATCCAAACGCATATAAAATTTAAAATAAATTCAGTTGCAGGCACGCAATAATTTTCGGGTGCCGTTACTAATGTCGTCTGTCACAAATAAACCCGTTATATCGCATTAAATTTATTATTTTTAATCGTTTGTCGGTTTTTGTCCGATCTGGATCATGAATCAAAATTAATATGGCACGATTTCATGTATACAGGGTCGGAGACGACATATTGCGTCCAGAGCATCAAATAGAGGAAAGTACCTCTGATGTCACTTATTGACAAAGTCCGTTTCTTCACAACTTAGACAAACATTCATATTTAACATAACAAATGCATTCGAGATCTTCCAGTCATTTTTGTGCCATGATGCATTAAGGGAGGAGGTACATATGGGACGCTTGTCCTTTGAGATTTTTTTCTCGGAAATTACTGCGTTCTCGGATTTGCAAGTTTACATAGTTATTGTTGGCTACAATAACTACGAAGTTCTCTCTTCTTTTTAAGTAATTATTAATCGTGAAACAACAGCGACTTAAAATGTACATATCAAAAGTCCGCGGTACACTTTGGAATCGGTAAAACCGTTTGCAGCCGAAGTGCCAAAGGAATTTCGTAAATTTCTGGAAACACGCTTTGCATGGTCCTAGAAAGTTCGGATAATTGCTGAAGTTCGAAAAAAAGTCATGTTTTCGTTAGAAATTATTGTTGATCATTTTTTATAGCGTTAGAGAAGAAGCATTCGAGATTCGCGCATAGGCCACCGAGTTAAGGAACGTTCTCGCACTATTTGAGCGAAATCAGTCGAGTAGTTTTCGAGTTATAGCGTACCGCGTGCGAAACCTGCACTATCGAGGAAAACGAGTTTTAAATTTTAGAGGGAGGAACGCCAAATGGAAGCGTTCAAATTTTTATCGGCGATATCGAGTCCTCATGTAGCGGCAAAATGTTAATTTGCACATCTTGGTGACGAGGACGTAGTTGGTCGTAGTCTTCCGGTCCGAGTGTCTCCACTACTGGCAAGCTCCGGCCGACCTGACGCAATCGCAGTTTTGGCAAGGAATAATACACAAGGAAACGTGAAATTCGTTTCACAGTTTTCCTAGAATATCCTAGGGAGGCTTTCCCATCATCCTAATGAAGAAAAATGCTCAAAATTTTTCCCTGATATGTATTTTCCCCCGTTAATGCGTCTCCGTTCCAGACTGATTTGATGAACGCATTAATGCGTTTACACAAGTTATATTTCGACTATAATGCTACTTCGCCTTTGCTGAAATTTTGGGCTCGTAGATGTAAATCGCAATAAAATTAACGGACAGAAAAAAATGTTTAATAAATTAGTAGGTGCAATTGTTACCAACCAATGAAATACCTGAATATAAATTCTGTCAGACGACTACAATAGATGGCAGCATCATATTTTTTAAGTATACACCTCTGTACATTCCTGGGTCTTTAAGTGATTTCAACTGTCCAAAATTTCAAAGATTACTTTATCGAAATTGGATGTTCAAGTCAATGGGTATATGTTAGGGTGGGGTGTAGGTATATCATAAATCATAAACAGGGTTATCAGCATCAATCTGTAAATTTCGAAACGACACTGCAAGAATTTTATGACATTTCTGAATCTTCAATTTTTCCATCGTGCCGGGGTCCTGGACCTCGCACCTCGAAAATGGGCTAATAGATAATCTCCGATTTTTATTTAAAATCTTTTTAAAAATTCCTTAAAACTCAAGATATTTAATGAATAATATTTTTTGTGAAATATCGAGAATATAAAAAAAAATACTCAACTCAACGCTAACCATTAATTAACACTTACCTTGTATTATACCTCTTTCGGTATTCTTGAGGGATATTTGTATCTAATTGAAGCGGGAAGCCTATTTTCCTGGCAATTTCACATTTTTTACAGTTTTGTAGATTTATAATGCTTCTTCTATCCGTTTTGTTTCTTTTTCTTGCTTCTTCCTTCTATAATCTATGGCTGGATGCTAGGAACGAGCAGCTCTATTGCCATTCTGCCTGCACTCTTCTGTAGGTACTCACTACTAACTCAATACAAAAGATGGCTAATAAACAGATTCACAGCAATTAAAATCGATTTTAATTTGCTATGGTCTTTAGGTAACTACATATAATATTCAACAATACTATCAAGAGCGGTTATAGATTCAAAGCAGAAGAGAATTTTCGACGTGGACCGTTCGAAAGCCCCAACAAAAATTTAAATATATTGGTGCAGAAATTTGAACAAAACGACCCCTATAACTTCTAAATCAATTGACAATATGGTGAATGCCAGATAAAAAAATGTCGCGACAATTTTTCAGTTCTTATGTAGACAAGCTTATTCCACTCGACGGCTTTTGACTATTTTGTAACACCTTTATCAAATTTTGCCCTTGACATTTATCTGGTCATTACAGTGGCTTATTACTTTTTACACCCTCTCCTTTGTTTTAGGTCCCCGAAGTATTAATGGCCCATAAATTTCGCAGGATTTTAATTTCAGAACGGGTTCGAGAGGGTTCATTTGCATAAATTCATTTTTCCTCCCCTATCGTGTTGCGTTAGTAGCCTTGTTAAGGTTTAGGGAAATGCGTGTAGGGGCGAGATTTTTGCACCCCCCTTACAGGAAAAACGGTGTAGGGGTATTTATGCTGAATGATTGTTATTTGTTTCGTAAGTTTGTACTGGCAGCTTTCGCAGAGAACGATATAATTCCCAGATAATTTCAGTAGCTTTCTGGGCAACTTCACAACTTCCCGAGACGTCTAGGGATGTTAAGGAAATTGCTCCAACTCCAGAACACGGGATATCTTGCCTGTAATACGATTTCTATATTATGAACTTTGTAACTATCGAAACTATTGTTATATGTTTCGATGGGCCATGTTGGAACGTCGGTGCAGTCGCTGGAACAAATGTTATTAAATCCCACGATTGAGATTTTTATTAGTTATGGTTGTTTAGTTCAGGTTAGTTCAGGTTAATGTTATAATGTTGCAAGGGCAGTAACGATTTTACTGCCAAATCTGGTTTTTGACATTAAATTATCTGGCAATATGTACGAAAATGGAACTGATCTGCTGAAGCCGAAATATATATTTGCTGTTTTGGTCGAGATTCATGATTTTAATCAGGCAATAAATTTCCTGTTGTAATTGGCCGAAAGGGTGGCATGAGATAGAGGCATAGTCGGATTTTGATGCTAATTTTCGTTTTAATCATGTTACAAGAGAGATGTTTCATCAAATAAGAATTTATTATACTTGTGTGATATAAGGGTGATTTTGCTCAAATTCTAGGAAGTATGTTCCATACCTACCTCCAACAGCATTTCCTGCAAGCGTACAATAAAATGGCATTACCGCACGCTTTTGTGAACTTCAAGTAACTTTCATAATGTCAGGGTTGGGTAGGACTGCGAGTTGATCCTATCTAGTATACTGGCTGGTGCTAGTTCGCGTTCTCCTCCTCTGATAAGAGTTCAGAACATTTCAGAACATTGCTAACTACTGTCCCTTGGGGTGATTTCCGTCTTGTGATATATACAGTTGTTAGATACAGGGTATCAAATTGAAAACTTCCCACATCTATTGTGTCGAAAGGACATTGAATTTTTGAAAAATCGCCGGAAGACGTCAACTTTATTATCGAGGGTGAACGAATTTTTATATAGAATCCATTGCGACCCTTTGAACCCTTCACCTCGCAGAGCCACTCTCTCCAATATCTTAAATGGCAAAGGGAGTTAAGTGATATATCATTTTAAAGGGCTTTTTAGTCTCTATATTTTGATATCTCGTTAGTTAAATTCGACTGTTGGGTTATTAAGTTCGACGTCTTTAATCATCCTAAAATCATTTTTCCTATTAGCGTTTTAATAGCGCTGAAACTAAAAGTTTTTATTCAAATGTGTCTTATGATAAGGAAATGATCGTGGAAGTCAATTTATTAAACTATTGACTTATTGTTCATTAAAACGACCGTCAAAAAGAAAAATTCATTAATTACTGAAGCAAACATTTGTCAATCTAATAAATTTTCTTGATCCTGCAAACGAAATATCTATACGTAAAATATGATTTTTTTATTATCTGTTTTTGTTTGCACTAGATTGCCTTTTTTAATAAATTTTTATATTATTTTGCTGTAATCGTGCAAGTATATTGCGTAGCAGACCTAAAATAAGTTCAAATTGAATTAAAGTAAATATTTTAGCGGCTGAAAAGCAAAAAGCCATAGGCGTAGGTGAGACCGGGCAGTGCAGTGCGTGATGTATCGAAAATAGGTAGTAACTGAAACTTCTGTTTCGATGGCTGCAGAATGAGAGTTTTTATTGATAGGATTTTACACAGATCATAATTCCTGAAAAGTTATGATTCGCGATAAATGGTCAGTGTTTGATCATTTTCCCTAATTTAAACGTGCTTGATTTTATTTTCCAAGTTGGTGACCGCTCTAAGTGGTTTTTGTCACCGTTTATGTCTCCGTCCTCCAACATACACACACTAAATATGATTTCTTTTTACGTATCGTTTCCATGGACAGATCCATGAACTCTAAGCTCACAAAAAAGGGTGTTTGACTGTTTGGAGACCATCGCATTGTTCTTGCCATTCATCCTCTGACTGGTACCTTTGCAAAAACCAGAGTGGAAAGTTTTGGCACGATTCTTAGATGATTCATCCAAGAAATAGAATGACTAGCAATATATTCGAAATGATGATAAATTAGTCACTTAGTTAGCTTGAAACGAAAATTGTTTGGCAACATCTTTTTTTTTTTTTTTTTGTAAACTTTTATTTTTATTTACAATCTGTCGAGGCGGACATTCAGTAAATTTGGTAAAAAGACGGTGCACAGGTGTCAAATATTTTCACATTAGAAAATATCTGATATTCGCTGCATTAAGCTATTATATGTACAATGTTAAAACTATCACTATCTTACTGAAATCACTCGCTCAGGTCCAGAGGGTGGGCCAGTTTGATTCGCCTAGGGATGTCCTCGTTGTTTAATAGGTCTCTGGCTAACTGGTTTGGATGAGTACTCAGACGATGCTGATACCTTTGCGAAAATCTGGTTATTTCTTCACGAATGGTTGGAACTTTCAAGTCAGTGTGAATGACGTCGTTTCTTATGTACCACGGAGCTTGACAGATAAGTCTGAGGGTCTTTGATTGGAATCTCTGTAGAATTTCCAGGTTGGAGTTACTCGCAGAGCCCCAGAGCTGTAGGTCATAGGTCCATACGGGTTTCAGGATAATCTTGTATATCAGGAGTTTGTTTTCCCGGGATAAGGCCGATCTTGTTCCCATCAGCCAGGACATATTTTTCAGCTTGAGGTTTAGCTCAGTTCTTTTTGTTTTAATGTGTTTATTCCATGTGAGTCTGCGGTCCAGATGTATCCCTAGATACTTAGAGTGCTCCCTTTGGGGAATGAGTTTACCATTTAGAGTAATTTGGGGACTCGCTGTTCTTTTTAGGGTAAACGTTGTGTGAGACGACTTGGCTTCGTTAATTTTTATTCTCCAGGCGTTGAGCCAACATTCAAGCTTTTTGAGTCCGTTTTGCAGAGTGTGGCTTGCTCTATCCGCATCGCTGTCAGATACTAGCAGAGCTGTATCATCCGCATATGTGGTGACCATGATGTTGTTGCTCACAGGGATGTCAGCTGTGTACAAAGTGTACATGATTGGCCCTAATACCGATCCCTGTGGCACACCTGCTTTGATTACGGAGAAGTTAGATAGAGTTTCGCCTACTTTTACGCGGAAGAACCGGTTGTCCAAGTATGATTTTAATAGGACATAGAATTCGGGAAGGTTTTTCTTTAGTTTGTAAAGGAGCCCAACGTGCCACACCTTGTCAAAGGCCTGGCTCACGTCCAGGAAGACAGCGGAGCACACATTTTTCTTTTCTAAGCTTTCCCTTATTTTGTGTACTACCCTATGAACTTGTTCAATTGTTGAGTGGCGTTGGCAACATCTCTTTTAGTTTTCAAGGTACATTGTCATCTTCGTCCCTAATTTTTGCGATTTTTTTTGGTTCCCAAAATGGAAGACCGAAAAATGCCCTTCCAAGGTTCCACGACTACAATGGAGGTATGAATGGTCATGGGCTCAAGATTTTTAACTGCAATTTAGGAAACTAATTTCAATACTATGTTACAAACAGCTTGATCAGATATTATTTGTAAATTTTGGCTCTTCCGAAACCCTTCAGTTGTCCCTGCATTACCGCGATACGCTGCTTATAGTTATTATTCGTAAAAGAGTTAAATTTATTAGATCACACTATCATTCAGTCCTTCAAGTTGTTAAATTTTAACAGGCTGAGCCAAAATGTTAAGATTGGTGGTGGCTTTGTCTCTATTATTTATATCGTATATGTACATATACCCATTATGAGCCCGATGTATGAAATTCTAAATTAGTATTGTTCTCGAAAAACCTCTGACTTCTTTACCCACCAAGTTCTCTTTGTAATAGGAAATGTACTTTTTAATCCCTAGGGGTATGTTTGCATAGCGAAACTGCTGCCTTGAATTAGCAACTTTTTCCCTATTTTAGTAAATCTGGAAACATCGCATGTTACTTCCTAAGGCATATCGATTCGAAGACCGATGAGCTGTACCAACACAAAAGGCAAATTGTACATTTTTTGTACCTTTTCGTACTGATATCACTTCGCAGTTGATTCATTCGAATGTTAGCGCGGCGATGAACAACACCTTGGTGCTGCACACTGCACTTTTAATGCATAATAATCTGATTTCCTTTTGTTTTAAAGACTCGTGAGGTACGCCATTAGTGCATCCATTACTTAGTGAGTGAAAGTGACAGTTTTCAACGGGTTTAAATCTCATTTTGTAACACAAAGTGGAATTTGCTGACATAATTGTGACTCACGCCTTTGATGTTCAGGGGTAAGTTCTGATTGTTCTATCCTGTATTTCTAGTTAAGTTTTCTTAGCTTGAGTCGAAACCCATTCGACAATTACTGCTTTTAAGAAGTTCTTTTCGAAATTAATATGGTTTTTTTGTTTCAGGTTCCACCCATGCACGCCTTTGGTCCTCGTCGAAGTTGATTCAACAACAATTATTTTCATGAAGTTCTTTTGGAAATTAATATGGTTTTTTTGTTTCAGGTTCCACCCACGCACGCCTTTGGTCTGCATCAAAATTCATTTTTTTTTTAATATTTCTTTACAGCAATTAATATTTAATTCTTCTCAGAAACACTAATATTAATTTGTTTGTGCTTAACGCCTCCAATGTGTACGCCGCGCTACTTGAAATCCAACTTAATTCAACACGAACTGTTTTGAAGACTTATCCCCGCAATTAATATTTAATTCTTCGCAGGAACTAATATAGATTTTTTTGTATGGCATGTCTCAATAATGTACGCCTCTGCTTTGAGGCGAAATTAATTCGAAACTCGAACTGTTTTGTAGAATTTCACAACTTTTTTCAGGAAATATAATTGATCTTTTTTCTTCGGGTCTCAACTGTGTGGTAAGTCCATAATATATCTGTGAATCACATTTGATATACGATTTCTAGCATTAAAAATGTACACTGTTTTTCTTGCACATCTTCCTTAGACCTATAAATACAAATAATTTGAGTTACTTCCTGAATTGCGTATAGCATTTTTTAAATTGATCACAATCGCGCATTATTTATCGTAATAAATTTTAACTGATTGAAACACGTATATTAATACGATATTAATCGACCAGTATCACAGGTAAACCAAAAATGTTTGGCATACAAGATAATATCACAATTTATCTATGCGGCATTCCAATGAAAATATAAACAAAAAATTTTATATTTTGTATGTTCCTTTTCGAGGATCGAAGAAATTTAATAGATTGATCAACATTTACTTTAATGATTAATGCATGTTTCGTTTTGCTGGTCGTGTCGACAAACAATAAGTCAATTGGTTGGAAAATTGGTTTCTTACATCAATTTACTAATCTTAACACACGTTTCAATTAAAAAAATTCTTAATTTTAACACTATAAAAACACTAATAGAAAAAATTAATTGAGAATAATCAAATTCGTCTAAGTTGATAACGCAACAGTTAAATATAACAAATGGTGAAGCAAAATTTAGAGAATGTAATGCCCTTGAAAAAAATATATTAACTACCATTTAAAATATTTGAGAGGAGTTCTGCGGAGTAAAGGGTTGAAAGAGGGAGGCTCCATAATAAAGCCGATATGTTCCGGTGACTTTTTTAATCAATCCCTTTTCGAAAGTAGAGGGATGGCAAGTTTATAAATTGACACCCAACAAACATATACATGTTATACATACCCATATACTTTTTCTTGCGTATCTCTCAATTAACAATACTGACAAAAAATTCTTCAATTGCTGTCATAGATATTTTACACCAAATTGACAGGTTAGTTAATGGAAAAACAAGGACGTAGTAAATTTGTCAAGCTCAGGTCTCCATTTCGTCATAACTTCAAATAACTTTAACAAGCGTGTTATGCATTAAACTAGAACAATTTATTTTCCATGTAAAACGAATGAGGTAACTGTCAAATTCCTAGATAGTACTTTAATAGATACAATGCAGTGGGCAAAGTTGTTGATGGGTATTTGCAAATAAAGCACGCCGACATTTCAGAAAATATGTTATTTTGCGTAAAAATGAAAATACAATAATTAATTCTGATCACTATAACAAACGTTTTTTGCAACGTTCAGATAAAATAAAACGCAAAAAGTTTTATTATTAAAAATAATATTTACATCAATGTGGCAAAAGATAAAAGTGTTTAAATTACAATTTCAAAATAATAAATGATCGATAAGTAGATAAAACAGTCCGTTTTAACACCAAAAACAAAGACAAAATCCTGGTTAAGTCTACCTGCATTCTCAAACTACTTTATAGTAATACAATCTATTATTACGTAATGTGAGTTTGTAGCACCTTATAAGTTTTATTCAACGAGCTTCCACTTTCAAATAGGCATCGTCATAGAAGTTCTTCAATTGGCTCTAAAAAATACCATAGAAACAAAAGTAAATTTACATTTAAAATGGAGAATTCATTCCCAGTTTTGTTCCAAAATCCAATCTTGCCCGCTTCAAGAACCTCTTATTCGCCCTGCAAAATGAAAAATGCAAACGTCAGTATGTTTTTGAAAGCAAAATCAGGATAATAGCTCTATGTCAGTTTTATGTAAAATCTAAAACTTCTCTGAGGATATAAATTTCTGAATATCGTAACACACACTCACATAATTTCCTGTTTTTTCACCACTTCATTTATGAAAAAAATCGCAAACGGAGACATAGCCCCAAAAAGTATCACCCATAAAGGAATATCGTACTGAATTTCGTTTAGTTCGTTATAAATTAAGCTCCTGTATGTCACTAATGTGTAAAAACTCTGCAGAAATACTCTGAAAAATACGACGGAATTTTAAGGCTCCACTTAATGAATTAAAACTTACAGTATAAAAATAGTCGCCAACCAAATTAAGTTGCTATGTGGCGATTTTCGATATATCAATCTATCTCTATGTACAAATCCGACGGAAATAACAACTGAAAATAATTGCAAATATGCTATGGTCGATTCACTTATTTGCTGCTTACCAAAATGTAACAAAAGAATGAAAATAACAATCAGTCTTGCAGTTAAAAGAGTCCAGCTACCTTCCTCGAAACCTCCCACATCATATCCACCAGTTATATTCCTATAACCAGTGGGATTGTAAAAAAAAACGCACCTATAAAAAAAATGTTAACAAAAACCATGTGAATCTTTTGAACTCACCTGCAGGGCCCTAAATTAGTAGTGTACGGTTCTGAACACATTTGTTTACAATGACTGGCCAAAATGCCGGCGTAGCACACCAAAACGGTGGCCACAGTTGGCAGGAACTTGATCCCATAGCACCACATAATATACATAGTGGCCTAAATCAATTTATTATTTTTCAGTAAAATAAACAATTTTATGCCGTGATGACACTTACATCCCATCGAAATCCGGCCTGAATTTTACCCTGTGGTTGTTTCATAACTTCAGGGTCAATGGGAGTGATAGAGAGCGCAATGCTTATGGCAGGAGCGACTACTGCTGCCAACCACAAATTGTGGCCAGTCGTCATCAGTTCTGGAAGCATTAAGCACACTGCGGCCACTTGTATAAAGCTTAAGATAACGCAGCAACAGAGCCAGTATTGCACTGAAAACCGAAGAAAACTCGATGGGAAAAAATGAAAATTAAGTAGCTATAAAATATTAGTATACCCTAAACAATTTTTAAAAAATCATTTTTTTACATAATTTAAAAATTGAATTATTTTATTAGATGAAAGTTAGTAAACCTTGAAGATGCTTAAAATCCCCACTAACCTGAACTCCACAAAGTTGAGGCAAAATTCCGAGCTTCCATTATCAAATGATATATTGATATGGGATCAGAACGATTAATAGTTAATGAACAGGCAATTGAGTTCAACATTGAGGACAGTTCTGTTGGATTGAGACCACTAGATTTCTTTAAAACTTCCATTTTCTGGCACACCTGCGGGTACAACGGCTCCACTGAAATCCTAGAAACAATATTTTCTAAACCTCAATTTTATCAAACTCTAAATCTCAATGAAGTACAAGAAATTTAGTTAAGAAATACAGTTCATCACTTAAATGTGTATTTGTGTGTCTAGCTTAGATCCGTGAACTCGAAATATAATGTAACTTACCCGTTAATGCAAAAGAGAGTTTCCAAAATTCAGAATGTATTTTTTCCACTATTTTAATTAGGTAAAACTGTCCTATATTTCAACTTCAAGAATGTGTAGTAGAGTTTTGTAAATACAGACGTCGTAGGGAGACCCTTTATATGTAACTTACGCTGCATCTGCTTGCATAAATATACCCGCATTATCACAGTTTTGGGACGATCCGAAGATGCATACAACCTCATGATAATCTTGCATAATCCTTAGCATTTCTCTTGTAGCTGTGGGTGTACAATCCGTGAACAAAGAGACGAGAAGCGGCACATTGTCTATCAACTCGATGTGTGGTCGGATTTTGTCGATTCCACGAGGTAATTTCGCCTAAAATAGACCAATTGCAGGCACTATACAAAGAGGAAGCTGCTCCATTTTAATAAATGTTTTAGGAAAGAGAAAATTTATTATACAAAATGGATTTTTATATTTCACATTAATAGCCGTTCAATCCGTCTTACATCAAACGATTATTCAAATTTAAGTAAATTTTAAATTATTAACTTTGAAGTTGCAACAATATTATAAAAATTCATTTAATTAATAATAATAGTTTTTGTGTCCTGATAAATTTACTAAAACAGATATGCCTCCATTTTAAATCAGTTTGACACAAACACATACTCGATTACTCATGTCGAAGTTAATAGGGGCACTTTGCTCAGTACTGTCAGTCAAACAGCTAAGAGACTGCCAGTCGTGGGTGGTACTCTCAGCGTGCACTGGAACACTTTCTTGACTGGTGACGTCGTCTTGATTCTCGCTTTGACGACGCCCTACATGGAACTTCTCCACTTCAGTGTCAAACTTAACTACAGAATGATCCAAGTTTATGGCACTTGGAGCTGAAAAGCTCATGGTACGGGAAGATTCGAGATTACTACAAAGGAAAGATACCATTGGAATGTACAGTGTGTCCCAAAGTTAATGTTCACAGACATTTCATCTACCTTTTCAAAAATGAACTAGCGCCCTTTATTTTTGGGAATATTTTGAATACCCGGTAACAGAAAATGGCTACATCCTATAACATTTTTGCTATTTCATATATAAAAATTGAAATTTGTATCACTTATGCAACATAATGTTAAGAATTGTTCTGAATAATTTTTGAACGCTACATTATTTACAGATAATAAGTGACCATGACTATTGCTTTTTAAATATTTTCTTTTTCATTTTTGCCATATTAATCTATCTACCATAGGGCCATTTTGGAAATGTAATAACACAAACCAAACAGGTAAATTAAATAACCAAAAACCACACAATATTGACACAAGTACACCAATTCACAAACTATACAACACAGTCAATTATACCTATTGTCGATTAAGCGCGCTTTTTCATCAAAACCGTAACCAGCTGCATCCGTTTTGACTGTATTGGCAGGGGATGAATCCAGACTCATCACCTGCGTGCCGCTTTCCGTCCTATACCCCCGATTTACATTCCATTCACACAGCAAGAGAGCACAGCGAGTCAACAGACAGAGCGGAAAGGGAAGAAAATTGCACAGGTTAGTTTTAATAGGTTACAAGGGTAGCTATTGTAATTGGAAAGTCTAATTTTTCAAACGCGATGTACCGGGTGTCGCAAATTCATTTAAAATTTAAAAAATCCATTATAAAAAATTTTAAATATGGCTAGAAGTTGCGTAATTTAAAACTTGATGAATTGTCAATACTTTCAGAAAAGTCCACGAAAATTGAATTTTTAAAATTTTATTTCTAGACTTTCAGATTACACTCGAAAATGATAGAAAGGATAACAGTGGGGAAACATGCATCGAGCAGTGGCATATTTATTATACATATCTACATCATGCAAGGAATCACATCAAAAATGTGAGAATATATATAAATTCTGATTGAGTCTCCCTGGATATATAAAGATGTATACATATTCATATATAAATATATAGGTTCTAAGACTTCTTGTACCTTTACGAATCTATTTTTCATGCTGTTACATACATATCCAAAATCCCTCGTCCGACCATGCATAAAATTTAAAAAATATACGCACCTATTCCTATCGCTCAACAACGAAATATGGCAATTCCATCCACTTTCCAGGCCCATTTTCTCATTGAAAACTCTGGATCTCAATTCGTTCTCCTTACTAAAATGGACGAACCGAATACAAGCCCTCTCTAACTGCTCAATTAATTGAACCTGAAAATTTTTGTAACTGACAGAAAAACAGAAATTTTAATATACACACATACCATATCAGCTAGTGCTTGATATTGCATTGTAACCATACCAATAAAAATCTGATTGCACTGCATTTGAAAGCAACTCTCTGCATCTGATACATTAGCACCCACTAGGTAATCATTGTATAGGAGAGAATCTATAAGGAAGGTAAATGAGAAAAAACAGGGGTATGTAAGGTACCCTAACCAGTACTAAAAAACTGAGTGTTTTTATTAATTTTAGGTTCCAGCACACTTTTACAATCCCAGTGAGCTGGTGTAGGACTTCGATGGTTCACATAAAGGTGTCTGCTGTCACTGGGTAACTCCAGATAAACCTCACTAAGTTTGTCACTTACTGATCTTGACAGAGGCCTAAAAATTTGAATTAGTTAAAGATCTTAAATTTGTGAATTAATTTTCAGACCTATAGGCAAACGCTGTGCAATAAGCTGTGAGACTGCTTCTCTGGTAAAAATCCTGAATTTTCTTCCTATCAGAGTGGCTGAGAGGGCACAAATCCATGCCGTCCCAATAATCAACGCAACAATCCAAAACAATATCAGCAGTGCCTTCACTAAAAAAACCATTAAATATCCGAAATGGACTGCCGGAAAGTTCCTACCTTAAAAGTTGCATGTTGCCACTGCACAACTCTCTCACCACAACGGCAAATGCATGGGGGAATGGGAACTTCAGACGGGTAGATAATTGCAAACTTCGAGCGTATTTATTGTCCCTTCTCACCATTTCAGGTTGCTGAAATCCCATAGGTCCATAGTATACTCCTTATAATTAATAGTTCATATTTTTGACATCGGATTGCACAAAGCAAAAGTTTGAGAAGTTGAATCTTAATTGATTTTGATACTATCTCAACTGCAAAATTTTTCATATATCTATCATATTAATTCGTTGTTGCATATGTAAGTGTTAAGGTTGTGTTAAATAAAATGCAAAACTTCCATAACTTTTCTTTTCATTCGAATAAAATATACTAGTAAACCCCAAAATTTACCTTACCAAGTGCCTAAACACTGACAACTGCTGTTCCAACTGAAATATTTTCTGCGCCTGATCCACAAACCCAATTTCCTTGGCCAATTCACACAAACATCTTCGATTACTTACGGGTACCAAGTTCTCATTATACATGGCTTCACATGATATATGAGCGCAAAAATTTGAATAATTCTCCTATAACACACACTGCGATTAGCTATCAAAAAATTTTTAATTGCTTTCTTAATTACTTGAGTATCAATATGGCAAGTGTTGAGTAAAATTGCCAATCCCAATGGTTTCAAGGAGGGCAAGTATTTCTGCCAATTTTTGTCATCAAAATGTAATCTAAATGGATCATTATGGTTGTGGGTGAGATCTAGCACTTCAGCTGCAGCAGATACAGGGCTGCTATGCGAGAAGTTAAGATTACCCACAGGTTCAGAATGGTCTGTGTTGATGTCGTTTACATTGTCTAAACTTGTTTCGGAGTCACTTGAATTATTATCCTTATTGTTCAAGAAAAACACTTTCTCTGCTGTAGGATTTGGCCATGAGAGAATCCCTTTTTTATCTACACAACCTAAAGCCTTGAGGAAAATCCTCATATCGCCCAAAAATGTTTAATTTTAATTATCTATTAACTTACAGTTACGCAACCTAAGACATGCAATATATTGGCAGACCTGCACAGAATATGGGGCCTTCCTCTGCAAATATCTAAAAAATTCCTGTACATTTCTTTATAGCCAACTTTAAAATCCTCATGGTACTCAGTGTGCGTATCAGCGTCCTCCTCTAAAGTATTGTATTTGTTTTCAAATGATCTTGTAGCATCAAAAATTGTTTTAAATCTGTAATCATAATAACTTCATCAACTGAAAAAATTTGAAATTGAGGGATTACCTGGCCATGCCGACATAATTGGAAAAATTCCATACTAAAGGAAAAACTATGGGCAGTAGAGGTAAAATAGCATTACTGGGACTTATAAAAAACATATTTGCAAGGGAATAGTGTCCCAAATATTGACGGAAATAGAAATATCTGTAATAATACTAATTTAAAGAACTCTGCCGATAAATAAAATCCAAACCAACCTAAAAGCATTGGCAATAAAAACTATAACAAACATGGCAGGCAAAACTATACACTCAATGACTCCAACCATAACAAAATGCCTTTGCTGGTTGTGTTGCGTTATGGGTCTATCTAAAGCTTCTTCCAAAGACAATTTAAGGTTGTATAAATAAGGGGTTTCCAAAAGCCTAAAATTGCAATAATATTTAACTATTCTCACTCACTTTGCTAATTTTAATACCTATATTTCTTGGCCTCTAAAGGCTTTCTAGCCTTAGGTGCACTGAAGATTTCATTAGCATTTTGCAAAGAAGGAGCGAATATTTCTTTGGCATGTAAGAGAGGATATTCTGTCTGTTTATCTAAAGCTTCACAATAACCAGGGCTAACTTGGCCTGGCCTTACTAAAACAAAATATAATTATAAAACTAACGCACCATTTAATTCAGGTCAATAATAAGTACCTAAAATAATGTCATCCTTAACTAGTAGGGACCAAGGCAAATTAACAAGCTTTCCATCGCGGTAAGTCCATTGCAAAGTAATACAGGGAGAGAAAGGGGTGTATAAATTAGGATAGTTTTCAGACTTCCAGTTGATGTAGTTGACTTCTTTTTTGATCTTGTCTAACACTAACTGAACCCTACTAGGAATCTATAATCAAGGATAAATATTTTGTTTAAATCAATGATGAAATGAAACCTTTCACCTCATTGTGTCTTAACTTATTGTCATAAAACTCAATGGTTAAATTAATAATCAGGAGAATAAAAATAATAAAAGCTTCATAAAGTTCTACATTGTCCCCATCTAACAGGTACCCTAAAACAAGAGCTATTGAAGCCCATAATTGAAAAAATGCTGATATCCAATTGATGGTTGAGTGCTTGCTTTTGGCACGCAAAGTGTCTCGAATCCATGCCCAGCTCTTTACTTTCCTGTAAATAAAACATGACATTAAAATAAGGAAGTATATAACAATTGCTATGGTGAATTTATGTTAAAATTAGATCCAACCCTCATACTGCTCCTAATTTAGGAACTTTAGTAACCTATTTTAATACCCCAATGCTACACACATATGCTTTACATAACTTAAATGAAAACTAAAGCTCTATAGAAGTGCACTTATATTAATGGTAAAAAAATAATACAGAACAATAATCATACACAAGAGTTAATTACCTGGATTTCTGAGAATATTTGAATTGCTGCAATACCGCGTCTACTTCCACATATAACTTGTTTAAGGCGTCCCTAGTGCTGAGGCCAAGCTCCTCTTGGATATTTTGATCCATTTTAAGCCATTATCAGTGTACTTGAACCCTAAAATATTATTTGAATATACAAATAAAGCGGTAATTAATTAGTAATTATATAAAAAAAATAATCCGGGAATGGATATTTATTGAAATTTTGACGTTTACCGACCTACTGTAACGCCACCGTGGTGCTAATATAAGCTTATACAACCGCCGATTGTTATTAAATTGAAAACAAAGTCACTTATGTAGACAAACGTAGATATGACGCGATATAGTGAAAAAAATGTGTTGCAGCGGGGAATGTATATTTATTTTATGGTTTGTATAGATCAATCTTAGAAATAAGAATTATGAAATTAAAAGTAAATGTACAATACTTATTAACATCTTTATTATTGGTAAAATATTGCAAACGGGTTCCACTTAAAATATATACACATAACAACAATGCTTAAATATGGTAGAAAGTAGATAAGAATAGGTGTGCTCTTTAATGGGATTTGCCTCTTTGCTAACGCTTGGTAAATTTGGAAAGTTGAAATTGTTTGAAAATTAAATTAAAAACGGTAATTTTTTTTTGAAATTTAGTAACAGAATTAAAAAACTGCGTGCCGACTATATAAAATACAGAGGTATCACCAGTTCAAGAGGAAACATAGGGATTGCGCAAATGAGACAAGGATTACATAAGGTTTAGTTTGCTTCCGATAAAGGTCAACGAAGTGAGTTGCAAGGGTAGCGGCTGACATGGACCGAGTCAGTCCAGTATGACCAGATCCCTCATAATTTACGAATTTTTACTAATATAACTTCTATTAATGGATAAATCCTTTTTTTATATTTAAATTTCTGTTTTTTACTCTGATATTTTAAAAATCTCCATTCTTCAAAAGCAGTAAAATTGATGCTAATCTGAACAACGCAATGAATATGTCAACCAAACTGACTCCGCCCACGTCAACCGGTATCCTCACAACTCACTTCGTTGATCTTTGTCAGAGATATACTGGACCTTACGCGATCTTTCTCTTACTTGCACAACCCCTATGTTTCAATTTGAACTGGTGATAACTGCATAATTAGTAATAGGGTCCATCAAATTCTCGCGGAAGTATAGAATCCTTAAAGAAAATCAATCATTAAAGAGGCACAAATACAAAAAGTGCAAGTGAAAACCAATAAAAATATATAAAGTTTATAACGAACTTTTTCCTAAAAATAACTTACTATTATGTAAATTTAAGCCTAAATATTCTAGCTATAGGCATAGATAACAACAATAATAAAAAATCACACAAAATGACTAATAAGTTTTAGAAATATTGAAGAATTGTAGATAAGAAAATTCAACACAGCAAAACTTACACTACAAACAATAAATCAAGACTTAATTTGGAACATATAGGTGCAACACACAACACTGTTTAATTCAACAATAATTGACCAAATATGTATTTACTTTGAACAAACAGCAAAATAATTTTAACAAAATCAAACACGAAAAACATTTACTTAAATTTGTTTATATAATGGGTGGTATGTAGAGGGAATTGTGGATGTCACGAGGTAACTTTTTTAGCCAAAAATCTCTCTAGTCACCCTGTATATATCTTGATATTAAATTCAATATCATTTAACACAAAAGATTCAACGAACTATTAGTTTTCCTAAGTTGCGACCTCCAAGGTATTATATTGGGTTCTTCATCCGATGGGTCCGAGTCATCCAACGAGTTATTACTCAGACTCAGACTGTTGTTGATTTTGTGATATTCGTTTGAATTATTGTTGTTAATATCCTCTGGTATTTTATCGTCGTCATTTGCGTGAGAGTCATAGGGCTGCTGCTGCCTAAATTCGTGATGTAGTTTGAGTTTTGGTTCTTCAACCACTTTCGGTGTGTAAATTGTCTGTCTAGGGGAAGATTTCAGAGAATATTATGATGCGATTATTAATTGGTATTTACTCACCTAATTTTGTTCTCAGTTTCCTCCTTCTTCGCCAAGAGCTGCCGTTTCCATTGTGGGATCGATTGCAGGCGCCTTTCTTCGGCATCCCTCAACATTTGCTGTTCCATCTCTCTTTTTGCCTTTTCAGCAGCTTTTTTGGCCAGCATTTGCCTCTTCCATGCAGGAATCGCGTTGCCCGTGTTATCTCTATCAGGGATCTAGAACCAACAGTATTTAAATCAGGGAAAAATAAAAAATCAATTAAACCCTCACCTTGTCCACAAAATTGTTAGCAGTAAACTGTTTCCTAATTTCGAAAATCACCTCCTTCTCCATACTTTCCTCAGTTTTCGCTTTTTCAATTTTCATTTTCTTCAGTCCGGTTAAGTCTTTAGACATCTTCAATTCTGCAATTAGATCGGTTTTCTGGGCAGTGAATGAATCTGCAGTATTGAGGCATTGCAAAGAGACGCTTCTTGTTGGTGCTGAAAATGTCTGCGAAAGAAATATTAAATTTAGTTAGGGACTGGTTAAGGTAACTCACTTTCGAGGCAACAACTTTTTCGGTTCTCCTGAGTTGCACCGAATTTAAATCTTGTATGCTGATGGCCGACAGCGGCTGCATCTTCTTAGCCTTTTCCTGGTGCGTTAAAGTGCTTTGTTTTGACATGGCGGTTTGAGTTAAATCGCCTGTAAATTCTAAAAATATCGACACCGCAATACCATCCAATAACGCCTACCATTAAACTCTGGCAGCGGTGGTGGCGGAGGCCCAACCACTTTACAACTAGATTCAACGCTAATTTCTCTAGACTCTTCCACCACTTCTTCTGGCTCTTCTTCCCTACTTATTTTCCTTTCCCTAGGGACCAGCTCAGGTCTTTTTTCACCCCCACTTATGCTTCTGAGGTATTCAGAAGGCTTTATCAGTTTGTTGGGATCCGCAATGGGAAAACTCGGGGGCACGAAAGGGAGCACTCGCTGACGGTTGCTGGGGGTCGGTGTTATGGTGGTGGTGGTGGAATAACGTTCTTCTTCGTTAAGGCTTACGATGGTGAGATCTGAACATGATGAATTGAGGCGGCGGGCAGCTGAAATTGAGGATTTCATAAGATGTGATTCATTTAATAGAGCTTTGGAAGAGTTTCTCCCAAAATACTGTAATGAAACACTTGAGACATAAATTAAAAGAGTGGCAAAGTAGGACCTCTCCAAAACACGAGATTTTTATATCTTTAATGGTCCAACTTTCTTTAGGTACCTCCAATTTAGATCAGTTACTTTCCTTTATCACTTGAAGAAATAACAAAATAGCTTTCGCCATGTGTCAGGAATTTTTTTCCAGTTTTGTGTTTAAACAATAACTGAATTATTCGCTAAAATTTATACACGTATACGGACGAGAATTAAGCTAACGATCACGCCTTGACCGTAAACTCTCTTTGAAGACGCCTAATTAGTGCCGTTTCCATTCTATTCACACAAGACAATTCCACTGACACTGGTAATTAAAATAAAGCGAAAACGGCAAGTGGCACATGCGAAAAGCAGCTGGTGCATGTACCCTACAACATCACCAACGGTAACTAAAAGTCGGTATTTAAAAAGAATGATATTAAATACGAAAATTTTGTTATGTACGAAGAAGTTTTAACTATGTTATGAATGAAGAATTAATGAAGAATTAATGAAGAATTAATGAAGAATGAAAACAGAAACTGATGCATCTTTAAAAACAGATGTGCGCTCTTCCATCAAAAGAAAAACAATTTGGAACAAAATGTTAACATACTTTTGCATAGTTTATTTTTCCTACCATGAAACCGCATCCACAGTGTGGTGGCCATAAGAAAACAACAAAACTATTTCACATCCCCCAGTTAAACAATCGCACGTTTAACCCCCAAAACTGTGGCAATTATCAGTTTTCAGAACGGAGTACGCGAAAGTACTGTTTCTCCGCTGGTGCCACAATCTTCACGAGACCCAAAGAAAGGAGGGAGAATGTGTATGAATAGAGATGAAGAGAAAGATGAAACGAAGATGTATAATGAATATTCTTGTAATTGCACTCATGAGCGGCCACAGCACTCGTTTGGGATTCTGATCGGATGTAATTATTGACGTTAAAACGGTGCTTTTTTATAATGTTTTTATGTGTTGATACCTCGGATGAATCTAAGTAATGAGTAGTCACATCTTGTTATAAAAACGGTGGATTGAACTCTAAATGCAAATCTCATTGTTAACAGCAATAACTGGATTTCTGCGTTAAACGTATGTGAAAAAAATCCAGAACGTCTGAAGTGGGCAAATAAAACGACTGATTGCTTGAATTATTTTATAAGTATGTTAATGAGTGATTTTTCTAAGAAATTGTAATTGTGGGTCTTCTGAATACGATGTAAGACTTCAAGAATAAAAATCTTGGTATTCTAAATTCTAAATTAATTGGCCTGGAGATCTATCAGTTGGCCTAAAAATTAAATATCCACCTAATTAAACTGATTTAATTGTTTAGGCTTAGATGGTATTAATTTGGGTCACCCAGTTTGTTGCTAGTGAACTTTAAAGAAAATAGAAGCATGTCGTTTTTTCTTACTCATTCGTTGATGCTACTCAAGTGCTTTATGAAGTAGCATTACGCGATCTAATGTTCGTTCCATTGAAATTGATTGTTATTTTAAGGCATTAAAGATATTCTCAGGTAGTCCATCATGATCGCATTACCAAAAAAATTTAAATAAATTTTTGTCAAAATAAGTCTCTAAAAGGGCTCTCAGGGCTTAACGTGGCAAAGACGATTTATGTGCCTGCTGGTTATTTGAATCAACGTGATAAGCAAAATAAGAAAATATTTCACAATATGAGGTACGGAAAGCTTATCACGATGTCAAGACAATGTGAGAAGATTCTTGGCATAATGGTGGAGGCAAAAAACTGTAATTGTTATAATTTCTGAAACAACTACATATAGTTATAGTTTAATAAAAAAATGTCGCTATATATGTATCATACTTTGTACGTCTAGATATAAATGTATCAGTGTATATTATAATTATGTTTAAAGCTTTATAGCGAATCAATTGAAATAAATAAAACTTTTGCGTATTTTATTCATTTCATCTATTTTATTCCTGAAGTAACCATGTTTAATAGAGAGCTTCAGATGTCAGCTTCAAGTTTTAGCTTTGTAATTTAAGTTTAACATATTCATGTTTAATTATCCCGGATGATGAATATAACAGTTTTTGAAGTGTTGCGAGTATTGACGGATAATTATTATTAACAACTAATTATGGTATCATTATCATTAAATTGGTTACTGAAAAGTAAAATCTGTCCAAAAGAAACACATGGTTTAACAAGTGTTAAATAATGATGACATAATATGAGCAGCAGATGGAACAATAATTTTATTCCGCATATAAAAAAAACTGACAATATTCTAGTCAAAATGTACTATTAGAACGTCAATTATTGCAATTTCCAAGGCAATTTTGTACTTACCACTAAAAGAAATGTAAAATACAATTAAGAAGGAGCTCATGTGAAAAGAGACCAGAGATACCCACGTATACGGTACGCGATTTGACCTAGACAAATCTGCACACTAATAGTCAAATATTAGTCCATCAGCCATAAACAACTTAAATTATCTTATTAAAGCCATCACCTACTACTCCCTCAATTTTATTTGTAATCTAATTATCACAATTACAGGTTCTAACTTAAAAAAATAAACTTACATAAAGCCGACATACTCCTGCACATCCCCTTCACAATGTCTGAAGGTTTAAGAGTGGGTTCTTCCACTATTTCCACTATCTCAGCCCCTCTTGATTCGACGAGATGCAGATCTCCATTCTCCGATGCGTGGGGGTTATTTGGAGGAGGTGGCGGAGGAGGGGGTGGCAAGGTCTCGATTGGGGGAGGAGAAATCTGAAAAAAAGTTAAAGAAAAGCACTTTTAAGTGTATGTGACAAATTTTCTTTTCCTACCATAATAGTTTCTATTTTTAATAGCAGAAACTATATCGAGAAATTGAAACTTGCCGTTTGAAAAACGGTAGGTACTTCATGTTATTGATTTTACTGTGTAATGAAGGTCTTCGAATTCAATAAAACCACTCGATCATGTTCATGCATCGTTTAAAAAATTAGTCACAGATATGGTTTACTGATATCCACATGTAGCCAATGTTAGTATTTTGCGGCAGGGAGTAGGAAGTGAATGAGAGCGATGGGATAATTTAGGCAGATACAAAAATACATGGGTTGTTGGTTTTCCTTATTAATGACAAACATTGGGAGGTGTTGGTCTATTTTAACCTGAAGAGATGGGTAATTGAAATCTTCTCATAAATATAAGAAGGCCAAGGTAATGAGCGTACTTTTATTGATCTTTCAAGAATCCCCTCTTGTTATAAACTTCCATGTACTTAATTGTTTAGCTTGCCTGGACACACTTACATGGTTTACCAATTTGCCCTTCTCATGGTTTCCATTCACCTTCTTATCCGAGAACACCCTCTCCATCTTCTGAGGCTTAGGCAGGAACTCATTGGATTTGTATATCCCATTTTTCTCTTTCTGAATCCCATTAGGAGTGACTTTAACTATGACATTGCATCCGGAATTTGAGGAACTAATTGAGCCTGATCTACTGTGTGAGCCTACAAGTAAATCATTTTTTTTCCAGTTATTTCAGAAAAATTGATTTGGAGTAACTGACCAGAGTCTCTGGACCTTGAGCGGCCATTTACGTTAGTTTTGTCTTGTTTTCTCGCTTCTTCTCTCACCAAGTAAATGTCTTCGTAGTCGTTTTCTTGGTCGTTTGACCTGACTGAAGATAAATCCGACGAGGAGAGGTTTTCGTCTGAGCCCGCTCCTGAGGAGGAGGAGTGCACTTCCACTTTGACTGAAAAGAAAAAAGAGCCACCATTTATCATTTGAAAAGAAACTAACTTACAATCACCATGCGACACTTCCCTCATCACCAACCAGAAGTAAGTGTCCATAATCACTTTACTAGCCATGATATTTAATGAAAGTTAAAACAGAACTTTGATGATATTTTTTGGGTGCGTTTTGACTCGAAAGATAACCACTGCAACGCGTCCAACAACTGAACGATGAGCAATCATCAGAGTTACGAAAACACACTTTTCACCCCTCTGTTGTTCAACATTATTGGCTTAAACAAAAACTTAAGCAGAATTCTTTCAAAATTATAGCGTGCTTGAAATAATGGTTCTAGTCCGGTCATTTCCTGAAGTAACACTATTCTTCCTCTTTGCCTCGAAGTTACGTATTTTTAAATTCTTTCTGGTGCAGATTGGAATGAATTAATACATATGTCTACTTCCACAAAAGCTAATGAATGGATTGCATAAGGAACTGATTAAAATTTGAGGGAAAGTATTGCTTGATGCCACTACAATTGCCGCTCCTTCTGGTTACTCGTGTGTTTCATATCTTAGAAAATATAGAGGCTGTATCGTAAGATAGTTTGTGCGATAAAGCTCATTAAGACAATTTATTCGAAGCACTTATCTCGCTATTGGTGACCTTATTACCAGTAATTGAAGTAACTTATCACCAAAAATAGTCAGAACTCACCTTTTAGCGCTGACAAAGACCTCTGATCACCATTCGACTCAAACAGCCCCTTGACGCGATTATATACCACCTCTTTACTGACTTCATTAGGGTTATGGAGGTAAAACGATTCACTCCCGATTGAACTGGTGTCTTCTGAGCAAGTGGAGGCGCTAAAAAAAGAAGCTTTTGAGGAAAACGATGAAATGGTGTAGGCACCCCTTGATAACATAAACTCAAATAATAACTGTAGTAGCACCTAATTATGATCAATTTTGTAGATTTTTTCGAAGAAATCGTATAATTAGATGTAACGCATTTGTCGATTAATTCAGAATAAAAGTCAGTCGACTAAAACTTACTTATAGAGGGCAAACTTTGGATCTTTTGGAGAAGGCAACAGGATCTGATCTTAAATTGATCCCTTAAGGCCCGTACAGAAAGATCATTTGGTTTGAGAAAATCAAATTTCCAGGCTTTAAATGTTAACGAATCTATTTTCCAGCTCATTTTTGTCTAATTGTTATTTACTTATTTTAAATTCATTAAGTCGATGAATTATTGGTTCGCTAGAATGGTAAACCAAAGTAGGAAATTCAGGGTCTTTCACTTGAAAAAATCGTCTTTTCGATTTTCGAGTGGAAGACCATTTTCACGCGTATTCTAGTCTTTATAACCGTTCAAAGATCTCGAAAACTGAAATAAATTGGTAATAAAGTGTACTTCGCAAATTGTTCCTTTAGAATCAAGAAATCTAGAAACATTTAGTAATTAGAGGATTTTATTCGAAAAAATCGTATTTCCGTATAACCGTGTTTCGTTCAATGTAACGCTAAATTTATTCTTATCTCCATAGGGAATTCTCAGGGACTTTAATTAAAGCTTATCATACACCATACTTTAGACATTTCTGGCTCAATTTGAGACTTCAATTCTCATACTGACGCTGTTGGATGATTCATAGTTATCCCTAAGTTTTAGGTTGATACCGACCTGTGTCGGTGATTCGCCATCGGATTGATATAAAGTCCGTTTTCAGGAGCATGAGCAGGTTCCAAACTTCTCCCATTTAAGGGTGGATGCAAGTAAAACGGTTCCAACGGATTCTGCGAATTTTTGGAATTCCTAGCAGCAGTTACAGTTTGCTTGGGCATGCAAGTTGAGCAATCCGAGCCGGAACTATTGCCCTATTAAATAAAACAGTTTAAACAAGTCATAACCATTAAATGAACATAGCAAATTGTTGCTATAGCACGGAAAAACTAGTTTTTCCATAGGAGAACATGGTTGAACGCACTAAATGGTTGCAACGAGCGATTTTTAGTATCTTTCCTTAGGGAAAATAATAACTTTTATCGGTCTACTATTATGATCTTAATGTTTGATTTAAGCATTACTTTCAGTGGGTTATTTGATAGGTATTTGCTAATTAGCCAAGAAATTGGGAAACATATGATTAATCTGACGCAAGTTAATTTGGCAGTGAAAGAAAATGAAGTTTGCCGCTATTAACATCGAGAAGTTATCTCTATTGATTAATAATTAGAGATTTCTCTTTGGAGAAATTTGATGAAATACAATCTCACCCGCTTCAAATGGTCAGTTTTTCTTGTAGTACAAGCGCAGACTTTTCCATTGCTGGACCGCTCAGAGTCGTTGTAGTCGGGGGTGGTGCCGTGTTGTACCAGGACGTTCAGACACTAAAATTATTTCAATTTATTACCAAATACATTGTGAAAATCATGAACTCTACCTCAACTTGCTGATTCTCCGCAGCATCATTAATGGGACTCTTCCCATACTTGTCCAAACTCAGTTTTGCTCCGTGTTTCAGCAACCAACGAACGGTGTCCAGGTGCCCCCTGGAGGCTGCAAAATGAAGGGGTGTAGCCCCATCTCCATCTCTTAAGTTAGGATCAACTCCCTGCTCTTGGATCTACAAAAAATTTCCATCAAATTTCACAGGTGTTGCCGAAAAGAAGATATTACTTACCATCCACTTAACGCAGTTGAGACATCCCATTTGACTGGCGGCATGTATGGGGGCCATTCCGTCTTTCGCACGGACGTAGAGGGAGCCCCCTGCTTCGAGAACGAGGAATTTGAGGACATCCAGGTGGCCTTCTTGAGCAGCCAAGTAAACCGGGGTGACGTCATTGTCCATCTGTGTGTTAGCACTGCAAATAAAAACAATACTGGTGTAAATTCACAGAATTGATAGTTACTTAAGTTGAGTAATTTTCAGGAGTTCATGATAGGGACGTCGGTTTAAATAGTAAATGTAAGAAGGAAAGGGAATTGACGAATATCTTGATTTTCATCAGGTCATACAGTATAGATAGGCAGGAGAAGGCTATGAAGTGTCGATGAAGTTCAAAAACATATTAACGATGGTTTTCTTAGTTTTAGCTGAGCAAAATTTAAAAGTTTTCATTGGGTTTTTTGTTTTCAAAGTCTCTTTGAAACAGCCCGAGATAACTTCATGAGCGAATGATTATAGACCGATAAAGGCAAGGAATTTGAAATTTTGTGATGTTCTTTTTCGTTAATTGTTCTAACCTTGGATCATTTCAACGTAAAAACTGAAAAAATGCGGTGTCTTCTTGAATTTATATTAAAAAAATTGGGATTTCTTCACGAACGAATTTATAAGAAATTATTTTTCTTCATCTTTCTCATTTTAAATATCATTGGATTTCTTTATGGCTTGAAAGTAAATAACTGTTGAAATTTTTGAATTTTTGACTAAATCCAATAGCTTTGCACAAAATTTTCCAGTAAGTACTTCAGTAAAGCGGGCCAAAGATAATCGTAACTTGCGTAATGAGAGATGCTGGGTGTTTAAAATATGTAAATTAGATTTCACAGTGTTTTCAAATTAAATTTTTCTTTAAATTTTCGTCCAGTTCAAGGAAAACTGATACTGAGAGCAGAGTGTTGTAAATAGCATACAAAAAATTGATTCTCCTCTCCTCAGTAACGCAACGCAAGAATGCAATTGTGGGAAAGTAACGCATTATGCACTAGTTAGGTACTTTAAGTAGGCACTTCTGTGAAATTTTCAAATTCATAATTTTCTACGTTTACCTAATTTGCGGTTCAGGTATTATATGTATGGGTGTGAAATTTTCTCGGTAGTAGCCATTCGAATTTTTCCGAACCATTTATAGACATTGTTACAGAAGTGGCATCAGTTTTTAGTTAAACTCATTAAAACCGTAAACTTTTAGTACAGGAAGCGATAAAATCCATCTCCAATCTCCGCCTATAATAAATTTTTAGAGAAAGTGAACGTATTATTTAATTCAATTCGCCTAGTCACTAAATAAGGAAATGAGTCCCGTAATTAGCACATACCTTAAAACCGCAAAACTCACAGAGCACTTAAGCGAATGTTGAAACGTTAAAAAAGTCGTTTTTCGGCAGTAATCGCTCTGATGCACTTCAAGCTTAATTGTTATTGTTAGAAAAAAATTAATAAATTTATCGTTATCGTTGGCATCTGGGAGTTTTCGGACGTGGCAAATAAGGTAGTGCGCTCGGTTTTTTTTTTTATAACTAATAGGGAGCGCCAATTGAAACCGTCTCAGCTAGTTAAAAAAGCAATAATTTTTTTCTACGCATCTCCATTAATAAGAAATATTATTCTATTTAATATCATAGATAAAAAAAAAGTTATACCTGTTGGTAGCCTCAAAACTTTACCGGTTTTGAAATATTTGCTAGTTTAATGCCTCATGCCTCCACGTTCCTATGTATGTAATCTCGAATACCGCCGAAAGCTGGCGAAATTAAACGAATTGAGTAGGCGTTTGTTTTGTTTACGTGGGCGCCATATTTAAACTCAATGTCGATATTTCAGTGACAGAGTATTAACTTGAAATGGGTTTAAATTGAAGTTTTTCTGTGTTATGCATACGTACATTATGCCGTTTTCAAATGCAGAGGTGCTATTTATGGTATGTTACTACACTCAGACAAACTTCAGTGGGCGAAAAGCTAATTGCAGATATTTTGAAACTGATCCAAATAGAAGGCAACCGAACCGCAAATTATTTAAAAGTATTTATTACTCGCAGACTGAAAAATTGTTATCTAGAATATACAGTCAAACGGGGTAATAAGTGGCAAAAAAAAATCGACATGTGGTTCACATCAAGAAACTTTTTATTTGCGTCACAAAATGTATCGATTGAGAGTCGCGTTACGTAAAATGGCAAATCACATATATTTAATATGCTAAAAAAGAATAAAGATATATTTGAACGTTCAAATGTAAATCAATTATTTGTACGGTTGCCGCTAAATTTGTCGTCGTTTTGGTTTAATTTGATAATTTAAACCGTCGTACTCTTTGAATATAAACTTAAGCGATAAAAATGTATTCTTTTGAGAACTAAAATGGTGCTCCCGATTATTTACTATCAGTGTCGTTGTTATTATTGTTGGTGCAATGCCCAAGTTTTGAAATGAAGTTGTTATCCAAGAAGTGACTTTTTTCGTAATACAGTAAAGTGGGATAATAAGCAATACATTTGATTTTAATTGGAAAAATTGTGTTTTCATTGTTGGGAGTGCATCGAAAAAGAATGAAACTTTTTGATATGATAATAACTATAATGATACTTTTTCACAGCTTCGCTTAGCGTCAGGTGTTTTTGTGTGATCGTTTTGACCGCTCTTTGAAGACTTGCTAAATTGATTGTGGCTCTACCCCATTCGTCAGTGATTTTTTTGTATGTTCGCACTGTCTGAACAAAACGAGTAATTATTTGTCGCTTTGAAATTGCGCCCAAACCAAAGAATTGATAACTGCATATCCTCGCCCGTGTACTTGTTGTTTGTTGCCTCATTTTTTGCGTAAAAATGACTTTTGCCACTCTTCAGATTCCTACCGTTGCAATTGTTACGCGATCTTCTTCGCATGAGTTTTGTCAAATTCGTGGATAAATGGGCAACAACGTACTGGAACTCATCGATTTTTCACAGCCCTATAACTTACCTCCACGATTAAAGTTTTCTAAACGATGATTTTGCCAACAAAATGCGTTCCTACATTTTCACATTTAAACAGGAAATTACCCGCCATAAAATGCTAATTAACAGCGCATAAATTAGCCAGTGTCGCCATTTTTCCAAAACTCTCTCGGTTTTAAAATTCGAACAACCTTTAAGCCCATAAAAAATGTCCAAACAAAACTTAAAAATTTGTTGCTTATTGCCCCTCGGTGCCTTATTACCCCGTTTGACTGTACTACTTTGACCATTAATATATATTTTCTAAATAATCGATTGTGGTAATTACCAATAATACAAAACCGATCTTTAAATTACCCAGGTGCTATTTGCTGTTCATCTCTAAACAGTTATGTAGGTCTACTGACTTATTTATATTGTACGAGCTACTAAAGCTGATTTTGGGCAATTTATATAAAAAAATATTCTAATTTGCAGAAAGTCGTAGCGCATGTATCGTTATTACATTTACTAACACAACAAACGCCTCGAAAGCGGTCAAGTTTTGAGGATACTAACAGGTATACGTTTTCTTTTATCTAAAACGTTAAACAAAATAATATTTTTTATTAATAATAGTACTAAAGATGTGTGAAAAAAATTTAGAACCCCTTTATATAGTCATGGCGGTTTCAAGTAGCGCCACCTATTAGCTATAATAAAACCGACAGCACCAGCTTGTTTTCCAGGTTCGAAGCCCCCGTGCACCAAATTTCAATACCATCGGTCACAAGACTGTGAAGATACGAAATAAAATCAAAAATAAAATTAAGATATTAACACCCTGTATCTTTGTTAATATTAACTTTCGGAATAAAACAATTGAGATGGATCTTGATATTTTGATGGCAGGAACCTGCCGCTGATCTTCGTCTCGTCATGTTTGGGACGTCCTGTGCTAAATTATCGAGCTTGGGTGTAGAAGTTATCACCTTTATTATTTGCGCAGTTTCTCAACACTTCAATGCATTAATGATTTTAATTAAAGAGCTAAAACCACTTTAGGCAAGTTCGCCGATTGATTTTCTTGAGTTACGCAATTTCCTATACATGAGTCAGAGCGCATTTTGAAATTTATCACAGCGCGTTAGCAATTTTATCTCACACATGCATTTGCATGTGATGTAGTAATTTTTTTTTTAAGTTCACACCGTTTTCACCAACAATAATATTATTTCATTAGTCGATATGCGCATATGTAGAAAACTATTGAATAATGTATTGTTCGTCAGGTCCTCATGAGCACAATTTTTTAAGAGAAAGCGCAAGTGGTCGCACACGACATGTGAATACAGCATAAGGTTCTTGGAGATTTGGTTTTGGTGAAATTCCGAAATCAGAAAGTAGAACTAGATTAGGACGTAATGGCTAATTTGTACATATGTGTGTTCTATAGGTATCTAATTATTTACGAGCCGTGTGTTATTGCGCATTACTCCGCCTTGCACCAATAATCCTCCCCGGAGATCTATGGAGATTGTTTCAGAGAAATTCTCTAACGCAATTTTTTAACAACATATCGAGCAAAATGGTATGTAATTAATCATGCAATTAAAGATGGTATTTCCCTTTTTGTTTCAAAACTTTACACAATTATTAATAAAATCATAAAAACTTTTCTGACCTTAATTGCGCAACTATTCCAATTAACACAATCTCCTGTTAAAATTCTCATTAGAACGTTTATGTAATAAGTTACCAGAAATGCAAATTTCAGAGATAAGTAAGTAACTGCGGCTGTCGCTACATGCATACGCACTATGCACACAATTATTAAAAATTTTTCGATGATTATCGCTGCCCATCTAGCTGATCTGCTACAGCGGTTTCAATAAGAACACAACAAACGTTTTATCTGGGGCGCTGTACAGCACGAGATCTGCATCTAATCTTCTATTATTAATTATGTTTTAATTAGCACCGAGTGGAACGCATAAAAATTCCGTATAAACTCTTATTAGATCGAAAAGTCGATTTGAGCGATTCCAATCTGTTCCAATAAGGCGGTGGTGAGGAAAATATTTGCTCGTGCATATCGAAGACTCCAAGAAGCACTGATAATTAGGGTATGATAACTGTACTATTTCTTATTCCAGTCGAAACCACCAAAAACTCTTTTTCGTTGGGTATATTCCGACCTCATGACATTACAAATCGTAAATTATTGCCAAACCAGATTTTCCGACCGTTTACTGCAATAATACAAATCATCCAATTTTTGCTAAGTTTCCAATAAAGACATTGAGAATGGCAGAACCACTTTCAGTGCGCAATCAGCGCAACATTTATCTCTCATTTCTCAAGTTAAAAATTGCAATTATTCCAAAAGCGACCAATATGCAGCCAACAAGAACATAAATTTAAGTGAAGGGTCCAATTGGACATAATGCGCACTTTCAGTGAGTGGAATATTCGCATTATATGAATAAATTTTTCAAAATTGTTTTAAATTATGTATTAACAGCGATTATATAATTTCACTTTCCGTGGGTGGAGTGACTGGGAATAAGGAGTTAAATGGGGCTTAGAAGTGGGTTACTAAGTGTGGGAATTTTGGCTGTCCACTTCCGGCAAATCGCCCTGTTTAGTGAAGAATTGGAATGTCTTTGAATGTACGTAAAATTTTGAATTCCTACATTCGAACATATCCGAGGCGACCGAATGTTTAAATTTTTTTTAAATATATGACTCAATTTACACGAAAACTAAATATTTTATAAAATTCCTGTCTGGATGCCAAATGGAAAAATCACAGAAACATTTTTTCCTCATTGTTGCCATGAAGAATTCTACATGTTTTTAATGTATCATAGATCAAAAAGCATTATAGAAGTGATTTTATTAATATTGGTATTTCTCGGAAACTTAGAAAACTAGCTGATGGACATGACGATTTTTATAAGTAAATTGATCTTAATGAGTAGTAAAATCAGAAAACAAAATGAAGAAAACATACATTCAACACCAATAAAAAAAGGGTAATAATTTATGAAAAAATCTCACAATCTACAGAGTGTTCTATGGGAAAAAGTAAACCTTTGTTTTTTTTAACTTGTAAAAAAATCGTTTTCCAAGACTGAAAACGTAACTTGACAGCTTAAGTTATTTCAGGTCTAATAAAAACGGCAATAGGAAAGTTTAACCAGGAAAACGTATTAAGGACGTTTTTCTTATGATCCGTAATCGCTGTATTGAATAATGATATTTAGAGGGTGACCCGTAAAAAAGCCCGAGTTTCCAGGATTTAAAGAGAATCGCGTCGGAAATACAATCCCGGGATCCCAATCCAGATAAACCCGGTCCCCCGACCCTCATTTTACTACCGCGAATCCCGATATTTTAAACGTGGTAGTAACGTTGCGCCTAAATTTATATTCATCAAGTTAAGAATAATTTTGTAACGTAAAGATCTGCCTTAATAATTATTGCCGATAATTATTGAATTTATAGCAAAATCTAAAAAAAAATCCGTTCTTTCTGTATCACTTACAAACCGAATCATGTCTAGACCACAGAACCAACATTTCCCAGCGAACCTTGCATAAGCCCAGAACCACAAAAAAGTTACATAGACCTCGAATAATATCTAATCTAAACAAGACAACAATATAACAGTATCGAGTTGTATTAGAGCCGATTCGTATAAGTTTTTTGCATTCTTGAGCGTGAATAGTCGCATGTCTGGAGGTGATGAGGTAGCTTATTAAAGCAAAGAACCGGGACATTCTTCTGGTGTACAACATTCCTGTAGTCTCCAGGGAACCATCTTTATTCGAGACATAAATAGATACCGCCGAAGAAAGATATGTGTCCAGTATGTGAGGAATCTAACTAATCACTTGAGTGATTAGTTCTAGTTTACGCGCTTTTATTGCTTGAACATAAAGTTCAATGTTTTTCCTTCCAGAGTGTTAAAAATAATAACAGATTTTCTTTTTTTTGCGCGGCACATGCGGCCGTAATAAATTGTTTCGCATTTTCGGTCCATAACACCTGTTTTCACAAAAAAAAAAGTCTAAATTCCTAGATTTACTAATGTTTCTGCCCATTACTAGCGTGGAGATTAAAAAGCGTTTACCACCATAGGAAAGCATAATTTCATTTACAAATATTTTTACCTGACTTTCGCTATCTTGCCCCTTTCCCCACCTTTCTTCCTCCTTTTAATCAAATTCTTCATCCTCTTCAATTTCCTGCACCAACCGACTCAAAATCCGGAACCGCACTGACACCCTTTCCTTTCAAGTTATTGTTTTTCAATGACTTTACTCGCATTAATTAGTATATGATACAGGACTTTAGGATAAAAATGGGTAGACAACCTTGGTTATGGTTCATTTATCTGGTCGCGTAAGAAAGCACCGTGTGTGAGCCTATCGATAGATGGAAAGTATTCTAATACTGAATCAGTCAGAGAATAATAATCACAGCTATTATTGTTATGAAACTATTTTAAAATAAATATTTAAAAATAATTTCATGTTTTTCATTTGTATATATGCGTATCTATTAAATTATCAGCGTTTTTGAGTCGATTTAGTGATGTTCACTTACTAAATCGTGAGATCGCTATTAGAGTCTAATAATTGTTTTTTTTTATTTGAGTACCTCAAAAAGTTTAAAATATCAAAATATTGAATAAATCTCATTTTTCGACCATTCAAAACTTTTCGCAAATAAAAATCTCTAGTTCGAACGTAATTTTTGTGCCATCGGCAACCATGTTACGGGCCGGTTGTGTCACGTTAAGCATCTGTCAGCCAATCGTATTCCGCGAAAGGTGACAGAAGTCATGTTCAAAGTTACCATTTATTTAGAGTAGTTAATGGGACACGGGTATGACGGTTTATAAGTTAGAATATTACTCATCGCTCCGTAGTGGTGGCGATCTTGTGGTCAAAAACTGAAAGATGTTGTTAACCAGATAACTATCCAAAAATCATATGAAGAACGCCCTGCATGGTGCCAACTCGAACAGAGCAAGCAAAAGAAGAAAGTAAACTAAACATCGGAGACAGAAAAAATTGATTTTTTTGTGTTTATGTGTTAATACGAAACAGTAACAAAATAATGCACTGCAAGAACGAAACAACCGAAAACCCGGCTAAAAAATTATAGACATACGAGAACATTAAAATTAAAACGATAAAGTCAAAGAAGGATTAGAATTAAGTTGAAAGAGCTATAATCAGTTAAAGTCTGAGAGAAAGATATTTGCTCAAATAAAAATAAATAAATATGAAGGGGGATGTTTGAGGATCGAAGACAACACAGAAACCATTTAGTAGGGGAAAACACACATTCATCCAAAACTTTAAAGTTCTTAGAATCTCAAAAACATCCTCCATTTGTAGAGGTAGAATCATATATTATTTTTCCTTGTTGCTTATATTAATGTAGGTGCAGAAGTACCTCAGACGACAAGAATTGGTCCGAAACCTCCTTTTCCTGGGCAAACTCGCCATCACTTCCATCTGCAAAACGGAAGACGGACCTCGATGTCCCTTTTCGGTCACTAATCACTCCGCGAAAACTTTTCCCATCGCCGAAAATTACAAGTCGCGAAGTGCCTCCGTTAATTGGCAAAGAGGAACAAATGGAACACGATAATTCAATTGTTTATCACGCGAATCGAGAATTGTTTTTGCATCAGGTACCACTCGCAACAACTTGAGTAGCCAGGTTACCGTACGGTACCACGGTTGGTGAGGTTCTTGTCTTACCATAGACGCAACAGTCTACCTTCTTCTTTTTTTGGTTGCCGCTCAGGTGGAGGAGGTGTGATTAACTGGTGAGATGGGAGTGATCAGTGAGGTGTGAAGAGGTCGCCTTTTTTTGGTAATTTATTTGGTCCTCATACGGACGTTTATGGCAGATCTGATAATTATTAATATGCACCAACAAGGTATATCTTACATGCTATTTTGCCACTCTATTCCACATAATTCATCTAAACAGACTAGCAAGTGGATTTATGAAATTAAACGCCACCGTATACTTTTTTAATTGGCTGGTAACCCAGTTTCGAGGCAGGTACTGTTATAAATTATCGCCTAATTCCTTGGTACTACTGGTTATTGTGAATTTAGTCAAAAGTGTTGGTACTTAAAGCGAGAATTTAAATGAGAGCGTAATTATGGGCTGGAAGGTCCGTGGCTGGTATCGCCGGCTGCAGAGCTGTAACTCTGTGTATCATTAGTTGAGTAAACTTTACGATGAAATAGCTCAGATTTGAAATATGAATAAATAAATTTATCTCCGTTTTCACGATTTTATATATTTTTAAAATTTCAACCATACTCCTTTAACATACGTCATAAGTTTTCCCTTAAAGTGCGTTTATCCCTTCAATTTGCTTTTCTCAAATTCTTCAATTTTGAAACCAACTTCTTCAATTTAACAGTGACTTTCTAGTCATATTTACGACTTCGAACCGAACGTCTTCCTTCGGAGCGGGCTTACCTCTGCTTAAATTTTCCATTCTGACCACGCTTTCTTCACACATTTTGTGAAGAACTGGATGGTCTCGTTAATAAAAATCATGTCAGCCCAATGTTTAATATATGTTTATTACAGATGTTAGTATGCTTGTTAGGCAGCCTCCTATTGTTCTATGCTCACTTCGCTTACAAAAAGGAACAGGCTTCAGTTTTATTGCGTTGACGTCCATTAAAAAGCAGGTGCAATTAGTAAGTTTATCTACATTTATAATCGGTAAAAGTTCGTCTGATGTCTGTGTGTGTATGTAATAAAACAAGAAATCCTTTTATGTTTAGATTTGTTACGCGCGCGTTCGAAGGTTTGACTAACAGAAACCAGAATTGCTAGACACATCGGGTAACATAAATAATTAATCATAATTCTCACAAACTCGAATGAAAGTGACGAAACTAAAATCATTGAGTAGCAATACAATAAATTCGAAATTAGTTACTCAGGGAAAAACAAAAGACAAAGCATTCGGAAGTATCATAAGTCACAGTGGTTGGAATGCTAGTAAGGAAAGGAACCGCATCTGCTATAGAATTGGCATAAAAACTAAAAACCTTCTCAAGTGATAGCAAGAAACGCTGACAAAACCGAACGAAATTAAGTGAACAAAAGTTGAGGAAGTTTAATTTAAATTAAGAGTTAATATACAGAGTGTTTCCTAAATGTTAGGAAAAAATTTAAGGGGCTATTCTCTGAGTAATTAAAAAAAAGTTTTGCCCTTTGGCGATTTTCGGAAAATGCTTTGTTCCCTAGACACAAAGTGATAAATGTTTATTAACTAAAATTTTTCTTTTTTATTAAAATTGTTAAAATGAGCGTAGCAAGATAGTGTGAATCTTCAAAACAACACTATTAAACACGTTGAGCGTTATTTAACTTGAATACGTTTCCGGATTTGTCATTTTTAATCTTTTTTACATCCTGTATACCTATACGACTGACATGCATTTCATGTATGAATTTGCCGATGGAAATTCTTTACAAACCAGGCAATTTTACATTGAACGATTTCCGAATCGTAATGTTCACAGTCGAAAAACGTTCGAAAGAATTTATCTACGTCTTCGTGAAACAGATACATTAAAAGGACGTGTAAGTGCAGGACGACCTGTGACAGTGAGAATGGCAGAAATGGAAAAAATGTGCTAAACATAATAGAGGAAAATCCAGGTACTTCTACTTAAAAAATTGAAAAGGCTTTGAATGTTAGTAATAAGATTGTGTGAAAGTTTTGAGAGAAAATTTGTTGTACCCGTACTACTTGCAACGTGTTCAGGACCTTTTTCCTACTGATTTTTCCTTGAGGCTTGCATTTTGTCAATGGCTTTTGTACACATTTGTGAAAATTTCGCAACTACTGTCGTTCGTGTCGATTCTTTTTACCGATAAAGCAAATTTCGCGAAAAATTCAATAAGAAAATTCCACAGCAATCATGCATGTGCCAAAGAAAATCCGTACGAAGTACTAGAAGCTAATTTTCAATACCAATTGTCCTTAAACTTTTAAGTTGAAATTGTCGGTAATTGGCTAATTGGACCAATATTTCTACCAGAAAGAATTGCAGGCGCAGTTTATCATTGCTTTTTGGAACAATCGCTTCCTGGTATCCTTGAAGATGTGCCATTGGCAACCAGAAATGCAATGTGGCTATAGCACGGTGAAGCACCAGCGCATTTTAGTAGAATTGCTCGCGAATTTTTGATGGAAACATGGAGATCCCTGGATTAGTCTTGGTGGCCCTCACTTATGGCAAGCTAGATGTCCAGACTTGAACTCTCTGGAATATTTCTTATTGGGTCATTTAAAATCATCAGTTTACACTAATCAAATGGGAAACCTGGAGGATTTGAAAAATCGCGTAATGGAGTCTTGGTATTTTTGAAAGAGTTCGGTTGTCATTGAGGAGAAGATTGGAAGCTGGTGGCAGTCGTTTTGAACAATTATTGTAGCTTTTACTAAATTTCATGGCATTTTTCCTAAATTCGTCAAAGGATAAAAAATTCTGAAAATTACTCAGAGAATGGCCCCCTAAATTTTTGCCTAACATTTAGGAAACACACTGTATTTTTTCCGAAGGAATCTGTGGCTACCGCATTGGCCTCCTTAGCTCCCTGAAATGTTTAAAATGGGCAATAAAATCGATACCAAGTAGAAAGCCCTTAATAACTCAACCGACAAGCAACAAACAATCAACAACTAGAGAATAAGTATTAGATACGAAAATTACCACAAAAAACATCCAAAAAAATTTAGTATTCGACAATTCCGGGAAAAAATCATTTCAAATCTTAAAAAGGGTTGTTGTGCGACTTCGTAATGCCCCTCTGATCTCGTCAATAATATATTTCAAGTAAGGTGAGCTCATATTTTCAAAAGATTTGTGAATTAAACGTTATTTTAGACTTCGTTGAAGTTTTCAAAATAACTTGTTCAGTCTAAGTGGTGTTCATCTGCTACAACACATAACTTCTAGGCAGAGCAACAAAATAAGTTCAAATTTTCAGTACTTTAAGAGCGCATATGGCTGTTTTCTCCCGTGTAAAACCGTGGTTTACTTTAGAACTTATAAATCACCAAACATATTATTTACTAAACAAGCAAAGAAAGCAATATCAGTTCACCAAATAATGTTAGAACGAAATAAAAGAATCAAACTAATGCTAAATACACCAACCAACTGCTAATCCACAATCGTTTCTATTATCTCACTCTGGTTTATTTATTTTTGGTCCTTGTTATCGTTATGTTGTCTGGTGAATTTATTTATTCTTATAGTTACCCTGTTATCATTTTAATTTAAACTTAACTTTACCCACCTGAGCTCCGCCGAAGAATCTACCAAAAGCCGAACACAATCCAAGCATCCTCTAGCGGCGGCGTAATGCAACGCTAAAGTTGCATTCCCATTCGGCGCCCCATGGTGGGAGTCCCCCACCGGAGAAGCGCCACCTTTCTCCAGCGCGGGCATGGCTCCACAGCTGGCGACCGTGCTGCCCTCTTTTGACTCTGCTTCCCACAACAGCCAGCGCAGAACGTTCAGTCTGCCGTACCTGCAACAAATCAGGTAGGTTCAGCTATCAATCGTACGATGGTGCCACTGAAGATCTTTCTTGGGACTTCACTAGTATATCGCTCGGTCGCGCGACGGTCAGAGTCGGGGTAGTTTTATTTTATACTACCCAACAAAAATTTTGTAACAATTCGTGCAGTTATTTTACACAAAAGGTGTTTAGAACTTTTACGATCTTCAATGAGTAATCTGAGGTAACCTAAATTCTCTAATTCCTATGAGAAAAATTGCCGAAAGTAGACGGAGAGTACTAATAGACACGCAAGAACGTAATGTATCCTTATTCAGACTGCATTTTTTGCCTTTTACGATGAAACCTCATAATAATTAAGAATTACCATCACACATAGATACCTTCATCTACGACCTTAAAACTTTGATATCTTTTAGATGATAATCGCTTTTCTATTGCAGAAACCGGCAATGATGAAACAAACATTATGAGCAATGACCTACATGTTAACGGCGACATGGCTAACACTACATATTTTATGCTATTACTGTGTATTATCATGGTATTATTGTTAGTTTAAAAATGATATACCTTGATAGTTGGTTAATGCTTGACTATTCAAGCATTAATCAGACCCTCCTCATCAAGAATCTGAATAAAATTAATTCGTAGCGATTTAGGCAAACTAATGAGGCGAGACTTTGGAGTTTTTTCATCGGGATGTGAAGAAAAATTTTAATGCCAGGGAAAATGGGAGAAACATCATACTAATATCATCAAACTCATAGAGTTCAAAAAAAAATTAACAAAACGTATCTGTTTTGCTGTATTCTCTATTTTTTTAAGCGCATTCCTTCTCTGAAGTGTTTCGACTTTGGACTTGCTTTTTACTCGTATCTGTACCTACCTCATTTTGTGTTATCTTAGTTGTCCCTTCCTACGTCTTTCAGTAATCCGTCTAATCCCGATTTTATTCATTTTCCCTTTATTTTCTATCCAGTGTTGATAACTTACTAAACAATCCTTCCAGAAGCTCTCGCAGCAAAAGCAGTACATAAGAAATCTTTTAGTTGGTAAAATTCTATGGACAAACAACATTGATCAACGAGAAAGTAATGATTTAAAATTTTCATAAGAGTTTGAGTCCACAGTTTCCTATTTTTCCCTCGAATTGTCAAGACTATTAACGGACTTGAAAAAACAAACAGTGAAAAACTAAAACGCTGAAAATGCTTTTAAAGCGTTTTGAATGAAATCGAAGCTTTCGAAGCTTCTTCAATTTGGTGCTTGTTTCGGTGAAATCAAAGCTTTTGCTAAATCGACACTGTGAAGAGGTGAGGAAATAGAACAACTGCACGAGTCGAAAGAGGTCCTGATAAGCATAGATTTCGATGTTTACGAGATACTCGTTTACTTTTCCTTTACTTTAATTAACAACAATTTATGTCTTAGCGAATGCATTGAATTGATCCTTTGAGTAAAGCAATTAGATTATAGAAATTACATTTTTAATGTCTATTTGGCTCAATGAGTAGAAAGTAAAACTTTAACGACACGGACGAAATTGTCGGCGTTGATTTCTGACCGTCAGCTGGTGTTTATGACCATAATTTTAACTTGTTGGTACTTTAGCAATAATCACTTTCTCTCTTGATTTCGTCTGTAGGTAACATAAATCAAACGTTTTTTTGAATCAGACGGGAAAGCTAACAAAACCACGAAATTCAAAATTTCTTCGACGTCGACAGATTTTATTTGAGGGCCGACTCGAATCGCTCTTTTTATCTTCTCAAAAAATTGCTTTTTTACGAATTTTCCTTTGTCGGCGTAAATCGGCACCTTAAAGGAAGACGTAATAGACGGATAATGAAGTTGAAACTACCGTTTCGGACAGCTATAAATCTAGTAGTTAATATGGCGGAACTTGAATTAAACGAAAAAAACGTGAAGTCTGGTAGTACCATCTTAAACGGTATAGTTAATCACTGAACTGGCCAAATGGGTAATAATGAAGCACATGAGCCGACATGTGGTACCCGCATTGGGAAACTTTTAAGGAAGTTAAAGAAGAAATTCGTTTTGCTCTTAGCGTGGTGGCTTGGGCGATTTTATCGTCAGAACCTCGTTATTTAACACGAAACGAATTTTTTTATTTGCGGAATTAATGCCTCGTCCAAATTCCCTTACATCAAATATGAACTATTTTCAACATAGATGTGTACGCTTTTTTTAATGAAATCATTGCAATTTCTCTCGGTTAGTTGGCTACGGTACATTTACACTGTTAAATATCCGTTACGTCTAATTAAAATGCGCAATATCAATTAGGAGATAGCAATATCGAAATGTAAATTGTCCTGACAGGAACACCCGTTACTTATGAGTTGGAACATCGATTAGTACTAATGCTGTTTATTCATGGAAACCCGTGTATTTGGAGAGCCATTTAAAAATTCCCTGCTTCGTGTGCGGCAGCACTACTATTAGAGGTGGCACTCGTTGTCTGGGGTCAGTTTGCACTAGACTGGTCAGTCTTCATTGACCACTAAATCGGGCGATGGTTCAAGTTCACTGAACGACCTTACGCCGAGCATAGTCGCCAGCAGAAGGCTGCTGGTGCCGCTCAAATGCCTCAGTCGTTTCAGGAATCATGTCGAGGTACTGAAGGAGGTGGTTCCAAACACCAAAAATGCGGCGAGTTTTTAACGCATGACTTTTTCCTCGTTTTCTCTTCCCTTTTCTTCCAGAAATTTTCATTTCTCACGAAACACTCTCACGGTTTGCCTTCCTCGGATCGGTTTGCTACCTTCATTACATTCTTCAGACGTTTGATCTTCTTGATATCGTTTAATTATTCTTTATTTCTCGCCCGTCTCGTGAATATTTCTTATCTTCCAGTTGTCCTCGTGGTGTCAGTTAAAATGCGACCAAAACACACAATTCTTCTCCTAACTAACGTCCTGTAAGTTAAGTCCGTCAAGGGGCTTAAAATAATGAATTAATACCAAAAATTCGATTTTTTTATGTAGTTTTACTTTGTCCTGTAACAATTGGAGTAATAAAGTAATTCGTTCTATTCTACGAATATTGATGTTGGTGACTAACTCCCCACGTAGTACTATAGGTGGATTGTGTACCTTCTTTGTTCTTTTCATTTGCATTTTTTTTTCCGAAATATTTCTTCGAATGCTCTCTACGGAGTGCCCCCCCCACAGTAGGAGAGGAGGCAGGACGTGGACCGATTAGAGCAATATTGCAGCTGAGAGAAATATAAAGGGGAGAATCGGCGCCAAAGAAGGCGAAAACCGATCCATCTGTAGGAAAGGTGATGGCGTCAGTTTTTTAGGGTGCAATTTTTGTTGTCTCTCTCTCCCTAAAAGACCAACAATAAACAAGGAATATTACACGCATTTATTGCAGCGTTTGAGCGAAGACATGAAGAAAAAGCCACCGCATTTGGCGAAAAAGAAAGTCTTGTTTCATCAAGACGACTCGCCACTCCGCACTTCCGTCATCGCAATGGTCAAAATCAATCAACTTGGTTTCGAACATTTTTCCTCATATCTCCTATTCACCAGATTTGGCCACCTCAGATTATTTTCTATTTTCAAACTTGAAAAAATGGTTTGGCAGAAATAGATTTGCTAATAATGAACACGTAGAGTTCGAGGTTAGTGCCTATTTTGAACCATTCAATGCTTCTTACCACAGAAAACAATGACGTAATATTTTACAGTTTTTTTCCTTAAAGCGTTAGGTCGGGTACTTCTGGGACTATGCTCGTATGAAAAATTGACGAGATGAAATGTTTTCAAGATGGCGGCCGTGTTTCCGGTCTAACCGGAAATGCCATCTCCCATTGCCTTATCGTCCACCGCAGGTGTGAGCGAACCGTCGGAAAAAAATCAGTTGATCCGCGACTTTAAAACTCAGAAAACCTTTTAGAACACCCATCCATTTTGCTTCGCCATTTTCGGATCTTTCCGAACCCCGCAAGCATCCGTATCATATTTATACAGGTGTTTGTTCTGGGATATCTCCATTTTTTTTCTAGCACGAACCTTAAACAACCTCAATCAACCTAGACTAGCTCAATATTAATGATCTGATTGAATGAACACATAGCGGGGAAATTCCGACTCCTAGTCTGGAATACAATTCCAATGAGGATGGAGTCCTCGTCGCCTTGAGGCTTGAGGTCGTTCATCTAAATTTAAGGTTTTGCTAAACGCAAAATATGTGTTAAACCATTTCCATCAGATAACGAGATTCTAACATGAACAGAAGCAGTCTCACTTCCGCTAGTCACCGACCGGAACAGTGGGTTACATACACATCATAATTTTAGGCCATCATGAGCACAACTCTACTAAATCGGAACCACGTTCTTTTTAATTAAAAATTTTACCTCTGAAACGCATTTCGAAATAGATAAATTGCTGTTGATAGAATAACTTCCTTTCAAATTTTAGCAGTTACCTCATGTTCTGAATCTTGATGGACGTTCTCCCGTTCCCAATTCTCCTTTGCTCCTCGTGAGTCCTGTTGATGTTTCTGCGCATCACCTCAGCTTGCGAGCTCATCTCACTGAACTTCTCACTGATTCCATGTTTCTTTTTTTCAATGTTTTTCATTTTTTTGCCGATGCGCAAAGAGAGCATTATCCTGATGCGTACGTGACGAATAACATACTTGTCGGACTTTGATTTGTACTTCAAGGGATCATCTCTTGGGTAGGGCAATACCTGGTACCTGTTCGTTTTGAAGTTTCTGCTGGAAAGCTCGGTTTGATTTGGAGAGCTGGAAAATGAGCGATTTACAGCTACAATTTCTTTGTTTGAGTTCAAGTCCGGTTTAGATGGGTCGGAGGCGTAGACTGGGTTGTAATAAATGTAATTAAGGGAGTTGAAATTGCTTTCGTCTGAGCACTCCAAGATGGCGTCTTCGTGAATATTTGATTTCGAGTTTAGGGTGTTGAAGAGGGCAATATTCCTACCCAGAGAATTTTTCCCCGAGGTATTTCTTTGCACAGTTTGTACCGGTAAAGCTCTAGGATTTTGCGTGTTCTGAACGATCTCCTTTTTGTCTTCTGTTACCCCATAGAGTTGATTGACGGTGAATTTGCAGTTATATTTGGGAGAAGACTTCGATCCAGATATATGAAGCTGCTTCAGTCCTTTCCACATCTGCTTAATGACCCCACCCTGTTGAGCCAGCAGCCTCTCCTTGTAGATCGTGGGTAGATCCAGATCGCTATATTTCTGATGATTTTCAGTTTTGAAATTTTCTCTGTAGTTCTCAGAAATCTGATCAAAAATCTCCTTCATGTCCTCCCCGTTATTAACTAAAAGATTTTTTGTAGATTTTCCGGCCATTCTTGGCAAGTTCATTGTTTCCGCGTCTTCCTTGGAGCTGCTCTCCTGATCTGATCCTTGACTGTTCAAGTTGCTAATAATGGAGATTAGTTCCTCCACATTTGAGACTGAAGAGCTGTCGCTTATGTCTTCTTCAAGCCTCTTTTGACCTCCATCATCAGCCATCCTCCTCAAACTGAGCATGTGACTCCTATTGTGAACCCACCCTTTGGAGATAGTCCATTCCTTAAGCCAGGCAGGTTTGATGGGTCTCTTTTTCTGCTTCACCATCCGAGATACTCTAATATTATCTCTCGCAGAGCTTTGCCGTGCACTCTCTACCACACAAACGCACAAGAATTGCCACAACTCTGACAAAAATGACATTTCTTGCTTGATTTTTTCAGCATTTTTGCCCGAACGCGACCCCGCTTAGTACTATTGGATTATTGACCATCAGAAGAATTGAGAGTGACAAACGGAAGTACCATAATACGGGTGACTGATGGAAGTAACCCCTTTGTTCATGGGACAGCAGTCGTTCAACCGTGATTGTGTCTGGCTGACCATATACAGGGCTCAACTACTGAAGTGTGCGTTATTGCGTGGTGCCTCGCAACATCATGCCGGTTGTCCACGGGTTATTAAACCCACTAAGCAATTAAACTTTGATTGTAACATTCTTCAAGCAGGCATTTCGTGTTGATCAACAATCGATATGCGTGAATGAATTTTTTATTACTTAGTACAACTATTCATTTTCACTAAATTTACATTGTAGCATGATCACTTAATGGGTAAAGCGTTTAATAAGTTTGTTAGCAGTGTATAATTAGTAATGACATTGATCCCATGCGGGTTCGTTTTAGAAATAATCTGGTGAAAATTTTAATTGTGAGCCGCAAGGTTGTCGGAAGACTGTACCTACATTATTATTATATTTATAAATAGCAATTGATCCTTCAGGAAATCGTATCAAAAATATCTAAGACCTTTTTGATTAAAAAATTCAAAACCGAAACGAATCGAAAAAAAAACGCAACTATCCCTAGTAGTGGGCCAGTTAAAGTAATGAGTTGGACAAAAGTTCGCTGTTTACAGACAATGATGAATACACCTTGGAAAACCACTGGGAAACCATTGATAAGCTGCCCCTCCTTTAGTTTCACCATTCGCTTTTTCTAGTGATTTGAACGTCATGCCATAGGGCAACTATATGTAAATTCCACAGACAGTGGGACAATAAATGGCAATAAGTTCCAATCTACTTCACAAGTACATCAAGCTAAGAGACATTTTCAAAATTTCTATTACACGTGATTCTTCAATATTCTCTAGTGCTAATTTATGCTAAGTAGTACGACAATTGATGTAAGTAATTTTGGCCAAACTATTCATAGATTTAAAACTGTTTTGATACGGGAACCCACATAGGATTTTACGAATTCCACTTACTAAACCAAAGAGTAATTTCCCAGACAGTGGGACATCACACCGCATTTAATTGGACAAAATCCCGGGCTAATAAAGCTTGTTTAGTATGAGAAAATTACGATACACTTAATTTACTAATTCATACGTTTCATAAGGCTGTGATTGCGTCAATATGCAATTTCTCATGATTTAAGCTGCAAACTGGGACATATTGAGGTATAAATTCACTCGACAATGGTCCAATTAATAACTGTGAATACCACTGATTTTTTTTTGCAAAATTTGAAACACTCTTTTTACTAAACCCGAAGGTTTTTCTTTGCTCTGTTTCTTTGGATTTAATCAACACAGTGGAAATCACTCTAAATTCGCCAAGCAGTGGGGCAATTACCAACAACAAAAAAATATAAAGTTAATTTAAAATAAAATTGAGTTGCCATTTGCTAAATTGTATATTTGAGAATGGTTCATTTCCGTTGGTTCAAAGTTCAATTGAGGATTGAACATAACAAAATTGATTATACGGTAAATTCTAGAGAGAAGAGAACTCGATAAAGGTGAATGTCAGACAAAATTTAGGGAATATTGGCATTTTTAATAAATTCATTTTCTGATTTTTGCTTCTGTTGATTTAGATTTTTCACTTCAATTTCGTGGGAATAATATTTAGCCCATGTTCTGGGATTCCAGTACTAAACGATTACTTAATATTTAAATAGAAATAAAACGGATTTGAAAGGAAAATTTTTAACCGACTTATATGAAACGCTTATGGAATTCTCGTAAAGGGGATTTAAGCTTTCAGCAATGAATTTTTCGATTTCAACGCTTACAGCTAACTTAGTTTCTTAAACAAGAAAAAATTCGTGCGAAGGTTTCCATGGAAAATTTGCCATGGCAAACATAAAAAAATGCAAATAAGCCTCGATACCCTTATCTTGAATCGACCAGAAGAAGATTCATCATCCGCAAGAAATCATTTGGAATTTTACAGAAATAAGTGCAATGGAAATTTGCAAGAAAATCTGCTTGAGTAAAACAAAAAAAAATAAAAACGAAAATAATTAAATTTCTGATAATATTGGCAACAGTGTAAGCAAGTCATCTCATCACGTGAACCACCACCCAATCAATCATATGAGATAGTTATTGACAAAAAGACTAACGCCACGTTGCCATACTATGTACGAAAGGCAGTCAATAGGTCCTGTAAACTTAATATAGAATTGTATGACTAAATAGGATTTTTTAATTTCCCTGTAGTAGAAAGTCAAATCTATGGAAATTGGCTATTAAAAAAAATACATACGCATTGGAACCCATTTATCTTTACATAATTTATTGTAGATTGCCTTAAATGCCCCACACGAGTCCTAAACCAACACCATACAATCTGCTTCAAGTTTAACGACTTTGTAGAATGCCCATTCATGCCACCAATAAACAACCCATTAAACATCATAATTAATAATTATTAACAGAAATTGATGGTAAAATCGTATAATGCGATGTTCTCATAAATCACGTTTTGAAAAGAAGCCCCATAGGCATAGATGGTAATGACACTGAGACTGTAACCTCAGTGGGAATCGTGAGACGAAACAATGAAGAAAACTTATCACGCAATAACAAGTGAAAGGTTTTTCTCACGAACCATCTCATTAAAAGAAATTTTGGAAGGCTCTGATTATGAATCATCGGGTGTCTGATGGCATTAAGCTGCACCCATTGATTGCAATTAAGTGACGTTATATTTGCTTAAAGTAGATAATTATTTCTCAACGTGCTTGCACAGAATGTCAATCTCAGATGAGCGGTACACATCTGCGTCTCAGTCTTGACTCAGCAAAGAAGGAAGTCGGCACTTGAGCTGAAAATGTCTTGGTCGCCTCAGTTGGTGTCTCAATCGTGGTGCGCTTAATTGAGCAACTATCCAAGTTCAATATGAAGAAATAAATAAGTAGATAAACAATCTCAATGATAGGGAGAGTCTGAAGCACCAACAGAGCTCTTCAAACAACTTTCTTCCGATCACGATTTCACAAATAATGTAGGCCTCGAGACAGCCGGAGGTCGCTTCGCCGTGGACACCTGTCTAGTCAGATTTGCACCTATTTGGTCGGTTTAGAAATCTCGTCTATGTTTGTACTCGCCTTGTTTTTGTTTTCCGATTTAATCAATTAGTAATCGCCGCTACGTGCCCAAGAGGAGCAATTTCTTTTTCGATTTCGTTTTGAACAGAATATCAAACATATGATTCCTGTTTGTTGAGGTTTGACGGAAATGAAGTCTGGTTTTCAATTTATTTCTTTCAACTTGGAACCCGACTGAAAAACAAAAAATCACTTCCGCTCTCTTCTTCTGAGGACCACGCGCAGATACCGATTTAATTCTCGTTTAAGCGTCCCATCAGCAATTCTACTTGATGCACAAAGCAACGAGCTCTTTTAAAAGTGCCGCATGCAGAAAATCCTAGCTTTCTGGAAACCTTACGCGCAGACTCATCCATGCGTTTTGCTTGCCGCCACGCACAGAATAATTACATGGATGCGACACTGATTGTTGCCAATGTCAAGCCGAACTAAATTACGACTTCTACCTTCCACTGAGGGCTCCTAGGGAGAGGAGGGCTCCTACTTACCAGAGCTACTTCCTAGTCAGGTCCGAAAAGGTCCACAAAGGAAGGGGGTTTTTATTCTCCAAGTTTTAATTAAAATTGATTCAATTAGGCCTCAGCGTCAATTTAGACGCTGCTTCTTCCGTGGGCTTGTTAGCTGTAGAATATGCCGTTCCATTACCCGTTTTGATAGTTGCCCGTTCTTCCACTTTTTTTTTTTAGCTTCTGGATTCTGGAAATTCTGTAAAATCAACGAGAAGAAAAGGGTCCAGAATGATGAAATATCATCGGTTTTGAAACGTACAACTTTTTGGAATTTCCTTTAATATTCAACCATTCGCGTTTAATTGTTAACTAAATAATTGATATTGTACTTAAATGGCGGAACCGCATTCAAAGAATAGCAAGGCGATGTAAAAACCCCCTGATTACCATATTACAGTCGCTTTCTATAAAAATATGTATTTAGCCATATTTATTCTAATTTTTCTTTTTCCGCATAATTGGTAACGCCATTTATAAATTCAATTGCAATTACCGCGGTTCATGCCGCATTGGGAATTGTTATAATAATGACATTCATTATCGCTTTCTTTGCTTTTTTACCCCAATCGATTAATTATTTCACTGTGACAACGGAAGGTGACACACGAAGGGACATCAAACTTTATAGAGAGGACCCCAATTGACTTTCTATTCATTTATATTTTGTTGCGTCTAAATCAATTAACGGTAATAAATCAATGAGTTAAAAAAATATACGAATTTATTGCTTTCCCGTAGTGAAACCGAATTGTCAATGAAAGTTTACAAACATAACTATCTATTATTCTACTTAGGTCTATCTAAATCGGGTTAGCAAAAATCTAACTTGATTATTGTTTAGTAGCGGCTTTGTAGGTCATGTTTTATTATCTCGTTGCAAGCCATGTTTACTAAGCTTTTTCTTTTTGAAAGCACCACTTACATGCTTGTATTTCTTCTATTTTTTGCTATATAGAGAATTTGCTAATTTGAAGAATCGACTCCAATTAGGAACCACGCGACACGAACGCGTTCGCTCAAGTCCATTTTATTTATTTAAAGTTCATGTTATAAAGCAACACCAGCTCACGGAAAAACTGTACACAAACGGTATTTAATCACTTCAGTAATACAAGAAGATTTCATATGTCTTTACTGTTATTCTCTTAATGATCCAGTTGATATTACTGTCGTCTAATTGTAGTGCTAATCGCACCGCTTATTTTCGCTGAGTTTACGTCTCTCATAATCATATCCTATCCAACAAAAGATTTCAAGGATAATTACCAGTATTAAAGTGCTGAAAAATACCTGTAAAGAAAGTATATGCAACCGAAGGCCATTCATAGCAAGATAATGCATGGCTGAGGTCGGTGTCGACTGTTAATATCAGGCGTAAATCGAATTCTGGGTAAAGCGGCGCTAGATGGGGCCACATTCTCCCGCTCACCCCCTACGGAGTTGCAACTAATCATATTAGAATACCAATTGTGCACAAGTGGTTTGTGCGCGTTATGCAAGGATTCACTTTCGAGTCGTGATATTTCTGACCCAAAAACACCTTTTTCCTCACATTTTAAATGTATTATGTTAAAACAACAGGTAATATTGGCGATGGTCAGTTTTTTACAGTTAAAAATTGCCAGTCTTTATGGAACGAAGCATCTGACTGACCCGATTCGGTTGAGCGTGTCCGAGGAATAAAAGCTTCGCAAGAATCACGTACTACCACATAATAATCAATGGTTTTTCTTTTGTTATAAATCAAACGATTTCGTAAATATTTTTTATCGAATCGAAGATTGCTTAATTTAATTACGGAGCGTAATGGAGAGGAGCAGGAAACACACGAGTAGCGAATGAAAAAAAAAGTTTCGGAGTAATAATAGTTACATCCCCAAAGACCCTCGTGTGTGAGTTTGGGGCGATATTTTCCTGGGAGCGCAGGCGCCTTAGGTTTAACGACCCATGTAAGTTCAATTAAATAGTATAATGCAGTGATGTCTTTCCCCACATACGTGTAATAAAGGTTTTATATACGCATGTCAATGTCAAATATCTATGAAAGTTTTGACACCGACGCACGCCGCTTTTTACTGCACATCTACAGTAAAGTACTACTTTCGACTCGTAATTCAATCTGTTAAACAATTTTTATCAGCAAGATATGAATAGTATCATTGTCGATAGGCAATCATTAGCAGAACTCGCATTTACAACAGACAACTTGAATTCTCCTGCTCATCATTGTTGATCCTTTGTATCGTTCATATTAATAATGGATAATTAAAATTGCCTCGATCTTCAGTTAGAAGTTCAGAAGTCTGACTCTTTCTTAGACACGACCTTTTGCGGCCAAATGGGCCTGCAGTCTTTGCAAAATCAGACCTCTGAAGCCGCAGACCCATAATTTTTCCAACGAAACTGAGCATGGATTTCTCAAAGTTTGAATCGTAAATAATCAAAATATTCTGAAATTTTCAGGGGAAATGTCAGGAAACTGGAGGTTGATCTGTTGAATTCCGAAATAAGCTATGTTTCGTATGACAATGCAATCAACATTTTCTTAGTCTTTCCAGAGGAAACCCAAGAAATTGTATCAAATACTGAAATAACCTGATGTTTTTAAGTCAAAAAAAGGTCTAGAAAGCGGTGGGATGAGATTCTGGAGAAGAAGAAACCAAACTAAACAAACTGGCACCAGCCTGATTTTCCTAAGCCAAAACAAATAAGGTTCCAGAACCTTTCGGAGCGCAACTCCGAACGTTGGAACTAACAGCACGCCTGAGTTAGCTTGAATTAACTAAGGGCCGATTGCGCATGCAAGGCTCGAGCTGTGCTCAACTTGAACTTCAGCTCAATTGACAGCAATAAATTGTTAGTGGGAGGGTTCAAACGAGATAAAGCTTAAGTGGGGCGTAGCTCAGGCCTTATTTGTACTATAGGGCCTAATTGCACGGTCCGTTTCCTATAGAAAATTTCAAATACCAAAAAAACAAACAAAAAACATGAACTACTGCTAAATTTCCTGAAAAAATGCGTTACCGTTAAATCAAATCAGCGTAAAGCCTTTTTTGCCAACTTAGATAATAAATGTCATAAACAGGAATATCATCGAACCCCAACAAATAAAACAATGCAAATTACGCAAGAACCAAAGAACCAATATGTATAATTTAATCATACTAATCAAGTAATATAATGTAAGAAAGACTAACCTTCTTTTTCCAGCTGATGGAACAATCCAAAGAACTAGATCGCACTTTTGTCACAGTTCACAGTCAATTAATCATTCTGCTGTTGGTGTCTCCGACCGACAAATTTAATTGATGATAATTTTTAAAAAAATCTATCAAAAACTGTGTAGAAACATGCAAAATAATAAACCAAATTGAAATGAAAAAATTGGGTTTTACTGGAGGTTCTGATGGGTTGAGTGAGCGCGAGATGAGAATTTCACGAGGAGGATTCTTCACGTGTGTGTGCGAATATACGGTTTCTTCGTACTGAAGAAATGAAGAACTGCATGGTTTTCTCGATAAGAAGAGAAGGCCGCTGCGGATTTACTCTCTCCCGGCGGACGACGACCAGTGGGATGGTTTGATGAACGGTTTGGCCAAACACGACGATAACACTGTCTGAGGACGCAGCAACTTCATTGAAGAGATATTGAGAGAAAAATCTGAATTTTTTCGCCTTGAAGCTGTGCAGAGAGACTGCGCAGAACAACGCGTGCGGAATTAATTTCCAAAGGAAAAAAATCGTTTTTTCGGGTTACGTGAAGGTGCAAAAAGTGCCAGAAGGTAAGAAATTGAAAAAAAAATCCACTATCATAGGTAACTAATTTCTTATCATTTTGTGCTTAAATAAACATTTTTTGAGTAATAGATTACCGCTCGGTTCCAATCACGACACTTTTTGGCCGCTCGACCCAGCAGACCATACCATTGGGTACCGCACATCTTCGAAGAAATTGAAGAGAGTTCCACGCAATAAACCCGAGGGGCTTTTGCTAACTTGGACGTAATGTTTTAAGAAATTGGTTCGTCTTAGTACCTAAACATATGCTTAATGATTCGGTGGTACTTTCTTTAGTCATTTGCCCGACTTGATGGTACTTTAATCTGAGTATAATATCGGTTTGATTGGGTTTTGATTCGATATGAAGATCCTAAGTTTGACGGGCCATTAGGGGGCAAGGTAAGGGTTTCAGCTGAAATTACTGTAAAAACCAGAGGAAAGGGGACATGGAAATTTTCAGAAATGTTGGTGCAGTTAAAAAACAATCAGGCATAATTTCGGCTTGATTATCTGCAAAGTCGTGTTTTTGTCTTAGATATGAGCTCTTTCGAGCTAGCGCTTCCATATGTATTTCTCAGCCACTGATACCCTACCCTAAATACTGTATGGGTACCAACGGACTGCCCATGGAATAACGTACATCGCAAGCCCTTTTTTCCGCCAAATTACGAACTACTGATGAAATTATTACGAATAAAATTTCGTCTAAGTTAACGGTAACTGTAAGTATGGAGACTGCTCATTTTAAAAGGTAAGCCCCTTACTTTTCCTAATTGTAAAACATTTGAGAAAAATCCTGAAATTTGGCATTGAACCGAACTCTCGGGGATGAAGTCTCGTTAATGAAGGCATAATTTCCCGAGGCGGCATTTCAAAGGGAACCCATCAGCGGCAGAATTATACGGGATGTGTCATGAGGAACTGTACATACTTCTACCATGCTGAGAGTAATGTCTAATGAGTATTGAAAAGTTACAGGCATTTTTTATTGTTATTATACAACTAGTTTTGCACATTTTGTCGAAAAATAGTTTTGCCTATGATTTTGCAATTCTAGTTTGCTTTTTTTTAATTTTCTGGCGAAAGAACATACTGTTGCACTTGAGCAAGACCATGTATTCAAAGTTAAAAATATCCAGGACCGTCTTCAAAAAATTTTGTAATTTTTTCCAGACCAAAAAAGTCACCCTTTATAAAAATTTTAGAAAAAAACTTTATGCACATTTGCTGAAGGTTGGAGAAATTCACAGTTATACCGAGTCAACTCTTCATTGCTTTATAAAAAAAAAACTACGAAAATGCTACAGTTTTGGATATTTGCACACACCTATCACAGCCTCTAAAGGCATCCATTTTGAAAATATCTTTAATGAATAATTGGCAATAGCAAATGGAGAATTTTTAATTTCTTACGCAAGTTTTTTGAATCACTTTCCCACAATAGTATTTTTTTAATTTTCTCTCACTATTGTAATTTTGAACTGTTATATATGTCTGAGATAATTGTTTCCATTAAGATTTCATTTAAAACTGCAGCCTTGCCTTTTGTTATTAATTCTAATATTTGATTTTGAAGTATAGTGTATTACAGATAAGGATGGAAGGTATATCCAAAACTGCAGGATTTTCATACACTTCGTGTTTTTACAAAGCAAAGAAGAGTGTGATGAATATGTTGACTGCGCATAACTGTTAGTTCATCTCAACTTCAGCAAATGTGCGTAGCGCTTTTTAGAAAACTAGCATATAGGGTGATTTGTTTTGGCCTGGAAAAAATTTACTAAATGTTTTGAAAACGGCCCTCGATTTTTTAAACCCTGAATACATTTTCTAACTCACATACAATAGTGTACTCTTTCACCAGAAAATAAAAAAAAAGCAAACTGACATTACAAAGTTATAGTCAAAACCATTTTTTGACCAAAAGTCTAAAACTCCCTGTATGATAACAGTAAAAAATGCAGCAACTTTTTAACGTTTCTTCGTTATTCCGCTTAGTAATCCTGTTCCATGGTAGAAATATGAACTGTGCTTCATGAGTTACCCTGCATACATTTGATCTTTCCCCGATAACTATATCGCTCATTTTAGATTTACAGTGATCCAGGTTTTCAGTCACGAGCACTCTTAAGGGGCCGGTACTTACGCAGGTACCCGCAGGTACTTTGACGGCTCCTGCCAGTTCAGCTTTAATGACTCAGGTTCTGCAGTTCCCAGGCGCATTTCAACTGTAAATTTCTCCGGTGAGTTCGCTTACTTTTTTCAAACTACAGATTTGATGATGTAGAGAATAATTTTGTGGTAACATGAGACTGATCGGATATAGGAAAATCCAACAATTCTTATGGAACCTTCCATATTATCCTGATTTCGCCATACGAAGCTTTTGCTGTCTAAAGCAAAGGGAGCAACAAAAATCTCAACTTGTTCGTTTAGAAGATTCGTTTAGTTCGAGACTTGAATTCTGCGCTAACCAGAGGAGTTTGTTGTAACCCGAGGTGATATGGTTAGAAAATGCAGCGCTTACCAGCCCTTCAAGAATGTCGAATTTCTGGTCATCTACGTTCAATGTATATATAAAAATATCTGGATTTCTAGAGCCGGACAACTGCTTCGTCGCGTTAAGAAGGCTCCAAGAAACGTAGTTTTTTGGTTCGAGATATTCAAACAATACGTGCTAATTTTATTGTTCATTGAGATTTTGCTGAAACCTGAAGATGTACGTGAAAAAAAAACCGTGCACAGCCGAGAAAGTAGTCCCTCCCGCACCGAAATCAGTGTGGTAAAATGCTCTTTTCCGCACGCGAGCTACAAAAAATTTCACCCACTTCCAAGGACCATTAACCATCATACACACAAGACATCCACAACCTCGAAAAGTAGACTACATTTGGTCTAATTAACTAGGACACGTCTAATTAACAATTATTTTGCTAATCATTACTCGGTCGACGCACTATAAACTTATTAGCCTGATTAATACATGTCCAATTATTAGCAGCACTGTGGAAATGTAGGTGTTTAACGGAGGTTTTTCAGCTACCTTCCGCCTCAAGTGTTTTAATAACATGTCGTTTGCCATGTTAAGACTCACCTGAGATACATATCCATCAAATTAAGCATCTCGTCATCTTTCTCAAACAAGAACCAATTCGAGGTTTCTAAGAAGTATTGCAGAGCATCGGAGTCCTTGATCGGCACGTCCAGGGTTTCGACCCCGGTTTTTTTCTTAAATTTCAAACACCCGGTGTTGTTGGTCAGTTTTATTTTAAAAGACATTATCGTTGAGCTTCACACGAGGCAGCGAAGAACCACACTAAACTGTATTTGCCCCAATGATTATTTATTGTCTTTGCCAAAACATGTACTTAGTACGCCAGAAAATATTGTTTATTTTTGTTATGACGAAACGATAATTTCTAGGTAAAAAATTCTAAATTACATGTCAAACAATGGTGTTGCACAAACATTAACTCTGCTCGATGATGGGTAATTTTCGATTGCCGCACACAACCTTTGGATTTTTTCGATATGCAATGGGAGTTTTCTTACCTCTTGCCATGCTCTTCGAGCCTTTGATGAAACCCTGCGCAGTCAACCAGATAGTCCTCAAGTACAAATCCGGAAGAACAGGAGGCCGCCGCCTCCAAGTGGTCATTCTCGTTTACCAGCACATTGTAGTGTGAAATCGACTTGTAAGGGGGTTCTTCGAAAATCACTGGGTTAGCCCTGTAGTAGGACTGGGCGTACTTGGTGGGCAAGGAACTTTGAAGAGTTCGTGAAGATAAGTGAAACTTCAGTAAATTTAAAAGGCACATGGTTCTCGGAAGAAGCAGAAGATAAAAACTGCCCGAGGAATATAAAACACTTTTTCAATGGTCACTGTCACTTCAGCTCTAAATATGGTACGCTTCCTGTCTTTACCGTAAGAAACGACATTTTCAACTGTTCCTCATTCGTAATAAAGTTACGGTTTACGCACGTAGGGCCCGTATAATTATTGCCTTAAAAAAAGTGGCGTTTCTGTACAACCATAACTTTGGTTCGTTAACTCACTAATGGCCGCTCAGACAGTGGTCAGTGTTGAAAAGAAATTTGTCGATCGAGGATTTTTGACACGGTGTATTGAGCAAGATCGATCATTTTGTTACAGATCGTTGGGGGACTGATTAGAGAGGAGAAGAAAGCAAATAAATAAGAAACAACAATCCATTCCACACGACACACTGCATTGGCCGAAGGGTAAAATTAAAATTCTTCGACGTTGTGAAACACAGCATGCTGAGTAGCTAAAGTTAATGCACCGTTGCAGCTATCGATAAATTAGGCATTCCGGTAGCAGCTGGTGTTGCATTAGCCCCAACATACAGGGTGGGTTTATTAACGATGTAAATGCCGACATATTGAAAATTACGCCGGCAATGGAAAAATGCAAAATTACGTTTACCATAATGTGGTGGGGAAAGATGATCGAGGATATGACGAGCTCGCTATCGTCTACCGAACGGACCCCAGCCACCCCAAGTCATTTTTTTTTAATGGTACGGACATGGATGCGACATGTCGTCAGAAAGAATTTTCAATAAGCTTCTTAATGATATCAAAGTTCCTCGAATTTCGCCATGAAATATAACCGATAATGCTCAAAATGTAAAATTCATGAGTAAGACGGGGAATTAAACGGTCTTCAATCAGGAATAAATAAGAAGGCTGATAATTAATTCAAAGTTTTATCGTAATTAAATCAAAGTGTAAGATTTTCCGCTCAATATTAGTAATTTTTTATGATTCGATACTTTCCGTGCAAGCGGACAAACAATATTCACATTATTGAAGCACATTGACAAAGTTTCCTTCGGAGTTACACGACAGTCAGTAATAATTACCTGTTCCAGCTTTTCAACTGGTTCTGGTTGGGTTTAGAACACTAAAGATTTCAATTGCCAGCACAAGAAGAAGTCCAAGGACGTGAGATCGGCAGACCCAGGGGGCCATCCTATCGCCCCTCCCCTTCTAATCCATCTCCATTGCTACCCAATCACTGCCTAATGGGTAAAACGAAACGTGTCGATGTCTCACCCTGTTGAAATCTTGGTAAATTTTGCGTTCTGCTGATTCTCGAGCTCACGGCCTATCATTGGTTCAACAGCATTTTCTATAAGGTCAAGGTAGATTTCACCGTCAAAATTACCTTCAATAAACAAACATCTTTTAACGAAATCTCCGAGGATTCCGACCCAAAAATTCAGTTTTTATGGACACTGAGGACATCCTTCTCTCATAACATGAGGGTTTTAATCACTCCATATGCTGCAACTGTGCTTGTTGAGGGAGCAGTTCAAGTAAAACGTGCACTCATCTCTGAAGCAAACGTTTTGCAGTAGTTAAGGCTGGTTGGTAATGAAAGCTGACACCACCTTGCAATATTCAATTCGTCGGTTTGGATCGTCTTCCTTGAATTCCTGATGAAGTTGAATTTTGTATGGATGAAATTTGTGTGATTTTAGCACTTTTTGGACCGATGCTCTTGATGGTCCGATTAAAGTAGATGCTTGACGGATGGACAATTATGGATTTTGGGCACATCGTCCGAGAACTTCGATTTAAGTAGATCGATTTAACATGCTCTATAGGTTTATTCATTTTTTTTTAATTAGCAACAGAATCGGTTTCTTCAAATTTCTATATTAATTTCCTAACGAGGAAAGGATTAACGTTCTTTCCAGGATATCGCTGGCGAAATATTTCTGTGGTTCGTATAAGAAAACGATCGCCATAAATAAAAACGGTTTCAACCCGTTCCGCAATTGAATAAACCATGTTTCAATTGAAAGTTTACGACGAAAAGCACGAAGTTTAACTCAGACAATAAACAAGATTCAGCGATTCATTGTGCAGAAAAACAATCGTAAATACCGATGAAAGAAAAAAATCTGATTTTTCACATTTAACGTTATTATTAATTCTGTGATAACAATGTGCATCGAGAACATGAGTATAACGAACATCTATTATAAAAAAATTATTAATATTGCGCAGCAAATTTTACGCTTTGGTTCAGTTACAATAAAACTTTGAATTAATTATCAGTTCTATTAAATATATATAATCTTTTAAAAAACCCACCTTGTATATTTGGGTCCCTTCCTGCCAAAATATTGGGGAAAACCAGTCGAAGTTTCCAACACTTTTTCGGATTTTGCCTATAGCTCAAACAGTTTTTGAAACATACGAGTTGCTAATATCTACACAGGGGGTTTCAAAATACATCTGCCAACCGTTTACTGTAGGTTCCTGTCGCCAAAAAAAGGAATATGGTTCATACGAACATGGGTGCGTGTTTGCGTCCTGTCTGAAATACAGGGTGATCATTTTTTTCTGTTTTTTTCGAATAAGTCCGTTCGCATTAAATATTTTTATGAAAATTCAGGAGCGTAAAATAGGTGCAGATGCACATCTTTAAACGGGAAAATGAGTTTTTTTTATTTCACCAGTGGCGTCCCCATTGATGCGACCTTGGACGTTTTGTACGGAAAACGCGATACGCCATTGGCGAAAAAAAAACTCTCGGAATGTTTCCAAATCTGTGGAAAAAAGGTATGTCGCATTTTTTTCATGTATTAACTACATATGATGTTCCTTCAAAGGATAATTAGGATTTGAGCATAAACTGTGCATCCTTGCGATTCCCAATCATCCTCCCTCCTTTCATTTTTCTACATTTATCCAAAAGCTCTGATTTCTTTGGAACTAAAGCTACATATTCACAACCGGTCGATGTCATAGATGAACAATAAACAATTCTCTCAGATGAGCAGTATACCAGTTGGAAACAACTGTCGGATTCCCTGATTAGGCATGAGCTGTTTATGATAGTTTCGTAACGAAATATATTCTATTATTCCCTTCTATCAGGCTATTATCTGTAATAGCACAAACTGCAACAGCTACAGTTATTTAGACGTCGTTTTGGACAGGTATTAAACTGGTTCTAAGTGGTTTGCAAACTTCGCAACCGTCAAGGTATTCCTTTAACTCTAATTTATCACAGTGAAAAACTGATGGTTGTATTGAAAGAAAATCATAAGATTAGTTACGTCTATTCGAGAGTCTAACGGGAATTCGAAAAGTGTTGAGAATTGAAGACATTTTATCTGCAATCACGTGAAGCGGTATTTACATTTATTTACACTTTACTTTAATTTAGTCAGAATCAATGATCAAGAAGGACTGGATACAGCATGGTTTTTTTTACAATTTGGTCCGCGCTTTTTGACAAATCGGGCTCTAATGCATGGCGGCGGAATCGCAGGAGGTGAATTTGACTGAAGGTGAAAAATTGAACTCAAAGCATACGTGAGAAAAACGCAAAAGATGAGAAAAAATGTGAAATTTTGCAACTCTGTATGTCGAAAACGGCGCGTTGTTGACCATGAGTCGCTAGCCGGAAAGGCGAATTATGCGTTCTAGAAAAAATATCGAGTTCGTTAACATAGATTTTTCTCGAAAACGGATCTAGATATCAAAATGAGACGAGTGTACATAATTAATGGAAAAATGATTGCTCTTTCAGATTTTCAACCAAATTTCATGTTAGACATACAGGGCGAAAATTTATTACCAGTAAATTCTGTAAAATTGGACGTAAGTGACGCCCGATGGTAATAACACGGAAATTGCGAAACGTATCTTATTCGTCCCCTAACCAATTACAAATTTTCGAGTATTTAACCTAGATATCTTCAGAAAAGTGCCTTAAAAATGGATTAAAATATAACCTTTCAATACCCTGTATATCCCAAACTTTTAACTTTCGAATAAGACATGTATTCTCTAATCGCCACCATTTAACGTGTAATATCTGCAGGTATCAATTGTCCCATTGCCAATCAATCACCCTGTATGGTATGGTGACCAAATCATCGTGTTAAACACTAATATCGCTAATAATGAGGGATGAGGCTAAAAGGGATTTCAAAGTAAGTGCGACACTTGGGTTGCAAAAAGTAATATACTCCATGAATTAATACAAATTTTTCCTGCCTGGCTCAAAATACATAGCAATTCTCAGTTAGGTAACCGCTCATTATTACACCAGTTAGTTCCAACTATAACGTATTACCCACGAGTAAATTTTTCTTCACTTCCTTTGAAATTCCTGCACTAAAATCTACGAAAAATACTTTGACTACAAGATACCCATCCTAGGTGAATATCCGGTGACTTAAGTGAAAAATAAATCTAAAAATATTGTAAGTACGCGGGGAATTATCTTGGTGGTTACAGGCTATAATCGCATAAACAAAATTAAAACAACATAATATCTACAAAAACGTCAAAACGTAACATTACTAACTATAAAAATCACAAAGTTAAGTACCTATAAGGTGCCATTGAGGTACCTACTAATTTCTCTCAGAAACGTAAATTTTACCCTCAAAAATTCCACAAATCTCTTGAACCGAAATGATCATTAATACTGCTCAAAAACACAATATTTGGGCTCAAAACTTGATGCGTCATCTCACTAAAAACATTTCTTTGGAAATTGCATTGTAAATTTCCCATGGGAAATTCATTTCTCCGCTCCTATCTCAATCTCAACAAATCCTCTGCAGCAATGCTGACAATACCAATAACCCTAAACCGGATCCAGCCCTTATTCCCGTACTTTGCCCGTCACAGAAGGCCTGAGAATTGCAATTCTCCACCAATCGTAAAAAGTTGTTTTCCACAGTTTCCCAATCGCACAACCCCACCGAGCACCCCAAGAACTCCTCTATGGGTACCTCGTTCAAGAAAAACATAACTTTATATGAATTTCCGGGCCTATTGCTGCTCTGGCACCTGAAAACGAGTCAAACAGATCAACGCTTGATGAAAATAGGGACCAACTTACTGGTATAAAACTATCACCAAATTCGAGGCGAATGGGTTGATAAAAGAGGTCCTCCACAACCTCTTTTGCTGCTTCTTGTAGTTGTCAGCTTTCAAAAGCTCTTGGTCTTTGGCGATTCCTAGGGTGGTGTAAACGGCCTGCATGGTTGCTGCGTGAGTGAAGAGAGCTGTTACTTTGTTGCCATCGGGGTAGCCTATAAAATGCGTGTCGTCAGCTTAGAGTCCAAGAATGTTTTCAATTAAACCTTGAACTGTTTTCTCGAATTTTCTGTACATGTCCTGAACAGGAGCGCATCCGATATTCGGCGCCAGATTATTACCATATCCAGTGTTGTAGTACTCTTTCAGGTCTTCTGCATATTCCAAGATCTTCAAATGCTCTTTGGTGAAGGCTACGCACCATGGAGAAGGCTGATCCAGCTGCCTGGAAAGAAAAGAATATTTTAAGGGTCTAATATATGTAATATAAAAAGACTATTAGTTCTGATGAAATTCTCCGTATTTCATTCACTAGATGTGCAACTTTAACCCTTTTCACGATATCAAGTTACCACAATTTACTTGACCTCAAGGTTAACTCACGACCGGCAATTCCGAGCTTACTCACCACGCCTTGTTGAAACGACACATATCATAAATATCGGAAATGATGGAGGTATTGAGTTCGTGCCTGAAGCCCAATCTCCTGAAGACTTGTCGTGCCATCCTTTGGTACTCCTCAGACTCCACAAACTTCCGATACTCCAATTCAGTATTAGCGTTAATATCCACTTTTTCATGCCACTCTTTGCAGTTTCTGTAGGCCTACGGGATTCACGTTAACGGTGATCTTCGAGCTTGAAAAAACTTACTTTGAGCAACATATCGTTACCATAGGTGTTTGCGTGCACCCTGTAAAACTCCTGGTCAAAAAGGCCTTCGATGTAGGCCTGGTAGCTGTCGTGGGTCCTATCAGTTTGCGTGTATTGAAACTGTGAAACTTGATTAGAACTTCTGTAATTAGCGGTAAATGCTCTTACATAGTAAGCTTTGTCGTTGTAGGGCTGATTGAAGATCTGAGGAAACTTGCTCTTGTATCTTCTGGCCAATAGCTTCAGCTCGTCTACGCCCTGTTGGGTGAGCGAAGCTGCCCTTTCTTCCGTGACTGAATCATTCCATCTCCACCTGGAGAATCAACTAAAGAGTTGTACTTATTGTAAGTTGGGACGATGGTACCTTCTCAGTAAATTATAGTCATCAAAGCATAATTTTCCTTCATTCGGGTAGGACTTTCTCTCCTCGTAATTCCTCACAATTTCGTCTTTGAGTTGCTGCAACTTCTTCAGCTTCTGTATCTTCGTAGCTTTAGGCAGCCTCGTCCCATGTCTGTTAATGGACCAGAACTGCACAGGTTGACAACCTAAGATGACCCATAGTCAAGGATATATATTTTTTTAATGGTACTTCACCTGGTACAATATGCTGCTGTCTTCCCCTCTTGGTCAGTGTATCATACGAGGTTTTGGTGCTGAAATAAATATAAGGTTCCTCATCCTGTCTATAACAGTAATCTTCGAGGTCATTTTCTGAGGGGTAGAAACTCCCAAACTGCCCTCCACTGCCCACGTTAATTTGGGCAACGGTTTCACTAAGGGTGACTACTGACCAGAAGAGAAATGCTAATCCTGAATTTCGCATTGTTGCCTGAAATCAACAAGGATTGGTTATTGAAAATAATAATTATTTTAATGAAGTTTAATAAATGTTTTTGCTTAGTACAACCTCTACTGATTATACCGTGAGGCTCTAAATTTATCTCCCCCCCCCCCCCTTCCTCCTCGTCTGTTAACGTTTTAATAAATTTTTATTTTTATAACTTCAAAAGTTCTCATTAAATAGAACTTTTTAAAACTGATGAATGGTTAAACAGGTAAAGAGGGTGTACAATTTAAAGTCGCACAGTATGACTATTGGAAGAACTGTAATGTTTAGGTTTTCTCTGTACATGCACTGCCCAATTTAACCAAATGAAAATTTACTTTCTGATTATGCGAATCAAACTTCGTATCTGTAATCGGGTTTCCAAGATTCCCATAAGGCTAGTATGGGTAATTCGGGTTAGTTCAAATCTATTATACTAACCTATACCGAATCTATAAGCCTATTTAAATCGTGTTAAATAGGCCAGAATACATAATTTTTTCAGAATTTTTGATGCTCGACTTCAATCAAAGTTTCAATATTTCTCCCATCCAATAATTCTCCATAAATGATCCAAAAAAATCAGTAATTTTACCGATTAATAGTTGAAGATCCTGCGTCGATAACGTCGCGTCCGGTGCGGCAAGAACAAACGTGTGCGGTTTCTGGAATTTTGATGTGGCCTTAAAGAGCCTCAACAACTGCCATCGAAATTTCAGCGTTTGGGAAACCACCAAACTGATGTCCATGAATAATTGAAAAATAATAAATTTACATCAGTGGATCAAACAGCTTTAGAAATCTTGAGAAGCTGCAGCTTCCTCCACAGAGCCTCAACCAAGTTTCAATTTTCAGGACTTGTACTGTCAGTAATTGTTCTTTGAGAATGATGGGCAAAAGAGATAAATTTACAGCTGAATCATGCAAGATCCGGTGTGAGGAATATGGCATCAAACGTAGTAAAAAAACGAAAATACATAATTGGGAGCACCTTGATCCTTTCAACTATCCACAAATTTCCTTACCCAAACTATTTAAATTTAGTTCAAAAAACCCAATTTGATTCCAAATTTGCCACTTTAAATATTTTTCCAAATATTTAAAATTTCTCTTTAAGTGGCCTAGAACATAGAAAATTCAAATTACTATTGAATCACAGTTGTGACGGCAATTCTCGCAATTTTGGTATCACTCGAAATTTCGATATGCACAAATCCAAAATTTTCTTCGAGCGCACCTAAACGCATTTGTCCCAAAGCATCCGCAGTAAACGCACTCATCAATCAGATATCGTGGTAGTACCAAAGCTGACTGACTTCCTCCGGTTGGGTGTTTTTCAGTTCGTCTACCTTTGTAAACGCGGTACAACCTCCGTAAACAACGCCACGTATTTCTAGTACTGTAACCGATACTGTGTGTTACGTTTGTCGTTGATTCACTCGATTTTTTTTTTCGTCTTTTAACACTCCTATAGTGCGGTACAACTCAGAACTGTCGATTCTGATCAGTGACTTTTTGATTTGAATACCGTTTAAAGGTAAGTCGGTTATATTTAATTAAATTAGATTATTTCTATAAATACATATCAAATCTTTAAATAGTGTTTTAGTGGGAGTCATAGTTTAATATAGTACCAGAATAGCGCGAATAGAAATAAATAAGTAATGCTTAACAGGTGGGAAACTCGGTGCAGGAAATATTTAAATAAGAATAAAATTGAAAAGCACGTAAAACTTCCATGAACTTAACACCAATCTAGAAAATGGTATCACCAGACTTAAGTTAGATGTGATAAGCGATGTTTGCCCAAAGCATGCAGAAGTTTTTCAATTTCTAATCTTGAGACAAACATTGCAAAATTGATCCAATTTTGTGGTATCTTCGAGAATATCGTACCTACCTGACAAGATATATAATATTATTGTAAATAATTGTTGTCCTTAATTGTTATCTAATTATTGAGAGATTAATTGTCTTTATCAGGGAATCTATTGTTAACATTTAGGTAAGCCTTATTTTTAGATCGTCTAAGGTGGGTAGTACGGTATGTGGGTTAGTACGTACTATTAACTGTTCGGAATTCAGCTCTTTCCTTCCTATATGGGCTTTACGTTCAAATACGGGGAGAAAATGGCAGCGCTTTCTCATAGGCTTTTCCGTATAAAATCGCCGTCTTCCCAACAAGTGCGAAAAATGATACTTTTCCTCTTGCAACACCATTGTCAGTTAAATGCGAGTAAAACGCTTTTCGCAAATATTAACAAAACTATTCTTTCTACTAGCATATCGTGTCAACATCAATGAGAGCACTTTCCCGCACTAGTGCGGGAATACGGCGTCCAATTCCTTAGCTTTAAAGAATAATTCTGTATACTAATGGAATGATGTTGATTATGATGATGACACCATAGTTCATCATCATGCTAGTGCAATCTGTAATTATTTAGTTGAAGATGACTCAACAAGTGCATACATTAATGTCGCGCTTAGTTAGTGGTATAATTGACGGATTTCAATTTACGCTAAAATGGTTTAATTAATTACTCGTCACCCGGTGCAGTAATCAGTGACGAGAACAGCGAATTCCTAGGGTAGATGCCGATCATGTATGCATGCAGAGCTTTGTGTCTTTAATTTACTATTTCGATTTTTGACATGTTTTTTGTGCTTTATTAAAATATACGGGATTATTTTTTTATTTATTTATTCGATGCTGTAAGCTCAAGGTGAATCGTATACAGAGCATTTAAAGTTCGACCCTCACCATGGAGATCTCGGAAGCTAGAGATACGAAGAAGTTTAAATGGACGCAAAATTGCGTAATTTAGCGCTTGTCCAAGCGTCGTTTTTAAAATTTAAATATTCCGGGTGCGTCTCAAGAAATCCGGAAAAACCAAAAATAGGAGATTTCGTTTATACTTTTTAGCGTTACTTGTCAGGGAAGCCCAAGATCACAAGCACATTTTCATTGCCACTTTTTCTCAGCCACGCGATGGCGTTTTCAGATTTGGCGTCCGACTATTTTTCTGTTGAATAACCCACTGCGGCGGCCACAAGAAAAAATATAGTTGATGATGGTAGCTCAAGAGATGAAACTTCGCGTGGCAAATCCGAAAACGTCATCGTGTAACTGAGAAAAAATGACAATGGAAATGTGCCTTTGCAAATAACGCTAAAAAATAAAAACAAAATCGCCAATTTTATATTTTTTTTGCATATTTTAGAAAATAATTCAAAATTTGAAAACGGCGTTCGGTCAAGCGCGAAATTACGCAGCAGTGCCCCCATTTAAACATCTTCGTATCTCCGCTATTTTCCGAGATCCCAGTAGTGAGGGTCGAAATTGAGCGCCCTCTATAGGACATTTGCATAAAATTAAAGCTCCAAACGACTTCATCAAATTGCACAGGCAAAATTATTCTTCTTTCCAGATGGGAAACATCGTCTACTCCATAATCTGGTTCTTAATCCTCATCTTCATCGCCTTCTGGGTGGCTGGATTGTGCGCTGGTCTCTACATCCTCGTTCACCCCCTCACCGTTTGCATACCACCGTTATCGGTAAGCTTTTCTCACCAAAACCGTATGATCCCTCATAAAATGGATAATATTTTTATTTTAGGGTTTAGCAGATTTATTACTAAAAGCCATCCAGTTTCCGCACTATTGTGCGCAAAAAATGATGGATGGTAGCCCGATTTCATAAATTTATTTAGAGGATATGTAGTTAAGTAAATTATTGATGAATATCATGTATGGCGTGATGATGATATTAAATTCTTTCTGGGTACCTAAGTGATGATTTTTTGCGGTATCTATGCATTGCGTATTGCAATTAATCACTTTATTTAATGAGAATTCTACTGCATTTAATTAAGATATCTCGATCTTCAAATTTCAAAAACACAGGCGTTAATAGAATGGTTTAATTATTTTGATATATTAAGTACATATCCGCAAAATAAACAATACTGCGGTCATATAAAGTAGCTGATGATTATTAAAAAAACCTCCCCATGGGCGGGGGACCGCAGATTGGGCGATTTACCGTTTTCAGAGAAGAGATGAATTGATCCAAGAGGTGCCTCTGAAATTTTAATGCCAATTTGAGGTTTTTTTAATGATCTCCCCAAATTTTTTAATGATGCCTAACCCTTATGTATCTTTATTTTTACGTAATTATTACTAAAATGTTGCTGATCCCCTTTTATCTGTTTATGTAATTTGCACTTGTTAAATGAGACTTTCGTCAAATTCTCTAACAACTATTCCCGGAAATCGGATCGATAATAGAGTGTCAAAAGTACTGAATGACTTCATTCTAATTCAATTAAAAATACATTATTACTGCGTCAATATTCGAGATTTGTTCCCACTCTAAGGATCCAAATTTGTACATAAATACTTTATTTCGTACTTTGTGCCATATTTATGGAAAGCAAATAAGCTGATAAAATGTTGAATAAATACATGGGAAAATTTATCACGTAGCGTTTCGGCCATGTTAAATTTTTAATTTAATGTACTATTCAATTTTAACTGTATTTTGATAACGTTTATTTTACCTGCCTAATATTTGAGTGAAGTAAGTAACAGTTTAATTTATTATATTATATTATATTATACGTAGATTTGCTAATAAACGAGTTTCAGGAATAGAGCGCTTTATTTTGCCTCCATACTCATCTAAAAACTTCAAATTATTCCCAGAATACTTTCTATTGTAAATCTACTACTAGTACCGGCTATACTATATATAGTAATTATACCAGAATTCTCACAGTGTATTGTAGGACGCGAGGTAGTACTAAAAATGGAAATTTATGAGGTTGATAGCCAACATTCTGGTTTTATTAGCTTCCTCCCTATTGTGTCTATTAGTTATTCCTTAAACAGGTGCGTAATTATGCCCTCAAAGAGGTACTCCATTTTTAATTACTCGTAGAAACTTCACATCAGGGATAATCCGACTCATAAGCCTGGAATTCATTAATGTAATTTAGCGAAAAAGTTTCTGCATTATTAGGTATCTGGATTCGCCCAGTACGCTACTGCTTTTACTGCTTAACTGAATTACAGCACTTAATCAGTACTTGCCTTAGGAGGGGGGAAGGGGAGCACACTAGGGAAGTCAGCGGATTGTCCTGGTGAAAGTTTTTCTTGGAACAGAAGCCGGCGTTTAAAAATTTCACCCAGAGCAGCAGATTTGCTAAGGCCAGTCCTACACTCAATATACACTAAATCACTGGCGTATCACCACCTTTTAAATTGCGGCAAGTATCCTTTTTTCCATTTCACGTGGAGACTAGGTCTAAAGCAAATTTAAATCTTTACCCCTGTGTCTTGACTGGCTTCTGTTGGTTCTCAAATTATAGAGAACAAAGTCAGTGACGGGTCTTAGGGTCAGCCTCGGACACAGCACCGTCCTGCCCGGCTGTAAACCCGCCACTCTCGCTTATTTTGGGATTCTCAGAGGTATTTGGTGGGTTTTCGGATCTCCTGGAGGTCTATGATACTCCCGACCTCACTAAATTTTTAGTTTGGCCTCATTTTGACTTATAGAAAGAGTTTCCTTAGGTTAAGAAATGTTATCTTAGAATTTAATTTTTAAAAAAATCTGTCGTTATTAATTTTTGGACCTTTGGAGTGAGTGCACGTGTAATTTTTGTCTTTTTTCGATTGTGTTTCCGACATCTTCGAAATCATTTAAACGTCGCTTTCACAAAATTGAACCAAAAAACCACATTTACCCCCTTCCACATCAAGAATAGGCGATTTTTACAGTATTTCAAAATATAACTAGTTTCATGTGAAGTGCATCACCCAGTAATAATAATAATTAAATCTTGTAATTATGGCAAAATAATGCTTCATAATAGAATATCAAATGATCAGAGTTTCAGTGAAAATGAAAGAACGACAATTGTTCGTTTTTTGGTTATCTACCTTCTAGTTTTTTTACATTAACAGTCTCCTCAGACCATAATTAGTACCCTTCATGCAGATTTTACGAAATGGCATTTTCTAACAGGAAGATGCAAGACCTCATACTGCGAACGTTGCTTGAACGCATCTGGAACAAGCACAATTAGAAGTGCTGCATTGACCTGCACGATCACCAAACCTATCATCCATGAAGCACCTTTGGGACATGATGAATCGCCTTCTTCGAAATTTATCGAAGTCTCCAAACAATTTTAATGACCCCGACCTGACCTTGAGGTGGCATTGAATGAAATACCTCAGGACATTGGTCATTTGATGGAAAGCTTGCCTCAAAGAGTACAAGCTGTACGAGGCGATGCCACTTATTAAATTTTTAATTAATAAATGCAATTTTTTTTACTGAAGCTCTCATCATTTGTTGTTCTGTTATGAACCATTACTTTGTCAAAATTACAAGACTTTATTATTATCATTACTAGGTGGTATGTTTCATCTCAAAGTAAGTGTAGTAAAAACCCTCACATTTCAGTGTTGAGCAACGTATTTGCCTGACTAAATTTCATAATGTATTATCTACGACTCCCAGGCAAACAAGTTTATATGGTTTCATATGCATAGATAAACATAGCATTGTATCAATGTAACCACTATTCTAAAGGATTTAGTCGACATGAATTACATTAAGCAGCAACATTATATCAGCACAGAAGTAAATTGCATGCAGTGAAAATATGATGTCACCACTAAAGAATTGGAATTCATAGTCAATTAAGGAACATTACAGGTAAGCTTAAAACTGGTTCTTTACTCCATCCATGATGAATCAATTGCGTATTTGCACTCTATGTGCTGGTGACCTACAGATTCAGTGAATTTGAGGCGTCGTAATCCATTTCAGATGCAAAAGGAAAATGATATGTATCATATAGTTGTTATGTGATTTGTGACTAATTTTAATGAAATATGATAAACAATAAATCATCAATTTGTAAGGTAACAAAACAGCAATGGCAAACTTCCTCAGGGCTTTGCTATGGTTAATAATACTGATCTTCATCTCCTTCACTATCGCATTGTTTTGCTCCGGATTCTACATCTTACTCCTGCCCCTCACAGTTTGCATGAAGGACCTCAAGGTAGGGACTCTAAATCCACTAGAATGAAATCAATTTTACCGTTTTTAAGGTTATGACTGATCTACTACTTAAGGGCTTACAATTCCCGCACTACTGCGCGACTCAAATGACTTCCGGGGGTTTCCAAGCAGGATATCTTCACATATAGTAATACGAATTTGAAGGCGAAAGCTGAAGTTTTTCTGTTACATTGAAAGTATTTTATGTAAGCAAATATCAGTGAAAAAAACAATTTAAAAATAAATTGTTGCGCTAATCGATGATGTAAGGTGGACATGCTTGACCTACCAAGTTTCCTATTGCAGCCTGATTGACACGGTGGCGTAGGTAGGCGAAATGCTTAAGTATGCAAAGGTCAAGGGCTGGAATGTTTGAGAAGTTGATATTTCGGCAGATTCACACGCAAATGCGGCGTCGGTGAATTAGAAACACAGTTGATATTTGGAAAAGAATAATGCCACGCGGAAATTTGGGTTGCTGACCTATAGAATTTTAAACGAGGTTGTCGGTTTTAACAAAAGGCAATAAAGGCGGAGGCGAAAGACGAATAAAAATGCAGCGCCGTACTAGCAAATATTAAAAAGGTAAAGCATTAACGAAAAAACCGCTGCCTATCACTGAAAATTGCAAAAATTAGTAGAGGTTCTAAAAACTAAGTACGCCACTGATATTCGGAGACACTGAATTCTCATAATTTTAAGTTTCGCAAAATCAGTGTCCTACATAATGAGGTAAAAACATGAGAGAGAAAAAGTCGCCTCAAATTCTACAAAATCTTAATGCCACGAAGAAATTTCGCGAAATGAAGTACGCCAATGAGATTTATGATTACGAAAATCTTTTAATTACTAATTTTGAAACGGGTAACGGCTGTACCACAAGAGATTAGTTAAAAAAGCGAAAATACCATGAAAAAAGTTGTCGTTTGCAACAAAGAATTCGTAGAAGCTTAGAAAAATGTAGAACGTCGATGATTACCACGCATAGTGTTTTGCAAATGAACGGATCGTAAAAGATTCACAAGTTAAAAAAATCGAGATTTTCTTGACACTCACTTTAAATATATCTTACTAAATTTTGAAAATTTGCAGAAACTCTTAAAAACCGGCTACGCCGGTGTTTGTCAGAAATAGTCAAATATCGTAAATTCGAGCCTCGTGAATCGATTTAAACAACTAAGAAAGTTTGGAGGAACACATTACAGGACACCAACGGTTGGTGTCCCCTCAAGATAACGAGGAAACCCCAAATGAGTCAGTGATAATCGGAGTATATAACAATTTATTTCACCATCAAATAGTGTTTTCGTCTCATTTTTGTCAATGTCACTTTTGATTCTTTTTGCGTTGTTCACTCTCAATTATTGTTAAATAGTAAATTACCGGAATTCCTCCGGTGCCTTGGTACACACATTTATGCACTATTAACATTATGTCGACAGTACCCTGCAAAGCACCCAAAGTTTTTTTGATAAAATTACAACAAATTTTTCTTTATCGTTACCTTGTGACATGTGGTGTAACCAAGAGATACCAACTTGAAGATTTTATGATTAATTTTGACATGGAACTGTAGTAAACAAATTTAAATATATGTATGTAGGTGGGTCATTGTAACATTCTTGCATACCTACCTAATTTATATAAATCCCACCTTGAAGGAGGTAGCAGAACACTTTATATGAATTTTAAAGTATTTTAAACTACTACGGTGGCTATTCACGTGTCTTCTTTGCCCGAACACCTTCTACACACCTGTAATTACTTTTCAGTTCTTCTGCATGGCGATTTTGTGCACTACTTCATTCAGTTTAACAGGACTTACCGGTAATCTTGTTCCTTCAAAAATTCCGTACAAATTTTGAATTTGTCCCAGCCTGCAAGTAACCGGTTCCAAAAACAAAATAGGCGCGTAAACGTGGTACTACTGATACTCTCTGCAACGCAACGGAACACACATCACCTGAATACCAGAACGGGTAATCCGGTGTCCACGACGACGGTCAACAACAAACAAGCCCGACTTCTTACGTTACTGCCCAGGCTAACAAAAATGAGAGTTTTCAGGCTGCAAGGAAATGTCGGTGCGTAAAATATACTGAATGTCCCAGATTTCATGGGGAAGCAGTAATTTCTAAAACTCGTAGAAGCAGAAGAACAGCGGGTTAAATTCGAAACTCATCATATGAAGGCAAAGGTATGGAAATGGACGTGGTTTTAACATACCGAAGGGGAAAAGAGCGACAAAATAACATTGTAGATTTGAAACAAGATGTGCTACATAGCATTTTACTGGAATTAAAAGAAAAAATATAAAATGTACAATTATGAGGAGCGTTTCATTTAAAATCAAAAAGTTAAAATCTTAACGCATTTTTTTGAAACACCCCCGTAGGACTCTGAACGGTATCACTGTAGAGCTTCCAGTGGCGGTCCTAAAAAATATTGTTAATTGCCGAGATAAAAAAACAGAAATTAGTTGAATGTGAATATCCAATGGTAGTCAACTTTTTAATGTGCTTAATAAGGTTTCCCAGGAACCAAAGAAAACATCTTATACCTTATATGAACATATAAATATTATAATGAAATATAGTTAGCTCAAGTTCAGATTAGTCCAGATGTCAAATTAAGAAAGGAAATCGGCTATAGGGAGTAGTTGGAATAGTGGTTTGATGATGATGTAAGATTCTTAATTATTACTAAAAATTACGTGAAAATCTCGTCCTCTTTTTCACTGCATTTGATTTGATTTATGCGAATTTTTGAGAAATTTTCATGATAAATTTTAGTTATTGTCACTACTGGCTTAAAACGCAAAAACTCTCCTTGGTTTTCATGCATTTAAACCTATTGAGTAATGATTGTTAATGACGCATTGAAATGTCCTATCCTACCTTTTTACAGTATATTTTCTATTGTATTGGAGCAATCATCGATACTCATTGATTGAGCTTCATTTAATTATCTCTTTCAATTCAACAATGAGCTAAATATATTTTTCAAGTTTTAATATTTATAAAGACACCTTTCGACTCGCCTTAAAGTTTTGAAACGGTTTATTTTTCGCAATCAGTTACGAAAAGTATTACTTTTCATCACTAGTGATGAAAGGTTGCGTAGTCATTTGTGGAAAACTCTAATTTTCCTATATGATTATCTTGAAGTGCAAATTATATTAAAATTTTATATGAGAGCCGTTAGTACAATGTGCCAAGTAAAACAACAAATTTTTATGCTGTATGATCATGTAACACGCAGGTCAAGGCAAAAATTAGAAAAAAATTTACATGAAACACGGCAGGAAATGATATTTTCTCAAAAAATCGAAACTCGCATGTGTTTCTTAGTACTGCTGATTAGACAAAATGTTATTTTCCCCAAATGTGCCAATATTATCTTTTAGACATTAAAAATTGGAGGCGTCTAAGCAAGAATGGAGAGAATATGTTGTATTGTTTTTGTAATTATATACTTCTTCACTGGATAATCTAATCTGGAAACGAACAAAATTATCATTCGGTGATAAGATTGTCAAAACTGCACTTTTCGTACCGACATGAGTGTGCAAAGTACGCGTCGCGTCCTTAATCTGTTGCCTCTGATAGTTTGCAATTTACGATTTTTAGATTATGATATGTTATTATTGGTCGGTTATCATTTACTTCCAAGGAAGTCTTTAGAGCACTTGCTGCGGAGAAAAATTATTACCACACAGAATGCTGTAGACAAATGTAAAATTCTAATGAAACGAATGCTATGAGAAAAGTGATTTAGAGCCTCGTATTCCTTACTTTTTAAAAATGGCGTATTCCGCATTTTCCAATAAACAAGAAAAGCTTTTAAGAAAATGTATTAAGGAGTGGTAAGTGTTCAGGAAACAATTTTGGCCATTTTGCTCATAAATCACGGAGCTTTTAGAGATTGAAAAGGGTATTACTCCTAATGGGAAGGGGATTAGCAGGTTGGATGATTTTCGATATCATTGATGCAATAATTGATCATTAATCAATTATTACAATAATGCATCGACAATTTGTCGGTTTAAAGACCTGACAATAATGTTCTTGATTCGTTGATTCGGCGTGCAAGGCAAGACTTTAGAGTTATTAAAGATACTAATCCTTTTTAATTAATCAATTTAAAAATATTCCATCTTTAGAAAGTTTCCAGTCAAACAAGAAAAATTATAATATAAAAAATTAGTTTCTAAAAACATGACAATACTTTAACACGGAAATAAATAAAAATCCGTTTTCCACACTTTTTCATCTTCATTTCGACACATCAATCCAATTTCAGCAGTTGCGTGGACAATTTACATCCGCCTCTTGACTGGCCTAAACATTTTTATAAATTTACTTCAATGCCTTCCTTTCAATTAAATTAAATATAATAATTACAACAAAAACTAAAAAAAAAACTTAAACATTAAAATATCCAATCAGAGCTGAAGCATGAATTTTATTAAAGACACATAACACTAAAGTTTTTCTTTTCGTTTTCGTGGCTTTTTAGACCGAAGCATTCTGCACGGTTTAGCAGATCTGCATCAGATTGGACGGTAAGAGGGACAAAACTTAAATGCATTATTGAAACTCGATTTTGAAATCTAAAAAAATTAATTATCATCGCCCTGTTAGTTATCCCTGTTTACTTGGCAACATAAAAGTTAGGTAACTGCGAATTAAAGTTTGTTGACTCGAAGAACGCTATCCGTGAAAATTGGACAATTAACTGGTGTTAGTTTTATGGCATTCTTTCCCACAGCTTATGCTGAGTTGGTGAATAGATTGTTGAGCAAGTACTCACACTTGATTTGCCCATCGAGCACTCACTAAAAACAATAACCAGCGAGAAGGGGTAAGACAAAAGAGAATAACTGAGTGTTATAAACACATTTAAGTCTGCAATTTTTAGTTTAAAATTCATATTTTCCCATGATGGTTGAGGGCCACTCTTAACCTCGCAAAAACTGAATTTGCGTCCTCCACTAAAAAAGTTCTCTTGAAATCAATTTTTCATGGTCTAAACTGCATATTCAAACGCAAAAAATATGGATTTCGCACGTTTTTGCCAGTGAACTCGTCGTGCATCAACTGTGAAAATCATTCTGTGAAAAAAATGGTGGTTTAATCACATCAATGGGCGAATAAATAAACAATAATTTGCAAATCGCACAGTTCAGCCTTTTTAATAATTATCAAGAAATTAAATATGTTGTAATAGTGCCGCTACCGTGCGACAAATGGCGGTTTGTCCGTGGTTTAGACAAATCTTGGGTCTACAAATCAATTACGAAAGGAAGTATTTTGTGGGAAAATTAGGGATAAGATGAAATATGCACCTACTATATACATATTATACATAGACCTCCTACAAAATATTTTAAAAAATAAGTAGGAAACTAAACATTGTTTTATTTTTTATGGTTACTTGCCACTTCATTGTAGCCCCCGTTTTCCCTCAATGTGGGCAATTTTAATCAGTGGAACAATCTTTTCCAAAAAAATCACTTAACTGACAATTGATTTGAAGTAAAACTTATAGTATTTTTAAGTAAATTGTTAAACGATGTTCCCATAGAAGTGTGTCAAGGTCCCATTAAACATTAAAGTCATTGACCCCCCATAAAGTCCGTTTTCAACAGACGTGTGGTGCTTGGGACCCGCCCTAGATGAGTCACTTACATAGAACACACAAACACTGTATTTATTCCAACTGAAATAATGTCGTACCTACCTAATTGTAATTAAAAGTAAAACACAATTTTTAAGAACAGTATAACAGTTTTTATTGAAGATTTTCTAGAAAACCCTACCTCCTACATAACAAGCGTTGTTAAAATTGTAATGATTCTTTAGGAAGAGCGAAATTTCCTTTTTGTGTGTTGTACGAAACTCGTGCACAATTGCATTGTACAAATTTTACAAACGATTTCAGGGAGCAATTTTAAGTACATCAAGAAAGAATGAAATTGGCTCTTATTTTCCATTGAAATGTATGCTTGAAATCTCTAAACACGATCGAAATTAAAAAAATCTTATTCAACATCTCTAAGACTTCTTAACAACTATTATAGTAGCAAAGTGATTTTCAATACATAGAAACAGCCTTGGAGAATTACTTATCAAGTCTCAAATTACATTGTAATACCACAGCACTATCTCGGCAATATATTACCATTCAGAATTTTCAAAGGACGTAATTTTTTCAACAATTCACACCGAAGAGGTAGAAAAATACCACGACAAACCTACTATCAGCCAACAAATGCTCCTTCATTAATACTAATAATGGAAAATAAATAAATAAATAACTACAAATAAAGTGCGCAACCCTAACAAATGAATTTTTTATTCTGGAAAAAAAGCCATGAACTAGTTAAACTAAACCACTACGACAATAAACTTGAGTGTGTGATTTTTAAATTGGCAGGTGTCTGATTGTTAATAAGAAAAACGAACAATTTTAATAAGTGTATCACTTACGACTTTTTTCTATCACAATCGAGGTATTTGATCAAACACAATTTTACGTTAGCACCTACCAATAATTGTATATTAAGCGTTGTTGATAGGTTAACCAACGCCGAAAAGTTTTTCTAGCTTTGAGCCACATTATTTTCATATTGGGTTTTCCTTCCCACGACCTCCCTAAACTTTCTCAATGCACTGGTAAGGGAAAGTTTTAGGCCTTTGCTAACAGGCAGTAGGGGAAATTCCGGTTTCAGTGGATCCTAAAAATGTTGCAAAGCTACTTGTAGGGTTGATTTATATACAGAGTGTGTTCAAAACATTTTTTTAAGTTACTTCTTCAGTGCCCACAACGCACTGAAGAAATTGAACGTTATTTTAAATACACCATGTATGGAGTAATTACAACAAGCTTTTTCGCAGTTTTGAGGCAAATACCTCCCCATCTTTCCCAATATTGTTGATTCTATAAACATGGTCTAACAAATTTAAATATATTTTCTTAAAGCTTAGGAAAAATGACTGTAAAAACTAATACGGATATTATCGAAGTTTCATATACCGTTTCGTTGCAAAAACCCTCTAAGCGTTGACACAACTTCTCGCTGTTTTGAGCAAAATGACTGAAAATTTCGTTTCGAAACACTTTCGGTGGGTTTAGGAGTAATTCCGTCATGCTTTGTACCAACTTCAAAATTACCAATTCATTGTATGTTCTCGAGTTCTCATACCCCTAAAAAGATGAAAAAATTGTTTGTAGTTGATATTAAAAATAAAGTAAGTTTTTCATGTTTTGAACAAGACAGACAGTATGTCCTCAAGTGGAAAAATCTTACATGCTTACGGAATAGTCAAAATACAAACATGAGACTTAACTTACCTGTTGAGTATCTGTCTGTTTTTCGTAGCCAGCTTCATTGTAATATGGCTCCGAAACCAAAATTAGACCCTGAATCGAAACGATCAGTTGTAGCAGAGTGCTGTTTGGACCCCAAACTTCAGTGCCTTTTCCCATCCACGTGCCAAGAAGCGAAACGCACACTTTACCTTTGAAAATTTGTGATTTTTCACTGTTTTTTTTTTGTTACAAACACAATTGAAGATAAAATCTTTAAATGATTATTATAATCCTAAACGAATATTAAGAATCTGTCTATAAAAATATCATTAGAACCACTCTCACCATCCTGTACACCTACACAATTCTTACTAGTTTTTTTCCTCATAACTGTAAAAGCAATTTCAACTTACCCTCAACATACAAGTTTGGATTCAGCCTTTCTGAACTATAACTTATATAATGGGCTAATGGCGGTGATCTCGGATAATCCGGACTCAACTGAATATCAAATATAAACAACCCATCTTCATAAGGCGTTTTCGCAGGACCCCGAATCATCACACTCATCAAATCCACCCTATCGCTGAAAGACCTAACCCAAACATCCGCAGGCAACGATTCTTTTAACAACTTATACTCTTTTACCACAACTTTAAGGAACCTATAAACAGATAACGCTGCATTTGAGGCACTAATTCTAATAAATAATCATCACTTTTGTAAGTCAGTTGGCTCGAATTTACTAGTGAAATAGTGGTGAGTAACTGGTGCTTCCTCAACCACCACATACCACTCGGTCTCCTCTCCTAACGGAGTGGCAATCGGTGTTTCCTTTATTGATGAGAGGGACTTTTTAGGTTTAAATGGACTTAAAACGGAAAATGATTCTTCAGGGGTTGTAGGGAAACTAGGTAATGGAGTTGAACTGGTTGGGGTTGCTGTAGTTTCAGTAGCCTAAGGTAAAACACATTAGAATGTTTTAGATATTGGGAAAATTACAGTAAGACCTTTGTGAGGATGCTAAGGGCTTGACTACCTCCTATACGACTGATGATTTCAGCATATGCGAGATCCATTCTTACTTTAAGAGTAGAAAGAAGCTCTACACACAGATTTTCTTGAGATATGTAAGGGACATCTGAGATATCTGGCGATAGTGGAGTTGTTGGTGCTGCGGATAGCCACAAATGTTTAAATAAATAACACTTTAAATCAGAGCTGTCGGTAATTGAATTCCTTTATTTAAAAAATGCAATTCAATTGCTGTGTTCGTTGCGTTTTTTTCAGTCAAGATTTTGTAAAATTTAGTATACACCAGATGTTTTTCAGAATTCAAGGGTTCAGAAATTGTAGTTTTTATAATAGTTGCGACAGCTTTGCTTTTAATTAATTCACCTGTGCCTCCTTTATTTCCTTCCTTTTTTTCAATCTCGGCATTAATCTTGTTTTCCAACTTAATCATCTTCTTAATATTCTCTGATTCGGCTACTTTCACTTTTGTTGTCATGAATCGAAACTCGTTTGAAAACAACCTTCCTTTCAATTCAATATTTTGAGCTTTTGCTTTCTCTTTTGCTTGCATCAAAAGAGCCTAATATAATAAATAGGTTAAAAAGATCATTTTGTTTTTGTCTTAATTATGCCTCACCTGAAAATGTTTACTTTTCAAGCTGAAGAAAGACGTCCCCAACAGCTTATCTAAATAACTAGAGTTTTCATACACTAAGAGTAAGTCTTTGAGTATCTGAAAGAAACATTAATGCGATTTTGATTAAAATTGTGGCGCGAACTTACTGCAAAATTTTCGGTGATTGTATGATTTTTAAAGGCTTCTTTCAGGTACACAATCCTGGCTCGGACAAAATCCAATCGTGCCGCCATATTTTGTAATACTGTTTCATCTGTGATATCGCCAGCGTACGATTCAATACTTTCAGTTTCCCATGAAACCTTTTAAAAAAAATTTCAATTTTCTTCGGGAATTAAATAAATTATTACTTACTACATCCTCATCTCCAGATTCACCGCCATCTGAGTATTCGATTTCCGCAGTATCAGGAAGTAACTCTATGTGCTGAGGCCAGCAGTTCTCTAATTTACTCTCTAACCACTGAACTATCACATATCCCTATCCAATAAAAAAGAGATTGTTCGTAAAAATATTAGTGAGATACTATGGCTATTATAAACAATGACACATTCATAATTTGGTTTCAAAAAGAACAAAGCATAGCAAGAGACATAGAAAAATAGATCATTATATACCTCAACACAGCTATCAATAACTTTCCCTATCTTTCCCTCTTGTGTGGGCTTTGCCTTCACTATACTCCCAGGTCTGAAAACAAACTTAGAATGCTTCTTTAGATCATAAACGCTCAATTCTTCCACATCTAGCGCTTGAGGCTTGTCCTCCGTCTCAGAGTAAACAAACCACTGAAAAATATTAAATGAAACGCCATTTCGACAATTTTTGTATCATCACTTTAATAGTCGCTGTTCTCTCCATGTAATAAACTTTCTGCACAACTCCATATTTAGACATGGCATCTAAATCTCCATTGACTACATCTTTCACCACCCATTCGCCGGGGAAAAACTCGTGATCATCAAGAGATATAGAGTAATAAAGATGAGTGGATGGAATGTCCTTTTCTTCAGTGCCGTCTTGCCATACAACTGTAATTTTTGACTCGACGCAAATCACCTATATGTAAGAAATAAATATGTAAAAAACCTGTATAAATATTGGCTAAATTACTTCAACGGGTAAGGTATGACCCGCGGTAAGTTCACTGGGGATGGGTGGATAATGTTTCTTCTTTGACACGCTTTTTGTTCCTGCTAACGATGGGGATTGACTCGAAGCGCCACTTCCATCTAAAATTATTCTTCTTTTATTGATTACAAATCACATAGCATAGCATTTTTTTTTAACGATTGGATAAACACCGTTAAATTTTCGCTCATTAAAAAAATTCATTTTGATGGTACCTGTACAATAAAAGCATTTAAAATAGATTTACAATGAAAACGTCATAAAATCAACATGCAATAACAATTATAACAATCTGAAGTTGTGATCTCTTACCTTCATTGACATCTTCTTCTGATTCTTCACCTTCCTCCGTCCACCAATCATCCTCGTTATCATCTACATTAGGAAAACTTGGCGAATTAACAGTTTCCAAGTTCGTCGGAGTGGTGGGATACAATAAAGAGGAACTGCGAATGCGAGGCACCCTCGAATTGCTTTTCAAAACCAAATCAAATTATATAGGGCTTAAAAAAAACTCACATACGCCTTACATTTTTGAATTAGTATTGACAATATGACGCACTTTAGGTACTTCCGGCCGGTATATGAGAGACAGTTTCCTAACCCAATCCTTCTTCTTCACAAGCACATCATGAGAACTTAATTTCAATAATTTACGATCCATCAGTTCCAAACAGGTATCACTTGGGTGTTCCAGCACCTTTAATCTTCCATCAACATTGAAAATTTAATTTATCTAGGATTTTTTGGAGTCTTACTTTTTAACATCTTCGTCCATAAATTGGGCAATGTAAGAATAGCCAGAGGTCTGACTGTATAAGGCCACATCAAGCACGACTTCAGTAACATGTTGGATGGTAAATCTTTGACGCTGTTGCATGTTCCGTTTCATCGTTTTGGTTTTCTTTATCCAATTTGGTTGTTCAAGATTGGAAGGAACGCAAATCTGAATAAATTAAAAATAGAAAATTAATGTATGTGCAGACATCTAATAATCATACTATATTGCTCTCTAATGAGGGATTTCAGTGTATTTATGTCGACCATTAATATGATTTGTATTTAATAAAAACAACTTGATATAAGATAACATTTAAGATAAATAAATTTGAATATAATAAAGGATAACTTACCACTTCTTGCCCAGGATAAAAAATGTCTAAAGGAAATCTATTCCTTTTCATTAGCCAGTAATCTTCAATATCACTGTTAATACTTGTATAAACTTCAACCACAGATCCGTCCATGGAATGCATCGACATCATTTGATCTACAGCCTATTACCAACAATAAAATTGAGAAGTTATAGCACTTTCATAACTTTTACCTCTATTCGGCCAAACTTATTTTCCAAGCAAACCGCATCATCCACGTCAAAAGGTCTCACATTGTGAAGTCTATCACTGACCACATGTTCTATTACCTTTGGGATGCATTTTATCTATGAGCAGCTGTGAAGGGTTGAAAGATTTTTATTACCTTATCTGTCCCAACTATTTGAACTGTGACACACTGCTTGGTCTCTTTGCAGTAGCCTCTTTGAGTCTCTTTGCCCTTTTCTAGTCTCCGGACAATATCACCAGAGATAATACTTCTATTCATCAAGTGAACCTGGAGAATAAGTTACACACCAGTTGTCAAATGTGGTACCTGACATGATACCTCAAAATTGAAACCTTACATGGAAAAACTCATTTTAAGTAAGAAATCTGAAGAACTAAATTAAGAAACTAATTGTGTATCACATCACACATCATAAGATGTCAGTAGGCTTACTTTAGCATTTCCTTACAGAATAGTTGTGCTAAATTAATATTTCTATTTAATGTTCTATTCTTGTCATTAATTGGGAATTAAAAAATATATTAAAACAAAAAACAAAACTAGTGGTGAATTTAAAATTAGGTTTTCTTAGTGTAATAAATATATTGTTACAATTTTAGCTGTTCAAAATCCCTCTATTAGATTAAAAATGTTTGTAAAGTGAAGAGCTACATAGAGCCTCTATTTTGGCAGGAAGTACTTTCTGTCAGTAAACTGTCTATATATAAAGGAGGAAATAGATTATTTGTTAATGTGGCAGCTGAAAATGTGCGTTGCATATGGGGCTCTCCAAGGTTACTGTGCAAGGCGTTCTAACCCCAATGAAACATGGACGTAGCTATAGGGCTAACTAAAATGTTGTCAACTATTAATGGGAATTGGAGCTATCAACACTTATGACTCATGTCTTCACATGAATATAAATTAATTGCCTATGAATTTTAGGTGTTAAAAGCCTACATAGGTACAAAAAGACCTCAACAGCCATAGGTACAGACCTTGCTTTGGCGCCAAACTTGGTCCCTGGAGCTGTTGCTCCATGAGACTCTTATCTGGCCCTTTTGCAAGGCGTGCATATCATCCATATCGTCGCTTGAGGCCTCGTAAGAATCCACCACCATCCCGAATATGATTTTCTTATGCTTGTCGAACCTGTACACGATATCGTTTGAATAGAATTCTTTCACCTTGTCCTGCAACGACATTTTCACACTCTGATTTTGCTACGGGTACACCATGCGAATACTCAAATTTTGAAAGAACTTTGACTTTGTGAAAAAAAGGGTACAGTTGATGGTCTTGGGCGGCGCATGTCATCCATTGATAAACAAAAAATTTATAAAAAAAGAATCAAAAAACAGCTGATCACGTGTAAGAACGATCTGGCAATGTTGCTCAAAGTGGCAACCTCGTGTATAAAATTTTTTTCATCAAATCTCCGAAATAATTATTAGTTCTTAATTTTGACATAGTAAATTTTAATGATAAATAAAGAATACCACACTCCTATGACAGTGCATGGTCCTTTCTTAAATATTTTCTAAAAACGAATTTTCTTTTGAATTTTTAATTCAAGACAATTGTGGGCTGCCTATCAAGGGCATATACCTTTGACAATATGTCGGCTTTTTATTCCTCATTTGTCATCTGACATTGCATAATTCAAGCTACGACTTTCGTGGAAGGTAGAAGAAGGCGCACTGATTCAAATACACAGAAAGTGTGACAAGGACAACCATTCAAGAGTGTCAATTACTTTCCAAAATCAAAATTGTTCCAGATGATTCTCTGTCCAACGAGTTGTGTAAATTTTTACTGAATTTTGGATTTTTCTCGTTATTCTTGCAATTAATTAACTGATTTTTTTTATGTAAGCTCTCCGTGTCGTTCATCTCAGTGTTTAGCAACCGAAATGCCTTTTAGCCGAAGCGCTTTTGTAAGTAAAAACGTTGTTCTATACGCCTGAATCGCCCCATTTTCAGAGGGCTATTTTTAACTCATTTTTTCATACTAACCGCTTGGTTTTCTTTAGTTTGGTGTTGTTTTTCCTCATTTCGTAAACTGGAAAATTGTAGAGGCATTTGGGAATCACTTGTGGAATTTAGAAAAATTAAACACAAACCCCCCTTTCAATCTCATTTTTAAGAACATTTAAGGTGCAAAACACTACGAACTGCCACTTTATTAAGGGCCAAATTATTGATATTCGACCAAGTAGACAGGAGGAATAAGGATTTTGTTAACTTCAAGCATTGCGCCAAGTTATTGAAGTAGTGGTAACTTACCCCAAATTTATTATATTTTCTTTTACAACAATAATAATCAGATAATAAAACTATCCTTCCTGTTAACTTGATGAAACATCAATAACTTGTCCCTAAATATTCCTCTACCTGAAATTTCATTCATAACAAAATTTTAAAATTTGTTAAGTCAAGGTACCAATGATTAGACATATGTATCATTCCCTTTGGTGTTCTTTAGGATCTAATTCTGAGTCAAATTGTTTAATTAATCACTCAGTTACTAAGGACACCAAGTTATTTTTATTTAAAATTTCTAGTTTTGAAGATATCAAAGTCAAGGCCAAAATATTTAAATAGAAAGTTGAAATTTCATGCATTTTACATCGGACTATGTTCAGTATAATATTAAGTTTGATCATAAACTAATTGGCATTCCTAAAAAACTTTTCATTCCACAATTACCAAAAAGGCTTAGTCAAGTGATGATGAATATTAGTGCAAGATATTAGCATCTCTTTTCCATGAAAAATGCCTAGATCAAAGTGTATTACTATTAATACATCATACAAAAATAAATGAAGAAAATAACCTGAGGCATATGAATGCAAAATAATTATGTTAACCCATCACTGCATACCCTTGGTGCACCAGTTGGCATTAGCTACTAGTAACTGAAGTATTTGCTTTAATATTACCCAAATTAACTCATGCCTAATTAATCATAACATAGATATCTAAATAAGTAGATAACTTAGTAAATAACATAATTTCAAGTGTAATCTCAACTGGTCTTACCATCCAAAGCAGGCCACTTTCTTTAATGCTCATACTTCACATATTTTCTTGATGGTATTGAATTTTGGACACTGGCCAAGCATGAATCTCCAGTCCCTTTGTATTGGTTTTTATCTTAATTTCTCTCCAGTGAGAGATATACTTTTTATAGATGAATTATTCACAAATGTGGTCTTATTAATAGCCTCCAACCTACTGCCAATTTTTAATATCTAAGTGGTTACTTTTCATTAATTGATGTTAATTTTCTTATTCAAATGGTTATTTTCAATTGGGAATTTGGTTTAGTCAATTACCTATTATACTTTTCTGGTTTATGTTTTGTCAAATATTCATAGTCTTTGTAGTACTTCATGTAAATGCAACACCAAACACAATCATTTATTAATCAGTTAAGTTACAGAATATACTCTAATTATGGTAGTCATTCCTGCGTGAAGTGTGCTTTGTTTTGGTTTGCAGGATCTGTCTAACAACGTCGCTTAGGCTATCTGCTACAACGCAGTGCTAGTGAGTATATTTTAAAAAAACAATCATACACATCACTCTTCATATTCTTCATCTTTTATTTCTTATTGTGTACTTAATTTAAAAGTCTTTCCTTACGTAACTCCTTCCTAAGTAGGAATTCAATACCAGCTCATGAAAAATCTTGTAGCATTTAGTAATAAATAATTAACTCATTTTATCAGCATTCTCAGTGTTTGACATGTCCCCTAGAATTTTTATCGATACATCAGGTATGTAAATAAAATTTACACGGTGGAAGTAATGAAGTCAAATTTATTTAGTAAAAAGTGGCAGGCCTTTACGTGAAAGCTCTAACATGGAAATTGGCAATAGAATAATGCAAAAAAATCTAAAACTAAGTTAAACGCTAGGCTAAATGTTTACTATTGTATACAGGATGCCTGTTTTGCAAGCCCCACCATTGGAATCTCGGTTATCTTAAGAGACATGGGATCGGGTAAACTAAGACAAAGTTGCGCAATCCAAAGCTTTATAAGCATACCTTTTTAAATCGACATTGTTGCCAATACTTTTTTAAATTTCTGAAAAACTGAAATTAAATTCTTCTGGTATATAGCAGATATCGAGATAAGAAAATGAAGTATTTCACGGATATTTCGATAAGTCCTGGCAACATTGTCGATTTGAAAACGTGAACTTAATAGTTTTTTTTTTTCAACATAAGTTTTAAACTTACTAAACGTGAAAGTGCTCGACTTTGCCCTAATTTAGCCGACCTCATCTTTCTTCAGATAATTGAGTTTTCTATGGAAATGGGTTCAGTAAAGTAGGCACACTGTATGTGCTTTTGCTGTAAGGGCACTAATATATGTAACTTACTAATGATTGGTTATTGAGTAAAATGATAGATCTACCAGTCTACGGAAGGTAGGAAATTGTAATCTGGTAATGTCAGTGTGGCCTTGGAAATTGCTGTGACCTTTAAACCCCAACAAGGATAAATGTATAATTATTACTCAATTAAATTCGTCAAGATGGTTTCAGCTGGAAGTGTGCATAAGAATTGCTCCTATACTATCAGCTATTTGGAATATATCATCACATTAGAAACGATGAGCGGTTTAATTTTATTTGAGTCGCGTGTTACGGACGAGAACCTAATGGCACATTAAATCCACGTTCATCTCTATTATTTTGGAAATCATCACATCATCCACATACGTCTAATCTATTACAAGATAATTAGCACCAAATGAGAACCGGTTGTAGTTGCTTGACCATTATTAACAGCACAGTGGACTCTGCAATGAAAACAGTGAATCACCACTATTTTTGTTGCGTTACCCTTAATAAATCAATGCGATTTGCGGTGCGCTAGACCACAGTTTTTTGCTTTCAGTCCATAATATCCCCGAAATACTTTACAAGTCCTTTTTCTTGGCACGCTTTTTCGAGATTTATGCGGAATTTGTCGCACAATAATTTTGAGTAACAACATAAACCAAGATGACACAGAGGAGAGTTATTTTTGACTAAATTGCCAGCTATGTATAGTTTCTGTAAATAAATATTTATGTTCTTAAGAGTTTTACAACAAATAATAATTCAAATTTTGAAATTTGAATTGCAGAGTTATCGGAAAAACTCTATGTGATGTTTGCCTATCGTTGAAGATTTCATACCATTGAAAGTCCATTGCCAAGCGAGTGCAAATCAGTCAAGGTAATTAAAAGAAAATGCTCTAATCTGGTACAACCACGAACTAGTATTATTCACAATAGGTACGGTTCATTTCTCGATTCGTTTGAAACTTGCAATAATCGTCATTAAAATTAAAAAAAAAACTGTATTTAAACTCGATGCTGTAATGACTATTTTTAGCATTTAAACATTGTTACCAATGAAGATTAAACGTTAACACCAAACCGATTTGATTTACGATGTAGGTGACACTTCAAGATGTGAAAAGTTTAATGGACTGGCTTATTCCAATTTCAGTTTGGCAGTGGCTGTTTTATTTATTTTTTTTTATAAATAAATACTTAAACAATAGATTCAAGCTCAAACAGTTTGGATGAATATTTACGAGCGGGTATTACTCATTACCTCAACAGAATTGTAACTTTAAAATGATGGATCGAAGGAATCAAGTTATGGATGGTTATGGGTGCACTTAATTGCTTTAGTCAGAAGCATTGGATTACTAACAAAATTTACATTCCCTGACCTTCAGCGTACGACTGCATTGACTTAGCCTGGGAAATGAGGTTTTTCAGGTGTGCTTGAGGTTTCCCTTTTGTGTAAAATTTATCACACTTTCGGAAATCAAAGAAAAAGTTCTTGACAAAAAGGAGAAAATGTGGGCTGCAGAGTCTTCAACAATTCTTTTATTCTTCGAAGCGGTTCGTTTTGTAATACACAAGGTTATGGGCAGATTGGAAAACGAACAAACTCATTAACTAATGCCCACGAACTTTCTACTAGAACATTCTCAAGAAACTCGATGGATCAGATATGGTAAATTATTGCGACTAGCCACACAAAAATCAAATTTAAAGTCAGGTGAAATGGTGTCATTGATGACTTTTTCTAGAATATCAGTATCCACATTATCCAGGTACAGGATTGACCAAAAATCCTGAATTAATGAGATCATAATGCCACCTCCCACTCCTTGAGAACTCGCATTAGCCAGCGCTCAATTGGAATTCGCATCCAGAACAACTCACTCATTCGGCCCCATTGCAAACAAGTAATTTTTATCATTAGTTTTTAATCGGCCCTGATAAATAGCTACAAAGTCATATTGTAGAAAATATCAACATTCGCCCACTAAATCGGACAATCTGCCTACTTGTTTTCTATTTACTCATTCGATCGATTAAAATCTTCCAATTAGGAGATCGCTGTGTATAATAATGATTTGTCTTAGCCTCTGCTTTTGGTTAGATATGTTTATGGTCCCCGATGATGGTCGGATTCGGGGAACTGGTTAGTAGACCTGCGTTATTTTACCACTTCCTTTTAAGCACCTTGACTTGTAACCGGTGTTAAAGATGCTGTGGTAGATTTTAGTTCGTCATTGAGCGTCGCATAATGGACGTATTATTAAACCTTTAATTCAACTATCAGGGTCAGCAGAGTGATTATATTATTGTGGGTCTTCTAATAATATGATTTAGCAATAACTGCCGAACGTGCACGATCGAAATTAGTCACATTTTTCTCTGATTGAGTGCATAATGAGACTGCAATTATCATACATAGAGAAATAAAAAATGTGTAATTTAAACATGATTAAGGTTCAGTATCAGTTCCCAGCAGACAACCTTAAGAGTCGCCGCCACTACCGTATTTGGTCAAACCAGGGGCTGTGGCTGCTACGTATTATATGCACTCGATTTATTTTTCCTTAATAATGACCACTGGTCATATACGATATTTATTAACTGATTCGAGAAGGTCACAATCTTCCAGAATATTACTTTAAAGTAAAAAAAAAAACCTTTTAAAGTAGGTCTCCGTACCTATCCGCAACATTCTAGAAAGCTCCAGAATTGTCTTTCCCCCTGCCGGTTGTTTGCACCATAAATCTAAGGGTTTTATCTCGTCCACGTATGCCGTCCTACTCCACCCTTCTCTCATTGCCTGTCAGCGTTCTCTCTCGCTCTCGCGTGATAAACGTTTGGCGTATCACGCCCGATAGATTACGAATGAGCCAGAAAATTCGAGTGTGTATGTAGGAGTCCAACTGCAAACGTATAATATAAAACAGCGTTGTCTCCTCCTTGCGCGTTTAGAATCGATTTTGCAGTGTAGAGAGAAAGTTGATCAGTGTTGATTGCGCGAATTTTGAATTTTTTACTTATCGGTGTGTTGAAAATGTCAGCGGTAGAGACAATAAGGGATATACCTGTGATAGTACAGCACCGAGGGAGGTGCGACGCGGATTTAAACCCCATGGACTATGATTGTTACGAAAGTGTAAGTGGCGAGTTGCACCACAATACCCTAAAAAAGAATTTGCAAGGCCATCCTGACTACTTTTTTATACCTCTAAACTCTTCAGCCACACTCCTACGGATATATCCGTAGTTTTAATATATTATCTTGGTCATGCATCATTATCTTCTATAATAATAACTATAACAAACTACTGAATTTTTGTATGATAGTCTGGCTTTCCCTTCGACAACTCTGGGCGTCGTACTAGAGACCCCCTCGAGGACATCGCTCAACGCCATCCCGAATTCGCCCAGCACCTCCAAAACTTCCCCAGACGAAGTCAAAGGGGTGCAGGCGACCAAGACCAAGACGACTTCATAAGGAGAAGGTTCGAAAGGCCCTTTTCCAGCGGTCGTTTCGAAAGATTCGGTTTTCCGTTCGATAGAGACGATTTCGAGCGAGAACCTCAGAGATACTACGAGGCGTATCCTGAGTATTTCGAGAACTTCCAGAACCAACGTCCACAGTCGCCTCAGCAACATCAAGGGAGCTCCAGTTATCAGCAACACCCTCCTCAGTATAGTCAGGAGTACCAGCCACAATCTCCCAACAAACAGCAGCAACAACAGCCTCAGTATCAAAGCCAGCAGAGTCAATCTGTGAGTCAGGGAACTCAAACTGAGGAAGAGTGTGGATCTCAGGCTCAATCAGATGCAGCAACCCCCAGTCAACCTCAGGAGACTAAAGTAGAAAGTGGACAAACAACCAGAGGTGAGTGTTTTAGTTTTATTATTGAAACACCTTCAAGAAAATGTGTGCCGTATTGCAAGGCCTTGCTTGACTTATCCTTCAAAAACTCACATATTTACACATAACATTACGCATATTGTATCTGCAATAACTGGTCGCATAAATAGCTTATTTGCAACCAGACAAAATTATTTCAACAAAACTTAATCTTTGGCGATTGTATGATCAAAATCAAAGGTATTTTATCTTTTTTCAGGTCGTCCCATCCAACAGAGCAACACTTGCGATCTTGCGCAACACCAGCCCCCCGACGATTCCCTGAATGAGCGCGGACAGCGTTCCATGTCTGCTCCTCCAGAAAACAAACGCTTCACATCCTCTGTAAACATCCCCATGGGAGTCAACCAGGATACCAATATCCCCGCGCAAGGTGCACCCCATAGCCAAGCCGGAAGCGGCAGCACAGAGCGTGTAATCCCCATCCATGTAGAGGGTCGTGATGATCCAGTCGTGCCCAGGCACTTTGGAGCCCAAACATCCGCCCCTCCTCAACAGCAACAGCCCCAACCCGAAAGGATTTTCTCCGATGGTCCTAGATCTCAACCGGAAACCATTTTTGGAATGAGGCCTGAAGCGTACACTCAGTTTGTACGTAGAGACCCTCACAGGTTTGGAGGAGATTGGCCTCCGCATTTCTCATCAGGGTTCCCCGAAGATGATTTTGGGTTTAGGAGCGAGAGCCCTAGCCGGTTTGCGGGACAGAGACAGCAGCCCCAACAGCAAGGTCATAGACCGCAAACTGTACCTCCTCAGCAGCAGCAAGCTCCGAAGCCTCAGACACAGCCTGAAGCTAAGCAAAGCGAAGCTCGCGAGTCGCCTAAACCTCAACAGCCACAACCTCAACCTCAAAAACAACCTCCAACTCCCATGGAACAAATTGAAGCTATCCAAAAGGATGTCGCTAGCTTGCTTAGACAAGTCGAAGCCTTTAATGGATTGCCCAAAGACAAAAACTATTTATATTTAGACGAGATGCTGACAAGGAACTTGCTGAAATTGGACAACGTTGACACCCAAGGCCAAGATTCTATTAGAAGCGCCAGGAAAGAGGCTATCAAAAGCATAGAAAGAACTATTAGTCTGTTGGACACTAAAGCAGGGGCTAATGCGGCTCCCAAGGAGGATAAAATGGAGGTTGAGCCTCAAGAGGGAGAGAAAATGGAGACCGAACAGAGTGCTCAAGAGCCCAACGCTATGGAGATGTCTCCTGCTGCTTCGCAGAGCGAAGTAGCAGAAAAAAAGGAAGAAGAAACCTCTCAGGCAAAAAGTGGTGAAAGCGACGCTGTGGCAAAAGACGAAGCGGAAGGTGAAGTTGAAAAAGAAAAAGTGGAGGAACCTACAAAATCCAGTGAGGACACTGGTAACGCTGAAACAGAAGTTAAAGCCGAAGTGAAAGAGGGCGAAAAGAAAGAAAAAAAGAAGCTAAAGAAGAAGGTTAATAAAGAAGACAAGGAAAAGAAACAATAGTAAGAAATTAGAGCCTTCAAATCAGTTGTTAACTATTTCTTATAAGTATAGGCAACTGTTTTCTTTATCGTTATTCCTAAGGAAGTAATTTAAGTTAAATAAATAGGGAGCTACTTTCCTTTGTTGAAACTAATACTGCACGAGTTAAGAATACTGTACTACTGCAAAAATTGCCTTTTATACAGTGGTTTATTTTCCTAGAATTTCTAACTTAACCACATATTGATATAAAAGTATTACTCGCCATGTTCATTGTAGTCAGCCAGAAAACAGTTTTTTTAGTGAAAGACTGACTGTTAGCAGTTTATCAAAGAGAAAAATTAACCTCAATTAAATATTTTTCATACACTACTTATAAATTTCCTTCTGTAAATATCTGATCTTTTCGCTCTTTATTTGCTTTCATTTTTTTTTTAAACAGTCTACAAAAATTTATATTTCCAAATTTCACCATATCGTGCATTTTGAAGATATAAAGTCATAGAATGACTGTGATTGGATTTTGTTAACTTCATAGCTTAAGAGAGTGTTCTCTTTGAAGATGCCATGAAAGTATTGATGGTATCGTCTTATAGTCCTTTGTATTATGTACCTATAGTTTTGTTTTATTTATTTAACAAAACCTGCACTTGATTTTAATATTTTTGTGCATATCTACAGATTGTGTGTGTTTAGTTAATGCGTTTTTGTTGATATTTTCCTTTTGTACAATTATCTCTTATTGTACAAATATTTGTGTACAAAATAAAATATATGTATTTCAAATGTAGATGTTTTATTTGAATCCATATTAAAAGCTGCTGTCTGGTGCTACAAAGACTTTGTTAATTAACAACGCTTGTGGTTAAATCGACAAAGTTTGTGCTTAGAATACTTCTAAAAATTAATTGTTTCAACGTACTCTCAGTTGACAAAAAAGATTATTTACTGATTAAATATATGTTTAGTTGCAAAAGGTGATCATTTTCTATCCATGTTGTGATTCCTTAAATAAGATCAAACATTTTCGAAAACCATTACGTCAGGATGCACTTTGTAGTTTTTAAATAGTACAATTGGAAAGATGAAGCTTGGTAAAACAAAACATATATTTTCCATTTTATACAAAAAATTAATATGTATACATAATACATATCTAATAAAAATAAAAATGACTTCCCTAAACCTAAAACGTATCTCTTCTTACAAAAATCCCAAAAATTTAGCAATATAAAGTAACAAACTTATGTTGACATTTGGTAATAGCGTCACCGACTCCCAGAGCCGCCAGTGCTATTGAATAATGATTTAATTTTTCAGTTACAAAATTTAAACCATTAAATTTTATAGTAAAAAAAAAAGTTTTATCTCTGCGAGCGCTGCATAGGTCTCTACACACCTCAACATAATATATAACTGGTGTTCAAAAAATTTTGGACCATCCCAGATTTGGAAAGGTGCATGTAATTTTTAAAAAATGTATTATTGAAAAGTTATCGACTTTTACCAAGTATAAACATGGTGCCTTATATTTATTATTATTATATTATTATTTTATGAGCTTACCTTTCACCTTCCAATAACTATTACAGCAGTCTTTGTAAAGAGCATGTTTACCTGCTTAAAACATTTTTTTTACTTTTATTACATGTAGATTTCCCGATATATCGAAATGGTCCGTGAATTTTGACTCCACTATATACGATTTACAATCATAACTAAACCATCTTCAAGAATATAAATTTTTACAATTTGTCTTCCCCAATCAAAAACACGGCAATTTCGGAAACAATGATCTCTTAGAAATTTAAACTCAGAATTATTCTAACAATAGATAACTAATTACATCCGTAAATTCGATGCACGTTTTGCATATGACTCTCATAATCACTATAAAAGACCTCGTTAAGGCATATATCACACCGTATTTTCGGTATTTGACTGCCGTAGAGATCATTATCACTGGTCAAAAAATATAAAATGTTGCTAATACTCTCTTGATGGGGTAAAGAGGGAAGAGGACAAGGTCGCAAACTGTACTCCTAAAATAAGAACAATGCAATTCAAATAATGTTAATAGAGTTTTAAATACTACTTGTTCCATGTCTATCACAGAATCCAAAACCGAGTCTTCAACGTGACTTTCATAGTGCCTTTGGAGCATTTCTTTAACCGGGAATTCATAGTTACAAATGTGGCACACAAATACTTTGAAAATGTGGGCTTTGACGTGTTCTTTAAATGATTGTTCAGTTGGGAATATTTCATTACACACCCTAAAATTTAAGGCATAATTATTTAGATTCGGTTCAACAAGTTTTTGAAAATAATAAATTATGAATGCAATTAGACATAAAATCTTTTACATAAAGGATTTGCGGTTCCGTGTGTACCGTGAGACACTCTGTACTTGCGTCTCTTGCCTCACCTACAGTGTGTTTCATGAACTTTCATATGCTCTATAAGCAGCTTTTCATCTTTATATCCATTCCCGCATTTGCTGCAAAACACTTTGATGTCATTAAAAGCAGTCGCCCTCCCTGCATCAGAGGCAGATTCTGTGTCTGATGTCAACTTTAATAATGCAACTTTAGGGGCGTCTTTACTTAACAATTGCCTCTGTTTGCAGTGACACTGATAAAATGTACCTTAAAACATATTTTTGCGATAGTAAATAAACCAACTGGATTATATCCTTAACACCTACCTGTATTTTCATCCAAAGAAAGGCAATTTTTTGTTCGGGTTATATTAATTTTGTAATGCCTGCTTTTATCCCTCGGCCCCCTTCTTTTCTTAATTTTCTTATTGAAAGAAAATCTTTTAAGACTGTCTTCCGAAGAAGCACTGCTCGACGACGCGTTTAAGATTAGTTTAGTGGTACCTTGATTTTGCCATGTTACTAATTTTTTAAGTTGCGCCCCTTTACTTATAGGCCTGTTATTGTTCACGTCTTTGTGATTAAGTAAATGCACTGGCAATGTTGAGGAGGACTTTTTGTTCTTCGCAGATAAATCACTAGAAATAACAGAACAGTTGTCTCTGGCATCGTTAGAATTCTCATCAAAAGAAAATTCCATATCAACAGAGCTCTTATCATCCCTTATAATAATATCATTATTTCGATATAATATTTGAACACTATCTCGGGCGAAAACGGTTTCAGTCTTTTCAGTAGAATCAGATATAATATTATGAGATCTCTGTTCAGTCTTGCGTTTCAGTGTATTGACATAAACCTTAGGAACCGTGTTTTTGAGGGTTTGCACAAAAATTTCGCGGGCTAAATTTAATTTTGAATGCCCGCGCAAATAATGCGATTTTAAGCTTCGTTGTGTTGGCAGCTTTGTGCGACAAATTTCACAGCGAACTTGACCCATTTTCAAGCCTAAAAAAATAATTTTCCGGTAACTCTAAGAAGAATTTAGTTAATCTTTAATGAGATGAGCATTATCAGGTAATTGTTATTAATAGTTTTACTTACGTGGTTAGTTAATTTTTGTGTTAAAATTCACCTTCTTGGTATTTTAACCTAAAAACCGGCAACTCGTTGTTGTTTCTTTTTGTATCTGTCATCGAGGCAGTATAGATTGAAATTCGAATTTTTGTTTACCTCATTCAGTATGCTAAACTATAGCATAACTAATTATCACAGATTTCTTCATTTTAATAATCTTTCTTGAATTTCTATCAATCTGATATTATCAATAATAAACGTAAATTCTGTTTATAATTTACAAAGTTTGATTTTGTCCCCTTTACAATGATCTGACCATTTGAAATGCGAGTTTTTAATGTAGTAAAGTACTTATCTTTTATTACATTTGAGGAATGCGTTTATAAAGTTAATACTTAATTTCACTCCAGCAGCCTAAAAAATAAACTTTTTGAGTTGAAAAAACTCTGCAGTAATTATGTGAAAAAATTTTAAATCTGATTAAGAAAATCCCAAACACAAAATCTGTGTGAAACATGTGTGTTATCCTTTAAACCACGTTCATTCATTTTTAAATAATAATTTATTCTCCAATATTTACATTTACATTTCGAGCATTTGGCTGCATAATATTAACCGTGTAAGATAAGAAATGTACGTCCTGTAACATCTGCGTGAGTCTGTTAAAATGCCTTTCAGTATATGGCAAGGCAACCTCCGCCATTTTGTTCAAACCTACAGGCCTAAAAATTTATTAATTCTGGCTCAATTAAGTATTTTCCATAAATTTTATTGAAGAAAGCATACCTGAAATCCCCAATTTGTAGCTCATTTAACAAAACATTAAAAACCAGTTGAGCTGGATGGCAATTTTTGCTATTCATGTTCCAGTTCAAAGCGCAGTTTAAGAGGCTCTCTTTCTGGTCGTTTCTCAATGCCTCTATCGTCTCTTTTAATCCTAAGTTAACCAGTTATGTTAAATTTTAGTGTAACATGTGCGGAAAAAATATCTCAAACAGGAAATAAGAGACATACCAATTTCCCCTTTCTTAATAATCCCCTGTATAATTTTCAATGTTTGAAAGGGCCTTTCCAACTTCAAAGCCAGTTTAAGGGCTTTCAGCAGTTGCTCGCTTTGAATATAATTGCTCAACTTCTGCTCTGTTAATGCTAGTTCTTCTTGTTCTTTCTGTCGCTTCAGTTTCCTCTCCTCAGTCACATCTTTCCATTTTATTAAATAAGAGTCACTGCCCCCACTTATGAAACCTAAAAAATATTAAAACATTATGGACAGGCTGACATGAGGCAAAATTAGACTAACCAGTTTCGTCAGTTTTAAGGGCCAATGCCCAAATCCTGCCTTGGTGATGATCCAGGGTGCATTCACACTCTGAGTTCTTAATATTGAATATTTTTATGAGACCATCAGCGCCAGCGCTGAGTATTTGCAAACCCTAGAGGACATTTTTATTTAATGAAGAAATGTATTAAAATTGGGAATAATCATACATTGCTCAAAAACTCCGCTTTCAAGACACTGGATTCGTGACCTTCGAAAGTTTTCAGGCAGTTTAAATTTGCCACCGACCAAAGCCTAATTGAACAATCGGCAGATGAAGTCACTGCAACTTGGTCCACGGGTGAAAACCTAATTAAAACTTTATTTTTAATAACCAATAACTTCTATACAACTTACCTAACGCTCCAAACTCCTCTTCTATGACCCTTCAGAATGCCTATAAAATCTAAATTGTCGCAACTCCACAACTTCACAGTTTTATCCTGAGAAGCACTAGCTACGATTTTATCGTTAGGACTAACGGCAACACAGTTAATCTCCTTTTGATGGGCTATCACAGTCTGTTTACATGCTATTATGGTTTTTTCGTCCAAGTTGACGATTTTTTTCGACTTTTGCGTGTCTTTAGAGGGAATTTCCCACAGTTTTAAACAAGTGTCTTGACTAGCCGACACGAAAACAGAACGACTACTTTGAAAGAATGTTACCGAACTTACTGAACCCGTGTGCCTTCTGCCTACACCTATACATCTTCAATAACAGAAATATTTAGAACTATATTAATGAGACTTCAGTAGTAAAATTGCTCACCTTATGTACCCTCCATCTAAATGCCAAAGACGCACACTGTTGTCTTTGCTAGAAGACGCCATTAAATCTCTATCCACCGGACAAACTGCTAATGACAAAACCAAATCTTCATGCCCTTTCACCAACTGACAATTCATTGAAGCATTGTCATACAGTTTAAGATCTGCGGAATTTGTAGCTACTGCAAAATGACTGTTACCCTTACCCAGCAAAACTATGTCCAGAATGTCATCAGAAAAACCTGTAAAAATGTACTTCGGCCCTCACAAATATTGCTTTTATTAGTGGCACTTACCGATAAATTGCTTTAAACACGCGAAGGATTTTAAATGATAAATAACTATATTGTGCTCTGCACTAACCACCGCAACACTGCCAGAATCTACATTGTAAAGCAAATGCGTTACTGCCAATCCGCCCTCGTCGGACGATTTTGATATTAACGAACTTGACTGGACAAAAACTTCTTTTGATTTTTTAACATCCCATACACGTACCACACCTATGTAGAAATATATTGGACAAATAAGAAAAACTTGACTACAAAACTGTACCATTTTCCCCAGCCGAAGCAACATAAAGCCCGTCAGGTTCAGACTTAAACCCAGGCAATTTGAACTTAATTGGCAGGCTTATAATCGCCTCGATTGCCTCATAAACTGCTATAGTCTTCAAGGGGACACCATTATAAAACTGCCATAAAACTAGAACTTTGTCTCTTCCACAGGAAATAAAATGTTCCTTGTCATGAGCAAAAGCTATAGATGTGACTTTGCTGTAGTGTGCGTCATGAATAGTTTTTAATTGACCATTAGCTACAATAATTTAATTTAAAAAAAAAAGAAAAAAAGTTGTCAAAAATTTACCTAAATCATAGCAATTGATTTTACCATCGTCTGCTGATGCTAATAGGGTGTTTTCATAGGGGTGATATTCAACTATATTGACAACTCCTTGGCAACCTATAAATTCAAGGTAAATATAATGAGAAAGTTCAGGTATAAGTAAGGATATGAATACCCTTTAAGGCTTGAATACAGGCTTGATGTTTTAAATTCCAAATCCTAACACTGCTGTCTGAGCCTCCAGAAGCCAACTGGCTGCCACTAAGACTTAATTTGGCTATGGGTCCTTTATGAATATACTTCCACACTTTTTCTAGGCTTCCGTCATTTTTCCACAGCTGGAATTATAGATTGAATTGTATAATAATAAGAGTTATTCTGAGTTGTATAAATTTATACTTCAATTGAAGGATATTTTTGAGGAATTAATGGATATTAGATACCAAAGTTCATAAAACTTCAACTCACTTTCAATAAACCACTTTTATGAGATGAAACATATCGATCTCCATCAGTTGTAAAAGTTTGAATGGTATCAACTTCTTCGGCTTCATTTTGACTTCCTATAGTCTGAATTACCGTGCCGTTTTCAACGTTTAGAAGATTTATGGCTTCCTCCGTCTGACAATATAAAGTTTTGTCTATCCACTGTATGTGACCCCCAGTGTAAAAAGCTCCATGCTTCGACTCAATGTCATACCTAAAATTATATAGAGTTAAATAAAATTTGTGTAAATCTTGAAACGATATATTATCCACAAAGATTTTGGCATTCGCCATATTCTCAAGAAAAACTGTTAACATTTCGAAAGGAATCATCTTTACATGTAATATTTATTCACACGTGATGATACGCCATAACCACAATTTACTTATATGTAAACAAACGTGCAGAAAAATTTAATTTAGATTTTTAAAGGACCTGAACGTAACAAAAATTACTTACGCCTCTTTTAGTTTCGCTGAAGTGCCCATTGCACCAATTATCACATCAACGTCAACAATTTAATACCAGCAATTGGAGATTGATTTAGACGAAACGTGTTGAATTTTGTAAGTCAAAAACACAGAACTAAACACTTTTGCTTTATAACTATACATTAACATTCATTAGTTACTATTAAACCTACTAAATATTAAAAGTCGGAAAACATCCTACTAGTACTCTCAGATTTCCTTTTTCTTCTCTTCAATTTTGAGGTTGCAACTTTAAATATAAATTGCAGATGCAGTCACAAAGGAAGAGTAAAATAGCAATATGTTTACCTCCTTCTATCACGTTGCAGAGAAGTAGGACGACCGACGCAACTAGTACCGAATATTGATTCATTCGTTACACTTTGCAGCTAGAGCACGTTCCGTGTGAAATGTTAGGTTTTCTTCTTATTTGTAACTAAAATGGCGTCGACAGTAGTCACCTATTTTGGTTGCGTAAACTGTTGTACGTTAACTACAACAAGCGATCATAAAATACCTTGTAATTGGGAGTTAATCGTAAATATAAAACATTAAGCCATTTATTACATTTATCATTCAATTCCTACTTATAGTTTTTAATGAAAATTCTCTATTAAAATTATTGTTTTAGGCAAACAATGCTCTCAAAATGCCTTCAATGCAACTTTATAAGGAATCAAATCTACATAAAAAGCTTCAGGACATCTTCATATATCTTCGATGAATCACAGCAAAAAAGTACACCAAAGCCTAAACAAAAAACACTGTTTGATGCAATAAAACAGCACACGAAGAACGTTTTAATTGAATTTAAGCCTGAGAAAGAATCTGTGCAAACTTTATTAAGAGTGCAAAAAGTAACACACGAAATTTCTGCGGATTTTAAAATGATATATAAATTTCCCTATATTCATTATTTTGGCTTAATCAACAGGCTTAAAATTTATCAAACAGTAATTTCAATTGCAGCCTCAATAGGGGTTGCTGGTTTAGGCGCTATGGGTATAATTTCCTCAGAACTTGTTACCGCTACTATTGGAGTAGGTAGGTTTTCCTTTATATAAATAGTATATTCTAACATTGTAAACCCACAATTATTTTCTTTGTAGCAATGTCAGGTTGTCTTTTCTTCCACAGCTTAGGATTTGTAACAGCTCGTTTCATTGGGATTATTTATTTCAATGAAAATACGAACATGATTCAGATTGCTTATGTGGATTTCTGGGGTAGAAGACGGGATGTTCAAATGCCAGTGAATGACATTATTCCTCGAACAGAATTGCCAGTAAGAAGTTGCTATAATCAGGCAGTCGATATTAAAATAGAATTAAACTAATAATTTTTGCAGGAAAGCAAAATCAATAAAGTGTGGCATCCACTAGTGAGATACTCCAGTAAAGAAATTTTGAAATTGCAGCTGCAAATAGGCAAAACGTTTGATCTTGATGCTTTGAACAAAATATTGTAATAACTTATTGATGTGATAAATACAAAATAAGCATATGGTGAAAGTTTGTTATCAGTTACTTATCTTTTAAAACAATGAAAAAAAAACGACACGAGAAAGGTACGCTGTTTCAAACTGAAACTATATTTCGATCCTGGTTTAAATTTTCTTCAAATGCGACTACTTTGTAGCCGTAGCTTTTCCGAAGCACCCGATATACTGAAAAGCCTATTCTGCAAGATTAAGGAAAATAGTTGCATTGCATTTAACATTTGGTAAAACAAACAACCGGCCAAATAAAGATATTGCGAATAGAAGCAAACACAACATCAAAACGAGAAAATGATCAAAATCGCAATGAAAATAAAACAAGTCCATAATTAAAATTTTTATTCACATTCAAACGTGATTGGCCTAATCCCAGCTTGAGGAACCGCCCCAGTTGGGTTGTTGAGAAGGAGTGGTTGCCTGAGGCTGGGCGCTCCACTGCTCTTGAGCAACTTCAGTTGCCCAATCATCAGCCGCCGGTGGTGGTGCGAAAGCCACAGGTGCTGCTGCGGCTGCTGGAGCCGCCGGAGTAGCTTCCGTCCAATCCGGTTCACCACTTGCGTTCCATTCCAATTCTTGAGTTTCATGTGGTACCTAAGAATTTAGCATATATGGTTACCATACCATATAGTACCAGAACAGTGTTGAAAAGGGAATTAAATAATTCCCGAAAATAATTACTTTAGAGGCAAAAATAAATGTTGCAAAATAACTTATAGCGTCACCATTGTATTAGCACCCTATGGTAAAATTCAGCATTTTAATTTAGTCCTAAGCGAAACTGTAAGACGAGGTAAATTATATCTTCCAGCATTAGAAAGGACTTTTCAAGAGCATAAATAAAACATTGACTCACTTCGACAGCCTTTACAGCCACTTGCTCCTTTGCAGCCTGCTCTTCCTTTTCGGCCTCTTCAGGGTCACGGTAGAAGAACAAATCAACCACCACGTCCCATTTGGTTTCTCTGGGGATCAACCCTCTAAGGCGAAGCACCTAGAAGTTACAAGTTTAATTCTTTCTCAAAAACGTCATTAAGCAATCAGTCAAATTGCTTGTAAAAATCAGATGGAAAAATTTGCATCACTATCAAATCAAATTGACTGGAACGGTTGTGGTTATCATCACTTATATTCTTTATTTAATATTCTGGTCTAGCAAAAAATTACTCATGACAAAATTTCCTCACCTCTCGAGCTAAAAGCCACCAAATCAACCCAATGCTGTTGGGAGATTTGTTGTTGCAAGGAATGGAAATATCAACAAATCTCAATGGACTGTCGGTATTGCACAGAGCTATCACTGGAATATTGACGTAAGACGCTTCAGTAATGGGTTGGTGATCGAAAGATGGGTCTGTTACAATCAACAAACGAGGTTCACGGAAGGCGGCTTGAATTTGATTGGTGAATGCACCTATTCAAAGATCATATAATTATTTCCTGTTATAATTCTAATAATTCTAAAGCAATATTCAGTGAAGTATCAGTAAATTTATCGAAATCAAAGAATGTTTCATAGGTTCCTTAGTTCTTGTTTTCATCACTTTGCACCTGATTGAATCTGTCAAAAATTAAGCACAAAACTTGCCTGGAGTGAATCGTCCAGCAATTGGAGTAGCACCAGTGTGAGTGGCGAACTTAAGAACTGCCCTTTGACCATAAGGCCTGGATGAAATGACAAACACTTCTGAAGGGTGTTCAATAGCGACGATAGCTCTAGCAGCTAAAAGGAGCTTTTCCCAGGTTTTCCTCAAGTTAAGAATATGGACTCCATCTGGGCGACGTTTGTAGACATATTGTTCCATTTGGAAATCAACATTGGTGGTTCCCAAATGGGTGCTTGCAGCCAACATTTTTGTGACATCCTCTTCTGCAGAACAAAAACAAAAATTTAATATATGACATAATTTTCTATAAGAATGCTGATAGTTTGGAAGTACAACGTTTTTAATTAATATTATTAACTAAAAAAAGATGTTTTGTATGTTTGTAAGGAAATTGACAAATCCTTAGTCATATCTTTAGTTATATAAAGAGACCATTGTTAAGACTAATATACTTGATGATTACAACCGTAAGAAAGAAATAATTGTAATAAGCAATATTGAAGTGTTTGGTAAGGAAATACAGATTTATTAGCAGACTATTAGTTGACCAAAGGTAGTTGTTTGAATTTGTTAAAAAAAAAGATAATGTTCAAAAAGAAAAAGGAAGTTTTACGCTTCAGTATACATTTCTTGGTTTATCAGAGTTGTGTTTGTAAATCATGGAAATGAATCATAACCCAATGCTCTTATAAAAACTCTCATCACTTAAACCACCATAATGTATCTTTGCAAAACATTGTAAGCACTTAATGACTTTATAAGAATACAACTGGCTTGTATACATGTAATATTACTAAATTCCTAGCATAAGTGACTCATGACAGACTAGATCTCTCACAAGCTATACTTTTCATTTACTATAAATCCCTTATGACTGCACTCACCCTTAAGGCTAAGGACTTCCAAACCTCCCGACATCTTCACGTAATTTAGTGCAACGGCTTACCTAAAAGAAATTGAAAATACATTTTTGTATTAATAATTTCAAGATGAACTCTTTGAGAACAATATAAAACAAACTGAAGACAACACATAGAAAGCATTGAAAACGCATAAGGTATCTCACTGTAGTGATATGAAGCTAAAAAATATAATTGCTTTAAGAAGCCACATATGCAATTCACTAGTCCATATTGGCAATCATTGCTTAGAACAAGGAATATACATAAAGGTGTTTAAAACTTTTGCTAATAGTATCCATTCACAAAAGGAAATCAGTAGGAAAACCAAGAAGTTAGATGTCAATCACTGTTATCTATAATATTTGCAAGTCTTAAAGTGCTTAGTGCACAATAGGCTCTATATACATTCCTAAATAAAACGAGAGCATCTCTTAGGAAACAGCATGGTTTTCAATCTGAGAGTATACCTAGTTATAGGGCTATAAATTACAAACTTTAATAAATTGGAGGTCACAATCATATTTTTTTTTATATATATATAAGACACTACCAAAGAACTAGATCAGTATCGTAATAGACACTAGTACCATTTAATTTCTAAGTAATGTTAGTGTAGTTATAACAGATGTAGGTTATGAAGTGGTTTACTAAGGCCAAGTTTACTGTTAATTCAGTCTACCGAATCAAAAATAGACACTGAATTAAGTTTCATTTCCAAGGAAACCTATCATTTAAGTCAGCTAAATAACAATATTTCATGTAGCGGTTCACAATTAACCCATACACAAATTTCTAATATATACGATACGACACAAAACAACACAATTGGATGAAATATTAATTATAATAATACTGTTGAATATCAGGCTTTATATATTGTTAAAATAAATTAACTTCTATTTAAAGATGTTCAAGATATTTTAAAAATTAAAATCAAACTTACGCTTGGAAATGCCACAGGGAGAGACAATTTGGAAAAAGAACGAAGAGAGCCGAGTTTCCGACCTTTTTCACTGTCGATGGACTTTTGTCGAATGTCAATTGTCAAAAAGGAGATAATTTTGTTTATAAATTACTCCAATCGTGCAGTGAAAGTATCGATACGTTAATTTGTCATCCATATCGATACTTTGGGATTATTAAGTTAATCTACATGATATTTATTGTCAACTGTCAGTAAATAATGTCAATCAAGTACCAAGTGTCACAGTGACAACATCCAAATTTTGAGGTTATGTTTCACTTTTTTTTAAATCCAAAAATAATAAAAAACTGAACTTTACAAAAAATTTAAAATTTTAAGTACCATTTTTAATTTTAAATCACTTCCCGATCCCTACAGATATTGCTATCTGATTATACATTTCACTGCCTCGTCAATTTTAATCCGCTGGGATATATAAAACGTTTGTTGTCGTATTTTCAATTGCTTTTGTCTCCGTTTTTCTCTAGTGGTGAAGGAAGTCATATTGTGAAATATTGAGCGATATAACAAGTGACTCTATAACCATGAAAAAGAGCCAAGAAAGGGTGGCTTTCTTGGGTAATCCTCAGCCTCTATCCTTAAATGTCAATGCAAGTTCAGGCCCATTAATTTTGTCAAAAACCCCTGTATTTTCAGCCTCTAGAAGCCCTTATGCACCTGTGAGCAATAAGCCTGTCCAAAGTAGACGAAAAGAAACTCTTGATTTGGATAATAGTTCATTGACAGGTATTTGCATAACTTCACATTTCTTATTGCATTTTATTATTAGTTAGCTTTATTTTATATAAATATTATATTTATTTTATTAGTTTTGCCCTAAATTTTACAAATAAGAAATTTGAAAATATATGTTTGTGAATGTTATACACAGAGATTATTTTTCAATATATTAAATGAAAGATTAGATAAATCATATCAAACACCAGGTAGGCATCAGTGGAAAATAGAATTTTATAATCTGCCCCTGTGTTATCCAGGACATAAAACTCACTGACAAAACCAAAGTAATAAAATACACAATAGTTTAAAAGGGGTCTTTAAATAGCTTACAGCTTAACTCCCTTTCTAAAAATCTCAAAAATCCATGCTTATTTGTGGACCACGACATAGTAGGCAAAAATTTAATGGGAGATTTTTAGAAGTGTTGTTTTATCAATAAACAATGAAATTTCTTACTACTCTAGATTTAGTTATTGGCAAAGATACTTTGTTGAGATTCCTAGTCGACCTTGTTGAGGACAGTTTCCCACAACCTATTGTGAATCAAACACGTCAATTTGAAGAAAAAAATTCATATTAAAGTCAGCAACCTTTAATCTACAAACATTTTGCTGTAGGAATCACACAGTGCCACCCAACAAGGTATCTGATGAAACATAGACTGAAAGAACTGTTTTGAGTAGCTGCCCCAAATACAAACACCATACTCTAAATACAACTGTGCTAATGTAAAATATGCTCTTCTCACTATCAAAACTCTCCAAATTTACTGTAAGAGAACATTTAAATTGCATAGTACAAGTCTTATCAATATTGGATAACAGGTAAAAAACAGGCAATATCCCTGTTTACATTGGTTTTTTTATGCTTAGATTCTGCAAAAAAGAATAGACGCAGGAAGAGGAGATACAAATCCCAACTAAACCATTCAAATTCAGTCTCATGTGAATCTACGCCGTACGCCAGTCCCAGAATATCTAAACAAAAGTTAATTACAATGAGTCAAATCTGTCATTATGATCAGCTAGCCAATTTGTTAGCTTCAAAAAAAGAAGATACTTCAGCCAATAAAGAGGTTTAATTCACGTCATAATGTGATTATAAAAATTTTATTTCATTATAAAGAAAAATATTTCAGGGAAAATCAGCTTTAAAGTTTACTTGCAATATCACACCTATGAACAAAACAGGGAACGGCAAAGTCTTTAGAAAAAGGAATAAAAAATATATATATATTAATTTAAAATCTTTTCTTGGATCAGCGAAAACGTGCGTTTTCGAGACGCATTTGCAACAACTGAGCTCTGCATTAAAAGATTTAACTTTGGGTAGGTTTTAAAAGTCTTCATTTGTGTATGTCCTCAGGCGTTATTGAGAAAATTTTCCAGCTGCAGGGACTCAAAAGTATAAAAGCAGAAAATATTTTAACAATACTGTGTTCACACAAAAAACGATAGTGCATCCAAAAACAGAGAGGGAAACGTGGGGAAGAACGACTGAGAGAGGTCAGTGCGAAAGTGAAATAAACCATTCTGTCCTTGTTTCAGAAGATAGCAGTGTCGAAGTATGTTGGTAAAACATGGTAAAATTTCAATTGAGATCATTTTTTCATTTAAGGTGATTCAAAACACTAGTGATAGTCCAGGGAAGTTAAAAACTCCCAAAAAAGAGAAACATAAAAGACCTAAACGTGAAAGGAAATTGGCCAAAGAGGCCCAGGAATCTTTTCCTGGCAGTTTTACTGCTGATATGGCAAAACTTGGTAATACTTTTCTTCTTTTTATTACTTAAAAATACTCATTTAACACCCAATATTTTATAAGGACATCACAGCGGAGAATTAATTAAAGGTTTTATCAGAATCAACCCTAAGAACAGTCAAGAATCTTATGTGAGCAACTGTGATTCATCTTTACCCGATTATTTCCTGACTTCCGTTGCTGATAGAAATAGGGCATTGGAAGGGGACCAAGTCCTGCTTCAATTAAAGCCAAAAGAGGAGTGGCAAGAGGGAAAACAGACTGCTATTGTAGTCGATATTCTTGATAAAGTAATTAACGGTTCTCGATTATTGGATGAACTACTTAATGTGATTGTTGTTAATAGATACATCCACGTACCACTGTAGGAAATTTAAAACCATCTGGGAAATGTGGTTATTCTTTGTTTTATCCCAGAGATAAACGCATGCCTTGTATGAGAATACCAGAGGTTGCTTCTCCGCTCGCTTTTAGACGAGACCCTAAAGCTCACTCAAATATTTTATACATGGCGCGACTCTTAGAGTGGAGTCAGCCTGACAAGGCTGTGGGTAATGCTCTTGAATTTCATATGAGAAATAGGTATTTATTTTTTTCGTTATGTTAGGAATTATTACGGACACCCTGGGATTGGCTGGTGATTTGAAAGTCGAAACTTTGTCAATATTGAAGGAGTTTTGTTTGGACGTAACTCCATATACTTCAGATATGGTTGAGTTTCTTCCAAAAACAAAAGTAAGTATAAAGTTGTGGTTGATTGTGGACACAATAAGTAATGAGTTGAGATTTTTTGTCATCTCAAATCGTCTTTTGCATCCTTCTCCCAATTATTAAAATACATAATTGGTAAAGTTGTTCTCAAATTTAGTTTTCAATGATGTCAGTGTTTAGTTAATTAAGTCACATATTTCCCCTTGAGTAGTAGTTTTTTTAAAGCCTTTGTAAATTGGTTTCTCTTAAATTTTTAATACTATGGTGTAGTTTACTATAAAAGATAGTTTGTCCATAATGATTTTATGCGTTTCGGGTGTGCTCTAATGTAGTAAATGGTACATTATAGTGCTTGTTAAAGTGGTTTCATGGAAATTCGGTTGTACTAATTCTAGATAGTTCAAAACAGAATTATTCGCTCTGACTGACTTGTTCTTTAAGTAATTTCTGTAAATCGGATTTCAAAAGTGTGACAAATTTTCCATTGCTGCCACACGCATTAAGATCAAATAAATTATTCTTAAAACGTAGCTCAAATGGGACTAAGAATTCTTGTACTTGTTAATGCACAGTTTGTGTTTGAAATTAAAATTTTCAAACCGTTTATCCTCTTCTAGTTTATACCAAAAGAGGAATTAAAAAATAGAGAAGATATAAGGAAAGAGTGTGTTTTTACAATAGATCCTTTGACTGCTCGTGATTTGGACGATGCGGTTTCAGTAAAAGAGCTTTCAAATGGGAATTATGAGATTGGTGTTCATATTTCAGATGCTAGTTATTATTTAGCAGAGGGTAAGCATGTTGTAAAGGGTGTATTATTATCAGTCGGCGAAACAATTATATGTTTTAGTCGGCGAAAATGCAATTTTGCTGCCTCGGCGCTCTCCATACCTTAGTCGTTGACACAGCTAAGAATAACGCTCCGGCAGTAAATGGGCTACTTTTTCGCCTTATTAAATAATAACTATGTTTTTAATTTAAAAAATTGTTATAATTTTTCCTGCTATAAGGAATATATCCTTATACTAGAACAGGCGGGCTTAAAACTGATTGTTGGATCGCCTTCAAATATCATTGTTTCAATTTCAATGCGTAACACTGCACTTCAATACATTTTCCCTAAATTTAATTAGACACGCCCCTGGACCAGATCGTGTCCCAAAAAGCTACCACCATCTACTTAGTTGACACAGTATACCACATGCTTCCTCTGGAACTTTGTCTGCATTGCTCTTTATTGCCAGGCGAGGATAAATTAGCTTTCTCAGTTTTTTGGGAAATGAATTTAAAAGGAGAGATCTTCAACACTAGGTACCAAACAAAAAAAATTTAAACAAAGTCGGTTTAAGACTCCAAATTGCTGGTTTTAGGTTTGTGCGCACAGTTTTAAATTCTTGCGCTCAATTAGCTTACGAGCACGCCCAACAAATGATCGAGGATCCATCCAAGTAGGTCTTAAATTAGTACCATCGCTTTAGGTGTAATTTGTTATACCATCTGCCATTAACAGAGAATTTAAGAAAGAGGAGCTGCCTCGAATTCACAATGGATTTAGTGTTCGGGATTTAAGCAAAACAGTGAATATTCTCCAAAATATTGCCGTAAATTTGAGAGAGGCCAGAGTTAAATCTGGCTCATTAAGAATTGACCAAATTAAGCTGCTTTTCAACCTAAACCCATACAATGGGGAACCCACAGATTTCATCGTTTACGAAAACAAGGAGTGTCACAGGTATTTTTTTTTTCTAATTTTGATATTTGAATATTGCTTCTCAATGCCCTTCAGACTTATCGAGGAATTTATGCTGTTGGCAAATATCTCAGTAGCCAAAAAGATCAACGAATCTTTCCCGGACATAGCGTTTCTTCGTTGTCACGAACCGCCAAAGTACACGATGTTAGTCGAGGCTCAGAGAACATTGGAACATTTTGATTATTACGTGGATATTTCGTCAAGTGGCGGCATACATTCCAGTTTAAAAAAATATATCACCAATGACTATCAAGGTTAAAATTTTGCCTTTCTTTGCAATGGAATGAAACGTAATTGAGGGCGATTTTAGGGATGTGTCGTCAGATAGTTTTGAACCATATTTTTGCTAAACCCATGGCACGAGCCCGATACTTTTGTGCAGGTTCCATGGATAATGAGGAGAAATTCAATCATTACGCTTTAAGTGTGCCGATTTATACACATTTTACTTCTCCAATTAGGAGGTATGCTGATATTATGGTACATAGACTCTTGGCGGCTAGTTTAGGTAAGTTTGAAAGAAGTATTGACATGGTGACCATGTTTTTCTTTAGAGAGATGTAATTTAAAAAATCAATAATTAGAGGGGTTTTTACATTTTTTTATGTCATTGGAGCGAACACTTTCGTTTAATTTGGCCAAAGTTTTCCTCAATCTGAGATTTTACCGTAATGGAAACATACACATTTTTCCTGATCTTTCAGGCTACGCTCCGAAACCTAAATGGGATTTAGACTATGTGAGCTCGATAGCCGCTAATTGCAACAGACAAAAATACAATGCTAAAAGGTAAGGTAAAACAGGGTCTAGGCATTGGTCAGATCTCCATTCCTTCTCAATTTTTTTCCCTTACGATGAATTCTAGGGCAGGCGAAGCTAGCAGTAATCTGTACCTTGCACATTACATAGAGAAAAATCAACCTTATATCCAGAACTGCATTGTGGTTGACATCAAAGATCGGTCCTTTGATGCTATAGTCCTGAAAACTGGCAGCGTGGTTCGAATCTACGCAAAGGTAAAAGTGATGTTTTGCTTAAGAAATCATGGATAAAAAAAAACTGTCAGTAATAGAACTAGAAAACTGAAGCAATTATTGATACTGTTTTGAAAATATTGTTATAATTTTGGTCCCAACGACGATAACAATTCAAAAAAAGTTCATTGACCGCATTCTTCATTAAAGAGCAATTCCTTTTAACTTTGACCTCCATGCGGATAATCGCGTTGACCTACTAACATTAAGCCGGTAAAATCACGTGCCTCCGACGAAACATCTCATCAGCCTTTCATCGGACCTTATTTATAGATTGAGCAATGATTCTTTTCGCATTGCCTGCTTGTAGATCATTAAGTGCATTTAGTTCTAATGTCCTTTTCTTCCTAATTGTCTAAATAGAATCTTGGGATTTAGCAACATGCGTAAATCACCTAGAAATATCATTAGAGCCAATTTCGCACGTCGTTGGTGGTCTTTTAGGACAATTAACGAAGAGTATGTTCATAGAACCTACGAGGATAAAATACGATTTAACTAACTTCTTAATTAATCCAAAAATTATTGTTTTTTTGGGTTTCGGGGCTAATTTATTTGCTTTTATTTTGTAATGACAGCAATTGAACAAAATCTAGTATTAGAAAATTTTTAAGGCCAATAAATTGATTTATTTCCCAACATATTTTATGCAAAAAGGGTATACTTCACAAAAGCCTCCATGAATCTCTATTCTTGGGATATTTGGAGTTAAGATCAAAACGTCACCCGCGATATGTAATAGAGTTTTTAATAATTGAACGTCCATGGACTGCATGCTTTTTGCCCCACACAAATTTAATTTCAGAAATGCGAAGACAATCCAACGTGGACCATTGAAAACATCGTACCCTCCAGCTCTAGTGTGACAAAACCCACTTCAGAGCATGAAAAAAAAATACTTCGTCTAATTATTGAATTCCCAAAGACGGAGGAAATCGCACAGACTTATAAATTGACGGTAGAAATGTTTACTATACTCAAAGTGTCATTGAAACGAGTTCCCGATTCCTATAAATTGGAAGCGACCCTTCTTAGACCCATACGTACTGAAATTTTCCATAAAAATGAAAGCAGTGACAATGATGTAGGTGCTCTTAATGATCAGTCTACTAACTGATTTTTATAGTTTGTAATGAAGGTGAAGGAAATTAAAAAAGTACTTGGGAAATGACGGTTTAAAATATGTATGAGATGTGTAGATTGTTTTTCCCACTCGTTGTGCTATGTTTCTGTCTTTACGTCCTTATTTTCTATTGTATAATTTGCTTGCTGTATCGACGAGGGACTTTTCGGGAGAAAATTGAATGATTGAGTCCTATCAAAATTTAAAAATACCTTTTGATATTGTATGGTAGTGTAATAAATTGTATTTTATGCTAAATTGTATGGATTTTATTAAATGAATTTTCAAAATTTTATTTTTTGCATTTTTTGTGAAACCTTCGATCAAAACTCTAAACGATTTCTGAAACAGCTTTACTCTCATATTATTTTAATTTATTGATTTTAACGATTAATAAAAGAACTTGGTATTTTAACATTTACCAGAAATCTAGAAACAATTTAATAATATCCCTGAAATCTTTAAAACGGTGTTTATTTAGTTTTTTGTCTTCGGTTACTTATAGGTCGGAGTTTGCTTTTGCTTTAGTCAATGGCTGGCAATTCGAAGATAAGTGGGCTAATTTGAATAAAACCGTGCCAAAGATAGAGAGGTCTCAAGAGACTGAAAGAAACTGTTAAGAAATTTCCGCATTTTAATAGGGAGTACAAATATTTGCATATGTTGTAAATAAACGTAAGTGCCTACTTAACACTAGATTCACCGTTTTGTACTTACCTGCGTCAGTCTAATTAGTAGATTATAATGAGATCATGACTGTTTCCTATTAATCAATATTTGTAGATGTTTTAAATTTAGATTTTAGCCATACCTAGGTCTGTGCTATATGAAAAAATTGTGCCTAGAACCTTTGAAAAGGAGTACATTTTTATAGGGACAAAAGTACAACAAAATTTAATTTGTGATACCAGATTTGACCATCTAACATATATTTATCTAAAAAAATTCATTCAGTCACAGCATTTTCATCCAGTCAGATTAAAGCATGGCCAATAGAATCCAAAAGAGACAAGTATATTAATTTCGTTGCTTATTTTGGGTCCATGGTCTAGTGCTAGTTCAAGTACGGTTATTGCCAAATTGGCTAAACTGTATCATTAAATTATGCGATTTTTAATCTTCCGTTGAATACTAATTTTTTCTTTCAATCGAGATACTACTATAAAGTCCTATATGAAACTGTAACTCGAAATGGCCTGTGCTTATCTCTATACAGTGTGTCAAGGAGGAAACTGTAAATAGCAATGATAAAATAAAATTGGAAAGTCATTTTTTGTCGTTTAAAAGCAGCTTAAACGCATTAAATACCGATAAAAAATATAAATCGCATTCTTTTCTAAACTACCGTTCGGATTATTTACTCGTTTGAGTGTCCGGTTAAATTTCGAGTTGATACGCCACTGGTTTTTCGGGATATAATAGTACCTCACGAAATGCTACCCATTTGGCTAGGCTAGTCTGTCAGGAAATTATCATTTTATGCACGTGGTATGCCATGCTTTTTCTACGATTACGAGTTGTGAAAATAAAAGGAAGTGAAAAATAACAATTTTCTGCTTAAATGTTATTATTTTGGTTAATTAGTTTTTTTTTCAATTGTTTTCATTAACCGTCTTATAGCGGGAAAATAAGTAGCACATTGGAAACTTTGTCCCGCCTAGCGTGCTATTCCAAGCTAGAGCAAACAAATTCATGCATCTACCACCACTCTCGGCTTGTGAACCATAAAGTGGCGGCATTTTATCTCTGTTCATGACTGCTATTTGGCTAAAAACAATCACGCCAAATATTGTTTAAACAATCGTCTGACGCCACCGTCAGCTACCGCAATAAGAGTCCGGGTTCCGGCCGCGAGGGCCCAATAGTAGGCCCGGAGCACTCTCGGCGACTGCAAAATTCTTAAAAAAAAGAATACAAATTTGCCGTAATTTAAATTATTGTCAATCTCTGAGGAACACCTTTAACCGTCGAATTAGCAGTAATTTTTTTTTAGTTGTGACGAGTACGTAATTTGTTTTTAATAATTAATATTGAAAGTCGCGTTTAATTGCCGTTCTCGCATCACCGGCCACAACGAGGTCTGTTTATCATGGTCTCAGTGCCGGTGGTCAGGACAGTGGTTTTTACGGTGGTGATTTTTGGTGTTTTTTGTAATATTTCACCTCCGGTATATGGGTAAGTACAAAGAATTAATTACCACACTAAATTTTAAATTAAAAATATAGAAGATTACATAAATTGGGTGTAAAATTGCGAACATTGCTTTCTAAAGTCAGTTTGAGTTAGCTCTCCTTTCCGTGCGGGTAAATCAGGTTAGCAAAAAATCTAGGAAAGATAAATATTAGAAAAGCATCGAGGTTTCTTAATAGTCCATTTCTTAAGCTCACTTTACCTGAGTAACAAATAACGTTGATCTGAGGTTAATTCAGCTTAAGAGTTAATAGTTAGCCAGAAACCCTTCGTGTTTCTTCTAAAGTTAATCTATAAATGAGCTAATTCTCTATCCGCCCATTTTCTGTTTTCAGTTTTATTCAGTATTTATTTTTCTATTCAGTTTAGCAATCGAATAAAATTCTCAAAAAATGCCCCGGGTATTTTCAAGAGTTTCTCGAAGTTTTGATGAAATAGGTCTTGACAAGTCTGGCAGAATTTTTTATCACCTCCTCGTTACCCCTAAGAAAATTCGCCGACCCGTTCTCTTCCCCCTCACCCGCTGATGAGGCCGATACTACTCGTAGATCTTCAACGTGTTGTTTGGGGGTAAAATGTTCAAAACATTTTGCAGATATTACTCAGATATTAAAGAATATGTTGTCGCAAAATTAAGATTATTTTATACAGGGCGTTATTTAGTGTCAAAATCTACCATTTCTTTACCTAATAATCAGTTTCGTTTGATTCATCTGTTTACTATTCCATTTTCATTTAACGCAGAGGCGTGCCTAATGTCTTCTGTCTATAGCACACAAATATTTTTTAAAACGTTTTTAATTGATTTTTTTAATTTGTTATAATTAGATGAATTAAATTGGGTTGTTTTTTTGTGTAAGAATAGTTATGCATTTACCCTGCCCACTTCAAATTTGCGCCATTTTGTGTTGAATTCAGTCAGAGACGCACGTTCCTTGAATGTTGAGCATATAATTTTTAGAAAATGTAATTTGTTGTAACTTAATGTAATTTTTGTAAAACTCAAAAGAGACGAAATATGCTTATTCGTTTATGACTAAATTTGGCTCTAGATTATCATCCGAAAACTTCTGCCAAACTAACACTTCCATTATACCCAAACTAGAGATGTACTAACATTTGCAGAGAGAAAGATCAAAATTGATTTTGATCTGGTCTAAAATCGTCAAGATTACTAACAATGGATTTTCCCATAACCACAAAGAGAATAACCTGAACTAATTAAAATGATCTAATCTAATTTGTAAATGGGTTTTCTTGATATTGTTCCAATAAAAGCAATAAAAAAGCGAACATTTTGAAAATAATAATTCATTCCTACCTATTTCAATTGAAATAGCGAGTCTCATGGTTAACAAAATATGCATTTTATTAGTCGTTCATGTATGTTCAAGTAAGTTCATAAACATATAAGCAATTAATTAACAATCACATTTAATCTCTCTGGCAATTCCGCTTTTGTCAAGGTATTTCTCAAAAGCTTCCATCATGAATTTGTGTATGATGATAATGTTTGCTCCGTGTGTTTTCCTTAAAGACCTGATTTTCAGGAAATCCAATTCACAATAAATAAGGTGGGGCTATTACATATTATATTAATTCTCTTGCATGATAATAATGATTTTTTCAATTATGAGCAACGTTATTCAGCTGCTTCCAAGAGACTTCTTTGCCCCTCATTTTGTGGTTTAAGCGATATGTGGGTTTTCTTCTTAACCATAAGTCAGCACAGATAATTGTAAATTTATTTAAATAGATACAGGTGGTTAGTTCGGGTCAATAATTGCGTACCATAAATGAAAAGTGGCAATTTGAGGTATCAAAGGATCAGATTTCATGAGTTTTTAAAACCAGGTATAAGTAGAACCTATAAATGCTGAACCCATTACAAATATATTGAAAACGATGCTGATTAGAGTTGTTTATGAAAAGTACGACATGATCGCTGTTCTCATAAAATGATGCATTTGGAAAGGTTTTATTATGAAGGTTGTGATGACCTCAAGAGGAACTCTGCCATGGAGGAAGAAAGACACACCTAATGCTATAGGACTCTTCAAATTATAATAAAATCGATCTGAATTTTGACCCGAGAAAAGGTCTCAAAACATTCGAAAAAAACTTTGTAATTCAGCAATGCCTGAACATTGCATAACCAAATAATAAAATATATATATATTCACATCTTTATTGGGAAGAACTTGAAGGGCGTGCCATCTGAAGCAGGGACTTAGGGGCACCTCACCTTTAAAACTGAGCAAATTTATTTAATCCTAATTTAATATATAATTAAAGTCCCTTGGGTTAATATCAAGACTTAAGGTAATTCCAGAATGGGAATTTCAGAGGGCAAAGGCGGGAGATTTGTTTAGTAAAACGTTAGTTCGAGTTAGAGTTCTCTATTGATCTCATTTAGTTCAAGGTCTCTCTTCTCGACGATTTTGAAATCGGTTATCCAAGGGGTGAACATGGAAAAGAGCGTTTATTAGGAGGTTAGGATGAGTTAAAGCATTTTGTCGATTTCAGTTAGTTCAGGTTAGAATGAGAAACGCAAACGATGAAGATGGGTAAGGTGTTTAGTGGAAAGTTAATTCGGGTTAGAAGTCTCTATCGATCTCAGTTAGTTAAGGTTCTCTCCTCTCAGTGATTTCTGAATAGGAAATCGAGACGATGAGCAACGGGGCAGGTTTTTAGAGGAAGGTTAGTTCGGGTTCAAGTATCGATGGTACCTCCGTGCTCTCCATTTCATTAAAAAAAAAAACAGAACCCCTCTCCCTACTCCTCTACTTTCCAGAATCCCCAATTCAACTACTTTGTATTCAAATGAACATTTGCCTTTCTTATGGCTCATTGACCTCAACATTTTTACGGAGCTTTACGGTAGTGTAAGGGCAAAATTTAAATAAAAAATAAAAATGTAGAAATTTGGAGATGCAAAGGGGAATTAAATAAAAACCTTAAAAACGATATTCTTCCACCCTTAAAACTTATTTCTTTTACTAACACTTCAACTGCTGAAATCGACGCAGTCGTGATGAGACGATTTGCTGGACCAGGTCGGGGAGAAGCAAGTACGGAACTCACCTCGTTTTTGGAGTTGTTGCTCCACCCATGCACTTGCTGGAGGGACAGACGTGAATTTCCATGCAGTAACTTCATTCTACGGTGAAAATAAATGAATTTTACTCCTTCACTTTGCCAAAAGCGAATAACAAAACTCTGTCACACTCTTGCGCCATACTTTAGTGAAGTGGCCATTTTGGTACTGTTACTTTCCGAAGAACTTCATTTGTTTTTACGTCACGACTGTTGCTAGGCCTTCTACGTCTCAAAAGTAATTTTGCTATAAATTTACGACACGTGATTCACCGAGTGATTTTTTTTCGGCCCTTTTAGAGTTTTCATTTAACTCTGCCATGCAACCATTGAGCTATAAAGCTACGAATAGATGAATGCCTTAATAGCCTAAATTTGGTTGTCACTACAGATGACTCGCTTGCCGAATAATTCAGTGAAATTTAAAATCACATTCACAAAACCGTCACGCATCGCCATATAATAAAAATCAAGTATGTGCAACTATCACGAAGTAAAATGTTAAAAATGTCAGTAGTGATCCTCACGGGAAAAAACCGTCGGAATTATTTCCCCCATGCTTTCCTGAATATTTTCTTTCATGAATACCGATTGACATGTTTGATTTTTTAAGTAAACCGCTTCTCGTCATTATTTGTCCAAATTGATCCTTACTGCAAATAATCGACTTGATAATTCGATTAAAGATGTCCCACGATACAGTTAATTGTAATGGCATTGTTCGAAAATAATGGGGTTTTGTTTGGATTATTATCGACTAATCGTCAGTAAACAGTAATAAATTTCATTAGACAACAAATCAAAGTGTCAATTATTCGAATTGATAATAAATGGATTTACCGCCCATCGAAGCGCTTTCTTTTCTAGCCGTTCATTAGCACCTTCCTCATTCTACCTAATGATCTATTCACAATTTTAAATGCATTTGAGGATGCCGTTGAAACTGAAACAATAGCTGCTAGTGCTTTTTTAAGCAAACAATAATTACCGAAGCAATGGGATTTAATGCTTCATCGGGTTATTGATTTGCACTATCGCGATTATCACCGTCAGCGATGTTAGACGTGTTTCTAATCCAGGGATGTACAGTATTATTCAGCAAACCAGAAAAATAATTCAGAATAATTGATCTGCAATTCTGCAGAACTGTGCGTCGAAATTTTCCATGATGGAAATACGGACTTAGAATATTTGTAATTCCACCTTGTGAATTAATTACAAGAAGGGAAACTATCTTGGCGTACTGACTAAAACTTTTCTGCCTTGATATCGCAAATTTCTGATGTTGGATAATCCAACTTTGAAATCAAAACCACGTAATATAAAGAATTCGAGAAATCGTAAACTCTGAATTGGCCTGCGTTCAAAAGAAGAAAATCTGCAGTAAGTTGAGAAATTTTGACAATCTGAACTGGCCTGCAATTCGACAGACGAAAAACGCAAAATTTGGAAATTTTTGTAATATTCAATTAGCCTGCAATTCGATAGGCGAAAGATACAAAAAGTTAGGAAATCTTGAAATTCTGAATTTGCGCACAATTCGACAGATAAAATATGCAGAATTTGAGAAATTTTGAAGAGTTTCCTAGGATTTCCTGAAAGCTTCTCGAGTTGTTTCGATCAAATTACAACAGGTATTTTTTGTAATTTCAGGAAGATCGTGTGCCTTGGATATCAACTACATCTAAAAGAGACCCTTCACATTTAGGAAATTCACTAAATTCCATCTATTCAAACCTTTGGGTTCTCTATGGGTCCCTATGGGAAGGTTTTGCTATGGTTTCTATAAACTTTTACGATACCGAATTACTGCTAGGCATATAGTAGGCTCACTGATAAGTATTGTAATCCGATTAAACGAGTCAAGGTTTGCAGAACCTATTGAGCCGTAAAACAACGTTAATTCATTGTAAATATTGATTCATTAATAGTGTAGTTATTTAGCAAGTAAGTTGCACAGAAGTGGGAGTGATACCATACAATCGTCACTTTTGGAAGAATGTAATTTTACAGATTAGAATTAGTAGCTCATAATGAACTCAGTACCTGTAACCCAGCGAAACAGCCGAGATTAATTTTATTTTAAGACCAATCATACTGAATTTAAATCTGGTACCTAGCTGAAATCTGGTTCCTATTCGCCAACGCGAGTGCTCTAAATTAAAAACCCAAAGCTAATTAGAAGTTCACAATTTATGGTGCCACTTAAACTTGTACTAACGGAATTTAATCTGAGCTATAAATAATTTGTTTAGTTTTATGGTTTTGTTGCTTGGGTACCTAATCCGAATGTTCAGCAGAAGGTATCTATTTGAATCACATATGGCCAAATTTAACAAAAACTCGCTTTGGAATCGGATCTTAAAACCAGCAAGATGGTTTTTAAGCCTCTAAGACCTCACATACATAAATTAATCCACTTCAACTCCATGCGACGTGAATATCACTTATTTTTCGTGACGTCTCACGGACGTCACATAAAACACGTTAATCTGACGTTATAAATGAGTAGGTAGTTCACTTACTTCAAAATACGTCTAAACGCACAGTGAATGACGTGTTTATGAACTTACAAATAAGTAATAATAACTTTGTTTTGGTTTCTTCGTTGTTTATATTGAAATTGTACATTTTTATGCTTTCATCACTTTAGTCTGTTTGTAAAAAAATATTCTTATAGTCAGCTAACGACGGTATCCATCACAGCTCTACCACCCATTGTCAACCAACCAGTTTCCCCAGCTGCCAGACAATACCAGAACACCACCATCCCTGTAACACCAGAACCGAACTACAGTCCAAGTGTTGCATCTACAGAGAATGGTAAAACTCCTCTTCAACGGGAAAAAAACTCTTTTCTAATCACTCCCACAGAAATTTACTCAACCACTTGGACTACTATTCACACCACTCCAAAAAGGCCTGTAGACGTAAGCTGCCTCCCATTGCATCTAATGGGTGACATGGACCATTTGACCCAGGAAGAGTTCACCTCTAAACTGACCGATTCCTGCAGGTACGACCGACTGATAAAACCGACCACTTCAAGTCCCCTGGAAGTGGACATGCAGATTGACCTCACTCACATTGAGTCCTCAGAGGCACAAGTATGTTGTTCTGTAAATAATGGCTGTTTAGGTTCAGGCTTGAATACAGATTTCTGGTGTTTTATAGCAAATGAAGTCGTATATTTTGGTGCAGTTGGGATATAAAGACAGTCGTTTGAAGTACGATACATTTTCTCCCAAGAGGGGAAACATACAAGGGGAAGAGCCTTTGCGGAACAAGATATGGATTCCCCACCTCACCGTAAGGAATGAAAGGTTGTTAGTGGAGCTCTAATATACTTTTAGCCAAATATTCATAATTGTTATGACTTTCAGAGAGTCTGCGGTAATGGGCTTGGATGGAAAGGACATATTCGTTCAAATTAAACCCGATGGGGAAGTAAAGTATTCCTATAGAATGACCTTAACCTTCTACTGCTGGATGAATCTGAAAAAGTTCCCTTTCGACTATCAAATATGCGGCATCACCTGGATTAGTTGTAAGTCATTAAAATAGCATTTTTGGTATATTTTAACGGTGCCTTAAGGGTCTTATGATACCACCAACTTGAAGCTGAATTGGGCTAAACTGAACCCAGTGCAGATAGCGCGAAATTTGCACCTCACCGAGTTTGTCTTGGATTCGTCTTGGACGGAGAGTTCTACCCTTCCAGCCTCGTTCTCTACTGGTGGTTTAGGTGAGTCGAAATCCCTTTTTTTGTGCAGGAAGAAATTTTATAATGAAAAATACAATAAAATCGCCAAAATTGTTACAACAACAAGGATAATTGTCCCTTGAGTGAAGACTTCAGCCTCGTTTTTGCGCTTCAAGTGCCATCGAACTGTTTCCAGGTACTTGGTCCTCTCCTCTGAAATTTAGTAATTAGTTTTTAGTAGATTTATTTGAAAGTTATTACCACTTGTCATTCCACTGAGCCTTTCTTGCAACCGGGAATCTACGAGGAGGTCTATATCAGATACATCAGAAGCATCAAAATCAGACTGGTCCGGTTCTTCGAAGATTTTCTTCGTTGAAGTCATTGAAAATAAAGACTTTTATGACTTACTTTTTACCTTCGAAGTCAAATCTTATCTACCTATCTGCCAGTACTGGGGACAACACCTCAATTGAGGTTCTGGATTCTTAGGGCCACCCTGGATTGAAATTTTTAAGATAGTTTTTCGGTCGATTTGAAATCGGCTCACGAAGATGAGCGGGACGACTTAGTCGAGTTTTTTTTTAAGCAATTGCTCAGCCCATTTTGGAGATACCGGCATTTCAAATGTATATAAAAAAACAATAAGAAAATATTGAAATAGTTATTTTAATATAATCTAAGGTCAGTCGAAGTGTATTCAACACTTATTTATACAGAATGTTAATTGATATCGTGACAATATTTCAGGCTGCGATTTTTTTTTAAGTTTGAAGTTCTCAGAAAATACTTTATATATTACTTTCAATTTTGATGTGTGTTAATAGAACATAAAACTTTGCATTTTAATATAAAAAGTAATTCTATTTCTCAACCAGTGGCGCCCTTGCATACATGTTTTTTGATATTATTTACGAAAAGTGTACTACACCACTGACATTTTTGTTGGCGGCAATATTATTTCTGATTAGGCTGGTTGATTCCATACCAAAAAAGTTTTTTACATTTATATCGTTAGACCAACTCTTTTTGACTAAAAGATTAAAAATAATCGTAATTAAGTTGCTTATTTTAAGAGCTTATTATAAGTTATTATTTTATATTAACTATATTTTATAATTTATTATAAAATTCCTTTTTCATGAAGAACTGACCAGGCTAATTCCAAAAAATATTACTGGCAAACCATTTTTTGTCTTCATAATATCAAAAGACATTTATGTAGGGACACTGCTGGTTGAGCAATATAATTACTTTTCTTATTAATATACGGGGTTTTTGGTCCATTTCGGACATGCAGGGTGTCCAGAAATAATATCGAAATATTTTATTAGGTAATTCTAGAGACTAAAATATCAAAAACATTCTTATAAATATGCTCCAAAATGACTTCTTCTGGGATTAGAACCCTCTAAAGAGGGAACTCTGAAGATGGTTTTTCACAATATTTTCAAAATGGTTAGTGCTAAAGTTGTGTTTAATATACTTTATTTTGGTATTAAGAATTATAGGTTTTTATCAGGATAGTCACTTACAGGGCGTGTCCTAGGAAAATATTGCCCTAACTTTTTTGTTTGTGACGTTTTTTAATTTTTGAATCCAAATTCCTGAATCGTAAATATTTGTACGTAAAAAAGGTTTTCTTTATACATCTCGTTAGAATGGACCGTTTTCCGGACGAAAGAGTTTTTAAAAACCGTTGTAGGATTGCACGGACAACATTGGGGGTATCCTTGTAATAGAAATATTTTTTTATTAGTCAGCGATAACAAGACTTAAATTGTTAAAGATCTATCACTTATTTACAACAAATGTTGTAAACCGCCTCAGGTCATCTCAATTCAACCTCTAATTAAGTTTGAAAATATTGCGAAAAAAACATGTTCAGACTTCCCTATTGAGGAGTTCTAGCCCGTTTAAGGAGCAATTTTTTGAGTATGTTTATAGAAACTTTAAAAAATATTTTAATCATTATAATCATCTTTCAAAATATTTTTCCGTTATTTCCGGACACTTTGTATGTTCATATTAATTTTTCTTTTTTACTTACCTTCTTAATTAAAATAACTTTAGAAACCACACCCAGAAATATTAGCGCGACCTTAAGGAACACCCGGTATTGGTTACTTCAATTATTTCATCTGTTATTCCCTCACACTGAAGATACAGTATCTTTAGGATTAGTATAAGCAAAATATGTGCACATATACAAAACCAACACTGCCAATATGATGTACTCAGAAATGGATATGAAAAATGCGTAATAGAAGAAGGTCTTATTGCAGTACCTCCACCCTCCCAGGAAGAAGTTTGGCTTCCATTCTACGATAATATTAATTGAAGCTAGAAACTAATTAATCCGTTAAGCAATAATAATAATAATCAAATACCAGTGTTGTCTACCAATAATCATCCACAAGCTCGCAATTAAGCCGACAGTAACTAAAGCTGCAGTATGTCTCAACGGTTTGTAAACAAACATGATGAGAAAAGAGCTCTGCAGTAAAGCTCCCACTATGATGTAAATGGGGAGCCAGGTGTTGGTTGGACAGGAATTGAAGTACTGAAGTCCGAAGATGACTTTTGATACTGGGATGAACAGGTTGATTACTATGCATACTCTGCGAAGACCTAAAACGTAATAAATTTAAAAGATGCTATAGATGGTAGACGAAAGTTGGATTTTACCGAGGGTGTCATTGGGAATTGGGTTGGGTACTTTAGGGGCTGGACAAAAATATGGGGTAATTCATGTAGGGTTAATATCGAATAAACTAAAATGTCGAGTTCTACCGTCTAAAGAATAAGCTTTCCAGGCAGAGTCTATCTGATCTTCGAGTTTCAGTTCGACAGGTACAGTAGTGGTTTCTTTAGTCCCTGTTAATTTTTGCGTATTCCTCATTTGAAATTGTTAAGCTCAAAAATAATATTTCTCAAAATATTTGATGGCTTAAAAAGCGATATTTGTCAACAGGCTAAAATCTGGCATATCGAGGTCTTTGTCAAAGTGAAGTTGATACAGGGTGAGTCATGAGGAACTGAATATACTTCCATAAAGGAACAAAATTGCCAAAAGGAAAATCGAATCAGCATTAAAAAGTCACTCGCATTTTTTATTGGTACTATACAGGGAGTTTTACACATTGTGTCGAAAAATGGTTTTTACAATAACTTCGTAGTGCCAGTTTGCTTTTTTTTATATTTTCTGGTGAATGAGTACTTTATCGTGTATAAGTAAGATACTGTATTCAGCGTTAAAAAAAGTCCAGGGCCGTTTTCAACAAATTTAATAAGTTTTTTCCAGGCCAAAGAAATCACTTTGTATGTGAATTTTTGAAAAAGTGCTGTGCGCATTTGCTAAAGATTAGAAAAACTAATATTTACACGCAATCAACATGTTTGCCACACTCTTCATTGCCTTATAAAAAACGAAGCTTTATAAAAAGCATTTATGTACCCACCATAATTATCTTGACTATAGTGTATTTAAAAATCAAACAATACAATTAATAACAAAATTTAGGAAATTATTTGCTTGTTCAGTGTCTCGCATCTGTGAGGTGCAATATTTTCTTACCAGGCCATGTATGTAAACCCTACTATTTATGTAAGTTTGGTGAGCTGGTAAGTGTTTCTATAACTTAGCCGTTTGAAAGTTTTACTCTCAGCCCGCAAATGCGTGCGACAAAGCCACTATTGCGTGCTCTTGGAAAAAACGCTGAAAATATCACTTTGTACAACCTATATACGTATGCACTTACATTGCCCAAAAATAATCGTTAATTTATGCGCTTTTATACCGGGTGGCCTTAAAAAAACTTGCAGGAGGTGGATGCAATGGACGGTGTTGATTAAACCCTATGACTAACAACAGATGAATATATTTCAAACATTTCTTTGAGATTTCTGTACCTAATAGAATTTTTTTTTGATAAATATTCTAATTACATAAAATTAAAATTTTGTTGCTGATGTTTTAGACCATATCTGAAACCCAATACCTGCTGTAGAAAGGTTTTTGTTACAAGCATCGGTGGTTCAATGGTAGAATGCTCGCCTGCCACGCGGGCGATCCGGGTTCGATTCCCGGCCGATGCAGTTTTTTTTTTCCAAAACCGATTTTCGAACTTGTTCATTGCTATATTATTTATTTTCCATTGTGACTTAACGATCCTTTCTTTTCCAGCGGGCAACTACAGTGCCTTAACTTTCAAGTTCAAGCTACGCCGAGAAATCGGCTATTACATAATGGACTACTTCCTACCTTCCATGTTTCTGGTGGCCACCTCATGGGTCACCTTCTGGTTACAAGCCGATGCAAGCGCTCCAAGAGCAGTCTTAGGTACTTAACACAATCTCCTTCGTTACTCTTAAAATTCACATTGCATTTTAGGCACTTCCACAATGTTATCATTTATCACCTTAAACGGAGGCCTTACGAAGAACCTACCAAAGGTCAGCTACATCAAGGCCAGCGAGGTTTGGTTCTTGGGTTGTTCCACCTTTATATTTTGTTCGATGGCGGAATTCGCTTTTGTTAATGTTATTTGGAGGCGAAGGTTTGCACTTAAGGACGTTTTTTTGCATTAATTTTTGATGTTTCGTGTTTTGGTCAACAGGAAACAGGTTGAAATGAAGAAGCCCAGCAGCAAGCACATTCTTATTGGGGCAGTTACACCGAGTTTAGCCAGAAAGCATGTGAGAAGAGCGGGATCTTTTAATAGTCTGCATAAAAGCAGGTCTTGCACTAGTCTTGAGGAGAAGAGTGAGAATGAGAAGCAGAACTATCAGAATAATTATCTTACTGTGCATGTAAGTACTCGCCTAAACGGACAAATTCATCTTTATCTAATTTAACAAAATCTAATGGTCTTATTACCTTTTTACTTATTAATAATTCTTAATTTAGACGATGCAGGGCCGGGCTTGGAATTTTTTAAAATAGCCCAGGTTTAGTAGTTATTAGCAGAAGCACAAAAGGATAAACGCCTGTCTTTTATATTTTGCACAGTCTGAGTACGACTGGCCCTGTTAACCAATTTGAGCGATGCAGAACCCAGTTTATAGATGCTGGTCCAAGGTGATTGATACAAATGGCCCGAGCTGACTATTAATGGACGAGAAATTTGGCGTTTTCTGAAATGGTTCCTTCAGCAGTATCAAATTTTTAACAGAAGAAACGGCTGTTTTTTCAATTTTCAAAATCTAAATATTTCCAAATTTTGCCAAATTTTCAAAGAGGGCCCGACGGAGTGCAGCTTAACACGAAATTTGCATTTCTGCTCTTTCCAAGAAGAATCTGAACGATTCAAAAGACAATTTTCTTTTTTTCAGTCTTTTCCCACCTCAATCCAATCAGTCCCCACCATCAGAATAGCGAACGGTAGTAGCGATGAACTGATCGATCTCGAAGATAGTGTTACTACCATTCCAGTGCCGGAAAGGCCAGGAAGACCCAACGGGCATACCCACCAAGGCTGGACTACCATGACCCCACATGAAGTGGCCAATTGGATAGATAAGAAATCAAGAATAGCATTTCCTGTAGGTTTCATAATTTTTAATCTGTTCTATTGGACTTTTGTTTATGCCTTTTGATGGTAAAATGTTTTTTTATTTATTTTTTCCGTAATTTGGCCCATTGTATGGAAGAGAAAATCTCTAATTTTTGGGATTTAATACATATGGGGAACTTAGAAATTGTGTCTTTGTATAGATTAAAGACACTTTGGATATCTTCTACTTTAAGTTACGAACTATATTGAAATTATGAATTTGGCAATTTTGTAATTGAATCTCGTTTTCCAACAAATCAAGAATCTGAATAAAGCGAACTTTTCTTCTTTGCCAGTGATATGCATATTTCAAATGTGATAAAACAGTAGTACTAGCTCTTTCATACACGTTTGAGTGAGCCATTTGTAATGGCTTATGCTAGGCTTTTACAACCTAAGTGATAACTGATAATTTATGTATTATTTTCTACAACAGCTTTAATAAAAAAATTCTACTTATCTTGTTTTTTTTTTACTTTGCCCTCTTCATTTCTATTACCTATTTTGAATTACAATTTTATGAAAATTTACGTATATTGGATGCTGCAGAATCATGAAGTACGTATTGATTTTAACCGAAAGTACCTCGAAAATTGGGACTTCTTTAGGTTCACAATTTTTCAAAAATTTGCAAAAGTGGAATTTCATATATAAAATCGACAATACGTGCTATCTTGATTGAAGGCGTAGAAGAGTGCCAATTTGAAGTTTGATATAAAGTTAATCGTGGCCCACCAGTGAATCGACTGAAACTGCACTTTTCTTCCTTTTATTAAAGACACTCGGTACAATCCCTTATAGGAAAAAAATTACCAGATTTTGAAATTTTGGAAATTGCAAGTAGACAAGAATCCGGAAAATCGAACTGTAAGTTTGTGATTGTGGCCTACCCTTAAGATTCACTGTAGGCTTCTGATTTTAGACAAACGAAAATGCTAATTTGAAAAAGTATAGAAGAAACTCAGAATTGACCAGCCACATTTGATTGTGTAATTTACAATTTTACAAAATTGAGAAAAATCGTCCAAAAGAATCTGTCTGCCAAGAGTCTCGAAAAGTTGTTGAAAGGTCCAAAAATCCGAAAAGACCACACACTCGTTCAAAATTCGTAAGAATTAAAAGATGACTTATAATGCGGTTGTAAAAATTTTCAGGAATTTTTAGATGCGGTAGAGATCGAAAACTTTGGAAATTTCAAAACACACGTTAAAAACGTGAAAGTGGCGAAAATTGTGTGAAATCACGATTTAGGGTTTATAATTAAAAAAAATCTTAATTGTGGCAATGAAGTTATGGGCGAGTCGTTTTCTGAACAAAGAAAATATGTAAAAATGAATAAATTCAAATTTCCTTCATTTAGATAATTTTATGTCTCGATTTTACAAATTTAAATGAACGGACTCATCTAAAATTCACATTATTTGATTGCGTTGGGATCAAAGCCCTGAAAGCATAATTAAAGATACTGTTCCCATGACATATTAGTCTCAATCAATTTGCGCTTAATAAATATCAAACAAAAGGATAATAATTTGATTATCGCTTTATAAAAAAAGGCATAAAAAAGGCATAGACGCTGTTAATATTCAGTGCTAATATTTTAGTATTGTCTTTAAATCTTCGAAACACAAACAAAATATGCTATAATAAAATTCCAGCTAATTATTATCCCAATGCAAATTTGTTTTTAGTCAATTTACGACGAAGACTGTTCTAATTGCGTAAAATCAGTAGTATAACACGTCTTTGAACGTAGGTAACTGGGTAATGATGGATTAAAACTTTAATCCATTAATTGCTTTAAAAATGACGTTAACCACTGAATCACTATTAATCACATGAGGAAGGTAAAATTTCTTCTAAAGAATTATATCTGTTTTTTGCAATGTAGAAGCTCTCCAAATCTTCTAGGATTCTTAATTCAATTTCTTTTTAACACGTTCTTTGCGTGTAATTTGCAATAAGTGAGTAAGTTAATAATGAGTAAGTAATACGATTATGATTATTCATATTGAGGTGAGCACGCACCTACTGGCACCAGCATTGCTTCATTACCGAGAAATCTGGTAAATATTTGTTATAAATTAAAAAAAATGTTGCAATGGTGCTAATCGACAGTGTTAATCGGAAGATTTTTTCAAAAGTTAATCTCTCACATTTAAAAAATTTTAACTAAAGAAAAAACATAAATTTGTATGCACATTTTTTCTTTGAAACTAAAAAAATATATATATATTAAAAAATATCAGTATGTTATGGTGTTTGCTTTTCCGCTTAAATTGGAGGGAAAATTTTTTGAAGATTGTTTGGCATCACCGCCACATACAAACCCAAGAGCTGCTTACACAATTTCGCTGCTTGCACAGCATTGTACAATCTCACGCTGTAGCCGGCGTTACATTATTTTCCCTATTACGTAAGATATTTTTCACTTAAGAGTTTCCTAATCTCAAGTATGTACCTAACCTGAATTAACCCGAAATAATTTGCTATTGTGATTTATGGACTTTGAATATTTTAAATGTGGGTTTACACGAGGTTCAGTTAAGAAAATTGAACTCTTTAAATTGCGAAAAAAAGTTTGTGTGTATCAATGTGAATCACTTTGTACAGGGCGTAGCATATCATCATGGAGATATTTCAGGGGACGGTAGTACTCTGCAAAATAATAAAAAAATGCTGATAGACCCGTTGTCAAAATCGCACCGCTCTCGACATACAGGGTGGCGCATCTTCGACAATTTTTATAACTTTGTTATCGGCTAGAATTATTTTTATTTTAAGAAATCTAACTAAATGTTACGGATTGACGGTATTATTGCAAATCTTACGAAAGCGGTGAATGATACGAAAATACCGTAAAGGACCGAAAAGCTGGAGAACTGACGAAAAAATTTTAATTTGGTATCATAATTCGTACATGGTACTAAAAAAAAATACACAAAGTACTACATGACCTACAAAATTAATACCTTGTATATGTTTTTGTAGACGTTCTTAAAGAAAATTAGTGTAAAAATTACAAAAATTTAAATCAAGGCGTACATGAGGAAAGCGCAAAAAATGTGAAACTTTGCCACCCTGTATATCGGAAATGGTGCGTTTTTGACCGTGGGTTTATCAGAATTTTTTTTCAATTGTGCGCAATACTATCGCCCCCTAAAATATCTCCATGAAAATATGTTCATCCTGTATGTTCCATGACATTATGTTATGTATAACTAAATACACTTTAGAGAATTACTGAAATGTTTAGGGTTTGTACGGGGTATTTAAGAATCGAGCCACGTCGTTGATATCTCAGCAATAGTGAAAGATACGGGCTGATTCAATACAGTTTTTGAGATCAATATTATACCTACAGAACCTTAAATAATTTTGAAAATATGAAACGAAATCAAAGTCGTATGAAAAGCAGTTTTTTCAATATGTTTATGTTTAGGTATCTTGGAAAGTTAACTTTTCTTTCCTATACATTTACTGTTTCGTGGAGATCCCAGTGATGCGCTCAAATTTGAAGCACCCTGTATATATGCTGTCCGATTCATATGACCATTCTAGTAGCAACAAAATGATTGATTTTGGTGATTATTTACTCCTAGTAGGTGCACAGGGACTGCATACTGTGTCCCTGCAATTAACATTTACGATACATTCCTGGAGCAATTTTTATGGCATCACTGTTTGGCAAATGTAATAATCGAACCAGACCGAATAGTCCTTTTAATATACACTGCAAACAGAAAAAACTGAACAGATTACCACGAATCCGTGCAACGATTTTACCACCGATTTTATAATCTCATGTGTGCACACGTATAGCTCCCATATATTTGCACATTCAATAAGCGCGTCTTTAATTTTATCTTCCTCTAGATCGCCGTGGGTTTGAACATGCAGGTACTCCGCTATCAAAGGTGGTACCCGCCTCTGTGAGATCCTCAAGATTTCCGACAATTTCTGAGAGAAATTTTCCGCAGCAATGAGTGAATACACCCGTTTGAATAAGACGACTTTTAGTTTTGTGGTGGTTTGGTTGTGGTGGTTTGGAAGTGCATGCGGTGATGTAAGGTGAGGATTTGGTTTGTGACGAATGTGGGTATTATTCAGTGTAAAATTCAGACTGAAATCGTTGCGATGTAGATGAAGGATCAGTTGAAGTTTTTGAAGTTTGACACTGAAATTTGAAAAGGGACGCGGGCATAAAAACCTCATTCGGAAAATGGGTGAAAGATTCTCTTTGGAGAAAAGCACTCGCCTTGAAACTCGGCCTTAAAAGACAGACAGAGCTGCGGCTCTGGAGTTCGTCAGGGAGCTTTCTTGCTTTTTCTATTATTTCTGCATTCACTGTAATGCGAAATTCACCGTAATTTTAAGAGCAATATTTTTCAAAGTTTTCTCTTTTTAGTGCATTAAATTCAGTCTGGGTTTTTACTACTAAAATTGTTTAATATTACGTTTTTTCACATTTAAAATTTTTGTCTAACTAACTAGTTTTTAATTCTCACCTCTTTTGTGCCAATGCAAATTTAAAAGAAGAATTTAGAACAACGCAACGATTTTTTTTTTAAAGATATTTAACGTAAATTTTTAGTTTCAGAATCCAGTTCATTTCTATATGTTTTGAGCATCTTTAGTTAAGATCAGGTTAGGTTAGGCGAAGCCCGCACGTCTGCTTGTAAATTCTCTAATCGTGTTTTAAAAAAAAGTTAGCTCTGGTTAGCTCAGGGTAGTTCAAGTTAGGCCAAGCTCACATGCCTGGTTGCAGTTTCTCTAATTGTCTATAAAAAAAAGGTAATTTAGGTTAGTTTGGATCAGTCCAAATTAGTAATCACCTACTAACCCAACCAAGAAATAATTTTAATTCGAGGTGGAATAGTTTTTACTGGAACGTAAAGCAAAACCAATATTTTAAAAATATCAAATTTTACATTTCTTTATACTTTAAATTTATAATTTTTTTATTCCTATAAACCGGTACTGGTATATCCTCTTCTACTCATATAGAATTAATCGATAATATTGAGTCATGGTATAACCTTTGGTCGCACGAATGCCTTTTTTGAATAATCCATTAGCATTTATCATATTTTTTTGCTGTTTAAAAAATAACCAATAAATACTCAAAATGTCCAATACGCATTCGTCCATAACATGTCCTGTGCATGATGAGCACCTACCTAACACCACTGGGTGAATGGTTTCTATAACCTTCCGATAGTCACATGGTTGGTTCCAATGGTCTCGACAGTGACAATGCCCGAGAAAGGGTAACCTTGTTCGAATGGCCTTTAAAATTTGAACACACTCTCCTTTTCGTCTTTATCAGTCGAGTGATCGCTTTTATAGTCAATCTAAGAACACCAAAAGGCTACGATAAGTCGTATAAAAGTTTGATCAGAACTGACTGAAACAGAACATTGGAAACTTAAATTAGGGAGCATCGAGAAAAGAACTTGAGTAAAGATTGTTTTTTTTCTGAAAAGTTATCTGATAGTTGCAAGAGCCGAGGTCTTAAGCCAGTACTTTTAGGCTAAGGCCAAGTATAAAACCCGAATACTTACCATTTAATACAGAAGTTCTTAAAATTGTACCTTGTTTCGAAGAGCCCTGTTTTTTACATTAACATGAAACAACAAGCACCAAAAGAAATGGTATTACCTAGCCCGAATTCCATGACTTTACACTATTCAGGATTTCCAGAGCAGAGAAACTTCCGGCCGGAAAGGCCTTCCGAATAAGAGGAACTAGGCCAGAAAGCTTACAATCTTTAATTGGTTTAAATTAAATTATATCCTTATTTTGGACAGACAAGGTTCATCATTGACCCAAACCATATTTATCACTTTTCTTCACTTTGGTTGAACGTGGTAATTTAGCTTCTTTAAAAGATATTTCAGATTGGACTAGCCTATGAATGATGGTTTGATAATAACGGTTGTATAATTGACTCATAACCGGAAACTGACCTTGATATTAAATATTCTGAGGCATTGAAAACTCACATGATTCAGAACAAAACCATCAGTAAATTTCAATTCGAAGTGTGAAAGGCTGTTGAGCAAAAATCCTAGATATAATGGACAAATACATTGTTAAAACATTAAGTAAAGATATAGGTATTTTTTAGCACAAATTTTCATTTATTACGAGGGAATAATAACAGTTTTTATAATGGAACCGTAGCTGTAACTAACTTCGACATTGAAAATACTGAGATATTCAAGATTTACTTAATTTATAAAAAAAAGGTTCGCTTCATTTCGAGGTGTATCACTGAAAACATATTCCCCAGGAACACTTCTAGGTCATCAAAGACCAGTTCCTTAGGTATCCCGAGGTTTTTAACGAATAGGCGCTTCCGGGAATCCCACACTACCTGGCCGTCAAAACGACAGGTCGGGGGTCTTTCTGAAGATTTTCCTCGTGGAAAAAAGTTCGAGATGCGAAAGATTGAAATTTTCTATTTTCGCAACGTTCAACTACATAATACAATTGAGATTTTTTTGGCCCAATTTAAATTCCCTTTTAGTCTGAAATACTCCAATTATAATTTAAATACGGCCCTGGAATTTGATTTATGAAACACAATAGGTTTATATAAACATGACAACTCACTACATTTCTATTAATTTTCTTTCGTCCCTCACAAATCTTTATACGTTTGCAAATAGATTCAACTACTATTTTTAAAAATGCATTGATCTTAGAGCAAGGAACCCTCGGTACAAAGGAAAGTTATAGGGGACTTAACCAGTTTCACCGCTTAATATGTACGTCATTGGAGTATTACGATTTTAAAAAGAATTTTCCAAAATTCTTGCCCTATTATTTACTCTTTATCTGCAGCTACTTCAAAATTGCTTGCGTCGTGCCATTACTGGTACCACTCTGATTTTCTTATAACTGTGCATTTTGGTGATTTACAGCGCTTCGAAGTAATAAAATACGCCCCTGGAATTTAAATGATTTAATGTTCAGAAGCTAAAACTAAAAATGAAAAAAAAAATTAATAAACTTTATAATTTTTCATAAAAAAATGTTTTTAAACATTCATTCTCCAATGTTTACCTTAATCATAACAATTTTTCATTTCCTCAGATCAATATCTCACTCGCCACACTTACGAGTGAAGAGAAACGCCACCGACACCTGTCCAGCATTGGACACCGACATGGACAAGCTAACTCAAGAAGAATTCTTGTCACGACTAACCGATAGCTGCAGATACGATCACGTAGCCAGACCACCGAGCGATTTACCATTGCAAGTCACCTTCCAAATCGATGTCCAGCACGTTGAAAGTGTCGATAACAGGGTCAGTATCAACCATGAATCAGAAAGCACAAGTCTGATCCAGTAAATTTTCAGCAATTCAAGAGCCATTTGCTGGTGCAGTTGCACTTCAGAGATGATAGATTGAACTTTGTGGACTTGTCTCCTAATAGGGGGGATATAGTTGGACAAGAGATGGTAAAGGCAAAGATTTTCGTACCCCATCTCTTTATAAAGAATGAGAAGCAGTCAAGTTTGATGGGGTTAGACAAGTAGGTTGGATAATTTGGTTGAAATAAATGAACTTTCTAACGATATTTCTGTGCAGGAATGATGTATTTGTGAAGATTACTCCTCACGGAGACGTTACGTACTCCTATAGAATGATTACTACGTTTTATTGCTCCATGGATTTGAGGAAGTTCCCATTTGATCATCAGCAATGTGAGCTAATTTGGGCCAGCTGTAAGTATTCATATAGATAGACGGAAATCCTATTAACGTAAATCGTGTCATCTCAGGGGCCTACAACGAGACCAATTTGGAGCTCCAATGGTCTAAAAATCAACCCTATATTATATCCGAAAATTTACAACTAACGGAGTTTATGCTTGAGGCCATTTCTGTGGAATATGCCAAGACGTCCATCAGCAACCCCTCAAATAGCGGCTTCAGTAGGCATTTCATTCACCAATTACATCAGTTTTACTCAAAAACCTCCCCCACAGATGAGATTTACAGCACCCTAATATTCAAATTCAAGCTGCAGCGAGAAGCTGGGTACTACATCCTCGAATATTACCTCCCCTCCATCTTTTTGGTGGTCATGTCTTGGGTTACTTTCTGGATTCAAGCGGATGCAGCTCCAGCCAGAACCACACTCGGAACATCCACAATGCTGTCATTCATCACCCTCAATGGGAACCTAATGAAGAACCTTCCGAAGGTCTCCTATGTGAAAGCTAGTGAAATTTGGTTCTTTGGAGGAGCCACTTTCATATTTTGTTCACTGGCCGAGTTTACTTTCGTCAATGTAATTTGGAGAAGAAGGTACTGTTGACACAATACCTGTTTATGCTACTGATCTACATGGGAACAAAACATTTTTAGGAAAAAAGTGGAATTGGCCAAACACACCCCCAAATACATCATCAAAGGGGCTCTCTCACCCAGATTGGCCAGGAAAGACTTGCGAAAATCCGAATCGGTTTCCAGCCTGGACTCAAATCACATGACGGTAAGCCGGCAATATTCTCACAATTGAAAATTACGTTAATGTTTCATAAAGAGTTCTTCAAACTCCCTGAACGTACCAACCATAAACCTGCCAACCACCAACGGAGACAACCAGCATCCAGAGGGCAACCCCCCGGAACCCTCCCCTACACAGCAAACGTGGTCAGAAATGACCCCTCAGGAAGTGGCCATATGGATCGACAGAAAAGCCAGGATGGTATTCCCTGTTTTGTTTATAATTTATAATTTGTTTTATTGGGGGTTTGTTTATGCTTTATGAACATGTTATTGTTCTTGCAGGCATTTTTGAGCGGCCAATATTTGCGGTCTGCGATACGACTTTTGATAATGAGCGCAATTTCTTGACTTTAAATGATGTTTTATTTAGGGAGTTTGTGTTAAATTTTCGAGCTTTTAGCGCATAATTATGCTTAAGCATTTTTGATGATACCCATCGCGATGAGCAGCAGCAACCAGGTCAAGTAATAAAGAGATGGCAGGTAATTAGGGAAATGCCCTAATTGATTATCTCATTAGGACCTCACTAGAAGGATATGTCTATTCTTTTTCAAATTCGAAAACCGACTACCAGGCGGTTCGTTAACCCAAAAAATAAGAATATTTCGAAAATTGCGTGTCGAATTGAAAAAAGTTCCAAATAATATATATGAGAAGGGGCCCATTCAATGACATCAAACACGACTCTTCAATCCTACTACCTGAGGGTGAGGCAGGGGTAACCTTGAATTCCTCAACGGCATCCCCTGTTATTTTATTGTAGATTCGGATCCTACGACGAAAATTACGGGGGATTTTTCTAAAACTTTTTCGATTCACGATAGATGGCGCTGTAACCAGAAAAATATGTTTTATCCTGATTCTGGAAGAAAGTATCGTTCCTTTGGTTTTTTAATTTTAACCATGATTGCATTATCTAATGATGTAAGAATTGATATGATTGTCGCATGTAGGGCGTCTTTCGATTGGCAGGCTGCTGTCGAAACTTCTAACTCTTCTAACTCTCTATTAGGAACCGCTTTCCTGATGGAGAAACGCTATACCTTTCCATATTTTATCGCGTTGTAAAGGTCTTTCCAGAAACTGGTTGTATTAAACCTCCAAAAAACGGCGTTCAAAAACGGTTACCCATGAAAACAACGAAACTACCGCACCTAACAGCTGTGAATGTAAATTCACATGTAAGTAGGAGAAGATCATAGTTAGATTCAGGGATATCGCGGGTAAGTGTGTCGAGAATTCTCCATAATTTGAAATATCATTTTTACTACATTTCCTTACCTCAAGAAGCGAACTGTAATGATTGTGACTTTCGTACGCAATCTTGTGAATTGGCATTGCAAAAAATTTTTAAAAATCAAAATTTTAGAATTATTTGTCCCTTCACAGATGAAACCAGCTTCACAAATCATGGACGAATAAATTTAATAAGTATGCACTACTGGTGTACGGAAAATCCTCACTGGACACGACAAGTGGCTAATCAAAGGCCGTGGTCTGTAAACGATTGATGAGGGGTACTTGACAATAAAACTACTGGTCCATATTTCGTTGGTGGCCCATTGAATGGATTAAAGTACCACAACTTTCTGAATGAAGATGTACCCTTATTGTTGGAAGGTATTAATTTGGAAACTCGTTGTTTGATGGGATTTAGGCAGCATGATGGTCCAGCAAATTTGGTCTTAACTTCTAAAAACTTTAGCCATTAGGATATTCACGATATAGACTGTACGTAGTGATCTTATAAATTGGCCAGCACGATCGCCTGATCTTACCCCACTCGATTTTTTTTATGGGGCCATCTCAAAAAAAAAGTTCATTCAACAATATCCACAAATGTCTTTAAACTCTATCGGATGCACCAAAAAAAGAACAGGTTTCTATTCAGAAAACAGAAGATACGATAGTTCTTTCCGGAATAAGGATGAAACATATTTTTCTGATTACAACGTCAACAGTTGCGAATCGAAATAAAGCTTCAGACGAACCCACCACAATTTTCGTCGTAAAATCCAAATCTGCAATAAAAATGGGGGCCGCTTTTTAAGATTTCAACGGCAGCCCCGCCTCACCCCTAGGTGGTAGGGTTGGGAGCCGTGCATGGTGCCTTTGAATGGACCTCTTCGAGACAAATAAATGGAAGTTTTTTCAGTCCGAATTGTAATTTTCGAGTTATTCCGATTTGTCTGGTTAGATATAAAATCAATAAACTTGTCTCCGTTTAAATATGCTAAACATGCGCACGTCAATGCAGAATCAAAACGAAAAATGTGTGAGGTTTGAGAAGTCTGAGAGTCTCAAAAACCTGCGAGGTTTATTTTTTCCTGTACAACATCGACGAGTACCAACGGTGGTACCAACGTTCTACTATCATAAAACTGTAAGTGTGTCTTAAATTTTTATGAAACTCAACAGTGAATAACCGCTTGATTTATTGTTAGAATGTTGGTTGTAAGAACTGGGTTTGGTCACAAATAGTGCTTCCATAAATATTAGAACTTCGTAATATATTTTACAAGTTAAAGTAATTTACAATATTTTCACTCATAATTACACAGTGTACAAAAACCTTCCTGAGTTTGGATCCATAGTTTCAAAGCTATGCCAAAAACCACCACTCCTTAGGCACTTACCAACTTATTTACCAGTAACAGTTCTTTAACGAAGATTTAGGCACTTTTCATCTGTCGGAGCACTAATCTTTGTTTAAAGGTCCAGCGTTGTCGATTATTCGGTCTTCACTTATGGCCCTTCTCATTGTACTAAAATATTGAAAAAAGGTACAATAACTGTTCGTCGATTAAATGAACGATGAGGCACTGAGGATGCCAAGATGCAGACAGATCCACCAAAGAAAGCTGACACAGACCGAACACTTTATACATAATAGAAACACTTTTCATCTACTGCACACAATACCAAATCAAAGCTTCAAGGCATTCACCTTGTAGAATCTCTTGATCTACCCGAGTACCGTACCGGAGGACTCGGAGGCAGAGGAGGAAGTTTGGTAGAACCTCCAGGCCTGGCTATCGGCTGTCCCATCACTCTATCAACGCTCGTTTCTTTAGTTCCGTTTTCTTCCGCCCCACTCTCTGATGATGATGGCGGCGAAACGCTGGGATCTGAAGTGAGTGTGGGCCTGAACATCGGATCACTATAGCTGGAAGCAAAATCGATGTTTATTCATTTCTGTTTTCGTCTAGGGGCGAAGTATACATTTTGCTGATGGGGGGTAGTTTATCGGGGCTCAAAGCTGCGGTGGAGGGAGGATTGAAATCTGTGTAAGTGGCAGCGTGAATTTCTTGTTGATACATCTGGTAGAGCTCTTGCAAGTCGGGAGGAAGTTTGATTTTTACTTCTGGAGATAAAAGAGGAATAGAGAATTTTTTAAAGAGATAAATATGCTTTTACCCTCAATAAGCTGCCTCTGCCTAGTGATAATTTCCTCGCATAATTGTCTCTGCCTGTCGTATCGGATTATCAGCAAATCTCGACGTTTTAGCTCGTGCTGCCTCACCAATCTCTCAGACTGCAGCGCCATCTTATCAGCTTCAAGTTCGTGAACTCGACAAATCAGGGCCAAAATTTCTCTTTCATCGTCTGAGGAGAGTAATGAAGGCAATTTCTGTAATAAATCTGTGGTAAACATCTGAAATTGCGCTAATGGTGAATATCGTACATCCTCCAACATCACTCCTCTTTGCCTGCACGCTTCCAGTTTTTGTTCTATGTGTCCTCGAAGCTCTGTCCATCTTTCTTGTTCTCTTTCGATATCGGCTAATTCACCCCAAGCCTGTTCAACTGAACAGCAAAGATTAATCATCGATATTTGATTAAACTTTCTCACTTTTCAGAAAAAAATATATTTATAACAATGGATTTTCCAGCATCTTAAATAAAGGTTCCTTAATGAGTATGATTTAAAAAATTATTTTTGTGGTTTTTTAAAGATTTTTTGAGATACATTACATATTTATTTTAATCTTTTATTGCTAAAAAATATCGCAATACTTACTGGCAGACTCTCCCTCGCCTTCATCTGCATCCAACTCAGAAGTCAAATCTTCGTTCCCTGCAGACCTGAATCCCTCAGCGGTTGCTACCCTTCTCCTCCTAAAATCCCAGTCACGATTAAGCCCAAAATTTCGAAGCTTTGACAACAAAATCCAAGATGAATCACCTACCTAATATTTTGCTGAGTTCTGGCCCTGCTTGAATTTACACTGTTCTTGTAGAGTTTATTGTTTCTAGACTCCCAATGAGAGATGATCAAGTGCTGCCTTTCAGCCTCCATTCCTAGACCTAAAATGAGTTTGATATTTAGGTACATAGATGAATAATTGGGTTAAATTTTGTGTCACCAACCCAACAAATGGGCATCAATCTCCATTAATTTCCTCCTCAGTTTCATCTGAGTCTTGAAAGTGTCCACTATTTGCTCTCTCAAGTTTCTCACTTCAATACCTCTCTCCTCGGAACTCACGTTGTTCAAATCTGCAGACCTCGGCCTCTCCTCTTTCATCTTAGTTTGCAATCTACAAGAAATCTGATGCAGATCTGATCAAGCTCATATAAACCCTTACCGCGAAATCTCCGCTCTTAACTCATTGACCACAGTCTGATATTGAGTGACCTGGTAAGACACATCCAGGACGTTCCTTTCTACTTTAGTAGAAATGTTGTTTGCTCTAGAAATTTACAAAAAGAGTGGTCAAATCAACCCTTAAGCGTAAGGATAAATTAGTACCTATCGGCATATATTAAGGTGTTCCTGGATTCATCCTTTTGACTCGCTGAAGGGCTCACGTGAGCGATCATTACAGTTTTGCAATTGCCGCTAAGAGCGTCTTTCAGTAACCGAGTGAGTTTGGAATCTCTGTAATTGACGTACCTTGCACCCCCTGCTAGGGCATTAATGCAGTTCCCAAGGGCTAGGAGGGATCTGAGGGTAGGTTAAAATTGTTTTTTCTTAAATATGTGTGTCTATATTGAGATGTTAAAGAATATGTAAAAAAATTGTTGGATTCTAGATTCTATTAAAATCCGAGAGAGTGCACCACTAATTTCAATGGAAAGGCAATATCCAGATGTATATAAAAACCACGGGCGTAGCAAAGTGTTATTCTGAGTTTTGTAAAAATTAATATTTTCCCTGCTGCTTTTACTGTCCCATGATTTAATAACGCTTTTTGAAACTGGGAATAGCTGTGCGCCCCTGATTTTATTGGAAAGGTATCTCCAGAATTTAAATGCACGTAAAAACCATGGGCGTAGCCAACTGTTTTTATGAGTTTTGTAAAATCAACATTTTCCCTGCTGCTTTTACTGCCTCATGATTTAGATCCTTCAGAAATTTGGATTACAAGTGCGCCTCTGGTTTTATGAAAATAAAACTTTTCAGTTTAAGGAATGTAGAAACATTTTCAGGATTTAAATCGATGTAAAAATCATAGGTGCGACGAATATTTAAGCAGCATTTAGGTCGGTTAAGGGGAAATATAAACACCATGGCGCTATAATTGATTATAAATTGGCAAAAAAAAATTGTTGTGTCTAAATTACCTTTTCCAAAGGCAAAAATACATTTACAACATCCTGCTCATCACAATCACTCTATACTTACTGAAATAATCAATATAAACACATTCGATCAACCCATCAAATATTTACAGTTTCATTGCGCAGGTTTGGGACATATTTCTCGTTGAACGATGAAATTATTTGCATTGATCAAATGAATATGAATAGAGAAACATGATCGACATTATATTCCACAAAAATCCGGATTCATACCTGTTGATGTGAGCCCCTTCTTGCAGCCTTTTACCCCTGTTTTTAGTCTTGTTCGCCCTTTCAGACCCTGCTAAATCGATCATGAAAAGCCGCCCCTGTTTCACCCTCATTCTCAAGTGGTCCTTTTGATTTAACGGCGTTGTGTGTCTAAATTTAACAAAATGCTTGAATTTTTTATTATGTAATTGCTGCATACAGTTTTTTTGCTTTTATGCCCTTGACCTTAATTCGCCTCTAGACTCTCTTATACATTATAATTAACTAATGGTTATTGATATACGGAGGGTGTATAAAAATAGCTTTACCTAACAGTGACGCTGAGCAAGGCGTGGCTCCTCGAAGACGTTTGATTCATGGCCGTAGGCTCTACTGTTCTCGCTTTGTTTCCCTTTTGTAAAAGCTGCATGACCTGAAATAAGGAGAAAAGTGCCTGCCAAAAGTTCCTGTTTGAAATACGGCGAAAATGCCTTTTTGGGGTGAAGTTGGTTGAACGTGTAAATTTTTGAATTTGCAGGAAATTTAATAATAAACAAATTTCCTGCGCAATGCAGAAATTCTTCTGGTAATTCGCGAGATAACTTGGAATCCAATAACGCTAAAATACGTACTTAAATAATTCTAGAAAATCCTCGAAATATGTATAAAAACTTATAAATTTCTATCAATTTTATTTTATGCAACTTTGGTTTGTTTTTCTCTCAGTTTTAAAAACAGATTTTATAAATGTTTTATCAGTAATTATTAATTTGGTGCTTATTTATTACTTAGTTTTTATTTTTTCCCTAATTATTTTTAGAAAATTTGACTGACAACACTGTACTTTTCTTGACAGAGATTTTTATTAAAAAACGTCATTGGTAATAAAAACATAACGTCCTGTTGCCGATTGGTGGAAGAATTAGCGGAAATTAAACTTATTTGGCTTAAATAGGATTTTGCAATATAGTCTTTTGCATTACATCAAAGTTTAAAGAAGAACATAGAGCCCTAGTTCTTCCAAGCAATTACCATAGTATATGACCTAAATTTAAAGGAAAGTTTTACTAATTCTTCCTCATAGTGAGCTTCCAAATTTTTATCCGGCATTAGTCATAAATATTTGTTTCTGCATATTTTTGAAACGGCAACAGCGAAACATATGTCAACCATCACAAGCCATCCAACCCAATTGAACCTTATGTGAATACACTAGCCATCAAACAAGAGACTAATGCATTGTTGCCGACTGGCAATAACCGTCAGCTTATTTAATGCGTTTTTGTGGTATGCGTCATTTAATGGTCTCGATTTGAAAACTCCCATCCTTCATCGGTTTGAATTATACTGGACCCGAAAGTATAATTTTTCATAGGTGAGTGCAATACAAAACGTATATTCTTCGATCATAACCCATTAACTTCAGCTAGGTAAACTTTAAAATTACCTGTCAATAACGCATCGCGAAACATAAAACTCAGACGGTTGATCCTTCTTGAATCGATGCCCCTGAAATATTCGTTAAGGGGTGTAAAGGGTTAGATCCGAAACGACACAATAAAGGTGCATTTTTCAATTATAAACCACTTAAAAGAAGTATAAATTATTCATGCAAAACTCTGTTATAAAGTCATTATTATGTCATATGGATCTGAGAGGATTATGGAACGTTCTGATATGAATATTGTAATTTAGTGAAAGTTACCAAGCTTTGTTAATGGAAGATTATAGATTTACGTACTTCTATTTGTTTACTTATTTGTCAGATATAGTAATTGGTCAAATTTATAAAATATAGTAATCGACAATAAAATGTCGGTGGTGTACTCTTGTGCAGACATCTAGATAAACAAAAAAAGATGTTTGTAGGCATTCTATTTATTCGGAATGATAAAAGTTTATGGTTCACAAATGTTGAACTTTCGAAGAAATTTTATTAATATTGGGCAAGAATTTACTGGGGTTTTGTTCAAACTTACACTAAGTTCAAAAATTAGTTGCCTTTTATTAAAGATTCCAAGTTCAAACCAAATGAAAAGTGCCTATTTTTAGTAAAAAAGGTTGTTTTATCGAAATAATGGATAATCCCGCATTTCTATGTGCTTCTAAATTTGACACCAAACTAAAACATTTTGTTGTATAAATAGACCCCAAATTCATTAGCAACAAAGGATGGTGTTTTTTTAAGTTTTGATAATAACTGTTCATTATATTTATTATTATGAATACGAACGAGAAAGTGTTTGGCACGTCACCGAGTCATTAGCCATTGGCATTAAATAAAGAACTGCAAACAATAATATTTGACACTTAAAAATATGGCCTCAATTGTTCATGATCACATCATAAAATTACTCCCGTATGAATCAAATAAAACTTATATCACACAAATCTTAACCGAAGTTTCACTACCAATCCCGGTTACTTCCCCTAATCACTTATTGTTTCTTATTTACATACATTACCTTCTATAATTCTATGGGTAATCTCAGAAATAATTAGCACATTGACAATGTTGCTCATATCTGTTCAAATTTCGCGTATGACCGGGGATAGGGCGCATCAACCAATTGCAAGTGCCAAATCTTGTTTTCTTTCTGACAGCAAAGGGCCTTGTTGCCACTTATCATTTGGTTTCAAATTTCTTGACACGATACGAGGATGAAGTCATTAGCCTTTTGGTTTCCTAGATTTTTCTGATATGGCTAAAAATATAGCCTATTTGGGGGTAATTATTCTAATCTATGCCTGGTTTTCAATAGAGTGTGAACGCCCTGGTTACCCACTAAGCAATGGGGTCACTGAAAATTACATTGTTGCTTGCAACACAACCCAGTTTATTGAGGAGCGTTTTAGAGTGAATTATTACGTTAATTATGTATTCGACGTAAATTATCAGATAACGTGACAACGCGTGAAGTGGCCTAAAAGAGGGACTGAAAATATTCGTAAAGGAGAATCATAAAAAAATGGAGCAAATCACAAACTTGGAAAAATTTCGACTTGGAGAAGAAATAGTGTGAAAAAGTGTGTGACAAGATACATATGAAGTGGACGAAGAAGGAACAATAAATTTAAAAAAAACAAAGACAAGAAAGAAAATTATTAATTTGCGAAAATACATAATCAGTGTGTCTTTGCAGGGATAAGGTATTAGTTTTTTACCGAGCTCCACGTTTATTGACATTATCTGGTCGTCCAAAATATTACAGCTTCCGTTTTCTTGTGGTTAACTATAAGTTACTGAACAATTGGGTATGAGGAAGCTGTGCGTAACATGGGTGCCGCGATTACTCACAATTGAACAAAAACGGGGCTGTGAGGATCTTCCAAGGGAGTGTTTGACACCATAAAGCCGAGTTGTTTCGCCGATTCATAACCACGAATGAAACACGGGTCCATCGTTTCACACATGACTATCTTCCCAAGGAAAAAACAAGAAACCGAGAATATTACACAAATTTATTGCAGCTTCTCATCGAAGGAATTAGGAAAAAGAAATCGCATTTGACGAAAAAGAAAGTCTTGTTCCATCAAGACAACGTACGTGTCCGCGCTTGCGTCATCGCGATGGCCAAACTCAACTTGATTTTCAACTTTTTTTTCGCCCATCCTATTCGCCAAATTTAGCCTCATCAGATTATTGAGTACTTTCAAATTTGAAAAAACGACTAAACACTTGAATTTTAGCAACTTAAAAGTTCTCCTAATTCTCAAAATAAAAGCTTTGGGAGTGCTCCGCAATAACAGAAAAGTTCGTACAAACAACAAATGTTCCCTTCTCATTATTTATATGAAGTTGGATCGAATTGAAGGTATTCGGAGCGAAAGCTTTAGCGTAGCTGGGAACTTTAATTAATCTTCCATATATATTGATTACAATTTTTTTCAAGGGCCCAACTTAACTAATTACGACGAAACTACTAAAAGGTCCATATTATCCTGAATTGCCTGTGGCATGCGATTTAGTAATTCAACAAAAGATAACACTATGAGATATTGAATATGTGGTGTGGAAAGCGACTTATTGCCAAATGGCATTTAATTCTGTTGAACGTTAAACAGAACGAAAGCAACAGTCACTAAATCCGTTCGTACTTCTTCGTGATAAACTCCTGGATTTTTATTTAATTCATATTTTTTCATTTTTCTGATGGCAGAAGTCATATTTCGCTTCAATATTAAATGCGAACTGCAGTTCAGTAAGGATTTTGGAGTCGAAGATTTTGGAGAAATAATTTCCCGTCTGAGTCGGAGCGACATTTACATGATTTCCCCCAGTTACCGGTTCGACTGTGCCTAAATTATAGACCAGTTATAGTCGAAAATGATAAGGAGAATGGTGGGAAAAAAACGTGCTGTTTCAAGTTATACCTTCATTTAATGGAATTTAATGGAAATTGGCGTCTGCAAAGCTTCGCGTGATTCTCCTTATTACAGACATTAAGCGTTTGCCCTGTACAGTTTTCCTTTACAAAAATATTTCGTACTTTATTTTTTGATTCTTTTACTTTTAAAGTGCACACATGCCCTCATGTCTACGTGTGTGTGCGGAGTCAGAATTTTTAACCTGCGTGTTGTCATGCTATTTATTGTTAATATTACTCGGTGAGATTAAGCCTGATTGATATATTATGTGACTCTAAACCTAATAACCTATATTTAAGCGGTCAGGTTGAGGTATGCAAAAATCTGCATGTAATTAATCGGGGGCAATGGGGCAATTATAAAAAATTAATCTAAATAACGGCGCAGTTCTAGTTAGAACTGGATCTTGAGGGGTGTTTTGTGAGTGAAATTAATGTTGCAAAAAATTACCTTTAGAAATGAAAAGTTCCGTTTAATGGTCTCTTTTGGAGATTTTGGGAGTGCCGCGCTTCAGGTGTCTGGTGCCGACATTCGGCTACTTTTGTTGCCAAATTTTTCCTTTCGGAAATTAATTCAGAGTTCAAAATTCAATGTAGAAATCAAGTAGATGAAGTAATTCATAATTAAATAAACGTTTTCCTAATTACGGCGATAAAGCCTCAATCCAGATAAAACCTTTCAGTTAAGGCAAATCGGTGCGCTGCTCTTTGAACGCGTTAAAATGCCTTTGAGCCCCTCATAGTGTACAGTGTAGCAAAGAACATCTGAGAGTGCGGAAATCGCGGGTTTGAGAGAAAGAAAAAATTATTTAAAAAAATTAAAAATACGCACTCGTAGCATGAATCTAATCAAAACTAGGAGAAAAATTCGCGTATTAATGAATTTATAGAAAATTCTTCAACCTAAGTTGCTGATGCAGGAGAATGCCTATTTTGGACAAGTGTGTAATGAATACCATCATCCTCGATGGAGGATTTTGCGCTCCAAAAGACTAATTCTCCTAACGAAATGTTTCTCGTTATAAGTGTATTAATTTCCCGTTGTTAATACTGTAAACATCTTAAACTGAAATCTGTGTCGAAACAACCTCAGTAATGATTCATATAAAATGTAGATCGTGCCTTATACCCGCTTAGGACTCATTGGAACTTCATTTGCATCAACAATCTACTCAATTGGGGGCTTATAACTAGCCCCGATAACACATTTTTTATTTGCCCATAATAAGAGAATTAGGGGCCATTAAAATTGACGAATTATATTTGCCCTTTTTTCGATTTTTAAGACCGTAAAAGCTATTTTTCCAGACCCCACTCTGCGTTAAAATCAATTGTGTATTTCTCTGCGAACTAACAATACTGCCCATTTAGACCCATCCGAATCAAGCGAATTTCCCAAAATGAATCTTTGTGTTGTTTAGCAATTTACCTCTTCAGTACTGGTTGTAGAAATCTCGGTCAATCCAGAAACTTGCACACTGCGTCCCCTCGAATCCTCCCTCAATTCCAGGTACCCTGAAGATGGATTGAGCAGGTCTCTGATGTTTTCGTTATATAATTCTATGTAGGACATGGTAACCTGAAAGAACAATGCAAAAGTTGAGTCTGAAGCAGATTATTCAAATGATTCCGGGTGTTGGCCTAATAGGATATGTGTTCCCAAGGCGTGAGCCCGAATCATTTGTATCTTAATAGCCTACTAACTTTTGTAACAATTTACTTTAAGTCCCACAATCAACTTCCTCTACTTTATTTGACTATTAGGGAAGATTGCCATCTAAACAGTTTTAGAAACATTCACGAAACTCGTTATTTTCCGTGGAGTTAAAACACCTCTCCCCCTTAATTCGCATTAAAATTTTATTCAAACGACTATGTATCCTAATTCACATATTTAACATTTGCTCGTTATGTATCGCAGGTAGACAATATCTGATCATTCGGAACACGGCTTTGTATTATTCGAAAAAAACTGATATCGATCTGTACGAATCATGGAATTGAAAAGCGAAATCATCAATTTTCGTGTCAGTCTTTTAGTGTAAGGCTGATGTAAATGCTATTGTGAGCTCTAAGTGAAAGGAAATTCGAAGGAAAGCTCTGTTAGATCTAAGAACGTCGATATTCAATAATTTCCACTGACTGGAAGTAGTTTCCACATTTTTCGAGCAAATTAATTATCCCTCAACTATTTGAGTGATAGTTCAATGATTGAAAATACATGGCAACGATGACCTCAACCTCTGATTCTCAATATATGTTTTAAGTTTATTTACATTCATGAATGGCGGCGATTCTTTTTGTACATGAATAGATGTTAACGCTTTATGAATTTTTCGTCAAATTTTAGGTTCCAAAATTCAGAGTTAAAAACATTAAAATTCTCAAAAATTTGTTCTTATTCGGTTTCTGAGGACACGTTTTGAGATCTAAAACTAATTTTGAGCTTTTTTATAATTTTTAGATTTAAACGAAACTATACAATGGCGCGTAATAAAAATGTCAAAAGATTCAGAAATATTAATATTCAGCAATTGTAGACTTCAAAGGGACTTTGGTCAAATCACTAAACCTTCTAGGCACGTCTCTGGTAGCGAGATTACTAAGTCTCCATAATACTTTCGTCGAGAATCGAAACTTACAGAATATTCATCTTCTTTGTCTTTAACAGCCTGAAATATGTCATTCAAAGCCCGAATCATGATCCCTGGACTACTCCTGTCCCCCACCATGGTATGGGTCTTTCCAGCCCCTGTTGCTCCGTAAGCGAACACTGTGGCATTGTACCTACAACCAACACCAATTTATTAATCTTTCAAGAGCATAAATTCTTCAATTACCCATTTAAAACATCCTTGACCAAATGGCCAGTTGTCACCTCATAGACTTCCTCTTGAGTTGCTTTTTCATTAAACACCACATCAAATTTGTACTGTCTCTCCAGGCCTTTCTTCTGTCTAATAGCGTCGCTTTTTTCAAAATCCTCCATTATTACCGTCTGAAATGAGTTAATTATGTGTGTGAACAGACATTGTAACGAATTCCGTCCACAATAGTTTGGTATTGATGTTACAAATTCCTGTGGGGCAACGTTAATTAAATTAAAATCAATTTCAATCTGTTTAATGGAATGTGTCACGGTAAGACAGTAAACCTTTGCCATGTTGATTACTGCTTTATCTCTTGTATTATTCAAGATAATTACTTTGATTCAAGGTTCTTCCTGCAAAGGACAATAACAATAAAAATGTCTAGTTTATTAATTGAATCGGTAATACTACTATCGCAGAAGCATTAACCATATTTTCGTTTTTTCATTTGATATTTCGTTTGACGACTTTCAATTATTAAATTATGCATTTCGTGCGGCAACACTTTCCACAAAATCACAGCCTTCACATGTTCACAAGAAACCTTTCGGGATCACAACCTCATTGCAAGGTGTTTATTCGAAATTAAACAAGAAACGCCCACTCCGTAAATTGTTCACTCGGAATCAGACAAGCAACGCCCTCTCCGTAAAGTGATTACTTGAAATCAAACAAGCAACGCCCACTACGTAAGGCGATTACTCGGAATTAAACAAGCAACGCCCGCTCCGTAAGGCGATTACTCGAAATAAAACAAGAGACGCCCACTCCGTAAAGCGTTCATGCTCAAGAAAACAAAAAACGTCTGCACCATAAAATATTTATTAGGAAGAAAACAAGGGGCGCCACACCGTAAGTTGTTTGATCCACACAAATCACGAAAAGTAAACTTTAGCTTCCAGTTTTTTTTTGTCGTGGAAAGGAATTTTGTCACTCTTGATATAGTCGATTTTGTCGAATTTTCAATTTTGGGACTAGAGCCATCCAAAGTTCAGACAATTTCCAAACATGCTCATATTATGTTCCTCACAAATCAATAAAATACTTTCAATTCGACCCATTTATTATCTACACTTATTTTTTTTTCAGCGGAATTTCATGACAAGATAAACAAACGAATTATCCTACCAAAAACCAGCAGTACTTTACCCTTTATCTACATCGTTCCTGCATTGAAATCGATGTCGACCAAATTGTTATGTAAAAACATATATTATTAAAGTTGCTTTACATGTCATAGATTTATATCGAAAAGTGCATTTGGATGGTGAACATCATGTATTTCATGCATTTTTACGCAATTAAATAAATGATTTATCTTACCTGTATTCGACCGCAACGATATCTCTCATAAAAGGACGATTAAATGGAACTGTTGGATAAACAGAATTTGCAGCATAATTCTCTTGCGGTATCGACTTAACAAACAGAAAACAGAAAAAAAGAAAGTAAAAACAGATAAACTTTAATATCAATTTAAACTATCTGGCACTGTTAACATTTGCGTGACTTTTGTAGGAACGAGGAAAAGCCCGATTTAAAGGTCGGTTTTTAAAATTCAATATGTTGGGGGTGTTACACCATTTTTATCTATGGTGTCACTCTACCATGAATTATGACTCAGGAGTCATACTTAATTTTATATATACAAAAGGTCAGCTTTGGTATGCTTCGACTACGTAATGGCTCCAAAGCTATATCGACGATATCTGTCGTTCTACTTATTGGAACATATTCGCCAAACTTGGATGGTGATTATTTCTTCTATGAAATTAAATTCACACATTATAGTGCCTGAATTTCCGTCAGTAATGTTGTACTGGGTGTCCGTTGCTGGAGCTCATCCGTGCGGATCTCCCAATATGCAATTTGAAAATTTCGACTTTCCGTGGTATTAAAAAAACTAAATTTTGGTAAAATGTATTCATTTTTCCCCTGCTTATTTGACGAGAAAATTCTGAATACTTCACACTTAATCACCTCAGTTTTCCCTCTTCTGCAATGGAGCTATGACATAATCCGAATCCGACGTTTCGATACCTGACAATCGTCATCAACTTACGTTTTTTTTTATAAATTATGACGACGGAGATTGCCATGATTGGGCTTCGGACACGGACGCTCTGTACATGTTATTATTCTCGATTCTTGTGTGTAATACATGCAGGGTGGGTTTTTTCAAAGCATGACTATCGTAAAAATTATGTCGGCAATGGAAAAATTCAAAAACACGTCTACCAAGAAATGGTGGGGGAAAATGGTTGAAGGTATGAACTGGGTAGAAAAATGTTCACAAATACCGATAAAAGCAAAAAAAACTTTACTTTTTATCTATAACATTATTATTAATTTTTCGACAACAAAATGCGCGGAGGACGTGAATATAACGGACAACTATTACAAAAAATTATTAATATTGACCTGCAAATCTTACGCTTTGACTTAATTACAATAAAATTTTGAATTAATTATTCGTTTTATTACTTACTTCTGATTGAAAGCCGGTTAATTCTATGTCTAGGCGTACTCATGGAATTTGTATTCAAGACATTATGGGATATATTTGAGGGCGCAATTCAAGAAACTTTGATACCACAGAAAAGCTTATTGCCAATGCTTTCTGGTGATATGTCCCATGCATGTGCATGCCATAAAATAAAACCACTTGGGGTGGTTGGAGTATGTTTGATAGAGGGTAGCGAGTTCATCATATCCTCAATCATCTTCCCCCGCTATGTTATGGTTGACATGTTTTTGAATTTTTCCATTGCCGGCATAATTTTCAAGATATTGGCATTTACACTTTTGAAAAATCCGCTCTGTATAAATTTAAACCTGAGTACAAAGGAACTAATGGGACTGCAGTGGGGTTGTTTTCTGACAAATGAATGGGAAATCGGCGTAAGCCCAGAGGGCGAGCAAATCAAGGAAGAAATCTTACACGTAGCCTACATTTATATGCAAATGAGGCTCAGCATTAAAAACCTCCTTGATTTTATGACTAAAAATAGGCGCCGAAACGTCAAACCGATTACTTAGGCACGATTTACGTATACCTGGCACATACTGAAACGCAAATTTGCTCCTTGGCCGCGTTGGGGGCCCAGGCAGTGCTGAATTTGATTTATTAAGTTACATCGTGGATGTACGTCACTGCTCGCTAATCAGCTTGGCAAAATTCGGCTCCATTCATAAACGACTAATTCATTCATGCACAATTCATGAAACTGAACAAAAACACGCAGGACGTACTAGAGAAGTCTGCACCGGAAACAGAGTGGAACCTTGTTGACTAGTTGAATTCTTTCATACTTTTTCCAGCCATACACCGCTGCTAATTAATTTTTCTTTAGCCCTAATTTCACTTCTCAATGCAAAAAGACTCACGTAAAGTTTTTGAGATTTTATTCCAGTTTCTGATTTTTTTTTACTTCCAATACTGCATGGAAAAGTGAGAGTTTAAGATCTAGGCTTGCGCTACTTTAAACTTTGACCTGCTCGGAATCCTCAAGGTGCCCGTACGAAGAAAACGAGTGAAATATCGGCTTAAATTATTAATCCAGGGTTTTCATGAAAAGACCCGGGATTAAAATAAATCTGCTCTGAAAGACCAGTGGCGTACCGTAACAGTATGTGACAGAGCAAGCGCAGTACCGATGCCTTATTTTAAGACAAGTGCCGAGCTTTACCTCTGGATATCTTTCGCTTCAAAGTTTGCTATGGGCGTGATTTCAACAAAAATGCATTGACATCTAGCGGCGTATCCGGTGGATCTAGAACTGTCGGAAGATTGCATTGGTGAAAGCAGAAAAATGTACAGGGCGCGCCCTTTGAGGAGGGGTTTTTAAAGTGCCTAAAATCCAATTAGCTTTCGCATAGTTCATTTTTGACTCAAAAATTTTCACATTTTCCAGAATTTTACTGCGTTAGAATAATAATAATAATAATAATAATGCAATTTTCGTGTGTATGAAATTAACTACGACCTGCTACCACCGCGCGAGTCTTACAGGATCTCATTATTTGGATGAGGCGGTTCCCCTCTCCCTTCTTACCCCTCCCCAACGGGAGAGTGAAAAGGCATTTTTTTGTGAAAAAAGTTATGATAATATTAATAATAATGACGATAATAAAAATCAAATGGTTTTGATTCTGTTCTGTCTATTGGACGAAAGTAACTGACATCAACTTGTGGGTTCACTCCAACATAAAAATAGAAATTTAAGTGGAAAAAACAATCAGTTACAACGGGCCCGACATCACACTCCGGGACAAAACATTGTAAACCATTTATGTAATTGATGCAACGTTTCCACCAGATCAGATAACAGAAACGTAAATGCGTATATATGTGAACCTCAAAATGAAAATAAAAATACTTTGGAAAGAGTCTAGGGACTAAGTCACCCCATTCGTAAGGTCACCAACAGACATCACTTCGTATATTTTTACGAGACATCTAAAAGAAGTTAATCTTCGCAGAGGAATAGCTTCGACGAATCAAAAGCCGTCATTTAAGAGGTGTAACATGGGGTGAAAAATAAATCACTGAAATATAAAGCTATAATTGTTCAGAATTGGCTCCACAATAATAAAACGTCTATTAATAAAATTATATTTATGATTTCTTGCATATTCAACATGCGACGGCAAATAGAACTTGAATACAAATTCGTCCCAATTACATACGTAATATCTACTCACTGGCAAGAAACAGCAGTAAAACTATGTTAAATAGACTTATTCGCCGCAAATATCCAGCAAATTAAATCAATCAAAGAAGGATTACAACTATCATGAAATATCTCAAAAACTGCTAGAAAACTTGCGTAATAATTGAAATTCCGGACGTGCTTCATCTTGCACTTTCGAACGCACTTTTCTCTGAGTCATGCAAGAAAAAGTCTATGCTGAAACCTGAAGCTGCAAATTTACTACAAACCTTTTTATCAGTACCATAAAGCACTCTCTGGGTCTCGTCATTCTTCAGCGGTCTCACTCTCACCGCCACCATCAGCCTTTCTTCGGCACTTTTGATCTGCGGCCGCGAAGAAGTGTCGCTGCCCGAGGAACTTGGGGTCTCTGGACTCATCATAAAGCTACGAAATGTTCAGTATTTAAACATCGAACAAACAATTAAGTCATAATTGAGAGTTCGAAGCGCGTTTCTCGTTCTTTCGCGGCATAAACAAACTAATTGCGATAGCGAAGCGCCAGGGCTTGCAGCTACACCCAAGCGACACTGAACTCTACGTTAACTGCGAAAGTTTCCCCAATGGAAGAGTTTAGAACCAGGGCCAACTCTTTTGGAGGCTCCCTCCGCTTTTCCAGCGTAATATTCAAATCGGTTTTTCAGTTCTGCCCCTCCACTGTTTAAGATTTGTGATTCGGATTTTACGATGTTGTCAAATCAGCAGCAATAGGCACCCTGGAACTATGTAAAAGTTTCTGTGTGTAAATGTACATGGAAGATAATTTCCATGAAAATAATGGAATCATCCGCTTGGCAAAGATATCTGCGATTTGATTTTGTGGCGATGAGATCGAAAAATGGATGTCCGGATCAGCTTTCCAGACAGGTAATTGTGTGATGTAGTGAAATTTGAAAATAACTATGTATGAAATTGCCCTTTAAGCTATAGGATTTAAATATTCTAAGCTGCCTGTAACTTTCTAGTCGTTTGCTGCCATTCCTTACCATAACCGTTCGATAAAATTCAAATGAGTACATCAAAAGGAACGAGCAACTTTTTTAGCCCTTTTCAGGGACTTGTGGTACCTGTCGAACAGATATGCACAACAAATACTTAAGAACCCTTGATTGATGGCTATACTGTGGATTCCGAATTTTATAAGCATCGATTTCCATACATATTCTCAGAATTTCCTAGTTGAAACGATTCAATTAAGGAAGTTGAACGTTATAGATAAACTAAAATGGCGATTAGCGTGACAACACTATTGAACCAACCGAAAAAACTACAAGACTTAATGACTTATTACCTGCATTATTTTACGTATTATTCATTATAAATACCTAAGGGATAAAATTCCAATTAAACGCTGGCCTAGACCCTTTTCGTGTCCCTTAATATTTAATTAAAAGGCATCTACAGATCGATTTAATCTATTATAAGTTAATACGAAGGTCAGGCCTAATTGTATTGGTTTTGAATGTGAATGAAATGGAATTCTAAAGATGTTGCGCTCATACACATATGATATTAAATAACTCAAATCAAACTTGAATCAAAATTGACATCCGTGAAAAGGTCGTCCACGACTAGGACGTCCAGCATCGAGACTTGGTAAGGCAATGGTTAAACGGGGCTTGGTTAAATAGGAGAAGAATTGCGCATTTACAGGAGTAGTTTCGCTTTGCACGCAGACGCACAAAATTATTTTTGGGTTTTTCAGTTGTTTCGCAAAAGTAAAATGAAACTTTCAAATGTTTTTTCCGTTTTTTTCGAAATAACTGAAAATCCAAAAATTTGGCAGATTGTTGAACCATTTGCTAGAACGAGCAACTTTTCCCCGTTTAAGGAAATCAGTAACATTTACCGTTTACTAGCCCCCTTGCCGGATATATGTATATACGTGGGTTCACGTTAATTCTTAACTAAGTGTTTAAGAGGAGGAATCTTGAAGTAGCTCCTGGCTAATCTTGACCATTTGCGTAGGGTGATTAAATGTACTATATTTCATAACATCTGTAGACAATTGCTCTAGATCATTATGTTGGGTTACTTGCTTTGTACAGTGACGAGGGTTGGGAGTGTTCTAATTTTAGGAAATTGCGTCATGGTGGCACATTTATTTGCGTTGTTATGAAATTTAATATAATCAGTTTTAATAGATTCGTTTCACTCATCATTGTAAAAAAATAATTGGTTAAAAACCTCTAAACTGGGACGCTTCCACTTTAATTTTGTTTCCTGTGAATCCCATAATTCGTTTTAATCGAGCGTAAAAATTTACATTAGCGATAATCTCGGAAATGGTAAAAGTTAATTACATAAAAACGGTTATTTATGTGAACAACAAAGACATTTGTAATTTTTTCATATTGAATTGAAATTTTCGATAATTCGAAAGAAAATATAGAACTCTATCGATTCGAGCAATAATGTAGATCTTCTTTACCACGTAGTTCTCGAACTATTTACATCGAGACTTATCCTGTATTTTTTTACGATTGAGTACAATGGCGATCGACTGAGCTCACGCACCCCATGAACTGTTAAGCTCTCCGGGTCGTGGGTTCCGTCCACATCGTCCTTGTTTTAACGACGTCAATGGGTTCGAAATGATTTTAACAAGCATGTCCTAGAAACGGGAAGAAATCATGGAAAATAAGAGGTTACATTGAAAAGGAGGGAAAATTATCGAAAACCTCAAATGTTATTGAAAATAATTGGTTTTATTTCAACAACAAATGCTAATAACAATAGTGAAACACAATACACCGAGATAAAATTAAAAATGCTACTGTCCACTTGAAATAAATACATATGGTTAGATGCCAATGTAGGTAAGTGTTAATTTTTGTATCAAACATCGATTTTTATTCGAAACGCTCATTTTCAAAAATTCTCATAAAATATATGTTTATCAATTTTTAAAAGGCTCTAAAAACATGTCCTGAATTAGTGAATATAAGGGAAAACCATGAGTGATATGTAGTACGCTCCGAGCATTAGGCTTGAGGAGTTGCGTCACCAATGGACATAATCTCTATACAGCGTGTACTAAACATGATTCATCTTCAATTGAAAAGTTGTTTTAGGTAATGTTCTCGCATGAGATAGTTTACATTCATGGCTAAATTTAAGCTGGCACTACGCCATTTCGCGTTAAATAGGGCTACGGTTTGGAAACCAAATTTTCTTCTATTTCCTCTTTTGTTATTTTACCGCAATGTACTAATCACTTTAGGCCTCTGAACATGAGAGTATTGTTCCTGAAAACTTTACCGCCGTAAGTTCTTTAGGTTTTTCCGTGAGTATCGAACGAAAGGAAAAAACTATGACGCAACTCCACAAGCTCAATACTAACACTTTCGATCTAGAGGCGGAAAGAGAAACAGCAAATAAACTGTGTTGGTACCAAGGTGACGTATAAACGACGTTATTTTTATGTCGTATCTGTTGTAGTCACGTCATTCTAATACGTATATGTAACGTTAAAAGTAAAAAGGGAGTATTATTGACGTGTTTTTAACGTCACCTTTCTAATGGTGTACTTATTAGAGGAAATTCAATGTGGTATCTGGAAGAAATGTAATGGTTTGGCACTGGAAAATATTTTTATATAACTAATAAGCAACGATCTTATTACACCTACCTACCTCAGAAGAGCTGTAAAAATAAAATTATATCTAGATTCAGCATTCAACAGAGAGTCAGACTCATCATATTAAATAATATTTAAGCCTACCTACATTCTTTGTTTATTGCCTAGAATTATGCCTATGGAATGCATATCCACCTAACTAAAGTTACAGAATGCACAAAGCTCAACGCGTTTTAGATCATTGAAATATTCACTAATTATAAGTCGGTTTAAAACACGATTCTTGAGGTTGACTTATTAACAAACTTCTCAAATCTCTATAGCAGATCTTCCAACACATGGAATGGCAGTTCAACATCCAAAATGGTTGATTACGTGTAAACCTTCGAGATGTAACATCACTTTGACCAACTTATAAGGTACACTACGAATATCTGGCATTTCAAGCTGGTACTACAATGCTAAATATAAGGGGTGTTTCTGATTTTATGCGACCGCAGTTATGCCAGAACCTCGTAAAAGTGGAATAAGTGAGCAAATGTGGAAGTTATAAGATGGCGAGGTTTTTGCACTTTTTTGAGCCACCCCGTATATTTAAAGTTACGCCCCCCCCCCACATCTCTGCCTCCATCTTACAACTTTTGTAATTAAACTGTTTTTCTATTTTATCTCCGCGAGGTTTCTAAATACTTGCTGTCGTATATAATCTGGAACACCCAGTATACAGAGTATTAATAAATTTCCAAAGTACCTACAACGAGTTTAGAAAGCTAAACTGAGTTCAAAAAAGCACAAGTTAACGTTAAACATACACTCTGAGTCACTTCAATTTATCATTTCTTACTAACATTCTTGAGTGGCATGGGTTTGCTGTGCTTTCACAATCCGCAGGGTATTTCTCTCTATTATCACAAGAAACAAATTTTCCCCCAGCACCAATCAAGAAACAAATATAACTAAAACGCCCAATTTAAGCTTTAAGTGTGACGACGTCCCTCATGGGCACGAAACCAAAATTCAGCCTCATCTGCTCCAAGAACATGAAGGTGAGGATAGTTTGGGGTGCCAAGCGCACGAAAGCAGGCACGTAACCCTTAAAAAAGCCCATGGGCCCCAATTTTGCTGTGTGCACGATGATGGCTCCCAGAGACGAAAACTCGCCCGGTTTTGCGTTCATCGCCCTCGTTTTTATCACGTCGAGAGGCTGAGTGAGAGAGGTTGCTATGGCACCCTATTGAAGAGAATTGAGTAGAGGATAGCTTGTTGGAAAATGGTTGCTGTAAAATTGCCATTGATCCATGCTTACCGCACTTAGACTAGACAAGAAGTGAGTGGTGAGGTTGTCGCTGAAGTATCCGGATTTGAGGAGTATTATTTTTATTTGATCGTAAAACGAGAGCTGACCTATCGTCATGAATACGGCCCTGGAGGTGGCAGTGGAGGCTCCGCTGAACAATCTCCTGATACCCTCTTCTTGGTAAACGCGAATTAAGCCATCCAGTGCATGTTTGTAGCTGAATATGACACAAATAGTAGAAATATTATTTGGATACTAGCAAACACTCACTTTCTTCGATTCTCTTTGGGTAATTTAATATCATTCTGCATCCGGACGTTGACCATATCACCGGGAGTACCGACGAACCCTCCACAAGCACCTAAAGCATCGTCAAAACCGAATAAATAAACCATTCTAAATTTCGAGAATTTTAAAAGACCAAGGCATAATGGTTTGGTGAAGTAAAATGAATTTTCAGAATATTGCGATTCCAACCCATGTAAATTTTTTAATATAAAAAATATTTTAAAATTTTCCACATTGCTTTTTGTGAAGGATTAGAGATCTTAAAATTATTTTTCGAGTCCTAGTTGATATTTTTATATGATTTTAGAGATTTAGATAATTAAAAAAAATCACGTGATAACCGCTAAAATTAGTTTCATTAAATAATTCGAACGACAAAATTTACAAATGAAAAATCAAAGCTTTTAACAAAGAACTTGGGATACCTTGAATTTTTCAAACATTTTTAGATTCAGCAGATTACCACATTCTACCCCAGAACCGTTTCGATTTTTTTATATTTTAATTAAGTATTATGTATTTAATTTTTAAATGAAGAATCACACGACAGTTATTTTTATATATCATTTTGGTTTTGAATTCTAATTACCAGAAAAATAAAATACCTGAATGTACATATTTTTTCAAATCACCCTGTATATAAACGTTTTTGAATATTGTGAAATTTTGACACGAAGGGTACTTATGTACGCATTTCTTAAATTTACTGATTAATGTCCTTACCAGCCCCTGCAGCTAAAACAACCTTAGACGCGAAAGAATCAGGTTGATACTTCTGTTTGGCCACCTCGTATATCGCGAAACGCGTTGTGGAATATGTTAGCTGCCTTAAGAGTGACGCTGACAGTCCGTTATAAAGAGCCAAGAATCCTGCAAACACCACGATATAAGAAAAAAATCAAACTTAGACATCTTCTTTGCCTTGATGCTTAACAACATTCCGAGCCATTTGCATCATACTGAGCTGAGTTTCTTGTTGAGTCTGCAAATGCACTTTGAGCAGATCCAGGGGATGGGTGCAGCAGGCTGCAAAGGCGGAAGACAGGCCTCCGAAGTACCATCTGGCTACCCTTTTTTGCTTCTCTATTGTCATGGTTTGAAATATATTTTCGCGTAAGGCCTAAATCAAAAATTAGACAAAGAATGTGGATTTTTGATAAGTGCATTATTATTGAAAATTGTTTATAGATTTATTGAACAAATACGTACGTGAATATTAAGAAATATAAGTTCAGTACTTGCTATCTTAGGTACACGTTCAACTATGAATCTATATAAAAATCACGTTCTGCGGGATTATTTTTGGAATCCCATTTTTAAGGAACTTATCTAATAATTAAATGCGCTTATTCCCTTGCCAAAATTTATAAATTCGGACGAATTGCGTATTTTAATCTTCGAACGAGTGAATATGAGTTTCAGATATTTGATACAGCAAGTATTTATTTATCAAATATGTATTGTATCTAATATAATTATCTTTAAGTTTATTTCCATTTGTATTATATCCAGTGTTATATAGATAAAGCTATTTGTCGTATATATCGTTAAATTTTTAATAGGGTCTGATGTTTGCATTTTTCCTTGTGTCGAAAAAAACAGATAATATCCTGCAAAAGTTACATCATGCCACTGTCCAATCATTTTTATTATTATACATATAAAGTTTTCGCGTGAATCGTAGAAATTTATATGTTTATCATTTTTTACTTTACATTGGAATTAGTAGGGAATGTCGCAAACAGTAAACAAAAAAGATATGATAACCACAGCACAGTTTCCATGGTCTCTCAGAATTAACTGACGAAAGAGTATATAGTTTAGACTTGCACAATGAAATGAGAACTTCATTCCTGTAACATTTGATGCAGATTTTAGTCTTTTATTCAGACCTCATACCTACCTCTTGGGACCTATTAGGACCTCGTGTGCATTCTTATCCTTAAATACCGCTTCAAACATCTCAAAAATGGTGAGATATATTACAAGAAAAAACCAAGAGGCCAAAAAAAATAAACTGAACAGCTTGATTTTATTGTAAAATTAACCGTTTGCGGTGTCCCAATAACAGTTGGAAAAATTGAACAAATAGGCACATCGGGCAGAAAATATTAGTTAATAATTAATTTCAATTGGATTTTCTAATAAAACCTAGAAAATACAATGTCAAGCCTTGAACTTAGTGTGCTAATTGGTAGGTACAACCTGCAAAACATTACAGGCCTTTGCTTTATTCAGAAATCTCAAACCTGCCACCTGGTGGCCGCTCAATTTTCACAAGTTCAATGAACGCATCCGCATTGCCAGACGGGCAACCTTAAAATTAAAAAATTTAAATTTACATTACAATTTTGGTTACCCAAATGAGCGGATCAGTGTCGCTCATAATGGTGACTATTAATTCAGTATTATAGCAACGTAAACAAGTAGTAAGTTGTATTTGCATTGCAGTTTTTGGACAGTTTACTGTCAGTGTGACGTTCAATTTTAGGAAAAATGTAGCGCTTTGGCAACAACGCCCAGACGCCAGAAAATGATGAATGTCAAGATTTTTTTTGAGGTTATATAAACAAAAACGTGTTATGAATCTTCGCTTGTGACTTACTAAAAAAATCGGAATTCCCTTCGTTTGGCACCTCTCAGGGTCAGGTAATAATCTAAATATCTTGCTTAAACTTAGAATTTTCTCCTCGACACGCTCATAGTCCACTACTTATAATCCACTATATGTACACCACGAGTTCTTTCGCTGTTGATAAGCGTCTACATAAGCAGGAGGGTCCAGTTTTTGATATTAATTACTTCAAGGTTATCACATAGTTTTCGGAATTGGTAGTTCCATCGCCCTAATGTACGGGTTATTGAATTCGAAAACGAAATTATTTACCTTGAGCTGCGCAAATTTCCTTGAGAATTGTATTGATTTTTCTGTGTAGAACTCGGACCAATGGACGCTCAGGAGGATCAAAACTGTACTATCACTATGGGTCTAATATCACATTTTTAAGTGTAAATTCAAATTAGAAACGACAACATGATTCATTATTCATGGCAAGTGAAGGTGACTTTGACCCATTTGTCAATATGACTTAAATTAAAATTTGTGAGGATGAATGCATTTAGCAAGTGCATATTCAAAGGCACAATCAAATATGCTGTAACTAGTTATATAAGAAATGATAGTTGCAGCTTGGGGGTTCAAATAATTCCAGTATACCTGATTTCAATATAAAAACTTTGTATTAACTCTCCGATAAAACTCAACTACAATCTAATAGTTCACTAAGAAGTGACAGTTTCACTGCCAGATAGATTAATACGAATCATATGCATTTACCCTGAATTGAACTCTTTAAGTTAATGTCAAGATCAGAAGTTATACGCTTGGTAATTTTTAATTCAGTGCAACTACTTTACTGTATATCTAACTATTCTTAAAATCTCCATTACTTCAGTAGTTTACCTCTTGGTTTTGCCTCAGATTTTAACCAAGTATAACATTAGTCATTCTATTTCAGGTGAAGGGAATCAAGATACCCCAATTATGGCATCTTTAACAGACCCAACCATCTCCAACCCAGTACTGTCATCACTGAAAGTAAAATCTGAAGATAAAATCATTTTCATAAGAGAAAATTCCTTTGCTGACTCAAACTTTGTTATAACGCATCTCATAAAGCAATTGCTCTATCAGCAATGCCGGATTTGCTTTCTGATGATGCACAATAGCTTTGAGCACTATCAGAATGTAGGGAAAAAACTGGGGTATGATTTGCGGCAAACTGTTGAGATGGGCAATGTGAAAGTCTTCGATCCTCTCGAAGATTTAGTAGAGAACATCGGGCAACAACTTGAGGTAATAATTGGCTTTCACGACAAGTCAGAAGAACTTTAAAAACTGTTTTAGGATGCCAACAATGGCGGCATTCTAAACTGCCTCTTTGACTCTATTAAAAAGGAGATTGCCTCATTTCTCTCCAACTCGAACAGTCCCATATATTTGGTAATCGACGATTTAAGTCATTTTCTAGACTTGGGCGCTGAACTATCAGAGATGGTTCAGTTCACCAATAACTGCATTAATTTAACTGGTGAAGGAAATATTTTTGCTGTTATAAACTCCCATGTCAGCTCAAAAAATGACTTGGTGGTAGCCAATAGTGTTCAATATGTCTGCGATTTATTTGTGAATGTTTCATCTTTGAAAACCGGCAGAAGCACTGATGTAACCGGGTTAATGACTGTTCAGAGGGGAGAGAACGAGCAAAAGTACCATTTTCGGGCTTTCGACAGAGGGGTCAAAACTTTTCGTCCTGGAGAGGCTATTTTTAATTTATATAAATGACTTCAGTTGGGATATATACAGCCAGTGCCTAGAAATAAACGTATACGAGTTTGGCAAAAATTGTGCTTATTTTCTTACCTGGCGAAAACCTTCCACATTAAAATAACTACAAACAATTGGACTAAAATACTTTTATTCTTGTTATTATTAAGGTAAAATGTATGCAATGTTTTGACTAGAATTAGCCTACTTTTAGAATTACTTCATAATTATCGAACTTAAAAAGACATTGTCTGAGGAAAACAAACACTTATTTAAAGTTTTATTTAAAAAAAAACATCTAAAAAACGTGTGTAAAGACTAAGTAGTAGGTATGTACAAAAAAGAATGTGGCACGGACATACGAGGCGTTTGAATAAAGTTTTATTGAATGGAAGGGAGGCGATTGCGGGTTGGAAAATATATACAATAATTATGACTTATTAGACCGTAGAAGAATCTCATAAATTATTCTTTATGCCCTTAAAATTATGTTTCAGTGTTTCGTTCAAACGCATCGTACTACTATTAAAACAGAGCCAATCACACGAATTAGTGACAAATAGGGTTTATAAAAAATAACTATTAACTTCCATTGATTGCAATGTATAAAATGGTTTCTAAAATTTCCATTAAAGTACCAGAATTGGTACGGCTTTAGCGGATGTGTCTGGGAAAGTACAAGTAGGTACCTACAGTTATGACCAGGGAATATAAGAAGACAGTAACGCAATTTTAACCCACTTTCCAGCGAGTTATGTATACTCTTCCCCTCGAGGAATGAAAATACAAATAAAAAGAATATCCTGTCTGGGAACTGAACCTGCAGGTTTTTTATTGGTGGAAACTTAACATGCTAGGATTCTAACGCACAGCTGACATGGTCTATTCCGTTTTCAATACTATGAAAAGGGGAAAATGGGGAAACTTAAAACTTATTTTTTAGAACAATAGCGACGTATCATTTATTTTCTTTAAAAATAAACACATAAAGGTAAAATTTACGCATTAAAAATGAACCCATAATAATTACATAGTGCTTTCTTTCAATGTCACCTTTTATATATTTGTCTGGTGTAGTTTGACCACCGGTCTATCCTCAGAACTCCAATCCAAGTGCATATTTCTCTAAAATTTTCCTTTCAATCACGCAGTTCTCCATAGTTCCCTGTCAGTGGCACATTGTAGATACCACCTAAAGAAACACTAATTGATACTTACTTGTCCCTTTCCCATTGTGCCATGTGAAAGAAAACCAACATTTGACAAATTTATTTAGAAAAACCATTTGAAAATATTTGGAGGGTTCACATTAAATTGCATTTTATGTCAATGAGACGGGGGTTGTTACTCGTTAAAAACTCCCACGGAATTGACCATTAAAGCCTCCAATTAAAAATATCGCAAAAAAAATGCGGGCACTACAATAACTCGTTTCACATTAAAAATAGAATTTGAAAATCGATTGTTCTATCCCACGAAAGAAAAAGTCTATTTATATGATAAAACTAGCTAAATGTTATAAATTAATAAATACACTATAAATACAATTTGGCCTGGGGTTGGTGACAAAGGGCGCGTTTCTGGAACGTCTGCTCTGCCAATCGCGCCAGACCCTGTATAAATTTACATATAGAAATACTGACAAAATTGTCATGAAAATAAAGACAGTCATTGGCGCGTGTCTATCCTACGGTCGTCTCGGGAGGGGAATATTTTTCTACGCGTTAAAATAATTATGGTCGCTTACAAATACTATTGAACCTAAGCGATTTACGGGGTTGAGACTGCTACCTCTGGCAGTTGTAAACCTTAAATACGTTATATGTATTGATTGGCACCTCATTTATATACATTATTTTCGGGTACTAATTCAAGGGAAAGTGTTGCAAATGAGGTACCGCTTGACCGGATTACAAGTTTGTGCTAACATTCACACAGTTTCTGCTATTGCTATTATGCAGGTAGACGTTAGATTGACAGCTGGAAATGGGTGTTTTGTATTGTCAATAGTAGGCCAACTAGAATATAATACATACTAAACTGATAAGACTGTATGCCACTTCTTTATGTCACTTGTATTAGAAAAATATATCAATTCATTTCCTACTTACTCTTTCTCTCTCTCTCTCTCTCTCTCTCTCTGAATATTGACATACCTCATATTCCTGCAGTGACATAAATGAAAAGGCAGGTCGACGATTTCAGACGTGTTGCCCACATTTGACTTAACTCAAGCGTTTTCTGGGTTTTATAAAAATTTGATTGAACTTCCTAGGATTCCACGAGTCTTTACAAATAATTTTTAACACAAATGAAAAATACTGATTTGATTTGTCGCGTATTGCGGCCCCTCCTTCTGCACTGGGTCTGCGTCGCCTCGAGCGATGCCTTTTTGGACGTTTTCAGCTCTACGCGGCGAACGACTACCTTACGGCACCAGTTGCAATGCCTACCTAGAAAAAAAGAGGAAAAACGTAAAACCCTTTTTCCAGTAGATGTTGTAGATGTGTATGAAATTGTCTAGTGTGGAATATCAAAAACTTTACCTGTAATAATTCCGGCGTGTCTCAATTGCCGTTGGCACTTTTAGTCTGAATAATGGCCTGATTGTTCTTGTTGTTGCTGTCAGTACCGTAGATTTTACCCACTTTACCGGTCATAGAGGCGAGCAGCTCCTGGCTCTTTTTATGAGTCGCCCGCAACGATTGCAGCCACTCTTTCAAGCCGATCTCGTCTGGATTGGTAAGTGTGATCTTCTCCTTTTTACCGTCCTAAAATCCGATACATAGTTTCGTTTTCTCTAAAATGCTGCGGACCAGAACTTACCTTTAACGCAAGCATCCTTAAAACTATACAATTCTCATTCTTAACGTTTTGTAATTCGGCTGCTACTTCCTCGATTTGATCCATTAGTATCATTTCGGGCCGAGAGCCTTCAGGATATAATTCTAGCCTTAAGAAAATATTTTCTTTTGGGTATCAATTTGTAGATATTGAGAATTAGTTATTACCTATTAGGATATAGTTTGGCGTATCGCAACTGCCACGAAGCTGACCATGGCCCACCTAACCGTTTAATATATCCGTGCAAAATACAATCAGACTCTAAAATAAATGAAAAATAATTGGTTTAATCATATATTAATGCCGAGTGAGGCTTGAACTTTGAGGCTCACTAAACTCTCTGGCGACCATTATATGCATATAGTAATATTTTTATTGGGATTATTCTGGAGACAGAGAGTTTGGAGTACTTCGTATTTATCAGTAATGAAGTGTACTCTAAGAAAAAAAGAAGATATTTATGTATTTACAAACACATGTAATATTACTATTTTCTTAGAACCGTCGACACACGTAATTCCCCATTACTTATTTACGTATTTGTGGTTTTGGTATAGCACAGACAATAGGTTTTAGAAAATACCTTTTTCGTCGTCGTACGGTTTCTTCTGTTTCGTCTTCTTCCTTTCGTTTTTATCGGCCTCCTGATTGACAGACTCAAACACAGTTTCCGCCACTTCATTCTGCCATCGTTCTGATATAACCAGAGGGAAGTTTTTGTACAATTCTTGATCAGCATCTGTTAACTAATGACACAAATAGGCTCCATTATTCTTTCAGATAATTTCTTCCAGCCGAAAAGTTACCTTAATCCCTTTCGTATCCTCCTCATCAAAAGAACCAATGTCAAAAGCATCCGCTGCATTAACTTCCCCCCTAGGAGGAACCAGCGGCGGATTGTACTTTTGGTTGTACACCTGACTCCAGTCCAAACCCCCAAAGAAAGAATGTGCTTTTACTTCGTCGGAGCCGCTCCCGCGACATCCCAATCTCTTATCTACATCTCTCTGCAACAATCCCTCCAATAGGGATTTTAGATCCCTGGAAAACGAATCTGGGAGCTCCACATTCATCGTCAGCGTCATCTTGTCAATTTCGTGTTTGTCTTTCGTTTTGTGCTGGCGAAATGGTGAGTGTCCTTTGAGCAATTTGTAAAGCATACAACCGAAACTAAACCAGTCTGCTGATGAGTCATATGGCGTGCCCTAGAAAGGAAATTTGAAATGAGAATAATACCAAATATTAAACAACGAATGAAAATGGTGCTTAAAGCTCACCTTGCAAAGGACTTCGGGTGCCATATACCCGTGGGTGCCCACGCTGGCGTGGGGTTTCTTTTTGCTAAAATCACAGGCAAGTCCCAAGTCAGAGATACGCACGTGGCCGTGCTCGTCTAATAAAATATTGGCCGGCTTTAAGTCCCTGTACACAATGTATCTCCGGTGCATATGTTCTAGGCCTAAAATCACCTAAAAAATGCTCACTTTTAACGTTCAATTCTGTTAGAATACATTGAATCATTTTAGTGATTAGACATGCAGTATGTTTAAAGGACATTTAGAATATCGATTCTTTGCCATTGTATTGCAATTAAAACCAACTGAATGTTGTGAAGTTTTAAGGTTGATTTGACACTTCTGAGGGCTATTCTCTTGCCACCTTTCCAACGCAATATTAGGAAATGGAAACGAACCTCTGCAGCGTAGAAGCGCATCTCCTGTTCGGCAAAAACTCCATGTTGACTGAGGTGGTAATGTAGATCTCCGCCGTTCATCAAGTCCAAGATGAAACACAGCTTATCTGGCGTGTGGAAAGCGTAGGTCATACATACAATGAACGGACAGTCCTACGAACACAAAAACATTTTAACAAAAAAAAAATTGAAAGCTCGAATTTGTCTGTCATTATTAGCGTTTTAGCTCATGAAAAGCAAAAGCCCCTCGTTTTCTGCCTTCCGATAACATTTTCCAGTCAGGAAATTAGAAAAAAGAACGCATACGTTAAAATCTCGGCGTTCATGAATCGGGCCAGACAAACGAGAAAGACGCAGATCAAGATCTTTTTTAGGATGTTGACTAACCTGTCCGGTGGAAACTAAACTGAGCATGATCCTCTCGTTCAACGCAAGAGTTTCACCCTGTTTCATTTTGATGCGCTTCTTATCGAGGCACTTCATGGCGTACATCTTGCCGGTGTCGGCCTTCCGGCAGCCATACACCTCGCCGAAACCTCCCCTACCAATTATACGATGCACACTGAAGTCGTTCATCGATAACTGGAAAAGCAATAGATAAAACGATATAAATTAATCTTAGTTAATAAAATAGATAAATACATTCGTGTAAAATGCAAACCAATGATTCTTGCAGTGCGATTTAAAATGAACGCTTGTGATCGCATCACAAGTATTCATTTTCTGTCAAAGATTTCAACGCTTCGCGCCCCAAAATTCCCTCATCTTTTGAAAAATTTCTGTCCTTGGTAAGGTCTTGTGTCACTTGCTTACTTTGTTTATTATGAATTGAGTGTGTACTATACTGATATAATCGAGAAGATTATTGTCTCTTCCCAGTATTTCTGGCATAGAATTTCTTTGCTCGATACCTTAATTACTTTTATGTTACCCGTAGGAGAGATCAATGACGGGCAGCTTGACCCATTGTGTAATTAATATTAAACGCCTCTAAATGGTTATTTTTAACCGAAGCATAAAATGACCTGACACGCCTAACAATAGCTAGTTACCGACCATCTACGTGTAAACCGACCATAAACGATATTCGTTCGTAATTTACTCAAATTTATAAACATGCGACATAACAGCGTTGGCGGGCGGGTCTCCAGAGATTCCCCGACATTTTCTCTGTGGGAGTCTCTGGACATGAATTTAAAGCAGCAAAAAATTTGGCTAAAATAGAATTCTTAACAAAATGGTGCATGTAAATACCAATTTATACGGTTCAGTCTTTAGAGAGCGTAGGAATTAGGAATTAATACCAAAGATAGTTACAATTACAATCGATTTAAAATAATGTAAACTGAGAGCGGGAGTATTGAATAGACCAAGATAAAGCGAATGGAGGATGTTTCAACCACAACAGTTGCCCTATTTTTAGAATTCAATATTTGTAGCCGACCGAGCGAATCCCACTGGAAACTTCACGTATTGTAGGCAGTGCTCGATATTTCCTGTGAAGCATGTATAAATACGTTTTAGCCAAAAATTTAAACCCTCTTACTCACCTTAATATTTAATTCTAAACTTTTCCATTGTAAAAACCTAGTATATTTATCACTGAAACGGAAAAAGTGTTAATGATCATCTCTGCAACAATACTAAAGCCTCAAACCTTTCTAAAAATTGCTTAAACGGTTCTTCCCTAAGATGGCTATAAATTTCTTCTATATAAGGCTGAAATGGAAAAACACTTATAAAAATGAGGAAGAAGTGGTAGCATTGCAGCTAAATCACCTCGAAGAGCGTTGCAGGCACTTCTTGCCTCATTAGATGTTGCTGAACGTGTTGAAGGCACTCTTCTGAATATTCCTGCGAACAGGTCCAATCAATGAATTTAGAACTTGCACCAAAACAATGGAGTTAAGGACTTAAGAGACAAATAACGAAATTAACGTCACAAATAGTTGGCTACTCACATGTGTTCGAGCTAAGAGTTCCTTCATAATATATTTATCGTAAATGTCTTTGGCTTTTTCTTTGCGCTCCTCGTACGACTCCAGTTTCCCATACTCTTTTATCTGAAATGAACAAAGTGATCGACAAAACATCGGTGCAAAGATACATCGTTGCTAAAGAGAAATTTAATCGCAAACATGGCCCGCTGCAGAAACAACTGTTCTGGCAGGACGAGGATAAACTGCAATCTCCTCGTCAGTAAATTATTCATCCTGCAATAAACCCGCTGTAAAGACTCGTCCTAATCGAAAAAGCCCTCCTTTCGTCTGGATCCCGAAGCAGGAGTCGTTACCTAATGGTAAAGACGCCCCTTTGATGTTACCAAAGCGATTTCGAAAAGTCAACGAGGGACCGACACGATGACGTTTTAGTAGACCCCCCCCCTCCCCTTTTTTTCCTCTCTTTTTTTCTAAACTGTTATGTGGCTAAGGGGTGGGAATGGCTAATGACATTTGACCCGGGTTTTTCTGAATTGGACAGAATGAGGGCTCACTCAACGACAAAGACGAGCACAGTGATTTATCACCGATTTTGGGGAATTTGAAGAAATTTGAATTATATTTAATATACTCATCGGCACTGAAAACGGAGCACCATAAATTTTAATAAAATATATTTTTTTTTTTCGTTTTTGGTCCGATTCCCAACTTTCTTTCTGTAGATAAGGAGAAAATTATTCAAGATCAATAATGATTCTGCGATGAAACTGCGTGCATAACGAATGTAAGAGGGAACACCAAATTGATGTTCACTCTAATCTAACTTTAGAACGCATTTAGTTGAAAGCGAAAAGTGTTCAGGAAAGGAAGTGTAATGTATTCTCTATAATGTATTTTTAGAATCATGTTGATTTCTCGGCCGGTTTTAATGTTATGAATAACTTAAAATTGTATCGTTATGTAATGTTTCATGATCATAATAAACACAAATGACACTAAAGTAACTTCAACCCGAGATCGTAAAAACGCCATGGCTAAACTTTTAAACAATTTGTATGTAAAATGTTTTTAGAAGCGGGCGTTACCCCCATGTGAGCGAACGATTGCCGATATTCTCTTGGCATACCTAAAATAAAAGGGCGAGTGTCCTATATATAAATGGGAAGTGGAAACTGACTGTTCCCATTTCTCTAAAAGGGTTCGTGTCCCGGATATATGGTTAAAGGAGCAGCAACACGTTCCTCGCCCAAACACATGTCCCAAAGATGATCCGTTGAATTTTCACTTGAACTTAATTCTGTCTGGTGCATACCAGGAATGATCGCGATGGTGCGCAGCGTCACGCATTAGAAGAAAGTCATCCCCAGAAAATCCCCATGGGGGGTAACGAAACAATCACCAAAGTTCGAGTTTTCTTACGAGGATGAGACGTTGTATAATTCGTAACTTTTGAACCAGCCAAAACATCAACATGATTCAAAAAATAATCTGCAGAGAGCGAACTGCATTTCAGCCCGAAACATACATATTTCAGTGCGAAATACACAATTTCGCCACAGGATGTTCTAAAATTACATTAATCGAGCATCATGTTGTGTTGTCCCGAGAACAAAGTCAGGCTTATTGGAAAAATCTCGATGAATTCTATATTATTTAAAGAAATTAAATTGACACTATAACATGCCATTTAAAATTCCGGCGTCAGTTCTCCGGCGTAGGTCATCCGAATACTGATATTAAATACTCCCTGATTTAACAAAACTTAAAGTGCAACTTCGACGAATCAGTGAAACTTTACCTCTGCAAAAACAGCAATAAACACGTATTTTTTAATAGTTTTTAGTGCATCGAGTTAACTTAACTAATTAAGTAGAGCCAACTGATTAATCTACTGTTATCAGCACTAAGAGAATAATTTCAATCCGAATGCACGACTTCTATCTGTGACATCATCCCCTTATCAATTTGAGGAGTTTGCCAACGCTTTAGTAATTTGCTGTTAAACCAGATGCTTGCTTAAACTAATTGGATAATAATATAATATTAAGTTGAAAAGCTATTTAATAATAACTTCATAATTAAAGCAATATTTTAGCATAAAAAAAGATTTACCATTTACGATTCAATTAAACTAACGTTACTGGGGCATAAGGTCCACGAATCGATGCTACGTACTTTTACATAATAACGATTTCGTTTTTTGGCGGTTCACTAACGAAAAAGTACTCTAAAGTTAAATTCGCCGCAAATTTACCAGAGCCCAGTAACAATCTATCACATCGGTAAAGTGAAGTCTAACACGAAATAGTTGTTTGATGGAAAAGTTAAATAATGACGGCGATTAATAATTGAGATATTTGGCGAAGCGAGTGCGTTAATTGAAGTCCTGATTATTAGTCGATCATCAATTCATATATGTGTTGGTTGCAATATGTGTACAGCAACATTTCAGATCTGAAAAATTTGTCAATCACACCTAGGAATGTGTGACATTTGACTAACATGTCAACAATTGTTCTTCTACACATTGACACCGTTACTCTATCATTCGAATGGCATTCAATGGATTCGCCCAAGATTAACAGTTTTACCTACTATTTATACACTTGAAAAATATTTGATAACTCCAGTGCATATACCATCTGGATATGTGTACACCAACATTTGATACTTGAAATATTTGATACATTTGTTATTCATGTGTTACATTTACCAATATTTAACAGACACGAGAAACATTTACTCCATATTTGACTAACATTAGTCAGCAACTGTTCCTCACATTTGCAACATTTATTCAATATCTGACATATTTACCACATCATTTGCCCCTATTTGAATAACATTTAATGTATTTGCCTCCCATTTCAATTACCAACATTTCTCCCTTTTGCCTGACACTCATCGCATGTAACAGACATTTGAACTAGTTGCCCAACATCTGCTTAATATTTGACGCATTTGAGTAACATTTTGATGATGACGGTACACCAAATTTGATTACCCCTTAAGGTGCCTTAAAACCCGTTTTATACTGGAAGTTAAATGACCCCCACACTCACATTCAAATGAGTGCGATGCGCATTTGAATGGATAGAACGCTGGCGTGGAAAAGTCAACAAATGTTCACATATTATTACCACAACTTTTATACAGAAATCCATATCGCACAGGTGAATTCAATAATTAAACAAAAGTCCTATCTAATCTAAAATAATCCCCTGTATCTGAGGAATATGCTATATAAAATCTTTATTTTGCCTTAATTACGATGTCGGGCAGGGGGGAGGCAAATATACTATTGTTATTCAGCAATCGCATTAATCGCCGTCAGAATGGGAAAAATTAGGGGTCGTCTTCGATAAAATCCTATTAAATCAGGAAACCCTTAAAAAAGTGTTTCGGTTCTCAACTGTAAGTTTGAAAGATTTAAAGGGGAAAACGTAATTGAAAAAAAAAACATGGTTAGTCTTTTCTTTTTTTTTTTTTTTAATTTGTTTGTCCGGTATTTCAATGCTTTAACGACCTGTATCTGACCACCTCATCGTATTTATCCTCGTAAAATGACGACCTAAAAAAAGATCGTACGCAGGGTTAAGTTCACATCGCCTTTCGAGTTTGCTTTCAGGTTTATCAAATTAATTATTCACGATTTTTCAGAAAATGTGCATAGTTTAAAACGATGGGACTACGAGGAGAGCGACATCATACTTGGTAAAATTTGAACCCCTAGGTCCTAGGAACATTGGAAAATCGATGGCGAAACCCGAGATCTAATGCCTTCCCTGAAATTGGAGGATTAGTTCGGGAAATTCGTTCGAATATGTTTCAAATTTCGGCATCGTTTGGCCCTTTTTTATGGCTACTCGGAACTACACCCACCCTTCTCGCATCTTAACTTCACCATAAGCCTCCAAAGCACATTTAATGCAACAGGCCTGATGTGAGCGTGGAATGGCATCTCATTTTCACATGTATGTTTACGATTAGTGCGCCAGCCTTCGAAATCATTTATCCCTTTTTTTTATTTATTTATTTCTGGATAATGGTGGGCGCGCCCACGTAGAAGTAATAGCGAACAGAGGGATAAGCGAAGCTCGAAAATGCTTTCAATTCGACAAACGGGAGAAAGTTTCCCCTGAAGACACGTTTACTTAGACGATTTATCCCCTTATAAACGCTTTTTCTCATACATATGGAACAACGTAATACAAACAAAATTCGCAAGGCAACCCATAAACGAAACTAGCGAATTAACGCCGCCATTGCCGCAAACATCTACATGTCGTTTTAATTGGCATTAACTAAAATTAATTGAAAATAGTGCTAAATGATGGGGATCCCTCAGTTTTACTTAATAATAATTATTGGAATTTCCAGGGAAGACTTACATGACAATGAGCAGACACACACGCACGACTATAAAACCCAACATGCATATTATGTTTTACCGTATATCATCGGGAAAAGCTCAAAATCTCAACAGAAAATGACAAATCCCATAAAACCCAAAGGGAACACACGCTCGTATGTGTTTTATAGGATTTCGTTGTCGCAGATCTAAGATACTATGCATAAACATGACTGGAATCCTGTATATTGAAAACCTGACGCTGCACTAGAAATATACGACATATTAAGGCAATATATAATAGGTAACATTAATGAAGTTCAGGTTTTAGCCTTTGAATTGCCATTCTGAAAATCACGAAATAGGGTATCAAAGTAACAGTAAAAACCACTCGTTTATAACCGCACTTGATACCCCACTTCCGTTGGAAATTAAAAAAAAAACGTAAAAAAAGTTATCGCCTGAAATTGTTCTAAAATTGTCTGAAAACACAAAAATTCGGATTAAATTCGGAATTTTGCATCTCCCAAAGGATTCTGTGCCTTTTCTTAGATTGAAATTCCCGTATTTTTCAAAAACTTTTCGGAATTTTTCGAAAACTTCCGTTAGTAAGTTGAATTTTTAAAATTTTCCGGCTGAAAAATACGTTTTTAATCTTCCGAAACGGAAATGTCGAAGATGTTTAGAAATGAGGAAATTTGCTACTAATTGAGTTGGAAAAAAAATCAAATGTAAGGGCAAATGTTTTAGCACCATCTCTGAAAAAAACATTTCCCAACCCCCGATTAATTAACTTTTTGCGCCTCAAGGCAAATAGAGCGTTAAAGGTCTAAAACCACCTCCGTAATTTAGAAGCCATCAATATTGAATGCGCTTCTTAACCGTCCAATCGGCTGCAGGCAATTTTCTACGAATATCCCCTATTTCCCAGGAAAGCCTTCAAGAATTAAACTCGGAAAAGTGGACTTTTTGCCAACAATCTTTTCCAACTTCATTAAAAAATTAAACAACTCGGCGATGCAAAGTTGCAAGATTAAATTAGTAACACTGTGTGCTCAGACTAATTAGTAAAGTTTACGCGGCTTAAATCTAATACTAGGACTCCGGTGTTCCGTCAAAAAAGCCAAATCCTATTACTACACAATGCACACTTCTTCTAGCTTGCATATAGAAAATGGGTCTGAAACTTTGAAGTTTCCTCGTTGAACAAGGGCGCTCAGGATTCGTCTTATCTCATCGCGACAGACCAAGTTTTACGCCCTTAAAGTCCTTTAGGCTCGAGTAAAACCCCGGAAGTTGATTCGTCCCCCCAAGTTTCTATTTTACAAATTTGGGAGGAAAGATAGAAGATACCTGCGGATTTGGTGTGTTGAAAAAAATTTTGTTCGTTAATTTTTAACCGCCAAATATTCGAAAAACGGCTTAAGCAAAGATTACCATATGACAAACATAAGTACTTTCTATGAAGGACGTCCTATTCCCACGTCCACCGATTTTTGACATTCCACAGTTTCGCTATCCCATCCATCGCATCTTCTCGCCTATCGAACACAAGATTTGTTCGGGGAATTCAAATTATTCGCTTACAAAAGTAATAATAGCCTCATTGATTTACGAGAGCAATTCGTAAGCGCCTTCTTTTAACTTGCCAATTTAACATTTAATTTGCTGAGTAAATTTACATGTCACGCAATTTTTACAGGGTAAACGTTACAGAACTAGCGGCTAGGAGATACACATTTTTTCATATCGATTCGTCGTGGAAATTCGAAATTCGGAAAACTTCGAATTGCAAAATACGACAAATCATAAAACACCGCATCACGCTTAATCGGTCTTCTAAATCGACATAAAACCAAAACCTCCGACGGGTCTTCCATTGACGTAATCGAGGCAATAAATAACAATTTATTCCTGACTGATTATTCACCATGCAGAGAGAAAATTACATTTTCAATATCACGACGGGCGAGCAAAACTGACTTTTCCGGTGTGAACGAACTGACCCCCCCTCCCCCCCCCCTCCCCCCTCCCCACGTATACGAAATATCCACAAGTTTCCAGGACAACTGTCATGTAAAAATTTAATCGATACCTTTAACGACCAGGTTTATTTGTTCGCCTGTGAACAACCTAACAAAATAACACAAATATTTTACAAGTGTTTTATACGTTTCGGTTTTACGGTGAGTGGAATATTGAGCATTTCGTTCCAGGTTTATGATGTGCGGTGTAATTAAGAGTTTTCGTTTGAAGTGCGCCTCTGGCATGCTAAATCGAGACCAAAACTCATTTCCTATTTATTCACTATCGGAAAGGAAACCTATTTACTTCGAGTTTATCTACGAGGAACTCGAGACGAGTAATTTTTTCCATCGCTCATGAATAAAAGATTTTTGAAGCGTTATTACGCTTTGAATAATTGACTCTTCTTGTCATGTCGAAATTGAATTAAAAACACTTTTTTTTTAACAATAGATTTTTAGTTGCTGCAGTTCTACATATAGCAGAACGTATTCGAATCAACGAGTGTGCCTGTTCCCTATTTTTTCATCCTGGGTCCTTACCTACTCCTACTACTTAGGCTACTAAGTATCTCGTTAGGAAACCCTACTGCCGGTCTACTCGTGTCACATCACGGAACCTCAATTTACAAAATTGTGCACTTCCTAACTGATTGCAGAAACAGCTATTCTTACAAAGTCTTTTGGCACTTAGACCGATTTAAAACTAACTTCTTCAATAGCTAACTGGAAAACCATTATACTTGCAAATTTTCAATCTCAAATACTCTCAATCGACAACACTTGTAGTTCAGCTGGCAAAAAAAAGGAGTTCTGAAAAATTGAATGATCCAAAAGTAAAAAAGTTGGTTCTGGAGAAGGTAATTCTTGCAATAAGCTGCAGAACGATAAATTTTTTGCAAGCCTTGGAAGTGACTCGAAACGAAGAGAAGGAAAAGGGTAAAATATAAGTTAGCATCCTATTAACTGTTTTTATTCAGTTTTTCGATCCAATACAGCAAATCTAAGCAAACGAAAATGCATATTTAAACCGAGCTTAACTCTTGTTAAAACCTTAGGTTGACACAAATTATATGCCCTACTATAAATTAGCTGAAGTCCGAGATGAAAAAACTGAAATCGCACGTACGAATAGCTTAATATTATTTGTCTCCGTCACTTCCAATGGTTATTTTAAACTAAAAACGCCCTCCCTGATAATATTTTTTCACCTCTCACAAACTTAAATTTCCTGCTTTAATAAATCTCACACTAAACCTCTTTAATCTCATCGAACCATTTCAAACGTAGGTGTCAATTCACATTTTTCAGCTTACGCTTAGCAATAATAAATCCATGGTTAAGCCCTTTTTAAATTTTAAATTTTGCCACCATTCAGAAATTCATTAATTGTAAAATCACCTGTTATAAAATTGTTAAACACGAAAGTATAAAACGAACTACAATTGCCTTAAGGCAAGTCGTAAGACCCATCGTTGAGGTTATATCGAGGAATCTATAGTGCATATTATACGAGTATTGGCTGATACCGTATATTGCTTAAACTTGCTGTGTAGTGCAGTTGCTAATAGAAGAATCGAAAAGTTGATTTTTTTTACGTCTTAACGCTACGCCTTGCGTTAACGAACGCTAACAATCACGAAATGTCATAAAATTAAAAAGGTTTTTGTCGTTTGTGACTGGCCATAATTTTTCAATTTCAGACCATCATTGAAGAATGATAAACCCTTGCAAAGAACGAGAACCCAGAGTAATCGACAATGACCTTATCGCCAAATGTATTGAATTGCAATACCCCAAGGGAGAGGTGAAATTTCCAAATAGAATAGGAATTAAATATTAAACAATTTCGATAGGTGGGCCGTTTACTAGGACTTGAGGGCATTCCCTTGGAAGAGGTCGAAGAAATACGCTTTGAATACCTCTACATATTAAGAATCGATCATCTTTGGGCTCTAAAATCATTGGTGAAACTTAGCTTAAACAACAACTTTATTGAAAAGATTGAAAACTTGGAAACGCTTATACATTTAAGGTACTCCCACTCACGTCTCTTTGCTGATGCCAGAATAATGGAAATGTTTCAGGGAACTGAATTTGTCGTTTAACAGAATAAAGAAAATTGAAAATTTGCAATGTTTAGTGAACTTGGAAAAAGTCACATTTTACGAGAATCTCATTGAAACTGTTGAAAATATGGACAATCAAACGAAAATGACCATATTTAGCATTGGTAAGTCTCGAGTTTTTATTGAATTCACGCTTTATTAATGCTCCTAAAGGTAAAAATCGTATAAGCGACAAAACATGCATCAGCTACTTCCGAAGATTTGAAGCTCTCACGTCGCTAAACATGGCAGGAAATCCTTGTGCCGAGGACCTAGATTTTCGACTCTATGTAGCAGCTCTCCTTCCAACTCTAGTTTACTATGAATACAAAAGGTAGGCTACCGGAAATTGCACATGTTGGAAAAGCATAAAAACACTGATATGACCCCACACCCCCCTCCCCCCCAAACCGTCCTCCTCAACAACCCCTGTTTTTAATCACTACCATGCTTGAAAACCAACATCTAGAAGCCAGTATTTCGCAGAATAACCGTGACAGAGAGAGCCGATGGAAGCAAGGAATTCCAGGAATCCCTGAAGAAACTGGAAACCGTGGAAAGCAGGGAAAAAGAACAACGAGATGCAATAGAACGGGAACTGAAGGATGTGAAATTGCATTCCAAAATGTTTGTTGAGTACTTGAATACTGGAAGGCTATTTGAGGCCATGTATGAGGATGATGAAGAAGGTGGTTACGTTTCTTTTGAATGCACGTGCGAAATATTATTTTTCTGCAGGCAAAGCTTTATTGGAAATAGGAGATGAGGTCAACGAACTCTATGACGAATACAAAACCCAATTCATCGGCTTCTGCCAACAAATATTCACAGTGGGAGAGAAACATTATAACACAAGAAAAACCGAAGTGGAGAAGTTTGAAAAATGCGTACAGAAAGCCAAGAGTGACAATCAAACCGAGAGCATTAGATTCATGGAGTCATTTTTAGGTTCAAATCATCATCATTCAGATTCCTTAAGCTACGCAAGTTCACGGCTAGACTTAACTTTCAAGCTAGTTAATTTGAGTTCAACGCCTAAACTATCTTTGATTTCCAGAGAAGAGAGATCGAATATTCTCAGACACAAACCTTTGGAAACTTCAACTGGAGCACAATGCAATTACAGAAGACGTGTTTGAGTGCAACATTGAAGAGCAGCGAAAGGTATTTGAGGAGTTAATTCACTTCACCTGGAAACATTTGATGAGGTGATGAAAGTCGAGAGTCTGGAAGGTTAACCTTATTGAACTGGTAATTTCAGGCTGGAGGTCACGTTGTTTGAGCAAGTAGACGAGGTGAATCAGATTTTTAGCCAGGTATTGGAGGAGATGATAAATGATTTTATTGGTGAGTGAAAGAGCGAAAAAACGACTCAACATTATTAATTGAAAATTTCAGAGGAAGCTCGAGAACTATTCACCAATATCCGCGCAGCTGAGGTGACTTATTCAGAAAACCTCAACGACATTGCTCTCAGGTTTATGACTGCCTTAAATGTCAATCCAGATGAAGAGGTAGCGGAATGTCTGTTCGATATCATTTTTGACCAGTGAGGTCGTCCTCAAAAGTCCAAAATGAAAATAGCTATAAAATTGATTTCAGAAACGCTCTGACCAACGCAATGTCGGCTACTCACGACGTACACATGCACACCATAGATAGTAGGGAAGATCAATTGGTAACCTTTAACTAAAGTCAAAAACTTGGCCTTGTAAACGCCTTTCAGGTCGCTAAAGCTCGAGGTTGGCTGGAAAATTTGTCTTGTGAATTAGAAGCGCAGAAGATAAAAAGAAACAGAGACAAAATCTTCGAAATAAACCATTTCTTGGACGTGCAGCGAGAGAAATTTGTGGAATTGACCAACGACCACGCAACTACAGTTAATATTGAGGAAGTAGTTTTCGACCATTTAACTGGATTAAATCATAGGCTAATTTAAATGTGATTATTGGCAAGGCTAATTGTAGTGTAGCGGCAAAATTTAGAAAAAACCACACTTCTTTGGTATCGACCGAATGTGCATAAATGTGTTCAAATTCCACCGATTGACGCAGGCATTACCGGTTAGAATACGCATTTCATGAATTAATAAACCTGTTCCTTTAATGGTGTATTGCAATGTGGAATAAGAATAAGGCCAACGCGCTTGTCGGGATTGTGCCCCCCATCACTGCCATGTGACTTCGGAAGCGAATTTTTTTCGTCTCTAAACTATGGCAAATGTCCCCCTATAAACAGAGAAAAGGTCCGCGAGTCCGGCCAATTTATTCGGGTTATTTCGTTCTGGAGATGTCTCAATCCCCGTCTCTTTCAGACCAATTTTTTTTCATTACCTTCACCCAATTGGGGCCTAGCACGGCACTTCCAGTTTCACTTTCATATATATTACGAAGGAACAGTTGTTATTTACGGACATGTATCCAAGGACGAGGTTGTTTTATGATTAAGCAAAGTTGGATAGAGGTAGAAACGTAATAACCTTGGATAAAATATATTGCACTAATCGATGTTTCCTGGATCCTGTAAAAATTCATCGGCGAAGCACAAAAATACACTGAACCATTTCTCAAAACTTTAAGTGTCTTACCTGTTCATAAAAGGTAATTTGGGGCGAGGGAGGTTCCATGCTTTCACAGAATTCCTTAAATAGCAGATAACCTGAAAACGAACAATTATTAGCAAACTATAATGAAGCAGCTGTGCCGTCTTGCTGATGGTACTAATTCTAAATCTTCTTTGAAACGGGTCTATAAATGCAGAGAAACAGGCAGACAAAAAGTAACTGTCTTTAAATCATCAGTAATCGCAACCAAAACCATCACCCCTATTGTCATCATCGAACGAAGCAATTTAACAGGGAACTTAATCACACTTTCACAAAAATTAAAGACGTTTAATTCAGATTAAACTTAAATCCCGATTTTATCAAATTTTGATGTAGCACTTTGATTAGAATGATATTGGTATCATTTAAGATCACCTCGAATTATATTGAAATTTAGTGAATACAGAACCGAAATTTGCCTTTCAAAATGACATTATTCAATAGGACATCCAACAACCCTCACCATCTGTTTTTTTTTTGTCTAGTCCGGATTTAACATTTCCAGTGTCGTTTGTCGGTCTTTTCCGAGATTTTAAATTCGAGATTATGTAATGGTGAAAAATGAACTACATCCAAAAACAGAGTTCAGTCATTTTTCAAAGTTGCATCAATCGTTGAATCAGTGGATTGTTTCATTAATTAATTAAATTCCGCCTCAAAGTATGGCGGCGTTCCTCAAACTGGCCGGAAATCATCAGTCGGAATTGGTGTAGGAGTTGAAGCGCGACCAGGACCGGGAGTATTTTTGTATTTTATAATTTTTTTGGATTTAAAGCGATTTTTTTGCGACAAAGTTCCTTCGCAGCAAGTCAATTATTGTTTATTGGCCAATGTTTAATTCCTCTGGCCGGTTCAGCCACTCTTTTTCTCTCGTGGTTTATCCGCATCCGTCACAGTTTTCCAGTTATATACAAAAGTATCTAGAAACGCACATCATTTTCCCCCGTACGAAGCGCATGTGCTTCATATGTTCCCAGTTTAATTTCCGAATACATAATAAATTCTGGCAAAAATAGGGCATATTTTAAAGCATTGAGAAAGAAGAGTCCATTTTGTCTCCCTTAGACTTTTTATGTGCATGTTGTGGGTAGCGAATTGGCCCCCTTTTCAAGGACACTCTGTTAAACAACCCCATCGTGATATACAGTGTCTCAGATCTACGTTGCATTATCATTTTCCTGCACGTGCAGTTCCTCACCAAATTGACCGCACATAGGGCAAAAATTAATAAAATGGTCCTAAGTCAACATTTCTACGTTTTATTGTTGTACAAAAAATAACATATTCATTGCGAATATAAGTATTGAATATCTGTTACAAAAAAAACTAACAAAAATAGTTCCAATTCGATAAAATTAAATAACAAACCAGAATAAACGAAAAACGAGGGCAAAAAATTAACCGTACACAGTATCATGTTCATTTTTATTTTAGCTGTAAATATTTATCAAAACAATTTTTTTTGCAAATTCCTTCGAGGCCGATAAGTTGAATATTTGTTTTAGTCACCTTCAAACTGGAGGACTGTTCTCTTCAGTGATGAAACTAAAGTTAAAAATTTTAATTGTGATGGGAAAAGTCATGTTCGTGGACCTCTGAGGACCAGGGTTGATCCCAAGTATCAAAAACCAACAGTGAAACATGGTGGAGGCAGCATAATGGTATGGAGATGTTTTTCACGATCCGGTCATTGGTCAAAATTGAGAAATTATGTATAGGTCTCAATACAGGGTCATCCTTGAGAGCCGCATGCTGCGATTTGTTGATTAAGATGTGCCTTTACCTTGGCGTTTCTACCTGGACAACGACCCTAAACATTCATCTCGATTAGTCAAAAATTTGCTAAATGACAATAACGTTCCCGTGTTAGAGCAGCCGTCTCAGTCGCCGGATCTCAACCGGATTCTGCATCCCTGAAAACACTTAAAACGAAAAATCCGAGACCGGAATGTGTCCAATCGGGATGAGTTGTGGAAAGTCCTGCAGGAAGAATGGGTGAAGATTCCTATTTCCATTTGTGAAAATTCAATCGATTCTGTGCACCGTCGATGTCAGGCCGCTATGGACTCGAAAGGATATGCCACAAAATATTAGTTTATTCAAAGTTTTGTATTGATTATAATGAATTTATACGAAGCGTTTCGTTCTTCTGGCCAGCATAATTTATTGTTTTAATTTTTTTTTTAATATTTGTAGAAATGAACTTCGTTGTTTTTATGTTTATATTATTGTTAAATGTATACTTGGGTTTTTGTATGATACGTTTATTTTTTAACAACCGACTATTTTGATATAAAACTGTGGTGGATTTAAAATATTCCCCACTCTCGTCCGCAACTGTATACTTGGAGAGAACACACTATCTACAGGAAGACATAAAAGCGTAGAAGTAT